>NC_089220.1:136979020-138179020 GCF_963924675.1 Phocoena phocoena | reverse complement strand
TGATACCTCTTTGTGGTTGGATTTGCATGGGTCTTATAATCCCTTGAAACTGAGCTTTCAGGCATGTCCGTTTTTTCTTCAAACTGTGAGTGCAGCTTACCTCTTCATATTGTTTTCCTGAAGTATGTGCCACATTTTGTAATATTTTGGCCATTACCTCCCTCAAGACATTTTGAGGGCAGGTTCATTTACAGCCCTCCAGTACTTGTGCATATGAAGTGGCACTTAGCACAGGTTTTAAGGCTGCTGTTGCAGGTAACGGCCAGAGGGTGGCAGCATTTCTGCTTTCCCCACTCTGGTAACTAGGGAAAGAGACCTTCCTGCCAGTCGTGTTCCTCAGTTATAAATTAGAGTGAAATGTGCCCGGATATTCCCCTAAATGCTGATGTCTCCTTACCTATTTTGGTTTTTTAATTTGAATTTATAGTTTTTATTGGAGCCATATGCCATTGTGTACATGGACCACTTCTTGGTTGTGCATTCCCCTGTTGATGGACATTTTCGTTGCTTCCAAATGTTGGCTATGGTAAATATAGCTGGAGTGCAGGATTGCCAGCCTGTGTCTTTTTCATTCTCATCCTCTGAGGCGATAGGCCCTGCAGTGGGTATGCCTGATTGAATGGTAGCTGAATATTTACCTTTTCAAGGCACCTTGTTTGTGTTTTCATTACTGGCTCTTACCATGTCCCACTTTGAACCAAGGGTATGCATTTCTCCACAACCCCTACAGCATTTATTTTTTACATAAATGTTGCTCATGGCCATTCTGACTGGTGTGAGCTGATAGGTTTTTGTAATTTGGATTTGCATGTCTTTCATAATTCCTAATGTTCAGCATTTTTCCACGCCTTTTTTATATCTGTTAAACAGAAACAGAAAAACAACTGTGAGTACAAGAAACCTCTTGAAATTGTCTTCTTGGAAGATTGCCCTCTTTTGAATTTTTGGGTCGATTTTGGACCCCAGGATTTTTTTTGAGGGCAGGTGTCATTTACAGGCCTGCAATGAGTGTGAATATATAGTGACCATTCGCCCTAGGTTTAAATCAGCTGTTGTGGGAAATGGCCACAAGGCGGCAGCATTTCTCCATTCCCACACCTGATTACTAGGGCAGCAGAGCCTTTCTGGAACTCGTGTTCCCAGGTTGTAAATTAGAATGGAATGTGCCAGGAAAACCCTTCATAATATTATGTCACATTACTTCTTGTTTGATATTTTAATTTTTTTAATCGGGGTAACGATTAGAATATTTTTTGTCTTAGGTGTACACAATCTGATTCATTTGTACTACATATGTGTGTATATATATATATATATATATATATTCAAATACAGATCCTCTTCCAATGTAAATTATTACAGAGTGTTCCGTAGACCTCCGTTGCTATATGGTCGGTCTTTTTGATATATATATTTAATATGTATTTGTATACCTATGGTAAACCTAATCTTAATTTATCCATTCCCCCCACCATTCCTTTTAGATAAGCGTGGTTTGTTTTTGAAGTCTCTGAGTGTCTTTCCCTGCGGAAATACGTTCATTTCTGTCAGCTGTTAGATAACGCCTATAAGTGATATCATAGGATATGTGTCTTTTGCTTTCCGACTACCTCATGTCCTGTGATTATATCTAGGCTCATCTATGGTGCCTCAAAGGGCAGTGTTTCGTTGTTTTCCTTCGTTAGTATGCCGTTGTGTACATGGACCGCTTCTTTATCCATTCATTTGTTGATGGACATTTTGGTTGCTTCTGTGCCATGGCTATTGTGAAAATGGCTGCAGTGCAGCTCTTGCAGCCTGTCTCTTCTCGGCTCTGGCCTTCTCAGGTGTGAGGCTCAGCGGAGGCCCTGCTGGATGGAATGGTGGCTCAATTTTTACTTTTAAATGCAGCTCCTTTCTGTTCTCATTACTGGCTCTTACCACTTTACATCTCACCAGCAGTTAGAGGGTACAGAGTTCTCTAAAACCCCTTTGGCATTTATTGTTTGTTGACTTTTTGCTGATGGTAGTTGACTAGTGTGAGTTGAATCCTTTATGTAGATTAGAGTTGCATGAGTCTAATAATTCCTGATGTTGAGCTGGTATCCATTTTTCTTTTTGGAAAAAGAGTGAGTGAAACTTACCTCTGCATACTATCTCCCTGAAACATTTGCCTGTTTTTAATTGTTTTTGGCCATTCCCAGCTCAGGACATTTTTTGAGGTCACGTGTCCTTTACTGCCCTGAGTCCTTGTGTATGTTGAGTGACCGTTAGCCGTGGGTTTAAAGCCGCTTTTGCGGGAAACGGCCACAAGGCGGCAGCACTTCTATATTTCCAAATCTGGGTTTTTGGGCAACAGAGCCTTCCTGGTAATCATGTCAGCAGGCTGCAAATTACACTGAAATGTGCCAGGGCAAACCCCCAAGAGCTTAAACCTCCTTACTTCTTGTTTGTTTTTTAAATTTAATTTTTATTTATTATCAGAGCAAATTTGATAAAAATATTGTGTGTGTTCTAGGTGTACAGAATCTGGTTCATTATATCTATGCATCGATCTATTCATCTTTGGATCCTTTCCCGTGTCGGTTATTACAGAGTTTTGAGTAGACCTGTCTTGGGATTCCATAGGTATTTTGTGATTATATATTTCATAAGTATTAGTACATGTCTGTTAACCCCCATACCCTAATTCATATGTTCCTTACGCCTTTCCATGTGGTTAAACATATTTTTGTTTTCGGAATCCGTGCGTGTCCTTCTCTTGGAACTAATTTCACGGGTATCAATTTTTAGGTAACACCTATAAGTGATATCCTAGGACATGAGTCTTTCTCTTTCTGACTTACTACAAGTTGTGTGATTACCTCTAGACTCATCTATGGTGCTGCAAATGGAATTGTGTCATTTTCTTCCTTGGCTAATATTCCGTGTGTACATTTACCAGTTCTTCTTTGTCCACTCATCTGTTGATGGACTTCTTGGTTGCTTTCATGGCTTGGCTATTGTAATACTGTTGCAATGCAGATTTGCCTGCCTGTGTCTTTCCAATTCTGTCTTCTTAGGTTATAGGCCCAGGAGTAGGCCTGCTGGATCATATGGTAGCTCAATGTTCACCTTGTAGAGGCACGTCCATTCTGTTCTCATTCGTGGCTCTTACCAGGTTACGTCTCACTTAAAGTTGAGGGTATGCACTTCTCCACAATCCCTTCAGCATTTATTGTTTGTAGGTTTTTTCTGATTGTTTATTCTGACTGGTGTGAGCTGATACCTCTTTGTGGTTGGATTTGCATGGGTCTTATAATCCCTTGAAACTGAGCTTTCAGGCATGTCCGTTTTTTCTTCAAACTGTGAGTGCAGCTTACCTCTTCATATTGTTTTCCTGAAGTATGTGCCACATTTTGTAATATTTTGGCCATTACCTCCCTCAAGACATTTTGAGGGCAGGTTCATTTACAGCCCTCCAGTACTTGTGCATATGAAGTGGCACTTAGCACAGGTTTTAAGGCTGCTGTTGCAGGTAAAGGCCAGAGGGTGGCAGCATTTCTGTTTTCCCCACTCTGGTAACTAGGGAAAGAGACCTTCCTGCCAGTCGTGTTCCTCAGTTATAAATTAGAGTGAAATGTGCCCGGATATTCCCCTAAATGCTGATGTCTCCTTACCTATTTTGGTTTTCTAATTTGAATTTATAGTTCTTATTGGAGCCATATGCCATTGTGTACATGGACCACTTCTTGGTTGTGCATTCCCCTGTTGATGGACATTTTCGTTGCTTCCAAATGTTGGCTATGGTAAATATAGCTGGAGTGCAGGATTGCCGGCCTGTGTCTTTTTCATTCTCATCCTCTGAGGCGATAGGCCCTGCAGTGGGTATGCCTGATTGAATGGTAGCTGAATATTTACCTTTTCAAGGCACCTTGTTTGTGTTTTCATTACTGGCTCTTACCATGTCCCACTTTGAACCAAGGGTATGCATTTCTCCACAACCCCTACAGCATTTATTTTTTACATAAATGTTGCTCATGGCCATTCTGACTGGTGTGAGCTGATAGGTTTTTGTAATTTGGATTTGCATGTCTTTCATAATTCCTAATGTTCAGCATTTTTCCACGCCTTTTTTATATCTGTTAAACAGAAACAGAAAAACAACTGTGAGTACAAGAAACCTCTTGAAATTGTCTTCTTGGAAGGTTGCCCTCTTTTGAATTTTTGGGTCGATTTTGGACCCCAGGATTTTTTTTGAGGGCAGGTGTCATTTACAGGCCTGCAATGAGTGTGAATATATAGTGACCATTCGCCCTAGGTTTAAATCTGCTGTTGTGGGAAATGGCCACAAGGCGGCAGCATTTCTCCATTCCCACACCTGATTACTAGGGCAGCAGAGCCTTTCTGGAACTCGTGTTCCCAGGCTGTAAATTAGAATGGAATGTGCCAGGAAAACCCTTCATAAGATTATGTCACATTACTTCTTGTTTGATATTTTAATTTTTTTAATCGGGGTAACGATTAGAATATTTTTTGTCTTAGGTGTACACAATCTGATTCATTTGTAATACATATGTGTGTATATATATATATATATATATATATATATATATTCAAATACAGATCCTCTTCCAATGTAAATTATTACAGAGTGTTCCGTAGACCTCCGTTGCTATATGGTCGGTCTTTTTGATATATATATTTAATATGTATTTGTATACCTATGGTAAACCTAATCTTAATTTATCCATTCCCCCCACCTTTCCTTTTAGATAAGCGTGGTTTGTTTTTGAAGTCTCTGAGTGTCTTTCCCTGTGGAAATACGTTCATTTCTGTCAGCTGTTAGATAACGCCTATAAGTGATATCATAGGATATGTGTCTTTTGCTTTCCGACTACCTCATGTCCTGTGATTATATCTAGGCTCATCTATGGTGCCTCAAAGGGCAGTGTTTCGTTGTTTTCCTTCGTTAGTATGCCGTTGTGTACATGGACCGCTTCTTTATCCATTCATTTGTTGATGGACATTTTGGTTGCTTCTGTGCCATGGCTATTGTGAAAATGGCTGCAGTGCAGCTCTTGCAGCCTGTGTCTTCTCGGCTCTGGCCTTCTCAGGTGTGAGGCTCAGCGGAGGCCCTGCTGGATGGAATGGTGGCTCAATTTTTACTTTTAAATGCAGCTCCTTTCTGTTCTCATTACTGGCTCTTACCACTTTACATCTCACCAGCAGTTAGAGGGTACAGAGTTCTCTAAAACCCCTTTGGCATTTATTGTTTGTTGACTTTTTGCTGATGGTAGTTGACTAGTGTGAGTTGAATCCTTTATGTAGATTAGAGTTGCATGAGTCTAATAATTCCTGATGTTGAGCTGGTATCCATTTTTCTTTTTGGAAAAAGAGTGAGTGAAACTTACCTCTGCATACTATCTCCCTGAAACATTTGCCTGTTTTTAATTGTTTTTGGCCATTCCCAGCTCAGGACATTTTTTGAGGTCACGTGTCCTTTACTGCCCTGAGTCCTTGTGTATGTTGAGTGACCGTTAGCCGTGGGTTTAAAGCCGCTTTTGCGGGAAACGGCCACAAGGCGGCAGCACTTCTATATTTCCAAATCTGGGTTTTTGGGCAACAGAGCCTTCCTGGTAATCATGTCAGCAGGCTGCAAATTACACTGAAATGTGCCAGGGCAAACCCCCAAGAGCTTAAACCTCCTTACTTCTTGTTTGTTTTTTAAATTTAATTTTTATTTATTATCAGAGCAAATTTGATAAAAATATTGTGTGTGTTCTAGGTGTACAGAATCTGGTTCATTATACCTATGCATCGATCTATTCATCTTTGGATCCTTTCCCGTGTCGGTTATTACAGAGTTTTGAGTAGACCTGTCTTGGGATTCCATAGGTATTTTGTGATTATATATTTCATAAGTATTAGTACATGTCTGTTAACCCCCATACCCTAATTCATATGTTCCTTACGCCTTTCCATGTGGTTAAACATATTTTTGTTTTCGGAATCCATGCGTGTCCTTCTCTTGGAACTAATTTCATGGGTATCAATTTTTAGGTAACACCTATAAGTGATATCCTAGGACATGAGTCTTTCTCTTTCTGACTTACTACAAGTTGTGTGATTACCTCTAGACTCATCTATGGTGCTGCAAATGGAATTGTGTCATTTTCTTCCTTGGCTAATATTCCGTGTGTACATTTACCAGTTCTTCTTTGTCCACTCATCTGTTGATGGACTTCTTGGTTGCTTTCATGGCTTGGCTATTGTAATACTGTTGCAATGCAGATTTGCCTGCCTGTGTCTTTCCAATACTGTCTTCTTAGGTTATAGGCCCAGGAGTAGGCCTGCTGGATCATATGATAGCTCAATGTTCACCTTGTAGAGGCACGTCCATTCTGTTCTCATTCGTGGCTCTTACCAGGTTATGTCTCACTTAAAGTTGAGGGTATGCACTTCTCCACAATCCCTTCAGCATTTATTGTTTGTAGGTTTTTTCTGATTGTTTATTCTGACTGGTGTGAGCTGATACCTCTTTGTGGTTGGATTTGCATGGGTCTTATAATCCCTTGAAACTGAGCTTTCAGGCATGTCCGTTTTTTCTTCAAACTGTGAGTGCAGCTTACCTCTTCATATTGTTTTCCTGAAGTATGTGCCACATTTTGTAATATTTTGGCCATTACCTCCCTCAAGACATTTTGAGGGCAGGTTCATTTACAGCCCTCCAGTACTTGTGCACATGAAATGGCACTTAGCACAGGTTTTAAGGCTGCTGTTACAGGTAACGGCCAGAGGGTGGCAGCATTTCTGCTTTCCCCACTCTGGTAACTAGGGAAAGAGACCTTCCTGCCAGTCGTGTTCCTCAGTTATAAATTAGAGTGAAATGTGCCCGGATAATCCCCCAAATGCTGATGTCTCTTTACCTATTTTGGTTTTCTAATTTGAATTTATAGTTCTTATTGGAGCCATATGCCATTGTGTACATGGACCACTTCTTGTTTGTGCATTCCCCTTCCGATGGACATTTTCATTGCTTCCAAATGTTGGCTATGGTAAATATAGCTGGAGTGCAGGATTGCCAGCCTGTGTCTTTTTCATTCTCATCCTCTGAGGCGATAGGCCCTGCAGTGGGTATGCCTGATTGAATGGTAGCTGAATATTTACCTTTTCAAGGCACCTTGTTTGTGTTTTCATTACTGGCTCTTACCATGTCCCACTTTGAACCAAGGGTATGCATTTCTCCACAACCCCTACAGCATTTATTTTTTACATAAATGTTGCTCATGGCCATTCTGACTGGTGTGAGCTGATAGGTTTTTGTAATTTGGATTTGCATGTCTTTCATAATTCCTAATGTTCAGCATTTTTCCACGCCTTTTTTATATCTGTTAAACAGAAACAGAAAAACAACTGTGAGTACAAGAAACCTCTTGAAATTGTCTTCTTGGAAGGTTGCCCTCTTTTGAATTTTTGGGTCGATTTTGGACCCCAGGATTTTTTTTGAGGGCAGGTGTCATTTACAGGCCTGCAATGAGTGTGAATATATAGTGACCATTCGCCCTAGGTTTAAATCTGCTGTTGTGGGAAATGGCCACAAGGCGGCAGCATTTCTCCATTCCCACACCTGATTACTAGGGCAGCAGAGCCTTTCTGGAACTCGTGTTCCCAGGCTGTAAATTAGAATGGAATGTGCCAGGAAAACCCTTCATAAGATTATGTCACATTACTTCTTGTTTGATATTTTAATTTTTTTAATCGGGGTAACGATTAGAATATTTTTTGTCTTAGGTGTACACAATCTGATTCATTTGTAATACATATGTGTGTATATATATATATATATATATATATATATATATATTCAAATACAGATCCTCTTCCAATGTAAATTATTACAGAGTGTTCCGTAGACCTCCGTTGCTATATGGTCGGTCTTTTTGATATATATATTTAATATGTATTTGTATACCTATGGTAAACCTAATCTTAATTTATCCATTCCCCCCACCTTTCCTTTTAGATAAGCGTGGTTTGTTTTTGAAGTCTCTGAGTGTCTTTCCCTGTGGAAATACGTTCATTTCTGTCAGCTCTTAGATAACGCCTATAAGTGATATCATAGGATATGTGTCTTTTGCTTTCCGACTACCTCATGTCCTGTGATTATATCTAGGCTCATCTATGGTGCCTCAAAGGGCAGTGTTTCGTTGTTTTCCTTCGTTAGTATGCCGTTGTGTACATGGACCGCTTCTTTATCCATTCATTTGTTGATGGACATTTTGGTTGCTTCTGTGCCATGGCTATTGTGAAAATGGCTGCAGTGCAGCTCTTGCAGCCTGTCTCTTCTCGGCTCTGGCCTTCTCAGGTGTGAGGCTCAGCGGAGGCCCTGCTGGATGGAATGGTGGCTCAATTTTTACTTTTAAATGCAGCTCCTTTCTGTTCTCATTACTGGCTCTTACCACTTTACATCTCACCAGCAGTTAGAGGGTACAGAGTTCTCTAAAACCCCTTTGGCATTTATTGTTTGTTGACTTTTTGCTGATGGTAGTTGACTAGTGTGAGTTGAATCCTTTATGTAGATTAGAGTTGCATGAGTCTAATAATTCCTGATGTTGAGCTGGTATCCATTTTTCTTTTTGGAAAAAGAGTGAGTGAAACTTACCTCTGCATACTATCTCCCTGAAACATTTGCCTGTTTTTAATTGTTTTTGGCCATTCCCAGCTCAGGACATTTTTTGAGGTCACGTGTC
Organism: Phocoena phocoena; assembly: GCF_963924675.1. Taxonomy (NCBI): domain Eukaryota; kingdom Metazoa; phylum Chordata; class Mammalia; order Artiodactyla; family Phocoenidae; genus Phocoena; species Phocoena phocoena. The sequence continues at coordinate 138,170,309 of NC_089220.1, read as the reverse complement.
CTTTACTGCCCTGAGTCCTTGTGTATGTTGAGTGACCGTTAGCCGTGGGTTTAAAGCCGCTTTTGCGGGAAACGGCCACAAGGCGGCAGCACTTCTATATTTCCAAATCTGGGTTTTTGGGCAACAGAGCCTTCCTGGTAATCATGTCAGCAGGCTGCAAATTACACTGAAATGTGCCAGGGCAAACCCCCAAGAGCTTAAACCTCCTTACTTCTTGTTTGTTTTTTAAATTTAATTTTTATTTATTATCAGAGCAAATTTGATAAAAATATTGTGTGTGTTCTAGGTGTACAGAATCTGGTTCATTATATCTATGCATCGATCTATTCATCTTTGGATCCTTTCCCGTGTCGGTTATTACAGAGTTTTGAGTAGACCTGTCTTGGGATTCCATAGGTATTTTGTGATTATATATTTCATAAGTATTAGTACATGTCTGTTAACCCCCATACCCTAATTCATATGTTCCTTACGCCTTTCCATGTGGTTAAACATATTTTTGTTTTCGGAATCCGTGCGTGTCCTTCTCTTGGAACTAATTTCACGGGTATCAATTTTTAGGTAACACCTATAAGTGATATCCTAGGACATGAGTCTTTCTCTTTCTGACTTACTACAAGTTGTGTGATTACCTCTAGACTCATCTATGGTGCTGCAAATGGAATTGTGTCATTTTCTTCCTTGGCTAATATTCCGTGTGTACATTTACCAGTTCTTCTTTGTCCACTCATCTGTTGATGGACTTCTTGGTTGCTTTCATGGCTTGGCTATTGTAATACTGTTGCAATGCAGATTTGCCTGCCTGTGTCTTTCCAATTCTGTCTTCTTAGGTTATAGGCCCAGGAGTAGGCCTGCTGGATCATATGGTAGCTCAATGTTCACCTTGTAGAGGCACGTCCATTCTGTTCTCATTCGTGGCTCTTACCAGGTTACGTCTCACTTAACGTTGAGGGTATGCACTTCTCCACAATCCCTTCAGCATTTATTGTTTGTAGGTTTTTTCTGATTGTTTATTCTGACTGGTGTGAGCTGATACCTCTTTGTGGTTGGATTTGCATGGGTCTTATAATCCCTTGAAACTGAGCTTTCAGGCATGTCCGTTTTTTCTTCAAACTGTGAGTGCAGCTTACCTCTTCATATTGTTTTCCTGAAGTATGTGCCACATTTTGTAATATTTTGGCCATTACCTCCCTCAAGACATTTTGAGGGCAGGTTCATTTACAGCCCTCCAGTACTTGTGCATATGAAGTGGCACTTAGCACAGGTTTTAAGGCTGCTGTTGCAGGTAACGGCCAGAGGGTGGCAGCATTTCTGCTTTCCCCACTCTGGTAACTAGGGAAAGAGACCTTCCTGCCAGTCGTGTTCCTCAGTTATAAATTAGAGTGAAATGTGCCCGGATATTCCCCTAAATGCTGATGTCTCCTTACCTATTTTGGTTTTTTAATTTGAATTTATAGTTTTTATTGGAGCCATATGCCATTGTGTACATGGACCACTTCTTGGTTGTGCATTCCCCTGTTGATGGACATTTTCGTTGCTTCCAAATGTTGGCTATGGTAAATATAGCTGGAGTGCAGGATTGCCAGCCTGTGTCTTTTTCATTCTCATCCTCTGAGGCGATAGGCCCTGCAGTGGGTATGCCTGATTGAATGGTAGCTGAATATTTACCTTTTCAAGGCACCTTGTTTGTGTTTTCATTACTGGCTCTTACCATGTCCCACTTTGAACCAAGGGTATGCATTTCTCCACAACCCCTACAGCATTTATTTTTTACATAAATGTTGCTCATGGCCATTCTGACTGGTGTGAGCTGATAGGTTTTTGTAATTTGGATTTGCATGTCTTTCATAATTCCTAATGTTCAGCATTTTTCCACGCCTTTTTTATATCTGTTAAACAGAAACAGAAAAACAACTGTGAGTACAAGAAACCTTTTGAAATTGTCTTCTTGGAAGGTTGCCCTCTTTTGAATTTTTGGGTCGATTTTGGACCCCAGGATTTTTTTTGAGGGCAGGTGTCATTTACAGGCCTGCAATGAGTGTGAATATATAGTGACCATTCGCCCTAGGTTTAAATCTGCTGTTGTGGGAAATGGCCACAAGGCGGCAGCATTTCTCCATTCCCACACCTGATTACTAGGGCAGCAGAGCCTTTCTGGAACTCGTGTTCCCAGGCTGTAAATTAGAATGGAATGTGCCAGGAAAACCCTTCATAAGATTATGTCACATTACTTCTTGTTTGATATTTTAATTTTTTTAATCGGGGTAACGATTAGAATATTTTTTGTCTTAGGTGTACACAATCTGATTCATTTGTAATACATATGTGTGTATATATATATATATATATATATATTCAAATACAGATCCTCTTCCAATGTAAATTATTACAGAGTGTTCCGTAGACCTCCGTTGCTATATGGTCGGTCTTTTTGATATATATATTTAATATGTATTTGTATACCTATGGTAAACCTAATCTTAATTTATCCATTCCCCCCACCTTTCCTTTTAGATAAGCGTGGTTTGTTTTTGAAGTCTCTGAGTGTCTTTCCCTGCGGAAATACGTTCATTTCTGTCAGCTGTTAGATAACGCCTATAAGTGATATCATAGGATATGTGTCTTTTGCTTTCCGACTACCTCATGTCCTGTGATTATATCTAGGCTCATCTATGGTGCCTCAAAGGGCAGTGTTTCATTGTTTTCCTTCGTTAGTATGCCGTTGTGTACATGGACCGCTTCTTTATCCATTCATTTGTTGATGGACATTTTGGTTGCTTCCGTGCCATGGCTATTGTGAAAATGGCTGCAGTGCAGCTCTTGCAGCCTGTCTCTTCTCGGCTCTGGCCTTCTCAGGTGTGAGGCTCAGCGGAGGCCCTGCTGGATGGAATGGTGGCTCAATTTTTACTTTTAAATGCAGCTCCTTTCTGTTCTCATTACTGGCTCTTACCACTTTACATCTCACCAGCAGTTAGAGGGTACAGAGTTCTCTAAAACCCCTTTGGCATTTATTGTTTGTTGACTTTTTGCTGATGGTAGTTGACTAGTGTGAGTTGAATCCTTTATGTAGATTAGAGTTGCATGAGTCTAATAATTCCTGATGTTGAGCTGGTATCCATTTTTCTTTTTGGAAAAAGAGTGAGTGAAACTTACCTCTGCATACTATCTCCCTGAAACATTTGCCTGTTTTTAATTGTTTTTGGCCATTCCCAGCTCAGGACATTTTTTGAGGTCACGTGTCCTTTACTGCCCTGAGTCCTTGTGTATGTTGAGTGACCGTTAGCCGTGGGTTTAAAGCCGCTTTTGCGGGAAACGGCCACAAGGCGGCAGCACTTCTATATTTCCAAATCTGGGTTTTTGGGCAACAGAGCCTTCCTGGTAATCATGTCAGCAGGCTGCAAATTACACTGAAATGTGCCAGGGCAAACCCCCAAGAGCTTAAACCTCCTTACTTCTTGTTTGTTTTTTAAATTTAATTTTTATTTATTATCAGAGCAAATTTGATAAAAATATTGTGTGTGTTCTAGGTGTACAGAATCTGGTTCATTATATCTATGCATCGATCTATTCATCTTTGGATCCTTTCCCGTGTCGGTTATTACAGAGTTTTGAGTAGACCTCTCTTGGGATTCCATAGGTATTTTGTGATTATATATTTCATAAGTATTAGTACATGTCTGTTAACCCCCATACCCTAATTCATATGTTCCTTACGCCTTTCCATGTGGTTAAACATATTTTTGTTTTCGGAATCCGTGCGTGTCCTTCTCTTGGAACTAATTTCACGGGTATCAATTTTTAGGTAACACCTATAAGTGATATCCTAGGACATGAGTCTTTCTCTTTCTGACTTACTACAAGTTGTGTGATTACCTCTAGACTCATCTATGGTGCTGCAAATGGAATTGTGTCATTTTCTTCCTTGGCTAATATTCCGTGTGTACATTTACCAGTTCTTCTTTGTCCACTCATCTGTTGATGGACTTCTTGGTTGCTTTCATGGCTTGGCTATTGTAATACTGTTGCAATGCAGATTTGCCTGCCTGTGTCTTTCCAATTCTGTCTTCTTAGGTTATAGGCCCAGGAGTAGGCCTGCTGGATCATATGGTAGCTCAATGTTCACCTTGTAGAGGCACGTCCATTCTGTTCTCATTCGTGGCTCTTACCAGGTTACGTCTCACTTAACGTTGAGGGTATGCACTTCTCCACAATCCCTTCAGCATTTATTGTTTGTAGGTTTTTTCTGATTGTTTATTCTGACTGGTGTGAGCTGATACCTCTTTGTGGTTGGATTTGCATGGGTCTTATAATCCCTTGAAACTGAGCTTTCAGGCATGTCCGTTTTTTCTTCAAACTGTGAGTGCAGCTTACCTCTTCATATTGTTTTCCTGAAGTATGTGCCACATTTTGTAATATTTTGGCCATTACCTCCCTCAAGACATTTTGAGGGCAGGTTCATTTACAGCCCTCCAGTACTTGTGCATATGAAGTGGCACTTAGCACAGGTTTTAAGGCTGCTGTTGCAGGTAACGGCCAGAGGGTGGCAGCATTTCTGCTTTCCCCACTCTGGTAACTAGGGAAAGAGACCTTCCTGCCAGTCGTGTTCCTCAGTTATAAATTAGAGTGAAATGTGCCCGGATATTCCCCTAAATGCTGATGTCTCCTTACCTATTTTGGTTTTTTAATTTGAATTTATAGTTTTTATTGGAGCCATATGCCATTGTGTACATGGACCACTTCTTGGTTGTGCATTCCCCTGTTGATGGACATTTTCGTTGCTTCCAAATGTTGGCTATGGTAAATATAGCTGGAGTGCAGGATTGCCAGCCTGTGTCTTTTTCATTCTCATCCTCTGAGGCGATAGGCCCTGCAGTGGGTATGCCTGATTGAATGGTAGCTGAATATTTACCTTTTCAAGGCACCTTGTTTGTGTTTTCATTACTGGCTCTTACCATGTCCCACTTTGAACCAAGGGTATGCATTTCTCCACAACCCCTACAGCATTTATTTTTTACATAAATGTTGCTCATGGCCATTCTGACTGGTGTGAGCTGATAGGTTTTTGTAATTTGGATTTGCATGTCTTTCATAATTCCTAATGTTCAGCATTTTTCCACGCCTTTTTTATATCTGTTAAACAGAAACAGAAAAACAACTGTGAGTACAAGAAACCTTTTGAAATTGTCTTCTTGGAAGGTTGCCCTCTTTTGAATTTTTTGGTCGATTTTGGACCCCAGGATTTTTTTTGAGGGCAGGTGTCATTTACAGGCCTGCAATGAGTGTGAATATATAGTGACCATTCGCCCTAGGTTTAAATCTGCTGTTGTGGGAAATGGCCACAAGGCGGCAGCATTTCTCCATTCCCACACCTGATTACTAGGGCAGCAGAGCCTTTCTGGAACTCGTGTTCCCAGGCTGTAAATTAGAATGGAATGTGCCAGGAAAACCCTTCATAAGATTATGTCACATTACTTCTTGTTTGATATTTTAATTTTTTTAATCGGGGTAACGATTAGAATATTTTTTGTCTTAGGTGTACACAATCTGATTCATTTGTAATACATATGTGTGTATATATATATATATATATATATATATATTCAAATACAGATCCTCTTCCAATGTAAATTATTACAGAGTGTTCCGTAGACCTCCGTTGCTATATGGTCGGTCTTTTTGATATATATATTTAATATGTATTTGTATACCTATGGTAAACCTAATCTTAATTTATCCATTCCCCCCACCTTTCCTTTTAGATAAGCGTGGTTTGTTTTTGAAGTCTCTGAGTGTCTTTCCCTGCGGAAATACGTTCATTTCTGTCAGCTGTTAGATAACGCCTATAAGTGATATCATAGGATATGTGTCTTTTGCTTTCCGACTACCTCATGTCCTGTGATTATATCTAGGCTCATCTATGGTGCCTCAAAGGGCAGTGTTTCATTGTTTTCCTTCGTTAGTATGCCGTTGTGTACATGGACCGCTTCTTTATCCATTCATTTGTTGATGGACATTTTGGTTGCTTCCGTGCCATGGCTATTGTGAAAATGGCTGCAGTGCAGCTCTTGCAGCCTGTCTCTTCTCGGCTCTGGCCTTCTCAGGTGTGAGGCTCAGCGGAGGCCCTGCTGGATGGAATGGTGGCTCAATTTTTACTTTTAAATGCAGCTCCTTTCTGTTCTCATTACTGGCTCTTACCACTTTACATCTCACCAGCAGTTAGAGGGTACAGAGTTCTCTAAAACCCCTTTGGCATTTATTGTTTGTTGACTTTTTGCTGATGGTAGTTGACTAGTGTGAGTTGAATCCTTTATGTAGATTAGAGTTGCATGAGTCTAATAATTCCTGATGTTGAGCTGGTATCCATTTTTCTTTTTGGAAAAAGAGTGAGTGAAACTTACCTCTGCATACTATCTCCCTGAAACATTTGCCTGTTTTTAATTGTTTTTGGCCATTCCCAGCTCAGGACATTTTTTGAGGTCACGTGTCCTTTACTGCCCTGAGTCCTTGTGTATGTTGAGTGACCGTTAGCCGTGGGTTTAAAGCCGCTTTTGCGGGAAACGGCCACAAGGCGGCAGCACTTCTATATTTCCAAATCTGGGTTTTTGGGCAACAGAGCCTTCCTGGTAATCATGTCAGCAGGCTGCAAATTACACTGAAATGTGCCAGGGCAAACCCCCAAGAGCTTAAACCTCCTTACTTCTTGTTTGTTTTTTAAATTTAATTTTTATTTATTATCAGAGCAAATTTGATAAAAATATTGTGTGTGTTCTAGGTGTACAGAATCTGGTTCATTATACCTATGCATCGATCTATTCATCTTTGGATCCTTTCCCGTGTCGGTTATTACAGAGTTTTGAGTAGACCTCTCTTGGGATTCCATAGGTATTTTGTGATTATATATTTCATAAGTATTAGTACATGTCTGTTAACCCCCATACCCTAATTCATATGTTCCTTACGCCTTTCCATGTGGTTAAACATATTTTTGTTTTCGGAATCCGTGCATGTCCTTCTCTTGGAACTAATTTCACGGGTATCAATTTTTAGGTAACACCTATAAGTGATATCCTAGGACATGAGTCTTTCTCTTTCTGACTTACTACAAGTTGTGTGATTACCTCTAGACTCATCTATGGTGCTGCAAATGGAATTGTGTCATTTTCTTCCTTGGCTAATATTCCGTGTGTACATTTACCAGTTCTTCTTTGTCCACTCATCTGTTGATGGACTTCTTGGTTGCTTTCATGGCTTGGCTATTGTAATACTGTTGCAATGCAGATTTGCCTGCCTGTGTCTTTCCAATTCTGTCTTCTTAGGTTATAGGCCCAGGAGTAGGCCTGCTGGATCATATGGTAGCTCAATGTTCACCTTGTAGAGGCACGTCCATTCTGTTCTCATTTGTGGCTCTTACCACGTTACGTCTCACTTAAAGTTGAGGGTATGCACTTCTCCACAATCCCTTCAGCATTTATTGTTTGTAGGTTTTTTCTGATTGTTTATTCTGACTGGTGTGAGCTGATACCTCTTTGTGGTTGGATTTGCATGGGTCTTATAATCCCTTGAAACTGAGCTTTCAGGCATGTCCGTTTTTTCTTCAAACTGTGAGTGCAGCTTACCTCTTCATATTGTTTTCCTGAAGTATGTGCCACATTTTGTAATATTTTGGCCATTACCTCCCTCAAGACATTTTGAGGGCAGGTTCATTTACAGCCCTCCAGTACTTGTGCACATGAAGTGGCACTTAGCACAGGTTTTAAGGCAGCTGTTGTAGGTAACGGCCAGAGGGTGGCAGCATTTCTGCTTTCCCCACTCTGGTAACTAGGGAAAGAGACCTTCCTGCCAGTCGTGTTCCTCATTTATAAATTAGAGTGAAATGTGCCCGGATATTCCCCTAAATGCTGATGTCTCCTTACCTATTTCGGTTTTCTAATTTGAATTTATAGTTTTTATTGGAGCCATATGCCATTGTGTACATGGACCACTTCTTGTTTGTGCATTCCCCTGCCGATGGACATTTTCGTTGCTTCCAAATGTTGGCTATGGTAAATATAGCTGGAGTGCAGGATTGCCAGCCTGTGTCTTTTTCATTCTCATCCTCTGAGGCGATAGGCCCTGCAGTGGGTATGCCTGATTGAATGGTAGCTGAATATTTGCCTTTTCAAGGCACCTTGTTTGTTTTTTCATTACTGGCTCTTACCATGTCCCACTTTGAACCAAGGGTATGCATTTCTCCACAACCCCTACAGCATTTATTTTTTACATAAATGTTGCTCATGGCCATTCTGACTGGTGTGAGCTGATAGGTTTTTGTAATTTGGATTTGCATGTCTTTCATAATTCCTAATGTTCAGCATTTTTCCACGCCTTTTTTATATCTGTTAAACAGAAACAGAAAAACAACTGTGAGTACAAGAAACCTCTTGAAATTGTCTTCTTGGAAGGTTGCCCTCTTTTGAATTTTTTGGTCGATTTTGGACCCCAGGATTTTTTTTGAGGGCAGGTGTCATTTACAGGCCTGCAATGAGTGTGAATATATAGTGACCATGCGCCCTAGGTTTAAATCAGCTGTTGTGGGAAATGGCCACAAGACGGCAGCATTTCTCCATTCCCACACCTGATTACTAGGGCAGCAGAGCCTTTCTGGAACTCGTGTTCCCAGGCTGTAAATTAGAATGGAATGTGCCAGGAAAACCCTTCATAAGATTATGTCACATTACTTCTTGTTTGATATTTTAATTTTTTTAATCGGGGTAACGATTAGAATATTTTTTGTCTTAGGTGTACACAATCTAATTCATTTGTACTACATATGTGTGTATATATATATATATATATATATATATATATATATATATTCAAATACAGATCCTCTTCCAATGTAAATTATTACAGAGTGTTCCGTAGACCTCCGTTGCTATATGGTCGGTCTTTTTGATATATATATTTAATATGTATTTGTATACCTATGGTAAACCTAATCTTAATTTATCCATTCCCCCCACCTTTCCTTTTAGATAAGTGTGGTTTGTTTTTGAAGTCTCTGAGTGTCTTTCCCTGTGGAAATACGTTCATTTCTGTCAGCTGTTAGATAACGCCTATAAGTGATATCATAGGATATGTGTCTTTTGCTTTCCGACTACCTCATGTCCTGTGATTATATCTAGGCTCATCTATGGTGCCTCAAAGGGCAGTGTTTCGTTGTTTTCCTTCGTTAGTATGCCGTTGTGTACATGGACCGCTTCTTTATCCATTCATTTGTTGATGGACATTTTGGTTGCTTCCGTGCCATGGCTATTGTGAAAATGGCTGCAGTGCAGCTCTTGCAGCCTGTCTCTTCTCGGCTCTGGCCTTCTCAGGTGTGAGGCTCAGCGGAGGCCCTGCTGGATGGAATGGTGGCTCAATTTTTACTTTTAAATGCAGCTCCTTTCTGTTCTCATTACTGGCTCTTACCACTTTACATCTCACCAGCAGTTAGAGGGTACAGAGTTCTCTAAAACCCCTTTGGCATTTATTGTTTGTTGACTTTTTGCTGATGGTAGTTGACTAGTGTGAGTTGAATCCTTTATGTAGATTAGAGTTGCATGAGTCTAATAATTCCTGATGTTGAGCTGGTATCCATTTTTCTTTTTGGAAAAAGAGTGAGTGAAACTTACCTCTGCATACTATCTCCCTGAAACATTTGCCTGTTTTTAATTGTTTTTGGCCATTCCCAGCTCAGGACATTTTTTGAGGTCACGTGTCCTTTACTGCCCTGAGTCCTTGTGTATGTTGAGTGACCGTTAGCCGTGGGTTTAAAGCCGCTTTTGCGGGAAACGGCCACAAGGCGGCAGCACTTCTATATTTCCAAATCTGGGTTTTTGGGCAACAGAGCCTTCCTGGTAATCATGTCAGCAGGCTGCAAATTACACTGAAATGTGCCAGGGCAAACCCCCAAGAGCTTAAACCTCCTTACTTCTTGTTTGTTTTTTAAATTTAATTTTTATTTATTATCAGAGCAAATTTGATAAAAATATTGTGTGTGTTCTAGGTGTACAGAATCTGGTTCATTATACCTATGCATCGATCTATTCATCTTTGGATCCTTTCCCGTGTCGGTTATTACAGAGTTTTGAGTAGACCTCTCTTGGGATTCCATAGGTATTTTGTGATTATATATTTCATAAGTATTAGTACATATCTGTTAACCCCCATACCCTAATTCATATGTTCCTTACGCCTTTCCATGTGGTTAAACATATTTTTGTTTTCGGAATCCGTGCGTGTCCTTCTCTTGGAACTAATTTCATGGGTATCAATTTTTAGGTAACACCTATAAGTGATATCCTAGGACATGAGTCTTTCTCTTTCTGACTTACTACAAGTTGTGTGATTACCTCTAGACTCATCTATGGTGCTGCAAATGGAATTGTGTCATTTTCTTCCTTGGCTAATATTCCGTGTGTACATTTACCAGTTCTTCTTTGTCCACTCATCTGTTGATGGACTTCTTGGTTGCTTTCATGGCTTGGCTATTGTAATACTGTTGCAATGCAGATTTGCCTGCCTGTGTCTTTCCAATACTGTCTTCTTAGGTTATAGGCCCAGGAGTAGGCCTGCTGGATCATATGATAGCTCAATGTTCACCTTGTAGAGGCACGTCCATTCTGTTCTCATTCGTGGCTCTTACCAGGTTACGTCTCACTTAAAGTTGAGGGTATGCACTTCTCCACAATCCCTTCAGCATTTATTGTTTGTAGGTTTTTTCTGATTGTTTATTCTGACTGGTGTGAGCTGATACCTCTTTGTGGTTGGATTTGCATGGGTCTTATAATCCCTTGAAACTGAGCTTTCAGGCATGTCCGTTTTTTCTTCAAACTGTGAGTGCAGCTTACCTCTTCATATTGTTTTCCTGAAGTATGTGCCACATTTTGTAATATTTTGGCCATTACCTCCCTCAAGACATTTTGAGGGCAGGTTCATTTACAGCCCTCCAGTACTTGTGCACATGAAGTGGCACTTAGCACAGGTTTTAAGGCTGCTGTTGCAGGTAACGGCCAGAGGGTGGCAGCATTTCTGCTTTCCCCACTCTGGTAACTAGGGAAAGAGACCTTCCTGCCAGTCGTGTTCCTCAGTTATAAATTAGAGTGAAATGTGCCCGGATAATCCCCCAAATGCTGATGTCTCCTTACCTATTTCGGTTTTCTAATTTGAATTTATAGTTTTTATTGGAGCCATATGCCATTGTGTACATGGACCACTTCTTGTTTGTGCATTCCCCTGCCGATGGACATTTTCGTTGCTTCCAAATGTTGGCTATGGTAAATATAGCTGGAGTGCAGGATTGCCAGCCTGTGTCTTTTTCATTCTCATCCTCTGAGGCGATAGGCCCTGCAGTGGGTATGCCTGATTGAATGGTAGCTGAATATTTACCTTTTCAAGGCACCTTGTTTGTGTTTTCATTACTGGCTCTTACCATGTCCCACTTTGAACCAAGGGTATGCATTTCTCCACAACCCCTACAGCATTTATTTTTTACATAAATGTTGCTCATGGCCATTCTGACTGGTGTGAGCTGATAGGTTTTTGTAATTTGGATTTGCATGTCTTTCATAATTCCTAATGTTCAGCATTTTTCCACGCCTTTTTTATATCTGTTAAACAGAAACAGAAAAACAACTGTGAGTACAAGAAACCTTTTGAAATTGTCTTCTTGGAAGGTTGCCCTCTTTTGAATTTTTGGGTCGATTTTGGACCCCAGGATTTTTTTTGAGGGCAGGTGTCATTTACAGGCCTGCAATGAGTGTGAATATATAGTGACCATTCGCCCTAGGTTTAAATCTGCTGTTGTGGGAAATGGCCACAAGGCGGCAGCATTTCTCCATTCCCACACCTGATTACTAGGGCAGCAGAGCCTTTCTGGAACTCGTGTTCCCAGGCTGTAAATTAGAATGGAATGTGCCAGGAAAACCCTTCATAAGATTATGTCACATTACTTCTTGTTTGATATTTTAATTTTTTTAATCGGGGTAACGATTAGAATATTTTTTGTCTTAGGTGTACACAATCTGATTCATTTGTAATACATATGTGTGTATATATATATATATATATATATATATATATATATATATATATATTCAAATACAGATCCTCTTCCAATGTAAATTATTACAGAGTGTTCCGTAGACCTCCGTTGCTATATGGTCGGTCTTTTTGATATATATATTTAATATGTATTTGTATACCTATGGTAAACCTAATCTTAATTTATCCATTCCCCCCACCTTTCCTTTTAGATAAGCGTGGTTTGTTTTTGAAGTCTCTGAGTGTCTTTCCCTGTGGAAATACGTTCATTTCTGTCAGCTGTTAGATAACGCCTATAAGTGATATCATAGGATATGTGTCTTTTGCTTTCCGACTACCTCATGTCCTGTGATTATATCTAGGCTCATCTATGGTGCCTCAAAGGGCAGTGTTTCGTTGTTTTCCTTCGTTAGTATGCCGTTGTGTACATGGACCGCTTCTTTATCCATTCATTTGTTGATGGACATTTTGGTTGCTTCCGTGCCATGGCTATTGTGAAAATGGCTGCAGTGCAGCTCTTGCAGCCTGTGTCTTCTCGGCTCTGGCCTTCTCAGGTGTGAGGCTCAGCGGAGGCCCTGCTGGATGGAATGGTGGCTCAATTTTTACTTTTAAATGCAGCTCCTTTCTGTTCTCATTACTGGCTCTTACCACTTTACATCTCACCAGCAGTTAGAGGGTACAGAGTTCTCTAAAACCCCTTTGGCATTTATTGTTTGTTGACTTTTTGCTGATGGTAGTTGACTAGTGTGAGTTGAATCCTTTATGTAGATTAGAGTTGCATGAGTCTAATAATTCCTGATGTTGAGCTGGTATCCATTTTTCTTTTTGGAAAAAGAGTGAGTGAAACTTACCTCTGCATACTATCTCCCTGAAACATTTGCCTGTTTTTAATTGTTTTTGGCCATTCCCAGCTCAGGACATTTTTTGAGGTCACGTGTCCTTTACTGCCCTGAGTCCTTGTGTATGTTGAGTGACCGTTAGCCGTGGGTTTAAAGCCGCTTTTGCGGGAAACGGCCACAAGGCGGCAGCACTTCTATATTTCCAAATCTGGGTTTTTGGGCAACAGAGCCTTCCTGGTAATCATGTCAGCAGGCTGCAAATTACACTGAAATGTGCCAGGGCAAACCCCCAAGAGCTTAAACCTCCTTACTTCTTGTTTGTTTTTTAAATTTAATTTTTATTTATTATCAGAGCAAATTTGATAAAAATATTGTGTGTGTTCTAGGTGTACAGAATCTGGTTCATTATACCTGTGCATCGATCTATTCATCTTTGGATCCTTTCCCGTGTCGGTTATTACAGAGTTTTGAGTAGACCTCTCTTGGGATTCCATAGGTATTTTGTGATTATATATTTCATAAGTATTAGTACATGTCTGTTAACCCCCATACCCTAATTCATATGTTCCTTACGCCTTTCCATGTGGTTAAACATATTTTTGTTTTCGGAATCCGTGCGTGTCCTTCTCTTGGAACTAATTTCATGGGTATCAATTTTTAGGTAACACCTATAAGTGATATCCTAGGACATGAGTCTTTCTCTTTCTGACTTACTACAAGTTGTGTGATTACCTCTAGACTCATCTATGGTGCTGCAAATGGAATTGTGTCATTTTCTTCCTTGGCTAATATTCCGTGTGTACATTTACCAGTTCTTCTTTGTCCACTCATCTGTTGATGGACTTCTTGGTTGCTTTCATGGCTTGGCTATTGTAATACTGTTGCAATGCAGATTTGCCTGCCTGTGTCTTTCCAATTCTGTCTTCTTAGGTTATAGGCCCAGGAGTAGGCCTGCTGGATCATATGGTAGCTCAATGTTCACCTTGTAGAGGCACGTCCATTCTGTTCTCATTCGTGGCTCTTACCAGGTTACGTCTCACTTAAAGTTGAGGGTATGCACTTCTCCACAATCCCTTCAGCATTTATTGTTTGTAGGTTTTTTCTGATTGTTTATTCTGACTGGTGTGAGCTGATACCTCTTTGTGGTTGGATTTGCATGGGTCTTATAATCCCTTGAAACTGAGCTTTCAGGCATGTCCGTTTTTTCTTCAAACTGTGAGTGCAGCTTACCTCTTCATATTGTTTTCCTGAAGTATGTGCCACATTTTGTAATATTTTGGCCATTACCTCCCTCAAGACATTTTGAGGGCAGGTTCATTTACAGCCCTCCAGTACTTGTGCATATGAAGTGGCACTTAGCACAGGTTTTAAGGCTGCTGTTGCAGGTAACGGCCAGAGGGTGGCAGCATTTCTGCTTTCCCCACTCTGGTAACTAGGGAAAGAGACCTTCCTGCCAGTCGTGTTCCTCAGTTATAAATTAGAGTGAAATGTGCCCGGATATTCCCCTAAATGCTGATGTCTCCTTACCTATTTTGGTTTTTTAATTTGAATTTATAGTTTTTATTGGAGCCATATGCCATTGTGTACATGGACCACTTCTTGGTTGTGCATTCCCCTGTTGATGGACATTTTCGTTGCTTCCAAATGTTGGCTATGGTAAATATAGCTGGAGTGCAGGATTGCCAGCCTGTGTCTTTTTCATTCTCATCCTCTGAGGCGATAGGCCCTGCAGTGGGTATGCCTGATTGAATGGTAGCTGAATATTTACCTTTTCAAGGCACCTTGTTTGTGTTTTCATTACTGGCTCTTACCATGTCCCACTTTGAACCAAGGGTATGCATTTCTCCACAACCCCTACAGCATTTATTTTTTACATAAATGTTGCTCATGGCCATTCTGACTGGTGTGAGCTGATAGGTTTTTGTAATTTGGATTTGCATGTCTTTCATAATTCCTAATGTTCAGCATTTTTCCACGCCTTTTTTATATCTGTTAAACAGAAACAGAAAAACAACTGTGAGTACAAGAAACCTCTTGAAATTGTCTTCTTGGAAGATTGCCCTCTTTTGAATTTTTGGGTCGATTTTGGACCCCAGGATTTTTTTTGAGGGCAGGTGTCATTTACAGGCCTGCAATGAGTGTGAATATATAGTGACCATTCGCCCTAGGTTTAAATCAGCTGTTGTGGGAAATGGCCACAAGGCGGCAGCATTTCTCCATTCCCACACCTGATTACTAGGGCAGCAGAGCCTTTCTGGAACTCGTGTTCCCAGGTTGTAAATTAGAATGGAATGTGCCAGGAAAACCCTTCATAATATTATGTCACATTACTTCTTGTTTGATATTTTAATTTTTTTAATCGGGGTAACGATTAGAATATGTTTTGTCTTAGGTGTACACAATCTGATTCATTTGTACTACATATGTGTGTATATATATATATATATATATATATTCAAATACAGATCCTCTTCCAATGTAAATTATTACAGAGTGTTCCGTAGACCTCCGTTGCTATATGGTCGGTCTTTTTGATATATATATTTAATATGTATTTGTATACCTATGGTAAACCTAATCTTAATTTATCCATTCCCCCCACCATTCCTTTTAGATAAGCGTGGTTTGTTTTTGAAGTCTCTGAGTGTCTTTCCCTGCGGAAATACGTTCATTTCTGTCAGCTGTTAGATAACGCCTATAAGTGATATCATAGGATATGTGTCTTTTGCTTTCCGACTACCTCATGTCCTGTGATTATATCTAGGCTCATCTATGGTGCCTCAAAGGGCAGTGTTTCGTTGTTTTCCTTCGTTAGTATGCCGTTGTGTACATGGACCGCTTCTTTATCCATTCATTAGTTGATGGACATTTTGGTTGCTTCTGTGCCATGGCTATTGTGAAAATGGCTGCAGTGCAGCTCTTGCAGCCTGTCTCTTCTCGGCTCTGGCCTTCTCAGGTGTGAGGCTCAGCGGAGGCCCTGCTGGATGGAATGGTGGCTCAATTTTTACTTTTAAATGCAGCTCCTTTCTGTTCTCATTACTGGCTCTTACCACTTTACATCTCACCAGCAGTTAGAGGGTACAGAGTTCTCTAAAACCCCTTTGGCATTTATTGTTTGTTGACTTTTTGCTGATGGTAGTTGACTAGTGTGAGTTGAATCCTTTATGTAGATTAGAGTTGCATGAGTCTAATAATTCCTGATGTTGAGCTGGTATCCATTTTTCTTTTTGGAAAAAGAGTGAGTGAAACTTACCTCTGCATACTATCTCCCTGAAACATTTGCCTGTTTTTAATTGTTTTTGGCCATTCCCAGCTCAGGACATTTTTTGAGGTCACGTGTCCTTTACTGCCCTGAGTCCTTGTGTATGTTGAGTGACCGTTAGCCGTGGGTTTAAAGCCGCTTTTGCGGGAAACGGCCACAAGGCGGCAGCACTTCTATATTTCCAAATCTGGGTTTTTGGGCAACAGAGCCTTCCTGGTAATCATGTCAGCAGGCTGCAAATTACACTGAAATGTGCCAGGGCAAACCCCCAAGAGCTTAAACCTCCTTACTTCTTGTTTGTTTTTTAAATTTAATTTTTATTTATTATCAGAGCAAATTTGATAAAAATATTGTGTGTGTTCTAGGTGTACAGAATCTGGTTCATTATATCTATGCATCGATCTATTCATCTTTGGATCCTTTCCCGTGTCGGTTATTACAGAGTTTTGAGTAGACCTCTCTTGGGATTCCATAGGTATTTTGTGATTATATATTTCATAAGTATTAGTACATGTCTGTTAACCCCCATACCCTAATTCATATGTTCCTTACGCCTTTCCATGTGGTTAAACATATTTTTGTTTTCGGAATCCGTGCGTGTCCTTCTCTTGGAACTAATTTCACGGGTATCAATTTTTAGGTAACACCTATAAGTGATATCCTAGGACATGAGTCTTTCTCTTTCTGACTTACTACAAGTTGTGTGATTACCTCTAGACTCATCTATGGTGCTGCAAATGGAATTGTGTCATTTTCTTCCTTGGCTAATATTCCGTGTGTACATTTACCAGTTCTTCTTTGTCCACTCATCTGTTGATGGACTTCTTGGTTGCTTTCATGGCTTGGCTATTGTAATACTGTTGCAATGCAGATTTGCCTGCCTGTGTCTTTCCAATTCTGTCTTCTTAGGTTATAGGCCCAGGAGTAGGCCTGCTGGATCATATGGTAGCTCAATGTTCACCTTGTAGAGGCACGTCCATTCTGTTCTCATTCGTGGCTCTTACCAGGTTACGTCTCACTTAAAGTTGAGGGTATGCACTTCTCCACAATCCCTTCAGCATTTATTGTTTGTAGGTTTTTTCTGATTGTTTATTCTGACTGGTGTGAGCTGATACCTCTTTGTGGTTGGATTTGCATGGGTCTTATAATCCCTTGAAACTGAGCTTTCAGGCATGTCCGTTTTTTCTTCAAACTGTGAGTGCAGCTTACCTCTTCATATTGTTTTCCTGAAGTATGTGCCACATTTTGTAATATTTTGGCCATTACCTCCCTCAAGACATTTTGAGGGCAGGTTCATTTACAGCCCTCCAGTACTTGTGCATATGAAGTGGCACTTAGCACAGGTTTTAAGGCTGCTGTTGCAGGTAACGGCCAGAGGGTGGCAGCATTTCTGCTTTCCCCACTCTGGTAACTAGGGAAAGAGACCTTCCTGCCAGTCGTGTTCCTCAGTTATAAATTAGAGTGAAATGTGCCCGGATATTCCCCTAAATGCTGATGTCTCCTTACCTATTTTGGTTTTCTAATTTGAATTTATAGTTCTTATTGGAGCCATATGCCATTGTGTACATGGACCACTTCTTGGTTGTGCATTCCCCTGTTGATGGACATTTTCGTTGCTTCCAAATGTTGGCTATGGTAAATATAGCTGGTGTGCAGGATTGCCGGCCTGTGTCTTTTTCATTCTCATCCTCTGAGGCGATAGGCCCTGCAGTGGGTATGCCTGATTGAATGGTAGCTGAATATTTACCTTTTCAAGGCACCTTGTTTGTGTTTTCATTACTGGCTCTTACCATGTCCCACTTTGAACCAAGGGTATGCATTTCTCCACAACCCCTACAGCATTTATTTTTTACATAAATGTTGCTCATGGCCATTCTGACTGGTGTGAGCTGATAGGTTTTTGTAATTTGGATTTGCATGTCTTTCATAATTCCTAATGTTCAGCATTTTTCCACGCCTTTTTTATATCTGTTAAACAGAAACAGAAAAACAACTGTGAGTACAAGAAACCTCTTGAAATTGTCTTCTTGGAAGGTTGCCCTCTTTTGAATTTTTGGGTCGATTTTGGACCCCAGGATTTTTTTTGAGGGCAGGTGTCATTTACAGGCCTGCAATGAGTGTGAATATATAGTGACCATTCGCCCTAGGTTTAAATCTGCTGTTGTGGGAAATGGCCACAAGGCGGCAGCATTTCTCCATTCCCACACCTGATTACTAGGGCAGCAGAGCCTTTCTGGAACTCGTGTTCCCAGGCTGTAAATTAGAATGGAATGTGCCAGGAAAACCCTTCATAAGATTATGTCACATTACTTCTTGTTTGATATTTTAATTTTTTTAATCGGGGTAACGATTAGAATATTTTTTGTCTTAGGTGTACACAATCTGATTCATTTGTAATACATATGTGTGTATATATATATATATATATATATATATATATATATATATTCAAATACAGATCCTCTTCCAATGTAAATTATTACAGAGTGTTCCGTAGACCTCCGTTGCTATATGGTCGGTCTTTTTGATATATATATTTAATATGTATTTGTATACCTATGGTAAACCTAATCTTAATTTATCCATTCCCCCCACCTTTCCTTTTAGATAAGCGTGGTTTGTTTTTGAAGTCTCTGAGTGTCTTTCCCTGTGGAAATACGTTCATTTCTGTCAGCTGTTAGATAACGCCTATAAGTGATATCATAGGATATGTGTCTTTTGCTTTCCGACTACCTCATGTCCTGTGATTATATCTAGGCTCATCTATGGTGCCTCAAAGGGCAGTGTTTCGTTGTTTTCCTTCGTTAGTATGCCGTTGTGTACATGGACCGCTTCTTTATCCATTCATTTGTTGATGGACATTTTGGTTGCTTCTGTGCCATGGCTATTGTGAAAATGGCTGCAGTGCAGCTCTTGCAGCCTGTGTCTTCTCGGCTCTGGCCTTCTCAGGTGTGAGGCTCAGCGGAGGCCCTGCTGGATGGAATGGTGGCTCAATTTTTACTTTTAAATGCAGCTCCTTTCTGTTCTCATTACTGGCTCTTACCACTTTACATCTCACCAGCAGTTAGAGGGTACAGAGTTCTCTAAAACCCCTTTGGCATTTATTGTTTGTTGACTTTTTGCTGATGGTAGTTGACTAGTGTGAGTTGAATCCTTTATGTAGATTAGAGTTGCATGAGTCTAATAATTCCTGATGTTGAGCTGGTATCCATTTTTCTTTTTGGAAAAAGAGTGAGTGAAACTTACCTCTGCATACTATCTCCCTGAAACATTTGCCTGTTTTTAATTGTTTTTGGCCATTCCCAGCTCAGGACATTTTTTGAGGTCACGTGTCCTTTACTGCCCTGAGTCCTTGTGTATGTTGAGTGACCGTTAGCCGTGGGTTTAAAGCCGCTTTTGCGGGAAACGGCCACAAGGCGGCAGCACTTCTATATTTCCAAATCTGGGTTTTTGGGCAACAGAGCCTTCCTGGTAATCATGTCAGCAGGCTGCAAATTACACTGAAATGTGCCAGGGCAAACCCCCAAGAGCTTAAACCTCCTTACTTCTTGTTTGTTTTTTAAATTTAATTTTTATTTATTATCAGAGCAAATTTGATAAAAATATTGTGTGTGTTCTAGGTGTACAGAATCTGGTTCATTATACCTATGCATCGATCTATTCATCTTTGGATCCTTTCCCGTGTCGGTTATTACAGAGTTTTGAGTAGACCTCTCTTGGGATTCCATAGGTATTTTGTGATTATATATTTCATAAGTATTAGTACATGTCTGTTAACCCCCATACCCTAATTCATATGTTCCTTACGCCTTTCCATGTGGTTAAACATATTTTTGTTTTCGGAATCCATGCGTGTCCTTCTCTTGGAACTAATTTCATGGGTATCAATTTTTAGGTAACACCTATAAGTGATATCCTAGGACATGAGTCTTTCTCTTTCTGACTTACTACAAGTTGTGTGATTACCTCTAGACTCATCTATGGTGCTGCAAATGGAATTGTGTCATTTTCTTCCTTGGCTAATATTCCGTGTGTACATTTACCAGTTCTTCTTTGTCCACTCATCTGTTGATGGACTTCTTGGTTGCTTTCATGGCTTGGCTATTGTAATACTGTTGCAATGCAGATTTGCCTGCCTGTGTCTTTCCAATACTGTCTTCTTAGGTTATAGGCCCAGGAGTAGGCCTGCTGGATCATATGATAGCTCAATGTTCACCTTGTAGAGGCACGTCCATTCTGTTCTCATTCGTGGCTCTTACCAGGTTACGTCTCACTTAAAGTTGAGGGTATGCACTTCTCCACAATCCCTTCAGCATTTATTGTTTGTAGGTTTTTTCTGATTGTTTATTCTGACTGGTGTGAGCTGATACCTCTTTGTGGTTGGATTTGCATGGGTCTTATAATCCCTTGAAACTGAGCTTTCAGGCATGTCCGTTTTTTCTTCAAACTGTGAGTGCAGCTTACCTCTTCATATTGTTTTCCTGAAGTATGTGCCACATTTTGTAATATTTTGGCCATTACCTCCCTCAAGACATTTTGAGGGCAGGTTCATTTACAGCCCTCCAGTACTTGTGCACATGAAATGGCACTTAGCACAGGTTTTAAGGCTGCTGTTACAGGTAACGGCCAGAGGGTGGCAGCATTTCTGCTTTCCCCACTCTGGTAACTAGGGAAAGAGACCTTCCTGCCAGTCGTGTTCCTCAGTTATAAATTAGAGTGAAATGTGCCCGGATAATCCCCCAAATGCTGATGTCTCTTTACCTATTTTGGTTTTCTAATTTGAATTTATAGTTCTTATTGGAGCCATATGCCATTGTGTACATGGACCACTTCTTGTTTGTGCATTCCCCTGCCGATGGACATTTTCATTGCTTCCAAATGTTGGCTATGGTAAATATAGCTGGAGTGCAGGATTGCCAGCCTGTGTCTTTTTCATTCTCATCCTCTGAGGCGATAGGCCCTGCAGTGGGTATGCCTGATTGAATGGTAGCTGAATATTTACCTTTTCAAGGCACCTTGTTTGTGTTTTCATTACTGGCTCTTACCATGTCCCACTTTGAACCAAGGGTATGCATTTCTCCACAACCCCTACAGCATTTATTTTTTACATAAATGTTGCTCATGGCCATTCTGACTGGTGTGAGCTGATAGGTTTTTGTAATTTGGATTTGCATGTCTTTCATAATTCCTAATGTTCAGCATTTTTCCACGCCTTTTTTATATCTGTTAAACAGAAACAGAAAAACAACTGTGAGTACAAGAAACCTCTTGAAATTGTCTTCTTAGAAGGTTGCCCTCTTTTGAATTTTTGGGTCGATTTTGGACCCCAGGATTTTTTTTGAGGGCAGGTGTCATTTACAGGCCTGCAATGAGTGTGAATATATAGTGACCATTCGCCCTAGGTTTAAATCTGCTGTTGTGGGAAATGGCCACAAGGCGGCAGCATTTCTCCATTCCCACACCTGATTACTAGGGCAGCAGAGCCTTTCTGGAACTCGTGTTCCCAGGCTGTAAATTAGAATGGAATGTGCCAGGAAAACCCTTCATAAGATTATGTCACATTACTTCTTGTTTGATATTTTAATTTTTTTAATCGGGGTAACGATTAGAATATTTTTTGTCTTAGGTGTACACAATCTGATTCATTTGTAATACATATGTGTGTATATATATATATATATATATATATATATATATATTCAAATACAGATCCTCTTCCAATGTAAATTATTACAGAGTGTTCCGTAGACCTCCGTTGCTATATGGTCGGTCTTTTTGATATATATATTTAATATGTATTTGTATACCTATGGTAAACCTAATCTTAATTTATCCATTCCCCCCACCTTTCCTTTTAGATAAGCGTGGTTTGTTTTTGAAGTCTCTGAGTGTCTTTCCCTGTGGAAATACGTTCATTTCTGTCAGCTGTTAGATAACGCCTATAAGTGATATCATAGGATATGTGTCTTTTGCTTTCCGACTACCTCATGTCCTGTGATTATATCTAGGCTCATCTATGGTGCCTCAAAGGGCAGTGTTTCGTTGTTTTCCTTCGTTAGTATGCCGTTGTGTACATGGACCGCTTCTTTATCCATTCATTTGTTGATGGACATTTTGGTTGCTTCTGTGCCATGGCTATTGTGAAAATGGCTGCAGTGCAGCTCTTGCAGCCTGTGTCTTCTCGGCTCTGGCCTTCTCAGGTGTGAGGCTCAGCGGAGGCCCTGCTGGATGGAATGGTGGCTCAATTTTTACTTTTAAATGCAGCTCCTTTCTGTTCTCATTACTGGCTCTTACCACTTTACATCTCACCAGCAGTTAGAGGGTACAGAGTTCTCTAAAACCCCTTTGGCATTTATTGTTTGTTGACTTTTTGCTGATGGTAGTTGACTAGTGTGAGTTGAATCCTTTATGTAGATTAGAGTTGCATGAGTCTAATAATTCCTGATGTTGAGCTGGTATCCATTTTTCTTTTTGGAAAAAGAGTGAGTGAAACTTACCTCTGCATACTATCTCCCTGAAACATTTGCCTGTTTTTAATTGTTTTTGGCCATTCCCAGCTCAGGACATTTTTTGAGGTCACGTGTCCTTTACTGCCCTGAGTCCTTGTGTATGTTGAGTGACCGTTAGCCGTGGGTTTAAAGCCGCTTTTGCGGGAAACGGCCACAAGGCGGCAGCACTTCTATATTTCCAAATCTGGGTTTTTGGGCAACAGAGCCTTCCTGGTAATCATGTCAGCAGGCTGCAAATTACACTGAAATGTGCCAGGGCAAACCCCCAAGAGCTTAAACCTCCTTACTTCTTGTTTGTTTTTTAAATTTAATTTTTATTTATTATCAGAGCAAATTTGATAAAAATATTGTGTGTGTTCTAGGTGTACAGAATCTGGTTCATTATACCTATGCATCGATCTATTCATCTTTGGATCCTTTCCCGTGTCGGTTATTACAGAGTTTTGAGTAGACCTGTCTTGGGATTCCATAGGTATTTTGTGATTATATATTTCATAAGTATTAGTACATGTCTGTTAACCCCCATACCCTAATTCATATGTTCCTTACGCCTTTCCATGTGGTTAAACATATTTTTGTTTTCGGAATCCATGCGTGTCCTTCTCTTGGAACTAATTTCATGGGTATCAATTTTTAGGTAACACCTATAAGTGATATCCTAGGACATGAGTCTTTCTCTTTCTGACTTACTACAAGTTGTGTGATTACCTCTAGACTCATCTATGGTGCTGCAAATGGAATTGTGTCATTTTCTTCCTTGGCTAATATTCCGTGTGTACATTTACCAGTTCTTCTTTGTCCACTCATCTGTTGATGGACTTCTTGGTTGCTTTCATGGCTTGGCTATTGTAATACTGTTGCAATGCAGATTTGCCTGCCTGTGTCTTTCCAATACTGTCTTCTTAGGTTATAGGCCCAGGAGTAGGCCTGCTGGATCATATGATAGCTCAATGTTCACCTTGTAGAGGCACGTCCATTCTGTTCTCATTCGTGGCTCTTACCAGGTTATGTCTCACTTAAAGTTGAGGGTATGCACTTCTCCACAATCCCTTCAGCATTTATTGTTTGTAGGTTTTTTCTGATTGTTTATTCTGACTGGTGTGAGCTGATACCTCTTTGTGGTTGGATTTGCATGGGTCTTATAATCCCTTGAAACTGAGCTTTCAGGCATGTCCGTTTTTTCTTCAAACTGTGAGTGCAGCTTACCTCTTCATATTGTTTTCCTGAAGTATGTGCCACATTTTGTAATATTTTGGCCATTACCTCCCTCAAGACATTTTGAGGGCAGGTTCATTTACAGCCCTCCAGTACTTGTGCATATGAAGTGGCACTTAGCACAGGTTTTAAGGCTGCTGTTGCAGGTAACGGCCAGAGGGTGGCAGCATTTCTGCTTTCCCCACTCTGGTAACTAGGGAAAGAGACCTTCCTGCCAGTCGTGTTCCTCAGTTATAAATTAGAGTGAAATGTGCCCGGATATTCCCCTAAATGCTGATGTCTCCTTACCTATTTTGGTTTTTTAATTTGAATTTATAGTTTTTATTGGAGCCATATGCCATTGTGTACATGGACCACTTCTTGGTTGTGCATTCCCCTGTTGATGGACATTTTCGTTGCTTCCAAATGTTGGCTATGGTAAATATAGCTGGAGTGCAGGATTGCCAGCCTGTGTCTTTTTCATTCTCATCCTCTGAGGCGATAGGCCCTGCAGTGGGTATGCCTGATTGAATGGTAGCTGAATATTTACCTTTTCAAGGCACCTTGTTTGTGTTTTCATTACTGGCTCTTACCATGTCCCACTTTGAACCAAGGGTATGCATTTCTCCACAACCCCTACAGCATTTATTTTTTACATAAATGTTGCTCATGGCCATTCTGACTGGTGTGAGCTGATAGGTTTTTGTAATTTGGATTTGCATGTCTTTCATAATTCCTAATGTTCAGCATTTTTCCACGCCTTTTTTATATCTGTTAAACAGAAACAGAAAAACAACTGTGAGTACAAGAAACCTCTTGAAATTGTCTTCTTGGAAGGTTGCCCTCTTTTGAATTTTTGGGTCGATTTTGGACCCCAGGATTTTTTTTGAGGGCAGGTGTCATTTACAGGCCTGCAATGAGTGTGAATATATAGTGACCATTGGCCCTAGGTTTAAATCAGCTGTTGTGGGAAATGGCCACAAGGCGGCAGCATTTCTCCATTCCCACACCTGATTACTAGGGCAGCAGAGCCTTTCTGGAACTCGTGTTCCCAGGTTGTAAATTAGAATGGAATGTGCCAGGAAAACCCTTCATAAGATTATGTGACATTACTGCTTGTTTGATATTTTAATTTTTTTAATCGGGGTAACGATTAGAATATTTTTTGTCTTAGGTGTACACAATCTGATTCATTTGTACTACATATGTGTGTATATATATATATATATATATATATATATATATATTCAAATACAGATCCTCTTCCATTGTAAATTATTACAGAGTGTTCCGTAGACCTCCGTTGCTATATGGTCGGTCTTTTTGATATATATATTTAATATGTATTTGTATACCTATGGTAAACCTAATCTTAATTTATCCATTCCCCCCACCTTTCCTTTTAGATAAGCGTGGTTTGTTTTTGAAGTCTCTGAGTGTCTTTCCCTGCGGAAATACGTTCATTTCTGTCAGCTGTTAGATAACGCCTATAAGTGATATCATAGGATATGTGTCTTTTGCTTTCCGACTACCTCATGTCCTGTGATTATATCTAGGCTCATCTATGGTGCCTCAAAGGGCAGTGTTTCGTTGTTTTCCTTCGTTAGTATGCCGTTGTGTACATGGACCGCTTCTTTATCCATTCATTTGTTGATGGACATTTTGGTTGCTTCCGTGCCATGGCTATTGTGAAAATGGCTGCAGTGCAGCTCTTGCAGCCTGTCTCTTCTCGGCTCTGGCCTTCTCAGGTGTGAGGCTCAGCGGAGGCCCTGCTGGATGGAATGGTGGCTCAATTTTTACTTTTAAATGCAGCTCCTTTCTGTTCTCATTACTGGCTCTTACCACTTTACATCTCACCAGCAGTTAGAGGGTACAGAGTTCTCTAAAACCCCTTTGGCATTTATTGTTTGTTGACTTTTTGCTGATGGTAGTTGACTAGTGTGAGTTGAATCCTTTATGTAGATTAGAGTTGCATGAGTCTAATAATTCCTGATGTTGAGCTGGTATCCATTTTTCTTTTTGGAAAAAGAGTGAGTGAAACTTACCTCTGCATACTATCTCCCTGAAACATTTGCCTGTTTTTAATTGTTTTTGGCCATTCCCAGCTCAGGACATTTTTTGAGGTCACGTGTCCTTTACTGCCCTGAGTCCTTGTGTATGTTGAGTGACCGTTAGCCGTGGGTTTAAAGCCGCTTTTGCGGGAAACGGCCACAAGGCGGCAGCACTTCTATATTTCCAAATCTGGGTTTTTGGGCAACAGAGCCTTCCTGGTAATCATGTCAGCAGGCTGCAAATTACACTGAAATGTGCCAGGGCAAACCCCCAAGAGCTTAAACCTCCTTACTTCTTGTTTGTTTTTTAAATTTAATTTTTATTTATTATCAGAGCAAATTTGATAAAAATATTGTGTGTGTTCTAGGTGTACAGAATCTGGTTCATTATATCTATGCATCGATCTATTCATCTTTGGATCCTTTCCCGTGTCGGTTATTACAGAGTTTTGAGTAGACCTCTCTTGGGATTCCATAGGTATTTTGTGATTATATATTTCATAAGTATTAGTACATGTCTGTTAACCCCCATACCCTAATTCATATGTTCCTTACGCCTTTCCATGTGGTTAAACATATTTTTGTTTTCGGAATCCGTGCGTGTCCTTCTCTTGGAACTAATTTCACGGGTATCAATTTTTAGGTAACACCTATAAGTGATATCCTAGGACATGAGTCTTTCTCTTTCTGACTTACTACAAGTTGTGTGATTACCTCTAGACTCATCTATGGTGCTGCAAATGGAATTGTGTCATTTTCTTCCTTGGCTAATATTCCGTGTGTACATTTACCAGTTCTTCTTTGTCCACTCATCTGTTGATGGACTTCTTGGTTGCTTTCATGGCTTGGCTATTGTAATACTGTTGCAATGCAGATTTGCCTGCCTGTGTCTTTCCAATTCTGTCTTCTTAGGTTATAGGCCCAGGAGTAGGCCTGCTGGATCATATGGTAGCTCAATGTTCACCTTGTAGAGGCACGTCCATTCTGTTCTCATTCGTGGCTCTTACCAGGTTACGTCTCACTTAAAGTTGAGGGTATGCACTTCTCCACAATCCCTTCAGCATTTATTGTTTGTAGGTTTTTTCTGATTGTTTATTCTGACTGGTGTGAGCTGATACCTCTTTGTGGTTGGATTTGCATGGGTCTTATAATCCCTTGAAACTGAGCTTTCAGGCATGTCCGTTTTTTCTTCAAACTGTGAGTGCAGCTTACCTCTTCATATTGTTTTCCTGAAGTATGTGCCACATTTTGTAATATTTTGGCCATTACCTCCCTCAAGACATTTTGAGGGCAGGTTCATTTACAGCCCTCCAGTACTTGTGCATATGAAGTGGCACTTAGCACAGGTTTTAAGGCTGCTGTTGCAGGTAACGGCCAGAGGGTGGCAGCATTTCTGCTTTCCCCACTCTGGTAACTAGGGAAAGAGACCTTCCTGCCAGTCGTGTTCCTCAGTTATAAATTAGAGTGAAATGTGCCCGGATATTCCCCTAAATGCTGATGTCTCCTTACCTATTTTGGTTTTTTAATTTGAATTTATAGTTTTTATTGGAGCCATATGCCATTGTGTACATGGACCACTTCTTGGTTGTGCATTCCCCTGTTGATGGACATTTTCGTTGCTTCCAAATGTTGGCTATGGTAAATATAGCTGGAGTGCAGGATTGCCAGCCTGTGTCTTTTTCATTCTCATCCTCTGAGGCGATAGGCCCTGCAGTGGGTATGCCTGATTGAATGGTAGCTGAATATTTACCTTTTCAAGGCACCTTGTTTGTGTTTTCATTACTGGCTCTTACCATGTCCCACTTTGAACCAAGGGTATGCATTTCTCCACAACCCCTACAGCATTTATTTTTTACATAAATGTTGCTCATGGCCATTCTGACTGGTGTGAGCTGATAGGTTTTTGTAATTTGGATTTGCATGTCTTTCATAATTCCTAATGGTCAGCATTTTTCCACGCCTTTTTTATATCTGTTAAACAGAAACAGAAAAACAACTGTGAGTACAAGAAACCTCTTGAAATTGTCTTCTTGGAAGGTTGCCCTCTTTTGAATTTTTGGGTCGATTTTGGACCCCAGGATTTTTTTTGAGGGCAGGTGTCATTTACAGGCCTGCAATGAGTGTGAATATATAGTGACCATTGGCCCTAGGTTTAAATCAGCTGTTGTGGGAAATGGCCACAAGGCGGCAGCATTTCTCCATTCCCACACCTGATTACTAGGGCAGCAGAGCCTTTCTGGAACTCGTGTTCCCAGGTTGTAAATTAGAATGGAATGTGCCAGGAAAACCCTTCATAAGATTATGTGACATTACTGCTTGTTTGATATTTTAATTTTTTTAATCGGGGTAACGATTAGAATATTTTTTGTCTTAGGTGTACACAATCTGATTCATTTGTACTACATATGTGTGTATATATATATATATATATATATATATATATATTCAAATACAGATCCTCTTCCATTGTAAATTATTACAGAGTGTTCCGTAGACCTCCGTTGCTATATGGTCGGTCTTTTTGATATATATATTTAATATGTATTTGTATACCTATGGTAAACCTAATCTTAATTTATCCATTCCCCCCACCTTTCCTTTTAGATAAGCGTGGTTTGTTTTTGAAGTCTCTGAGTGTCTTTCCCTGCGGAAATACGTTCATTTCTGTCAGCTGTTAGATAACGCCTATAAGTGATATCATAGGATATGTGTCTTTTGCTTTCCGACTACCTCATGTCCTGTGATTATATCTAGGCTCATCTATGGTGCCTCAAAGGGCAGTGTTTCGTTGTTTTCCTTCGTTAGTATGCCGTTGTGTACATGGACCGCTTCTTTATCCATTCATTTGTTGATGGACATTTTGGTTGCTTCCGTGCCATGGCTATTGTGAAAATGGCTGCAGTGCAGCTCTTGCAGCCTGTCTCTTCTCGGCTCTGGCCTTCTCAGGTGTGAGGCTCAGCGGAGGCCCTGCTGGATGGAATGGTGGCTCAATTTTTACTTTTAAATGCAGCTCCTTTCTGTTCTCATTACTGGCTCTTACCACTTTACATCTCACCAGCAGTTAGAGGGTACAGAGTTCTCTAAAACCCCTTTGGCATTTATTGTTTGTTGACTTTTTGCTGATGGTAGTTGACTAGTGTGAGTTGAATCCTTTATGTAGATTAGAGTTGCATGAGTCTAATAATTCCTGATGTTGAGCTGGTATCCATTTTTCTTTTTGGAAAAAGAGTGAGTGAAACTTACCTCTGCATACTATCTCCCTGAAACATTTGCCTGTTTTTAATTGTTTTTGGCCATTCCCAGCTCAGGACATTTTTTGAGGTCACGTGTCCTTTACTGCCCTGAGTCCTTGTGTATGTTGAGTGACCGTTAGCCGTGGGTTTAAAGCCGCTTTTGCGGGAAACGGCCACAAGGCGGCAGCACTTCTATATTTCCAAATCTGGGTTTTTGGGCAACAGAGCCTTCCTGGTAATCATGTCAGCAGGCTGCAAATTACACTGAAATGTGCCAGGGCAAACCCCCAAGAGCTTAAACCTCCTTACTTCTTGTTTGTTTTTTAAATTTAATTTTTATTTATTATCAGAGCAAATTTGATAAAAATATTGTGTGTGTTCTAGGTGTACAGAATCTGGTTCATTATATCTATGCATCGATCTATTCATCTTTGGATCCTTTCCCGTGTCGGTTATTACAGAGTTTTGAGTAGACCTCTCTTGGGATTCCATAGGTATTTTGTGATTATATATTTCATAAGTATTAGTACATGTCTGTTAACCCCCATACCCTAATTCATATGTTCCTTACGCCTTTCCATGTGGTTAAACATATTTTTGTTTTCAGAATCCGTGCGTGTCCTTCTCTTGGAACTAATTTCACGGGTATCAATTTTTAGGTAACACCTATAAGTGATATCCTAGGACATGAGTCTTTCTCTTTCTGACTTACTACAAGTTGTGTGATTACCTCTAGACTCATCTATGGTGCTGCAAATGGAATTGTGTCATTTTCTTCCTTGGCTAATATTCCGTGTGTACATTTACCAGTTCTTCTTTGTCCACTCATCTGTTGATGGACTTCTTGGTTGCTTTCATGGCTTGGCTATTGTAATACTGTTGCAATGCAGATTTGCCTGCCTGTGTCTTTCCAATTCTGTCTTCTTAGGTTATAGGCCCAGGAGTAGGCCTGCTGGATCATATGGTAGCTCAATGTTCACCTTGTAGAGGCACGTCCATTCTGTTCTCATTCGTGGCTCTTACCAGGTTACGTCTCACTTAAAGTTGAGGGTATGCACTTCTCCACAATCCCTTCAGCATTTATTGTTTGTAGGTTTTTTCTGATTGTTTATTCTGACTGGTGTGAGCTGATACCTCTTTGTGGTTGGATTTGCATGGGTCTTATAATCCCTTGAAACTGAGCTTTCAGGCATGTCCGTTTTTTCTTCAAACTGTGAGTGCAGCTTACCTCTTCATATTGTTTTCCTGAAGTATGTGCCACATTTTGTAATATTTTGGCCATTACCTCCCTCAAGACATTTTGAGGGCAGGTTCATTTACAGCCCTCCAGTACTTGTGCATATGAAGTGGCACTTAGCACAGGTTTTAAGGCTGCTGTTGCAGGTAACGGCCAGAGGGTGGCAGCATTTCTGCTTTCCCCACTCTGGTAACTAGGGAAAGAGACCTTCCTGCCAGTCGTGTTCCTCAGTTATAAATTAGAGTGAAATGTGCCCGGATATTCCCCTAAATGCTGATGTCTCCTTACCTATTTTGGTGTTTTAATTTGAATTTATAGTTTTTATTGGAGCCATATGCCATTGTGTACATGGACCACTTCTTGGTTGTGCATTCCCCTGTTGATGGACATTTTCGTTGCTTCCAAATGTTGGCTATGGTAAATATAGCTGGAGTGCAGGATTGCCAGCCTGTGTCTTTTTCATTCTCATCCTCTGAGGCGATAGGCCCTGCAGTGGGTATGCCTGATTGAATGGTAGCTGAATATTTACCTTTTCAAGGCACCTTGTTTGTGTTTTCATTACTGGCTCTTACCATGTCCCACTTTGAACCAAGGGTATGCATTTCTCCACAACCCCTACAGCATTTATTTTTTACATAAATGTTGCTCATGGCCATTCTGACTGGTGTGAGCTGATAGGTTTTTGTAATTTGGATTTGCATGTCTTTCATAATTCCTAATGGTCAGCATTTTTCCACGCCTTTTTTATATCTGTTAAACAGAAACAGAAAAACAACTGTGAGTACAAGAAACCTCTTGAAATTGTCTTCTTGGAAGGTTGCCCTCTTTTGAATTTTTGGGTCGATTTTGGACCCCAGGATTTTTTTTGAGGGCAGGTGTCATTTACAGGCCTGCAATGAGTGTGAATATATAGTGACCATTGGCCCTAGGTTTAAATCAGCTGTTGTGGGAAATGGCCACAAGGCGGCAGCATTTCTCCATTCCCACACCTGATTACTAGGGCAGCAGAGCCTTTCTGGAACTCGTGTTCCCAGGTTGTAAATTAGAATGGAATGTGCCAGGAAAACCCTTCATAAGATTATGTGACATTACTGCTTGTTTGATATTTTAATTTTTTTAATCGGGGTAACGATTAGAATATTTTTTGTCTTAGGTGTACACAATCTGATTCATTTGTACTACATATGTGTGTATATATATATATATATATATATATATTCAAATACAGATCCTCTTCCATTGTAAATTATTACAGAGTGTTCCGTAGACCTCCGTTGCTATATGGTCGGTCTTTTTGATATATATATTTAATATGTATTTGTATACCTATGGTAAACCTAATCTTAATTTATCCATTCCCCCCACCTTTCCTTTTAGATAAGCGTGGTTTGTTTTTGAAGTCTCTGAGTGTCTTTCCCTGCGGAAATACGTTCATTTCTGTCAGCTGTTAGATAACGCCTATAAGTGATATCATAGGATATGTGTCTTTTGCTTTCCGACTACCTCATGTCCTGTGATTATATCTAGGCTCATCTATGGTGCCTCAAAGGGCAGTGTTTCGTTGTTTTCCTTCGTTAGTATGCCGTTGTGTACATGGACCGCTTCTTTATCCATTCATTTGTTGATGGACATTTTGGTTGCTTCCGTGCCATGGCTATTGTGAAAATGGCTGCAGTGCAGCTCTTGCAGCCTGTCTCTTCTCGGCTCTGGCCTTCTCAGGTGTGAGGCTCAGCGGAGGCCCTGCTGGATGGAATGGTGGCTCAATTTTTACTTTTAAATGCAGCTCCTTTCTGTTCTCATTACTGGCTCTTACCACTTTACATCTCACCAGCAGTTAGAGGGTACAGAGTTCTCTAAAACCCCTTTGGCATTTATTGTTTGTTGACTTTTTGCTGATGGTAGTTGACTAGTGTGAGTTGAATCCTTTATGTAGATTAGAGTTGCATGAGTCTAATAATTCCTGATGTTGAGCTGGTATCCATTTTTCTTTTTGGAAAAAGAGTGAGTGAAACTTACCTCTGCATACTATCTCCCTGAAACATTTGCCTGTTTTTAATTGTTTTTGGCCATTCCCAGCTCAGGACATTTTTTGAGGTCACGTGTCCTTTACTGCCCTGAGTCCTTGTGTATGTTGAGTGACCGTTAGCCGTGGGTTTAAAGCCGCTTTTGCGGGAAACGGCCACAAGGCGGCAGCACTTCTATATTTCCAAATCTGGGTTTTTGGGCAACAGAGCCTTCCTGGTAATCATGTCAGCAGGCTGCAAATTACACTGAAATGTGCCAGGGCAAACCCCCAAGAGCTTAAACCTCCTTACTTCTTGTTTGTTTTTTAAATTTAATTTTTATTTATTATCAGAGCAAATTTGATAAAAATATTGTGTGTGTTCTAGGTGTACAGAATCTGGTTCATTATATCTATGCATCGATCTATTCATCTTTGGATCCTTTCCCGTGTCGGTTATTACAGAGTTTTGAGTAGACCTCTCTTGGGATTCCATAGGTATTTTGTGATTATATATTTCATAAGTATTAGTACATGTCTGTTAACCCCCATACCCTAATTCATATGTTCCTTACGCCTTTCCATGTGGTTAAACATATTTTTGTTTTCGGAATCCGTGCGTGTCCTTCTCTTGGAACTAATTTCACGGGTATCAATTTTTAGGTAACACCTATAAGTGATATCCTAGGACATGAGTCTTTCTCTTTCTGACTTACTACAAGTTGTGTGATTACCTCTAGACTCATCTATGGTGCTGCAAATGGAATTGTGTCATTTTCTTCCTTGGCTAATATTCCGTGTGTACATTTACCAGTTCTTCTTTGTCCACTCATCTGTTGATGGACTTCTTGGTTGCTTTCATGGCTTGGCTATTGTAATACTGTTGCAATGCAGATTTGCCTGCCTGTGTCTTTCCAATTCTGTCTTCTTAGGTTATAGGCCCAGGAGTAGGCCTGCTGGATCATATGGTAGCTCAATGTTCACCTTGTAGAGGCACGTCCATTCTGTTCTCATTCGTGGCTCTTACCAGGTTACGTCTCACTTAAAGTTGAGGGTATGCACTTCTCCACAATCCCTTCAGCATTTATTGTTTGTAGGTTTTTTCTGATTGTTTATTCTGACTGGTGTGAGCTGATACCTCTTTGTGGTTGGATTTGCATGGGTCTTATAATCCCTTGAAACTGAGCTTTCAGGCATGTCCGTTTTTTCTTCAAACTGTGAGTGCAGCTTACCTCTTCATATTGTTTTCCTGAAGTATGTGCCACATTTTGTAATATTTTGGCCATTACCTCCCTCAAGACATTTTGAGGGCAGGTTCATTTACAGCCCTCCAGTACTTGTGCATATGAAGTGGCACTTAGCACAGGTTTTAAGGCTGCTGTTGCAGGTAACGGCCAGAGGGTGGCAGCATTTCTGCTTTCCCCACTCTGGTAACTAGGGAAAGAGACCTTCCTGCCAGTCGTGTTCCTCAGTTATAAATTAGAGTGAAATGTGCCCGGATATTCCCCTAAATGCTGATGTCTCCTTACCTATTTTGGTGTTTTAATTTGAATTTATAGTTTTTATTGGAGCCATATGCCATTGTGTACATGGACCACTTCTTGGTTGTGCATTCCCCTGTTGATGGACATTTTCGTTGCTTCCAAATGTTGGCTATGGTAAATATAGCTGGAGTGCAGGATTGCCAGCCTGTGTCTTTTTCATTCTCATCCTCTGAGGCGATAGGCCCTGCAGTGGGTATGCCTGATTGAATGGTAGCTGAATATTTACCTTTTCAAGGCACCTTGTTTGTGTTTTCATTACTGGCTCTTACCATGTCCCACTTTGAACCAAGGGTATGCATTTCTCCACAACCCCTACAGCATTTATTTTTTACATAAATGTTGCTCATGGCCATTCTGACTGGTGTGAGCTGATAGGTTTTTGTAATTTGGATTTGCATGTCTTTCATAATTCCTAATGGTCAGCATTTTTCCACGCCTTTTTTATATCTGTTAAACAGAAACAGAAAAACAACTGTGAGTACAAGAAACCTCTTGAAATTGTCTTCTTGGAAGGTTGCCCTCTTTTGAATTTTTGGGTCGATTTTGGACCCCAGGATTTTTTTTGAGGGCAGGTGTCATTTACAGGCCTGCAATGAGTGTGAATATATAGTGACCATTGGCCCTAGGTTTAAATCAGCTGTTGTGGGAAATGGCCACAAGGCGGCAGCATTTCTCCATTCCCACACCTGATTACTAGGGCAGCAGAGCCTTTCTGGAACTCGTGTTCCCAGGTTGTAAATTAGAATGGAATGTGCCAGGAAAACCCTTCATAAGATTATGTGACATTACTGCTTGTTTGATATTTTAATTTTTTTAATCGGGGTAACGATTAGAATATTTTTTGTCTTAGGTGTACACAATCTGATTCATTTGTACTACATATGTGTGTATATATATATATATATATATATATATTCAAATACAGATCCTCTTCCATTGTAAATTATTACAGAGTGTTCCGTAGACCTCCGTTGCTATATGGTCGGTCTTTTTGATATATATATTTAATATGTATTTGTATACCTATGGTAAACCTAATCTTAATTTATCCATTCCCCCCACCTTTCCTTTTAGATAAGCGTGGTTTGTTTTTGAAGTCTCTGAGTGTCTTTCCCTGCGGAAATACGTTCATTTCTGTCAGCTGTTAGATAACGCCTATAAGTGATATCATAGGATATGTGTCTTTTGCTTTCCGACTACCTCATGTCCTGTGATTATATCTAGGCTCATCTATGGTGCCTCAAAGGGCAGTGTTTCGTTGTTTTCCTTCGTTAGTATGCCGTTGTGTACATGGACCGCTTCTTTATCCATTCATTTGTTGATGGACATTTTGGTTGCTTCCGTGCCATGGCTATTGTGAAAATGGCTGCAGTGCAGCTCTTGCAGCCTGTCTCTTCTCGGCTCTGGCCTTCTCAGGTGTGAGGCTCAGCGGAGGCCCTGCTGGATGGAATGGTGGCTCAATTTTTACTTTTAAATGCAGCTCCTTTCTGTTCTCATTACTGGCTCTTACCACTTTACATCTCACCAGCAGTTAGAGGGTACAGAGTTCTCTAAAACCCCTTTGGCATTTATTGTTTGTTGACTTTTTGCTGATGGTAGTTGACTAGTGTGAGTTGAATCCTTTATGTAGATTAGAGTTGCATGAGTCTAATAATTCCTGATGTTGAGCTGGTATCCATTTTTCTTTTTGGAAAAAGAGTGAGTGAAACTTACCTCTGCATACTATCTCCCTGAAACATTTGCCTGTTTTTAATTGTTTTTGGCCATTCCCAGCTCAGGACATTTTTTGAGGTCACGTGTCCTTTACTGCCCTGAGTCCTTGTGTATGTTGAGTGACCGTTAGCCGTGGGTTTAAAGCCGCTTTTGCGGGAAACGGCCACAAGGCGGCAGCACTTCTATATTTCCAAATCTGGGTTTTTGGGCAACAGAGCCTTCCTGGTAATCATGTCAGCAGGCTGCAAATTACACTGAAATGTGCCAGGGCAAACCCCCAAGAGCTTAAACCTCCTTACTTCTTGTTTGTTTTTTAAATTTAATTTTTATTTATTATCAGAGCAAATTTGATAAAAATATTGTGTGTGTTCTAGGTGTACAGAATCTGGTTCATTATATCTATGCATCGATCTATTCATCTTTGGATCCTTTCCCGTGTCGGTTATTACAGAGTTTTGAGTAGACCTCTCTTGGGATTCCATAGGTATTTTGTGATTATATATTTCATAAGTATTAGTACATGTCTGTTAACCCCCATACCCTAATTCATATGTTCCTTACGCCTTTCCATGTGGTTAAACATATTTTTGTTTTCGGAATCCGTGCGTGTCCTTCTCTTGGAACTAATTTCACGGGTATCAATTTTTAGGTAACACCTATAAGTGATATCCTAGGACATGAGTCTTTCTCTTTCTGACTTACTACAAGTTGTGTGATTACCTCTAGACTCATCTATGGTGCTGCAAATGGAATTGTGTCATTTTCTTCCTTGGCTAATATTCCGTGTGTACATTTACCAGTTCTTCTTTGTCCACTCATCTGTTGATGGACTTCTTGGTTGCTTTCATGGCTTGGCTATTGTAATACTGTTGCAATGCAGATTTGCCTGCCTGTGTCTTTCCAATTCTGTCTTCTTAGGTTATAGGCCCAGGAGTAGGCCTGCTGGATCATATGGTAGCTCAATGTTCACCTTGTAGAGGCACGTCCATTCTGTTCTCATTCGTGGCTCTTACCAGGTTACGTCTCACTTAAAGTTGAGGGTATGCACTTCTCCACAATCCCTTCAGCATTTATTGTTTGTAGGTTTTTTCTGATTGTTTATTCTGACTGGTGTGAGCTGATACCTCTTTGTGGTTGGATTTGCATGGGTCTTATAATCCCTTGAAACTGAGCTTTCAGGCATGTCCGTTTTTTCTTCAAACTGTGAGTGCAGCTTACCTCTTCATATTGTTTTCCTGAAGTATGTGCCACATTTTGTAATATTTTGGCCATTACCTCCCTCAAGACATTTTGAGGGCAGGTTCATTTACAGCCCTCCAGTACTTGTGCATATGAAGTGGCACTTAGCACAGGTTTTAAGGCTGCTGTTGCAGGTAACGGCCAGAGGGTGGCAGCATTTCTGCTTTCCCCACTCTGGTAACTAGGGAAAGAGACCTTCCTGCCAGTCGTGTTCCTCAGTTATAAATTAGAGTGAAATGTGCCCGGATATTCCCCTAAATGCTGATGTCTCCTTACCTATTTTGGTGTTTTAATTTGAATTTATAGTTTTTATTGGAGCCATATGCCATTGTGTACATGGACCACTTCTTGGTTGTGCATTCCCCTGTTGATGGACATTTTCGTTGCTTCCAAATGTTGGCTATGGTAAATATAGCTGGAGTGCAGGATTGCCAGCCTGTGTCTTTTTCATTCTCATCCTCTGAGGCGATAGGCCCTGCAGTGGGTATGCCTGATTGAATGGTAGCTGAATATTTACCTTTTCAAGGCACCTTGTTTGTGTTTTCATTACTGGCTCTTACCATGTCCCACTTTGAACCAAGGGTATGCATTTCTCCACAACCCCTACAGCATTTATTTTTTACATAAATGTTGCTCATGGCCATTCTGACTGGTGTGAGCTGATAGGTTTTTGTAATTTGGATTTGCATGTCTTTCATAATTCCTAATGTTCAGCATTTTTCCACGCCTTTTTTATATCTGTTAAACAGAAACAGAAAAACAACTGTGAGTACAAGAAACCTCTTGAAATTGTCTTCTTGGAAGGTTGCCCTCTTTTGAATTTTTGGGTCGATTTTGGACCCCAGGATTTTTTTTGAGGGCAGGTGTCATTTACAGGCCTGCAATGAGTGTGAATATATAGTGACCATTGGCCCTAGGTTTAAATCAGCTGTTGTGGGAAATGGCCACAAGGCGGCAGCATTTCTCCATTCCCACACCTGATTACTAGGGCAGCAGAGCCTTTCTGGAACTCGTGTTCCCAGGTTGTAAATTAGAATGGAATGTGCCAGGAAAACCCTTCATAAGATTATGTCACATTACTTCTTGTTTGATATTTTAATTTTTTTAATCGGGGTAACGATTAGAATATTTTTTGTCTTAGGTGTACACAATCTGATTCATTTGTACTACATATGTGTGTATATATATATATATATATATATATATATATATTCAAATACAGATCCTCTTCCAATGTAAATTATTACAGAGTGTTCCGTAGACCTCCGTTGCTATATGGTCGGTCTTTTTGATATATATATTTAATATGTATTTGTATACCTATGGTAAACCTAATCTTAATTTATCCATTCCCCCCACCTTTCCTTTTAGATAAGCGTGGTTTGTTTTTGAAGTCTCTGAGTGTCTTTCCCTGCGGAAATACGTTCATTTCTGTCAGCTGTTAGATAACGCCTATAAGTGATATCATAGGATATGTGTCTTTTGCTTTCCGACTACCTCATGTCCTGTGATTATATCTAGGCTCATCTATGGTGCCTCAAAGGGCAGTGTTTCGTTGTTTTCCTTCGTTAGTATGCCGTTGTGTACATGGACCGCTTCTTTATCCATTCATTTGTTGATGGACATTTTGGTTGCTTCCGTGCCATGGCTATTGTGAAAATGGCTGCAGTGCAGCTCTTGCAGCCTGTCTCTTCTCGGCTCTGGCCTTCTCAGGTGTGAGGCTCAGCGGAGGCCCTGCTGGATGGAATGGTGGCTCAATTTTTACTTTTAAATGCAGCTCCTTTCTGTTCTCATTACTGGCTCTTACCACTTTACATCTCACCAGCAGTTAGAGGGTACAGAGTTCTCTAAAACCCCTTTGGCATTT
The DNA here is from genome assembly GCF_963924675.1 of Phocoena phocoena. Classification (NCBI taxonomy): domain Eukaryota; kingdom Metazoa; phylum Chordata; class Mammalia; order Artiodactyla; family Phocoenidae; genus Phocoena; species Phocoena phocoena. The sequence continues at coordinate 138,131,556 of NC_089220.1, read as the reverse complement.
ATTGTTTGTTGACTTTTTGCTGATGGTAGTTGACTAGTGTGAGTTGAATCCTTTATGTAGATTAGAGTTGCATGTGTCTAATAATTCCTGATGTTGAGCTGGTATCCATTTTTCTTTTTGGAAAAAGAGTGAGTGAAACTTACCTCTGCATACTATCTCCCTGAAACATTTGCCTGTTTTTAATTGTTTTTGGCCATTCCCAGCTCAGGACATTTTTTGAGGTCACGTGTCCTTTACTGCCCTGAGTCCTTGTGTATGTTGAGTGACCGTTAGCCGTGGGTTTAAAGCCGCTTTTGCGGGAAACGGCCACAAGGCGGCAGCACTTCTATATTTCCAAATCTGGGTTTTTGGGCAACAGAGCCTTCCTGGTAATCATGTCAGCAGGCTGCAAATTACACTGAAATGTGCCAGGGCAAACCCCCAAGAGCTTAAACCTCCTTACTTCTTGTTTGTTTTTTAAATTTAATTTTTATTTATTATCAGAGCAAATTTGATAAAAATATTGTGTGTGTTCTAGGTGTACAGAATCTGGTTCATTATATCTATGCATCGATCTATTCATCTTTGGATCCTTTCCCGTGTCGGTTATTACAGAGTTTTGAGTAGACCTCTCTTGGGATTCCATAGGTATTTTGTGATTATATATTTCATAAGTATTAGTACATGTCTGTTAACCCCCATACCCTAATTCATATGTTCCTTACGCCTTTCCATGTGGTTAAACATATTTTTGTTTTCGGAATCCGTGCGTGTCCTTCTCTTGGAACTAATTTCACGGGTATCAATTTTTAGGTAACACCTATAAGTGATATCCTAGGACATGAGTCTTTCTCTTTCTGACTTACTACAAGTTGTGTGATTACCTCTAGACTCATCTATGGTGCTGCAAATGGAATTGTGTCATTTTCTTCCTTGGCTAATATTCCGTGTGTACATTTACCAGTTCTTCTTTGTCCACTCATCTGTTGATGGACTTCTTGGTTGCTTTCATGGCTTGGCTATTGTAATACTGTTGCAATGCAGATTTGCCTGCCTGTGTCTTTCCAATTCTGTCTTCTTAGGTTATAGGCCCAGGAGTAGGCCTGCTGGATCATATGGTAGCTCAATGTTCACCTTGTAGAGGCACGTCCATTCTGTTCTCATTCGTGGCTCTTACCAGGTTACGTCTCACTTAAAGTTGAGGGTATGCACTTCTCCACAATCCCTTCAGCATTTATTGTTTGTAGGTTTTTTCTGATTGTTTATTCTGACTGGTGTGAGCTGATACCTCTTTGTGGTTGGATTTGCATGGGTCTTATAATCCCTTGAAACTGAGCTTTCAGGCATGTCCGTTTTTTCTTCAAACTGTGAGTGCAGCTTACCTCTTCATATTGTTTTCCTGAAGTATGTGCCACATTTTGTAATATTTTGGCCATTACCTCCCTCAAGACATTTTGAGGGCAGGTTCATTTACAGCCCTCCAGTACTTGTGCATATGAAGTGGCACTTAGCACAGGTTTTAAGGCTGCTGTTGCAGGTAACGGCCAGAGGGTGGCAGCATTTCTGCTTTCCCCACTCTGGTAACTAGGGAAAGAGACCTTCCTGCCAGTCGTGTTCCTCAGTTATAAATTAGAGTGAAATGTGCCCGGATATTCCCCTAAATGCTGATGTCTCCTTACCTATTTTGGTGTTTTAATTTGAATTTATAGTTTTTATTGGAGCCATATGCCATTGTGTACATGGACCACTTCTTGGTTGTGCATTCCCCTGTTGATGGACATTTTCGTTGCTTCCAAATGTTGGCTATGGTAAATATAGCTGGAGTGCAGGATTGCCAGCCTGTGTCTTTTTCATTCTCATCCTCTGAGGCGATAGGCCCTGCAGTGGGTATGCCTGATTGAATGGTAGCTGAATATTTACCTTTTCAAGGCACCTTGTTTGTGTTTTCATTACTGGCTCTTACCATGTCCCACTTTGAACCAAGGGTATGCATTTCTCCACAACCCCTACAGCATTTATTTTTTACATAAATGTTGCTCATGGCCATTCTGACTGGTGTGAGCTGATAGGTTTTTGTAATTTGGATTTGCATGTCTTTCATAATTCCTAATGTTCAGCATTTTTCCACGCCTTTTTTATATCTGTTAAACAGAAACAGAAAAACAACTGTGAGTACAAGAAACCTCTTGAAATTGTCTTCTTGGAAGGTTGCCCTCTTTTGAATTTTTGGGTCGATTTTGGACCCCAGGATTTTTTTTGAGGGCAGGTGTCATTTACAGGCCTGCAATGAGTGTGAATATATAGTGACCATTGGCCCTAGGTTTAAATCAGCTGTTGTGGGAAATGGCCACAAGGCGGCAGCATTTCTCCATTCCCACACCTGATTACTAGGGCAGCAGAGCCTTTCTGGAACTCGTGTTCCCAGGTTGTAAATTAGAATGGAATGTGCCAGGAAAACCCTTCATAAGATTATGTCACATTACTTCTTGTTTGATATTTTAATTTTTTTAATTGGGGTAACGATTAGAATATTTTTTGTCTTAGGTGTACACAATCTGATTCATTTGTACTACATATGTGTGTATATATATATATATATATATATATATATATATATATATTCAAATACAGATCCTCTTCCAATGTAAATTATTACAGAGTGTTCCGTAGACCTCCGTTGCTATATGGTCGGTCTTTTTGATATATATATTTAATATGTATTTGTATACCTATGGTAAACCTAATCTTAATTTATCCATTCCCCCCACCTTTCCTTTTAGATAAGCGTGGTTTGTTTTTGAAGTCTCTGAGTGTCTTTCCCTGCGGAAATACGTTCATTTCTGTCAGCTGTTAGATAACGCCTATAAGTGATATCATAGGATATGTGTCTTTTGCTTTCCGACTACCTCATGTCCTGTGATTATATCTAGGCTCATCTATGGTGCCTCAAAGGGCAGTGTTTCGTTGTTTTCCTTCGTTAGTATGCCGTTGTGTACATGGACCGCTTCTTTATCCATTCATTTGTTGATGGACATTTTGGTTGCTTCCGTGCCATGGCTATTGTGAAAATGGCTGCAGTGCAGCTCTTGCAGCCTGTCTCTTCTCGGCTCTGGCCTTCTCAGGTGTGAGGCTCAGCGGAGGCCCTGCTGGATGGAATGGTGGCTCAATTTTTACTTTTAAATGCAGCTCCTTTCTGTTCTCATTACTGGCTCTTACCACTTTACATCTCACCAGCAGTTAGAGGGTACAGAGTTCTCTAAAACCCCTTTGGCATTTATTGTTTGTTGACTTTTTGCTGATGGTAGTTGACTAGTGTGAGTTGAATCCTTTATGTAGATTAGAGTTGCATGTGTCTAATAATTCCTGATGTTGAGCTGGTATCCATTTTTCTTTTTGGAAAAAGAGTGAGTGAAACTTACCTCTGCATACTATCTCCCTGAAACATTTGCCTGTTTTTAATTGTTTTTGGCCATTCCCAGCTCAGGACATTTTTTGAGGTCACGTGTCCTTTACTGCCCTGAGTCCTTGTGTATGTTGAGTGACCGTTAGCCGTGGGTTTAAAGCCGCTTTTGCGGGAAACGGCCACAAGGCGGCAGCACTTCTATATTTCCAAATCTGGGTTTTTGGGCAACAGAGCCTTCCTGGTAATCATGTCAGCAGGCTGCAAATTACACTGAAATGTGCCAGGGCAAACCCCCAAGAGCTTAAACCTCCTTACTTCTTGTTTGTTTTTTAAATTTAATTTTTATTTATTATCAGAGCAAATTTGATAAAAATATTGTGTGTGTTCTAGGTGTACAGAATCTGGTTCATTATATCTATGCATCGATCTATTCATCTTTGGATCCTTTCCCGTGTCGGTTATTACAGAGTTTTGAGTAGACCTCTCTTGGGATTCCATAGGTATTTTGTGATTATATATTTCATAAGTATTAGTACATGTCTGTTAACCCCCATACCCTAATTCATATGTTCCTTACGCCTTTCCATGTGGTTAAACATATTTTTGTTTTCGGAATCCGTGCGTGTCCTTCTCTTGGAACTAATTTCACGGGTATCAATTTTTAGGTAACACCTATAAGTGATATCCTAGGACATGAGTCTTTCTCTTTCTGACTTACTACAAGTTGTGTGATTACCTCTAGACTCATCTATGGTGCTGCAAATGGAATTGTGTCATTTTCTTCCTTGGCTAATATTCCGTGTGTACATTTACCAGTTCTTCTTTGTCCACTCATCTGTTGATGGACTTCTTGGTTGCTTTCATGGCTTGGCTATTGTAATACTGTTGCAATGCAGATTTGCCTGCCTGTGTCTTTCCAATTCTGTCTTCTTAGGTTATAGGCCCAGGAGTAGGCCTGCTGGATCATATGGTAGCTCAATGTTCACCTTGTAGAGGCACGTCCATTCTGTTCTCATTCGTGGCTCTTACCAGGTTACGTCTCACTTAAAGTTGAGGGTATGCACTTCTCCACAATCCCTTCAGCATTTATTGTTTGTAGGTTTTTTCTGATTGTTTATTCTGACTGGTGTGAGCTGATACCTCTTTGTGGTTGGATTTGCATGGGTCTTATAATCCCTTGAAACTGAGCTTTCAGGCATGTCCGTTTTTTCTTCAAACTGTGAGTGCAGCTTACCTCTTCATATTGTTTTCCTGAAGTATGTGCCACATTTTGTAATATTTTGGCCATTACCTCCCTCAAGACATTTTGAGGGCAGGTTCATTTACAGCCCTCCAGTACTTGTGCATATGAAGTGGCACTTAGCACAGGTTTTAAGGCTGCTGTTGCAGGTAACGGCCAGAGGGTGGCAGCATTTCTGCTTTCCCCACTCTGGTAACTAGGGAAAGAGACCTTCCTGCCAGTCGTGTTCCTCAGTTATAAATTAGAGTGAAATGTGCCCGGATATTCCCCTAAATGCTGATGTCTCCTTACCTATTTTGGTGTTTTAATTTGAATTTATAGTTTTTATTGGAGCCATATGCCATTGTGTACATGGACCACTTCTTGGTTGTGCATTCCCCTGTTGATGGACATTTTCGTTGCTTCCAAATGTTGGCTATGGTAAATATAGCTGGAGTGCAGGATTGCCAGCCTGTGTCTTTTTCATTCTCATCCTCTGAGGCGATAGGCCCTGCAGTGGGTATGCCTGATTGAATGGTAGCTGAATATTTACCTTTTCAAGGCACCTTGTTTGTGTTTTCATTACTGGCTCTTACCATGTCCCACTTTGAACCAAGGGTATGCATTTCTCCACAACCCCTACAGCATTTATTTTTTACATAAATGTTGCTCATGGCCATTCTGACTGGTGTGAGCTGATAGGTTTTTGTAATTTGGATTTGCATGTCTTTCATAATTCCTAATGTTCAGCATTTTTCCACGCCTTTTTTATATCTGTTAAACAGAAACAGAAAAACAACTGTGAGTACAAGAAACCTCTTGAAATTGTCTTCTTGGAAGGTTGCCCTCTTTTGAATTTTTGGTCGATTTTGGACCCCAGGATTTTTTTTGAGGGCAGGTGTCATTTACAGGCCTGCAATGAGTGTGAATATATAGTGACCATTGGCCCTAGGTTTAAATCAGCTGTTGTGGGAAATGGCCACAAGGCGGCAGCATTTCTCCATTCCCACACCTGATTACTAGGGCAGCAGAGCCTTTCTGGAACTCGTGTTCCCAGGTTGTAAATTAGAATGGAATGTGCCAGGAAAACCCTTCATAAGATTATGTGACATTACTGCTTGTTTGATATTTTAATTTTTTTAATCGGGGTAACGATTAGAATATTTTTTGTCTTAGGTGTACACAATCTGATTCATTTGTACTACATATGTGTGTATATATATATATATATATATATATATATATATATTCAAATACAGATCCTCTTCCAATGTAAATTATTACAGAGTGTTCCGTAGACCTCCGTTGCTATATGGTCGGTCTTTTTGATATATATATTTAATATGTATTTGTATACCTATGGTAAACCTAATCTTAATTTATCCATTCCCCCCACCTTTCCTTTTAGATAAGCGTGGTTTGTTTTTGAAGTCTCTGAGTGTCTTTCCCTGCGGAAATACGTTCATTTCTGTCAGCTGTTAGATAACGCCTATAAGTGATATCATAGGATATGTGTCTTTTGCTTTCCGACTACCTCATGTCCTGTGATTATATCTAGGCTCATCTATGGTGCCTCAAAGGGCAGTGTTTCGTTGTTTTCCTTCGTTAGTATGCCGTTGTGTACATGGACCGCTTCTTTATCCATTCATTTGTTGATGGACATTTTGGTTGCTTCCGTGCCATGGCTATTGTGAAAATGGCTGCAGTGCAGCTCTTGCAGCCTGTGTCTTCTCGGCTCTGGCCTTCTCAGGTGTGAGGCTCAGCGGAGGCCCTGCTGGATGGAATGGTGGCTCAATTTTTACTTTTAAATGCAGCTCCTTTCTGTTCTCATTACTGGCTCTTACCACTTTACATCTCACCAGCAGTTAGAGGGTACAGAGTTCTCTAAAACCCCTTTGGCATTTATTGTTTGTTGACTTTTTGCTGATGGTAGTTGACTAGTGTGAGTTGAATCCTTTATGTAGATTAGAGTTGCATGAGTCTAATAATTCCTGATGTTGAGCTGGTATCCATTTTTCTTTTTGGAAAAAGAGTGAGTGAAACTTACCTCTGCATACTATCTCCCTGAAACATTTGCCTGTTTTTAATTGTTTTTGGCCATTCCCAGCTCAGGACATTTTTTGAGGTCACGTGTCCTTTACTGCCCTGAGTCCTTGTGTATGTTGAGTGACCGTTAGCCGTGGGTTTAAAGCCGCTTTTGCGGGAAACGGCCACAAGGCGGCAGCACTTCTATATTTCCAAATCTGGGTTTTTGGGCAACAGAGCCTTCCTGGTAATCATGTCAGCAGGCTGCAAATTACACTGAAATGTGCCAGGGCAAACCCCCAAGAGCTTAAACCTCCTTACTTCTTGTTTGTTTTTTAAATTTAATTTTTATTTATTATCAGAGCAAATTTGATAAAAATATTGTGTGTGTTCTAGGTGTACAGAATCTGGTTCATTATACCTATGCATCGATCTATTCATCTTTGGATCCTTTCCCGTGTCGGTTATTACAGAGTTTTGAGTAGACCTCTCTTGGGATTCCATAGGTATTTTGTGATTATATATTTCATAAGTATTAGTACATGTCTGTTAACCCCCATACCCTAATTCATATGTTCCTTACGCCTTTCCATGTGGTTAAACATATTTTTGTTTTCGGATTCCGTGTGTGTCCTTCTCTTGGAACTAATTTCACGGGTATCAATTTTTAGGTAACACCTATAAGTGATATCCTAGGACATGAGTCTTTCTCTTTCTGACTTACTACAAGTTGTGTGATTACCTCTAGACTCATCTATGGTGCTGCAAATGGAATTGTGTCATTTTCTTCCTTGGCTAATATTCCGTGTGTACATTTACCAGTTCTTCTTTGTCCACTCATCTGTTGATGGACTTCTTGGTTGCTTTCATGGCTTGGCTATTGTAATACTGTTGCAATGCAGATTTGCCTGCCTGTGTCTTTCCAATACTGTCTTCTTAGGTGATAGGCCCAGGAGTAGGCCTGCTGGATCATATGGTAGCTCTATGTTCACCTTGTAGAGGCACGTCCATTCTGTTCTCATTCGTGGCTCTTACCAGGTTACGTCTCACTTAAAGTTGAGGGTATGCACTTCTCCATAATCCCTTCAGCATTTATTGTTTGTAGGTTTTTTCTGATTGTTTATTCTGACTGGTGTGAGCTGATACCTCTTTGTGGTTGGATTTGCATGGGTCTTATAATCCCTTGAAACTGAGCTTTCAGGCATGTCCGTTTTTTCTTCAAACTGTGAGTGCAGCTTACCTCTTCATATTGTTTTCCTGAAGTATGTGCCACATTTTGTAATATTTTGGCCATTACCTCCCTCAAGACATTTTGAGGGCAGGTTCATTTACAGCCCTCCAGTACTTGTGCACATGAAGTGGCACTTAGCACAGGTTTTAAGGCTGCTGTTGCAGGTAACGGCCAGAGGGTGGCAGCGTTTCTGCTTTCCCCACTCTGGTAACTAGGGAAAGAGACCTTCCTGCCAGTCGTGTTCCTCAGTTATAAATTAGAGTGAAATGTGCCCGGATAATCCCCCAAATGCTGATGTCTCCTTACCTATTTCGGTTTTCTAATTTGAATTTATAGTTTTTATTGGAGCCATATGCCATTGTGTACATGGACCACTTCTTGGTTGTGCATTCCCCTGTTGATGGACATTTTCGTTGCTTCCAAATGTTGGCTATGGTAAATATAGCTGGAGTGCAGGATTGCCAGCCTGTGTCTTTTTCATTCTCATCCTCTGAGGCGATAGGCCCTGCAGTGGGTATGCCTGATTGAATGGTAGCTGAATATTTACCTTTTCAAGGCACCTTGTTTGTGTTTTCATTACTGGCTCTTACCATGTCCCACTTTGAACCAAGGGTATGCATTTCTCCACAACCCCTACAGCATTTATTTTTTACATAAATGTTGCTCATGGCCATTCTGACTGGTGTGAGCTGATAGGTTTTTGTAATTTGGATTTGCATGTCTTTCATAATTCCTAATGTTCAGCATTTTTCCACGCCTTTTTTATATCTGTTAAACAGAAACAGAAAAACAACTGTGAGTACAAGAAACCTCTTGAAATTGTCTTCTTGGAAGGTTGCCCTCTTTTGAATTTTTGGTCGATTTTGGACCCCAGGATTTTTTTTGAGGGCAGGTGTCATTTACAGGCCTGCAATGAGTGTGAATATATAGTGACCATTGGCCCTAGGTTTAAATCAGCTGTTGTGGGAAATGGCCACAAGGCGGCAGCATTTCTCCATTCCCACACCTGATTACTAGGGCAGCAGAGCCTTTCTGGAACTCGTGTTCCCAGGTTGTAAATTAGAATGGAATGTGCCAGGAAAACCCTTCATAAGATTATGTGACATTACTGCTTGTTTGATATTTTAATTTTTTTAATCGGGGTAACGATTAGAATATTTTTTGTCTTAGGTGTACACAATCTGATTCATTTGTACTACATATGTGTGTATATATATATATATATATATATATATTCAAATACAGATCCTCTTCCATTGTAAATTATTACAGAGTGTTCCGTAGACCTCCGTTGCTATATGGTCGGTCTTTTTGATATATATATTTAATATGTATTTGTATACCTATGGTAAACCTAATCTTAATTTATCCATTCCCCCCACCTTTCCTTTTAGATAAGCGTGGTTTGTTTTTGAAGTCTCTGAGTGTCTTTCCCTGCGGAAATACGTTCATTTCTGTCAGCTGTTAGATAACGCCTATAAGTGATATCATAGGATATGTGTCTTTTGCTTTCCGACTACCTCATGTCCTGTGATTATATCTAGGCTCATCTATGGTGCCTCAAAGGGCAGTGTTTCGTTGTTTTCCTTCGTTAGTATGCCGTTGTGTACATGGACCGCTTCTTTATCCATTCATTTGTTGATGGACATTTTGGTTGCTTCCGTGCCATGGCTATTGTGAAAATGGCTGCAGTGCAGCTCTTGCAGCCTGTCTCTTCTCGGCTCTGGCCTTCTCAGGTGTGAGGCTCAGCGGAGGCCCTGCTGGATGGAATGGTGGCTCAATTTTTACTTTTAAATGCAGCTCCTTTCTGTTCTCATTACTGGCTCTTACCACTTTACATCTCACCAGCAGTTAGAGGGTACAGAGTTCTCTAAAACCCCTTTGGCATTTATTGTTTGTTGACTTTTTGCTGATGGTAGTTGACTAGTGTGAGTTGAATCCTTTATGTAGATTAGAGTTGCATGTGTCTAATAATTCCTGATGTTGAGCTGGTATCCATTTTTCTTTTTGGAAAAAGAGTGAGTGAAACTTACCTCTGCATACTATCTCCCTGAAACATTTGCCTGTTTTTAATTGTTTTTGGCCATTCCCAGCTCAGGACATTTTTTGAGGTCACGTGTCCTTTACTGCCCTGAGTCCTTGTGTATGTTGAGTGACCGTTAGCCGTGGGTTTAAAGCCGCTTTTGCGGGAAACGGCCACAAGGCGGCAGCACTTCTATATTTCCAAATCTGGGTTTTTGGGCAACAGAGCCTTCCTGGTAATCATGTCAGCAGGCTGCAAATTACACTGAAATGTGCCAGGGCAAACCCCCAAGAGCTTAAACCTCCTTACTTCTTGTTTGTTTTTTAAATTTAATTTTTATTTATTATCAGAGCAAATTTGATAAAAATATTGTGTGTGTTCTAGGTGTACAGAATCTGGTTCATTATATCTATGCATCGATCTATTCATCTTTGGATCCTTTCCCGTGTCGGTTATTACAGAGTTTTGAGTAGACCTCTCTTGGGATTCCATAGGTATTTTGTGATTATATATTTCATAAGTATTAGTACATGTCTGTTAACCCCCATACCCTAATTCATATGTTCCTTACGCCTTTCCATGTGGTTAAACATATTTTTGTTTTCGGAATCCGTGCGTGTCCTTCTCTTGGAACTAATTTCACGGGTATCAATTTTTAGGTAACACCTATAAGTGATATCCTAGGACATGAGTCTTTCTCTTTCTGACTTACTACAAGTTGTGTGATTACCTCTAGACTCATCTATGGTGCTGCAAATGGAATTGTGTCATTTTCTTCCTTGGCTAATATTCCGTGTGTACATTTACCAGTTCTTCTTTGTCCACTCATCTGTTGATGGACTTCTTGGTTGCTTTCATGGCTTGGCTATTGTAATACTGTTGCAATGCAGATTTGCCTGCCTGTGTCTTTCCAATTCTGTCTTCTTAGGTTATAGGCCCAGGAGTAGGCCTGCTGGATCATATGGTAGCTCAATGTTCACCTTGTAGAGGCACGTCCATTCTGTTCTCATTCGTGGCTCTTACCAGGTTACGTCTCACTTAAAGTTGAGGGTATGCACTTCTCCACAATCCCTTCAGCATTTATTGTTTGTAGGTTTTTTCTGATTGTTTATTCTGACTGGTGTGAGCTGATACCTCTTTGTGGTTGGATTTGCATGGGTCTTATAATCCCTTGAAACTGAGCTTTCAGGCATGTCCGTTTTTTCTTCAAACTGTGAGTGCAGCTTACCTCTTCATATTGTTTTCCTGAAGTATGTGCCACATTTTGTAATATTTTGGCCATTACCTCCCTCAAGACATTTTGAGGGCAGGTTCATTTACAGCCCTCCAGTACTTGTGCATATGAAGTGGCACTTAGCACAGGTTTTAAGGCTGCTGTTGCAGGTAACGGCCAGAGGGTGGCAGCATTTCTGCTTTCCCCACTCTGGTAACTAGGGAAAGAGACCTTCCTGCCAGTCGTGTTCCTCAGTTATAAATTAGAGTGAAATGTGCCCGGATATTCCCCTAAATGCTGATGTCTCCTTACCTATTTTGGTGTTTTAATTTGAATTTATAGTTTTTATTGGAGCCATATGCCATTGTGTACATGGACCACTTCTTGGTTGTGCATTCCCCTGTTGATGGACATTTTCGTTGCTTCCAAATGTTGGCTATGGTAAATATAGCTGGAGTGCAGGATTGCCAGCCTGTGTCTTTTTCATTCTCATCCTCTGAGGCGATAGGCCCTGCAGTGGGTATGCCTGATTGAATGGTAGCTGAATATTTACCTTTTCAAGGCACCTTGTTTGTGTTTTCATTACTGGCTCTTACCATGTCCCACTTTGAACCAAGGGTATGCATTTCTCCACAACCCCTACAGCATTTATTTTTTACATAAATGTTGCTCATGGCCATTCTGACTGGTGTGAGCTGATAGGTTTTTGTAATTTGGATTTGCATGTCTTTCATAATTCCTAATGTTCAGCATTTTTCCACGCCTTTTTTATATCTGTTAAACAGAAACAGAAAAACAACTGTGAGTACAAGAAACCTCTTGAAATTGTCTTCTTGGAAGGTTGCCCTCTTTTGAATTTTTGGGTCGATTTTGGACCCCAGGATTTTTTTTGAGGGCAGGTGTCATTTACAGGCCTGCAATGAGTGTGAATATATAGTGACCATTGGCCCTAGGTTTAAATCAGCTGTTGTGGGAAATGGCCACAAGGCGGCAGCATTTCTCCATTCCCACACCTGATTACTAGGGCAGCAGAGCCTTTCTGGAACTCGTGTTCCCAGGTTGTAAATTAGAATGGAATGTGCCAGGAAAACCCTTCATAAGATTATGTCACATTACTTCTTGTTTGATATTTTAATTTTTTTAATCGGGGTAACGATTAGAATATTTTTTGTCTTAGGTGTACACAATCTGATTCATTTGTACTACATATGTGTGTATATATATATATATATATATATATATTCAAATACAGATCCTCTTCCAATGTAAATTATTACAGAGTGTTCCGTAGACCTCCGTTGCTATATGGTCGGTCTTTTTGATATATATATTTAATATGTATTTGTATACCTATGGTAAACCTAATCTTAATTTATCCATTCCCCCCACCTTTCCTTTTAGATAAGCGTGGTTTGTTTTTGAAGTCTCTGAGTGTCTTTCCCTGCGGAAATACGTTCATTTCTGTCAGCTGTTAGATAACGCCTATAAGTGATATCATAGGATATGTGTCTTTTGCTTTCCGACTACCTCATGTCCTGTGATTATATCTAGGCTCATCTATGGTGCCTCAAAGGGCAGTGTTTCGTTGTTTTCCTTCGTTAGTATGCCGTTGTGTACATGGACCGCTTCTTTATCCATTCATTTGTTGATGGACATTTTGGTTGCTTCCGTGCCATGGCTATTGTGAAAATGGCTGCAGTGCAGCTCTTGCAGCCTGTCTCTTCTCGGCTCTGGCCTTCTCAGGTGTGAGGCTCAGCGGAGGCCCTGCTGGATGGAATGGTGGCTCAATTTTTACTTTTAAATGCAGCTCCTTTCTGTTCTCATTACTGGCTCTTACCACTTTACATCTCACCAGCAGTTAGAGGGTACAGAGTTCTCTAAAACCCCTTTGGCATTTATTGTTTGTTGACTTTTTGCTGATGGTAGTTGACTAGTGTGAGTTGAATCCTTTATGTAGATTAGAGTTGCATGAGTCTAATAATTCCTGATGTTGAGCTGGTATCCATTTTTCTTTTTGGAAAAAGAGTGAGTGAAACTTACCTCTGCATACTATCTCCCTGAAACATTTGCCTGTTTTTAATTGTTTTTGGCCATTCCCAGCTCAGGACATTTTTTGAGGTCACGTGTCCTTTACTGCCCTGAGTCCTTGTGTATGTTGAGTGACCGTTAGCCGTGGGTTTAAAGCCGCTTTTGCGGGAAACGGCCACAAGGCGGCAGCACTTCTATATTTCCAAATCTGGGTTTTTGGGCAACAGAGCCTTCCTGGTAATCATGTCAGCAGGCTGCAAATTACACTGAAATGTGCCAGGGCAAACCCCCAAGAGCTTAAACCTCCTTACTTCTTGTTTGTTTTTTAAATTTAATTTTTATTTATTATCAGAGCAAATTTGATAAAAATATTGTGTGTGTTCTAGGTGTACAGAATCTGGTTCATTATATCTATGCATCGATCTATTCATCTTTGGATCCTTTCCCGTGTCGGTTATTACAGAGTTTTGAGTAGACCTCTCTTGGGATTCCATAGGTATTTTGTGATTATATATTTCATAAGTATTAGTACATGTCTGTTAACCCCCATACCCTAATTCATATGTTCCTTACGCCTTTCCATGTGGTTAAACATATTTTTGTTTTCGGAATCCGTGCGTGTCCTTCTCTTGGAACTAATTTCACGGGTATCAATTTTTAGGTAACACCTATAAGTGATATCCTAGGACATGAGTCTTTCTCTTTCTGACTTACTACAAGTTGTGTGATTACCTCTAGACTCATCTATGGTGCTGCAAATGGAATTGTGTCATTTTCTTCCTTGGCTAATATTCCGTGTGTACATTTACCAGTTCTTCTTTGTCCACTCATCTGTTGATGGACTTCTTGGTTGCTTTCATGGCTTGGCTATTGTAATACTGTTGCAATGCAGATTTGCCTGCCTGTGTCTTTCCAATACTGTCTTCTTAGGTGATAGGCCCAGGAGTAGGCCTGCTGGATCATATGGTAGCTCTATGTTCACCTTGTAGAGGCACGTCCATTCTGTTCTCATTCGTGGCTCTTACCAGGTTACGTCTCACTTAAAGTTGAGGGTATGCACTTCTCCACAATCCCTTCAGCATTTATTGTTTGTAGGTTTTTTCTGATTGTTTATTCTGACTGGTGTGAGCTGATACCTCTTTGTGGTTGGATTTGCATGGGTCTTATAATCCCTTGAAACTGAGCTTTCAGGCATGTCCGTTTTTTCTTCAAACTGTGAGTGCAGCTTACCTCTTCATATTGTTTTCCTGAAGTATGTGCCACATTTTGTAATATTTTGGCCATTACCTCCCTCAAGACATTTTGAGGGCAGGTTCATTTACAGCCCTCCAGTACTTGTGCACATGAAGTGGCACTTAGCACAGGTTTTAAGGCTGCTGTTGCAGGTAACGGCCAGAGGGTGGCAGCATTTCTGCTTTCCCCACTCTGGTAACTAGGGAAAGAGACCTTCCTGCCAGTCGTGTTCCTCAGTTATAAATTAGAGTGAAATGTGCCCGGATAATCCCCCAAATGCTGATGTCTCCTTACCTATTTCGGTTTTCTAATTTGAATTTATAGTTTTTATTGGAGCCATATGCCATTGTGTACATGGACCACTTCTTGGTTGTGCATTCCCCTGTTGATGGACATTTTCGTTGCTTCCAAATGTTGGCTATGGTAAATATAGCTGGAGTGCAGGATTGCCAGCCTGTGTCTTTTTCATTCTCATCCTCTGAGGCGATAGGCCCTGCAGTGGGTATGCCTGATTGAATGGTAGCTGAATATTTACCTTTTCAAGGCACCTTGTTTGTGTTTTCATTACTGGCTCTTACCATGTCCCACTTTGAACCAAGGGTATGCATTTCTCCACAACCCCTACAGCATTTATTTTTTACATAAATGTTGCTCATGGCCATTCTGACTGGTGTGAGCTGATAGGTTTTTGTAATTTGGATTTGCATGTCTTTCATAATTCCTAATGTTCAGCATTTTTCCACGCCTTTTTTATATCTGTTAAACAGAAACAGAAAAACAACTGTGAGTACAAGAAACCTCTTGAAATTGTCTTCTTGGAAGGTTGCCCTCTTTTGAATTTTTGGTCGATTTTGGACCCCAGGATTTTTTTTGAGGGCAGGTGTCATTTACAGGCCTGCAATGAGTGTGAATATATAGTGACCATTGGCCCTAGGTTTAAATCAGCTGTTGTGGGAAATGGCCACAAGGCGGCAGCATTTCTCCATTCCCACACCTGATTACTAGGGCAGCAGAGCCTTTCTGGAACTCGTGTTCCCAGGTTGTAAATTAGAATGGAATGTGCCAGGAAAACCCTTCATAAGATTATGTGACATTACTGCTTGTTTGATATTTTAATTTTTTTAATCGGGGTAACGATTAGAATATTTTTTGTCTTAGGTGTACACAATCTGATTCATTTGTACTACATATGTGTGTATATATATATATATATATATATATATTCAAATACAGATCCTCTTCCATTGTAAATTATTACAGAGTGTTCCGTAGACCTCCGTTGCTATATGGTCGGTCTTTTTGATATATATATTTAATATGTATTTGTATACCTATGGTAAACCTAATCTTAATTTATCCATTCCCCCCACCTTTCCTTTTAGATAAGCGTGGTTTGTTTTTGAAGTCTCTGAGTGTCTTTCCCTGCGGAAATACGTTCATTTCTGTCAGCTGTTAGATAACGCCTATAAGTGATATCATAGGATATGTGTCTTTTGCTTTCCGACTACCTCATGTCCTGTGATTATATCTAGGCTCATCTATGGTGCCTCAAAGGGCAGTGTTTCGTTGTTTTCCTTCGTTAGTATGCCGTTGTGTACATGGACCGCTTCTTTATCCATTCATTTGTTGATGGACATTTTGGTTGCTTCCGTGCCATGGCTATTGTGAAAATGGCTGCAGTGCAGCTCTTGCAGCCTGTCTCTTCTCGGCTCTGGCCTTCTCAGGTGTGAGGCTCAGCGGAGGCCCTGCTGGATGGAATGGTGGCTCAATTTTTACTTTTAAATGCAGCTCCTTTCTGTTCTCATTACTGGCTCTTACCACTTTACATCTCACCAGCAGTTAGAGGGTACAGAGTTCTCTAAAACCCCTTTGGCATTTATTGTTTGTTGACTTTTTGCTGATGGTAGTTGACTAGTGTGAGTTGAATCCTTTATGTAGATTAGAGTTGCATGTGTCTAATAATTCCTGATGTTGAGCTGGTATCCATTTTTCTTTTTGGAAAAAGAGTGAGTGAAACTTACCTCTGCATACTATCTCCCTGAAACATTTGCCTGTTTTTAATTGTTTTTGGCCATTCCCAGCTCAGGACATTTTTTGAGGTCACGTGTCCTTTACTGCCCTGAGTCCTTGTGTATGTTGAGTGACCGTTAGCCGTGGGTTTAAAGCCGCTTTTGCGGGAAACGGCCACAAGGCGGCAGCACTTCTATATTTCCAAATCTGGGTTTTTGGGCAACAGAGCCTTCCTGGTAATCATGTCAGCAGGCTGCAAATTACACTGAAATGTGCCAGGGCAAACCCCCAAGAGCTTAAACCTCCTTACTTCTTGTTTGTTTTTTAAATTTAATTTTTATTTATTATCAGAGCAAATTTGATAAAAATATTGTGTGTGTTCTAGGTGTACAGAATCTGGTTCATTATATCTATGCATCGATCTATTCATCTTTGGATCCTTTCCCGTGTCGGTTATTACAGAGTTTTGAGTAGACCTCTCTTGGGATTCCATAGGTATTTTGTGATTATATATTTCATAAGTATTAGTACATGTCTGTTAACCCCCATACCCTAATTCATATGTTCCTTACGCCTTTCCATGTGGTTAAACATATTTTTGTTTTCGGAATCCGTGCGTGTCCTTCTCTTGGAACTAATTTCACGGGTATCAATTTTTAGGTAACACCTATAAGTGATATCCTAGGACATGAGTCTTTCTCTTTCTGACTTACTACAAGTTGTGTGATTACCTCTAGACTCATCTATGGTGCTGCAAATGGAATTGTGTCATTTTCTTCCTTGGCTAATATTCCGTGTGTACATTTACCAGTTCTTCTTTGTCCACTCATCTGTTGATGGACTTCTTGGTTGCTTTCATGGCTTGGCTATTGTAATACTGTTGCAATGCAGATTTGCCTGCCTGTGTCTTTCCAATTCTGTCTTCTTAGGTTATAGGCCCAGGAGTAGGCCTGCTGGATCATATGGTAGCTCAATGTTCACCTTGTAGAGGCACGTCCATTCTGTTCTCATTCGTGGCTCTTACCAGGTTACGTCTCACTTAAAGTTGAGGGTATGCACTTCTCCACAATCCCTTCAGCATTTATTGTTTGTAGGTTTTTTCTGATTGTTTATTCTGACTGGTGTGAGCTGATACCTCTTTGTGGTTGGATTTGCATGGGTCTTATAATCCCTTGAAACTGAGCTTTCAGGCATGTCCGTTTTTTCTTCAAACTGTGAGTGCAGCTTACCTCTTCATATTGTTTTCCTGAAGTATGTGCCACATTTTGTAATATTTTGGCCATTACCTCCCTCAAGACATTTTGAGGGCAGGTTCATTTACAGCCCTCCAGTACTTGTGCATATGAAGTGGCACTTAGCACAGGTTTTAAGGCTGCTGTTGCAGGTAACGGCCAGAGGGTGGCAGCATTTCTGCTTTCCCCACTCTGGTAACTAGGGAAAGAGACCTTCCTGCCAGTCGTGTTCCTCAGTTATAAATTAGAGTGAAATGTGCCCGGATATTCCCCTAAATGCTGATGTCTCCTTACCTATTTTGGTGTTTTAATTTGAATTTATAGTTTTTATTGGAGCCATATGCCATTGTGTACATGGACCACTTCTTGGTTGTGCATTCCCCTGTTGATGGACATTTTCGTTGCTTCCAAATGTTGGCTATGGTAAATATAGCTGGAGTGCAGGATTGCCAGCCTGTGTCTTTTTCATTCTCATCCTCTGAGGCGATAGGCCCTGCAGTGGGTATGCCTGATTGAATGGTAGCTGAATATTTACCTTTTCAAGGCACCTTGTTTGTGTTTTCATTACTGGCTCTTACCATGTCCCACTTTGAACCAAGGGTATGCATTTCTCCACAACCCCTACAGCATTTATTTTTTACATAAATGTTGCTCATGGCCATTCTGACTGGTGTGAGCTGATAGGTTTTTGTAATTTGGATTTGCATGTCTTTCATAATTCCTAATGTTCAGCATTTTTCCACGCCTTTTTTATATCTGTTAAACAGAAACAGAAAAACAACTGTGAGTACAAGAAACCTCTTGAAATTGTCTTCTTGGAAGGTTGCCCTCTTTTGAATTTTTGGGTCGATTTTGGACCCCAGGATTTTTTTTGAGGGCAGGTGTCATTTACAGGCCTGCAATGAGTGTGAATATATAGTGACCATTGGCCCTAGGTTTAAATCAGCTGTTGTGGGAAATGGCCACAAGGCGGCAGCATTTCTCCATTCCCACACCTGATTACTAGGGCAGCAGAGCCTTTCTGGAACTCGTGTTCCCAGGTTGTAAATTAGAATGGAATGTGCCAGGAAAACCCTTCATAAGATTATGTCACATTACTTCTTGTTTGATATTTTAATTTTTTTAATCGGGGTAACGATTAGAATATTTTTTGTCTTAGGTGTACACAATCTGATTCATTTGTACTACATATGTGTGTATATATATATATATATATATATATATATATATATATATATATATATATTCAAATACAGATCCTCTTCCAATGTAAATTATTACAGAGTGTTCCGTAGACCTCCGTTGCTATATGGTCGGTCTTTTTGATATATATATTTAATATGTATTTGTATACCTATGGTAAACCTAATCTTAATTTATCCATTCCCCCCACCTTTCCTTTTAGATAAGCGTGGTTTGTTTTTGAAGTCTCTGAGTGTCTTTCCCTGCGGAAATACGTTCATTTCTGTCAGCTGTTAGATAACGCCTATAAGTGATATCATAGGATATGTGTCTTTTGCTTTCCGACTACCTCATGTCCTGTGATTATATCTAGGCTCATCTATGGTGCCTCAAAGGGCAGTGTTTCGTTGTTTTCCTTCGTTAGTATGCCGTTGTGTACATGGACCGCTTCTTTATCCATTCATTTGTTGATGGACATTTTGGTTGCTTCCGTGCCATGGCTATTGTGAAAATGGCTGCAGTGCAGCTCTTGCAGCCTGTCTCTTCTCGGCTCTGGCCTTCTCAGGTGTGAGGCTCAGCGGAGGCCCTGCTGGATGGAATGGTGGCTCAATTTTTACTTTTAAATGCAGCTCCTTTCTGTTCTCATTACTGGCTCTTACCACTTTACATCTCACCAGCAGTTAGAGGGTACAGAGTTCTCTAAAACCCCTTTGGCATTTATTGTTTGTTGACTTTTTGCTGATGGTAGTTGACTAGTGTGAGTTGAATCCTTTATGTAGATTAGAGTTGCATGAGTCTAATAATTCCTGATGTTGAGCTGGTATCCATTTTTCTTTTTGGAAAAAGAGTGAGTGAAACTTACCTCTGCATACTATCTCCCTGAAACATTTGCCTGTTTTTAATTGTTTTTGGCCATTCCCAGCTCAGGACATTTTTTGAGGTCACGTGTCCTTTACTGCCCTGAGTCCTTGTGTATGTTGAGTGACCGTTAGCCGTGGGTTTAAAGCCGCTTTTGCGGGAAACGGCCACAAGGCGGCAGCACTTCTATATTTCCAAATCTGGGTTTTTGGGCAACAGAGCCTTCCTGGTAATCATGTCAGCAGGCTGCAAATTACACTGAAATGTGCCAGGGCAAACCCCCAAGAGCTTAAACCTCCTTACTTCTTGTTTGTTTTTTAAATTTAATTTTTATTTATTATCAGAGCAAATTTGATAAAAATATTGTGTGTGTTCTAGGTGTACAGAATCTGGTTCATTATATCTATGCATCGATCTATTCATCTTTGGATCCTTTCCCGTGTCGGTTATTACAGAGTTTTGAGTAGACCTCTCTTGGGATTCCATAGGTATTTTGTGATTATATATTTCATAAGTATTAGTACATGTCTGTTAACCCCCATACCCTAATTCATATGTTCCTTACGCCTTTCCATGTGGTTAAACATATTTTTGTTTTCGGAATCCGTGCGTGTCCTTCTCTTGGAACTAATTTCACGGGTATCAATTTTTAGGTAACACCTATAAGTGATATCCTAGGACATGAGTCTTTCTCTTTCTGACTTACTACAAGTTGTGTGATTACCTCTAGACTCATCTATGGTGCTGCAAATGGAATTGTGTCATTTTCTTCCTTGGCTAATATTCCGTGTGTACATTTACCAGTTCTTCTTTGTCCACTCATCTGTTGATGGACTTCTTGGTTGCTTTCATGGCTTGGCTATTGTAATACTGTTGCAATGCAGATTTGCCTGCCTGTGTCTTTCCAATTCTGTCTTCTTAGGTTATAGGCCCAGGAGTAGGCCTGCTGGATCATATGGTAGCTCAATGTTCACCTTGTAGAGGCACGTCCATTCTGTTCTCATTCGTGGCTCTTACCAGGTTACGTCTCACTTAAAGTTGAGGGTATGCACTTCTCCACAATCCCTTCAGCATTTATTGTTTGTAGGTTTTTTCTGATTGTTTATTCTGACTGGTGTGAGCTGATACCTCTTTGTGGTTGGATTTGCATGGGTCTTATAATCCCTTGAAACTGAGCTTTCAGGCATGTCCGTTTTTTCTTCAAACTGTGAGTGCAGCTTACCTCTTCATATTGTTTTCCTGAAGTATGTGCCACATTTTGTAATATTTTGGCCATTACCTCCCTCAAGACATTTTGAGGGCAGGTTCATTTACAGCCCTCCAGTACTTGTGCATATGAAGTGGCACTTAGCACAGGTTTTAAGGCTGCTGTTGCAGGTAACGGCCAGAGGGTGGCAGCATTTCTGCTTTCCCCACTCTGGTAACTAGGGAAAGAGACCTTCCTGCCAGTCGTGTTCCTCAGTTATAAATTAGAGTGAAATGTGCCCGGATAATCCCCCAAATGCTGATGTCTCCTTACCTATTTTGGTGTTTTAATTTGAATTTATAGTTTTTATTGGAGCCATATGCCATTGTGTACATGGACCACTTCTTGGTTGTGCATTCCCCTGTTGATGGACATTTTCGTTGCTTCCAAATGTTGGCTATGGTAAATATAGCTGGAGTGCAGGATTGCCAGCCTGTGTCTTTTTCATTCTCATCCTCTGAGGCGATAGGCCCTGCAGTGGGTATGCCTGATTGAATGGTAGCTGAATATTTACCTTTTCAAGGCACCTTGTTTGTGTTTTCATTACTGGCTCTTACCATGTCCCACTTTGAACCAAGGGTATGCATTTCTCCACAACCCCTACAGCATTTATTTTTTACATAAATGTTGCTCATGGCCATTCTGACTGGTGTGAGCTGATAGGTTTTTGTAATTTGGATTTGCATGTCTTTCATAATTCCTAATGTTCAGCATTTTTCCACGCCTTTTTTATATCTGTTAAACAGAAACACAACTGTGAGTACAAGAAACCTCTTGAAATTGTCTTCTTGGAAGGTTGCCCTCTTTTGAATTTTTGGGTCGATTTTGGACCCCAGGATTTTTTTTGAGGGCAGGTGTCATTTACAGGCCTGCAATGAGTGTGAATATATAGTGACCATTGGCCCTAGGTTTAAATCAGCTGTTGTGGGAAATGGCCACAAGGCGGCAGCATTTCTCCATTCCCACACCTGATTACTAGGGCAGCAGAGCCTTTCTGGAACTCGTGTTCCCAGGTTGTAAATTAGAATGGAATGTGCCAGGAAAACCCTTCATAAGATTATGTCACATTACTTCTTGTTTGATATTTTAATTTTTTTAATCGGGGTAACGATTAGAATATTTTTTGTCTTAGGTGTACACAATCTGATTCATTTGTACTACATATGTGTGTATATATATATATATATATATATATATATATATATATATATATATTCAAATACAGATCCTCTTCCAATGTAAATTATTACAGAGTGTTCCGTAGACCTCCGTTGCTATATGGTCGGTCTTTTTGATATATATATTTAATATGTATTTGTATACCTATGGTAAACCTAATCTTAATTTATCCATTCCCCCCACCTTTCCTTTTAGATAAGCGTGGTTTGTTTTTGAAGTCTCTGAGTGTCTTTCCCTGCGGAAATACGTTCATTTCTGTCAGCTGTTAGATAACGCCTATAAGTGATATCATAGGATATGTGTCTTTTGCTTTCCGACTACCTCATGTCCTGTGATTATATCTAGGCTCATCTATGGTGCCTCAAAGGGCAGTGTTTCGTTGTTTTCCTTCGTTAGTATGCCGTTGTGTACATGGACCGCTTCTTTATCCATTCATTTGTTGATGGACATTTTGGTTGCTTCCGTGCCATGGCTATTGTGAAAATGGCTGCAGTGCAGCTCTTGCAGCCTGTCTCTTCTCGGCTCTGGCCTTCTCAGGTGTGAGGCTCAGCGGAGGCCCTGCTGGATGGAATGGTGGCTCAATTTTTACTTTTAAATGCAGCTCCTTTCTGTTCTCATTACTGGCTCTTACCACTTTACATCTCACCAGCAGTTAGAGGGTACAGAGTTCTCTAAAACCCCTTTGGCATTTATTGTTTGTTGACTTTTTGCTGATGGTAGTTGACTAGTGTGAGTTGAATCCTTTATGTAGATTAGAGTTGCATGAGTCTAATAATTCCTGATGTTGAGCTGGTATCCATTTTTCTTTTTGGAAAAAGAGTGAGTGAAACTTACCTCTGCATACTATCTCCCTGAAACATTTGCCTGTTTTTAATTGTTTTTGGCCATTCCCAGCTCAGGACATTTTTTGAGGTCACGTGTCCTTTACTGCCCTGAGTCCTTGTGTATGTTGAGTGACCGTTAGCCGTGGGTTTAAAGCCGCTTTTGCGGGAAACGGCCACAAGGCGGCAGCACTTCTATATTTCCAAATCTGGGTTTTTGGGCAACAGAGCCTTCCTGGTAATCATGTCAGCAGGCTGCAAATTACACTGAAATGTGCCAGGGCAAACCCCCAAGAGCTTAAACCTCCTTACTTCTTGTTTGTTTTTTAAATTTAATTTTTATTTATTATCAGAGCAAATTTGATAAAAATATTGTGTGTGTTCTAGGTGTACAGAATCTGGTTCATTATATCTATGCATCGATCTATTCATCTTTGGATCCTTTCCCGTGTCGGTTATTACAGAGTTTTGAGTAGACCTCTCTTGGGATTCCATAGGTATTTTGTGATTATATATTTCATAAGTATTAGTACATGTCTGTTAACCCCCATACCCTAATTCATATGTTCCTTACGCCTTTCCATGTGGTTAAACATATTTTTGTTTTCGGAATCCGTGCGTGTCCTTCTCTTGGAACTAATTTCACGGGTATCAATTTTTAGGTAACACCTATAAGTGATATCCTAGGACATGAGTCTTTCTCTTTCTGACTTACTACAAGTTGTGTGATTACCTCTAGACTCATCTATGGTGCTGCAAATGGAATTGTGTCATTTTCTTCCTTGGCTAATATTCCGTGTGTACATTTACCAGTTCTTCTTTGTCCACTCATCTGTTGATGGACTTCTTGGTTGCTTTCATGGCTTGGCTATTGTAATACTGTTGCAATGCAGATTTGCCTGCCTGTGTCTTTCCAATTCTGTCTTCTTAGGTTATAGGCCCAGGAGTAGGCCTGCTGGATCATATGGTAGCTCAATGTTCACCTTGTAGAGGCACGTCCATTCTGTTCTCATTCGTGGCTCTTACCAGGTTACGTCTCACTTAAAGTTGAGGGTATGCACTTCTCCACAATCCCTTCAGCATTTATTGTTTGTAGGTTTTTTCTGATTGTTTATTCTGACTGGTGTGAGCTGATACCTCTTTGTGGTTGGATTTGCATGGGTCTTATAATCCCTTGAAACTGAGCTTTCAGGCATGTCCGTTTTTTCTTCAAACTGTGAGTGCAGCTTACCTCTTCATATTGTTTTCCTGAAGTATGTGCCACATTTTGTAATATTTTGGCCATTACCTCCCTCAAGACATTTTGAGGGCAGGTTCATTTACAGCCCTCCAGTACTTGTGCATATGAAGTGGCACTTAGCACAGGTTTTAAGGCTGCTGTTGCAGGTAACGGCCAGAGGGTGGCAGCATTTCTGCTTTCCCCACTCTGGTAACTAGGGAAAGAGACCTTCCTGCCAGTCGTGTTCCTCAGTTATAAATTAGAGTGAAATGTGCCCGGATATTCCCCTAAATGCTGATGTCTCCTTACCTATTTTGGTGTTTTAATTTGAATTTATAGTTTTTATTGGAGCCATATGCCATTGTGTACATGGACCACTTCTTGGTTGTGCATTCCCCTGTTGATGGACATTTTCGTTGCTTCCAAATGTTGGCTATGGTAAATATAGCTGGAGTGCAGGATTGCCAGCCTGTGTCTTTTTCATTCTCATCCTCTGAGGCGATAGGCCCTGCAGTGGGTATGCCTGATTGAATGGTAGCTGAATATTTACCTTTTCAAGGCACCTTGTTTGTGTTTTCATTACTGGCTCTTACCATGTCCCACTTTGAACCAAGGGTATGCATTTCTCCACAACCCCTACAGCATTTATTTTTTACATAAATGTTGCTCATGGCCATTCTGACTGGTGTGAGCTGATAGGTTTTTGTAATTTGGATTTGCATGTCTTTCATAATTCCTAATGTTCAGCATTTTTCCACGCCTTTTTTATATCTGTTAAACAGAAACACAACTGTGAGTACAAGAAACCTCTTGAAATTGTCTTCTTGGAAGGTTGCCCTCTTTTGAATTTTTGGGTCGATTTTGGACCCCAGGATTTTTTTTGAGGGCAGGTGTCATTTACAGGCCTGCAATGAGTGTGAATATATAGTGACCATTGGCCCTAGGTTTAAATCAGCTGTTGTGGGAAATGGCCACAAGGCGGCAGCATTTCTCCATTCCCACACCTGATTACTAGGGCAGCAGAGCCTTTCTGGAACTCGTGTTCCCAGGTTGTAAATTAGAATGGAATGTGCCAGGAAAACCCTTCATAAGATTATGTCACATTACTTCTTGTTTGATATTTTAATTTTTTTAATCGGGGTAACGATTAGAATATTTTTTGTCTTAGGTGTACACAATCTGATTCATTTGTACTACATATGTGTGTATATATATATATATATATATATATATATATATATATATATATATATTCAAATACAGATCCTCTTCCAATGTAAATTATTACAGAGTGTTCCGTAGACCTCCGTTGCTATATGGTCGGTCTTTTTGATATATATATTTAATATGTATTTGTATACCTATGGTAAACCTAATCTTAATTTATCCATTCCCCCCACCTTTCCTTTTAGATAAGCGTGGTTTGTTTTTGAAGTCTCTGAGTGTCTTTCCCTGCGGAAATACGTTCATTTCTGTCAGCTGTTAGATAACGCCTATAAGTGATATCATAGGATATGTGTCTTTTGCTTTCCGACTACCTCATGTCCTGTGATTATATCTAGGCTCATCTATGGTGCCTCAAAGGGCAGTGTTTCGTTGTTTTCCTTCGTTAGTATGCCGTTGTGTACATGGACCGCTTCTTTATCCATTCATTTGTTGATGGACATTTTGGTTGCTTCCGTGCCATGGCTATTGTGAAAATGGCTGCAGTGCAGCTCTTGCAGCCTGTCTCTTCTCGGCTCTGGCCTTCTCAGGTGTGAGGCTCAGCGGAGGCCCTGCTGGATGGAATGGTGGCTCAATTTTTACTTTTAAATGCAGCTCCTTTCTGTTCTCATTACTGGCTCTTACCACTTTACATCTCACCAGCAGTTAGAGGGTACAGAGTTCTCTAAAACCCCTTTGGCATTTATTGTTTGTTGACTTTTTGCTGATGGTAGTTGACTAGTGTGAGTTGAATCCTTTATGTAGATTAGAGTTGCATGAGTCTAATAATTCCTGATGTTGAGCTGGTATCCATTTTTCTTTTTGGAAAAAGAGTGAGTGAAACTTACCTCTGCATACTATCTCCCTGAAACATTTGCCTGTTTTTAATTGTTTTTGGCCATTCCCAGCTCAGGACATTTTTTGAGGTCACGTGTCCTTTACTGCCCTGAGTCCTTGTGTATGTTGAGTGACCGTTAGCCGTGGGTTTAAAGCCGCTTTTGCGGGAAACGGCCACAAGGCGGCAGCACTTCTATATTTCCAAATCTGGGTTTTTGGGCAACAGAGCCTTCCTGGTAATCATGTCAGCAGGCTGCAAATTACACTGAAATGTGCCAGGGCAAACCCCCAAGAGCTTAAACCTCCTTACTTCTTGTTTGTTTTTTAAATTTAATTTTTATTTATTATCAGAGCAAATTTGATAAAAATATTGTGTGTGTTCTAGGTGTACAGAATCTGGTTCATTATATCTATGCATCGATCTATTCATCTTTGGATCCTTTCCCGTGTCAGTTATTACAGAGTTTTGAGTAGACCTCTCTTGGGATTCCATAGGTATTTTGTGATTATATATTTCATAAGTATTAGTACATGTCTGTTAACCCCCATACCCTAATTCATATGTTCCTTACGCCTTTCCATGTGGTTAAACATATTTTTGTTTTCGGAATCCGTGCGTGTCCTTCTCTTGGAACTAATTTCACGGGTATCAATTTTTAGGTAACACCTATAAGTGATATCCTAGGACATGAGTCTTTCTCTTTCTGACTTACTACAAGTTGTGTGATTACCTCTAGACTCATCTATGGTGCTGCAAATGGAATTGTGTCATTTTCTTCCTTGGCTAATATTCCGTGTGTACATTTACCAGTTCTTCTTTGTCCACTCATCTGTTGATGGACTTCTTGGTTGCTTTCATGGCTTGGCTATTGTAATACTGTTGCAATGCAGATTTGCCTGCCTGTGTCTTTCCAATTCTGTCTTCTTAGGTTATAGGCCCAGGAGTAGGCCTGCTGGATCATATGGTAGCTCAATGTTCACCTTGTAGAGGCACGTCCATTCTGTTCTCATTCGTGGCTCTTACCAGGTTACGTCTCACTTAAAGTTGAGGGTATGCACTTCTCCACAATCCCTTCAGCATTTATTGTTTGTAGGTTTTTTCTGATTGTTTATTCTGACTGGTGTGAGCTGATACCTCTTTGTGGTTGGATTTGCATGGGTCTTATAATCCCTTGAAACTGAGCTTTCAGGCATGTCCGTTTTTTCTTCAAACTGTGAGTGCAGCTTACCTCTTCATATTGTTTTCCTGAAGTATGTGCCACATTTTGTAATATTTTGGCCATTACCTCCCTCAAGACATTTTGAGGGCAGGTTCATTTACAGCCCTCCAGTACTTGTGCATATGAAGTGGCACTTAGCACAGGTTTTAAGGCTGCTGTTGCAGGTAACGGCCAGAGGGTGGCAGCATTTCTGCTTTCCCCACTCTGGTAACTAGGGAAAGAGACCTTCCTGCCAGTCGTGTTCCTCAGTTATAAATTAGAGTGAAATGTGCCCGGATATTCCCCTAAATGCTGATGTCTCCTTACCTATTTTGGTGTTTTAATTTGAATTTATAGTTTTTATTGGAGCCATATGCCATTGTGTACATGGACCACTTCTTGGTTGTGCATTCCCCTGTTGATGGACATTTTCGTTGCTTCCAAATGTTGGCTATGGTAAATATAGCTGGAGTGCAGGATTGCCAGCCTGTGTCTTTTTCATTCTCATCCTCTGAGGCGATAGGCCCTGCAGTGGGTATGCCTGATTGAATGGTAGCTGAATATTTACCTTTTCAAGGCACCTTGTTTGTGTTTTCATTACTGGCTCTTACCATGTCCCACTTTGAACCAAGGGTATGCATTTCTCCACAACCCCTACAGAATTTATTTTTTACATAAATGTTGCTCATGGCCATTCTGACTGGTGTGAGCTGATAGGTTTTTGTAATTTGGATTTGCATGTCTTTCATAATTCCTAATGTTCAGCATTTTTCCACGCCTTTTTTATATCTGTTAAACAGAAACAGAAAAACAACTGTGAGTACAAGAAACCTCTTGAAATTGTCTTCTTGGAAGGTTGCCCTCTTTTGAATTTTTGGGTCGATTTTGGACCCCAGGATTTTTTTTGAGGGCAGGTGTCATTTACAGGCCTGCAATGAGTGTGAATATATAGTGACCATTGGCCCTAGGTTTAAATCAGCTGTTGTGGGAAATGGCCACAAGGCGGCAGCATTTCTCCATTCCCACACCTGATTACTAGGGCAGCAGAGCCTTTCTGGAACTCGTGTTCCCAGGTTGTAAATTAGAATGGAATGTGCCAGGAAAACCCTTCATAAGATTATGTCACATTACTTCTTGTTTGATATTTTAATTTTTTTAATCGGGGTAACGATTAGAATATTTTTTGTCTTAGGTGTACACAATCTGATTCATTTGTACTACATATGTGTGTATATATATATATATATATATATATATATATATATTCAAATACAGATCCTCTTCCAATGTAAATTATTACAGAGTGTTCCGTAGACCTCCGTTGCTATATGGTCGGTCTTTTTGATATATATATTTAATATGTATTTGTATACCTATGGTAAACCTAATCTTAATTTATCCATTCCCCCCACCTTTCCTTTTAGATAAGCGTGGTTTGTTTTTGAAGTCTCTGAGTGTCTTTCCCTGCGGAAATACGTTCATTTCTGTCAGCTGTTAGATAACGCCTATAAGTGATATCATAGGATATGTGTCTTTTGCTTTCCGACTACCTCATGTCCTGTGATTATATCTAGGCTCATCTATGGTGCCTCAAAGGGCAGTGTTTCGTTGTTTTCCTTCGTTAGTATGCCGTTGTGTACATGGACCGCTTCTTTATCCATTCATTTGTTGATGGACATTTTGGTTGCTTCCGTGCCATGGCTATTGTGAAAATGGCTGCAGTGCAGCTCTTGCAGCCTGTCTCTTCTCGGCTCTGGCCTTCTCAGGTGTGAGGCTCAGCGGAGGCCCTGCTGGATGGAATGGTGGCTCAATTTTTACTTTTAAATGCAGCTCCTTTCTGTTCTCATTACTGGCTCTTACCACTTTACATCTCACCAGCAGTTAGAGGGTACAGAGTTCTCTAAAACCCCTTTGGCATTTATTGTTTGTTGACTTTTTGCTGATGGTAGTTGACTAGTGTGAGTTGAATCCTTTATGTAGATTAGAGTTGCATGTGTCTAATAATTCCTGATGTTGAGCTGGTATCCATTTTTCTTTTTGGAAAAAGAGTGAGTGAAACTTACCTCTGCATACTATCTCCCTGAAACATTTGCCTGTTTTTAATTGTTTTTGGCCATTCCCAGCTCAGGACATTTTTTGAGGTCACGTGTCCTTTACTGCCCTGAGTCCTTGTGTATGTTGAGTGACCGTTAGCCGTGGGTTTAAAGCCGCTTTTGCGGGAAACGGCCACAAGGCGGCAGCACTTCTATATTTCCAAATCTGGGTTTTTGGGCAACAGAGCCTTCCTGGTAATCATGTCAGCAGGCTGCAAATTACACTGAAATGTGCCAGGGCAAACCCCCAAGAGCTTAAACCTCCTTACTTCTTGTTTGTTTTTTAAATTTAATTTTTATTTATTATCAGAGCAAATTTGATAAAAATATTGTGTGTGTTCTAGGTGTACAGAATCTGGTTCATTATATCTATGCATCGATCTATTCATCTTTGGATCCTTTCCCGTGTCGGTTATTACAGAGTTTTGAGTAGACCTCTCTTGGGATTCCATAGGTATTTTGTGATTATATATTTCATAAGTATTAGTACATGTCTGTTAACCCCCATACCCTAATTCATATGTTCCTTACGCCTTTCCATGTGGTTAAACATATTTTTGTTTTCGGAATCCGTGCGTGTCCTTCTCTTGGAACTAATTTCACGGGTATCAATTTTTAGGTAACACCTATAAGTGATATCCTAGGACATGAGTCTTTCTCTTTCTGACTTACTACAAGTTGTGTGATTACCTCTAGACTCATCTATGGTGCTGCAAATGGAATTGTGTCATTTTCTTCCTTGGCTAATATTCCGTGTGTACATTTACCAGTTCTTCTTTGTCCACTCATCTGTTGATGGACTTCTTGGTTGCTTTCATGGCTTGGCTATTGTAATACTGTTGCAATGCAGATTTGCCTGCCTGTGTCTTTCCAATTCTGTCTTCTTAGGTTATAGGCCCAGGAGTAGGCCTGCTGGATCATATGGTAGCTCAATGTTCACCTTGTAGAGGCACGTCCATTCTGTTCTCATTCGTGGCTCTTACCAGGTTACGTCTCACTTAAAGTTGAGGGTATGCACTTCTCCACAATCCCTTCAGCATTTATTGTTTGTAGGTTTTTTCTGATTGTTTATTCTGACTGGTGTGAGCTGATACCTCTTTGTGGTTGGATTTGCATGGGTCTTATAATCCCTTGAAACTGAGCTTTCAGGCATGTCCGTTTTTTCTTCAAACTGTGAGTGCAGCTTACCTCTTCATATTGTTTTCCTGAAGTATGTGCCACATTTTGTAATATTTTGGCCATTACCTCCCTCAAGACATTTTGAGGGCAGGTTCATTTACAGCCCTCCAGTACTTGTGCATATGAAGTGGCACTTAGCACAGGTTTTAAGGCTGCTGTTGCAGGTAACGGCCAGAGGGTGGCAGCATTTCTGCTTTCCCCACTCTGGTAACTAGGGAAAGAGACCTTCCTGCCAGTCGTGTTCCTCAGTTATAAATTAGAGTGAAATGTGCCCGGATATTCCCCTAAATGCTGATGTCTCCTTACCTATTTTGGTGTTTTAATTTGAATTTATAGTTTTTATTGGAGCCATATGCCATTGTGTACATGGACCACTTCTTGGTTGTGCATTCCCCTGTTGATGGACATTTTCGTTGCTTCCAAATGTTGGCTATGGTAAATATAGCTGGAGTGCAGGATTGCCAGCCTGTGTCTTTTTCATTCTCATCCTCTGAGGCGATAGGCCCTGCAGTGGGTATGCCTGATTGAATGGTAGCTGAATATTTACCTTTTCAAGGCACCTTGTTTGTGTTTTCATTACTGGCTCTTACCATGTCCCACTTTGAACCAAGGGTATGCATTTCTCCACAACCCCTACAGCATTTATTTTTTACATAAATGTTGCTCATGGCCATTCTGACTGGTGTGAGCTGATAGGTTTTTGTAATTTGGATTTGCATGTCTTTCATAATTCCTAATGTTCAGCATTTTTCCACGCCTTTTTTATATCTGTTAAACAGAAACAGAAAAACAACTGTGAGTACAAGAAACCTCTTGAAATTGTCTTCTTGGAAGGTTGCCCTCTTTTGAATTTTTGGGTCGATTTTGGACCCCAGGATTTTTTTTGAGGGCAGGTGTCATTTACAGGCCTGCAATGAGTGTGAATATATAGTGACCATTGGCCCTAGGTTTAAATCAGCTGTTGTGGGAAATGGCCACAAGGCGGCAGCATTTCTCCATTCCCACACCTGATTACTAGGGCAGCAGAGCCTTTCTGGAACTCGTGTTCCCAGGTTGTAAATTAGAATGGAATGTGCCAGGAAAACCCTTCATAAGATTATGTCACATTACTTCTTGTTTGATATTTTAATTTTTTTAATCGGGGTAACGATTAGAATATTTTTTGTCTTAGGTGTACACAATCTGATTCATTTGTACTACATATGTGTGTGTGTATATATATATATATATATATATATATATATATATATATATTCAAATACAGATCCTCTTCCAATGTAAATTATTACAGAGTGTTCCGTAGACCTCCGTTGCTATATGGTCGGTCTTTTTGATATATATATTTAATATGTATTTGTATACCTATGGTAAACCTAATCTTAATTTATCCATTCCCCCCACCTTTCCTTTTAGATAAGCGTGGTTTGTTTTTGAAGTCTCTGAGTGTCTTTCCCTGCGGAAATACGTTCATTTCTGTCAGCTGTTAGATAACGCCTATAAGTGATATCATAGGATATGTGTCTTTTGCTTTCCGACTACCTCATGTCCTGTGATTATATCTAGGCTCATCTATGGTGCCTCAAAGGGCAGTGTTTCGTTGTTTTCCTTCGTTAGTATGCCGTTGTGTACATGGACCGCTTCTTTATCCATTCATTTGTTGATGGACATTTTGGTTGCTTCCGTGCCATGGCTATTGTGAAAATGGCTGCAGTGCAGCTCTTGCAGCCTGTCTCTTCTCGGCTCTGGCCTTCTCAGGTGTGAGGCTCAGCGGAGGCCCTGCTGGATGGAATGGTGGCTCAATTTTTACTTTTAAATGCAGCTCCTTTCTGTTCTCATTACTGGCTCTTACCACTTTACATCTCACCAGCAGTTAGAGGGTACAGAGTTCTCTAAAACCCCTTTGGCATTTATTGTTTGTTGACTTTTTGCTGATGGTAGTTGACTAGTGTGAGTTGAATCCTTTATGTAGATTAGAGTTGCATGAGTCTAATAATTCCTGATGTTGAGCTGGTATCCATTTTTCTTTTTGGAAAAAGAGTGAGTGAAACTTACCTCTGCATACTATCTCCCTGAAACATTTGCCTGTTTTTAATTGTTTTTGGCCATTCCCAGCTCAGGACATTTTTTGAGGTCACGTGTCCTTTACTGCCCTGAGTCCTTGTGTATGTTGAGTGACCGTTAGCCGTGGGTTTAAAGCCGCTTTTGCGGGAAACGGCCACAAGGCGGCAGCACTTCTATATTTCCAAATCTGGGTTTTTGGGCAACAGAGCCTTCCTGGTAATCATGTCAGCAGGCTGCAAATTACACTGAAATGTGCCAGGGCAAACCCCCAAGAGCTTAAACCTCCTTACTTCTTGTTTGTTTTTTAAATTTAATTTTTATTTATTATCAGAGCAAATTTGATAAAAATATTGTGTGTGTTCTAGGTGTACAGAATCTGGTTCATTATATCTATGCATCGATCTATTCATCTTTGGATCCTTTCCCGTGTCGGTTATTACAGAGTTTTGAGTAGACCTCTCTTGGGATTCCATAGGTATTTTGTGATTATATATTTCATAAGTATTAGTACATGTCTGTTAACCCCCATACCCTAATTCATATGTTCCTTACGCCTTTCCATGTGGTTAAACATATTTTTGTTTTCGGAATCCGTGCGTGTCCTTCTCTTGGAACTAATTTCACGGGTATCAATTTTTAGGTAACACCTATAAGTGATATCCTAGGACATGAGTCTTTCTCTTTCTGACTTACTACAAGTTGTGTGATTACCTCTAGACTCATCTATGGTGCTGCAAATGGAATTGTGTCATTTTCTTCCTTGGCTAATATTCCGTGTGTACATTTACCAGTTCTTCTTTGTCCACTCATCTGTTGATGGACTTCTTGGTTGCTTTCATGGCTTGGCTATTGTAATACTGTTGCAATGCAGATTTGCCTGCCTGTGTCTTTCCAATTCTGTCTTCTTAGGTTATAGGCCCAGGAGTAGGCCTGCTGGATCATATGGTAGCTCAATGTTCACCTTGTAGAGGCACGTCCATTCTGTTCTCATTCGTGGCTCTTACCAGGTTACGTCTCACTTAAAGTTGAGGGTATGCACTTCTCCACAATCCCTTCAGCATTTATTGTTTGTAGGTTTTTTCTGATTGTTTATTCTGACTGGTGTGAGCTGATACCTCTTTGTGGTTGGATTTGCATGGGTCTTATAATCCCTTGAAACTGAGCTTTCAGGCATGTCCGTTTTTTCTTCAAACTGTGAGTGCAGCTTACCTCTTCATATTGTTTTCCTGAAGTATGTGCCACATTTTGTAATATTTTGGCCATTACCTCCCTCAAGACATTTTGAGGGCAGGTTCATTTACAGCCCTCCAGTACTTGTGCATATGAAGTGGCACTTAGCACAGGTTTTAAGGCTGCTGTTGCAGGTAACGGCCAGAGGGTGGCAGCATTTCTGCTTTCCCCACTCTGGTAACTAGGGAAAGAGACCTTCCTGCCAGTCGTGTTCCTCAGTTATAAATTAGAGTGAAATGTGCCCGGATATTCCCCTAAATGCTGATGTCTCCTTACCTATTTTGGTGTTTTAATTTGAATTTATAGTTTTTATTGGAGCCATATGCCATTGTGTACATGGACCACTTCTTGGTTGTGCATTCCCCTGTTGATGGACATTTTCGTTGCTTCCAAATGTTGGCTATGGTAAATATAGCTGGAGTGCAGGATTGCCAGCCTGTGTCTTTTTCATTCTCATCCTCTGAGGCGATAGGCCCTGCAGTGGGTATGCCTGATTGAATGGTAGCTGAATATTTACCTTTTCAAGGCACCTTGTTTGTGTTTTCATTACTGGCTCTTACCATGTCCCACTTTGAACCAAGGGTATGCATTTCTCCACAACCCCTACAGCATTTATTTTTTACATAAATGTTGCTCATGGCCATTCTGACTGGTGTGAGCTGATAGGTTTTTGTAATTTGGATTTGCATGTCTTTCATAATTCCTAATGTTCAGCATTTTTCCACGCCTTTTTTATATCTGTTAAACAGAAACAGAAAAACAACTGTGAGTACAAGAAACCTCTTGAAATTGTCTTCTTGGAAGGTTGCCCTCTTTT
The DNA here is from genome assembly GCF_963924675.1 of Phocoena phocoena. Lineage (NCBI taxonomy): Eukaryota > Metazoa > Chordata > Mammalia > Artiodactyla > Phocoenidae > Phocoena > Phocoena phocoena. The sequence goes on along the minus strand of NC_089220.1, from coordinate 138,096,836 downwards.
GAATTTTTGGGTCGATTTTGGACCCCAGGATTTTTTTTGAGGGCAGGTGTCATTTACAGGCCTGCAATGAGTGTGAATATATAGTGACCATTGGCCCTAGGTTTAAATCAGCTGTTGTGGGAAATGGCCACAAGGCGGCAGCATTTCTCCATTCCCACACCTGATTACTAGGGCAGCAGAGCCTTTCTGGAACTCGTGTTCCCAGGTTGTAAATTAGAATGGAATGTGCCAGGAAAACCCTTCATAAGATTATGTCACATTACTTCTTGTTTGATATTTTAATTTTTTTAATCGGGGTAACGATTAGAATATTTTTTGTCTTAGGTGTACACAATCTGATTCATTTGTACTACATATGTGTGTGTATATATATATATATATATATATATATATATATATATATTCAAATACAGATCCTCTTCCAATGTAAATTATTACAGAGTGTTCCGTAGACCTCCGTTGCTATATGGTCGGTCTTTTTGATATATATATTTAATATGTATTTGTATACCTATGGTAAACCTAATCTTAATTTATCCATTCCCCCCACCTTTCCTTTTAGATAAGCGTGGTTTGTTTTTGAAGTCTCTGAGTGTCTTTCCCTGCGGAAATACGTTCATTTCTGTCAGCTGTTAGATAACGCCTATAAGTGATATCATAGGATATGTGTCTTTTGCTTTCCGACTACCTCATGTCCTGTGATTATATCTAGGCTCATCTATGGTGCCTCAAAGGGCAGTGTTTCGTTGTTTTCCTTCGTTAGTATGCCGTTGTGTACATGGACCGCTTCTTTATCCATTCATTTGTTGATGGACATTTTGGTTGCTTCCGTGCCATGGCTATTGTGAAAATGGCTGCAGTGCAGCTCTTGCAGCCTGTCTCTTCTCGGCTCTGGCCTTCTCAGGTGTGAGGCTCAGCGGAGGCCCTGCTGGATGGAATGGTGGCTCAATTTTTACTTTTAAATGCAGCTCCTTTCTGTTCTCATTACTGGCTCTTACCACTTTACATCTCACCAGCAGTTAGAGGGTACAGAGTTCTCTAAAACCCCTTTGGCATTTATTGTTTGTTGACTTTTTGCTGATGGTAGTTGACTAGTGTGAGTTGAATCCTTTATGTAGATTAGAGTTGCATGAGTCTAATAATTCCTGATGTTGAGCTGGTATCCATTTTTCTTTTTGGAAAAAGAGTGAGTGAAACTTACCTCTGCATACTATCTCCCTGAAACATTTGCCTGTTTTTAATTGTTTTTGGCCATTCCCAGCTCAGGACATTTTTTGAGGTCACGTGTCCTTTACTGCCCTGAGTCCTTGTGTATGTTGAGTGACCGTTAGCCGTGGGTTTAAAGCCGCTTTTGCGGGAAACGGCCACAAGGCGGCAGCACTTCTATATTTCCAAATCTGGGTTTTTGGGCAACAGAGCCTTCCTGGTAATCATGTCAGCAGGCTGCAAATTACACTGAAATGTGCCAGGGCAAACCCCCAAGAGCTTAAACCTCCTTACTTCTTGTTTGTTTTTTAAATTTAATTTTTATTTATTATCAGAGCAAATTTGATAAAAATATTGTGTGTGTTCTAGGTGTACAGAATCTGGTTCATTATATCTATGCATCGATCTATTCATCTTTGGATCCTTTCCCGTGTCGGTTATTACAGAGTTTTGAGTAGACCTCTCTTGGGATTCCATAGGTATTTTGTGATTATATATTTCATAAGTATTAGTACATGTCTGTTAACCCCCATACCCTAATTCATATGTTCCTTACGCCTTTCCATGTGGTTAAACATATTTTTGTTTTCGGAATCCGTGCGTGTCCTTCTCTTGGAACTAATTTCACGGGTATCAATTTTTAGGTAACACCTATAAGTGATATCCTAGGACATGAGTCTTTCTCTTTCTGACTTACTACAAGTTGTGTGATTACCTCTAGACTCATCTATGGTGCTGCAAATGGAATTGTGTCATTTTCTTCCTTGGCTAATATTCCGTGTGTACATTTACCAGTTCTTCTTTGTCCACTCATCTGTTGATGGACTTCTTGGTTGCTTTCATGGCTTGGCTATTGTAATACTGTTGCAATGCAGATTTGCCTGCCTGTGTCTTTCCAATTCTGTCTTCTTAGGTTATAGGCCCAGGAGTAGGCCTGCTGGATCATATGGTAGCTCAATGTTCACCTTGTAGAGGCACGTCCATTCTGTTCTCATTCGTGGCTCTTACCAGGTTACGTCTCACTTAAAGTTGAGGGTATGCACTTCTCCACAATCCCTTCAGCATTTATTGTTTGTAGGTTTTTTCTGATTGTTTATTCTGACTGGTGTGAGCTGATACCTCTTTGTGGTTGGATTTGCATGGGTCTTATAATCCCTTGAAACTGAGCTTTCAGGCATGTCCGTTTTTTCTTCAAACTGTGAGTGCAGCTTACCTCTTCATATTGTTTTCCTGAAGTATGTGCCACATTTTGTAATATTTTGGCCATTACCTCCCTCAAGACATTTTGAGGGCAGGTTCATTTACAGCCCTCCAGTACTTGTGCATATGAAGTGGCACTTAGCACAGGTTTTAAGGCTGCTGTTGCAGGTAACGGCCAGAGGGTGGCAGCATTTCTGCTTTCCCCACTCTGGTAACTAGGGAAAGAGACCTTCCTGCCAGTCGTGTTCCTCAGTTATAAATTAGAGTGAAATGTGCCCGGATATTCCCCTAAATGCTGATGTCTCCTTACCTATTTTGGTGTTTTAATTTGAATTTATAGTTTTTATTGGAGCCATATGCCATTGTGTACATGGACCACTTCTTGGTTGTGCATTCCCCTGTTGATGGACATTTTCGTTGCTTCCAAATGTTGGCTATGGTAAATATAGCTGGAGTGCAGGATTGCCAGCCTGTGTCTTTTTCATTCTCATCCTCTGAGGCGATAGGCCCTGCAGTGGGTATGCCTGATTGAATGGTAGCTGAATATTTACCTTTTCAAGGCACCTTGTTTGTGTTTTCATTACTGGCTCTTACCATGTCCCACTTTGAACCAAGGGTATGCATTTCTCCACAACCCCTACAGCATTTATTTTTTACATAAATGTTGCTCATGGCCATTCTGACTGGTGTGAGCTGATAGGTTTTTGTAATTTGGATTTGCATGTCTTTCATAATTCCTAATGTTCAGCATTTTTCCACGCCTTTTTTATATCTGTTAAACAGAAACAGAAAAACAACTGTGAGTACAAGAAACCTCTTGAAATTGTCTTCTTGGAAGGTTGCCCTCTTTTGAATTTTTGGGTCGATTTTGGACCCCAGGATTTTTTTTGAGGGCAGGTGTCATTTACAGGCCTGCAATGAGTGTGAATATATAGTGACCATTGGCCCTAGGTTTAAATCAGCTGTTGTGGGAAATGGCCACAAGGCGGCAGCATTTCTCCATTCCCACACCTGATTACTAGGGCAGCAGAGCCTTTCTGGAACTCGTGTTCCCAGGTTGTAAATTAGAATGGAATGTGCCAGGAAAACCCTTCATAAGATTATGTCACATTACTTCTTGTTTGATATTTTAATTTTTTTAATCGGGGTAACGATTAGAATATTTTTTGTCTTAGGTGTACACAATCTGATTCATTTGTACTACATATGTGTGTATATATATATATATATATATATATATATATATATATTCAAATACAGATCCTCTTCCAATGTAAATTATTACAGAGTGTTCCGTAGACCTCCGTTGCTATATGGTCGGTCTTTTTGATATATATATTTAATATGTATTTGTATACCTATGGTAAACCTAATCTTAATTTATCCATTCCCCCCACCTTTCCTTTTAGATAAGCGTGGTTTGTTTTTGAAGTCTCTGAGTGTCTTTCCCTGCGGAAATACGTTCATTTCTGTCAGCTGTTAGATAACGCCTATAAGTGATATCATAGGATATGTGTCTTTTGCTTTCCGACTACCTCATGTCCTGTGATTATATCTAGGCTCATCTATGGTGCCTCAAAGGGCAGTGTTTCGTTGTTTTCCTTCGTTAGTATGCCGTTGTGTACATGGACCGCTTCTTTATCCATTCATTTGTTGATGGACATTTTGGTTGCTTCCGTGCCATGGCTATTGTGAAAATGGCTGCAGTGCAGCTCTTGCAGCCTGTCTCTTCTCGGCTCTGGCCTTCTCAGGTGTGAGGCTCAGCGGAGGCCCTGCTGGATGGAATGGTGGCTCAATTTTTACTTTTAAATGCAGCTCCTTTCTGTTCTCATTACTGGCTCTTACCACTTTACATCTCACCAGCAGTTAGAGGGTACAGAGTTCTCTAAAACCCCTTTGGCATTTATTGTTTGTTGACTTTTTGCTGATGGTAGTTGACTAGTGTGAGTTGAATCCTTTATGTAGATTAGAGTTGCATGTGTCTAATAATTCCTGATGTTGAGCTGGTATCCATTTTTCTTTTTGGAAAAAGAGTGAGTGAAACTTACCTCTGCATACTATCTCCCTGAAACATTTGCCTGTTTTTAATTGTTTTTGGCCATTCCCAGCTCAGGACATTTTTTGAGGTCACGTGTCCTTTACTGCCCTGAGTCCTTGTGTATGTTGAGTGACCGTTAGCCGTGGGTTTAAAGCCGCTTTTGCGGGAAACGGCCACAAGGCGGCAGCACTTCTATATTTCCAAATCTGGGTTTTTGGGCAACAGAGCCTTCCTGGTAATCATGTCAGCAGGCTGCAAATTACACTGAAATGTGCCAGGGCAAACCCCCAAGAGCTTAAACCTCCTTACTTCTTGTTTGTTTTTTAAATTTAATTTTTATTTATTATCAGAGCAAATTTGATAAAAATATTGTGTGTGTTCTAGGTGTACAGAATCTGGTTCATTATATCTATGCATCGATCTATTCATCTTTGGATCCTTTCCCGTGTCGGTTATTACAGAGTTTTGAGTAGACCTCTCTTGGGATTCCATAGGTATTTTGTGATTATATATTTCATAAGTATTAGTACATGTCTGTTAACCCCCATACCCTAATTCATATGTTCCTTACGCCTTTCCATGTGGTTAAACATATTTTTGTTTTCGGAATCCGTGCGTGTCCTTCTCTTGGAACTAATTTCACGGGTATCAATTTTTAGGTAACACCTATAAGTGATATCCTAGGACATGAGTCTTTCTCTTTCTGACTTACTACAAGTTGTGTGATTACCTCTAGACTCATCTATGGTGCTGCAAATGGAATTGTGTCATTTTCTTCCTTGGCTAATATTCCGTGTGTACATTTACCAGTTCTTCTTTGTCCACTCATCTGTTGATGGACTTCTTGGTTGCTTTCATGGCTTGGCTATTGTAATACTGTTGCAATGCAGATTTGCCTGCCTGTGTCTTTCCAATTCTGTCTTCTTAGGTTATAGGCCCAGGAGTAGGCCTGCTGGATCATATGGTAGCTCAATGTTCACCTTGTAGAGGCACGTCCATTCTGTTCTCATTCGTGGCTCTTACCAGGTTACGTCTCACTTAAAGTTGAGGGTATGCACTTCTCCACAATCCCTTCAGCATTTATTGTTTGTAGGTTTTTTCTGATTGTTTATTCTGACTGGTGTGAGCTGATACCTCTTTGTGGTTGGATTTGCATGGGTCTTATAATCCCTTGAAACTGAGCTTTCAGGCATGTCCGTTTTTTCTTCAAACTGTGAGTGCAGCTTACCTCTTCATATTGTTTTCCTGAAGTATGTGCCACATTTTGTAATATTTTGGCCATTACCTCCCTCAAGACATTTTGAGGGCAGGTTCATTTACAGCCCTCCAGTACTTGTGCATATGAAGTGGCACTTAGCACAGGTTTTAAGGCTGCTGTTGCAGGTAACGGCCAGAGGGTGGCAGCATTTCTGCTTTCCCCACTCTGGTAACTAGGGAAAGAGACCTTCCTGCCAGTCGTGTTCCTCAGTTATAAATTAGAGTGAAATGTGCCCGGATATTCCCCTAAATGCTGATGTCTCCTTACCTATTTTGGTGTTTTAATTTGAATTTATAGTTTTTATTGGAGCCATATGCCATTGTGTACATGGACCACTTCTTGGTTGTGCATTCCCCTGTTGATGGACATTTTCGTTGCTTCCAAATGTTGGCTATGGTAAATATAGCTGGAGTGCAGGATTGCCAGCCTGTGTCTTTTTCATTCTCATCCTCTGAGGCGATAGGCCCTGCAGTGGGTATGCCTGATTGAATGGTAGCTGAATATTTACCTTTTCAAGGCACCTTGTTTGTGTTTTCATTACTGGCTCTTACCATGTCCCACTTTGAACCAAGGGTATGCATTTCTCCACAACCCCTACAGCATTTATTTTTTACATAAATGTTGCTCATGGCCATTCTGACTGGTGTGAGCTGATAGGTTTTTGTAATTTGGATTTGCATGTCTTTCATAATTCCTAATGTTCAGCATTTTTCCACGCCTTTTTTATATCTGTTAAACAGAAACAGAAAAACAACTGTGAGTACAAGAAACCTCTTGAAATTGTCTTCTTGGAAGGTTGCCCTCTTTTGAATTTTTGGTCGATTTTGGACCCCAGGATTTTTTTTGAGGGCAGGTGTCATTTACAGGCCTGCAATGAGTGTGAATATATAGTGACCATTGGCCCTAGGTTTAAATCAGCTGTTGTGGGAAATGGCCACAAGGCGGCAGCATTTCTCCATTCCCACACCTGATTACTAGGGCAGCAGAGCCTTTCTGGAACTCGTGTTCCCAGGTTGTAAATTAGAATGGAATGTGCCAGGAAAACCCTTCATAAGATTATGTGACATTACTGCTTGTTTGATATTTTAATTTTTTTAATCGGGGTAACGATTAGAATATTTTTTGTCTTAGGTGTACACAATCTGATTCATTTGTACTACATATGTGTGTATATATATATATATATATATATATATATATATATATATATATATTCAAATACAGATCCTCTTCCATTGTAAATTATTACAGAGTGTTCCGTAGACCTCCGTTGCTATATGGTCGGTCTTTTTGATATATATATTTAATATGTATTTGTATACCTATGGTAAACCTAATCTTAATTTATCCATTCCCCCCACCTTTCCTTTTAGATAAGCGTGGTTTGTTTTTGAAGTCTCTGAGTGTCTTTCCCTGCGGAAATACGTTCATTTCTGTCAGCTGTTAGATAACGCCTATAAGTGATATCATAGGATATGTGTCTTTTGCTTTCCGACTACCTCATGTCCTGTGATTATATCTAGGCTCATCTATGGTGCCTCAAAGGGCAGTGTTTCGTTGTTTTCCTTCGTTAGTATGCCGTTGTGTACATGGACCGCTTCTTTATCCATTCATTTGTTGATGGACATTTTGGTTGCTTCCGTGCCATGGCTATTGTGAAAATGGCTGCAGTGCAGCTCTTGCAGCCTGTCTCTTCTCGGCTCTGGCCTTCTCAGGTGTGAGGCTCAGCGGAGGCCCTGCTGGATGGAATGGTGGCTCAATTTTTACTTTTAAATGCAGCTCCTTTCTGTTCTCATTACTGGCTCTTACCACTTTACATCTCACCAGCAGTTAGAGGGTACAGAGTTCTCTAAAACCCCTTTGGCATTTATTGTTTGTTGACTTTTTGCTGATGGTAGTTGACTAGTGTGAGTTGAATCCTTTATGTAGATTAGAGTTGCATGAGTCTAATAATTCCTGATGTTGAGCTGGTATCCATTTTTCTTTTTGGAAAAAGAGTGAGTGAAACTTACCTCTGCATACTATCTCCCTGAAACATTTGCCAGTTTTTAATTGTTTTTGGCCATTCCCAGCTCAGGACATTTTTTGAGGTCACGTGTCCTTTACTGCCCTGAGTCCTTGTGTATGTTGAGTGACCGTTAGCCGTGGGTTTAAAGCCGCTTTTGCGGGAAACGGCCACAAGGCGGCAGCACTTCTATATTTCCAAATCTGGGTTTTTGGGCAACAGAGCCTTCCTGGTAATCATGTCAGCAGGCTGCAAATTACACTGAAATGTGCCAGGGCAAACCCCCAAGAGCTTAAACCTCCTTACTTCTTGTTTGTTTTTTAAATTTAATTTTTATTTATTATCAGAGCAAATTTGATAAAAATATTGTGTGTGTTCTAGGTGTACAGAATCTGGTTCATTATACCTATGCATCGATCTATTCATCTTTGGATCCTTTCCCGTGTCGGTTATTACAGAGTTTTGAGTAGACCTCTCTTGGGATTCCATAGGTATTTTGTGATTATATATTTCATAAGTATTAGTACATGTCTGTTAACCCCCATACCCTAATTCATATGTTCCTTACGCCTTTCCATGTGGTTAAACATATTTTTGTTTTCGGAATCCGTGTGTGTCCTTCTCTTGGAACTAATTTCACGGGTATCAATTTTTAGGTAACACCTATAAGTGATATCCTAGGACATGAGTCTTTCTCTTTCTGACTTACTACAAGTTGTGTGATTACCTCTAGACTCATCTATGGTGCTGCAAATGGAATTGTGTCATTTTCTTCCTTGGCTAATATTCCGTGTGTACATTTACCAGTTCTTCTTTGTCCACTCATCTGTTGATGGACTTCTTGGTTGCTTTCATGGCTTGGCTATTGTAATACTGTTGCAATGCAGATTTGCCTGCCTGTGTCTTTCCAATACTGTCTTCTTAGGTTATAGGCCCAGGAGTAGGCCTGCTGGATCATATGGTAGCTCTATGTTCACCTTGTAGAGGCACGTCCATTCTGTTCTCATTCGTGGCTCTTACCAGGTTACGTCTCACTTAAAGTTGAGGGTATGCACTTCTCCACAATCCCTTCAGCATTTATTGTTTGTAGGTTTTTTCTGATTGTTTATTCTGACTGGTGTGAGCTGATACCTCTTTGTGGTTGGATTTGCATGGGTCTTATAATCCCTTGAAACTGAGCTTTCAGGCATGTCCGTTTTTTCTTCAAACTGTGAGTGCAGCTTACCTCTTCATATTGTTTTCCTGAAGTATGTGCCACATTTTGTAATATTTTGGCCATTACCTCCCTCAAGACATTTTGAGGGCAGGTTCATTTACAGCCCTCCAGTACTTGTGCACATGAAGTGGCACTTAGCACAGGTTTTAAGGCTGCTGTTGCAGGTAACGGCCAGAGGGTGGCAGCATTTCTGCTTTCCCCACTCTGGTAACTAGGGAAAGAGACCTTCCTGCCAGTCGTGTTCCTCAGTTATAAATTAGAGTGAAATGTGCCCGGATAATCCCCCAAATGCTGATGTCTCCTTACCTATTTCGGTTTTCTAATTTGAATTTATAGTTTTTATTGGAGCCATATGCCATTGTGTACATGGACCACTTCTTGTTTGTGCATTCCCCTGCCGATGGACATTTTCGTTGCTTCCAAATGTTGGCTATGGTAAATATAGCTGGAGTGCAGGATTGCCAACCTGTGTCTTTTTCATTCTCATCCTCTGGGGCGATAGGCCCTGCAGTGGGTATGCCTGATTGAATGGTAGCTGAATATTTACCTTTTCAAGGCACCTTGTTTGTGTTTTCATTACTGGCTCTTACCATGTCCCACTTTGAACCAAGGGTATGCATTTCTCCACAACCCCTACAGCATTTATTTTTTACATAAATGTTGCTCATGGCCATTCTGACTGGTGTGAGCTGATAGGTTTTTGTAATTTGGATTTGCATGTCTTTCATAATTCCTAATGTTCAGCATTTTTCCACGCCTTTTTTATATCTGTTAAACAGAAACAGAAAAACAACTGTGAGTACAAGAAACCTTTTGAAATTGTCTTCTTGGAAGGTTGCCCTCTTTTGAATTTTTGGGTCGATATTGGACCCCAGGATTTTTTTTGAGGGCAGGTGTCATTTACAGGCCTGCAATGAGTGTGAATATATAGTGACCATTCGCCCTAGGTTTAAATCAGCTGTTGTGGGAAATGGCCACAAGGCGGCAGCATTTCTCCATTCCCACACCTGATTACTAGGGCAGCAGAGCCTTTCTGGAACTCGTGTTCCCAGGTTGTAAATTAGAATGGAATGTGCCAGGAAAACCCTTCATAAGATTATGTCACATTACTTCTTGTTTGATATTTTAATTTTTTTAATCGGGGTAACGATTAGAATATTTTTTGTCTTAGGTGTACACAATCTGATTCATTTGTACTACATATGTGTGTATATATATATATTCAAATACAGATCCTCTTCCAATGTAAATTATTACAGAGTGTTCCGTAGACCTCCGTTGCTATATGGTCGGTCTTTTTGATATATATATTTAATATGTATTTGTATACCTATGGTAAACCTAATCTTAATTTATCCATTCCCCCCACCTTTCCTTTTAGATAAGCGTGGTTTGTTTTTGAAGTCTCTGAGTGTCTTTCCCTGTGGAAATACGTTCATTTCTGTCAGCTGTTAGATAACGCCTATAAGTGATATCATAGGATATGTGTCTTTTGCTTTCCGACTACCTCATGTCCTGTGATTATATCTAGGCTCATCTATGGTGCCTCAAAGGGCAGTGTTTCGTTGTTTTCCTTCGTTAGTAAGCCGTTGTGTACATGGACCGCTTCTTTATCCATTCATTTGTTGATGGACATTTTGGTTGCTTCCGTGCCATGGCTATTGTGAAAATGGCTGCAGTGCAGCTCTTGCAGCCTGTCTCTTCTCGGCTCTGGCCTTCTCAGGTGTGAGGCTCAGCGGAGGCCCTGCTGGATGGAATGGTGACTCAATTTTTACTTTTAAATGCAGCTCCTTTCTGTTCTCATTACTGGCTCTTACCACTTTACATCTCACCAGCAGTTAGAGGGTACAGAGTTCTCTAAAACCCCTTTGGCATTTATTGTTTGTTGACTTTTTGCTGATGGTAGTTGACTAGTGTGAGTTGAATCCTTTATGTAGATTAGAGTTGCATGAGTCTAATAATTCCTGATGTTGAGCTGGTATCCATTTTTCTTTTTGGAAAAAGAGTGAGTGAAACTTACCTCTGCATACTATCTCCCTGAAACATTTGCCTGTTTTTAATTGTTTTTGGCCATTCCCAGCTCAGGACATTTTTTGAGGTCACGTGTCCTTTACTGCCCTGAGTCCTTGTGTATGTTGAGTGACCGTTAGCCGTGGGTTTAAAGCCGCTTTTGCGGGAAACGGCCACAAGGCGGCAGCACTTCTATATTTCCAAATCTGGGTTTTTGGGCAACAGAGCCTTCCTGGTAATCATGTCAGCAGGCTGCAAATTACACTGAAATGTGCCAGGGCAAACCCCCAAGAGCTTAAACCTCCTTACTTCTTGTTTGTTTTTTAAATTTAATTTTTATTTATTATCAGAGCAAATTTGATAAAAATATTGTGTGTGTTCTAGGTGTACAGAATCTGGTTCATTATACCTATGCATCGATCTATTCATCTTTGGATCCTTTCCCGTGTCGGTTATTACAGAGTTTTGAGTAGACCTCTCTTGGGATTCCATAGGTATTTTGTGATTATATATTTCATAAGTATTAGTACATGTCTGTTAACCCCCATACCCTAATTCATATGTTCCTTACGCCTTTCCATGTGGTTAAACATATTTTTGTTTTCGGAATCCGTGTGTGTCCTTCTCTTGGAACTAATTTCACGGGTATCAATTTTTAGGTAACACCTATAAGTGATATCCTAGGACATGAGTCTTTCTCTTTCTGACTTACTACAAGTTGTGTGATTACCTCTAGACTCATCTATGGTGCTGCAAATGGAATTGTGTCATTTTCTTCCTTGGCTAATATTCCGTGTGTACATTTACCAGTTCTTCTTTGTCCACTCATCTGTTGATGGACTTCTTGGTTGCTTTCATGGCTTGGCTATTGTAATACTGTTGCAATGCAGATTTGCCTGCCTGTGTCTTTCCAATACTGTCTTCTTAGGTTATAGGCCCAGGAGTAGGCCTGCTGGATCATATGGTAGCTCTATGTTCACCTTGTAGAGGCACGTCCATTCTGTTCTCATTTGTGGCTCTTACCAGGTTACGTCTCACTTAAAGTTGAGGGTATGCACTTCTCCACAATCCCTTCAGCATTTATTGTTTGTAGGTTTTTTCTGATTGTTTATTCTGACTGGTGTGAGCTGATACCTCTTTGTGGTTGGATTTGCATGGGTCTTATAATCCCTTGAAACTGAGCTTTCAGGCATGTCCGTTTTTTCTTCAAACTGTGAGTGCAGCTTACCTCTTCATATTGTTTTCCTGAAGTATGTGCCACATTTTGTAATATTTTGGCCATTACCTCCCTCAAGACATTTTGAGGGCAGGTTCATTTACAGCCCTCCAGTACTTGTGCACATGAAGTGGCACTTAGCACAGGTTTTAAGGCTGCTGTTGCAGGTAACGGCCAGAGGGTGGCAGCATTTCTGCTTTCCCCACTCTGGTAACTAGGGAAAGAGACCTTCCTGCCAGTCGTGTTCCTCAGTTATAAATTAGAGTGAAATGTGCCCGGATAATCCCCCAAATGCTGATGTCTCCTTACCTATTTCGGTTTTCTAATTTGAATTTATAGTTTTTATTGGAGCCATATGCCATTGTGTACATGGACCACTTCTTGTTTGTGCATTCCCCTGCCGATGGACATTTTCGTTGCTTCCAAATGTTGGCTATGGTAAATATAGCTGGAGTGCAGGATTGCCAACCTGTGTCTTTTTCATTCTCATCCTCTGGGGCGATAGGCCCTGCAGTGGGTATGCCTGATTGAATGGTAGCTGAATATTTACCTTTTCAAGGCACCTTGTTTGTGTTTTCATTACTGGCTCTTACCATGTCCCACTTTGAACCAAGGGTATGCATTTCTCCACAACCCCTACAGCATTTATTTTTTACATAAATGTTGCTCATGGCCATTCTGACTGGTGTGAGCTGATAGGTTTTTGTAATTTGGATTTGCATGTCTTTCATAATTCCTAATGTTCAGCATTTTTCCACGCCTTTTTTATATCTGTTAAACAGAAACAGAAAAACAACTGTGAGTACAAGAAACCTTTTGAAATTGTCTTCTTGGAAGGTTGCCCTCTTTTGAATTTTTGGGTCGATATTGGACCCCAGGATTTTTTTTGAGGGCAGGTGTCATTTACAGGCCTGCAATGAGTGTGAATATATAGTGACCATTCGCCCTAGGTTTAAATCAGCTGTTGTGGGAAATGGCCACAAGGCGGCAGCATTTCTCCATTCCCACACCTGATTACTAGGGCAGCAGAGCCTTTCTGGAACTCGTGTTCCCAGGTTGTAAATTAGAATGGAATGTGCCAGGAAAACCCTTCATAAGATTATGTCACATTACTTCTTGTTTGATATTTTAATTTTTTTAATCGGGGTAACGATTAGAATATTTTTTGTCTTAGGTGTACACAATCTGATTCATTTGTACTACATATGTGTGTATATATATATATATATATATATATATATATTCAAATACAGATCCTCTTCCAATGTAAATTATTACAGAGTGTTCCGTAGACCTCCGTTGCTATATGGTCGGTCTTTTTGATATATATATTTAATATGTATTTGTATACCTATGGTAAACCTAATCTTAATTTATCCATTCCCCCCACCTTTCCTTTTAGATAAGCGTGGTTTGTTTTTGAAGTCTCTGAGTGTCTTTCCCTGCGGAAATACGTTCATTTCTGTCAGCTGTTAGATAACGCCTATAAGTGATATCATAGGATATGTGTCTTTTGCTTTCCGACTACCTCATGTCCTGTGATTATATCTAGGCTCATCTATGGTGCCTCAAAGGGCAGTGTTTCGTTGTTTTCCTTCGTTAGTATGCCGTTGTGTACATGGACCGCTTCTTTATCCATTCATTTGTTGATGGACATTTTGGTTGCTTCCGTGCCATGGCTATTGTGAAAATGGCTGCAGTGCAGCTCTTGCAGCCTGTCTCTTCTCGGCTCTGGCCTTCTCAGGTGTGAGGCTCAGCGGAGGCCCTGCTGGATGGAATGGTGGCTCAATTTTTACTTTTAAATGCAGCTCCTTTCTGTTCTCATTACTGGCTCTTACCACTTTACATCTCACCAGCAGTTAGAGGGTACAGAGTTCTCTAAAACCCCTTTGGCATTTATTGTTTGTTGACTTTTTGCTGATGGTAGTTGACTAGTGTGAGTTGAATCCTTTATGTAGATTAGAGTTGCATGAGTCTAATAATTCCTGATGTTGAGCTGGTATCCATTTTTCTTTTTGGAAAAAGAGTGAGTGAAACTTACCTCTGCATACTATCTCCTTGAAACATTTGCCTGTTTTTAATTGTTTTTGGCCATTCCCAGCTCAGGACATTTTTTGAGGTCACGTGTCCTTTACTGCCCTGAGTCCTTGTGAATGTTAAGTGACCGTTAGCTGTGGGTTTAAAGCCGCTTTTGCGGGAAACGGCCACAAGGTGGCAGCATTGATATATTTCCAAATTGGGGTTTTCGGCAACAGAGCCTTCCTGGAAATCATGTTAGCTGGCTGCAAATTCGAGTGAAATGTGCCAGTGCAAACACCCAAGAGGTTAAATCTCCTTACTTCTTGTTTTTTAAATTTAATTTTTATTATCAGAGCAAATTTGTTAAAAATATTGTGTGTGTTCTAGGTGTACAGAATCTGGTTCATTATAGCTATGCATCTACCTATTCATCTTTGGATCCTTTCCCGTGTAAGTTATTACAGAGTTTTTAGTAGACTTCTCTTGGTGTTCCATAGGTATTTTGTGATTATATATTTCATATGTATTAGTACATGTCTGTTAACTCCCATATCCGAATTCATATATTCCCTACACCTTTTCATGTGGTTAAACATATTTTTGTTTTCTGAATCCATGTGTGTCTTTCTCTTGGAAATAATTTCATGGGTATCAATTTTTAGGTAACACTTATAACTGATGTCAGAGGATATTTGTCTTTTGGGTTCATTCTTAGTTCAAGTTGGCTGATTATTTCTAGATCCTTCTATGGTGGTGCCAGTGACAATGTTTCATCCTTTTCCTTGGCTAATATTCCATTGTGTACATGGACCACTTCTTTTTGGTGCATTTCTCTGTTGATGGACATTTTGGTTCTTCCAATTCTTGGCTATAGTACACGTTGCTGGAGTGCAGGATTGCCAGCCTGTGTCATTTTGATTCTAGTCTATTCAGGAGATAGGCCCATCAGTGGGCGTACCAGGTCATAATGTAGCTCAATTTTTACCTTGAAATGCAGCTCCATTCTATTGTCAATACTGGCTGTTCCCAGGTTACATCCCAACAGCAGCAAGAGGGTACGCCATTCTCTAAAACCACTTCAGAATTTATTCTTTGTACACGTTTTTGCTGATGATCATTCTGTCGGCAGTGAGGTGAACGTTTTTGTAGATTGGATTTGCATGACTTCATTAATTCCTGATGTTAAGCATTTTTCCATTCCCACTTTTTTAACAAAAAAAAAGAAAGGAAAAGTAAGAGAAGACAAATGTGCGTAAAATGACCTCTTGAAATTGTTGTTTTGAATTGTGGATATCTTTTGAATTTTTTGGTCGATATACGACCCCAGAATTTGCTTTCAGGGCAGGTGTCATTTAAAGGCCTGTAATTATTTTGAATATGAACTGACCATTAGCCCTGGGTTTAAAGCTGCTGTTGTGTGAAACGGCCACAATGTGGCAGCAGTTCTCCTTTATAAAATCTGTTTACTAGGGCAACAGAGCCTCAATGGAAGACATGTTGTAGGTTGTAAATTAGAATGGAATGTGCCAGGAAAAAGCGCCTTCCGTTTGTGTCTCACTACTTGTTGTTTGTTTTATTAATTCAATTTTTAATTTTTATCACAGCAAGTTTGATTACAATGTTTTGCTTGTTCTACGTGTGCAAGATGTGGTTCTTTTACACATATACATGTGTCTATTCTTCCTGGGATCCTTTTCCCGTGGTCTTTGGTGATTATATACTTCACCTGTTTTTGCATATGTCTGTGAAGCCCAATATCCTAATGTATCCAATCCTCACACCTTTCCATTGGTGAACCATAAGTTTGTTTAATGAAGCTGTGATTGCCTTTCTCTGTGGAAATATCTTCACTGGTATCAATTTTTAGGTAACACCTATAAGTGATATCCTAGGACATGTGTCTTTTTCTTCGTGACTTACTGCAAGTTGTGTGATTACCTCTAGACTCATCTATGGTGCTGCAAATGGAACTGTGTCATTTTCTTCCTTGGCTAATATTCTATGTGTACATAGACCAGTTCTTCATTGTCCATTCATCTGTTGATGGACTTCCTGGTTGCTTTCCTGTCTTGGCTATTGTAATACTGTTGCAATGCAGATTTGCCTCCCTGTGTCTTTCCAATTCTGTCTTCCTTGGTTATAGGCCCAGGAGTTGGCCTGCTGGATCATATGGTAGCTCAATGTTGACCTTGTAAAGGCACTTCCATTCTGTTCTCATTCGTGGCTCTTACCAGGTTATGTCCCACTTAAAGTTGAGGGTATGCACTTCTCCACAACCCCTTCAGCATTTATTGTTTGTACGTTTTTTCTCTTGTTTCTTCTGACTGGTTTGATCTGATACCTCTTTGTGGTTGGGTTTGCATGTGTCTCATAATCCCTTAAAATTCAGCTTTCAGGCATGTCCGTTTTTTCTTCAAACTGTGAGTGCAGCTTACCTCTTCATATTGTTTTCCTGAAGTATGTGCCACATTTTGTAACATTTTGGCCATTACCTCCCTCAAGACATTTTGAGGGCAGGTTCATTTACAGCCCTCCAGTACTTGTGCATGTAAAGTGACCCTTACCACAGGATTTAAGGCTGCTGTTGCAGGTAACGGCCAGAGGGCGGCAGCATTTCTGCTTTCCCCACTCTGGTAACTAGGGAAACAGACCTTCCTGCCAGTGGTGTTCCTCAGTTATAAATTAGAGTGGAATGTGCCTCGATAATCCTCCAAATGCTGATGTCTCCTTACTTACTTATGTTTGTTTTTTAATTTGAATTTTTTATTGGAGCCATATGCCATTGTGTACATGAACCACTTTTTCTTTGTGCATTCCCCTGTTGATGGACATTTTCGTAGCTTCTAAATGTTGGCTATGGTAAATATAGCTGGAGTGCAGGATTGCCAGCCTGTGTCTTTTTCATTCTCATCCTCTGAGGCTATAGGCCCTGTAGTGGGTATGCCTGCTTGAATGGTAGCTCAATATTTACTTTTTCAAGGCACCTTGTTTGTGTTTTCATTACTGGGTCTTACCATGTCCCACTTTGAACCAAGGGTACACATTTCTCCACAACCCCTACAGAACTTATTTTATTGCAGAAATTTTGCTCGTGGCCATTCTGACTGGTGTGAGCTGATAGGTTTTTGTAATTTGGATTTGCATGTCTTTCATAATTCCTAATGTCCAGCATTTTTCCACGCCTTTTTTATGTGTTAAACAAAAACAGAAAAAAAAAGTGTGAGTATAATAAACCTGTTGTAATTGTCTTCTTGGAACGTTGCCTTCTTTTGAATTTTTTGGTCGATTTTCGACCCCAGGATTTTTTGTGAGGGCAGGTGTCATTTACAGACCTGCAATGGGTGTGACTATGTAGTGAATATTAGCCCTGGGTTTAAATCTGCTGTTGTGGGAAATGGCCACAAGGCGGCAGCATTTCTCCATTCCCAAACCTGATTATTAGGGCAGCAGAGCCTTTCTGAAAGTTGTGTTCCCAGACTGTAAATTAGAATGGAATGTGCAAGGAAAACCCTGCATAAGTTTATGTCACATTACTTCTTGATCGATGTTTTAATTTTTCTAACTGGGGTAACGATTAGAATATTTTTTCTCTTATGTGTACACAATCTGGTTCATTTGTACTATATATGTGTTTGTATATATGTGTGTGTGTATGTATATTCATGTACAGTTCCTCTTCCAATGTAAATTATTACCGAGTGTTCTGTAGACCTCCGTTGCTATATGGTCGGTCTTTTTGATATATATATTTAATATGTATTTGTATACCTATGGTAACCCTAATCTTAATTTATCCATTCCCCCCACCTTTCCTTTTAGATAAGCGTGGTTTGTTTTCGAAGTCTGTGAGTGTCTTTCTCTGTGGAAATATGTTCATTTCTGTCAGTTATTAGATAACGCCTATAAGTGATATCATAGGATATATGTCTTTTGATTTCCGACTTACCTCATGTTCTGTGATTATCTCTAGGCTCATCTATGGTGCCTCCAAGAGCAATGTTTCATTGTTTTCCATCGGTAGTATGCCTTTGTGTACATGGACCACTTCTTTATTCATTTATCTGTTGATGGACATTTTGGTTGCTTCTGTGCCTTGGCTATTGTGAAAATGGCTGCAGTGCAGCTCTTGCAGCCTGTGTCTTCTCGGCTCTGTTCTTCTCAGGTGAGAGTCTCTGTGGTGGCTCTGCTGGATGGAATGGTGGCTCAATTTTTTCTTTTCATTGCAGCTCCTTTCTGTTCTCATTATTGGCTGTTAACACTGTACGTCTCACCAGCAGCTATAGGGAACAGTTCTCTTAACCCCCTTCACAATTTATTGTTTGTTGACTCTTTTCTGATGGTAGTTGACTTATGTTACTTGAAACTTTTTTTAGGTTACATTTGCATGAGTCTAATAATTCCTTATATTGAGCTTTTATCGATTTTCTTTTTTTTGGAAAAAGAGTAAAATTTACCTCTTCATACTATGTACTTGAAAAATTTGCCAGTTTTGAATTTTTTTGGCCATTCCCTACCTGAGCACAAATTTTGAGGGCAGGTGTCCTTTACTGCCCTGAGTCCTTGTGAATGTTAAGTGACTGTTAGCTGTGGGTTTAAAGCTGCTCTTTCGGGAAACGGCCACAAGGCGGCAGCATTTCTACATTTCCAACTCTGGGTTTTTGGGCAACACAGCCTTCCTGGAAATCGTGTTAGCAAGCTGCAAATTACAGCGGAATGTGCCAGTGCAAACCCCCAAGAACTTAAATCTCCTTACTTCTTGTATGGTTTTTAAATTTAATTTTTATCTATTATCCGAGCAAATTTGATAAAAATATTGTGTGCTCTAGGTGTACAGAATCTGGTTCATTATATCTATGCATCAATCTATTCATCTTTGGATCCTTTCCCGTGTAGGTTATTACGGAGTGTTGAGTAGACCTCTCTTGGGATTCCATAGGTATTTTGTGATTATATATTTCATAACTATTAGTATACGTCTGTTAACCCCCATATCCTAATTCATATATTCATTACACCTTTCCATGTGGTTAATCATATTTTTGTTTTCTGAATCCATGTGTGTACTTCTCTTGGAAATAATTTCATGGGTATCAATTTTTACATAACACCTAAAACTGATGTCATAGGATATCTGTCTTTTGGTTTCTTTCTTACTTCCAGTTGTCTGATTATTTCTAGATCCTTCTATGGTGGTGCCAACAGCAATGTCTCATTCTTTTCCTTGGCTAATATTCCATTGTGTACATGGACCTCTTCTTCTTGGTGCATTTCTCTGTTGATGGACATTTTGGTTTCTTCCAATTCTTGGCTATGGTACATGTTGCTGGAGTTCAGGATTGCCAGCCTGTGTCTTTTTGATTCTAGTCTACTCAGGAGATAGACCCATCAGTTGGCCTACCAGACCACACAGTGGCTCAATTTTTACCTTTAAACACACCTCCATTCTGTTCTCACTACTGGCTGTTACCAGGTTACATCTCAACAGCAGCAAGAGGGTACGCCGTTCTCTAAAACCCCTTCAGCATTTTTTCTTTGTAGACTTTTTTGTTGATCATTCTGACGGCGGTGAGGTGAACGTTTTTGTAGACTGGATTTGCATGGCTTTATTAATTCCTGATGTTGAGCCTTTTTCCATGCCCTTTTTTTTAACAAAAAAAGTAAGAAACAGAAAGAGAAGACAAAATGTGCATAAAATATGTCTCTTGAAATTTTCGTTTTGAAATTTGCACGTCTTTTGAGACTTTTGCTCGATTTTTGACCCAAGGATTTGTTTTGGGGGCAGGTGTCATTTACAGGCCTGCAATTATTTTGAATATCAAGTAACCATTAGCGCTGAGTTTAGAGCTCCTGTTGTGTGAAACAGCCACAAGGCAGCAGCAGTTCTCCTTTACCAAATCTGGTTATTGGGCAACAGAGCCTCAAAGGAAGTCGTGTTCTAGGTTTTAAATTAGAATGGAATGTGCCAGGCAAAAGACACTTAAGTTTATTTCTCACTACTTCTTGTTCGTTCTTTTAAATTAGTTTGAATTTTTTATCACTGCAAGTTTCATTACAGTGTTTTGCTTGTTCTAGGTGTGCAAGATGTGGTTCTTTTACACATATACATGTATCTATCCTTCTTTGCATTCTTTTCCCATGTATGTTATGACACAATATTGAGTAGTCTTCGCTTGATATTCCGTAGGTCTCTGGTGATTATATTCTTCACCTGTGTTTGTATATCTCTGTTAACCCCAATATCCTAATATATCCAATCCTCACACCTTTCCATTGGTGAACCATAAGTTTGTTTAATGAATCTATGACTGCCTTTCTCTGTGGAAATATCTTCACTGGTATCAATTTTTAGGTAACACCTATAAGTGATAACCTAGGACATGTGTCTTTCTCTTTCTGACCTACTACATGTTGCATGATTACCTCTAGACTCATCTACGATACTGCAAATGTCATTGTGTCATTTTTTCCTTGGCTAATATTCCATCTTTACATGTACCAGTTCATCTTTGTTCACTCATCTGTTGATGGACTTTTTCATTGCTTCCATGTATTGGCATATACCCTGAGAAAACCATAATTCAAAAAGAATCATGTACCAATATTTTCATTTCAGCTCTATTTACAATAGTCCAGAGATGGACACAACCTAAGTGTGCATCATCGGATGAATGGATAAAGATGATGTGGCACATATATACAATGGAATATTACTCAGCCATAAATAGAAACGAAATTGAGCTATTTGTAATGAGGTGGATAGACCTAAAGTCTGTGATACAGAGTGAAGTAAGTCAGAAAGAGAAAGAGAAATTCCATATGCTAACACATATATATGGATTTTAAGAAAAAAATAATGTCATGAATAACCTAGGGGTAAGACAGGAATAAAGACACAGATCTACTAGAGAATGGTCTTGAGGGTATGCGGGGGAGGAAAGGTAAGCTGTGACAATACAAGAGACAGGCATGGACATATATACACTACCAAACGTAAGGTAGATAGCTAGTGGGAAGCAGCCGCATAGCACAGGGGGATCAGCTCGGTGCTTTGTGACCGCCTGAAGGGTTGGGGTAGGGAGGGTGGGATGGAGGGAGACGCAAGAGAGAAGAGATATGGGAACATATGTATATGTATAACTGATTCACTTTGTTATAAAGCAAACACACCATTGTAAAGCAATTATACTCCAATAATGATGTAAAAAAAAAGTGTGAGAGCTAAATCTGTTTTTGTACAGTGAGGAACATGATGTTCCAGATGTAAGGAACACCTGGATAAAAGAAGAAAGCTACACATTATGCTGGTCGATTGAGGGAGTAGGAAAGGATGGCAACTGGTAAAATATTTTCTTTTCCTTTAATCTTTTTAAATTTCACTTGTTACAAAGAACTTGAATTATAATTGTGCTTCTAAAAAGTAAGAATGGAAATTTAAAAGAAAAAAATGTATTGTGTGTTTAATTACATTTCATAGAATTATCATCCCTGAATCACAATTCTGTTAGTACACCCGTATAGAGATTATTTCTTAATATTTAGGTAAGAACCATTTCCTTCTTTTTTTGAAAATTCTGTAAACTCGTTTCCAGTAATGGCACTCTTCCCCAAATCAAAGGTTTAATAAGGGAGATGCAAGCAGAATAATCATGAAAACACAAAGCAATAAAACAGCAACAAAAATTTCTAACTTTCAAATAACAGCTCAATTTAGAAGAGGGTTTATATCTTCAGAACAAAAGCATGCCACCTTGACTTTCTAATCAGTCAAAATCTGTGTATTCTACAGAAAATCTGTGATGTTACTCCCATAAAACTACCCTTTACTGCTTCTGCCTCCATTACATTTCCTAAGCACTAGTGTTTTAATGTACAGGTTAAAAACAAAATCCTGATGTGATTTACTTATAATGTGTGTATTCTTTGTCTTATCCTTGTCTTATCCTAGTGCCTAAAGACTTCTCCATGGCTGGACCCCAAATAATATTCCTTTACGTGCTAAGTGATATCTGGAGAGTGAGAGAGGTTTAATAAATACCATAACCCTTAAGCATATCCTAATCCTAACCATAACCCATAGTCATACCCTAACCTGTACCCTAAACTCTACCCTACCCCTTACCCTAATCTGAACCCATACCCTAACACAAACCCATACCCTAAACCGTACTCTAAACCTAAACTGCAGCCATACCCTAAACTGTACCCTAAGCCTAACCCATACTGTAACCCTAACACTAAACCTAACCCATACCCTAATCCTAATGTGTAGCCTAACACATACCCTAACACTCATATATTGCCGTATCATAACCTGTACCCTAAAACGTACCCGTGCCCTAAACCTAACCTTAGCCCTAGCCCTAAACCTAACACGTACCCTAACCATAACATGTACACTAACCAGTACCCTAACACATATCTTAACCCTATCCTGTAGCCATACCGTAAGCTGTACCCTAACCCAAACCAGTACCCTATCCCATACCCGAAACCCTAATCCTTACCCCTAACTTAATTTTTTTATTCTATTTTTAAAAATATGCTTCTGGGGTTAAAACAAATTAGCAGTACAACAAAATAAAACAAAGTAACCTATGTGTCCCTCAAAACGCTAAGTCTTAAATACTTGGTACTTCTGTTCTGTGGACTGTTATGTAGCCTATAAACAGTGTGAGAGCTAAATCTGTTTTACTACAGTGAGAAACATGATGTTCCAGATTTTAAGGAGCACCTGGAAAAAATGAGAAAGCTACACATTATGCTGGTCGTTTCAGGGAGTGGGAAAGGAGAGCAAGTGGTAAAATATTTTCTTTTCCTTTAATCTTTTTAAATTTCATTGTTACAAAGAACTTAAATTATAATTGTCCTTCTAAAAAGTAACAATGAAAATTTAAAAGAAAAAAACATATTGTGTGCTAAATTACATTTCATAAAATTATTATCCCTGAATCATAATTCTGTTTGTACACCTGTATAGACATTATTTCTTAATATTTAGGTGAGAACCATTTCCTTCTGTTTTTGAGAATAATTCTGTAAACTCTTTTCCAGTAATGGCACTCTTCCCCAAATCAAAGGTTTAACAAGGGAGATGCAAGCAGAATAATCATGAAAACACAAAGCAATACAAAACAACAAAAACTTTCTAACTTCCAATAACAGTTCAATTTAGAAGAGGGTTTATATCTTCAAAACAAAAGCATTCCGCCTTGACTTTCTAACCAGGCAAAATCTGTGTATTCTACAGAAAATCTGTGATGTTATTCCCATAAAACTACCCTTTACTGCTTCTACCTCCATTAGATTTCCTAAGCACTAGTGTTTTAATGTAGAGGTTAAAAACAAAATCCTGATGTGATTTACTTATAATGTGTGTATTCTTTGTCTTATCATGGTGTCTAAAGTCTTCTCCATGGCTGGACCACAAATAATATTCCTTTACATGCTAAGTGATATCTGCACAGTGGGAGAGATTTAATAAATAACCTAAACTTAAACCATACCCTAACCCATACACTAACCCTAAACCGAACCCTAAACTGTACCCTAACTCTAACCTGTACCCAAACCTAACCCAAACACTAACCCTAACCCTTACCCTAAACCGTACCCTATTCCTAACCCGTACACTAACACTAACCTGTATGCTAACCCGTACCCTAACCCTAACCCATACACTAACCCTAACCCTAAGTCTACCCCTAAACTATACTCTAGCCTGTACCCTAATCCTAACCCGTACCCTAACACTAACCCTAAACCTAACCCATACCCATATCCTAAACTGTACCCTAACCCTAACCCATACCCTAGCACTGAACCGTACCCTAAACCGTACCCTAATCCTAACCTGTACCCTAATCCTAACCTGTACACTAACACTAACCCGTACGCTAACACATACCCTAACTCTAACCCGTAGCCATACCCTAGACTGTAACCTAACCCTATCCCGTACCCTAACCCTAACCCTAATCCTAACCCGTACCCTAACCCTATCCCGTACCCTAACCTGTACCCATACCCAAAACTGTACCCTAACCCGTACCCTAAAGCGTAACCTATCCTGTGCACTAACAATAAACCATACCCTAACAGGTACCCTAACCCATAGCCATACCCTAAACTGTACCTTAACCCTATCCAGTATCCTAACCCTAAACCGTACCCTAAGCCGTACACTAACCCTAAACCGTAGCTATACCCTAAACTATACCCTAACCCTAATCCGTACTCTAACCCTAAACTTAACCCTAAACCATACCCTAACCTCTACCCTAATCCTATCCCGTACAGTAACACTAAACCGTACCCTATCCCGTATCCTAAGCCTAACCTGTAGCCGTACCCTAACCTGTACCCTAAACGGTACACTAACCCTAAACCTAACCTGTACCCTAACCCATACCCCAACCCTAACCTGTACCCTAATCCTAACCTGTACCCTAACCCTAATGAGTACCCTAATTCATACCTTAAAACCTGATACTTACCCCTAATTTAATTTTTTTATTCTATTTTTAAAAATATGCTTCTGGGGTTAAAACAAATTAGCAGAACAACAAAATAAAACAGAACTAACCTGAGTGTCTCTCAAAAAGCTAAGTCTGAAATACTTGGTACTTCTGTTCTGTGGACTAACCTATAAACAGTGTGAGAGCTAAGTCTGTTTTTCTACAATGACAAACATGATGTTCCAGATGTAAGGAACACCTGGATAAAATGAGAAAGCTACACATTATGCTGGTCGTTTCAGGGAGTGGGAAAGGATGGCAATTGGTAAAATATTTTCTTTTCCTTTAATCATTTCAAATTTCACTTGTTACAAAGAACTTGAATTATAATTGTACTTTTAAAAAGTAACAATCGAAATTTAAAAGAAAAAATATATATTGTGTTTAATAATATTTCATAGAATTATTATGCCTGAATCATAATTCTGTTAGTACACCAGTATAGAGATTATTTCTTAATATTTAGGTGAGAACCATTTCATTCTGTCTTTGAGAAGAATTCTGTAAATTCATTCCCAGTAATGGCACTCTAATGGCACTCTTCCCCAAATCAAAGGTTTAACAAGGGAGATGCAAGCAGAATAATCATGAAAACAAAGCAAAACAACAGCAACAAAAACTTTCTAACTTCCAATAATAACTCAATTTAGAAGAGAGTTTATGTCTTCAGAACAAAAGCATTCCATCTTGACTTTCTAACCAGCAAAAATCTGTGGATTCTACAGAAAATCTGTGATGTTACTCCCATAAAACTACTCTTTACTGCTTCTGCCTCCATTAGAATTCCTAAGCACTAGTGTTTTGTTGTATAGGGTAAAAACAAAATCCTAGTGTGATTTATTTATAATATGTGTATTTTGTCTTATTCTAGTTTCTGAAGTCTCCTCCACGGCTGGACCACAAATATTCCTTTACGTGCTAAGTGATATCTGGAGAGTGAGAGAGGTTTATTAAATACCCTAACCCTAAAGCGTACCCTAAACCTAAACCTAATCCATACTCTAACCCTAAACTGTACCCTAAGCCTAAACCTAACCCGTACTCTAACCCTAACCTGTACCCTAAGCCTAACCCATATGCTAACCCTAACCCTAACCCTAACTCTAACTCTAAACTGTACCCTATCTCATACCCTAATCCTGACCTGTACCCTAACACTAAACCTAACCCTAACCTGTACCCTACCATTAACACGTAGCCATATATTAAACTGTACCCTAACCCTAACCCATACCCTAAAACTAACCCTAACCCTTACCCTAAAGAGTACCCTAATCCTAACCCATACCCTAACACTAACCCATACCCTAACACATACCCTGACACTAACCCATTGCCATACCCTAAACTGTACCCTGAACCATGCCTAACCCTAAACGCTACCCTAACACATACTCTAATCCTAACCCGTTCACTAACGCGAACTCGTACCCTAACAAGTACCCTAACCCGTTCACTAACACGAACTCGTACCCTAACCCTAACCCGTAGCCATATGCTAAACTGTACCCTAACCCTAATACATACCGCAACACAAACCCTAACCCGTACCCTACACCATACCCTAATCCTAACCCGTACCCTAACACTAAACCATAGCCTAACACCCTAAATCTAACACGTTGCCATACCCTAGCCTGTACCCTAAACAGTACCCGTGCCCTAACCCTTATCCTAACCCGTACCCTAACCCTAACCTGTAGCAATAGCCTAAACTGTACCCTAGCCCTATCCCATACACTAACCCTAACCCTAAATGGTACCCTAACCCATACCCTAATCCTAACCTGTACCCTAGCATTAACCTGTACCCTAACTGGTACCCTAACCCTAAACTGTAGCTATATACTAAAGTGTACCCTAACCCTAACCCATATCCTAACACTAATGCTAACCATAACCCGTAGCCATACCCTAACCTGTACCCTAAATCAAACACTAACCCTAAACGTAACCCTAACCCTAAGTCTATCCCGTACACTAATCTGTACCTGAACCCGTAACCTAACTCCTTCCGTACGCTAACCCTAACCTATATCCTAATCCTAACCTGTAACCTAATCGTAACCCATACCCTAAACCGTACCCTAAACCCTAATCCTTACGCCTAACTTAAGAATTATTTTTAGTCTTTTAAAAAATATTTTTCTGGGGATAAAACAAATTAGCAGAACAACAAAATAAAACAGAAACTAACCTGAGTGTCCCTCAAAAAGCTAAGTCTGAAATACTTGGTACTTCTGTTCTGTGGACTGTTATGTAGCCTATAAAGAGTGTGAAACCTAAATCTGTTTTTCTACAGTGAGAAACATGATGTTCCAGATGTAAGGAACACCTGGAAAAAATGAGAAAGCTACACATTATGCTGGTCATTTCAGGGAGTGGGAAAGGATGGCAAGTGGTAAAATATTTTCTTTTCCTTTAATCTTTTTAAATTTCACTTGTTACAAGGAACTGTAATTATAATTGTGCTTTTAAAAAGTAACAATGGAAATTTAAAAGAAAAAATATATACTGTGTGTTTAATTACATTTCATAGAATTATTATCCCTGAATCATAACTCTGTTAGTACACCAGTATAGACACTATTTCTTAATATTTAGGTGAGAACCATTTCCTGTTTTTGAGAATAATTCTGTAAACTTACTTCCACTAATGGCACTCTTCCCCAAATCAAAGGTTTAACAAGGGAGATGCAAGCAGAATAATCATGAAAACACAAAGCAATACAAAACAACAAAAAATTTCTAACTTCCAATAACAACTCAATTTAGAAGAGGGTTTATATCTTCAGAACAAAAGCATTCCGCCTTGACTTTCTAACCAGGCAAAATCTGTGTATTCTATAGAAAATCTGTGATGTTATTCCCATAAAACTACCCTTTACTGCTTCTGCCTCCATTAGATTTCCTAAGCACTAGTGTTTTAATATACAGGTTAAAAACAGAATCCTAATGTGATTTATTTATAATGTGGGAGTTCTTTGTCTTATCCTAGTGTCTAAAGACTTCTCCATGGTTCTACCCCAATAATATTCCTTTACGTGCTAGGTGACATCTGGAGAGTGGGATTTAATAAATAACCTAACCCTAATGCGTACCCTAACCCTAAAGCATACTCTAACCCTAAGCCGTACCCTAAGCCTAAACTATACCCTAGCCCGTACCCTAATCCTAACCCGTACCCTAACACTAACCCTAAACCTAACCCATATACTACCCCTAACCCATAGCCATACCGTAAACTGTACCCTAACCCTAACCCATATCCTAACCCTAAACTGGACCCTAACATGTACCCTAATCCTAAACCATACCCTAACACTAACCTCTACCCTAACCCATACCCTTACTCTAAACTGTAGCCATACCCTAAACTGTACCCTAACCCTAACCCGTACCCTAACCCTAACCCATACCCTAACCCGTGCCCTAAACCGTTCCCTAATCCTAACCCGTAACCTAACAATAACTGGTACCATAACATGTACCCTAACCCTAAGCCATTGTCATAGCCTAACCTGAACCCTGAAACGTACCCATGCCCTAACCCTAACTTTAACCTAACCTGTACCCTAATCCTAACCCATACACTAACACTAACGGGTACCCTAACACGTACCCTAATCCTAACTTGTAGCCATACCCTGAACTGTACCCTAACCCTATCCAGTACCCTAATGCTAACCCTAATCCTAACCCGTACCCTAACACTAACCCATACCCTAAACCATAGCCATACCCTAAACTGTACCCTAACCCGCACTGTAACCCTAACCCGTACCCTAAACTATACCCTAATCCTAACCCGTACGCTAACACTAACCCATACCCTAACCCTTACCCTAACCCGTTGCTGACCCTCGCCTTTACCCTAAACCATACCCGTGACATCACCCTAAGCCTAACCCTAATCCTTACCCTAACCTGTAACCTAATCCTAACCCATACACTAACACTAACCCGTACCCTAACATGTACCCTAACTCTAACCCTAATCCATACCCTAACACTAACCCGTACACAAACCCTAAATCGTAGCCGTACCCAAACCCTAATCCGTACCTTAACACTAACCCGTACCGTAACCCTAAACCTAACCCATACCCTAAACCATAAACGAATCCTAACCTGTACGCTAACACTAACTCGTACCCTAACCCTAACCCATTGCTGACCCTAGCCTTTACCCTAAACCATACCCATGACATCACCCTAAGCCTAACCCTAATCCTTTCCCTAGCCTGTACCCTAATCCTAACCCGTACACTAACACTAACCAGTAGCCTAACATGTACCCTAACTCTAACCCGTAGCCATACCCTAGACTGTACCCTAACCCTATCCCATACCCTAACCCATACCCTAACCCTAAACCGTACCCATACCCGAAACTGTACACTAACCCTAACCAATACCATAACCCTAATCCTAACCCTAACCTGTACACTGAACCGTACCCTAATCCTAACCCGTACGCTAATACTAACCCATACCCTAACACGTACCCTAACCCTAACCTGTTGCCATACCCTAACCTGTACCCTAAACTGTATCCGTGCCCTAACCCTTACCCTAACCCATACCCTAAATCCTAACCCATACACGAATAAACCGTACCCTAAAACTTACCCTAACCTGTAGCCATACCCTGAACTGTACCCTAACCCTATCCAGTACCCTAATGCTAACCCTAATCCTAACCCATACCCTAACACTAACCCATACCCTAAACCATAGCCATACCCTAAACTGTACCCTAACCCGCACTGTAACCCTAACCCGTACCCTAAACTATACCCTAATCCTAACCCGTACGCTAACACTAACCCATACCCTAACCCTTACCCTAACCCGTTGCTGACCCTCGCCTTTACCCTAAACCATACCCGTTCCATCACCCTAACCCTAACCCTTACCCTAACTCATACCCTAATCCTAACCTGTACACTAACACTAACCCGTACCCTAACATGTACCCTAACTCTAACCTGTAAGCCATACCCTAGACTGTACCCTAACCCTATCCCGTACCCTAACCCTAATCCGTACCCTAACACTAGCCCATACCCTAACCCGTACCCTAACCCTAAACCATACCCATACCCAAAACTGTACCCTAACCCTAACCGATACCGTAACCCTAATCCTAATGCTAAACCGTACCCTAATCCTAACCCGTATGCTAACACTAACCCATACCCTAACACGTACCCTAACCCTAACCCGCTGCCATACCCTAACCTGTACCCTAAACTGTACCCGTGCCCTAATTCTAACCCTTACCCTAACCCATACCCTAATCCTAACCCGTACACTAACAATAAACCGTACCCTAAAAAGTACCCTAACCCTAACCCGTAACCATACCCTAAACTGTACCCTAACCCTATCCAGTATCCTAACCCTAACCCTAACCCTAAACCATACCCTAAGCCGTACACTAACCCTAAACCATAGCCATACCCCAAATTATACCCTAACCCTAAACTTAACCCTAAACCATACCCTAATCTCTACCCTAATCCTTTCCCGTACAGTAACACTAAACCATACCTTAACCCATATCCTAAGCCTAAACCGTAGCCGTACACTACCATGTACCCTAAACTGTACGCTAACCCTAAACTAACCCTTACCCTAATCCTAACCCATACACTAACCCGTACCCTAACCCTAACCTGTACCCTAATCCTTACCTGTACCTTAACCCTAACCGGTACCTAACCCATACCCTAAAACCTAATCCTTACCCATAACTTAATTTTTTTTCTATTTTAAAAAATATTTTTCTGGGGTTAAAACAATTTAGCAGAACAGAATAAAACAGAAACTAACCTGAGTGTCTCTCAAAAACTAAGTCTGACGGAGATCACCTTCCTCCCCACAGGTCCACCAGAAATACATCTACACATGGAACAACTCCTACAGAACACCTACTGAATGCTGGCAGAAGACCTCAGACCTCCCAAAAGGCAAGAAACTCCCCACATGCCTGGGTAAGGCAAAAGAAAAAAGAATAAAGAGAGACAAAAGGATAGGGATGGGACCAGCACCCGTGGGAGGGAGCTGTGAAGGAGGAAAAGTTTCCACACACTAGGAAGCCCCTTCGGGGTGGAGACTGCAGGTGGTGGAAGGGGAAAGCTTCGGAGCCGCGGAGGAAAGCACAGCAACATAGGTGCGGGGGGCAAAGCGGAGAGATTCCCTCACAGAGGATCGGTGCCGAGCGGCACTCACCAGCCCAAGAGGCTTGTCTGCTCCCCCGCCGGGGCGGGTGGGGCTGGCAGCTGAGGCTCGGGCTTTGTTCGGAGCGCAGGTAGAGGACTGGGATTGGCGGCGTGAACACAACCTGCAGGGGGTTAGTGCAACACGGCTGGCCAGGAGGGAGTCCGGGGTAAAGTCTGGACCTGCCGAAGAGGCAAGAGACTTTTTCTTCCCTCTTCGTTTCCTGGTGTGCGAGGAGAGGGGATTAAGAACGCTGCTTAAAGGAGCTCCAGAGACGGGCGTGAGCCGCGGCTAAAAGCGCAGACCCCAGAGATGGGCATGAGACGCTAAGGCCGCTGCTGCCGCCACCAAGAAGCCTGTGTGCGAGCCCAGGTCACTATCCACAGCCCCCTTCCGGGGAGCCTGTGCAGCCCGCCACTGCCAGGGTCCCGGGATCCAGGGACAACTCCCCCGGGAGAACGCACAGCGTGCCTCAGGCTGGTGCAACGTTACGCTGGTCTCTGCCACCACAGGCTCGCCCCACACTCCATGCCCCTCCCTCTCCCCGGCCTGAGTGAGCCAGAGCCCCCGAATCAGCGGCTCCTTTAACTCTGAGCGAAGAACAGACGCCCTCCAGCGACCTACACGCAGAGGCGGGGCCAAATCCAAAGCTGAGCCCCTGGGAGCTGTGAGAACAAAGAAGAGAAAGGGATATCTCTCCCAGCAGTCTCAGAAGCAGTGGATTAAAGCTCCACGATCAACTTGATGTACCCTGCATCTGTGGAATACATGAATAGACAACGAATCATCCCAAATTAAGGAGGTGGACTTTGAGAGCAAGATTTATGATTTTTTCCCATTTTCCTCTTTTTGTGAGTGGGTATGCGTATGCTTTGTGTGAGATTTTGTCTGTATAGCTTTGCTTCCACCATTTGTCCTAGGGTTCTATCCATCTGTTTTTTTAAAATTTTCTTCTTAATAATTATTTTTTATTTTATTTTGCTTTATCTTCCTTCCTTCCTTCCTCCCTCCCTCCCTTCCTTCCGACAGCGAATCATCCCAAATTCAGGAGGTGGACTTTGAGAGGGACGTTTCCTCTTTTTGTGAGTGTGTATGCTTCTGTATGAGATTTTGTCTGTATAGCTTTGCTTCCACCATATGTCCTAAGGTTCAATATGTTTTTTTAAAAAAATTTTTTCTTAATAATTATTATTTAATTTAATAACTATTAATATTTTACTTTATATTCTTTCATTTTTCCTTCCTTCCCTCCTTCCTTTCTTCCTTCTTCTCACCATCCCTCCCTCCCTCCCTCCCTCTCTCCTTTCTTTCCTTCTTTTCTTCTATCTTTATTCCTTCCTTCCTTCCTTTCTTTCTTGCTACTTATACTAATTATTTCTCTCTACTTTTTCTCCCTTTTATTCTGAGCCGTGTGGATGAAAGGCTCTTGGCGCTGCAGCCAGGAGTCAGTGCTGTGCCTCTGAGTTGGGAGAGCCAACTTCAGGACACTGGTCAACAGGAGACCTCACAGCTTCACATAATATCAAATGGTGAAAATCTCCCAGAGATCTCCATCCCAACACCAACACCCAGCTTCACTCAACGACCAGCAAGCTACAGTGCTGGACACCCTATGCCAAACAACTAGCAAGACAGGAACACAACCCCACCCATTAGCAGAGAGGCTGCCTAAAATCATAATAAGTCCACAGACACCCCAAAACACACCACCAGATGTGGACCTGCCCACCAGAGGGACAAGATCCAGCCTAATCCACCAGAACACAGGCACTAGTCCCCACCACCAGGAAGCCTACACAACCCACTGAACCAACCTTAGCCACTGGGGACAGACACCAAAAACAACAGGAACTATGAACCTGCAGCCTGCAAAAAGGAGACCCCAAACACAGTAAGATAAGCAAAATGAGAAGACAGAAAAACACACAGCAGATGAAAGAGCAAGATAAAAACCCACCAGACCTAACAAATGAAGAGGAAATAGGCAGTCTACCTGAAAAAGAATTCAGAATAATGATAGTAAAGATGATGCAAAATCTTGGAAATAGAATAGAGAAAATGCAAGAAACATTTAACAAGGACCTAGAAGAACTAAAGATGAAACAAACAACCATAAACAACACAATAAATGAAATTTAAAATGGCCTAGAAAGGATCAATAGCAGAATAACTGAGGCAGAAGAACGGATAAGTGACCTGGAAAATAAAATAGTGGAAATAACTACTGTAGAGTAGAATAAAGAAAAAAGAATGAAAAGAACTGAGGACAGTCTCAGAGACCTCTGGGACAACAGTAAATGCACCAACATTTGAATTACAGGGGTTCCAGAAGAAGAAGAGAAAAAGAAAGGGACTGAGAAAATATTTGAAGAGATTATAGTTGAAAACGTCCCTAATATGGGAAAGGAAATAGTTAATCAAGTCCAGGAAGCACAGAGAGTCCCATACAGGATAAATCCAATGAGAAATACGCCAAGACACGTATTAATCAAACTGTCAAAAATTAAATACAAAGAAAGCATATTAAAAGCAGCAAGGGTAAAACAACAAATAACACCCAAGGGAATCCCCATAAGGTAAATAGCTGATCTTCAGCAGAAACTCTGCAAGCCAGAAGGGAGTGGCAGGACATATTTAAAGTGATGAAGGGGAAAAACTTGCAACCAAGATTAGCCAGCAAGGATCTCATTCAGATTTGATGGAGAAATTAAAACCTTTACAGACAAGCAAGAGCTGAGAGAGTTCAGCCCCACCAAACCAGCTTTTCAACAAATGCTAAAGGAACTTCTCTAGGCAAGAAACACAAGAGAAGGAAAAGACCTACAATAACGAACCCAAAACAATTTAGAAAACGGGAATAGGAACATACATATCGATACTTACCTTAAATGTAAATGCTCCCACAAAAAGACACAGGTTGGCTGAATGAATACAAAAACAAGACCCATATATATGCTGTCTACAAGAGACCCACTTTAGACCTAGAGACACATACAGACTGAAAGTAAGGGGATGGGAAAAGATATTCCATACAAATGGAAACCAAAAGAAATCAGGAGTAGCAATTCTCATAGCAGACAAATAGACTTTAAAATAAACACTATTAGAAGAGACAAGGAAGGACACTACATAATAATCAAGGGATCAATTCAAGAAGAAGATATAACAATTGTAAATATTTATGCACCCAACATAGGAGCACCTCAATACATAAGGCAAATACTAACAGCCATAAATGGGGAAATCGACAGTAACACATTCATAGTAGGGGACTTTAACACGCCACTTTCACCAATGGACATATCATCCAAAATGAAAATAAATAAGGAAACACAAGCTTTAAATGATACATTAAAGAAGATGGACTTAATTGATATTTATAGGACATACCATCCAAAAACAACAGAATACACATTTTTCTCAAGTGCTCAGGGAACATTATCCAGGATACATCATATCTTGGGTCACAAATCAAGCCTTGGTAAATTTAAGAAAATTGAAATTGTATCAAGTATCTTTTCCGACCACAGTGCTTTGAGACTAGATATCAATTACAGGAAAAGATCTGTAAAAAATACAAACACATGGAGGCTAAACAATACACTACTTAATAACGAAGTGATCAATCAAGAAATCACAGAGGAAATCAAAAAATACCTAGAAACAAATGACAATGGAGACACGACGACCCAAAATCTATGGGATGCAGCCAAAGCAGTTCTAAGAGGGAATTTTATAGCAATACAATCCTACCTTAAGAAACAGGAAACATCTCGAATAAACAACCTAAACTTGCACCTAAAGAAATTAGAGAAAGAAGAACAAAAAAACCCCAAAGTTAGCAGAAGAAATAATAAAAATAAGATCAGAAAGAAATGAAGGAAATGATAGGAAAGATCAATAAAGCTAAAAGCTGGTTCTTTCAGGAGATAAACAATATAGATAAACCATTAACCACACTCATCAAGAAAAAAAGGGAGAAGACTCAAATCAATAGAATTATAAATGAAAAAGGAGAAGTAACAACTGACACTGCAGAAATATAAAATATCAAGAGAGATTACTACAAGCAACTCTATGCCAATAAAATGGACAACCTGGAAGAAATTGACAAATTCTTAGAAACGCACAACCTGCCAAGACTGAATCAGGAAGAAATAGAAAATATGAACAGACCAATCACAAGCACTGAAATTGAAACTGTGATTAAAAATCTTCCAGCAAACAAAAGCCCAGGACCAGATGGCTTCATAGGCGAATTCTATCAAACATTTAGAGAAGAGCTAATACCTATCTTTCTCAAACTCTTCCAAAATATAGCAGAGAGAGGAACACTCCCAAACTCATTCTATGAGGCCACCATCACCCTGATACCAAAACCAGACAAGGATGTCACAAAGAAAGAAAACTACAGGCCAATATCACTGATGAACATAGATGCAAAAATCCTCAACAAAATACTAGCAAACAGAATCCAACAGCACATTAAATGGATCATACGCCATGATCAAGTGGGGTTTATTCCAGGAATGCAAGCATTCTTCAATATACGCAAATCAATCAACGTGATACACCATATTAACAAATTGAAGGAGAAAAACCATATGGTCATCTCAATAGATGCAGAGAAAGCTTTCGACAAAATTCAACACCCATTTATGATAAAAACCCTGCAGAAAGTAGGAATAGAGGGAACTTTCCTCAACGTAATAAAGGCCATATATGACAAACCCACAGCCAACATCATCCTCAATGGTGAAAAACTGAAAGCATTTCCACTAAGATCAGGAGAAAGACAAGGTTGTCCACTCTCAGCACTCTTATTTAACATAGTTTTGGAAGTTTTAGCCACAGCAATCAGAGAAGGAAAGGAAATAAAAGGAATCCAAATCGGAAAAGAAGAAGTAAAGCTGTCACTGTTTGCAGATGACATGATACTACACATAGAGAATCCTAAAGATGCTACCAGAAAGCTACTAGAGTTAATCAATGAATTTGGTAAAGTAGCAGGATACAAAGTTAATGCACAGAAATCTCTGGCATTCCTATACACTAATGATGAGAAATCTGAAAGTGAAATCAAGAAAACACTCCCATTTACCATTGCAACAAAAAGAAAATATCTAGGAATAAACCTACCTAAGGAGAAAAAAGGCCTCTATGCAGAAAATTATAAGACACTGATGAAAGAAATTAAAGATGATACAAATAGATGAAGAGATATACCATGTTCTTGGATTAGAAGAATCAACATTTTGAAGATGACTCTACTACCCAAAGCAATCTACAGATTCAGTGCAATCCCTATCAAACTACCACTGGCATTTCTCACAGAACTAGAATAAAAAATTTCACAATTTGTATGGAAACACAGAAGACCCTGAATAGCCAAAGCAATCTTGAGAATGAAAAACAGAGCTGGAGGAATCAGGCTCCTTGATTTCAGACTATACTACAAAGCTACAGTAATCAAGACAGTATGGTACTGGCACAAAAACAGAAATATAGATCAATGGAACAGGATAGAAAGCCCAGAGATAAACACACGCACATATGGTCACCTTATCTTTGATAAAGGAGGCAGGAATGTACAGTGGAGAAAGGACAGCCTCTTCAATAAGTGGTGCTGGGAAAACTGGACAGGTACATGTAAAAGTATGAGATTAGATCACTCCCTAACACCATACACAAAAATAAGCTCAAAATGGATTAAAGACCTAAGTGTAAGGCCAGAAACTATCAAACTCTTAGAGGAAAATATAGGCAGGACACTCTATGACATAAATCACAGCAAGATCCTTTTTGACCCACCTCCTAGAGTAATGGAAATAAAAACAAAAATAAACAAATGGGACCTAATGAAACTTCAAAGCTTTTGCACAGCAAAGAAAACCATAAACAAGACCAAAAGACAACCCTCAGAATGGGAGAAAACATTTGCAAATGAAGCAACTGACAAAGGATTAATCTGCAAAATTTATAAGCAGGTCATGCAGCTTAATAACAAAAAATAACAAACAACCCAATCCAAAAATGGGCAGAAGACCTAAATAGACATTTCTCCAAAGAAGATATACAGACTGCCAACAAACACATGAAAGAATGCTCAACATCACTAATCATTAGAGAAATGCAAATCAAAACTACAATGAGATATCATCTCACACCAGTTAGAATGGCCATCAAAAAATCTAGAAACAAATAATGCTGGAGAGGGTGTGGAGAAAAGGGAACACTCTTGCACTGTTGGTGGGAATGTAAATTGATACAGTCACTGTGGAGAACAGTATGGAGGTTCCTTAAAAAACTACAAATAGAACTACCACATGACCCAGCAATCCCACTACTGGGCATATACCCTGAGAAAACCATCATTCAAAAAGAGTCATGTACCAAAATGTTCATTGCAGCTCTATTTACAATAGCCTGGAGATGGAAACAACCTAAGTGTCCATCATCGGATGAATGGATAAAGAAGATGTGGCACATATATACAATGGAATATTACTCAGTCATAAAAAGAAACGAAATTGAGCTATTTGTAATGAGGTGGATAGACCTAGAGTCTGTCATACAGAGTGAAGTAGGTCAGAAAGAGAGAGACAAATACCGTATGCTAACACATATATGGAATTTAAGAAAAAAATGTCATGAATAACCTAGGGGTAAGACAGGAATAAAGACACAGACCTACTAGAGAATGAACTTGAGGATATGTGGAGGGGGAAGGGTAAGCTATAGCAAAGCGAGAGAGAGGCATGGATATATATACACTACCAAACGTAAGGTCGATAGCTAGTGGGAAGCAGCCGCATAGCACAGGGAGGTCAGCTCGTGCTTTGTTTCCACCTGGAGGGGTGGGATAGGGAGGGTTGGAGGGAGGGAGATGCAAGAGGGAAGAGATATGGGAACATATGTATATACATAACTGATTCATTTTGTTGCAAAGCAGAAACTAACACACCATTGTAAAGCAATTATACTCCAATAAAGATGTTAAAAAAATGCTAAGTCTGAAATACTTGGAACTTCTGTTCTATGGACTGTTATGTAACCTATAAACAGTGTGAGAGCTAAGTCTGTTTTGCTACAATGAGAAACATGATGTTCCGGATGTAAGGAACACCTGGATAAAATGAGAAAGCTACACATTATGCTGGTCGATTGAGGGAGTGGGAAAGGATGGCAAGTGGTAAAATATTTTCTTTTCCTTTAATCTTTTTAAATTTCACTTGTTACAAAGAACTTGAATTATAATTGTACTTTAAAAAAGTAACAATCGAAATTTAAAAGAAAAAATATATATATTGTGTGTTTAATTACATTTCATAGAATTATTATCCCTAAATCATAATTCTGTTAGTATACCAGTATAGAGATTATTCCTTAATATTTAGGTGAGAACCATTTCTTTCTGTTTTTGAGAATAATTCTATAAACTCATTCCCAGTAATGGCACTCTTCCCCAAATTAAAGGTTTAACAAGGGAGATGCAAGCAGAATAATCATGAAAACACAAAACAATACAACAGCAACAAAAATTTTCTAACTTCCAATAACATCTCAATAGAGAAGAGGGTTTATATCTTCAGAACAAAAGCATTCCTCTTTGACTTTCTAACCAGTAAAAATCTGTGTATTCTACAGAAAATCTGTGATGTTATTCGCATAAAACTACCCTTTACTGCTTCTGCCTCCATTAGATTTCCTAAGCACTAGTGTTTTAATGTACAGGTTAAAAACAAAATCCTAATGTGGTTTATTTATAATGTGTGTATTCTTTGTCTTATCCTAGTGTTAAAGCCTTCTCCCTGGCTGGACCCCAAATAATATTCCTTTACGTGCTAAGTGATATATAGAGAGTTGGAGAGGTTTAATAAATACCCTAACCCTAAAGCGTACCCTACCCCTAACCCGTACCCTAACCATAGCCCATACACTAACCCTAACCCTAAACAGTACCCTAGCCCGTACCCTAATCCTAATCCGTACCCTAACACTAACCCTAACCCTAACCCATACGCTACACTTAATGCATAGCCATACCCTAAACTCTACCTTTACCCTAACCTGTACCCTAACAGTAAACTGTACCCTAACCGATATCCTAACCCTAACCCGTAGCCCTATCCTAACCTGTAGGGTTAGTGTAAACCATACACTAACCCTAAACCTAACCCTAACCTGTACCCTAATTCTAACCAGTCCCTTAACCCTAACCAGTACCCTAAACCGTAACCTAATCCCAACTGTAGCCTAACAATAACCCGTATCCTAACCCATACCCTAACCCTAAACCGTAGCCATACCCTAACCCATACCCCAAACCTAACCCTAAACCATACCCTAATCCTTTCCCGTCCCCCAACACTAAACCGTACAATAACCGGTACCCTAACTTGTACCCTAAAGCATACACTATCCCTAAACCTAACCCGTATCCTAACCCTAACCCATACCCTATCCTGTACCCTAACCCATACCCTAACCCGTACCATAACCCGTACCCTAAACCCTAATCCTTATCCCTAACTTGTGTTTTTTTTGTATTTTAAAAAATATTTTTTGGGGGTTAAAACAAATTAGCAGAAGAACAAAATAAAACAAAAACTAGCCTGAGTGTCCCTCAAAAAGCCAAGTCTGAAGTACCTGGTACTTCTGTTCTATAGACTGTTATGTAGCCTATAAACAGTGTGAGAGCTAAATCTGTTTTTCTCCAGTCAGAAACATGATGTTCCAGATATAAGGAACACCTGGATAAAATGAGAAAGCTACACATTATGCTGGTCGTTTAAGGGAGTGGGAAAGGATGGCAAGTGGTAAAATATTTTCTTTCCTTTAATCTTTTTATATTTCACTTGTTACAAAGAACTTGAATTATAATTGTGCTTTTAAAAAGTAACAATGGTAGTCTTCATTGGTTCCCCCTCTTCCCGTTCATCATCCGCACTAATTGCAAACTGTGCGAAATAGGAGATTAAAGGCCCTGACCCTCCAAGTGGGGAGATTGTTAGTAACGTTGCTGGAATGGCAAACCCGAGCACCAGGAGAGGAAAAATGAGTATCTAGGGGAAGATGGCGAAAGAGTAAGACGCGAAGATTAACTTCCTCCCCATAGATACATCAAAAATACATCTACATGTGGAAGAACTCCTACAGAACACCTACTGAATGCTGGCAGAAGACCTCGGACC
Organism: Phocoena phocoena; assembly: GCF_963924675.1. Classification (NCBI taxonomy): domain Eukaryota; kingdom Metazoa; phylum Chordata; class Mammalia; order Artiodactyla; family Phocoenidae; genus Phocoena; species Phocoena phocoena. Next base: position 138,056,735 of record NC_089220.1, on the reverse strand, counting down.
TCCCAAAAGGCAAGAAACTCCACACGTACCTGGGTAGGGCAAAAGAAAAAACAGAGACAAATGAATAGGGACAGGACCTGCACCAGTGGGAGGGAGCTGAGGAGGAGGAAAGGTTTCCACACACTAGAAGCCCCTTCGCCGCCAGAAACTGAGGGTGGCGGAGCAGGAAAGCTTCAGAGCCACGGAGGAGAGCACAGCCACAGGGTTCGGAGGGCAAAGCGGAGAGATTCCCGCACAGAGGATCGGTGCCGACTGGCAATCACCAGCCAGAAAGGCTTGTTTGCTCACCTGCCGGGGTGGGCGGGGCTGGGATCTGAGGCTCGGGCTTCGGTCGGAGCGCAGGGAGAGGACTGGTGGCATGAACACAGCCTGAAAGAGTTAGTGCACCACGGATAGCCGGAAGGAAGTCTGGTAAAAATCTGGACCTGCCGAAGAGGCAAGAGACTTTTTCTTCCCTCTTTGTTTTCTGGTGTGCAAGGAGAGGGGATTAAGAGCACTGCTTAAAGGAGCTCCAGAGACGGGCGCGAGCCGTGGCGAACAGCGCAGACCCCAGAGACGGGCATGAGACGCTAAGGCTGCTGCTGTCATCACCAAGCCTGTGTGCGAGCACAGGTCACTATCCACACCTCCCTTCCGGGGAGCCTGTGCAGCCCACCACTGCCACAGTCCCAGGATCCAGGGACAACTTCCCCAGGAGAACACACGGGGTGCCTTAGGCTGGTGCAATGTGGTGCAATGTCATGCTGGCCTCTGCTGCCGCAGGCTCGCACTGAACTTCATACCCCTCCCTCCCCCCAGCCTGAGTGAGCCGGAGCCCACGAATCAGCGGCTCCTTTAACCCCATCCTGTCTGAGCGAAGAACAGACACCCTCTGGCGACCTACATGCAGAGGTAGGGCCAAATCCAAAGTTGAACCCCGGGAGCTGTGCGAACAAAGAAGAAAAAGGGAAATTTCTCCCAGCAGCCTCAGGAGCAGCGGATTAATTCTCCAAAATCAACCTGATGTACCTGCATCTGTGGAATACCTGAATAGATAACGATTCACCCCAAATCGAGGAGGTGGACTTCGAGAGCAAGATTTATTATGTTTTCCCCTTTTCCTCTTTTTGTAAGTGTGTATGTGTATGCTTCTGTGTGAGATTTTGTCTGTATAGCTTTGCTTCCACCATTTGTCCTAGGGTTCTATCTGTCTGCTTGTTTTTTTATTTACTTAAAAATTTGATTTTTCTTAATAAATTTTTATTTTAATAACTTTATTTTACTTTATTTTCTTTTCTTTTATCCTCTTTCTTTCTTTCTACCTTTCTCCTTTTTATTTTGAGCCATGTGGATGAAAGGCTCTTGGTGCTGCAGCCAGGAGTCAGTGCTGTGCCTCTGAGTTGGGAGAGCCAACTTCAGGACACTGGTCCACAAGAGACCTCCCAGCTCCACATAATATCAAATGGCGAAAATCTCCCAGAGATCTCCATACCAACACCAACACCCAGCTTCACTCAATGGCCAGCAAGCTACAGTGCTGGACACCCTATGCCAAACAACTAGCAAGACAGGAACACAACCCCACCCATTAGCAGAGAGGCTGCCTAAAATCATAATAAGTCCACAGACACCCCAAAACACACCACCAGATGTGGACCTGCCCACCAGAGAGACAAGATACAGCCTAATCCACCAGAACACAGGCACTAGTCCCCGCCACCAGGAAGCCTACACAACCCACTGAACCAACTTTAGCCACTGGGGACAGACACCAAAAACAACGGGAACTACGAACCTGCAGCCTGCAAAAAGGAGACCCCAAATACAGTAAGATAAGCAAAATGAGAAGACAAAAAAACACACACCAGATGAAGGAGCAAGATAAAAACCCACCAGACCTATCAAATGAAGAGGAAATAGACAGTCTACCTGAAAAATAATTCAGAATAATGATAGTAAAGATGATCCAAAATCTTGGAAATAGAATAGAGAAAATGCAAGAAACATTTAACAAGGACCTAGAAGAACTAAAGATGAAACAAGCAACAATGAACAACACAATAAATGAAATTAAAAATGGTCTAGAAAGGATCAATAGCAGAATAACTGAGGCAGAAGAACGGATAAGTGACCTGGAAAAAAAAATAGCGGAAATAACTACTGCAAGCAGAATAAAGAAAAACAATGAAAAGAACTGAGGACAGTCTCAGAGACCTCTGGGACAACATTAAATGCACCAACATTCAAATTACAGGGGTCCAGAAGAAGAAGAGAAAAAGAAAGGGACTGAGAAAACATTTGAAGAGATTATAGTTGAAAACGTACCTAATATGGGAAAGGAAATAGTTAATCAAGTCCAGGAAGCACAGAGAGTCCCATACAGGATAAATCCAAGGAGAAACAGGCCAAGACACATATCAATCAAACTGTAAAAAATTAAATACAAAGAAAACATATTAAAAGCAGCAAGGGAAAAACAACAAATAACACACAAGGGAATCCCCATAAGGTTAACAGTTGATCTTTCAGCAGAAACTCTGCAAGCCAGAAGGGAATGGAAGGACATATTTAAAGTGATGAAGGAGAAAAACCTACAACCAAGATTACTCTACCCAGCACGATCTCATTCAGATTTGATGGAGAAATTAAAACCTTTACAGACAAGCAAGAGCTGAGAGTTCAGCACCACCAATCCAGCTTTACAACAAATGCTAAAGGATCTTCTATATGCAAGAAACACAAGAGAAGGAAAAGACCTACAATAACAAACCCAAAACAATTTAGAAAATGGGAATAGGAACATACATATCGATAATTACCTTAAATGTAAATGGATTAAATGCTCCCACCAAAAGACACAGACTGGCTGAATGGATACAAAAACAAGACCCATATATATGCTGTCTACAAGAGACCCACTTTAGACCTAGAGACACATACAGACTGTAAGTGAGGGGATGGAAAAAGATATTCCATGCAAATGGAAACCAAAATAAAGCCAGAGTAGCAATTCTCATATCAGACAAAACAGACTTTAAAATAAAGACTGTTAGAAGAGACAAAGAAGGACACTACATAATGATCAAGGGATCGATCCAAGAAGAAGATATAACAATTGTAAATATTTATGCACCCAACATAGGAGCACCTCAGTATACAAGGCAAATACTAACAGCCATAAAAGGGGAAATCGACTGTAACACATTCATAGTTGGGGACTTTAACATGCCACTGTCACCAATGGACAGATCATCCAAAATGAAAATAAATAAGGAAACACAAGCTTTAAATGATACATTAAAGAAGATGGACTTAATTGATATTTATAGAACATACCATCCAAAAACAACAGAATACACATTTTTCTCAAGTGCTCAGGGAACATTATCCAGGATACATCATATCTTGGGTCACAAATCAAGCCTTGGTAAATTTAAGAAATTGTATCAAGTATCTTTTCTGACCACAGCACTATAAGACTAGATATCAATTACAGGAAAAGATCTGTAAAAAATACAAGCACATGGAGGCTAAACAATGCACTACTTAATAACGAAGCAATCAATGAAGAAATCAAAGAGGAAATCAAAAAATACCTAGAGACAAATGACAACGGAGACACGACGGCCCAAAACCTATGGGATGCAGCAAAAGCAGCTCTAAGACGGAAGTTTATAGCAATAAAATCCTACCTTAAGAAACAGGAAAAACTACAATGAGATATCATCTCACACCAGTCAGAATGGCCATCATCAAAAAATCTAGAAACAATAAATGCTGGAGAGGGTGTGGAGAAAAGGGAACACTCTTGCACTGCTGGGGGGAATGTGAATTGGTTCAGTCACTATGGAGAACAGTATGGAGGTTCCTTAAAAAACTACAAATAGAACTACCATATGACCCAGAAATCCCACTACTGGGCATATACCCTGAGAAAACCAAAATTCAAAAAGAGTCATGTCCCAAAATGTTCATTGCAGCTCTATTTACAATAGCCCAGAGATGGAAACAACCTAAGTGCCCATCATCGGATGAATGGATAAAGAAGATGTGGCACATATATACAATGGAATATTACTCAGCCATAAAAAGAAACGAAATTGAGCTATTTGTAAAGAGGTGGATAGACCTAGAGTCTGTCATACAGAGTGAAGTAAGTCAGAAAGAGAAAGACAAATACCGTACGCTAACACATATATATGGAATTTAAGAAAAAAATGTCATGAAGAACCTAGGGATAAGACAAGAATAAAGACACAAACCTACTGGAGAACGGACTTGAGGATATGTGGAGGGGGAAGGGTGAGCTGTGACAGGGCGAGAGAGAGGCATGGACATATATACACTAACAAACGTAAGGTAGATAGCTAGTGGGAAGCAGCCGCATGGCACAGGGATATCGGCTCGGTGCTTTGTGACCGCCTGGAGGGGTGGGATAGGGAGGGTGGAAGGGAGGGATACGCAAGAGGGAAAAGATATGGGAACATATGTATATGTATAACTGATTCACTTTGTTATAAAGCAGAAACTAACACACCATTGTAAAGCAATTATACCCCAATAAAGATGTTAAAAAAAAAAACAGGAAACATCTCGAATAAAGAACCTAACCTTGCACCTAAAGCAATTAGAGTAAGAAGAACAAGAAAACCCCAAACTTAGCAGAAGGAAAGAAATCATAAGTATCAGATCAGAAATAAATGGAAAAAAAAAATAATAAAAAAAAAATAAATGGGAAAAAATGAAGGAAACAATAGCAAAGATCAATAAAACTAAAAGCTGGTTCTTTGAGAAGATAAAATTGATAAACCACTAGCCAGACTCATCAAGGAAAAAAGGGAGAAGACTCAAATCAATAGAATTATAAATGAAAAAGGAGAAGTAACAACTGACACTGCAGAAATATAAAATATCAAGAGAGATTACTACAAGCAACTCTATGCCAATAAAATGGACAACCTGGAAGAAACTGACAAATTCTTAGAAATGCACAACCTGCCAAGACTGAATCAGGAAGAAATAGAAAATATGAACAGACCAATCACAGGCACTGAAACTGAGACTGTGATTAAAAATCTTCCAACAAACAAAAGCCCAAGACCAGATGGCTTCACAGGCGAATTCTATCAAACATTTAGAGAAGAGCTAATACCTATCCTTCTCAAACTCTTCCAGAATATAGCAGAGAAAGGAACACTCCCAAACTCATTCTAAGAAGCCACCATCATCCTGATACCAAAACCAGACAAGGATGTCACAAAGAAAGAAAACTACAGGTCAATATCACTGATGAACATAGATGCAAAAATCCTCAACAAAATACTAGCAAACAGAATCCAACAGCACATTAAATGGATCATACACTGTGATCAAGTGGGGTTTATTCCAGGAATGCAATGATTCTTCAATATATGCAAATCAATCAATGTGATACACCATATTAACAAATTGAAGGAGAAAAACCATATGGTCATCTCAATAGACGCAGAGAAAGCTTTCGACAAGTTTCAACACCCATTTATGGTAAAAACCCTACAGAAAGTAGGCAAAGAGGGAACTTTCCTCAACAAAATAAAGGCCATATATCACAAACTCACAGCCAACATCATCCTCAATGGTGAAAAACTGAAAGCATTTCCACTAAGATCAGGAAGAAGACAAGGTTGCCCACTCTCAGCACTCTTATTTAACATAATTTTGGAAGTTTTAGCCACAGCAATCAGAGAAGAAAAGGAATCCAAATCGGAAAAGAAGTAAAGCTGTCACTGTTTGCAGATGACATGATACTATACATAGAGAATCCTAAAGATGCTACCAGAAAACTACTAGAGTTAATCAATGAATTTGGTAAAGTAGCAGGATACAAAGTTAATGCACAGAAATCTCTGGCATTCCTATACACTAATGATGAGAAATCTGAAAGTGAAATCAAGAAAACACTCCCATTTACCACTGCAACAAAAAGAAAATATCTAGGAATAAACCTACCTAAGGAGAAAAAAGACCTCTATGCAGAAAATTATAAGACACTGATGAAAGAAATTAAAGATGATACAAATAGATGAAGAGATATACCATGTTCTTGGATTAGAAGAATCAACATTGTGAAGATGACTCTACTACCCAAAGCAATCTACAGATTCAGTGCAATCCCTATCAAACTACCACTGGCATTTCTCACAGAACTAGAATAAAAAATTTCACAATTTGTATGGAAACACAGAAGACCCCGAATAGCCAAAGCAATCTTGAGAACAAAAAACCGACAGGAGGAATCAGGCTCCCTGACTTCAGACAATACTACAAAGCTACAGTAATCAAGACAGTATGGTACTGGCACAAAAACAGAAATATAGATCAATGGAACAGGATAGAAATCCCAGAGATAAACCCATGCACATATGGTCACCTTATCTTTGATAAAGGAGGCAGGAATGTACAGTGGAGAAAGGACAGCCTCTTCAATAAGTGGTGCTGGGAAAACTGGACAGGTACATGTAAAAGTATGAGATTAGATCACTCCCTAACACCATACACAAAAATAAGCTCAAAATGGATTAAAGACCTAAATGTAAGGCCAGGAACTATCAAACTCTTAGAGGAAAATATAGGCAGAGCACTCTATGACATAAATCACAGCAAGATCCTTTTTGACCCACCTCCTAGAGAAATGGAAATAAAAACAAAAATAAACAAATGGGACCTAATGAAACTTCAAAGCTTTTGCACAGCAAAGGAAACCATAAACAAGACCAAAAGACAACCCTCAGAATGGGAGAAAATGTTTGCAAATGAAGCAACTGACAAAGGATTAATCTCCAAAATTTACAAGCAGCTCATGCAGCTCAATAACAAAAGAACAAAATACCCAATCCAAAAATGGGCAGAAGATCTAAATAGACATTTCTCCAAAGAATATATACAGACTGCCAACAAACACATGAAACAATGCTCAACATCATTAATCATTAGAGAAATGCAAATCAAAACTACAATGAGATATCATCTCACACCAGTCAGAATGGCCATCATCAAAAAATCTAGAAACTATTATAAATGCTGGAGAGGGTGTGGAGAAAAGGGAACACGTTTGCACTGCTGGTGGGAAGGTGAATTAGTACACCACTATGGAGAACAGTATTGAGGTTCCTTAAAAAACTACAAATAGAACATATACAAATAGAATATACAAATATATGACACAGCAATCACACTACTCGGCATATGCCCTGAGAAAACCATAATTCAAAAAGAGTCATGTACCAAAATGTTTATTGCAGCTCTATTTACAATAGCCAGAAGATGGAAACAACCTAAGTGTCCATCATCGGATGAATGGATAAAGAAGATGTGGCACATATATACAATGGAATATGACTCAGCCACAAAAAGAAACGAAATTGAGCTATTTGTAATGAGGTGGATGGACCTCGAGTGTGTCATACAGAGTGAAGTAAGTCAGAAAGAGAGACAAATACCGTATGCTAACACATATATATGGAATTTAAGAAAAATGTCATAAAGAACCTAGGGGTAAGATAGGAATAAAGACAAAGACCTACTAGAGAATGGACTTGAGGATAAGGGGAAGGGGAAGGGTAAGCTGTGACAAACAGAGAGTGGCATGGACACATATACACTACCAAACGTAAATTACATAGCTAGTGGGAAGCAGCCACATAGCACAGGGAGATCAGCTCGGTGATTTGTGACCACCTAGAGGGGTGGGATAGGGAGAGTGGGAGGGAGGGAGACACAAGAGGGAAGAGATATGGGAACATATCTACATGTATAACTGATTCACTTTGTTATAAAGCAGAAACTAACACATCATTGTAAAGCAATTATACTCCAATAAAGCTGTAAAAAAAAAAAAGGAAATTTAAAGAAAAATATATATATTGTGTGTTTAATTACATTTCATAGAATTATTATCCCTAAATCATAATTCTGTTAGTACACCAGTATAGAGATTATTTCTTAATATTTAGGTGAGAACCATTTCCTTCTGTTTTTGAGAATAATTCTGTAAACTCATTTCCAGTAATGGCACTCTTCCCCAAATCAAAGGTTTAACAAGGGAGATGCAAGCAGAATAATCATGAAAACACAAAGCAATACAAAACAACAAAAAATTTCTAACTTCCAATAACAGCTCAATTTAGAAGAGGGTTTATATCTTCAGAAAAAAAGCATTCTGCCTTGACTTTCTAACCAGTCAAAATCTGTGGATTCTACAGAAAATCTGTGATGTTACTCCCATAAAACTACCCTTTACTGCTTCTGCCTTCATTAGATTTCCTAAGCACTAGTGTTTTAATGCAGAGGTTGAAAAAAATCCTAATGTGATTTATTTATAATGTGTGTGTTCTTTGTCCTATACTAGTGTCTAAAGTTTCTCCAGGGCTAGACCCCAAATAATATTCCTTTACATGGTAAGTGATATTTGGAGAGTGGAAGAGGTTTAATAAATACCCTAACCCTAAAGCGTACCCTAACCCTAAACCTACCCTAACCCTAACCCATACCCTAACCCTAACCCATACTATACCCTAACCTGTACCCTAAACCTAACCTGTAGCCGTACCCTAACCTGTACCCTAAACCGTACACTAAACCTAACCCTAACTCATACCCTAACCCTTACCCTAGTCCTAACCCGTACCCTAACATTAACCCGTACCCTAACCCATAAAATAACCCTAACCCATAAGCTAACCCTAAACCATATCCTAACCCATAACCTAACCCAACCCCTAGCCGTACCCTAACCTGTATGCTAATTCGTACCCTAACCCTAACTTGTACCCTAACCCTAAAGTGTACCCTAATCCAAAACCTAACCCATAACCTAACCCTAACCCGTACCCTAAACCTAACCCGAACCCTAACCATACACCTAAACAATAACATAACCCTAACCTGTACGCTAACCCTAAACCATACTCTAACACGTACCCTAACCCTAACCCGCAGATGTACCCTAAACTGTACCCTAACCCTTACCTGTACCCTAAGCCTAACCCTAACCCATACCCTAACCCTAAACCGTTCCCAAACCATAACCCGTACACTAACCCATACCCTAACACTAACCCCTATCCTTACCCTAACCTGTACCCTAACCCTAACCCTAACCCATACCCTAACACGTACCCTAATCCTAACCCATACCCTAACACTAACCCGTACCCTAACTCGTACCCTTACCCTAACCCTTACGTAACCATACCCTAAACTTTACCCTAACCCTAACCCGTACTGTAACTCTAACCCATACCCTAACCCTACTGTACCCTAATCCAGCCTGTACCCTAACCCTAACCCATACCCTATCCCGTACCCTAACCCGTACCCGAAACCCTAATCCTTATCTCTAACTTATTTCTTTTTGTATTTTAAAAAATATTTTTCTGACTTAAAACGAATTAGCAGAACAACAAAATAAAACAAAGTAACCTGAGTGTCCCTCAAAAAGCTAAGTCTGAAATACTTGGTACTTCTGTTCTATGGACTGTTATGTAGCCTATAAAAAGTGTGAGAGCTAAATCTGTTTTTCTACAGTGAGAAATATGATGCTCCAGATGTAAGGAACACCTGGATAAAATAAGAAAGCTACACATTATGCTGGTCGTTTCAGGGAGTGGGAAAGGATGGCAAGTGGTAAAATATTATCTTTTTCTTTAATCTTTTAAAATTTCACTTGTTACAAAGAACTGGAATTATAATTGTACTTTAAAAAAAGTATCAATGGAAATTTAAAAGAAAAAAATAAGTATAGTGTGTGTAAATACACTTCATAGAATTATTATCTCTGAATCATAATTCTGTTAGTACACCAGTATAGAGATTATTCCTTAATATTTAGGTGAGAACCATTTCCTTCTGTTTTTGAGAATAATTCTGTAAACTCATTTCCAGTAATGGCACTCTTCCCCAAATCAAAGGTTTAACAAGGGAGATGCAAGCAGAATAATCATGAAAATACAAAGCAATACCACAGCAAAAAATAAAATCTAACTTCCAATAACAGCTCACTTTCGAAGAGTGTTTATATCTTCAGAATAAAAGCATTCCTCCTTGACTTTCTAACCAGTAAAATCCTGTGTATTCTATAGAAAATCTGTGATGTTATTCCCATAAAACTACCCTTTACTGCTTCTGCCTCCATTAGATTTCCTGAGCTCTAGTGTTTTAATATACAGGTTAAAAACAAAATCATAATGTGATTTATTCATACTGTGTGTGTTCTTTGTCTTACCTTAGTGTCAAATTGTTCTCCATGGCTTGGACCCCATATAATATTCCTTTACGTGCTATGTGATATCTGGAGAGTTGGAGAGGTTTAATAAATACCCTAACGCTAAAGCATACCCTAACCCTAAACCTAATCCGTCCCCTAAACCTAACCATAATGAATACCCTAACCCTAACCCGTACCCTAACGTTAACCCATACACTAACCTGTACCCTAACCCTAACCCATAGGCGTACCCTAACCTGTACCCTAACCCTATCCCGTACCCTAACCCTAACAGTAACCCTAACCCGTACTCTAACACATATGCTAAACCCTAATCCTTATCCCTAACTTATTTCTTTTTGTATTTTAAAAACTATTTTTCTGGGGTTTAAACAAATTACCAGAACAACAAAATAAAACAGAAAGTAACCTGAGTGTCCCTCAAAAAGCTAAGTCTGAAATACTTGATACTTCTGTTCTATGGACTGTTATGTAGCCTATAAAAAGTGTGAGAGCTAAATCTGTTTTTCTACAGTGAGAAATATGATGCTCCAGATGTAAGGAACACCTGGATAAAATGAGAAAGCTACACATTATGCTGGTCGTTTCAGGGAGTGGGAAAGGATGGCAAGTGGTAAAATATTATTTTTTCCTTTAATCTTTTTAAATTTCACTTGTTACAAAGAACCTGAATTATAATTGTATTTTTAAAAAATAACAATGTAAATTTAAAAGAAAAAATATACATTGTGTGTTTAATTACATTTCATAGAATTATTATCCCTAAATTATAATTCTGTTAGTACACCAGTTTAGAGATTATTTCTTAATATTTAGGTGAGAACCATTTCCTTCTGTTTTTGAGAATAATTCTGTAAACTTATTTCCAGTAATGGCACTCTTCCCCAAATCAAAGGTTTAACAAGGGAGATGCAAGCAGAATAATCATGAAAACACAAAGCGATACAACAGCAACAAAAAATTTCTAACTTCCAATAACAGTTCAGTTTAGAAGAGGGTTTACATCTTCAGAATAAAAGCATTCCTCTTTGACTTTCTAACCAGTCAAAATCTGTGGATTCTACAGAAAATGTGTTATTTTATTCCCATAAAACTATCCTTTACTGCTTCTGCCTCCATTAGATTTCCTAAGCACTAGTGTTTTAATGTACAGGTTAAAAACAAAATCCTAATGTGATTTATAATGTGTGTGTTCTTTGTCTTATCCTAGTGTCTAAAGTGTTCTCCATGGCTGGACCACACATAATATTCCTTTACGTGCTAAGTGATATCTGGAGAGTGGTAGAGGTTTAATAAATACCTTAACCGTAAAGCTTACCCTAACCCTAACCCTAACCCATACCCTAACCCTAACACATACCCTAAACCTAACCCGTACCCTAAACCGTACCCTAACCCTACCCCTAACCTAACCCTAATCTGTACCCTAACCCTAACCCTAACCCGTAACCGAAACCTAACCCGTACCCTAACACTAACCCATAACCTAACCCTAAACCTAACCCATAGCCGTACCCTAACCTGTACCCTAACCCGTACCCTAAAGCTAACCCGGACCCTAATACTAACTCGTACCCTAACCCTGACCCATAACCTAACCCAGACCCAAGCCCTAACCCGTACGCTAAGACTAACACACACTGTAACCCACACCTTAACCCTAACCTGTAACGGTACTCTAACCTGTACTCTAACCCTAACCTGTACCCTAATCCTAACCTGTATCCTAACCCTAACCCATACCCTAACCCGTACCATAACCAGAACCCGTAGCCTAACCCATACCCTAATCCTAACCCATAGCCATACCCTAAACTGTACTGTAACCCGTACCCTAACCCTAACCTGCACCCTAACCCATAGCCATACCCTAACCCATACCCTAACCCTAACCCTTACGCTAACCTGTACCCTACCCGTACCGTAACCCTAACCCGTACCCTATCCCTAACCTGTACCCTAATCCTAAACTGTACCCTAACCCATACCCTAAACCCTAATCCTTACCCCTAACTAAATTTTGGTTTTTTGTTTTTTAAAAAATATTTTTCTGGGTTGAAAACAAATTAGCAGAACAACAAAATAAAACAGAAAGTAAATGAGTGTCCCTCAAAAATATAAGTCTGAGGGCTTCCCTGGTGGCACAGCGGTTGAGAATCTGCCTGCTAATGCAGGGGACACGGGTTCGAGCCCTCATCTGGGAGGATCCCATATGCCGCGGAGCAACTAGGCCCGTGAGCCACAACTACTGAGCCTGCGCGTCTGGAGCCTGTGCTCCACAACAAGAGAGGCCGCGATAGTGAGAGGCCCGCGCACCGTGATGAAGAGCAGCCCCCGCTTGCCGCAGCTAGAGAAGGCCCTCGCACAGAAACGAAGACCCAACACAGCAAAAATAAATTAATTAATTAATAAACTCCTACCCCCAACATCTAAAAATATATATATATATAAGTCTGAAATGCTTGGTACTTCTGTTCTATGGACTCTTTTGTAGCCTATAAAAAGTGTGAGAGCTAAATCTGTTTTTCTACCGTGAGAAACATGATGTTACAGATGAATAGAACACCTGGATAAAGTGAGAAATCTACATATTATGCTGATCGTTTCAGGGAATGGGAAAGGATGGCAAGTGGTAAAATATTATCTTTTCCTTTAATCTTTTAAAATTTCACTTGTTACAAAGAACTCAAATTATAATTATACTTTAAAAAAATAAAAATGGAAATTTAAAAGAAAATATATATATATTGTGTGTTTAATTACATTTCAGAGAATTATGAAATGCTGCTGCCCTCTGGCTGTTACCTGCAAAAGCAGCTCAAAACCTGTGCCAATGGTCATTTCATATGAACAAGTACTGCAGTGCTGTAAAGGAAACCTGCCCTCATAATGTCTTGAGGGAGGTAAAGGCCAAAATATTTCAAAATGTGGCACATATTTCAAGAAAACCATTTGAAGAAGTAAGCTGTAATAAAAGTTTAAAAAATAAAAGGACATGCCTGAAAGCTCAATTTCAAGGGATTATGAGACACATGCAAATCCAACCACACAGAGATATCAGCTCACACCACTCAGAATAACCATCAGCAAAGAAACTACAAACGATCAATGCTGAAGAGGTTTGGAGAAATGCATACCCTTAATTTGAAGTGGGACGTAAACTGGTAAGAGCCACTAATAGGAACAGAATGCAGTTGCCTTTAAAAGGTAAACATTGAGCTACTATACGATCCAGCAGGCCCACTCCTGGGCCTATAACCTAACAAGACAGAATTGGAAAGACCAGGCAGGCAAATCTGCATTGCAGCAGTATTACAATAGCCAAGACATGGAAGCAACCAAAAAGTCCATCAACAGATGAGTGGACAAAGAAGAACTGCTACATGTAGAGATGGAATATTAGCCAAGGAAAAAGTGAAACAATGCCATTTGCTGCACCATAGATGAGTCTAGAGGTAATCACGCAACTTGTAGTAAGTGTGAAAGCGAAAGACACCTATCGTATGATATCACTTATAGGTGTTACCTAAAAATTGATAACAATGAAGATATTTCCACAGAGAAAGGCAATCACAGATGCATTAAACAAACTTATGGTTCCCCAAATCGAAAGGTGTTATTAGCATTGTGTCATAACCTACATGGGAAAAGGATCCAAAGAAGAATAGATATATGTATATGTGTGAAAGAACCACATCTTGCACACCTAGAACAAACAAAACATTGTAATCAAATTTGCTGCGATAAAAAATAAAAATTAAATTAAAAATATGAACAAGAAATAATGAGACATAAACTTAAAGGAATTTTTCCTGGCACATTCCATTCTAATTTACAACGTAGAACAGGACTTCCATTAAGGCTCCGTTGCCCTGGTAACCAGATTTGGTAAAGGAGAAATGCTGCCACCTTGTAGCTGTTTCACACAACAGCAGCTTTAAACCAAATGCTAATGGTCACTTAATTTTCAAAATATGTGCAGGACTGTAAAGGACACCGGGCCTCAAAATATTCCGGGGGTCGTAAATCGACCAGAAAATTCAAAAGACGTCAACATTTCAAAAAGACAATATCAAGAGGCATATTTTACACACATTTTGTCTTTTCTTTCTTTTTCTTTTTGTTTAAAAAATATGATGGAATAATGCTCAATAACAGGAACTAATAAAGTCATGCAAATTCAATCTACAAAAATGTTCACCTTACAACCTTCAGAATGATCATCAGCAAAATAGTCTACAAAACATGAATGCTGAAAGGGTTTTAGAGACCTGTGACCCCTCTAGCTGCTAGTGGGACGTAAAATGGTAACAGCCAGTAGTGAAAAGAGAACGGCGGTGTGTTAAAAGTTAAAAATTGAGCTCACCGTGCTTCCCTGGTGGCGCAGTGGTTGAGAGTCCGCCTGCCGATGCAGGGGACACGGGTTCTTGCCCCGGTCCGGGAAGATCCCACATGCCGCGGAGCAACTAAGACCGTGAGCCATGGCCGATGAGCCTGTGCGTCTGGAGCCTGTGCTCCGCAATGGGAGAGGCCACAACGGGGAGAGGCCAGCGTACTGCAAAAAAAAAAAAAAAAAAATTGAGCTCACCACTCTGTAATAACCTACACGGGAAAGGAACTAAAGATGAATAGATAGATACACAGATATAATGAACCAGATTCTGTACACCTAGAACAAACACAACATTTTAATCAAATTTGCTCTGATAATAAAAATTAAATTTAAAAAACAAACAAGAGGTAAGGAGATATAAGCGCTTGGGGGTTTGCCCTGGCACATTCCACTCTAATTTGCTGCCTACTAACACGACTTCCAGGAAGGCTCTGTTGCCCCAAACCCCAGAGTTGGCAATGTGGAAATGTGCCGCCTTGTGGCCGTTTACTGCAAGAGCGGTTTTAAACCCACAGCTAATGGTCACTTAACATTCACAAGGACTCAGGGGTGTAAAGGACACCTGCCCTCAAAAAATGTCCTGAGGTGAGAAACGGCCAAAAAAATTCAAAAAAGAAAAAATTTTCAAGAAGGTACTATGAAGAGGTAAGTTTGACTTACTCTCTTCTCAAAAAAAGAAAATGGATAGAAGCTCAACCTCAAGAATTATTATACTCATGCAAATCTAATCTACAAAAAAGTTTCAACTCACACTAGTCGACTGACCATCAGAAAAACGTCTACAAAGAATAAATGCTGAAGGGGTTTTAGAGAACTGTGTACCCTCTAACTGCTGGGGGGATGTAAACTGGTAACAGTCAGTAGTGAGAACATAATGGAGGTGTGTTTAAAGGTAAAAATTGAGCTACCACGTGAACTGGTAGGTCCTTTGATGCACCTATCACCTGAGCAGACCAGAATGAAAAAGACACAGGCTGGCAATCCTGCACTGCAGGAACATTTAACATAGCCAAGACTTGGAAGAAACCAAAATGTCCATGAACAGAAAAATGCACAAAGAAGAAGTGGTCCATGTACACAATGGAATATTAGCCATGGAAAACAATGAAACAGTGCCGTTTGCACCACCATATAAGGACCTAGAGATAATCACCCAACTTGAAGTCAGAAAGAAACCGAAAGACAGATATCCTATGACATCACTTCTAGGTGTTACCTAAAAATTGATACCCATGAACTTATTTCCAAGAGAAGGAAAAGCATGGACTAAGAAAATAAAATTATGTTTCACCAAATGGAAAGGTGTAAGGAATGAATGAATTAAGATATGGCAGTTAACAGACATGTACTAACATATATTAAATATATAATCGCAAAATACCTATGGAATACCAAGAGAGTTCTATTCAACACTCTGTAATAACCTACACAGGAAAGGATCCAAAGATGAATAGAAAGATATATTGATATGATGAACCAGATTCTGTACACCTAGGAAAAACAACATTTTTATCAAATTTGCTCTGATACCTAATAAAAATTAAATTTAAAAAACAAGTAAGGAGATATAAGCTCTTGGGGGTTTGCGCTGGCACATTCCACTCTAATTTGAAGCCTACTAACACGATTTCCAGGAAAGTTCTGTTGCCCAAAACCCAGAGTTGGAAATGTAGAAATGCTGCCGCCTTGCGGCCGTTTCCCGCAAGAGCAGCTTTAAACCCACAGCTAATGGTCACTGAACATTCACAAGGCCTCAGGGCTGTAAAGAACACCTGCCCTAAAAAATTGTGCTGAGGGAGGGAATGGCTAAAAAAATTCAAAACAGGCAAATTTTTCAAGAAGATGGTATGAAGACGTAAGTTTTACTCACTGTCTTTTTTAAAAAAGGAAAATGGATAAAAGCTTAACCTCAGGAATTATTACACTCATGCAAATCTAATCTACAAAAAGGTTTCAACTCACGCAGGTCGACTGACCATCAGCAAAAAGTCTACAAATAATGAATGCTGAAGTGGTTTTTGAGAACTGTGTACCCTCTAGCTGCTGGTGAGATGTAAAGTGGTAACAGCCAATAATGAGAACAGAAAGGAGCTGTATTTAAAAGTAAAAATTGAGCTACCATTGAATGCAGCAGGCCCACCGCTGGGCCTCTCACATGAGAAGACCAGAATCCAGAAGACACAGGCTGCAAAAGCTGAACTACAGCCTTATTCACAATAGCCAAGACATGGAAGCAACCTAAATGTCCATCAACAGATGAATGGATAAAGAAGTGGTCCATGTACACAATGCAATATTAGCCATGGAAAACAATGAAACACTGCTCTTTGAGGTACCATAGATAAGCCTACAGATAATCACAGAACATGCGGTAAGTTGGAAAGCTAAAGACATATATCCTATGATATCACTTATAGGTGTTACCTAACAACTGACAAAAATGGACATATTTACACAGAGAAACACACACACAGACTTAAAAAACAAACTATGTGTATCTAAAAGGAAAGGTGGTGGCAATGTATAAATTAAGATTAGGTTTACCATACCTATACAAATACAGATTAAGTACATATATCAAAAAGCCCGAGCACATAGCAAGAGACGCCTACAGAACACTCTGCAATCCTTTACATGGGAAACTGATCTGTACATGAATAGATATATATGATGTACAAATGAGCCAGATTGTGTACACATAGAACTGTATCCTAATCATTACCCCGATTAAAACAATTAAAAGAATGAACAAGAAGTAATGAGATATAAACTTCAGGGACTTTTTCCTGGCACATTGCATTCTAATTTACAACCTAGTAACAGGACTTCCAAAAAGGCTCTGATGCCCTAGTAACCAGATTTGGGGATGGAGAAATGCTGCCGCCTTGTGGCCGTTTCCCACAACACCAGCTTTAAACCCAGTACTAATGGTCACTAAATATTCACAATCATTGCAGGCATGTAAATGACACCTGCTCTCAAAAAAATTCCTGGGGTTGAAAGTAGACCACAAAATTCAAAAGAGGGCAACCTTCCAAGAAGACAATTTCAAGAGGTAAATTGTACTCACACTTTTTTTTTCTAAAGAAAAGAGAAAGGTGTGGAAAATGCTGAATATTAGGAATTATTAAAGACATGCAAATCCAAATTACAAAAGCCTATCAGCTCACACCAGTCAGAGTGGCCATGAGAAAACATTCTGCAAACAATAAATGCTGACGGGGTTGTGGAAAAATGCGTACGCTCGGTGTTAAATGGACGTGGTAAGAGCCACTAGTGAGAACACAATGGAGGTGTTTTGAAAAGGTAAACATTGAGCTACCAGTCAATGAATCATACCCACTATTGGGCCTATCACCTGAGAAAATGAGAATCAAAAGTCACAGGCTGGCAATACTGCACTCCAGCAATATTTACCATAGCCAACACTTGGAAGCAACGAAAATGTCCATCAACACAGGAATGCACAAAGAAGAAGTGGTCCATGTACACAATGGGATATTACTCCACTAAAAAATATAAATTAAATTTAAAAAACAAACGTAAGTAAGGAGACATAAGCTTTGGGGGGTATATCAGGGCACACTGCAGTCTAATTTATAACTGAGGAACAACACTGGCAGGAAGGTCTGTTTCCCTAGGTACCAGAGTGGGGAACGCAGAAATGCAGTCGCCGTCTGGCCGATACGTGCAAAAGCAGCTTTGAAATCTGTGCTAATGGGCACTTCATATGCACAAGTACTGCAGGGTTGCAAATGAAACCTGCCCTTAAAATGTCTTGACGCAGGTAAAGGCCAAAAAATTTCAAAATATGGCACATACTTCAAGAAAACAATTTGAAGAAGTCAGCTGTAATAACAGTTTGAAAAATAAAAGGACATGCCTGAGAGCTCAATTTCAAGGGATTATGAGACACATGAAAATCCAACCACAAAGAGGTATCAGCTCACACCACTCAGAATAACCATCAGCAAAAAAACTACAAATGATCAATGCTGAAGAGGTTGTGGAGAAATGCATAACCTCAATTTGAAGTGGGACGTAACCTGGTAAGAGCCACTAATGGGAACAGAATGGAGGTGCCTTTAAAAGGTCAACCTTGAGCTACGATATGATCCAGCAGGCCCACTCCTCAGGCTATATCCTAAGACAGAATTGGAAATACACAGGCAGGCAAATCTGTACTGTAGAAGCATTACAATAGCCAAGACATGGAAGCAACCAAAACATCCATCAAGAGATGAGTGAACAGGGCTTCCCTGGTGGTGCAGTGGTTGAGAGTCCGCCTGCCCATGCAGGGGTCACAGGTTCGTGCCCCGGTCCGGGAGGATCCTACATGCCGTGGAGCGGCTGGGCCCGTGAGCCATGGCCGCTGAGCCTGCGCGTCCAGAGCCTGTGCTCCACAATGGGAGAGGCCACAACAGTGAGAGGCCCGTGTACCGCAAAAAAAAAAAAAAAGAGAGAGATGAGTGGACAAAGAAGAACTGGTACATGTACAGATGGAATATTGGCCAAAATGAAACAATGCCATTTGCAGGACCATAGAGGAGTCTAGAGGTAATCATGCAACTTGTAGTAAGTGAGAAAGCGAAAGACAAATATCCTATCATATCACTTATAGGTGTTACCTAAAAATTGATACCAGTGAAGATATTTCCACAGAGAAAGGCAATCACAGATTCATTAAACAAACATATGGCTCAACAAATGGAAAGGTGTGAGGATTGGATACATTACAATATTGGGGTTAACAGAGATATACAAACACATGTGAAATATATAATCACCAAAGACCTACGGCATACCAAGAGAAGGCTACTCAACACTGTGTCATAACCTACATGGGAAAAGGATCTGAAGAATATATATATGTGTGTGTGTGTGTGTGTGTGTGTGTAAAAGAGCCACATGTTGTACACCTAGAACAAGCAAAACATTGTAATCAAACTTGTTGTGATAAAAAATAAAAATTAAATTAAAAAAACGAACAAGAAGTAATGAGACATAATCTTAAGGGGCTTTTCCTGGCACATTTGATTCTAATTTACAACCTACAACACTACTTCCATTATGGCTCTGTTGCCCTAGGAACCAGATTTGGTAAGGAGAAGTGCTGCCGCCTTCTGGCCATTTCACACAACAGTGCTAATGGTCACTTAATATTCAAAATAATTGCAGGCCTGTAAATGACACCTGCCATCACAAAAAATCCTGGGGTCGTAAAATCGACCAGAAAATTCAAAAGACGTCAACATTTCAAGAAGACAATTTCAAGAGGCATATTTTACGCACATTTTGTCTTTTCTTTTTTTTTCTTTAAAATGAAATGGAATTGAAAAATGCTCAACATCAGCAATTAATAAAGCCATGCAAATCCAACTAGAGAAATGTTCACCTCACAGCCATCAGAATGTTATTCAGCAAAAAGTCTACAAAGAGTAAATACTGAAGGGGTTTCAGAGAACTGTGTACCCTCTAGCTGCTGGCGGGTTGTAAACTGGTAACAGCCAGTATTGAGAACATAATGGAGGTGCATTTAAGGGTAACAATTGAGCTACCATGTGATCTGGTAGGTCCTTGGATGCACCTATCACCTGAGCAGAGCAGAATGGAAAAGACACAGGCTGCCAAACCAGAACTGCAGGAACATTTAACATAGCAAAGACTTGGAAGAAACCAAAATGTCCATCAACAGAAAAATGCACAGAGGAAGCGGTCCATGTAAACAATGGAATGTTAGCCATGGAAAACAATGAAACAGTGCCGTTGGCACCACCATATAAGGACCTAGAGATAATCACCCAACTTGATGTAAGAAAGAAACTGAAAAACAGATATCCTATGACATTACTTCTAGGTGTTACCTAAAAATTGATACACATGAACATATTTCCAAGAGAAGAAAAAGCATGGATTAAGAAAAAAATATTATGTTTAATCAAATGGAAAGGTGTAAGGAATGCATGAGTTAGGATATGGGGGTTAACAGACATGTATTAATACATATGAAATATATAATCACAAAATACCTATGGAATACCAAGAGAGGTCTACTCAACACTCTGTAATAACCTACACGGGAAAGGATCCAAAGATGAATAGATAGATACGTTGATATGATGAACCAGATTCTGTACACCTAGGAGAAACAACATTTTTATTAAATTTTCTCTGATACCTAATAAAAATTAAATTTAAAAAGCAAACAAGTAAGGCGATATAAGCTCTTGGGGGTTTGCGCTGGCACATTCCACTCTAATTTGAAGCCTACTAACACGATTTCCAGGAAAGCTTTGTTGCCCCAAAACCCAGAATTGGAAATGTAGAAATGCTGCCGCCTTGTGGCCGTTTCCCGCAAGAGCGGCTTTAAACCCACAGCTAATGGTCACTTAACATTCACAAGAACTCAGGGCTGTAAAGGACACCTGCCCTCAAATATTGTGCTGAGGGAGGGAATGGTGAAAAAATTCAAAACAGGCAAATTTTTCAAGAAGATAGCATGAAGACAAGTTTTACTCACTGTGTTTTTAAAAAAGGAAAATGGATAAAAGCTCAACCTCAGGAATTATTAGAATCATGCAAATCTAATCTACAAAAAGGTTTCAACTCACACCAGTCAAATGACCATCAGCAAAAGGTCTACAAACAATAAATACTGGAGGGGTTTTAGGGAACTGTGTACCCTCTAGCTGCTGATGAGATGTAAAGTGGTAACAGCCAATAATGAGAACAGAAAGGAGCTGCGTTTAAAAGTAAAAATTGAGGTACCATTCAATCCAGCAATCACACCACTGGGCCTCTCACCTGAGAAGACCAGAATCGAGAAGACCCGGGCTGCAAAAGCTGCACTGCAGCCTTATTCACAATAGCCAAAAGAGTGAAGCAACCAAAATGTCCATCAACAGATGAATGGTTAAAGAAAAAATGGTCCATATACACAATGGAATATTAGCCATGGAAAACAATGAAACACTGCTATTTGAGGCACCATAGAGGAGCTTGGAGATAAACACAGAACATGAGGTAAGTCAAAAAGCAAAAGACCTATATCCTATGATATCACTTATAGGCGTTATCTAATAACTAACACGAACATATTTCCACAGAGAAAGATACTCACAGACTTAGAAATTAAGTATGCTTATCAAAAAGCAAAGGGCAGAATGGATAAATTAATATTAGTGTTACCATACATATACAAATACATATTATAAACATATATCAAAAAGACCGACCATATAGCAAGGGAGGTCTACGGAACACTCTGTAATATTTTACATGGGAAGAGGATCTGAACATGAATAGACATACATATTGTACAAATGAACCAGATTGTGTACACCTGGACAAACAATATTGTAATCATTACCCCAATTTAAAAAAATTTAAAACCAAGAAGAAGTAATGAGACATAAACTTATGGGCGTTTCTCCTGGCACATTCCATTCTAACTTACAACCTAGGAACACGACTTCCAGAAAGGCTCTGCTGCCCTAGTACCCAGGTTTGGGAATGGAGAAATGCTGCCTCCTTGTGGCCCTTTCCCACAGCAGCAGCTTTAAACCCAGTGCTAAAGGTCACTAAATATTCACCAAACTTGCAGTTCTGTAATGACAGCTGCCCTCCAAAAAATCCTGGGGTCGAATATCGACCAAAAATTCAAAAGAGGTCAACATTCCAAGAAGACAATTTGAAGAGATATATTGTACTCACAGTTTTTCTTTTTAACATAAAAGAAAAAGGCGTGGAAAATGATGAATTTTAGGAATTTTTAAAGACATGCAAACCGAAATTACAAAAACCTATCAGGTCACAGCAGTCAGAATGGCCATTAGCAAAAATGCTGCAAACAATAAATGCTGAAGGGATTGTGGAGAAATGCATACCCTCGGTTCTAAGGGGGATGTGGTAAGAGCCACTAATGAAAACACAATAGGGGTGCTTTGTAAAGGTAAACATTGAGCTACTAGTCAATCAGTCACACCCACTGCTGGGCCTATCACCTGAGAAAATGAGAATCAAAATATCACAGGCTGGCAATCTTGCACTCCAGCAATATATAATATAGCCAACACTTGGAAGCAGCGAAAATATCCATCAACAGAGGAATGCACAAAGAAGAAGTGGTCCATGTACACAATGGCATGTGACTCCAATAAAAAATATAAATTCAGGGCTTCCCTGGTGGCGCAGTGGTTGAGAGTCCGCCTGCCGATGCAGGGGACATGGGTTCGTGCCCTGGTCCGGGAAGATCCCACATGCCGCGGAGCGGCCAGGCCTGTGAGCCATGGCTGCTGAGCCTGCACGTCCGGGGCCTGTGCTCCGCAAAGGGAGAGGTCACAACAGTGAGAGGCCCGCGTATCGAAAAAATATATATATATATATACATATATATAGTATATATATATGTATATATACACATATATATATACATGTATATATATAAATTCAAATTAAAAAACAAACATAAGTAAAGAGACATCAGCTTTGGGGAGTTTATCCGGGCACATTCCACTCTAATTTATAACTGAGGAAGACCACTGGCCGGAAGGTCTGTTTCCCTAGTTACCAGCATGGTGAACGAAGAAATGCTGCTGCACTCTGGCCGTTACCTGCAAAAGCAACTTTAAAGCCTGTATTAATGGTCACTTCATGTGAACACGTACTGCAGGGCTGTAAATGAAATCTGCCCTCAAAATGTCTTGAGAGAGGTAATGGCCAATAAATTTCAAAATGTGACACATACTTTAAGAAAACACTTAGAAGAACTAAGCTGTAATCACAGTTTGAAAAATAAAAAGGACATGCCTTAAAGCTCAATTTCAATGGATTATGAGTCACACGCAAATTCAACCACAAAGAAGTATCAGCTCACACCATTCAGAATATCCATCAGCAAGAAAACTACAAACAATAAATGCTGAAGGTGATGTGGAGAAATGCATACCCTCAACTGTAAGTGGGATGTAACCTGGAAATAGCCAGTAGTGAGAACAGATACTTGGTGCCTTTAAAAGGTAAACCCTGACATACCATGTGATACAGGAGGCCCACTCCTGGGCCAATAACATAAGAAGACAGAATTGGAAAGACACAGCCAGGCAAATGTGCATTGCAGCAGTATTACAATAGCCAAGACATGGAGGCAACCAAAAAGTTCATCAAGTGGTGAGTGGACAAAGAAGAACCGGTACATGTACAGATGGAGTATTACCTAAGGAAAAAAATGAAACAATGCCATTTTCAGCACCACAGATGATTCTAGAGGTCATCAGGCAAATTGTACTAAGTCAGACAGCAAAAGGCACATATCCTATAATATCACTTATAGGTGTTAGCTAAAAGTGATACCAATGAAGATATTTCCACGGAGAAAGGCAATCACAGATTCATTAAACAAACTTATGGTTCACCAAATGGAAAGGTGTGAGGATTGGATACATTAGGGTATTGGGGTTAACACAGACATAGAAACACGTGTTAAATATATAATCACCAAAGACCTACGGAATACCAAGAGAAGACTACTCAACATTGTGTAATAACCTACATGAGAAAACGATCTGAAGAAGTATAGATACATGAATATGTGTAAAAGAACCAAGTCTTGCACACCTAGAACAAACAAAACATTTTAATCATATTTGTTCTGATAAAAAATAAAAATTAATTTAAAAAAAGAACAAGAAGTAATGAGACATAAACTTAAGGGGCTTTTTGCTGGCACATTGCATTCTACTTTACAACCAGAACACAACTTCCATTAAAGCTCTGTCATCACTAATAAAGCAGCTTTATAAGCAATGCTGAAGGTAGCTTAAAAGAAGTCTCACTAATTATTGATAGTAACAAGAAAACAAACAAAAGTAAAAATCACACTGCAAAAAGTATACATAGAGTAAGGGTAGTAGATCAAACACTTATTCAACTTCTGTAAAGAGTAAAAGACAACAGTAGTATGTTTTTTTAAAAAGAGCGAGCCCAAATAAATCAGAAATGAAAGAGATGATGTTACAACAGCCACCACAGAAATACAAAGTATCCTAAGATACACACAAAGTAACTCAGGGCTCAGACTGGACAGAGCTCACTCTCCATTCCCCTGTACATGACTTACAGGAGCCTCAGGAACTGAGGATGGGGTCCCTGAGGAGAGGCACAAGATAGAAGATGTTAGGCATTAACATGACTGCATTCATCTTAAACGTGCCTGAACTATATTCACAGGAGATGATTTTGCCCTGTATGTACATCGGCACCTCTAGTCAGAACTGCAGATCTTTGGCTTCACCACCTCTACTGACAGCATTAGCTTCACCTGCTGTGGACCGTCTCTTATAGGATTTCTAGAACCACAAAGCATCGAAGCTTCACAGGACCCAGAGTCTGTGCGACTCCACTCCGAGTCTCAGAGTCTCAACTGCACTCAGAGACTCAGAGTCTCAACAGAGACTCCACTCTTGGAGGGCACACACAAAGTAGTGTGCACATCAGGACCCAGGGGAAGGAGCAGTCACCCCATAAGCAAATGACCAGACCTACCTGCTAGTTTTAGAGGTCTCCTGCAGAGGTGGGGAGTGGCTGTGGCTCACCATGGGGACAACGACACTGGAAGCAGAAGTTCTGGGAAATACTCCTTGGCGTGAGCCCTCCCAGAGTCCGCCATTAGCCCCACCAAGAGCAAGGTAGGCTCCAGTGCTGGGTCGCCTCAGGCCAAACAAACAACAGGAAGGGAACCCAGCCCCGTGCATCAGCAGACAAGCGGATTAAACTTTTTATTACATTTTATTTAATCCACAGACAAGCAGATTAAAGCTCTGCCCAGCAGAGCAACACCCAGCTCTACCCACCACCAGTCCCTCCCATAAGGAAGCTTGCACAAGCCTCTAAGATAGACTCATCCACCAGAGAGCAGACAGCAGAAGCAAGAACTACATTTCTGCAGCCTGTGGAAGGAAAACCACATTAACAGAAAGATAGAGAATATGAAAAGGCAGAGGACTTTATACCAGATCAAGGAATGAGATAAATCCCCAGAAAAACAATGAAATGATGTGGGGATATGTAACCTTCCAGAAAAAGAATTTGGAATAATGATAGTGAAGATGATCCAAGACTTTGGGAAAAGAATGTAGGCAAAGATCAAGAAGATGCAAGAATTTTTTCATGTGCCAAGAAGCACATGAAAAGCTGCTCAACATCACTAATTATTAGAGAAATGCAAATCAAAACTACAATGAGGTAACACCTCACACCTGTTAAATGGGCATCATCAGAAAATCTACAAACAACAAATGCCGGAGAGGGTGTGGAGAAAAGGAACCCTCTTCCACTATTGGTGGGAATGTAAATTGATACAGTCACTATGGAGAACAGTATGGAGGTTCCTTAAAAAACTAAAAATAGAATTACCATATGATCCAGCAATCCCACTACTGGGCATATACCCAGAGAAAACCATAAATCAAAAAGATACATTCACCACAATGTTCATTGCAGCACTATTTACAATAGCCAGGTAATGGAAGCAACCTGAATGCCCACAGACAGACGAATGGATAAAGATGTGGTACATATATAAAATGGAATATTACTCAGCCATAAAAAGGAATGAAATTGGGTCATTTGTAGAGATGTCGATGGATCTAGAGACTGTCATACAGAGTGAAGTAAGTCAGAAAGAGAAAAACAAATATTGTTTATTAAGGCATATATGTGGCACCTAGAAAAATGGTACAGATGAACCAGTTTTCAGGGCAGAAATAGAGACACAGATGTAGAGAACAAACGTATGGACACCAAGGGGGGGAAGCCGTGGGGGTGTGGTGGTGGGATGAGTTGGGAGATTGGGATTGACATGTATACACTTATATGTATAAAGTAGATAACAAATAAGAACCTGCTGTATAAAAAAATAAATAAAATTAAATTAAAAAATTAAAAAAATAAAATAAAAATAAAACAGAAAAAGAAGTTCTTCCCTTCACATAGATGTATTTATATGAATGAATTATTTCCATGCTTATATCTATAACTACAAAAAAGAGGAATAAAATCTACCTTGAACCAAAAATGAAAAAAAAGAAAAAAAAACAACAGAACCCACCAGTTATACAAGGAAAACCCTATCAGGGCACTTGCTCCAGTGGTAAACAATTCTGAAGTTGGTCAGAGGTGGGGAAATCTCCCATGCAGCCAGCAGCCCCCCCCCCCAATAAGCGTCCTCATTGCAAAGCTGGGGGACCGTGCTGAGGCGTCTCTGAGTAAACGTGAGCTGAGCCCCAAGTAGATGCTGCTGAACTGTTCCCACCCTTCCCAGGTAAAACACCTGAATGTGTACAAGGACTTGAAAGCCTAGAGGAAGGGCCGTGGAGCCACACCAGCGACAGCAAGCCAGCCAACTTGGTGCCTGCAGGCCAGCCAGGATGGTCCTGGCCCCGGGCGCTCTTCTGGAAGCTTTCCATTTCCCTGAGGTACCCCTCCTGTCCCAGCCCCCACTGCTTTTTTCCTTCCTCACCTCTGCTCGGGGAGAAATTCCAGCGGCAGGTATGGGTGACACATCCTCTTCTTTAGGAGGTGGCAGCCTGGCAACTCCTGCAGAAAGTCCAGCACAGCCCCACTCACACTGGGCCACCCACAAAGCCATGGCCCCTCACTCCCTCCCACCAGCACAGCCCCGAGACTGCTGACGGAGCAGAGAATATGGCGTCAGGCACAGCTGCAGGGGCTCTTGCTGCCTGGAGGGGTGTTTATATTGACCTCAACCCAGGCACACCTGGGGAGGGCTGGCCGGCAGAGTCAGGCTGCCCAGGTCAGCCAATCTTCACCCTTCAGGGGCTCACAGTTGCAGAAAATGGACCTTGCTGAACTGGCCAGGTCCAACGAACAGGTATGGGCTCCTGAGAGTCAGGATAGACAAGGGACTGCAGCTCCGGCTTGTTTTCTAATCATTTTATCTGGCCCATGAGTGCGAGACAACTTCAAGAAGACCCTCTCCTAATGAGAGGAACCCAGGAGTCAGGGAGAGGAGGGGTGGTGGGTGGAGACAGAGGCCTGGTGCGCCGGCTGCAGTGGAAGTCTCTGGAAAACCAGGCAGAGGGAGGCCGCACAGAGTGATGCCCAGGGTCACAGACCTGTTGGAGCTGCTGTTTGTTAGTTCAAGTCCTGCTCTGTGGTGCTCTTTGTCATCTCTGAGCGACAGGTGAGCTGGGGGTGCTCTGCAATGAGGGCTATGTGCACGGTTCCTGTGTGCCCAGCCCTGCCGGGGTACCTGCCCAGGGGAGCTCCGTATCCTGGGAGGGGCCTGACCACGAGAGCCCCATGGGCTGCTGGGTAGCTGCACAGGTGAACTCCATACCCTGGGAGGGGCCTGAACATGAGAGCCCCGTGGGCTGCTGGGGATCTGCCCAGGTGAGTCCCATATACTGGGAGGGGCCTAACCACTAGAGCCCCGTGGGCTGCTGAGGACCTGCCCAGGTGAACTCAATATCCTGGGAGGGGCTTCACCATGAGAGCCCCATGGGCTGCGGGGGACCTGCCCAGGTGAGCTCCATATCCTGGGATTGGCCTGACCACGAGAGCCCTGTGGGCTGCTGGCGATGTGGTAAAGGATGTCAGGACAGTCAGTGAAGCCACCGAGGATATACATCCAGTAGTTCCTAATTCCTACACCCTGCTGGTCATTCTACCATCCACCAGGGCATGGTATTCTGTATTAGACTTCAGTGATGCCTTCTTCTGTATTCCATTAGTCCCAGAGTCACAAGAAATTTTGGCTTGTGAGTGGCAGGACTCAACATACAACAAAAACAATACTGCTGGCTGTCCTGCCCCAAGGGTTCAAAAATTCCCACACCATCTTTGGGGAAACATTAGCTAAAGACCTAGAAGTTCCACCTCTGGAAAAAGGAACCCTCCTTCAATATGCAGATGACATTCTGATCGCCAACCCTACTAAGGAGGCCTCTGAACTACCCAGCCAATAAAGGATAGAAGGTGTCCAAGGAAAAGGCTCAAATATCACAGACTAAGGTGACCTGCCTGGGCTTCATTCTCACAGAAGGTCAGAGAAGCGCATCCCAGGAAAGGGAAGAAGCCATTTGCAGCCTTACCCCTTCTAAAACTAGAAGACAGTTTAGGGGTTCCTGGGGAGGCCGGGGTTTGCTGCATCTGGATCCCTAACTACAGTCTAATAGCTGAACCTCTATATGAAACACTGAAAGGAAAAGATGATGATCCTTTTGAATAGAATCCAGAAGAGGCCTTTCAAGAATGGAAAGAGCAGTTAATTCAGATCCTTGCCCTGGAACTCCCTAATTTAGCTAAACCCTTTGACCTTTACATTCCCGGTCGAAGGTGAATCGCCCTTGGAGTATTACTGTAAAAACTGGGACCACTTGAAATGGAACAATGCAAGAATGCCCTCCAGGTAGGATAAACTACGGTCATCAAGGGCTTGGCCAGCCGCCCCATCCGGCCAGGATACTGGGGGTATCTAAAAACCTGGAAATCAGCAGCCCACAAGGCCAGCTCCCTCCTAAGGGAAAAGGACCCCACATGGTGATCCTAACCACCCACCATGCCCTGAAGTTGCAGGGGTCACTCCGTGGGCACACTGACCTCGAGTGACGAGGCCCTCCAACTCGAACCACCAGAGAGACAACTGGGGGCAATGGGCCCCCATGACGACTCGTGTGACCATCACTTAACCTGGAGTTTCTCTCAGAAAACAACAAGAGTGTGCCCCAAAAGAGCAGACTGCTGCTTGCAGGACTTACTGCACCCAGAGAGGAGCTAATAAGCTTGGCGGGGGAACCGTATATCATGCTGTCACCATAGAAGAGCCTACAGACACCGCGGTGACAGCGGCCAATAAGACCGGCTGGACTCCTGGCTACTTCAAAAGGCCGTTGACTCAGTGGCCGTCACGGTCCTGGATCACCACCGACCCTGGACTGTCTGGGAGTTGAGCAGGCAGGGCTCTGACACCTGGTGCTGTTTGTACATTAATTCAGGGGCCTAACTACTGGTCAGAGCATCTAGGCTGGCAGAAACCGTCAGCCTAAGGTGGCCGAACAAATGTGGGGTGGGGTTAAACCGGCCCCCCCAGCGTCTCTGTGCATCTCTTTCCTGGACCCTTAAAGGTCATTAGAATGTATAACACTTCCAATGCTGGTGCTCAGGTGGACGAGCGGTGAGGCAGGAGGCCTGGTGACAATCAACTTCACCTGGAGGCTGCTAGGGAGACGTTCTGCCCCTCCCACCCGGGTAGGAGGACTCCCAACTCAGCACGAAGCAGTTACAGTAGAGGGGTCTGCACCCTCAGCGCCCCAAGAATGAGGAACGGGACAAAAGACAGAGGAGGGGTTTGTCACCGGCAAAGCCCATTAAAAATTTCTGGGAGATAAAAATAGAATCTGGGCAATAAAATAAAGTCTAACCTTTTTTTCCTTTGTGCTTTGTCTAATCTCACGTGCTCCTAGGGTTCCGCATGCAGAGGTCCCACACCCGGCACTTCAGACCCGATTTCCTAGTGCAGAATGGCTGGGTCGACACCTCAGCTCGAGGGCCCCGTGCAGACTCCGCGACATAGAGCCTGAGCTGCAGCCAATACGGCCCTTGAGAGCTCCGCCCCCTCCCTGCTGCTGATGCTGCCCGGATCCCTACACAGCAGCCCGGCCCACAGCCCGCGGAGGAGCACATGCTCTCACCTCTCCATTCTCTGATCAAAATATAAAGTTTCCTTTGCTTCTGAAAAAGCTCAGTCTCTATCTGTTGGCTCCAATGACACTGGGCAGGGAGACCCTTGTTGGGGCCCACTCTGGAGGATCAGTAATAGAATTTGAGAACATTGTAACTTCAATGAACAGATGTGTGAGCCAAACTGTAATTAACATAGAGCAGTGTGTAAGGCTCGGTAAAATAAGATGTTTCCAACACTTCCATTTGATATTTCCATCACTTTATTACAAGCAAGTTCAGTGAAGAGGTTTGTCTTATTTGTCAGGTCAACATTAGAGAAATGAAGTGATTTCTTTCCAAGGATGTACATCTAATAATCTTGGCTGAAGCTTCAATCTTGTTTTGAATGCTTTTCCATTGAAAATGATACCTCTCTTTCAGCTCCCCCATTTCTGAGAAGTATAAAATCTTATAATTTATTATTACCAAAGGGGAAAGGTGGGAGGAGGGATAAATTAACAGTTTGGGATTAACACATACACACTGCTATGTATAAAATAGATCATCAACAAGGAACTACTGTATAGCACAGGGAAATACGCTCAATATTTTGCAATAACCTATAAGGGGAAATAATCTGAAAAAGAATAAATATTTTTATCGACATCATCTATCAACTACAGATAAAATGTAACCTAATGGAAGCCGATGGTGAGCGCTTCTGACCCTGAAGACTTCAATCATCTAAAGTTCGGACTCTGCCTACACCCCAAGGCCCTTAATGAACATACGTGTAGCCGTAGCTTAAAAATTCCCCAGTTTGGGGTTCGGGGAGACACTGATTTGGAAAAAATCCTGGTGTTCTCCTTACATGCATGGGACCCTTCCTACTGCTAAAACATGCCTGTCACACCCAGAGGATGGTACACCGTTTGATCGGGAAGAGTTTGGAAAAGGCATCTCATCTCCACATCTCCCGGTGCTCAGGTTCACCCCTCCAGCGTCTTTCCTAACAATCTCCCCACTTGGGGACGTCAGCACCATCAACATCCTGTTGTGCACAGTTTGGAATTTGTCCAGAGGATGAAGCGGAAGGAGGAGAAACAATGAGAGACAAGTCCTAAGTGTTCGGACAGGCACATGTCACTCTAATTTCCAATCAGGAAGACGAATTGACCAAAGGCTAGGATTGCCCACGGAAACAGAATAGGGCTTGAGGAAATCCCGCTGCTTTGTGGTCAGTTCCCAAAAACATAAGGTGAAAAATGGAACTCAGGGGCACTAAAATTCACGAAACTGCAGATTTGAAAATATCTATCGTCAAAAAATGTCTTGAGGGAAGTCACCGAAAAGGACTTGTAAGCAAGGGAGAATGGCAGGAAAGGGATTTGAAGAGGTAGAAATGACTCGCCATAAAAGCACAAGAAGAGGGGCTGAACATCACCAACGCTGCAGTTGGCCAAAAAGGGCGTATGCGTTTTTTCTGAATATATTCAAGAAAAGAGCATACACCCTTTTTAGCCAACCAAACAGGTGGGCACTGGAAATCAATACTACAAAAGGCATCACTTTGCATCAGTCAGAAGAGCCATCCTCATAAAGTGTAAACACCAGATATGCAGGACAGGGCGAGGAGAAAAGGGAGCCCTGTGAGGCTGATATTGGAAATGTAAATTGCCAACGGCCACTCTGGAGAAGTGTATTGTGTTTACTAAACATCTAAAAAGTGAGCTACAGAGGATAGGGCACTTGCACTCATGGGCGTATATCTTGGGAAAAACAAAACTCGACAGGACACAGGCACCCCAACATTTACCACACCTCTGTTTAAAAGAGCCTCGATTTGGATATAACCTAAATGACCCTGGAAGGAAAAAATGGATAAGAGAGATGTGGTACTTATGTAGAGTGGAATATTACTCAGCCCGGAAATCAATGAAATAAGGCCAGTTGCAACAACTCCGGAAGAGTTACGTAGCTACAGATGAAATAAATTACAAAACAGAAACATAGTCAAATATGTAGAAAACACACATAAGGCTGCTAAACAGGAAAGGTGGGGAGGGGTGAGGCATTATCCAGGAGGTTGAAATTAGCAAAGACACTGTTCCAAATGCCAAATTGATAATCAACAAGGCCTACACGGTACCTCAAAGAACTGCACTCAGCACACTCAAGCCACCGGAAAAGAATATATACAACTGGTAAGAATCTGAAAAAAAAATTATTGATGTCTCTCTGTACGTGAATCAAGTAGATGTACAGCAGCAAGAAACAGAGCATTGAAAATCAACTGTAACCCATGTAAAAATAAATTTAAAAAAAAAGACAGTGAGACAGAGAAAAATTCTTACAACTCTCGCTCAGGAGCTGTGATGCAACATGGATTGAACACATCTAGACCCACAGCAGGATGAGACATAAGTCTGGAAACTATTCGTGCTAAGAGAATTAGTGAGGTTGGGTGAGGAAATGCCGATCCGTTAAAGTAATACTGCCTGGTACCCATTCCATGGGTACCAAATCTGCAGGTTCAAGGGAATCTTCCTACAGCTAAAACATGCATGGGAAACCAAGAGGACTGTACACCAGGTGATCGGGTAAGGTGTCTAGAATGCACATTATTTTTCATCTCCTGGAGATCGGGTTCGCCACTCCAGCTGCTTTACTAAAAGTCTCCCACCTTGGAGAATCAGCAGCTCTAAACTCCTGTTTCGCACAGTTTGCAATTTGTCCAGAGGATGAACGGGAAGAGGGGGAACGAATGAGAGACTAGCTGTAGGTGTTTGGACGTGAACATGTCACTCTAATTTCCCATCAGGAGGAAGAATTAACCAAGGATCAGCCTGCCGCCCTGGACCCAGAATAGGGCCTGAAGCAATCCTGAGGTTTTGCAGCCAGCTCACAAAAAAGCGAGTTGAATAATGGAGCTCAGGGGCACTGCAATTCACAAACCTACAGAGTTTTAAAGGACAATTATCATCCAAAAATATATTGAGGTAAGGCAACGAAGAGAATTTGAAGGCAAGGCAGAATTGCAGGAAACAGATTTCAAGATGTAGATTGGAGTCACCTTTAAAGCACATGAAAAGCAGCAGAACTTCAACAATGATGCAGTTGGCCGAAAAGGGTCGTATGCGTTTTTTCCTGAATATATTCAGGAAAAAACGCATACGACCCTTTTCGGCCAACCAAGCAAGCGGGCAAGGCAGATCCGCACTACAAAAAGTCTCACTTCCCACCGGTCAAAAGGGCAATTCGATAAAAGTATAAAAACCAGTAAGGCAGGCCAGGCCATGGAGAACAGGGAGACTTGTTACGCTGATGGGCGGGATGTAAATTTACAACAGCCAATCTGGAGAAGCGTATGGTGTTTCCTAAAATATCTAAAAAACAGAGCTACAGAGCATAGGACACTTCCACTCATGCACATATATCTTGGGAAAACTAACAATCAAAAAGACACAGGCACCCCAAAGTCTAGGGCTGCTCTGTTTACAAGAAACTTGACTTTGGTACACCTTAAATATCCCAGGAAAGAGAAAAATGGATAAAGAAGTTGTGGTACTTATGTACAATGGAATATCACTCAGCTATGAAATCAATGTCATAAGGCCATTAGCAGCATAATGAGTGGTTTTAGGTACAATGATTCTAAGTGAAATAAGTCACACAGAAAAAGAAACTTATCATAAGATATCATGTATAGAGGGAATGTAAACACGGATACACATGAAATGAATTACAAAACAGAACAGAGTCACACATTTAGAAAACACACTTATGACTGCTTAAGGGGAAAGGTGAGGTTGGGTGATACATAAAACCAGAGTTTGAAATTAGCACAGATACCATTCTATAAGCCAAATATGTAATAGACAAGACCTACTGCTTGCTCAATGAACTGGACTCAACACCCCCTATTCACCGCAGAGGAATATATCTGACTAGTAAGAATCTTAAACGTATGTATTGATATGTCTCCGTAAGTGAATCAAGTGTGTGTAGAGCAGCATAAACACAGCAGTAAAAATCAGCTAAACCCCATTATAAAAATAAATTTCAAAAACAAAACACAAAGTCAGGGAAGCAGAGAGAAATTCTTACAAAATTTGTTCAGGGGCTGTGATGCAACCTGGAATGACCACATCTACACCCACAGCTGGATGAGACATAAGGCTGGACACTTGGGGCTCAGAAGACGGTTGAGTTTGGCTGAGCAAATGCAGACCCTCTAAAGCAATACTGCATACTACCCATTCCATGGGTCCCAACCCTCCAGGTTTAAGGGAATCTTCCTATATCTAAAACAAGCATGGGAAACCCAGAGGATGGTACACCGTGTGATCGGGAAAGGTTTCTAAAACGCACCTCACTTTCCCTCTCCTGGTGCTCGGGGTCGCCATCCCAGCCACTTTAGTAACAATCTCCCCACTTGGAGAGTCAGTGCCTTTAACCTCCAGTTTCGCAGTTTGAAATTTCTGCGGAGGATGAACTGGACGAGGGGGAACCAATGAGAGACTAGCTGTAGGTGCTTGGACAGGCACATGTCACTCTAATTTCCCATCAGGAAGAAGAATTAACCAAAGGCGCAGCCTGCCGCAAAGGAACCAGAATAGAGCCTGAAGCAACCCTACTGTTTTGCAGTCAGCTCACAAAAAAAGCAAGTTCAAAAATGGAGCTCAGGGGCACTGTAATGCACAAACCTGCAGAGTTAAAGGACAACTGTCGTCCAAAAATATATTGAGGTAAGGCAACGAAGAGGATTTGAAAGCAAGGCAGAATTGAAGGCAACAGATTTCAAGAGGTAGATTGGAGTCGCCTTTAAAACACATGAATAGTGGCAGAACTTCGACAATGATTACATTGGCCAAAAAGGGCGGATGCGTTTTTCCTGAATATATTCAGGTATAAAAGCATCCGCCCTTTTTGGCCATCCAAGCAAGCGGGCAATGCAAATCCTTACTACTAAGAAGTCTCACTTCCCACCAGTCAAAAGGGCCATCCGAAAAAAGTGTAGAAACCAGAAAGGAATGACATGCCATGGAGAACAGGGAGCCTTGTTACCCTGATGGGCGGGATGTAAATTGCCAACAGCCACTCTGGAGAAGTGAATTGTGTTTCCTAAAACATCTCAAAAACAGAGCTACAGAGCATAGGGCACTTCCCCCATGGGCGTATATCTTGCAAAAAATAAAAATCAAAAAGACACAGGCACCCCACAATTTAGGGCTGCTATGTTTACAAGAACCTCAAGTTCAGTACACCTTAAATATTTCAGGAAAGAGAAAAATGGATAAAGAAGTTGCGGTAATTATGTACAACGGATTTTCACTCAGCCATGAAATCAATGTTATAAGTCTAGTAGCAGCATAATGAGTGGATTTAGGTATGACGATTCTAAGCGAAATAAGTCACACAAAAAAAGAAACTTATCATAAGATATCATTTATAGAGGGAATGTACACATGGCTACACATGAACTGAATTACAGAGCAGAACAAGAGTCTCACATTTAGAATAAAAAACTTATGCCTGCTTAAGGGGAAAGGTGAGGTGGGGTGATGCAAAAAAACAGAGTTTGAAATTAACACAGATACCATTCCATAAACCACATATGTAATAGACAAGACCTACTCCTTGCTCAATGAACTAGACTCAACACTCCCTATTCACCTCAGAGGAATATATCTGACTAGTAAGAAACTTAAAACCTATGTATTGATATGTCCCCGTAAGGGAATCAAGTGTGTGTAGAGCAGCATAAACACAGCAGTGAAAATCACCTAAACCCATTTATAAAAATAAATTTCAATAACAAAACACAAAGACAGTGAAAGAGAGAGAAATTATTAGAAAATTCGTTCAGGGGCTGTGATGCCACCTATATTGACCACATCGACACCCACACCTGGATGAGACATAAGGCTGGACAGTCTTGGGGCTGAGAGAATTGGTGAGGTTGGGTGAGCAAATGCAGGCCCTTTAAAGTAATACTGCGTGCTACGCATTCCATGGGTCCCAACTCTCCAGGTTCAAGGGAATCTTCCTACAGCTAAAACATGCATGGGAAACCCAGAGGATGGTACACCGTGTGATCGGGAGAGGTTCTAAAACGAACCTCATTTTTCCTCTCTTGGAGCTCGGGTTCGCCATTTTAGCCGCTTAACTAACAATCTCCCCACTTGGAGAGTCAGTGCCTTTAACCTCCTGTTTTGCAGTTTGCAATTTGTGCCGAGGATGAACGGGAAGAGGGGGAACGAATGAGAGACTAGCTGTAGGTGTTTGGACAGGCACAGGTCACTCTAAATTCCCATCAGGAAGAAAAATTAACCAAAGGCTCAGCCTGCCGCCTGGAGCCAGAACACGGCCTGAAGCAATCCTGCGGTTTTGCGGCCAGCTCACAAAAAAGCGAGTTGAAAAATGGAGCGCAGGGGCACTGCAATTCACAAACCTGCAGTTATAAAGGAGAACTCTCGTCCAAAAATATATTGAGGTAAGGCAACGAAGAGGTTTTGAAAGCAAGGCAGAATTGCAGGCAACAGATTTCAAGAGGTAAATTGGAGTCGCTTTTAAAGCACATGAAAAGCGGCAGAATTTCGACAATGTTGCCGTTGGCCAAAAAGGGCGTATGCGTTTTTTCCTGAAGGAAAAAACGCATACGCCCTTTTTGGACAACCAAGCAAATGGGCCATGCAAATCATCACTACAAAGAAGTCTCACTTCCCACCGGTCAAA
Source organism: Phocoena phocoena (assembly GCF_963924675.1). Classification (NCBI taxonomy): domain Eukaryota; kingdom Metazoa; phylum Chordata; class Mammalia; order Artiodactyla; family Phocoenidae; genus Phocoena; species Phocoena phocoena. The sequence goes on along the minus strand of NC_089220.1, from coordinate 138,019,680 downwards.
AGGGCCATCGGAAAGAAGTGTAAACATCAGAAAGGCTGGACAGGCCATGGAGAACAGGGAGACCTGTTACGCTGATGGGTGGGATGTAAATTGCCAACAGCGACTTTGGAGGAGTGTATAGTGTTTCCTAAAATATCTGAAAAACAGAGGGCTTCCCTGGTGGCGCAGTGGTTGAGAGTCCACCTGCCAATGCAGGGACATGGGTTCGTGTCCCAGTGCAGGAAGATCCCACATGCCGCGGAGCGCCTGGGCCCGTGAGCCATGGCCACTGAGCCTGCGCGTCCGGAGCATGTGCTCCGCAACGGGATAGGCCGCAACAGTGAGAGGCCCGCGTACCAGAAAACAAACAAACAAACAAACAAAAATACCTAAAAAACAGAGCTACAAAGCATAGGGCACTTCCACTCATGGGCATATGTCTTGGGAAAACTAAAAATCAAAAAGACACAGCCACCCCAATATTTAGGGCTGCTCTGTTTACAAGAACCTTGACTTCGGTACACCTTAAATATCCCAGGAAAGAGAATAATGGATAAAGAAATGTTGGCACTTATATACAATGGAATAGCACTAAGCCATGAAATCAATGTCATAAGGCCAGTAGCAGCATAATGAGTGGATTTAGGTACGATGATTCTAAGTGAAATAAGTCACACAAAAAAAGAAACTTATCATAAGATATCACTAATACACGGAATGTAAACTTGGCTACACATGAACTGAATTACAAAGCATACAGAGTCACATATTTAGAAAACACACTTATGCCTGCTTAAGGGGAAAGGTGAGGTGGGGTGATACATAAAACCAGAGTTTGAAATTAGCACAGATACCGTTCCATAAACCAAATATGTAATAGACAAAACCTACTCCTTGCTCAATGAACTGGACTCAACACCCCCTATTCACCGCAGAAGACTATATGGGACTAGTAAGAATCTTAAAACCTATGTATTGATATCTGTCTGTAAGAGAATCAAGTGTGTGTAAAGCGGCATAAACACAGCACTGAAACTCAGCTAAACCCCATTATAAAAATAAATTTCAAACACAAAACGCAGCGACAGTGAAAGAGAAAGAAATTTTTACAAAATTTGTTCAGGGGCTGTGATGCAACCTGGAATGACCACATCTACACCCACAGCTGGATGAGACATAAGGCTGGACACTTGGGGCTGAGAGGATTGGTGAGTTTTGGTAAGCAAATGGAGACCCTTTAAAGCAATACTGCGTGCGACCCATTCCATGGGTCCCAACTCTCCAGGTTTAAGGGAATCTTCCTATAGCTAAAACATGCATGGGAAACCCAGAGGATGGTACACCGTGTGATCGGAAAAGGTTTCTAAAACGCACCTCACTTTTCCTCTCCTGGTGGTCGGGGTCACCATTCCAGCCACTTTACTAACAATCTCCCCACTTGGAGAGTCAGTGCCTTTAACCTCCAGTTGAGCAGTTTGCAATTTGTGCGGAGAATGAACTGGAAGAGGGGGAACCAATGAGAGACGAGCTGTAGGTGTTTGGACGTGAACATGTCACTCTAATTTCCCATCAGGGAGAAGAATTAACCAAAGGCTCAGCCTGCCTCCCCGGAACCAGAATAGGGCCTGAAGCAATTCTGTGGTTTTGCAGCCAGCTTCCAAAAAGGTGATTTGAAAAATGGAGCTCAGGGGCACTGCAATTTTCAAACCTGCAGGGATATAAATGATAGCTATAATCCAAAAATATATTGAGGTTAGGCAACGGAGAGGATTTGAAAGCAAAGCAGAATTACAGGAAACAGTTTTCAAAAGGTAGATTGGACTCGCCTTTAAATCACATGATAAGCGGCAGAACTTCGACAATGATGCAGTTGGCCAAAAAGGGCATATCCGTTTTTTCCTGAATATATTCAGGAAAAAAGGCATACGTTCTTTTTGGCCTACCAAACAAGTGGGCACTGCAAATCAGCACTAAAAAGAAGTCTCACTTCGCATTTGTCTAAAGGCCCATCCTGAAAATGTGTAAAAAACAGAAATGCAGGACAGGCTGTGGAGAAAAGGGAGCCTTGTTAGGCTTATGGGCGGGATGTAAATTGCCAATGGCCACTCTGGAGAAGTGTATGGTGTTTCCTAAAACATCTAAAAAAACAGAGCTACAGAGCATAGGGCACTTCCACTCACGGGTGTATATATTTGGGAAAACCAACAATCGACAGGACACAGGCACCCCTACGTTTAGTGCTGCTCTGTTTAGAAATGCCTCGACTTGGGTACAACTTACGTGTCCTTGGAAGTAAAAAATGGGAAAAGAAGATGTGGTACTTATGTACAATGGAATATGACTGAGCAGTTAAATCAGTGAAATAAGTCCAGCTGCAGCAACTCATGGAGACTGAGGTACAATCATTCTAAGCGACATAAGTCAGACATAAAAAGAGACTTATCGTAAGGCATCACTTATGGATGGTATCTAAAAATGGCTACACATGAACTCAATTACAACACAGGAACAGAGTCACACATTTAGAAAACACACTTCTGGCTGCTAAAGGAGAAAGGTGGGGTGGGGTGATGCATAAACCAGGAGGTTGGAATTAGCATAGATACGGTTCCATAAACAAAATAGGTAATCGACAGGAACTACTGTATAGCTCAAAGAGCTGGACTCAGCGCACTGTTGTCACCAGAAAAGGATATATGAGACTGGTAAGAATCTGTAAAAAATTTATTGGTGTCTCTCTTTAAGTGAATCAAGTGGATAGATGTATAGCAGGAAGAAACACAGTATTGAAAATCAGCTATACCCCATTATAAAATTAAATAACAAGAACAAAAAAAACGACAGTGAGAGAGAGAAATTCTTACAAAATTTGTTCAAGGGCTGTGATGCAACCTGGACTGAACACATCTAGACACACAGCTGGATGGGACCTAAGGCTCTACACTCGTGGGTCTGAGAGACTTGGTGAGGATGGGACAGCAAATGCAGCCCTTTTAGAGTAATACTGCTTGGCCCCCATTCCATGGGTCCCAAATCTCCAGGTGCAGGGGACCCTTCCTACAGCTAAAACATGAATGGGACAACCAGAGGATGGTACACGGTCTGTTCGGGAAGAGTTTGGGGAAGTCACCTCATCTCCACTTCTGGTATTCAGGTTCCCCAGCTCCTTTCCTTGGAGCCTCCCCACTTCGGGAAGGCAGCACACTCAGCAGCCAGTTTTGCACAGCTTGGAATTTTCCGTGTGAAGAAGCGGAATGGGGGGATGGAATGAGACACAAGCCCTAGATGTTTGGACAGGCATATGCCACTCTAGCTTCCTAATCTGGAAGAAGAATTTCCCTATCCTTCAGGTGCCCCAGTAACGGGAATGGGTCGGTAGAAATCCTGCCCCTTTGTGGCTGCTTCCCTAAACAAGTTGAAAACTGGTGCTCAGGGGCACTGCAATTCACAAACATGCAGGGTTGTAATTGACACCTCTAATGGAGTCATTTCTTGAGCCAAGTATTCGTAAAGGCCTTGCAAGCAAGCAAGGCAGAATCGCAGGGAAGGGATTTCAAGAGGTAGTTTGCACTCGCCGTTAAAGCACATGAAAGCTGCTGAACATCGCCAATGATGCAGTTGGCCAAAACGGCCATATGCGTTATTCCTTAATATATTCAGGAAAAACCCTTACTCCATTTTTGGCCAACAAAACAGGCTGGCAATGTAAATTATACTACAAAGAGGTATCACTTCGCACCAGTCAGGATGGCCAAGCTCACAAAGTGTAAAACCTGAAATGCAGGACATGGTGTGGAGAAAAGGGAACCCTGACAAGCTGATGGTGGGAATGTAAATTGCTAACAGCCACTGGGGAGAAGTGGGTGGTGATTCCTTAAAAATCTAAAAAACAGAGCTTCAGAGCATATGGCGCTTCCACTCCTGGGCCTGTATCTTGGAAAAAACATAAATTGACAGGACCCAGGCACTCCAAAATTTATGCAGCCCTGTTTACAAAAGCCTCTACTTGGAAGCTACCTAAACGTCCTTGGAAGGAAGACTGGCTAAAGAAATTATGGTAGATATGTACAATGGAATATTACTCAGCCATGAAATGAATGAAACAAGGCCATTTGCAGCCACTCGGAAGGACCTAGATACATTCATACTAAGTGTCATAAATCAGACAATGATAAATATCATATGATATTACTTATCGGTGGAATCTAAAAATTGATACAAAGGTACTATCTTACAACACAGAAACAGAGTCCCAGACTTAGAACACAAACTTATGGTTACCAAACTGGAAAGCTGTTTTGGAGGCATAAATCATGAGGTTGAAGTTAGTATATACATATTTACAGAGGGAAAACTTGTAATCAACATGGACCTGCTGTAGAGCACTTGGAAATCTTCTCAACACCCTTTAGTAACCACAATGGGAAAATAATTCCAAAAAGAATATATAGTCATCTCTGTATAAATGAATCATGTTGGTGTACATCAAAAACGAACACAAGATGACAAATCAACTATACTCCATTATAAATTTAAAATTAAATTATAGAAAAGAAAAATGATCACTAAATTCGTTTAGTCATGGTGAATGTGCTAGTGTCACATCCCTGGACACAGACCCAATTTGGTCCCAAGGCTGGACTATTGAGGGCCTGAGGACCTCGGGAGGATATGCCGGCTACTTCGACCCCTTGAACTTGTAGTACCTGGTCCCCTCTGCATGGGATCACAATCTCCAGATCTAAGTGTGCCCTCATACTACTAAACCAACCCTCTGACACCCAAAGGATGGTGGACTCTCTGGGCTGGATAACATTTGGAAAATCACCTGTCTCAACATATCCTGGTGTTTGGGTTCCAACCTCCCGACTACTTCGTTAGGGTCATCCCACTCTACAAGAAAGCACCCTCAACAGGTGATTTTGCAGGGGTTTATACTTGTTCGGGGGATGAAGGGTAAGGGGGAAGAAGGAATGGGACAGAAGCCCTTACATGTTTGGTCAGGCACATTCCATTCTAACTTACAACCCAGGAACAAGACTTTCCCTACATCTAAGGTTGTGTCAGTAACCAGAGAGGGACAGTAGAAATCCTGCCGCCTTCTGTTTCCCATAACAACAATTCTAAAACTGGACCTTATAGGTACTTCATATTCACAATGCCTGGGGAGCTGTAAATGACAACAGCCCTCAAAAAATGTCTTGGGGTAGGTAATCGAAATAGACTTCAGAACCAGGCAACCTTTCAATAACCCTTTTTCAAGGGGTAAGTTTTACTCACACTTCAAAAAAAATAAAGCACATATGAAGATGCTCACCATTGCTTTATGTTAGACAAATGCAAATCAGATGTACAAAGAAGTATCACCAGGAACCAGTCAGAATAGCCATCCTCACAATGTCTACGAACAAGAAATACTTCAGAGGGTGTGGAAAAAAGAGAAACCTACTACTTATTATTATTATTTTTTAATCTGTGTTGGGTCTTTGTTGCTGCGTGCGGCTTTTCTATAGTTGCGGCAAGCGGGGGCTACTCATTGTTGTGGTACACAGCCTTCTGTTTGTGGTGGCTTCTCTTGTTGTGAAGCACAGGCTCTAGGCACACAGGCTTCAGTAGTTGTGGCATGTGAGCTCAGTAGTTGTGGTTCATGGACTCTAGAGCGCAGACTCAGTAGTTGTGGCGCACGGGCTTAGTTGCTCTGTGGCCTGTGGGATCTTCCTGGGCCAGGGCTCGAATCTGTGTCCCCTGCACTGGCAGGCTGATTCTTAACCACTGCGCCACGAATACTACATTACTGGTGGCAATGCCAATTGGTAACAGCCACTATGGGGCACAGAATGGAGGTTACCAGAGTAAGGGGAGGCGGGAGGGATAAACTGGAAATTGGGATTGACATATACACACCACTATATATAAAAGAGATAACAAATAAGGGCCTACTGTATAGCACAGGGAACTCTACTCAGTACTCTGTAATGACCTGTATGGGAAAGGAATCCAAAAAGGATTGGATATATGTATAACTGCTTCACTCTGCTGTACAGCAGAAAGTAACACAACATTGTAAATCAACTATACTCCAAACAAATTGAAATTGAAATGAAATGAAATAAAATAAAATAAAATAAAATAGAGCTACCGGATGATCCAGCAAGTTCACTCCTGTGCGCATATCTGGAGGAAACCATAAATCGAAAAGACACATCTTCCCCAATGTTCACTGCAACACTCTTTACAATAGCGAAGACATGGAAGCAACCAAAATGTCCATCAACATATGAATATAGGTAACGAATACGTGGTACATATATATAATGGAATACGACTCAGCCATAAAATAGAAGAAAATCATGCCAATTGCAGTAACATGGATGGACCTAGAGATGATTATACTAAGTGAAGTAAGTCAGACACAGTAAGACAAATATTGTATGATATCACTTCTAGGTGGAACCTAAAAATTGATACAAATGAACTAACTTACAAAACAGAGGTAGACTTGGAAAACAAAACTTATGGTTACCAAAGGGGAAAGGTGGGGGTAGGGATAAATCAGGAACTTGGGGTAAACATATGAATACCACTCTATATAACATAGACAAGCAACAAGGACCTACTGTACAGCACAGGGAACTCTACTCGATATTCTGGGAATACCTTTATCAGAAAAGAATCTGAAAAAGAATGAATATATGCATATGTGTAACTGAATCACTTGCTGAAATGAACACAACATTGTAAATCAACTATACTCCAAGAAAATTAAAATAAAGAAAATCACCTATATTTCAAAAGAAAATAAGAATCCCCATATATTTTTATGGCTTGATAACTTACTTTTTTAGTGCTCAATATTATCCCATTCCCAGAATATATTAATACTATATCATTTCATTCACCTATTGGAAGACACCTTAGTTTCATTCACATTTTGGCAATATTGAATTAGGTGCTATAAATATCCATATGCAGGTTTTCGTCTGGAAGTATGTTTTAAACTACTTTCAGTAAATATCCATGAGAACACTTGCCGGATTGTACAGTAAGGGAATGTTCAATATTATAGCAAGTGCCAATCAGACTACCGAAGTAGCTGTATTATTTTTCCTTTCCACCAATAACAAATGACATTTCCGATTGTTCCACATCCCCTACAGAATTTATTCTTGTCATTGTTCACATTTTAGCCATTCTAATGGCTAAAATCGTATGTAATTGTATTGTTAATTTGCTTTTTCATGGCAGCATGTAATCTGGATTATTATTCTGTATACTTATATGCATAGTGTCTATTTTCTTTGGTGAGGTGTCCATAAGTATATTGGTCCACATTTTATTTAGGCTGCTTTCATTTTTTTCTACCCAACCTGTATTTGTTTTATTTATTTTCATGCCTTATTGAATTAGCAAGGACTTGGAGTAAAATATGGAAAAGGAGGCATGAAAGGGGACATCCTTGCTTTTACCTGAACTTAGTGGAAAAGCTTCATGTTTTTGACCATTAATCATGATGTAAGATAAAAGTTTCCTGTAGATCTTTGTTATCAACTTGAGAAAGCTCCAGTCTATTTCTTTAACTGAGAGTTTTTATGAAGAATGGGTGTTAGATTTTTTCAAAGGTCTTCTGAATCTATTGATATCCTAATGATTGTCTTTAGGGTGCTGATATGATGGATATAATTATTTGATTTTAGAATGTTGAACCAGCCTTGCATACCTGGGATTATTCCCTCTCATTCATGATATAAAATTCTCTCAAAATATCGTTGGACTCGATTTGTTAATATTTTGTTGAAGATTTTTGCATTGATGTTCCTGAGAGATATTGGTCAGTTTTCTTTACTATTCATATGTTCCTCTAAGTTTGGATGTTGTGGATTTAGTGTCAGACATTCATTTGGGGAGATTCTCAGTCATTTTTCTAAAAAATATTTTCTGTTCTTTGTTATCTTTATTCTCCTCCTACTATACCCATTATGTATAGGTCACAGCATTTTCATTGTTCCACAATTATTGATTACTCTGTTCTGTTGATTTCTTTCCTGCCCATTTTCTCTTTTGAGATTTAAAGGTTTCTCTTGATATGTCTTCAAGCTCACAGATATTTCTCCTCAGCCAACTTTTTGACTTCTAAAACAAAATACGAGAGACTTGGTATTTTACAAACAACAGAATATTTTTGTTTTCTCATAATTGCTGAGGCTGAAAAGTTCAAGAACAAGTTACCAGGGGCTCCCTGGTGGTACAGTGGTTAAGAATCTGCCTACCAATAAAAGGGACACGGGTTTAGCCCCGGTCCGGGAAGATCCCACATGCCATGGAACAACTAAGCTCGTGTACCACAAATACTGAGCCTGTACTCTAGAGCCCACAGGCCACAACTACTGAGCCCGTGTGCCACAACTACTGAAACCCGCACGCCTAGAGCCTGTGCTCCACAACAAGAGAAGCCACCCAATGAGAAGCCTGCACACTGCAACAAAGACCCAACGCAGCCAAGAAATTAATTAATTAATTAATTAATTTTAAAAAGTTGCCAGCTGACTTAGTGTCTGGTGAGGGAACAATATCTGGTTCATAATGTGGGTCTTCTCACTTGGCAATGAAATCATGTGATGGGCATCAGGTCTTCTGTGTGCTACATTTATTAGGTCACTAATCCCATGTTTGAGGTCTCTGGCCTCATGACCTAATCACCTCCCAAAAGCCCCACCTCCTAATACCATCAACATGGGAGCTGGGTTTCAAAATTTTTAAATTAGAGGTACAAAATGTTTACACCATAACAGGGACCACAGAGTTAACTGATTCTTCCTTTCATGTTAAAGGGCTGCACATTTATATTTATTATATAATCCCAAAACCCCTGTTGTTGTTTTTAAGATTCTTTTCCCGTATATGCCAGTACACACCATTGAGTAGAGTTCCCTGTGCTATAAAGCAGGTCCTTATCGATACTTATCTATTTTATATATACTAGTGTGTATAGGTCAGTCCCAATCTCCCAATTTATCCCTTCCCTAAGTTTGTCTTCTATATCCATGACTCTATTTCTGTTGTGTAAATTAGTTCATTTGTACCTTTTTTTTTCTTTTTTAGATTCCTCATATAAGCAATATCATATGATATCTGTCTTTCTGTGTCTGACTTGCTTCACTCAGTATAACAAACTCTAGGTCCAGCCATGTTGCTACAAAACCCTTAACTGTTAATGATAACTCTCAATTTTTTCCAGCATCATCAGAAATTCTTTCTGGCAGACATGTGATAACACTATTTAAACAGGGATATTGAGACCAAGGCTCCTGACCTGCAAACAAACAAAACATCATTCATATAGTGAAAACTTTGCACATCAAAGGACGAAAGAACTTGGTCTAAATCCCTTTGCACCCACTGCTGACAGAGAGCAGAGGAGTTTGACTCACTAATCTTCCTTATGTGCACTTCTTCCTAATGGGGTATTCCATCTAAAACTTATAAGAAGCGGCAATGCATCAGGAAACACACCAATCTCTACTACAGATTCTGAAGCAGCAAAAGAAAAAAACAACAACAAAAATATGATGAATCCATCCAAAGGGTTCTGTCCACATTGTTACAATAGCTTCCCTCGCACTGTGAACACTTTTCAAACCCTATCACTTGAACCTTTTATTTTTTTCAACAAAAATAATGTTAATCTGCAGTCAGACACTCCAGTACTATTACACTATCCCTTGTGCAAGGATGTAGGGATTTGAGGAGCTATGGGAGGCTATCATGAGAGGTTGCCTAGAGTAATTAGGACATTTCATTTAATGTTGGCTCTTCTCCCTAAGATGTCTGCTGTCCTCTTCTTTTTGTAGCTACTAGCATTGGGAAAGTGACCAAGATAAGGCCCTTCTCTTTTACTGCCCATGAATGCAGCTGTGATTAACCCCACAGACCTTGGTGCTTCCAGAATCCCCTGAACCTACTGACCCTCCATGCATGGCATGACATAGATAAGGATGGTGACGTGTATACTCGTATAGAGCATGCTATAAAATTTTCGAGTCTTCTCTTCCTCATAATTCCAAATAATAGATTTCTTTGGATTTCTGCTTAATGCTGCTGGAGTTGGTACATAAGTTGAGGGAGGCATCAGGGCACACCAAAAGAGAGGGTAACTGCACAGAAAGTACAAGCAGGTACATTTCTGTGTAGTTTCAAGCAGCTTATTTGCTATGTCAACCATGGTGACATGTTGACCCTTCCTCTTTCTACCAGTAGTACAACAAACATAAAGGATATTTAGGCTGCTTGTTTTATCCCCACCTCCCTCAACTGATCTGCATTCACATATAGGACAATGAAGGGCCCTTTCTACCATCTTAACCAATACTTGAGAACTAGAAAATGTCCAGATTTTTCCGGGGATTATTTTCATATTACCCAATCAGGCCTATGAAGGAATCTTACCTATTGTGTTTAATGAAGTCATATCTCTGATGGCATCCCATCATCAACAAAACTGGAAAGAAATTTGAAGGGTCTTAGATTTTACCATATTTGAAATTCCAATATTTTAGCCTGACACGTTTTTGGATTTTAGAAAAAATATTTTAAATAAGACAAAAAATCATTTTTATGACACAAAAAGACAGCAATAGTTTTATATTTTTATCTGTGCCACTTGCACACAGAAGTCTCATGGGGTTATGTAAAGCAGTCCTGTTGGGTGCTGTGCATGGTGCAAGTATGGATTAAAGCTTAGGAATCTTAAGCTTCAGTCACCTGAAACTTTTAAGTTAGAAGGCAAGCAATCCTGTCCAACATTTTTTTTTTTTTTTTTTTTTTTTTTTGCGTTACGCGGGCTTCTCACTGTTGTGGTCTCTCCCGCTGCGGAGCACAGGCTCCGGACGCGCAGGCCCAGCGACCATGGCTCATGGGCGCAGCCGCTCCACAGCACGTGGGATCCCCCCGGACGGGGGCACGAACCTGCGTCCCCTGCATCGGCAGGTGGACTCTCAACCACTGCGCCACCAGGGAAGCCCCTCCTGTCCAACATTTGAACAGAGCAAGACACTGTCTTTATTTTATTTGTCAGGTAATTAATCTGTCTTTTGCCCCAAGGGGAGAAACAACTGGCATCTTCCATCAATGTGTTGTACAAAAATATTTGAACACAGACTGCAAGCAGAGGCTGATACAAGATGTGAAAAAAAAATGAGAGACCCTTGTGGCATTTTCTCCTAACTTATTGCAATCTCCCATTTAAAATGTGGGAATAATCAATCTTCTGAGGAAAAAGGCCCAAGGAAGGTTTTTGCTTCTGTGGAATAATGGGATTGCTAAAGATTTCAGGAGGCCAGACGAATTAGTGAGAATGACCATGAGAAATCAGAGAAAAGTCAGACTCGTGGATGAAGTGATGTTTACCTCTGTGAATCAATGAGAAGTAGGAGCAACTGAAAAGAAAACTGAATACAACATTTTCTGAATAAATGTAACCTTTCAGCTGTCATAGAAAAATTAATACTCACTATGATACAACATATTTAGTTTAGAAAGTTAATTTAAATTTAAAGCTTAATAATTAGATTTATTGAAGAAATGAAAACATATTTGTGGTTTAGGATAATGTGTTCTGCTACAGATAAGAAGACTACATAAATAAATAGAAAAAAGACTAAATAAATAGGAAAATAACAAATTAGATGTTATTAACATTAAAAGCTGACACTCATCTAAAGAAAGAGAGGGAGAGACAGAGAGAAGAACTCATAGCAAGCATATATTAAAAACTCCTAAATAAGAAGTCTTCGGATGTTAAAAAAAAAGAAGTTTTCAATAAGAAGATAATGTAATAGCAAAAATGGGGAAAATATACCAAAAGATATTTCAAAAAAGAGAGTACAGAATGTTAAGTAAACATATCAAAAGATGCTTGGCTTCCTAGTAGTCAATTAAATGCAAAAAAGTGATACCTGGAATTATCACTCACCAACCAGAAAGTTCAAATGAAAATGACAGGTATTATCAAGTTTGACAAGAATGTGTATAACCCTTGAATCTCATTCACTGTTGCTGAGGATGAAAAACCATACAAATTTTTTGAAAATATTTAGAAATATCTAAAAAGATAAACACATGAAAGCTATGACTCGAAAATTTTACTGCTACATGTATACTGAACAATAATTTATACACACACCACCAATAGAATTTATATACCAGTGCTATTCTCAATAGACACAAACTGAAAATCACTCATATTGTAATACACATTGGAATAAATTAAGTAATAGTTAAATATTTACACTATGGAATCCTATGCAACAGTGGCAATGCATGATCACAACAACAGGAAACCATATAGGCATATTCACAAGCAACATAAAATAAAAAAGCCCAATCCATAAGTGATTTTACTGTGCCATAGCATTTATATAAACTACAAAATACAGGTAACATGATCTTTTTGTTAGATACAAGAACAATATTAAACCTTAAGGGGAGTCGCTAGAATGGGACCAGGGGGCCTCTGAGTATCTGGCAATTTTCTGTGTCTTTATCTAGAAGCTATGTATAGAGTGTATTCAGATTCTGAATTTTCTGAAATTTGTCATTTCCTTACAAACTATGCATGTTTTTAGTTGTTTTGTATACATAACAAAAAGTAAAAATGATAGACTAGGGAAAGTAATTATATTAGCACTTTAATATCCATGCTTTTCAAGGTGGAAGTGAAAGGTATTAAATACTTGACATTGTGATTACTTCTTAAAAGTAAGGTGAAAATTTGAGATTAATAAATAAGACATACTTCTTCATATATAATCCTCAAACAGGAAGGGTAGAAAGGAATATTATTTTTTTTATTTAATACAGAATCGTTAAGATAGAAAATAATGAAAACAGACTAGGCTTAAAAAAGAGCACACTGGACTTCCCTGGTGGCACAGTGGGTAAGAATTTGCCTGCCAATTCAGGGGACAGGGGTTCAGTCCCTGGTCTGGGAAGATCCCACATGCCGCAGAGCAACTAAGCCCGTGTGCCACAACTACTGAGCCTGCGCTCTAGAGCCTGCAAGCCATAACTATTGAGCCTGCATGACACAACTACTGAAGCCCATGCACCTAGAGCCCATACTCCACAACAAGAGAAACGACCTCAAGGAGAAACCCGTGCACCACAACGATGAGTAATCCCTGCTTGACACAACTAGAGAAACCTTGTGCAGCAACGAAGACACAACGCAACCAAAAATAAATAAAATTAAATCTTTTGACTTCTGAGATGACTCACTCACGTGGCTGTAGGTAAGAGGCCTCAGTTCCTTACCACACGGATCTCTCCTTAGAGCTGCTTGAGTGTCCTCACGACATGGCAGCTGGCTTACCCCAGGCTGAGTGATCTAGCAGAAACCAAACCAGAAGCTGCAATGCCTTTTATAACTTTGCAAGCTGCACTTTGTCATTTCTGCAATTTCTTATTAGTTAAACAGTCAGCCCTTTTCAAGTGCGAGGAGCCACACAGGTACATGAAGACTGGGAGATAATTAGGGGATAATTAGGGCCATCTTGGAGGCTGGCTACCAAAGTGGCTGACTAACCAAAGACTGAATTTTGTTTTCTTCACTTCTGGAGAGAAAATGGTCAGTGAATCTCATTGGTGGTCTTTGAGATGTACCAAAGCTACCTCTTGCTCTCACCCCCAGCCATGTGGCTGACAGGGTCTTGGTGCTCTGGCCGGGTGTCAGGCCTGTGCCTCTGAGTTGGGAGAGCCAAGTTCAGGACACTGGTCTACCAGAGACCTCCGGCACCTTGTAATATCAAATGGCGAAAGCCTCCCAGAGATATCTGTCTCAATGCAAAGACCCAACTCCACTCAGAGACCAGCAAGATCCAGTGTGGGACATCCCATGCCAAACAACTAGCAAGACAGGAATGCAGGCCCACCCATTAGCAGAGAGGCTGCCTAAAATCATAATAAGGCCACAGACACCCCAAAACACACCACCGGATGCGGATCTGTCCACCAAAAAGACAAGATCCAGACACACCCACCAGAACACAGGCACCAGTCCCCTCCACCAGAAAGCCTACACAACCCACTGAACCAACCTTAGCCACTGGGGGCAGACACCAAAAACAACGGGAACTACGAATATGCAGCCTGCGAAAAGGAGACCCCAAACACAGTCCCCAAAGCCAAATGAGAAGACAGAGAAACACACAGCAGATGAAGGAGCAAGGTAAAATCCCACCAGAGCAAACAAATGTAGAGGAAATAGGCAGTCTACCAGAAAAAGAATTCAGAGTAATGATAGTAAACATGATCCCAAATCTTGGAACTGGAATGGAGAATATAAAAGAAACATTTAACAAGGACCTAGAACTAAAGAGCAAACAAACAATGATGAACAACACAATAAATGGAATTAAAATTCTCTACAAGGAAACAATAGCAGAATAACTGAGGCAGAAGAATGGATAAATGACCTGGAAGACAAAGTAGTGGAAATAACTACTGCAGAGCAGAATAAAGAAAAAGAATGAAAATAATTGAGGACAATCTGAGACACCTCTGGGACAACATTAAACACACCAATGTTCGAATATAGGGGTCCCAGAAGTAGAAGAGAAAAAGAAAGAGACTGAGAAAATATTTGAAGAGATAATAGTTGAAAACTTCCCTAATATGGGAAAAGAAATCATTAATCAAGTCCAGGAAGTGCAGAGAGTCCCATACAAGATACACCCCAGGAGAAACATGCCAAAACATATATTAATCAAACTATCAAAAATTAAATACAAAGAAAAAATATTAAAAGCAGCAAGGAAAAAACAACAAATAACATACAAGGGAATCCCCATAAGGTTAACAGCTGATCTTTCAGCAGAAACTCTGCAAGCCAGAAGGGACTGGCAGGACATATTTAAAGTGATGAAAGGGGAAAAGCTACAACCAAGATTACTCGACACAGCAAGGATCTCTTTCAGATTTGACAGAGAAAATAAAACCTTTACAAACAAGCAAAAGCTAAGAGAATTCAGCACCACCAAACCAGCTTTACAACACATGCTAAAGGAACTTCTCTAGGCAGGAAACACAAGAGAAGGAAAAGACCTACAATAACAAACCCAAAACAATTAAGAAAATGGTAATAAGAACATACATATCAATAATTACCTTAAATGTAAATGGATTAAATGCTCCAACCAAAAGACATAGACTGGCTGAATAGATACCAAAACATGACCGGTAAATATGCGGTCTACAAGAGACCCACTTCAGACCTAGGGACACATACAGACTGAAAGTTAGGGGATGGAAAAAGATATTTCATGCAAAGGGAAATCAAAAGAAAGCTAGAGTAGCAATTCTCATATCAGACAAAAAAACTTTAAAATAAAGACTATTACAGGAGACAAAAAGGACAATACATAATGATCAAGGGATCAATCCAAGAAGAAGATATAACAATTATACCTATTTATGCACCCAACATAGGAGCACCTCAATACATAAGGCAAATACTAACAGCCATAAAAGGGGAAATCAACAGTAACGCAATCATAGTAGGGGACTTCACCACCCTCTTTCACCAATGAACAGATCATCCAAAATGAAAATAAATAAGGAAACACAAGCTTAAATGACACATTAAACAAGATGGACTTAATTGATATTTATAGGACATTCCATCCAAAAACAACAGAATACACTTTTTCTCAAGTGCTCGAGGAACGTTCTCCAGGATAGATCATATCTTGGGTCACAAATTAAGCCTTGGTAAATTTAAGAAAATTGAAATCGTATAAGTATCTTTTCCAACCACAATGCTATCAGACTACAATTACAATTACAGGAAAAAATCTGTACAAAAATACAAACACATGGACGCTAAACAATACAATACTTAATAACTAAGACATCACTGAAGAAATAAAGAGGAAACAAAAAAGTACCTAGAAACAAATGACAATGAAAACATGAAGACCCAAAACCTATGGGATGCAGCAAAAGCAGTTGTAAGAGGGAGGTTTATAGCAATACAATCCTACCTCAAGAAACAAGAAAAATCTCAAATAAACAAGCTAACCTTACACCTAAAGCAATTAGAGAAAGAAAGGAAAACAACCCCCAAAGTCAGCAGAGGAAAGAAATCATAAAGATCAGATCAGAAATAAATGAAAAAGAAATGAAGAAAACAACAGCAAAGATCAAAAAAACTAAAAGCTGGTTCTCTGAGAAGATAAACAAAATTGATAAACCATTAGCCAGACTCATCAAGAAAAAAAGGGAGAAGACTCACATCAATAGAATTACAAATGAAAAAGGAGAAGTAACAACTGACACTGCAGAAATACAAAGGAGCATGAGAGATTACTGCAAGCAACTATATGCCAATAAAATGGACAACCTGGAAGAAATGGACAAATTCTTTGAAAAGCACAACCTTCCAAGACTGAACCAGGAAGAAACAGAAACTATAAACAAACCAATCCCAAGCACTGAAATTCAGACTGTGATTTAAAATCTTCCAACAAACAAAAGCCCAGGACCAGACAGCTTCACAGGCAAATTCTATCAAACATTTAGAGAAGAGTTAACACATATCCTTCTCAAACTCTTCCAAAATATAGCAGAGGGAGGAACTCTCCCAAACTTATTCTATGAGACCACCATCTCCCTGATACCAAAACCAGACAAAGATGCCACAAAGAAAGAAAACTACAGGCCAATATCACTGATGAACATAGATGCAAAAGTCCACAGCAAAATACTAGCAAACAGAATCCAGCAGCGCATTAAAAGGATCATACACCAAGATCAAGTGGGGTTTATCCCAGGGATGCAAGGATTCTTCAATACATGCAAATCAATGTGATACACCATATTAAAAAACTGAAGGATAAAAACCATATGATCATCTCAATAGATGCAGAAAATACTTTTGACAGTATTAAACACCCATTTATGATAAAAAAAACCTCCAGAAAGTAGGTATAGAGGGAACGTCCCTCAACATAATAAAGGCAATCTATGACAAACGCACAGCCGACATCATTCTCAATGGTGAAAAAGTGAAACCATTTCCACCAAGATCAGGAACAAGACAAGGTTGCCCACTCTCACCACTATTATTCAACACACTTTTGGAATTTTTAGCTACAGCAACCAGAGAAGAAAAAGAAATAAAAGGAATTCAAATCAGAAAAGAAGAAGTTAAACTCTCACTGTTTGCAGATGACATGATTCTATACATAGAGACTCCTAAAGATGCTACCAGAAGTCTACTAGATTTAATCAATGAATCTGGTAAGGTTGCAGCATACAAAATTAATGTACAGATATCTCTTTCATTCATGTACACTAAAGATGAAAAATCTGAAAGAGAAATTAAGAAAACACTCCCATTTACCACTGCAACAAAAAGAATAAAATACCTAGGAATAAACCTACCTAAGGAGGCAAAAGACGTTTACTCAACAAACTATAAGACACTGATGAAAGAGATCAAAGATGACACAAACAGATAGAGAGATATACCATGTTCTTGGATTGGAAGAATCAACATTGTGAAAATGACTATACTACCCAAAGCAATCTACAGATTCAATGCAATCCCTATCAAAATACCAATGGCATTTTTTCAGAGAACTGGAACAAAAAATTTCACAATTTGTATGGAAATACAAAAGACCTCAAATAGCCAAAGCAATCTTGAGAACGAAAAACGGAGCTGGAGGAATCAGGCTCCCTGACTTCAGACTATACTACAAAGCTACAGTAATCAAGACAGTATGGTACTGGCACAAAAACAGAAAGATCAATGGAACAGGATAGAAAGCCCAGACATAAACCCACCCACATATGGTCACCTTATCTTTGATAAAGGAGGCAGGAATATACAGTGGAGAAAGGACAGCCTCTTCAATAAGTGGTGCTGGGAAAACTGGACAGGTACATGTAAAAGTATGAGATTAGATCACTCCCTAACACCATACACAAAAATAAACTCAAAATGGATTAAACACCAAAATATAAGGCCAGACACTATAAAACTCTTAGAGGAAAACATAGGCAGAACAATCTATGACATCAATCACAGCAACATCCTTTTTGACCCACCTCCTAGAGAAGTGGAAATATAAACAAAAATAAACAAATGAGACCTAATGAGACTTAAAAGCTTTTGCACAGCAAAGGAAAACATAAACAAGACGAAAAGACAACCCTCAGAATGGGAGAAAATATTTGCCAACGAAGAAACTGACAAAGGATTAATCTCCAAACTTTACAAGCAGCCCATGCAGATCAATGTCAAAAAAACAAACAACCCAAACCATAAATGGGCAGAAGACCTAAATAGACATTTATCCAAAGAAGATATACAGATTGCCAACAAACACATGAAAGGATGCTCAACATCACTGATCATTAGAGAAATGCAAATCAAAATTACAATGAGGCACCACCAAACACAGGTAAGAATGGACATCATCAAAAAAATCTACAAACAATAAATGCTGCAGAGGTGTGGAGAAAATGGAACCCTCTCGCACCATTGGTGGGAGTGTAAATTGATACAGCCACTATTGAGAAGAGTATGGAGGTTCCTTAAAAACCTAAAAATAGAACTACCACTACCATATGACACAGCAATCCCATTACTGGGCATATACCTGGAGAAAACCATAATTCAAAAAGAGTCATGTTCCACATTGTTCATTGCAGCTCTATTTGCAATAGCCAGGACACAGAAGCAATCTAAGTGTCCATCAACTGATGAATG
Source organism: Phocoena phocoena (assembly GCF_963924675.1). Classification (NCBI taxonomy): domain Eukaryota; kingdom Metazoa; phylum Chordata; class Mammalia; order Artiodactyla; family Phocoenidae; genus Phocoena; species Phocoena phocoena. The sequence continues at coordinate 138,000,932 of NC_089220.1, read as the reverse complement.
GATAAAGAAGATGTTGCACATCTTCAATATAAAATGGAATATTACTCATCCATAAAAAGAAATGAAATTGAGTTATTTGTAGTGAGGTGGATGGACCTAAAGTCTGTCATACAGAGTGAAGTAAGTCAGAAAGAGAAAAACAAATACTGTATGCTAACACATATATATGGAATCTAAAAAAAAGAAAAAAATGGTTCAGAAGAACCTAGGGGCAGGACAGGAATAAAGACACAGACATAGAGAATGGACTTGAGGACATGGGGAGGGGGAAGGGTAAGCTGGGACGAAGTGAGAGAGTGGCATGGACTTACATATACTACCAAATGTAAAATAGATAGCTAGTAAGAAACAGCTGCATAACACAGGGAGATCAGCTCAGTGCTTTGTGACCACTTAGAGGGGTGGAATAGGGAGGATGGGAGGGAGACGCAAGAAGGAAGCGATATGGGGATATATGTATATGTATAGTTTGTTCACTTTGTTATAAAGCAGAAACTAACACACCATTGTAAACCAATTATAGTCCAATAAGGTGATATAACTAAATAAATAAACAAACATTTTATGCCCCCCTGAAATTAAATCTTTTAAAAAATAAATTAAAAAAAGAGCACTCAATAACATTGTAACCCTAAACCTAAGTATTGTCAGTACTATAGTAAATGTAACTGGATAAATATATCCTATTAAAGTGTAATTTTTAATATTATGTGCAACTAAAGTTTTTTCACAATATACAGGTAAAATAAAAGAATTACATTAGAAAGGAGAAAACATTCCATGTATTTTAAAACAATAAGCATATAATATCATGCTTATAATAAGCATCTTAGATAAAGTAGTGTTTAAGTTCAGAACAATCTGTCATTATTGTAATTAGTATTATTACCCCAATTTCTTAAAAATATTTCAATACTTTTTCTATTTGAAAAAATATTTTAATATTTTTTTCTTCACTCTTTTGTGGTCTAATACATGGTAAGTATTTAGGTGCTAACATAACCTAAAAATATATGTTGTATTTTTACTGCCAAACAAAACTGAATCAAGAAGAAATAGATAACTTGAACATACTGATCACTAAAAGCAAAATGGAATCTGTAATTTAAAAAAACTCCCTACCAACAAAAGTCCAGGATCAGATGGTTTCACAGGCAAATTCTACCAAGTATACAAAGCAAAACTTATACTGATTCTTCTCAAACTCTTTGAAAAGATTGAAGAGTAAGGAATACTTCCAAAGACATTCTATGAAGCCACCATCACCCTGATATCAAAAACAGATGGGGGGGACTTCCCTGGTGGCACAGTGGTTAAGAATCTGTCTGCCAATGCAGGGGACATAGGTTCGAGCCCTGGTCTGGGAAGATCCCACATGCCGCAGAGCAACTAAGCCTGTGTGCCACAACTACTGAGTATGCGCTCTACAGCGCAGGAGCCACAATTACTGAGCCTGATAGCCACAACTGCTGACGCCTGTGCATCTAGAGCCCATGCTCTGCAACAAAAGAAGCCACTGCAATGAACAGCCTGCACACCACAATGAAGAGTAGCCCCCGCTCGCCACAACTAGAGAGAGCCAGTGCAATGGACACCAAATGCATCCAAAAATAAAGAAAGAAAGAAATTTACTAAAACAAACAAACAGATGGGGACTTTTCTGGTGGTCCAGCAGTTAAGATTTCGCCTTCCAGTGCAGGGGGGGGCGGGTTCAATCCCTGATGGTGGAGCTAAGATCCCACATGCCTCACAAACAAGAAACCAAAACATAAAACAGAAGCAATATTGGAACAAATTCAATAAACACTTAAAAAAATAAACACAGAGAAAGACACTACCAGGAAAGAAAATTGCAGGCCAATATCTTTGATAAATATAGATGCAAAAATTCTCAACTGAATATTAGTAAACCGAATCCGAAACACATAAGAGGATCATACACCATGACCAAATTTGATTCACCCCAGTGTCACAAAGTTGTTTCAACATATGCAAATCAATCAACATGATACACCCCATCAACAAAGGAAAAACACAAAACAAATGATCATCTCAATAGATGCCGAAAAAGCATTTGAAAAAGTTCAACATCCATTCATGATAAAAACACTTATCAGGGCTTCCCTAGTGGCGCAATGGTTGAGAGTCCGCCTGCTGATGCAGGGGACACTGGTTTGTGCCTCGGTCCGGGAAGATCCCACATGCTGCGGAGCGGCTGGGCCCGTGAGCCATGGCCACTGAGCCTGCACGTCTGGAGCCTGTGCTCTGCAACAGGAGAGATCACAACAGTGAGAGGCCTGTGTACCGCAAAAATAAAATAAAATAAAATAAAAAACACTTACCAAAGTGGGTATAGAGGAATATAATACTCAATGTTCATAGGCTGAAAGCCTTCCCCCTAAAATCTGGAACAAGACAAGGATGCCCACTGTCACCTCTTCTCTTCAACATAGTATTGGAAGTCCTAGCCACAACAATCAGACAAGAAAAGGAAATAAAATCTAACCACATTGGAAGAGAAGAGGTAAAGTTGTCATTATATGCAGATGACATGATAATATATATAAAGGAAACCCTAAAAGTTCCACACAAAAACTACTAGAACTGATAAACAAATTCAGCAAAGTAGCAGGATACAAGATTAACATACATAAATTGGTTGCATTTCTTGGTTTTTCTTTTTTTTTTTAATTTATTTTGGCTGCATTGGGTCTTCATTGCTGTGCACGGGCTTTCTCTAGTTGTGGCCAGTGGGGGCTAGTCTTCATTGTGGTGCACAGACTTTTCATTGCAGTGGCTTCTCTTGTTGCGGAGCACGGGCTCTAGGCACGCGGACTTTAGTTGTGGCACACGGGCTCAGTAGTTGTGGCTCACGGGCTCTAGCGTGCAGGCTAAGCACTTGTAGCACACAGGTCTAGTTGCTCCACGGCATGTGAGATCTTCCTGCACCAGGGCTCAAACCCATGTCCCCTGTATTGGCAGGCAGATTCTCAACATGGAGCCACCAGGGAAGTCCCTGGTTGCATTTCTTTACACTAACAATGAAATATTAGAAAGGAAATGTAAACAAGCAATCCTTTTTAAATGGCATCAAAAAATAAAATACTTAGGAATAAACCTCACCAAGGAGGTGAAAGACTTATATGTTGAGAACTACAAAACATTAGTAAAGGAAACTGAAGATGATTCAGAGAAATGGAAAGACATCCCACGCTCTTGGATGGGAAGAATTAATACTGTTAAAATGGCTATACTACCCAAAGCAATCTACAGATTTAATGTGATCCCTATGAAATTGCCCATGACATTTTCCCCAGAACTAGAACAAATAATCCTAAAATGTATCTGGAACCATAAAAAGTCAGAACTGTCAACACAACCCCGAGGAAAAAGAACAAAGCAGGAGGCATAACCCTCCTAAACTTCAGACAATACTACAAAGTTACAGTAATCAAAACCGCATGGTATTGGCACAGAAAGAGATACATGGATCAATGGAATGGAATAGAGAGCCCAGAAATAAACCCACACACCTATGGTCAATTAACCTTCGACAAAGGAGGCAAGAATATACAATGGGGAAAAGATAGTCTCTTCAGCAAGTGATGTTTTGAAAGTTGGACAGCCGTATTCAAATCAGTGAAGTCAGAACATACCCTCACACCATACACAAAAATAAACTCAAAACGGCTTACATGCTTAAATATAAGAGAAGACACCTTAAAACTCCTAGAAGAGAACATAAGCAAAACATTCTCTGACATAAATCATACCACAGTTTTCCTAGGTAGTTCTCCCTAGGGAGTACAAATACAGTAAGTCACCTACATACAAACCTTCAAGTTGCAAACTTTCGAAGATGCAAACGTCCATTCGCATGTCCAATCATGTAAGTTAGTTTACGTGTCTGGCATACGTTGTCACGTGTGTGCATCCTCAATAAGTGGTTGTGCTTTTGTGTACTTTACAGTACTGTATAGAGTACAGTAGTACAGTACCTTTGTTTCAAGCCCAAGATGTCTGGAAGCAAGCGTAAAAGCAGCGGTGATGGAGCTGGTACTGTTAAGAAGGGCCAAGCAATAATAATGGAAACAAAAGTGAAAGTAATTGAGAGAGTGGAGTGAGGTAAAAAGATGTTAGACACTGCTCATTCTTATAACATGAATCATTCAATCATTGGCACAAATCTAAAGAACAAGGACAAGATCATGGAACATGTGAAGTCTGCTGTGCCGACGATGTTGACAAAATATCGAAGAAGCATGGAACAGTGATGGAGATGGAGAAACTTCTCAGTGTGTGGATGCAGGATCAACATCAGCGCTGAGTCCTGCTCAGCTTAATGATGATTCAAGAGAAATCTAAAAGCCTTTATGAAGACTTGAAGAAGAAACATGGCAAAGAATCAGAGGGCACATCTTTTAATGCCAGCCATGGCTGGTTTCATCGGTTTAAGGCTAGAGCCAACCTTAACAATGTAAAAGTAAGTGGAGAGGCAGCAAGTGCAGACAGGGTAGCTGTCCGGGAACTTCCGTAAACACTTTGAGAAATTATTGATGATGGTGTGTATTTACCCAACAGGTTTTTAATGTAGATGAGACACAACTGTACTGGAAGAGGATGCCAGACCGAAGTTACATCAGTAAGGAGAAAAAGTTGATTCCGGGCTGTAAAGCAGCAAAGGATAGGCTAACTGTTGTTTGGTGGCAATGCTTCCGGTGAATTGAAGCTGAAGCCTCTCTTAGTTTATCATTCAGAGAACCCAAGAACCCTTAAAAACATAGCCAAGGGCTCTCTTCCTCTTGTGTGGAAGCGTAACTCGAAATCCTGGATTACACAGGCCATGTTCCACGTGCCACCACTTTATCCCAGATGTAGAGAAATATTGCTTGGAGAAGGACGTTCCAGCAAAACATTCTTTTGCTGCTCGACAATGCTCTGGGCCACCCCCCATCCATGGATGACTTGCATCCCAACGTCAAAGTAGTGCATCTGTCACCGAATACTACGTTGCTCATCCAATCTATGGACCAGGGAGTTAGAACGACTTTCAAGAAATATTATTTATGTCACACTTTTTGTCAGGCAGTAAAGGTAAGTGACAAAACAGGAACAACTTAGGGACAACTTTGGAAGGACTATAACATCTACAAGACCACAAAAACATTGACTTTGCATGCTGTGAGGGTATGGTGGTCACCATGAATGGGGTTTGGAAGAAACTCTGCCCACAGTTTGTTCATGATTTTCATGGATTTGAGAAGGTAGATCAGAAGTCCGAGGAGGTCTTCAGCAATGTAGTGACCCTCAGCGAGAAGCTGAAGCTAGATCTGCAAGAGGACGACTTCATTGAACTCCTTGCTGTGCAACATGAGGAGCTTACTGATGGAATTGGAGGCCCAGAGAAAGGATGAAGAGGGACAGGAGGAAGAAGAAGTAACTGAAGAACTGAAGAGATTCACGACACAGAAAATGGCAAGGGAATCTTCTTTATTTGAGGAAGCACTGTTAGTTTTTGAGGCACAAGACCCGAACCTAGACTGGTACCCAAAGGTGGCAGTAGCCATTCAGAATGAAATCCAGTGCTACCTTGTCATCTATGATGAGAAAAAAAGAGCTACTACCCAGACATCAATGGATCATTTTTTCAAGAGGGTAGATAGAATTAAATCCAGCAAGGAACCAGAACCTGTGCCATCAATGTCAGGTATGAGTGAAATTGCAGCTTGCCCTCTGTCTCCTACTGCTGATAATCCTTCACCTCTACCTTCTCCCACCTCCTCTTCCTCCTCTAATCAGTAACTCTTCTCGCCTGTTCCCTCGATGCCAGCCCGAGTATCCCAGCTGTTGTACTGTATTACTGTACTTTTCAAGTTACTGTACTGTAAGATTAAAAATGTTTTCTTTATTTTTGTGTTTGTTTTTTATGTATTGTTTGTGTGAAGAGTATTATAAACCTATTACGGTACAATACCATATAGCCGACTGTGTAAGTTGGGTACCTAGGCTAGCTTTGTTGGACTTACAAACAAATTGGACTTACAAATGCACTCTTGGAACAGAACTTGTTCATATGTAGGGGACTTACTGTAAAAGAAAAAGAAACAGGAACTAATCAAACTTATAAACTGTTGCACAGCAAAGGAAACCATAATCAAAATGAAATACAACCTATGGACTGGGAGAAAATATTAGCAAATGATGAGACTGACAAGGGCTTAATTTCCAAACTATACAAACAGCTCATACAAATCAATAACAAAATAACAAATAACTCAATGGAAAAATGGGTAGAAGACCTAAATAAACATTTCTCCAAAGAAGACATACAGATAGCCAAGAGGCACATGAAAAGATGCTCATCATCACTAATTATTAGAGAAATGCAAATCCAAATTACAATGAGGTATCACTTCACACTGATCAGAATGGCCATCATTAAAAAAATCTACAATTAACAAATGCTGGATGGGGTATGGAGAAAAGGGAACCCTTCTACACTGTTGGTGGCCATGTAAGTTGGTGCAGCCACTATGGAAAACAGTATGGAGGTTCCTCAAAAAAACTATAAAGAGAGTTGCCATATGATCTAGCAATCCCACTTGTGGACATATATCTAGACAAAACTATAATTCAAAAAGATACATAAAACCCTATGTTCATAGCAGCGCTATTTATAATAGCCAAGACGTGGAAACAACCTAAATGTTCATTGAAAAATGAATGTATAAAGAAGGTGTGGTACACGTATACAATAGATATTACTCAGACATAAAAAAAGAATGAAATGATGCCATTTGCAGCAACATGGATGGACCTAGAGATAATGATACTAAGTGAAGTAAGTCAGAAAGAGAAAGACAAACACCATATAATATCACTTATATGTGGAATCGAAAACAGGACACAAATGAACATGTCAGCGAAACAGAAACAAACACACAGATATAGAAAACAGAGTTGTGGTTGTCAAGGAGAGAGCGAAGGGCAGATTGGAAGTCTTGGAATAGCAGAAGCAAACTATTCTACATAGGATGGACAAACCACAAAGACCTACTGTATAGCAGTGGAAACTATATTCAATATCCTGTGATAAACCATAATGGAAAAGAATATATATATATATATATATATATAACTGAATCACTTTGCTGCACAGCAGAAATTAACACAACATTGTATAAAGGTTGCAGAGAGTGTGGAAAGAAGGGAATCCTCCTGCACTGTTGGTAGGAATGTAAACTGATACAGCCACTATGGAGAACAGTATGGAGGTTCCTTAAAAGCTAAAAATAGAACTACCATATGACCCTGCAATCCCACTACTGGGCATATACCCAGAGAAAACCATAATTCAAAAAGAGTCATGTACCACAATGTTCACTGTAGCACTATTTACAATAGCCAGGACATAGAAGCAACCTAAATGTCCATCGACAGGTGAATATATAAAGAAGATGTGGCCCATATATGCAATGGAGTATTACTCAGCCATAAAAAGGAACAAAATTGAGTTATTTGTAGTGAGGTGGTTGGACCTAGAGTCTGTCATACAGAGTGAAGTAAGTCAGAAAGAGAAAAACAAATACCGTACGCGCACACACATACATGGAATCTAGAAAAATGGTACTGACGAACCTAGTGACAGGGCAGCAATAAAGACACAGATGTAGAGAACGGACTTAAGGACACAGGGCGGAAGGGGAGACGGGGATGTAGTGAGAGAGTAGCACTGACATATATATATACACTACCAAATGTAAAAGAGCTAGTGGTAAGCTGCGGCATAGCACAGGGAGATCAGCTCGGTGCTTTATGTCCCCAAGAGGGGTAGGATAGGGAGTGTGCGAGGGAGGCCCGAGCGGGGGGGATATGGGGATATATGTATACATATAGGTGATTCACTTTGTTGTAAAGCAAAAACGAATACAGTGTTATAAGGCAATTATACTCCTATAAACATGTATTTAAAAAACCCACGCCTCTCTCTCGCCCTGTCACAGCTCACCCTTCCCCCTCCCCATATCCTCAAGTCCGTTCTCCAGTAGGTCTGTGTCTTTATTCCTGTCTTACCCCTAGGTTCTTCATGACATTTTTTTTCTTAAATTCCATATATATATGAGTTAGCATACGGTATTTGTCTTTCTCTTTCTGACTTACTTCACTCTGTATGACAGACTCTAGGTCTATCCACCTCATTACAAATAGCTCAATTTCGTTTCTTTTTATGGCTGAGGGAAGCAGCCGCATGGCACAGGGATATCGGCTCGGTGCTTCATGACCGCCTGGAGGGGTGGGATAGGAAGGGTGGGAGGGAAGGAGACGCAAGAGGGAAGAGATATGGGGACATATGTATATGTATAACTGATTCACTTTGTTATAAAGCAGAAACTAACACACCATTGTAAAGCAATTATACCCCAATAAAGATGTTAAAAAAAAAACCACAACATTGTAAATCAACTATACTTGAAAATATTTCTTAAGTGCAAAAGATTTTTTGAATGTAAGTTTTATTGTGTGTGTGTACCACAGGTTCAATATATATGAATTATGTCAAATTGATTACATTGTTTTTCAAAATAAAGAATTTTTGATATTCTACGTCAGCTTCATAAATATAAATGCATAAAAACTCTATTATTTTTTTCTAAAGTTCAGAAATAGCCATTTTGCTCATTCGGTATACTATAAACTGCTAACTGTTAAAAAGGGATTCGTGACCTCTTCCTTCCAAAGAAATATTTCTACACTCACACAAGTTTAATAGAATGTTCCACCATGAACTGACTTCCCACCTTAGAGACACGAGATTTGCATCCTGAAATCTCTTTCTTGCAAAAATGTCCAATGAGCATCCTAGCATTACAGAAAAGAAATGTTTTTTCCAGATCTCAAATTCCATACAACTTTATCAAGACATCATGTATGTTTTTTTCACACACACACAGACTGTATTTTATTTTTACAAGAGATAAATCAACTGACACCAACCATTGTAAGTAGATGACCACAACAAAAGCAACAATGATTGCAATTACCAAACACGAAACACACTCATACTATGTCATAATATTGACATTCAGTCCAGGAATCCTTCACTGTAACAGCTCCTTTACTTTGCAGTGAAAGACATCATGTATTTTTAAATTATCAGCACTCACTTGAGATCTTCAAAAATCAACAAAAACATAATTTTGTGCTCTCTTTCATTTATTCTGGTTCTAAGTGGCCATTTCTAAGCGAAAGTATTTAAGTATGTTAACATCATCTTATAACATCATATTTCAAATGACTACCGTCTCTCCAAAGATGAAATATGAGGAACTCATAATTAGGCTCTCCAAAGTATTGCTCTCTGAATCTGTATTACCCTTCCGCTAAACTCCACACTGTTCATTATTCTCTGAGAATATTCTTTTTCTTGTATGGCCATCACATGCTCTTTCATTTCATGAGTTTTTTTCCTACAATTTTATGCCTAGTTTATTTCTGAGAATATGCATTATTTCAGATTGATATTTATAGACACAAAGACTTCTCTATAATTCCCTGAGAGTTTCAAGAACTCCTTCTTTTTTTTTAATACCTAGATTCTGAAGCTCTCCACAAAGCATTACTAAAATTGCATTTACATAAGTATCTACATATTAATTACACATTAATGCATTTACAATTGTATTATGCTTTATTGCTAACTTTGGAGCATAAATATAGCTGTCTTATTTACCACCCTCTTGGAAATCACTTTAATATTTGCACTTAGGACTTGAAAGAGAATGGATAAATAAAAACCTGAAGAATATGCAAATACAATTTATATATTTCTCATAAATTTAGGTGATTATCTAACCTTTATCCAGAAAAAAGAAGAGCCCAGATACTCTGCAGGCATGATACTCGAGAATGTGTGGTCGTCCAGCAGGAAAACATGCAGTAATCCATGTGGCAGAGTTTACCTGTGACCAGCTGGGGTTAGTGACCTATGCATTCCTTACATGAAACATATCAGGAGTGGAAAAAGGGAATTCGTCAGTTGTGGCAATAAGTATAATAATTTGTAGTAGGTCATGCTCACATATTCAACACAGGTACAATCAAAATTTTGCTCAATTCTGGTAGATCTAAGTCTGTATCTGTTACCTTGTCTTTAACGAGGAAATGTCAGAACTGACTTTAAAAAAAAAGTGCTTTGTTTGTTTGTTTGTCTTAATTACAGTCACGGTGAGTAAGACATAGCTCAGAACAGCTCATGTGACTTAGTGATTCTCTCATCAGGAAATACAGTTTCTACTTCCCTGTTTATTCTCCACATCCTGTAGTAAGTTAAGTTTCAATGAAAGATAAATCTACAGGGCGAAAAAGAAAAGAAAACTTACATGTGTTGATAAGATCATTCTGACAGGTTTTACCACATATGTCAGTGTTTCTGGTGATGGACACAAGCCAGAGCTCCCTACTCTGACATTTTCACTGATGTCATTCCCCTTGATCCTCAATTTGAAAGTGGAGAAAAATGTTTTCTTCTTTAAGAAATTAAATAAAGAATGCTTTCTAGAAATGATCCTCTAATGATTTTCAGTCAGTGGTCATCAAGAGAGGAAAAGCACAGAATCTCATCCCCACAGAAGGGTGACATTCAGTCAGGTAAGAAAATTCTCCCCAAAATCAGAGCTTCATCTTTAACATGCAATCAGAGGCTTTCACAGGTCCTTCATCACTCTGCACTCAGCCCTACCATATGGGATTGGCTCTGAGAATCTCACATCAGATGACTGACAAACATGTCCTAGTACACTGATCTGGTACCAGATCCTGCCTCTCTTATTGCAATATTCTAGGCTATTTCCTGGAGCCCTCTACTCTATACAGGTACACTTCTAAGTAGAAACAGAAGTTTTGATTCTCACTGGGACCCCTGCTCTGTCCAAACAACCTCTCTAGAAATATGATGTTCTAATCTCTCCTGATTAGAACATTTCAAGGTCTCTCCCTGTGCTAATTTAGTAAAGGTAAAAGAGAAACAAGAAAGAGCAAACTATGCAGGGAGCAATATATAAGATTCCTTTACTTAATGTATTTATCTGATATACCCAAATATTGAGAAATATAGATTCATTTCATAATGGTCACGAAAAGAGGAGGAGGAACCTCCATGTCAACAGTATATATAAAATGCAATCAATATTGCATAAGCTCCAGCTTAAGCTTAGCTACGAGGTACTAACTCTTCTCATAAAGAAGCAATAGTCCTCCATCACTTGAAGCACACTGAGGACTCAGACATCTGGACACTGAGGGTGTAGTCTCCTCACTCGAATTCTGTACCTGCATCACAGAGCAATGGAATATTCCCAAAGAATTATTAAGGATGAGGTGGGGAGCCGAAATTTAAAAAGATGAATCCATACTCTGCCCTACTATCTGTTATGCTGGATATTACCCCCATCTTGGCCCAATATGACCTTCCCACTTTTCTCTGGGCCTCCCTACTTTCCACCTCCATCCTCTCATTATATCTTACCTACACTTGGAAACAACTCTAGTTTTTCCACTGATCTTTATCAACAAGCAATCCAAAGAGCAACTGTGTATATAACTCCTTAGAAACCTCAGGTCTGACTCAGGAATACATGACCTTCGAAGTCCAAAGTTTTCCTAATTCCCTTTATTATTTTTTTTTTCTAATTTCCATGTACTTACACTCTCAGGACCTCCACTGTTCTCAGGTTCATCCTCCCAGCAAAATCTATCAACCTAGACATAGACTTAAGTACCACCCTCTAATTATCTCCTAGGGAATCCAGTCTTTAAAAAAGCCTCAGCAAGCCTTCCGGACTTTATTAAAGACTCTTTAAGATAACCCATGGGAGATAGCAGTACACCCACAGATATCTATTTAATACATCCTCAAAGTAATTTTATTTTTCTTTTTTATAAAGTCTCTTCTGGCCAATGAAGACTCTCAGCTCTTGTTCTTCAACATATGCAGTGTCTCACCCTTCTGATTACTCTCTGCTCTATCCACGGGCCACTCCCTTTCCTGATATTACATTCTTTCCCAACTTTGTATGTTAGTAAAATCAAATAACATAAAATATAACATGCTAATTATTATAAAGTGCACCGTTCAGTGATATTAAATACATTCATATTATTGGGCGATGAAAATCACCATTTATCTTTCTAATTCTTTTCTACATTTTAAAACTGTAACTCTATATCCTTTAAACATAACTTTCCCTTTTGGTCCATAACCACCTGAAAAGCATCATTACCCTGCCAATTTCTATGGTTTTGACTACACTACGTATCCCATATAATTGAAATAAGTAGTTGTATAGTTATGACTCACTAAAAGTCACAAAAATGGCATTTTAGTAACTAAATTTCCTCAAGATTCATCCATGTTGCAGCATATTCCTATATCTTTTCCTTCTTAACACTGAATAATATTGTATTATATGGGTATACCACACTTTGCTTATCCAGGAACTAGTGGATGAACACTTAGGTTGCTTTCATATTTTAGCTACTGTGATTATTACTGCTCTAAACACTGGAGTACAAATATTTCTTTAAGACCCTGATTTCAATTCCTTTGGATATACCTCATAGTAAAATTCCTGGATCATGTAATTATTCTATTTTTCAATATCTGAAAAATTGCCATAATGTTTTTCAAAGCAGCTGCATCATTCTACATTCCCACTGACATAGCACAATGCTTCCAACTCCCTCACATCCTCACCAATACTTGTTTTCTGCTTGTGTATGTGTGTGTGTGTTTGTGTGTGTATGCATGCACACAAATATATAAACATGCATTTAGCGATATGGAGCATCTATTCAAGTGCTTAGTCATTTGTACATCTTTTTGAAGAACCATCGATTCAAGTCTTTTATCCATTTTTGAATCAGGGTGTTTGCTTTTTGTTGAGTTGTAGGAGTTCTCTGTATATTCTGAATAGAAATATCTTGTCAGATAGATGGCTTTCAAATATTTTCTCCCATCTTGTGGGTTGCCATTTTATTCTGTTTACATTTCTTTGATACACATTTTTTAAAATTATGTACTGCGAATTGTTAATTTTTTTGTTAGCTGTACATTTGTTGTTCCTTCATTGCATGTTGAGGAAAACACTGCCAAATCCAATGTCATGAAGCTCTTGTCCTGTGTCTTCTTCTAAGACTTTTTATTTTATTAGGTCTTATATTTAGTTTCTTGATACGTTTTCATTAATTTGTGCATATGATGTTAGGTAAGGGTCCATCTTCCTTCTTTTGCATGTTGACAACAAGACTTCTCAGCACCATTTGTTGAAAATACTATCCTTTCTACTTTGAAAAGTCGTGGAAACTTGTCAAAAATCATTTGGCCATATATCAGGGTTTATTTCTGGGTGTTCTATTCTATTCTATTGGTCTTGAATAAGGGAGAAAATAGTATAACCTATCCAGGTTGATGAAGAACATAAAGAAAGACCAGGACTGAGAATTAGGAGGGCATTATAAAACAGCAGGGAGTAAAAGACAGTTTGAGAGAAGATCTTGTATTTGCAAGTTCACGGAAATATGATCATGTTAAACCACTAAATGCCTGACTTTGAACAATACAGTAAATATGCTAGCAAGAAACATAACAGTTACCCATCTCTGGGAAATATAGTATGGGCATAAAGATAAACTACACACAAATATATTAAAAAGGGAAGGGTTTTCATGGTGTGAGAATATTGTGGGATTTGAATTACAATTTACTTCTGTTCTACCACTGTCTCTAAAATTTATCAAAGTGTATATACAAGCAATTCCAATTCTGGTAATGTGCTTGACAGGTTTATATATGAACTTCAGCAGACCAGTAAATATACATTCATAGTAGGACTGTTCCCTAATCCAAAAAACAAAACACAAAAACTGGAAAGACTAGAGTTCACTTTGTCAACACACATACAGATGCAGTGATGGTTAACGGTCCAAAAACAGAAGGTGAGCATGGGTGCAAGAGGTTAATCCCCAGGCTGGGGTGGGGTGCAGAGTTTGAGGGTAACACAGGTAGAAAAGGCTTTTGTCCTATCCTTCATTTTTGAGGTATGGAAATTCACAGGTCACTACCTTCATTTCAAAATGAATGAATGCACTATTCAATTTTTTAAAACAGGAGAAGTAAACATGAGTGATAATAAATTTCAAACTGTCGCTAATCAAATAAGATGCTAAGAAAAATTAAATAATATGATTTAAGAATGAAGTGGAGAGATTGTCCAAGAGGGTAGCATTCAAAGACCCAGAGCTTGATGCCTCTCATGGGCACACCAAAGTCACAACTGTTTACAGAACAGCAATTGATGAAAAAGGCCGGGACCTACCATAAAAGATGTTTTACAGCTAAAGACATAAGGAAGGCACCTCGACAAGACAGGAAGGAAGGGCAAAATCTCAATAGAGTCAAGACCCATAGCACCAGGTGGGTGGCCCACAAATGCGAGAATAATTACAATTTCTGAGGTGCTCCCAGGTAGCAAGGGGTATGAACCCAACATCAGGCTCCCAAGCCCAGGGTTCCTGTGCTGGAAAGAAGAGTTCCTAGAAAGTTGGGCTTTGAAGACCAGTAGTGCTTATTTTCCAGAGAGCCAGAGGGTTGTGGGAAATAGAGATTCCACACTTAAAAGATGCTCACAGGGCTTCCCTGGTGGCGCAGTGGTTGAGAGTCCGCCTGCTGATGCAGGGGACGCGGGTTTGTGCCCCGGTCCGGGAAGATCCCACATGCCGCAGAGCGGCTGGGCCCGTGAGCCATGGCCACTGACCGTGCGCGTCCGGAGCCTGTGCTCCGCAACGGGAGAGGCCATAACGGTGAGACGCTTGCGTACCGAAAAAAAAAAAAAAAAAAAAAAAAAGATGCTCACAAAATCCCACATGACCCAAGAATCAGAACAGAAGCAGTCATTTGAAAGGATTCTGTGTCACACCTACCTCCTGATCTTGGAGAGTCTCCCAGAGAGGCAAGAGGCAACTAAAGCACAGCCTCAGGGACATAGACACCGGCAGCAGCCATTTGGGGGAGCTCCTTCTACCACGTGGCCACAGGTACCAGCAAGCATAATTTCAGAATCCTCCCTCTATCTTTTTAGCCTCAGGACCTAGCCCTACCCATTTCTACCAGGCTATAGACACAAGTACTAGGATGCTGCAGGCCAAGCAACTAACTGAGCAGGGGCATAGCCCCATCCACCAGCAAACAGGCTGCCTTCAGACCCTCTCAATGCACACCTGCCCCTGTTCATGGGCCCAGCCACCAAAAGCCCCGGGACCAGCCTCCACACCTCAGTGGACAGGCACCAGCCCCAGAGTCCCTGGCCCCTCTGACAAGTGAGCCTGCTCTGGCCTTGGAATCAGCCTAACCGTCGGCAGGTGATTACTGCACAGGGACTGGATGGAGCTTGGACCTACCCAACAGCAAACCGGCTCTAGCAGTGGGATCAGCCCCATACACCAACAGGCACACACCAGCTCCAAGAATACCACAGCCCAGCAGCCTGCGTGACCAGAACACTCACCCGCAGGCCAGAAGCAGCCATGGACTCAGCTGGGTCCTGACCCTGCCCATCAGAATGCCAACACAAGATTAGGGATACCCCAGACCCTGCAGATAGCTGTGTCAGGAACGGTGATCCAACACCAACTCTGCGACTCCTGGGCCCTGCAGCCAGAGCTCAGGACCTGTGTCTTCCTCCCAGTAGCCAGCATAGCCCCAGGACCAGTGACTGGGCACTAGCCCTGATATCACCTGGACTGCAATTCTACCCATAAGTGATCCAGCACTAGATTTGGTGTCCCCCAGAGTTGTGCAGCCAGCTGCCTTATGATTTAGCCTCACCAAGCAACACAGACAGCCTCCATACTAGGCAGAGTCTGGTAAACATGCACTCTGGGGGCAGCCAAGCCTACCAGACCACCCACAGTAGTCAGCCCACCGCAACAGAAGAGCCCAAGCAGCCCACATAGGGGGTACACCTAGAACATATAGCTCTGGTGACCAGGGGACAGTGGGCTGCTGGGACACATAGGACCCCTCCTACAAAAGGCCACTTCTCCAAGGTCAGGAAATGTAACGAGCCTACTACATACATAGCAATAAAAACAGCAAGTTAAGAAAAATGAGGTGACACAGAAACACGATCCAAATGAAGGAACAAGATAATAACTCAGAAGAAGATCTAAGTGAAGTGGAGATAGCCAATCTCCTCAACAAAGAGTTCAAGGTAATGACCGTAAAGATGATCAAAGAACTCAGGAGAAGAACGGATGACCAGAGCAAGAAGTTAGAATGTTTGAAAAAAGAGACCATTAAAGAACAACAAAACAGAGATGAGGAATACAATAACCGAAATGAAAAATACACTAAAAAAGGGGCTTCCCTGGTGGCGCAGTGATTGAGAGTCCGCCTGCCAATGCAGGGGACACGGGTTCGTGTCACGGTCTGGGAAGATCCCACATGCCACGGAGCAGCTGGGCCCGTGGGCCCGTGGGCCATGGCCGCTGAGCCTGTGTGTCCGGAGCCTGTGCTCCGCAACGCGAGAGGCCACAATAGTGGGAGGCCACAACAGGGAGAGGCCCGCGTACCACAAAAAAAAAAAAAAAATACACGAAAAGGAAACTACCGTAGACTAAATGATACAGAGGAATGAATCAGAAAACTGAAGGACAGAGTACTGGCAATCACTGAAGATGAACGGTAAAACAATAGATTAAAATGAAATGAGGAAAGTTGAACAGACTTGTGAAACAACATCAAGTGTACTGATATTTGCATTATACTGGTCCCAGAAGCAAAAAGGAAAGAGAAAGCAGTGTAGGACATACCTGAAGACATAAGAGCTGAAAACTTCCATAACCTGGGAAAGAAAACAGACATCCAAGTCCAGTAAACACAGTAAGGCCAAAACAGGATCAAGCCAAAGAGGACCACACCAAGACTCATTGTAATTAAAATGGCAAAAAAATAAAGATAAAAAGACACTATTAAAAGGAGCAAAGGAAAAGCAACAAGTTACAAACATGGGAACTTGCATAAAGTTATCAGCTGACTTTTCAGGATAACCTCTGCATGCCAGAAGGGAGTGACATGGTATATTTAAAGTCATGAAAGGGAAAAGCCTATAACCAAAAATACTCTACCCAGCAAGGCTCTCCTTCAGATTTGACGGTGAGATCTAAAGTTTTACAGAGAAGCAAAACTAAAAGAGCTCAGCATCGCCAAACCAGCTTTATGAGAAATCTTAAAGGGGCTTTTCTAAGTGAAAAAGAAAAGGCCACGACTGAAACATAAAAATTAGGAAAGGAAACTTACTAAAGGAAAAACCTCATTGGATAAGGCAAATATTCAACAAAGGCAGTAAATCAACCATGTACACAGCTAACAGGAAGGATGAAAGAAAACAGTAATAAAATCACCTATAGTCACAATAAGAAGTTAAGGGACACACAAAACAAGTAGATGTAAAATATAAGGTCAAATTCAGTAACTGTGGGGGAGCAGAGTAACAACGCAGGGTTGTTAGTGTCCATGTGAAATTAAGAGCTCAGCAACTTAAGTAATCACACACACACACACACACACACACACACACAAAACTAAAAGAAATCCAAACATAATATTAAAGATAGTCCTCACATCACAGATGAAGGGAATAAAAGGGGAAGAAAGGAACACTGAAGAAATTAAAGAGGGATTCTAAAAATACCCAAGACAAATGAAAATGAACACACAATGATCCAAAATCTATGGGACACAGCCAACGCAGTTCACAGGGGGAAGCTATAGTGATACAAGCTTATTCTTAGGAAACAAGAAAAATATCAAATAAACAACCTAACGTTACACTTGAAGGAATTAGAAAAAGAAGAAAAAACAAAACTCAAAGCTGTCAGAAAGAAAAAAATTAAGAAAACAATACCATATGTAATCACACCGAAAAGAATAAGATACCTAGGAACAAACACACCTAAGAAGGTAAAAGACTTGTACTCAGAAATCTATCAGCCATTGGTGAAAGAAGTTGAAGGCAACAGAAAAAGATGGGAAAATATAGCAGGTGCATGGACTGGAAGAATTAATACTGTTAAAATAAACATACTACCAAAGACAATCTACAGATTTAATGCAATCCCTATCAGAATACCAAAGCATTTTCACAGAACTTGAAAAAGTAATTTTAAAATTTGTATAGAAACACAAAGACCCCAAATAGCCAAAGAATCTTGAGAAAGAACAGACCTGGAGGCATCACGCACCTTGACTTCAGATTATACTGCAAAGCGACAGTAATCAAAAAGAATCATACCGGAGCAAAAACAGACACAAAGATCACTGGAATAGAATATAGATCCCAGAAATAAGCCCACACACTTGTATTTAATTGATTTATGACAAAGCAGGCAATACGGAGAAAAAACTGTCTCTTCAATAAGTGGTACTGGGAAAACTGGTCAGCTACATGGAAAAGAACAAAATTAGAGTATTTTAGTACACCATATATAAAATAAATGCAAAACTGAATAAAGACCTAAATGTAGGACCATAAAACCCCTAGAGGAAAATACAGAACATTCTTCAACATAAATGATAGCAACAGTTTTAGGTTCAGTCTACTAAGGCAAATGAAACAAAAGCAAAAATAAACAAATGGGACCTCACTAAACTTAAAGGATCTTGCACAGCAAAGGAAACCAAAGACAAAATGAAAAGACAACCTGCTGAAGGAGAGACAATATTTGCACATGATAAGAGGTTAACACCAAAAAGGTGACCAAGCAAGGGTTCATATCTAAACTTCAGAAACAGCACATACAACTCAATATCAGAACAACACACAAAATCTTTTTTAAAAAAATGAGAAGACCTAAATAGACATTTTCCCAAGGAAAAAATACAGATAGACAGCCAGAACTCACAAAGATGCTAAACATAGCTAATGAACAATAAAATGCAAGTCATAACTATGAGATATATCACATCAGTCTAGTCAGAATGGCTGTCATCAAAAAGATCACAAATAACAAAGGTTAGTGAGGATGTGGAGAAAGGGAAGCTCTTGTACACTCTTGATGTGAATGTGAAGTAGTGCAGCTATTGTGGAAAGCAGAATGGAGGTTTCACAAAAAACTAAAAATAGAACTACCATAATATCCAGCAATTTCACTCTTGGGTATATCAGAAGAAAACAAAAACACTATTTCAAAAAAATAAATGCACACCAATGTTCATAACAGTGTATTTGCCATAGCCATGATATAGAGTCAAACTAAGTGTTCATCAATAGGTTAGGGGATAAAAAAGATTTTTTATGATGACTTCAGCAAAAATGAAATTTTGCCATTTGCAAGAACGTGGATGGACTTGGAGGGTATTATGCTTAGTAAAATAAGCCACAGAGAAAACAAGCATGGTAGGTTATCACTTACATGTGGCATCTAAAAAATTGAATACAAAAAAAAAATAGACTCACAGATTAAAGAACAGATTAGTGGTTACCAGCAGGGAGAGACAGGGTGGAAGAGCAAAATAGTGGTAGGAGATTCTGAGGTATAATGCACTATGTATAAAATCAATAATCTACAGTGATGTACTGTATAGCATGGGGAATAGAGCCACTCTTTTATAATAAGTATAAATGGAGAAGAACCTAAACATTTATGAATCACTATGTTGTACCTCTGAAACTAATATAATAATGTAAATTAACTATAGATCAATCAAATATAAAGTAAGACACAATAAAGGGGAGACACTGATTATTAGATAGAAATCAATTAACACAAGTTTTGGAAATCAAGGAATTAAAAAACAACATGTAAGACACAACATTGGCATTTAAAGTGTACAATTCATTTAAAAGAAATCATTTAAGTGGTGAAAAATGGTACCCATTCTCACAATTTTGTATATCTAGGATAAATTATTATCTACAAAAATATGTTACAAATATTCACTCAAAAAGAAAGAGAAAATTTGGATTAACCCATTTTAGTATACAAATTTAATATCAAAGTCTCTATGTAAAATTGATTTGAATAAGTTCTGTTAGCCACTTCTAGTTTCTTTGTTATGTAAAATCTTTTAAAGCATAAAAATCAGCCTTTCTACATTATTCTATTAGACATACATAGAAGTTAAGAAATGAGAAGACAGAACAATCAACCAGGAAGGTGAATTTACTGAGAGTCATTCCTTCTCCCTCCTTTTCTTTTCCTCCTTTTCCAGGTCTCTTTCGGTTCCAATCAAGAGAAGTCTTGAGAGTTCTGAGAATATTTCTTTGAGGGCTTCAAATCACCATACCTACATCCTCTGCCACAACTACACACACAGTAACAAAAATAAACCTCTGCTATCTACTCATGTACGAGG
Organism: Phocoena phocoena; assembly: GCF_963924675.1. Lineage (NCBI taxonomy): Eukaryota > Metazoa > Chordata > Mammalia > Artiodactyla > Phocoenidae > Phocoena > Phocoena phocoena. Next base: position 137,980,522 of record NC_089220.1, on the reverse strand, counting down.
GATACATGCAAAATAGACTCCTACATGGAGACCAACAGGTGAATTTGTCCTTCCATTATAGTAAATCCCACACATTATGAGGCAGAAGCGGTTATGTGAGCTTTTCCTTGAAGGCAAAAAACTTGCATTCATTTCAAGTACCTGGTGATCATAGGGTACAGCCAGGGAAGGTGCCATCCCCCTTGGTGGGGCGGGGGGGTCCGGTGGCGGTGAATGGGCTCCCGCAACAATGCACCTCCTGATGTACAGATTCTGGAGAAACAAAGGGCGGTCACACCACAGTCAGCCTGTCAGCCTGTCGGGCCACTGGGCAACACGACCAGCCTGGAAGTGCCCCATCAGTTGCTGAAAGCAAACTCTGTGCCCCCTGAGAAGCCAGGCAATTTGCGCCAGAGAGTCAGAGGAGACCGGTAATCAACTCCTCCTCTCTGCTCACCTCCTTGGGGTTACAGCAACCCCATCTCCAAACCCAAATCTGACCCTGGAGTATCAAACTGGGAGTGGCAGGTGGTCTCTGCCGGTGCTTCAGCGCCCTCTGGAGGTTGTCTGCTCTAATGGCAACTCTCGGCCCTTCCTCCTCCTTCCCTAGTCCTGGGGGCTGCCTTGGCCTCCTGCAGCTGCTGGCCTGATTTCATTCTTCTTTTTTCTCCAATTACAATGAGGTGTCTTACAGAGGTTTGGACTCTCTTGAAGAAGGAAGATCTTTTAGTCAATACACCTTAACAGTGAGAAGTTGGTTTCAAGAATGAACCCGAAATACTGTATTTTTCTCCTGATGATTCCAAGGAGAGACAGCTCAAGTTTTCTAAATCATAAGAAAAACCAAGGGAGATATGATATTCTGAGCCAGAGATGAAAAAGCAGTTTTTAGCACCCCCTCCTCATGTCATATGACCGGGATTTAAATCAATCAACTGCCACTGGTTTTAAATCACATGACCCAACTTTAAATCAATCAGCTGCTTCCCTGTAACTCACATGACTTGGCTTTGAATAGTAAGGAATGCAGAGGCATTTAAAATGATGCTCTGAACAATAAATGGAAAAACAACATTTTAGAAAATTTTTTTCTTTTGGAATGGACCATTCATTGCATACAGAATAAAGGATTCTCTTGTGGATTTCTTGAAATGTAAACACGTACAATGTCTCTGTTGGCTTGATTGACTTAGTTTTTTGGGGTTCTTTTTTGTTGTTGTTAACATCTTTATTGGAGTATAATTGCTTTAACATGTTGTGTTAGCTTCTGCTGTATAACAAAGTGAATCAGCTATTTGTATACATATATCCCCATATCCCCGCCCCTCCCTCCCACCCTCCCTATCCCATCCTTCTAGGTGGTCACTAAGCACTGAGCTGATCTCCCTGTGCTATATGCAGCTCCTTCCCACTAGCTATCTGTTTCACCTTTGGTAGTGTATATATGTCTATGCCACTCTCTCACTTCATCCCAGCTTACCCTTTCCCCTCCCTGTGTCCTCAAGTCTGTTCTCTACATCTGCGTCTTTATTCCTCTGCATCGACTCCTGCTAGGGATGGATACTTCCTTTTATGCTCAGGGAAATCCCCTAGTTTGAATATGATTTGAGTTTGATCCTGTGAAACCATCACAACTTCCCACCAGAGATAAATGAGGAGATTCTGGCTTTTATTAGTATGCACGGTGAACACGGGTGTCCTGGCTGTACTTGTCAACCCTCCTGTTTTATCCACCTATTTTTATCCACCTTCCTCCCTGTGAGTACCTTTGACCAACCCTGAGCTCAGACTCCTGACCCATTACAGTGACTTTGTCAGTCTTGCTTTAAAAAAGGACAGGTAATAAAATGAATTTAACCTAGAAGCAGCAGCTCAGTAAGGGAAATAAAATCACCAGAAGTTATCTAATCACAGCCACAGCCATCCAGGGCTCTGTCTTATCTGCTGGGTCATAAGAATGAGACCTTCCTAAACTTGAAGGGCATCAAATCAAATAAGTAAAGGTGTTGCTCACCTCTGGCTCTTGGAGGGATTGCTAGGCAGTCTATCCAGTGTATACTAACTGAAAAACACTGTTATGGTTTTGAAACACCTATGTTCCAGGAAAGATTTTTGGGGTGCATGGGGAAGGTTTCTTTTTGACATCAAGCAAAAAATAAATCACCAAGCTCTTTGAGCACAGGGGTTCTTAAGAGGGCAGTAGAAGGAAGGAATGGGCAGAAAAGACGATCTCCTCTGAAGTGAAGGTCATTTTTCCAAAAGAGTAGGATTTAGTCTCAGTTTATGGAAAACACTTTTAAATAGCTGGGACAGGTCCAAACTGCAGTTTAGGGAACGAGGGCTTCAAAAGAACAGTGCTTTAAAAGTCCTGGCAAGGAAGCAAGAGGATGAAGAGTTGGTTTTGCATAGTTTTGAACACAGGAGTAAAGAAGCAGAGGCATCTCTGACTAAAAGGCCCTGAGATCCTATGGCAGCAATGGGTCAGTTGCAGGGGGCAGGGGGTGTGGGGGGCGATATTTCTCTCTCAACGTCTCCCAGGGCAGCCACCTTTCCCTACCCCACCTCCCTACTCCCTGCACCCTTCCACCCTCCACTGTTGGGTCCCCGGGGACAGCACTTCTTAAGCTGGAGCACTCCGGCACCATCTCTGCAGTCTGGATTCTTCCTGGAGCCTGGCAAGTTCTGGGACAGGGAGCCAGGTCTGCAAGGCCGCTGGGGTACAGTCAGACCTGGAGGCCTGGAGAGGAACTGGAGCCCTGAAGCCCACCCACGTCCTTGAAGCTGAGGGAGGAACACATCCTCCTAACAGTACTTCTCAGGGCTCAGCGTGCTCCCCACCCAACGGTGATCCATACTCACTTGAGGCAGCAAGGACTGCCTCTAACTGGCCCCCTCGATTCCGCCTTAAGGGTCCTCACACACGTGTGATAGCGCAAGCCCCGGATGTATTCAGTCAGCTGAGGCCAGTGCTGCCGGGGTCCCTCCAGTCCCATCCCCCAGCCCCTCCCTCTGGGACTGTATCTAATAGAAGAAAGAGCATAGAGGAATTGGCTGAATCAAGGGACCTGGGAGCCTGGGTATGAATTTGAAGACCGAGAACCTAAAGTGCAATTACATATTATTGGAAACTCTTGTGGGGTGTGTGGGGTGAGGTTAGGAGGCTGAGAGGCTGAGTCCCACCTGGTGAGTCCAGCCCCAGGACACCACACAGCCCCACACCCTTCCCTGACATCAGACAAGGGGTGCTGCAACTACAGCCGGCACTCTGCACTTCCCGCTCCCTGATTCTCCTCCATAAGAGCAGGTGGCCCCCCTCTGAGGGCAGGGGCAAGACAACACACCAAGTCCCCCTGCACTAAGGCGCTACTGGAAGCTCTTCCTGAAGAGCAGTGCTGGCTTGGAACGAACCCGTGCACCGCCAGAGTTGGTCTCGTCCTGCAGCTGAGGGATGCAGGCTTTAAGTCAGCTTCCTTGGCTTTCAATCAATCAGCCCCCACCCCCACTTTAAGTCAGGTGACCCGACTTTAAATCACTGTGTGCCCCTCAAGCCTGCAACTTCAAAAGTTGGGAACTTCACTTTAATCCCAGCACCTAACATAGCTGGATGCACACTGTAGTCACCCCCAAGCCTGGCTTAGAGTCAGGATATAAGGTAAGGGGATGGGCATGCACACATGGTGATGAGGGTGTACTTCATGTACCAGAACGGTCTAGGCACTCTGGGGTACAGCAAGCAGTGCACGATACAGCAGCTCCCTGGCAAAGCTGGTGATGCACAGGGAGAGCAGGCACACGCAGGCGTCCAGAGGTTCCAGGACGGGAGCTGGGGCACAGCCAGCCGGGAGGGTGTGAAAGTGGAGGAACTGAGCCTTCTTGAGAAAGGCAGACACAGAGGATGGATGAGAAACAAAGACCAGATGAAATATGGATTTGAAAAACACACGCTGCTCTTGAAATTGGGGTGGTGGCACCCCAGATTTGAGTCTCCTTACTCCCCAGTACCTAGTGCTTTGGCATTTGCCCAATTACTTATAAAATTTACTGATAATATCTAACCCATAGAATACTGCATTTGTAGTGGTATTGCATGTTAATGTTTCTATAGTGGAATAAACTTTTCTACAAGGAAAATGTACACTATCTGAAATAAATTAAAACCCCTCTTTATAAAGTACTATATTGGACTTCCCTGGCACAGTGGTTAAGAATCTGCCTGCCAACGCAGGGGACATGGGTTCGAGCCCTGGTCAGGGAAGATCCCACATGCCGCGGAGCAGCTAAGCCCATGTGCCACAACTACTGAGGCTGCAGGCCACAATTACTGAAGCCCGCGCACCTAGAGCCGGTGCTCCACAACAAGCGCAGCAAGAGAAGCCACCGCAATGAGAAGCCCACACACTGCGACAGAGTAGACCCCGCTCGCCGCAACTAGAGAAAGCCTGCATGTAGCAACGAAGACCCAACACAGCCAAAAATAAATAAATAAATAAATAAAATTTTTTTTTTTAAGTACTATATCCTTCTGTACAACTTCTCTGGGAAGAACAGAGAGATGGCATGGGAGAGTGAGAAAGACCAATATTTAGTGCACATCTCTCATGCAGGTGCTCTGCTGGCTCAGATAGATTTATCCCCACTTTACAAAGGAGGAAATAATCTCAGAGAGGTTTAGTAATTTACCCAAAGCCAAACAGCCATTGAGTGGCAGAACCAAGATCTGAACCAAGTGTGTTACCTTCAAAGCCTAAGTCCTCATCACAACAAAACTCAATTAATATTTACATTTATCGAATTACATTGCAACCTGGGGAGTTCTTGGCACAATCCTGAATAAGAGTGAGAAAGAAAGAAACAGCATTGTTCCTACAGTCAACCAAAATTTTTGGAGTGGCTGCTAGATGCCTGGCCCTTTTTGGGGTTCAGCAGTGATGAAGACAGGAAGAGTCCTGCTTTCATGAACCATGTAGTGGGGAGGAGAGACGGGTGCAACTTGGGTGAGGGATTTCAACTTGCTGGGCCTCTGTTTTCTCATCTGGAAAATGGGACGGGTGTTCCTCATTTTGTGGGATTATCCAGCCCTCACATTCTGATTCCATAAGAAGCATTTGTTTTCCTGTTTCTTTAAAATTCATTCAGGCCGTGAGCCGTGATGAATGTTGTTAGCTGCTCCCCAAATCACTCTATTCCCACCCTTTTCCTGTGATCAGGTGTTTCCCAAAACATGACTCACAATCAATCAAGTCACAGAACCTAAGGGGCACCCAGCAGAAAAATTCCAAGCCTTGCTTCCCAGGAGCTCTGCGGTCTACCTGCCAGGTAAACTTAACTCACCTGGCACAAGATGGCCATCCCTGGTTTCACATCAACATGATCTCAGGCACAAACCTCCTTGTTTTTCCATTTTGTCTTTAAGTTACCTGTCGAAACAACTGCACAAATATGACAAAGATATAAAATCAGGCATCTTCTGCCCCCAGTGCCTACTAATAAGTGATTTTTTGCCACCTTAATGATAAAGACAGAACATGTCAACATTCTGCTGCCCTTATTATTTGTCATTTTTGTTGATATTTCTATTGAACACATCTTTCAATATTTTAACAATGGAACATTTATTTAGGTTGTTCCAGATCCAGCCTTGAGTGGTAAAGGTTTTGTTGTTATATTTCTATTGTTTCCTTTAAAAATCATTATCCTATTTAACTGGATTAAGACAATTCTATAGGCATTTATCTTATGATATTGATGAAATTAATTCATAGAGGGCAGTAGTACAAGTTGATTGGACTTGAGAACCTCTATTAGCACAGTTAAGTATAAATATTATCTATATGTAAACCAAAGTACATGCTGAGTGAGATTCTCCGACTCTTTTTAACCGTCTGCCCCTCAAGCCTGTGAGAAATGGAATATTTCTTGCTATCTCAGTAAACAAAGGGTGTCACAGTCATCAGCGCTTGCAGCCCTCCAAGGTGAGCCGGCGGGCCCTGAGGATCTCAGGTTATGCAAATACAGAATGCAGGCCCCAGAGAGCTGAGGTGCATATCAAAGGAAGGATTTCAGTGAGCCCAGACTCTTGCATCTTCCCATACAAAGAAAAGAGCTATATTCCTCACCTTGGGAGAGCTGGTTTTCCTTAGTTAACAATCACCTTTTGATGTTCCTCATTACCTGCGCCAGTCCCCTGCCCTGTCCCCTCTCCCCGGTACTTTAGCTCAGGAAGGAAGGAGCGCAGAGCGACTCGGCTGAATAAGGGGCCTGCGATCCTCGGGAGGAGTTTTCAGCCGCTTTCCCCGCAGTCGGGAGGAGGGGCGCTGACGCTGCAGCCGGACCCTGCGCCTCCCTTGCCCTGTTTCCCCTCAGGACGCTCAGGCCGACACCCTCCCCACGCCCCCCAGGCCCCGCAAGCCAGGCCGAGGGCAGGGGCGAGAGGAGGGACCGAAGTTCCCCGGCACCAGACGCTGGGGGCAGCTCTTTCTACACAGCAGCGGCGGGTGGCAGCGAACCCCTGCCCCTCAGAAGCTGGTCTTGCGCTGCCGCCCGGGCACCGGACCAGGCGGAGCGTCGGCACCCACTTACCCGGCCCGCCGTCCCCACGTCTGTCGCGGCTTCGGCCGCCGGGGCCCCTCCAGAGCCGGCAGCCTCAGTGAGGCCGCCCTCCCCCCGGGATCCGGGGCAGTTCCGTGATGGCAGAGGGAAGAGACTCCGAGCCGGGAGTTCCAGCTCTGCAGAGACGCGGGCTCCGTTCTGGGCGCAGGGGCTGGGACCGCTCTGCCCTGAGGCCTTCCGGGAGGGAGGGGTTCGCCGGGGGACGGAGTCGCCAGGAGCGCAGGGCCCCGTCGGGGGTCCTGGAGGGGCGGCCGGCCTGGGGGCCCCACCCACTGTGGCCGCAGCCCAGGCCTTTTTCCTGGAATCCTACACAAAAAAGTTAGAAAGTTACACGGTCTATAATAAATATTCTCAGGTGATTGTTGCAGCTGTGCTTACTATCCCATTAAAGGTGTAAAACCCATAAAACACTTTATGTTTAAAATTAAATATGAATTTTTACCTTTCTAATTATGTCTCTGCTATTCACAATTGTCGTTAATGAATCAGAGACTGTGGCATCACTAGTTAAAAATGAGCTTGTTAAAAAAATAGAACTCACGCCCACCGGACCTTGCTGAATCACAGTCTGCACTTTTACGATCTCCCCAGTGCACCTGTGTGCCCATGAATAGTTGAAACGTACATTTCTACCTCGACATGTCTTTTCTGTCTGAGAAATACACACATCTTATCCGGTTTGATATAAATAAAACACTCAAAAATGCATATGCCTGTGTTGAAACCATCATTTTATCATTTCTTTTCCAGATAAGTATAGTCTCTATACTGGTTTTGTGGATCACATGCCATACTCTTTTCTTTTCTTTTTTTTTTTTTTAATAAATTTCTTTATTTATTTTTGGCTGTGTTGGGTCTTCCTTTCTGTGCGAGGGCTTTCTCTAGTTGCAGAGAGCAGGGGACACTCTTCATCGTGGTGCGCGGGCCTCTCACTGTCGCGTCCTCTCTCGTTGCGGAACACAGGCTCCAGACGCACAGGCTCAGTAGTTGTGGCTCACGGGCCCAGTTGCCCCGTGGCATGTGGGGTCTTCCCAGACTAGGTCTCGAAACCGTGTCCCCTTCATTGGCAGGCAGATTCTCAACCACTGCGCCACCAGGGAATCCCTATACTCTTTTCTTGTAGTTAGAAATAAGGTAGAGATAGTTACTTTGTAAAAAAAAATATATATATATATATATGTATATATATATATTACTGGATAATTGAAGACACTCTTCTAAATTAAAACCAGTTCTCTTAACTTGCTATTTTCTTCTTGGGTCACATTATGAACTCTTCCCGTGGCCACATGGCATGTGTACTTTTAATTTCAGGACTGCTGACATTACAGGATATGGTCATAGATTTCTCTCAAGAGGGGTGACAATACCTGGACCAAGATCATTGGGAATTGTACAGGGATGTGATGTTAGAGAAGTATAGGAACCTGCTCTCCTTGGGTGAGGATACCTTCCTTCCAGAATTCCTTATCCAACCACAGGGTTTAGAGTCCTTCATTTGTAGAATGTCTCCTGGAATCTTCTGCTTCCTACAATAGTGTTTCAGATTGCAACGTTTCAGGAAAGATTGGGAGTTTGTGGGTATAATTTATCTTATTCTTTTAAAATTGCAGCCTCCCTTTTAAGATACTTTGTAACTGCTTGGGATGTGCCTATATGAACTGTGTACTATATGTTTCTGTTATAGTCCTTACCATATTTTATTGTCTTATTTTCTGTAACAATTTTCCATGGATTCTTTGGGCTTAAGGTATATTAAAAGGGAGACTGCGATTCTGGGACTTCCCTGGTGATGCAGTGGTTAAGAATTTGCCTGCCAATGCAACTAGAGAAAAGCCGCGCGCAGCAACGAAGACCCAATGCAGATTAAAAAATAAATAAATAAGCAGTAGGTTTCTCTTTTTTCCACACCCTCTGAAGCATTTCTTGTTCATAGACATTGTGATGATGATGGCTATTCTGAGTGGTTCCAGGTGATACTTCTTTGTATATCTGATTTGCATTTGTCTAACATAAAGCAATGGTGAGCATCTCCATATGTGGTTTTTTTTCTTTGAACAGTGTGAGTAAAATTTACCCCTTGAAAAAGGATTATTGAAAGGTTGCCTTGTTTTGAAGTCTATTTCGATTACCTACCCCAAGACATTTTTGGAGGGCTGTTGTCATTTACAGCTCCCCAGGCATTGTGAATATGAAGTGCCTATAAGGTCCAGTTTTAGAGTTGTTGTCATGGGAAACAGAAGGTGGCAGGATTTCTACCGTCCCTCTCTGGTTACTGACACAACCTTAGATGTAGGGAAAGTCCTGTTCCTGGATTTTAAATTAGAGTGAAATGTGCCTGACCAAACATGTAAGGGCTTCTGTCCCATTCCTTCTTCCCCCTTACCCTTCATCCCCCGAACAAGTATAAATCCCTACAAAATCACCTGTTGAGGGTGCTGTCGTGCAGAGAGGGATGACCCTAATGAAGGAGTCGGGAGGTTGGAACCCAAACACCAGGATATGTTGAGACCAGGTGATTTTACAAATGTCATCTAGCCCAGAGAGTCCACCATCCTTTGGGTGTCAGAGGGTTGATTTAGTAGTATGAGGGCACACTTAGATCTGGAGATTGTGATCCCATGCAGGGGGACCAGGTACTACATGTTCAAGGGGGGCAAATTAGCTGGCATATCCTCCCGAGGTCCTCAGGCCCTCAATAGTCCAGCCTTGGGACCAAATTGGGTCTGTGTCCAGGGATGTGACACTAGCACATTCACCACGACTAAACGAATTTAGTGATCATTTTTCTTTTCTGTAATTTAATTTTAAATTTATAATGGAGTATAGTTGATTTACCATGTTGTGTTCGTTTTTGATATACACCAACATGATTCATTTATAAAGAGATGACTATATATTCTTTTTGGAATTATTTTCCCATTGAGGTTACTAAAGCGTGTTGAGAAGAGTTCCAAGTGCTCTACAGCAGGTCCATGTTGATTGCAAGTTTTCCCTCTGTAAATATGTATATATTAATTCCAACCTCATGATTTATGCCTCCAACACAGCTTTCCAGTTTGGTAACCATAAGTTTGTGTTCTAAGTCTGGGACTCTGCTTCTGTGTTGTAAGATAGTACCTTTGTATCAATTTTTAGATTCCACTGATAAGTAATATCATATGATATTTTTCATTGTCTGATTTATGACACTTAGTATGAATGTATCTAGGTCCTTCCGAGTGGCTGCAAATGGCCTTGTTTCATTCATTTCATGGCTGAGTAATATTCCATTGTACATATCTACCATAATTTCTTTACCCAGTCTTCCTTCCAAGGACATTTAGGTAGCTTCCAAGTAGAGGCTTTTGTAAACAGGGCTGCATAAATTTTGGAGTGCCTGGGTCCTGTCAATTTACGTTTTTTCCAAGATACAGGCCCAGGAGTGGAAGCGCCATATGCTCTGAATCTCTGTTTTCAGATTTTTAAGGAATCACCACCCACTTCTCCAGAATAGCTGTTAGCAATTTACATTCCCACCATCAGCTTATCAGGGTTCCCTTTTCTCCACACCATGTCCTGCATTTCAGGTTTTACACTTTGTGAGGTTGGCCATTCTGACTGGTGCGAAGTGATACCTCTTTGTAGTATTAATTTACATTGCCCACCTGTTTTGTTGGGCAAATATGGAGTAAGGGTTTTTCCTGAATATATTAAGGAATAACGCATATGGCCGTTTTGGCCAACTGCATCATTGGCGATGTTCAGCAGCCTTGCATGTGCTTTAACGGCGAGTGCAAACTACCTCTTGAAATCCCTTCCCTGCAATTCTGCCTTGCTTGCTTGCAAGGCCTTTACGAATACTTGGCTCAAGAAATGACTCCATTAGAGGTGTCAATTACAACCCTGCATGTTTGTGAATTGCAGTGCCCCTGAGCACCAGTTTTCAACTTGTTGTTTAGGGAAGCAGCCACAAAGGGGCAGGATTTCTACCGACCCATTCCGGTTACTGGGGCACCTGAAGGATAGGGAAATTCTTCTTCCAGATTAGGAAGCTAGAGTGGCATATGCCTGTCCAAACATCTAGGGCTTGTGTCTCATTCCATCCCCCCCTTCCCCTTCTTCACACAGAAAGTTCCAAGCTGTGCAAAACTGGCTGTTGAGTGTGCTGCCTTCCCAAAGTGGGGAGACTCTAAGGAAAGGAGCTGGAGAGGGGAACCCAAATACCAAGAGAAGTGAAGATGAGGTGACTTTTCGAAACTCTTCTCAAACAGACGGTGTAACATCCTCTGGATGTCCTATTCATGTTTAAGCTGTAGGAAGGGTCCCCTGCACCTGGAGATATGGGACCCATGCGGACCAGGCAGTATTACTCTAAAAGGGCTGCATTTGCTGTCCCATCCTCACCAAGCCTCTCAGACCCACGTAGAGCCTTAGGTCCCATCCTAAGATGTTTCAGGAAACACCATACACTTCTCCGGAGGGGCCACTGGCAATTACATCCCACCCATCAGCGTAACAAGGCTCCCTTTTCTCCACAGCCTGTCCTGCGTTTCTGGTTTTTACACTTTTTCAGGATGGCCCTTTTGACCGATGTGAAGTGAGACTTCTTTGTAGTGCTAATTTGATTGTCCACTTGTTTGGTTGGCCAAAAAGGGCGTATGTGTTTTTCCTGAATATATTCAGGGAAAAAAGCATACGCCCTTTTTGGTCAACTGCATCATTGTCGAAGTTCTGCCGCTTTTCCTGTGCTTTAAAGGCGAGTCCCATCTACCTCTTGAAAACTGTTTCCTGCAATTCTGCATTGCTTTGAAATCCTCTTCGTTGCCCTACCTCAATATATTTTTGCACGATAGTTTTTTTTTGCGGTACGCGGGCCTCTCACTGTTGTGGCCTCTCCCGTTGCGGAGCACAGGCTCCAGACGCGCAGGCTCAGTGGCCATGGCTCACGGGCCCAGCCGCTCCGCGGCATGTGGGATCTTCCCAGACTAGGGCACGAACCCGTGTTCCCTGCATCGGCAGGCGGACTCTCAACCACTGCGCCACCAGGGAAGCCCGATAGTTATCTTTTATAACCCTGCAGGTTTGTGAATTGCAGTGCCCCTGAGCTCCATTTTTAAACTCGCTTTTTTGGGAGCTGGCCGCAAAACCGCAGGGTTGCTTCAGGCCCTATTCTGGTTCTGGGGCGGCAGGCTGAGCCTTTGGTTAATTCTTCTTCCTGATGTGAAATTAGAGTGACATGTGCCTGTCCAAACACCTAGAGCTAGTCTCTCATTGGTTAAATAGCAAATTTTGTTTAAAATTTAAATAGCAAATTTTCCTTAAAATAGCAATTTTTTTTTTTTTTTTTTTTTTTTGCGGTACGCGGGCCTCTCACTGTTGTGGCCTCTCCCATCGCGGAGCACAGGCTCCGGACGCGCAGGCTCAGCGGCCATGGCTCACGGGCCCAGCCGCTCCGCGGCATGTGGGATCTTCCCGGACCGGGACATGAACCCGCGTCCCCTGCATCGGCAGGCGGACTCTCAACCACTGCGCCACCAGGGAAGCCCAAAATAGCAATTTTACTTCGTTATTTCTTAAGATTTTCTTGCCATGGGGATCACCTCCTCGGAGCACTCCCCATCCACCCAACCTGCCACTGGGTGAAGAACTCATGCTTCACCCCAGGACTCGAGTGAGTGGCAGCATTTGGGGAAGGGGGTCCTTCCCCTGCCTCTCCCCCAGAGCTCTGCTTGCCTGACCCCTCTGGCCCTGGTGACACAAGGATGCTGAGTTCTGAACATCCTGGCTGGGAGTAAGAGAGGAAGAAGGCTTGTGATGCGTTTCTGACCACCAGTTACTGTAAGGGCCTTCTGGTCTCAATGCACAGGAACACAGAGACACACGCACACACACTCAGCATGCACGCCAACACACACCTTTAAAGAGAGGCCCCAGGAGCTGGCAGGGCTCCTTTAAGAGCTAGGGTACCAGATACTGGGCATTGGGTTGGGGTACACCTCTGCTTTCCTAAGGCTGGGCCATTGCCTAGGATTTGGCTGAGGTGATGGTGGGCAGGCTGGAGGGGTGGGGCATGGTGGAGGAGAGACTGAGGGAGGGGTGCCTTGAGAGGGTGCTTTGGGTGAGGAGGGAAATCTGCTTGGCAGCGTCTGAGCTACAGGCAAATGTGGAGCGATTAGGATCTGTGGATTTTGTGGGTTTTCTTACTTTTATCTTTAAAAGGTTTAAAAACTAACATTATAGATGTGGTAGAAGGGACAAAGCTTCTCTCCGTGATTGACAACAGGGGCTGATGGGGACCAGAAGCCCCAGGAAGTTTTTTTTAAATTATGCACATTTATATAGATGCCATTATTCATGAGTCCCAGAGAAGCAGGAAGCAGCAGCAGGAAGCAACTGGCACACAGAAACACACGTGTGTGCCGCACACGCAGTCACTGCAGTTTCTTTGACTATGGAAGCAGCAGTCTCCGCCCCATTCAAACCACTCCACCAAAAATAAAATGAAAAGGAACTTTCCTTCAGAATAAGGCCACCCAGTAACTTGTGACCTCTTAACCGGAAAAAAAACAGAAAAACAAGATAACATCAGCTATAAGGCTGGCAGTGGCCAATTTTTTTGTCCCCTCAGAGGCAGGACATGCTGTTTTGAACACTGAGGCAGGAGGGCCACATCACTGCCCCTCACAAACACTGCAGACGGTTGTCTTCAAGTCGGTGCAGTTCTCTGCCAGCTCCTACTTGGATACACAGATAGTAGTTGGGGTGGAAGGCATTCACCTCTCTCTTCCTCTAAGATGACCTCTAGGCGGTGGGTTTAAGTAAGCCTGCAAAAATTCTGGAGCCAATCTCAGGTGGGGCTGAGCACCAGGTGGGACCTCAGGACCCAGGGTATCTGCTTTAATCCTCCTGCCCCTAGAAATGATTGACCTCCAGAGATATTATTTTAATTCTAAGGAGAGGTACACTGTATATCCCCTTCCACTGGGATAAAGGGGTTCAAATCCCTAGCTACCCACCCCACACCCCAAACACACACACACACACACACACACACACACCGACTAAAGCACAGCCACGGGCACAGGCATGCTTTGGCTGTGAGGCCCCTCTGGAGGCCCAGGGTGTGAACAGCTGCACAGAGGGCTGTGTGATGTGGAGTCAGCACCTTAGGAGGTGGGAGGGGGGCGGTGGGCAGAGAAGGAAGAAGCTCAGGGTCCCGGTGGAAGGAAGGGGAAGAGGTAGTAGGGAAACAGGTAGAAAAGAAAACAAAGCACAACCAGAAAGAGACAGAGAGCAGAAAATGTAAAAAAGAAGAGAATGGAAAGCGAAAGAGGCAAAACAGAATGTGGGCCACCACAGAAATCAGGAAGAAGACAGAGGAAAAGGAGGGAAGGAAACAGAAAAGAGAGTGAGATGATTGGGGAAGGATGTGAGCAGGGAGAGAGGGGACAGGATGAGGACATCTGAGGATGTCATGAAACTTCTGATGGTAATGAAACTTCTGTTAAGAAGAGGAATGGGCAGAGCCTCACCCTACAAAATACAAGGCCATGTACATGCTGTCAGCCACGTAAGCTAGCAGGTTCAAGGTGGTCAAGATGGCCACAGCCAGTCGTTGGTCCCAGATGCACAGTGCTGGGCGGAGCTCATCACTGCAGCTCACATCCCTGGACCACTGGGGCTGCCCGCCAAAATTCTCGTCAAACTGGTAGAGCAGCCAGAGGACCAGGCAGTACTGTAAAGGAGAACGGAGAGCACAGTCTGCTCCATCAGGAAACTGGGGTAGGGGATGGGCAGCATTTTTTCATTGTCGCAGTCACACCCATTCACAATGAAGTTCACGGCCCCCAGGATGAAGCAGATAGAGTACACGGCCACACGCCATATCAGGGCTGGCTGGTGCAGGTACAAGTCAGTGTTACTGGTGAAGCCAAAGATGACAAAGGCCACATAGTTCTCCAGCCTCCTGATCACACCTCCCAAAGCGGGTAGAAATCATTACATATCGCCAGGCCGGACACAGACCCAGGCCACTTCGGTGGCATGAAGCATAGAAGCCATGCCTGAGAATGCAGTGACAGTGATGACATGATTTTGGGCGGGGCCCTGAGGCAAGTACTGGATTTAGGTGATGCCAGAAATGATGGAGGCTGAGAGGCAGACAAAGGGAAAGTAATGGGCAAAGGAATAGAGAAAAACATCCCAACGGCCGGGGGAAGCGGGACTGGAATACACATAATTAATTATAAGGATGATGAGGGTCACGGTGAAGCAGAAGCATCAGACAAACATGGACCAGTTACCTATGTCCCCCTTCAGAGTGTCTTCACTGGCCACCAGCAAGAAGGGCACACAGGTGGACAGCAGCTGCCCCAGGCAGAGGAAGAAGCCCGTGATGGTCATGGAGCCCAGACCTGAGGACAAGCACTCAGGTCACCGTCACCAGTACAGCAGGGGTCTTCACTGAGAACCCACCAGAGAAAGATCCGGCTCCAGAAGCTGATTAAGTCAGACACCTGGAAACGGCTCAGGAGTCTGTGGTGGCTGAGGCTCAGGATGTGTGGGGTTTGAACCACTGACTCAGACACTCGGGTAACAGCACAGCCACTCCAGAATGGTTCGCCCCACCTATCACCCTTGGCCTTGTCAGTAGACTTGTCTTATCCCAAACCTCATAGCTTGGTTGGGTCTGGCCTCAAACCATGAACATTTTAGGTCCTCTGTGCTGTGTGCCATTATCTACAGAGACACAGGGTAGGATGGTCATTATCTATAACCCCAAAGCTTCAAGGCTCTGAAATGGAAAAAGAACTTTTAAAAAATTCATTTGGTAAGAAAATTTGACCTGAACAGACATGAGACAATTTATGGTCTGTACTTATTTCACTTAGTGTGAATGTTCAAAAGTTCAGTTGCAGAAATACTAACGTGTTTGATTAAAAGGAGCTTTCAGGCCCCAGTGGGGTGTTATGTCCTACAGAGTAGCTGCACCATGTTACATGATTGAAGCTGAAAAATTCTGAATTCTGGATCATATCTGACCTGAAATGTTTCAGAAAACGGATCGTGGATTGTACTGCTGACCCCATTTTACAGATAAGAAAACTGACTGTTGGGGTATCAAGTGCCTTCCCCCTAAGGTTGCATGGCTAGAAAGTGGGAACTCCAGATAAAAATGCCAAAGCTGTGGGTTTGAATGTTTTCTCTAAGCCCAGCATTTAAGCAGCGCACATGGGTGGTAGCCCAGGACCAAAGGTCGGGGCTCTGGGACCCAGGACACACCTTCAGAGCCATGGGTTCCTTCCACAGCAACCTGAAGAGACACATGTCCTGGCCTTTCCTCCCTGCAGCCATCACTAGAAGGAGCTGCCATCTGAGGTGACCCAGCCCCACCCAGAGGAAGGCAGCTTCAGAGGTGAACAGGGCTAAGCCATGGGGTGAAAGCAAGGCAGTGGGGACAAGATGATATGTGAAGTAGGAACTGTTTTGAATCCCCTCCCCACCAAATTTTGCCTTAACATGTGACTCTTCCCTATTTGGGAAAGAAGACACCAACCCAGCATTACTCCAAGAAGGAGCATCACGGGGGAACCAAACAACAAAATAATATGTTTGGCTGTTAAGTACCAAAGCTGCCATCCAGGTGTGAGTCTGGAAAGATCTAGGAGTAGTACTGCCTGAGCGAGGATTTTTCTGGCCTGGGAGACTGGTTAGCAGTTTTCAAGGCGGGAAGGAGGGATTGGAAATGAACAAGGATGTTGTTTCTGGATGCTGATGTGGAGCCTTTCAGGGCATCCTAGGGAGGGGATGGAGCATGGACAGCTGATAGGCCCCCTTTTAAGGGCAGGAGCTGAAAGAGGAGGCACCTGCTGGCCCTCTGGCAGGTGACAGCCCTGAGGATGCACTTGGGACTGGGGCGGGGGCGGCAGAGTGGAGATGAGCTGGGGAGGATTCCGGGGTCCGAGTGGCCCCGAGGCAGCCCAGTAGGTGTCTTCTGACCCAGAAGGGATGCAGTCATGGAGCCAACCTTCCCCATAAAGGAGGGGCCGCCTGGAATGGAACTCAGAGAGGGAGGACGGAGGCCTAAAAGGGTTTCAGGGTTGGGACAGGGGACACGTGGCGAGCATGGCAGGGAGCATGGAGACCAGGGAATCGGCCAGGTCACCTGCCCAAGACGGTCCCGCCAGCAGGGCTTCAGTCCTGCCTCACACAGGGCCTCCTGCAAGGGTCCCAGGGTGTGGGGGACTGAGAGCTCCTCCCCGGCCCACTCCCTCCTCAGGGACAGCTGCCCTGTTTCAAAGGGACTCTTTGCCAAGAGGCGCCCCCAGGGCTTAAGGGCCAGCACCCTGAGCCCGAAGCCAGCTTCCTGCCATCAGGGGCCTTTTCACCTTTACTGATAATAAACCCTGGGAAAAGCTGAGGCTGGAAAGAGAAACACAGAGCAAACCCCGAGAACCTACCTGGACTCACAAGGCTCCTTCAATCCCAGTTGCCAGTGGAGCCCTGGAGCCTGCTGGCCTTCCAGTGGACACTGCCAGGTGTGGGGTGTGGGAAAGAGGCACTGGATTTAAGGGAGGCTGGGAGTGTCACTCTGACTGTCCCTGAGTTTGTTCCCAACTTACTTCCCAAACTGACCCTACGATTTACACCCAAGGCTAAATGACAGATTTGGATGCATTTAACACCACAGAGGGAGGGCTTGGAGAAGGAGAGGCATGGGGGTTCCAGCTGTGTGGCCCTGGGTAAGGCATGTGCCCTCTCTGGGCCTCAGTTCCCCCACGGGTGAAGCAACAGGTTTGCCTGAGTTTCCCCCAAAGCCCCTCCTCCATTCTAATCTGTGAGCATGGAAATGGTGCCCCAGTCAGAGCACATCCAAGATGTGGCTGAGCCCTGCCTGCCCAACAGCCTGGCATGCTGGACTCGAAAGACAGTGAGACGAGAAAGTCATGGCTGGGAGAAAGGAAGGAAGGAGGAGGGGAGATGGACACTCAGAGTTACAGGGAGGCTGTGGGGCATGGAGGAGACACTTCATAGCTGGATGATCCTGGGCAAGTTACTTAACAAAGTCTCAGTTTCCCCATCTGTGCAGTTGGCTTAATACCTACTTTGTGTCAATTAAGTGTCTGAAAGAATGTGAAGGGCTTATCAGAGGGCCTGGTACATGGCTCACTCAGTTCATGCCAGCTGCCTGTTCCCCTCAAACAGGACCCAGAAGGCCCTGACCCCACTCTGGACATTAGCACATGCAAGCTTGATTTGTTTCAGATCAGGGGTTGCAAGCCAGTTTGTACTAGAGGTGGTCCGGGGATGTGTTTGGTTTTCCTTCACAGTGTTTTCAGGAAGAGATGGTGTAAAATCGGTATTATTTCTTCTCTAAGTGTTTGGTAGCTGCAAGTTTTAATTTCACATGAAAATCCAGATTTTCAGCTCCTTTTGAAGCGTCAGGAGATCTGGTGTCACTGCGCTGGGCTCCTTAGAAGGGGGGGTGGCTAGAGCTGAGCAGCTTCTATGCCCTTTACGTTATAATGTTTTTCATTCTTCATCTCTGTTTAGTATTTTCTATATTTTCTTATTCTCATGTATACGTGACATAAAGCAGGACTCTGATCATATCTCATGTGCCCAGTTTCCCCTCTTCAGCGTGACCAGGCTTCCTGCCTGCTCACAGGCGTGTCCACACCCCCATCGAGGGAGCATCCATGTCCTCAACCTCAGATGCAACCTTCAACACATTTCACGTGCTCTGAAACCATATTTAGACATGTGCGTACATATAGGCATACGTTTGTAGGGCGTATCTGTAGATATTTTCCCCCCAATTATAATCATGAAACCATGTCATGCACACTGCATTGTGCTTTTCTACCATCCCCCAACAGATGCAGCTGGTCCTCTCCACTGGGCCTTGGTCCTCTCCATCTCCTTTACTTATCTCCTTCCCTCCCAGCTCCTGTGGACTGACCACCCTTCTCTAATCAGGGAATCATACTCTGTGAGTCTCAGACACTGGGGGACCACAGGATTATGACAAGGGGTCCCTTGGATCAATGTGCCCATATGCTCTAGAGCAGGAGGTCAGCAAGCTTTTCTGGAAACTTTAAAAATATGACAAAGATTATATTTTTCATTTCTGGAAATTAATCTTGTTCTCCTAGGGCTACTGCAACAAATTATCACAAGCCTGTGGCTTAAAACAACAGAAATGTATTCTCTCACAGTTTTGGAGGCCAGACTTTTGAAATCAAGTTGTCAGCAGGGTTTTGCTGTCTCTGACACGACAGGGGAAGGTCCTTCCTTTCCTCTTTTAGCTTCTGGAGGCCCCTTAGCTTGTGGCACTGTTACTGAACTCAGGCTCGGCTGCTCATCAATCAAGAAGTCAAATACTGAGAGACAAGTGTTGGGCTTTGTCTAGAACAAGGTACCGTTCATCGCTGTCAACATAATCGTCACCAACGCCTGTGCAACAGCCCGTGTTTGGCAGTGAGTTGAAAAAAATACTAATGAACGTCTCCACCATTTTTTGTGGATCATCTCAGTATAGAGGATTGGCATTTTTACAGTTTAGTAGGTCTAAGGTCGAAAACGGAGTATTAAGACCAATAACAGCCAACTGGCTGTCCTTGTGCATTCAGACCTCCCGCAAGAAACTGTCTTAGTGGAAATCCAACCCCCTACCCCTCCGCCTCCCCCTGTAGGGGACACACTGTGGCCAAACTGATCTCCCTGTGGGGTCTTAAAGGGACAGACTACTTCAGACCTCATTTCCTCCTCATGCTGTGAGGGCACTGAGGCTCTGCTCCGTGCACTAGAACTCTTCCTCCTTCCAGAGACCGCGGGGAGGGACCCCGGGGCAGCCCCTGCTTCAGGCATCAGGAGAGGAACCACAGCAGCTGGGGTGGATTCAATTCCCTAAGAAGCTGACCCCCTCTTCTTCCTCCCTTGCCTGCAAAGACCCATCTGTAAAGGGGGTGGACTTTTCACAGTGTAGTTTCCCTTTTTAAAGGCCGTTTTCCCTTTTTTTTTAGGGCATTAAATTAGTGCCCTTGTTGGAAGAACCCTTATTATGGAGTAACAGGAAGGCCTGCACATGGAATTTCCTCCCATTTACCAGATATTTGACAAAACAGTTCTAACTACAAAATAGTGGAGTAATTTAGAGACCCATTCAGGGGCCACCATTCTTCGGAATCGAAAACATACATGGGCCAGGCTGCATTAAAATAAAAAAAATTAAAAATAAGGTTTTATTTTTCTCGGTTATAAGGTCATAGCTACAGTTTTGCCAGGCTGCCAAGGTACGTCCTAGTGGACTTCTAGAAGGGACGGATGTAGACCCCACTTCACTGGCTCCCCAGAACAGATTTCAAAACAAACAAACAAACAAATTCTCCCTCGGGGAGATACTGGTGCAGAGTCATAAACAAGCCATTACCCGCGGTGTCCAAACTGATCCCAAAGTCCCAAAGGGCAAAGAATATGCCCAAACGGGTGGGAAGGGGGCTCCGGGGTGCACACCCCTGCACTCACTCAAGAGCTCGGCTGCTCCTTCAGAGGCCAGTTTCCTTCTCTCAACAGAAAGCAGAAGCAGGCTGTCGGCAAGGAGTGGGGAAAGACAGAGAAAGTTCCGGAAACGAACAAGTTCGGCAGCTGCTGACGTGGCTGTAGATCCTGGCCAGAAGCAGCTGGCGCCCTGACCTTCCCAGCTGCACCCCCCTCCTCACTCCAGGATGAGGTGGAGGGGCCGGAGCCTCGGGGACCTGACGCCTGCCTGGCTGCAAGACATTGTCACCCAGCTCAGGCTCGGCTGTCGCTGAAGAAGCCAGCACTGAGAGATAAGTGTTGGGTAGAAGAAAAGTAGCTTTATCTTAAGGAAGCCGGCAGCCAGGGGAGAAGGAGGTTTACTGCGCAAAAGAACCAACTCCTTACATGCAAGTTTTAGCCGGATTTATACAAGAAGGGAAGCAGGAAATGGCTGCAGGCTACGCGCTGGGGGTGCCCTGCTCTTCTCTTTTGGAGACCTTTACATTAACCACGAGGTGCCCTGCTGGCCTTTAAACTTGAGTCTGGTCCTTACATTGTCCAGATCAGAGGGTCAGTGTTCTAGGGGTCAGTGGTCATATATTTCTGGAGAAAGAAGAACAAAGACAGAGCAAAGCAGGCAAAGCAAAACAGGAACCAGTCTATCAAACCCCAGAGCTGTGTTTAACTATTCACAAGGCTTTGGTTGTGAAACAAGCAAGGTTACAACACCAGTGATGGTAACCTGCCTGATCATCACCATTACTACGTGCGCATCCTCAGACCTGGGCTCTGTGCCCATCGTGGGCTTCTTCCTCCACCTGCTGCAGCTGCTCTCCACTTGCGTGCCCTTCTTGCTGGTGGCCAGTGAGGACACTCTGAAGGGTGACGTAATTAACTGGTGCATGTTCATCGGTGCTTCTGCTTCACTGTGTCCCACATCATCTTCATGGTGGGGTTTTGTGGGCTCCGGTCCTGCCTCCCTTGCTCTTGGGACGGCTTCTCTATTCCCACGCCGTTTACTTTGCCGTCGTCTGCCTCTCAGCCTCCATCATCTTCCGCATCACCTACATCCAGTTCTTGTCTCCAGGCCCCACCAAGAACCACGCCATCGCCGCCACTACATTCGCCTGCATGGCTGCTGTGCTTTACACCACTGAAGCGGCCTGGGTCTGTGTCTGGCCTGGCAATATATCTAACTGTGTGCCCACATTGCCAGGCATGCTCAGGAGGCTGGAGAACTATGTGGCCTGTGTCATTTTCATCTTTATCAGCAGCCCCTACCTGTACCAGCACCAGCTGGCACTGCTGTGGTACATGGCCATGTACTCCATCTGCTTCATCCTGGGGGCCATGAACTTCATGGTGAAGGGGTCTGACTGCGACGAAGATAAAAAGCTGCCTGTCCGCTTTCCACGTTTCCTGTCGGGGCAGACTGTGCTCTCCATCTTCTTCTACACTACTGCCTGGTTCTCTGGCCTCTCTACAAGTTCAGTGAGAAGTTTGGTGTCCAGGCCCAGCGGTCCAGCAATGGGAGCTGCAGAGACAGATTCACCTCCTTGGTGTGCATCTGGGACCAACGACTGGCTGTGATGGTAATGACGGCCATCAACCTGCTGATTTATGCAGCCGACATGGCATACTTGGCCCAAGAGGCTTTTGTAGGGACTAAGGATCAACCCAGGGGCTCCAGATTCCTCTTCTAACTGGAAGTTTCTACACGGAGTTCTGATGTCCTCTTCCTGTCCCCTCTCTCCCTGCTCACATCCTTCCCCATTCATCTCGCTCTCTTTTCTGTTTCCTTCCCTCCTTCCGCTCTGTCTCCTTCCTGTTTTGTGTGGTTGCACAGATCCTGTTTTGCCTCTTTCTCTTTTCACTCTCTTATTTTCTACATTTTCTGCTTTTTGGCCCTTTTCTGGTCATTTTTGTTTTCTCGTCTCCTGTGTCCTGACCGCTTCTTCCCCTTTCCCTTCTTCTGATCCACCGGGACCCTGAGCTTCTTCCTCCTCTGCCCACCGCCCCCTCCCACCTCCTAAGGTGCTGACTCCACATCACACAGCCCTCTGTGCAGCTGTTCACACCCTGGGCCTCCAGAGGGGCCTCACAGCCAAAGCATGCCTGTGCCCCTGGCTGTGCCTTCATTGGGGTGTGTGTGTGCGGGTTTGGGGTGTGAGGTGGGTAGCTAGGCACTGCGCCTCCGTTCTTCCAGTGGAGGGGGGTGTACAGTGCACCTCCCCTTTAAGTTAAAAAATAAAAAAAACCCTAGAGGTCAATAATGCCCAGTAGGTGGGAGGATTAAAGCCTCTAGATTCTAAGGCCCCATCTGGTGCTCAGCCACACCTGAGATTGGCTCTAGAATTTTTCCAGGCTTACAAAAACCCACTGCCTAGAGGCCACCTTAAAGGTAGCTGGTATGCCTTCCAACCCAACTACTCTCTGGGGAATCAAAAAAAGAACCTGGCAAAAAATCACAGGGTCTTGGAGACAACCTTCTGCAGTGTTTGTGAGGGGCAGCGATGTGGCCCTCCTGCCTCGGTGTTCAAAACAGCATGTCCTGCCTCTGCGGGGAGACAAAAACGGCCACTGCCAGCCTTAACGGTGATATTAGCCTGGGTGTTTTATTTTTGTTTTCTTTTTTAAAAAAAATGGTGAAGATAACACTATGTACTTATGACCTGATTAATGTCACAGGCTCTATTATTTGTACTCAGCCTTTTTTACAAGATTATTGTTTCTTGCATTAACAAATGTGTGACTGAGCCTCCAATAAAAGTAATGATGACCAGGAGAGCAAATGATGGTCAGGAGGGCAAAAATTACTGGGTGATCCTTTTTGTAACGGGGAAGCGTCTTTTCAAATTTTCTTGGGCAGGTGGCTTGGGGTGGGGGGTGGGCCTTGCTGTGGCCACAGTCAAACTGCACTGCTTAAATGTGTTTCTCTGTGCCTCTTGCTTTCTGCTGCTGCTTCCTGCTTCTCTGGGACTCATGAATAAGGTGACCTATAAAATATATATAATTTTTAAAAAATTCCCCAGAACTTCTATTTCCCATCAGCTCCTTCTTCCAGTAATAGAAAAAAAAAGCTTGTCCCTTATCCCAAATTCATAATGTTCTTTTTTTTTTTTACCATTTAAAGAAAAAGAAAGAAAAAACACAAACCCCACAAAATCATCAAATCCTAATTGCCTCAAATTTGCCTAGAGCTCAGAGGCAGACCACCTGATTTCCCTCCTCACCCAAACCGCCCTTTCTGTGCCACCATTCCACCATCTCCTGCCCTCACCTCAGCCAGAGCCTATGGAGTGTCCCAGCCTTAGGAAAGGAGACGTTGGGCCCCACCTGAATGTCCAATATCCTGTCCCCTAGCTCTTAAAGGGACACTGCCAGCTCCTGGATGCCTCTGTTTAAAGGTGTGTGTCTGTGTGCATGCTGTGTGTGTGTGGGCACACGTGCGTGTGTCTGTGTGCATACGTGCATTGAGACCAGCAGGCCTTTGCAGTAACTGGTGACCTGGAAGTCACACCAAGACTTCTTCCTCGATTAAGCGCATCCACAGAGGCTCAGAGCCCAGCATCCTTGTGTCACCAGGGCCAGAGGGGCCTGGGGGAGAGACAGGGGAAGGACCCTCACTGCTGCCACTCACTCCAGTCCTGGGGTGAAGCCTGTGATCTTCACCCAGTGGCAGGTTAGGTGGAGGGGGAGTGCTCCCAGGAGGGGATACCTGTGGCAGAAAAATCTTAAGAAGCAATGAAATAAAATTCATATTTTAAGGCAAGACAAGAAAAATTTCAACATAAAAATTTTCTCTGCCCATTTGGGCCTCCTCCCTCCCTTCTGGTGTGCATTGTGCATCGGCATTGTGCCTTAACCAGACCTCACCAAGGGCAGAAATACCTGCTCCACCATAAGGAGCAATTTTCTTCTTCTGGCCTCAGCCATGTAACTCCTTAGAAGATAACACTACTTCCTTATGACCTGATTAACGTCACAGGCTGTATTATTTGCACTCTGCCTTTTTTACAAGATTATTTTTTCTCGCATTAACAAATGTGTGACGGAGTCTCCGATAAAAATAATGATGACCAGGTGAGTTGAAACGATTGACCTGATGTATAGTCTATAAGAGCCATGACTGTAATAGTGCGACTCTAGATATGGGAAGAAACAACAGGACGGAACCATTTCCTGGAGCTGACAGACTAGTAAGACACGTGGTCCAGAGGAACTTGGCTACTGTTACCAGGACTAGATGAGTAATAACACATTGACTGGTCTATCAGTGAAATCCTCAGCTGACCTGGGAATCAGCATTCCTGGGACAAAATGGTCAGGAAATGCCTCGCAAACCTTGGTCGAAATTAAGACCAAAATGGAGAGGATTGTGTAATAAAGAATGTTGCCCACCAAATGTAAATTGATACAGCCACTATGGAGAACACTATGGAGGTCCCTTAAAAAACTAAAAATAGAATTACCATATGACCCACCAATCCCACTACTGGGCATATACCCAGAGAAAACCATAATTCAAAAAGACACATGCACCCCAATGTTCATTGCAACACTATTTACAATAGCCAGGTCATGGAAGCAACCTAAATGCCCACCGACAGACGAATGGATAAAGAAGATGTGGTAGGGCTTCCCTGGTGGTGCAGTGGTTGAGAGTCCGCCTGCCGATGCAGGGGACACGGGTTCATGCCCCAGTACGGGAAGATCCCACATGCTGCGGAGCGGCTGGGCCTGTGAGCCATGGCCGCTGAGCCTGTGCGTCCAGAGCCTGTACTCCGCAACGGGAGAGGCCACAACAGTGAGAGGCCCGCGTACTGCAAAAAAAAAAAAAAGAAGATGTGGTACATATACACAATGGAATATTATTCAGCCATAAAAAGGAACAAAATTGGGTCATTTGTAGTGACGTGGATGGACCTAGAGACTGTCATACAGAGTGAAGTAAGTCAGAAAGAGAAAACCAAATATCATGTATTACCGAATATATGTGGAATCTAGAAAAATGGTACAGATGAACTGGTTTGCAAGGCAGAAATAGAGACACAGATGTAGAGAACAAATGTATGGACACTAAGGGGGGAAAGCAGTGGAGGGGTGGTGGTGGTGGAATGAATTGGGAGGTTGGGATTGACATATACACACTAATATGTATAAAATTGATAACTAATAAGAACCTGCTGTATAAAAAATAAATTAAATTTAAAAAAAAAAGGAATGTTGCCCACCACCCAGCTCTAGAAGAATCAAGTCATTAGCCACTGCAGTCACTGCCCTACAAACCACCCTGAAAGGAATTCAGGACAAAGATCAGATTCAGACACTTTGTGATCTGGGAAAACTGGCAGAACTGGCCCTCAGATAGTTAGACATTTTCAGCAGAAATTTTTATGAACCTAGTTTCTTGCATCTTCTCATACTTAGAAAAACACTAAAACCATTAACTAAGATATCTGCTCCTTGCAAACAGCAGTAACCTTCTACCAAGCTGTGTGCTTAGTTGCATGTAACCCTTCCCCCAAGTCACATACATACTGGCCTCCCCGCTTACCTCTTCAGAACAGTTCTCAGAGCTTCCTGAGAGACTGTCTCCCCATTTACAATCCTCAGGTTAGCTAGAATAAAATTTTCCATTTCTTTCTTAGGTTGACTATTGACTAATTTTTAATCCACAAAAGCAAGTATGCATTGACTTCACCAAGTCTGGGTACAAGAATCTCATATTCTTATATTTTCCTGAATGAAATTGAACTCAACCCTGGGAGCTCATTTCCCAGGAGGTTAGCAATGTCTCTGTGGTTTAGTAAAAGAATTGCCAAGGAAAGGGCTCACTTGAGGTGCCCATTACTCAAGCCTCATGGTTCATGAGGGTGGCTACTCCATCCTTCCCTTTTGGTGGAGGTTAAGGGTCATTTGTCACAGTTCCAAGACAAGGTCTAGTCCACTCACTTTGGCATTCAAAAGAAAGCTTAAAGGTCCTCTGCTTAGTCCAACCCTCTTGCCATAGAGGAGGTGCGGCTGGACCCCAGGGAGAGGGCAGGACTTGTCCAGAGTCACCCTGTGTCTGGCAGAATCAAAGACAGGACACAGGTTTCCTGGTTCCCAGGCCGGCTGCTTTTCCACTGCCCCAGGCTGCTTGTTACAAGTGTGGCAGCAGCATCCTCCAGGCTGGGCTTATGCCCCATCTACCCTAGTTCTGCCACAAACCTGCTATGTCACCCTGAGGAGGTCACTCACTGCTGGGTGAGTCAGTTTCCTCATCTACAAGTTGTGAGGGGAGGGCCAGAGACCCCTGGTCCCCTCCTCACCCTGCCTCTTCCCTGTGCTCTTTCCTGCTGGGAGTACAAAGGGGCTGATTCCAAATAATGAAAGAGGAATTGGAAGGCCAGAGCGAGAGAGAGGCAGATCTGGAGTTCGTTCACAGCTGGGTCTGCAGTCACATCTGCTCTGACTCCAGTCAGGTGGCGCCACTGCCCTGGTCTGGTCCCCCTGGGGATGAACCGTGAGTAGTCTGGAGGGCAGAGCCCAAGAGATCTGGATTCTAGTTCAGTTCTGCCCCAGGGTAACTCATGACCACATGAGTCTAGTCCCTGCTCTGAGCCTCAGTTTCCTACTCATAAGGTGAGCAGATTGGTCTAAAATTGTGATCTGGAGCGCTAGGGTTCTGGTGAGGCAGTGGGGTAGCAAGTAGGGTGTTGGCCTCACCCAGCACCTTCTCTACCCCGAGCAGCCTGGCGTGAATCAAACTCCACCCAAGATCTCATTTGAAAATAAGATTGGACACAACCATTGCTCATCTTTATGATGCTGGTTCATAAACCAAGGTACAGACAGAAGAGGGAGTACTATACAGCTGGAAAAAAGAGGATGCTCTCCAAATATTGATAAGGAAATATCTCCAGGATATATTTACTCAAAACAGTAAGATACAAAATAATGCCTAGTATGCTATTTTTAAGTAATAAAAGGGGGAGAAATAAATATACCTGTATATGCTTGATTTGCATCAGGAGCACGGGAAGGACTCCCATGAGTGCAGTGGAGGAGTTACCTGGTCCTGGGTGGGGAGGGGAGCTGAGGGGAGAATGGATAGAGCTCCAGGCAGAGGCCAGGTTTCTCAATGTTAATTTTGAGCCACGTAAATATATTACCATTATAAGAAAATAAAATTTAAGTTTGAAAAATATACCACTAGGAGAAGAAGGGTCAGGGGAAGGAGAGTTGGCCAGTTGGTCTCCACATTCCCTGCAACCCTGATGGACAGGCTGGAGGAGGAGCTAAGAGATGCCCGCACATGCCTATCTCCAAAGGCAGGGGGATGGGAGGTGACTTGGGCCCAGGGGTCTGGGGAGGGGGTTCTGTGGCCACCAAGCCCATATGCTGAGTGGCCAGGGCCTCCCGCTGCCTTTTAGCATAAACAGTTGTTGGAGAAGCCCCCCTATGCCCAAGCCTCAAGCCCTTTCCTTGTACCCTGCCTGGCCTGGGCTTGCTGTCTCCTGGGGCAGCGGCCAGAGTCAGCCCTCATCAGCTGGCCAGCCATAACCTCCTCTATGCTGGGATGACTCCAGCTGACGCCAGCCCCAGACTGAGGCCTGAGGTACTGAACAGAACCGGGGTGGAGAGGTTCCCATTCTCTGGCTCTGGAACAGCTTCTTGGAAAAATCACAGAGCTGGCTTTCCTCAATCCACCTCTGAGTGGAGAGAAGAGGGTCTGTTCTGTCCTGTGGCCTTGGGCTACTGGCTGCCCTCCTCAGGACCAGCTGCTGGCTGCCAATCCATGTCGCCCTGTCTGTGCGGCTAGCTTCTGTCCGAAGGTGCCTGTAGAGATGCAGGTGGTCACAGGAGAGTCGGCAAGGCTTCATCAGCCTGTCTAAGGACTCCACACTCTCTCTGGAGTTTTCTGGCTGGCTTGCCAACAGGAAGTGTTCTGGCTGAGATGGGAACGCTGCTGCAGGACCTCTGGGTGGGGCACTGCAGCCAGACCAGGACACACAGGAGCCAGGAGATGACTCCTGGACCCAAGAGAAGAGGGAAAGGGCTCAGCATTTACTGAGGTTTTATTATGTGCTGAGATTTGTAGTGAGACAGACTTGTATTCAAATCCAGGCTCTGTCAGGTGTTGCTCTGTGACCATGAGCAAACTACACAATGTAGTCTCTGAGTCTCAGTTTCATCATCTATAAAATGTGAATGACAATAATAATATCCCTGAAGATGAAATGAAATTAGCTATTAAATCACATGGTAAGGGACTTCCCTGGTGGCGCAGTGGTTGAGAATCTGCCTGCTAATGCAGGGGACACGGGTTCGAGCCCTGGTCTGGGAGGATCCCACATGCCACGGAGCGACTAGGCCCGCGAGCAACAACTACTGAGCCTGCGCTCCACAACAAGAGAGGCCGCGATAGTGAGAGGCCCGCGCACCGCGATGAAGAGTGGCCCCCGCTTGCCACAACTAGAGAAAGTCCTCACACAGAAACGAAGACCCAACACAGCAAAAAAAAAAAAAATTAAATTAATTAATAAACTCCTACCCCCAACATCTAAAAAAAAAAAAAAAAAAAAATCACATGGTAAGATAGCTGGTGCTGAAACAATATTGGCTGCTCTCTTCTTCTTGGGTATAAGGTACAAAGTTAATACCAAGCAGGGTTTAAGATCCTGAAGCCACATGCCTGGGTTCAAATCCCAGCTCAATCACTTACTACCTGTGTGATCTTGGGCCAGCTAACCTCTCCGTGCCTGTGAAAATGGGGACAGTGAGTACATAGTTCACAGGGCTGCTGGGAAGAACAAATGAATCCAGAGCAGTGCTTGACCTGCAGTGAGCACGACACATGTGACCTCTTATAATTGTTGTGTCATCGACAGCCCAGCTGCAGCCCAAGCCCTCATGGAGACTTTCTTAGCTGACAAAATGTGCAAGCTGTAATCTGAGGTCTCTTCTGGAGCCAGGCTGGGCTGGTGAGGGTTTGTCCTAGTTGGTCTTTTCTGGGTCTACTTCTGACCAGGGGTGGTGAGATGGGGGGTGGCAGATGCTCAGATCAAGCCCATCCCCTCACCTCCACTCCAACCAGCATCTGTTTCCCATAAATCCCTCCAGTGCTTTGCCTGGAAGGAGAATGATCTTCCTCAGGAAACAAAGTTCTCCAAAACCACCCATCTGGGCAACCAGGCTGCTCATGGTGTGGGAGTGTCCGTCTGGGCCTCCTTCCCTCCATACATTGTCCCTAACAAATCTTAGAACCAATGACTCCCTTTTAGCACTACTGCCAAGGGAAGTCACTCCCCTTGTCCCGGCTGCAGGACGCCTGCCCCTTGGGCTCCCGACTGCCCACTGCTGCCAGCAACATGCCATCTCCCAGGCCACATGGTGACCACAGTGGTCCAAGTCCGTGCTGATCCGGGGCCAGCTGCCCATCAGCCCAGACCACTGCCCCCAGGAACACATTGTTGCTAGTCTGGGATTATTCCTTGTTCGAATCCCTTAAAAGAAAGCCCGTGGTTCTTTCTGCTGCAGCAGACAGAAGGAGGTGTTTCCAGAATATTCTGTTCCTGGACCCTGGCAGAGGCTGGCAGGGCCCCAGGTCCTTCCATCATCTCTCTCACTCTCTGCCTCCCTCCCACAGGGCCCTGGCACCCCAACTTTCTCTTCTCCCCTCCCATATACTCGTTTGAAGTTTTGCTCTTGGTGTCACCCAGAACGTGCTCAGATAGAGACACATAAAGACACAGTTTTCTGTATCTTCAGGCAAATGGGCAGCACAGCCAGTAGCCCATTAGTAGGAAGCCATTACTGTCGTATTGAAATAAACCCTGATATGTTATGGGTACGTTATTATGTCCATGTTACAAAATAAAATGCAAAACTCTACATTCACTTTCAAGTGAAACATGAGACTTCAAAGATAAACACTAGAATACAGATCCACCAAGCAGAGGTATCTTCTCCTTTGTTCACTGATATATTCCCAGTGCTAAGAAGAGGGTCCGGCACATTGAGGTGTTTGCTTAATGAACATTACACGAGCTTACAGTCTCAAGATCCAGGCTGGACTGCCTGACCTGGATACATTCCATCCCTTCTGCCTTTAGGGGAAATACTTGAGAGTCACTGGGTCATGTTATATACCATTTACTCCCCCTAACACTCCATGGCCTTATGTGATGGACACCTCCATTGAGCGGAACCACTGAGAACCTGAACTTCCCACTATATTTGAAGATGTCCCCACCGTGTGAGTCTTGGTGAGAGACTGGGCCTAACCCTCAATAAGAAACTTAAAAGGCCAGGTAAATATTTGACCTGCCACATAAGCGGGACCTGGACACACACCTAAGGAGCAAGTGATAGACAGACACCAGGTCAGATCAGAATTCCTTCTGCTGGGGCCCGAAGGAGCATCCAGTGTGTGCTTCCAATGGCCACGGTGCCTGAACCAGCTGCCCTTGGCTGTGCCCTGGATGCCCAGCACCTTTCCTTCCTGGTCTGAGCCTGTTCTGAGCCTGGTCCCTCCCCAATAATTTTTCAAGCTACTCAGCATCCTTCTCATACAGTTGTTCTCTGCATAAGTTACCAGAGATGTTTTCTGCAGCGTGAAATCAGGAACCTTCATGTCTGAACATAGATGCTATTATCTCCATTTTCTGGATGAGGAAACTGAGATCTAGAGTGGCATTGACTGAGCAGAGTACTACCATGTGCCAGGCTGTTCTCTGGTCTCAGTTCAGGGATGGGGGGCAGGTTAGGCATGTAAGGGGAAAGGCCCTGAGATGACAAAGAGGAATTGGAAGAGCTCTCAGTGGCTGGAGGGAGGGAAGTGATTAGGCTGTAGAGGTAGAAAGGGCTCAGAGCTGGCAGGGCTTTGGCGGTGATGCTTTGGAGTTTGTGTTTCATCCTAAGAGAAGCCGTCCAAGCTATCTTAGATTGAGTTCATTCCAAAGCACACATTGCGGGAAAGGATGGAAATAGAGGAATCAGCTAGAAGCTTATGGCAGGAGTGCAAGTGAGGGGATGGATGGATCTGGACCAGGTGGCGGCTCTAGAGAGGAAGAAGAGTGGATGGATTCACAAGTATGCTGTGAAGAGCATCTGTGAAAGTGGTGCTACTGACCAAGATGGAAAGATGAGGAAGGATCAGTGTGTGTTGTCGGGGGCAGGGCGATTCAAGAGTTGGGATTGGACATGGTGAGTGTGAGGTGTCCTGAGACATCCAGGGGGAGAGATCAGGAGGCAGTTGGATATGACTCTGGATCTCAGTAGAGATCAGCTCTGGAAGCACAAATAAGGGAACTGTCATCATACTCACTTCATTCAGTATCTTCTTAAATGTCACATCAATAGAGCAGCCTGCCCTGCCCACCCACATAAATAGCAGCCTTGCCCACCCTCCACACTCCAATAACTCTCTCTTCACCTGTTTCCCCTTTTTCATGGCATTTATCACGCAGAGACCTGATATAATATATATGGTTTGTATATTCTCCATCTCCTGTACTAGAGTGTAAGCTCCATGAGGGCAGAATTATTGGTTCTGTTCTGCTGTCTGTCCAGTGCCTAGAACAGTGCCTGGCACACACTCGGTGCACAATAATATTTGTCGACTGAGTGGAATCTTAAAGCCATCGGACTAGATGAGCACAAGAAGGCACACAAAGAAGACGTGGTCTAGGCCCAAGTCCTGAGGACCTGAGACACTCAGACGATGGGAGAGGAGGAGAAGGAGGGGGAGAAAGATGGAGGAGAGGCTGAGCAGCAGGAGGAAAGTCACTCCAGAGAAGGGCTTCCTGACTCAGGTGAATTATGCTGAGAGGTCTAGTGATGAGAAGGTAAATACACCTTGAGTTGCCAACATGGTGCTCACTGGTGACCTGGTGAGAACGATTTCCACGGAGAGGTGGGAACAGAAGTCAGAGCCGGGGTTAGAGCATAGAAGCTCTTTTCTCCATTTGGGCTGGGCTGTGGGTGGAGGAGGGAGGGAAGGAGGGAAGGCTACGGGGTTTGAGAGGGGCGGGCGCCCTTTCCAATCCCTTCCTCATTCCAGCAGCAAACAGGTCTGAGTCAGAGGTGACCCCGGTGAGCTCAGAGAGGCAGGGCCACTTTAGACTGTCCTTTCCAAACGTCCCCGATTCCCCTTGATGCCTTCAGGGTGAGGGGGCAGGAGGTGATCACGTCCCTGTGTCGCAGTTCATTCTGCCAGAGCCCCGTGAACGTACAGGTCTTTCCAAAGGCAGCCCTGGGCTGGAGGACGCAGCTGCTTCCCTGGGCTCAACTGAGTCCTGGTGTCTACTTGACTCGTTTGTTAAGCATCCACTGAGCATGGGGCTGGGGAATTGGGCAGAGAAGGGACGGGGAGGCCAGTGTTGGGGTGGGTGGAGGGGCAGAGGGGAAATCGGTCAGGCTCCACATAAGGGAAAACATTGAGGAAACTGGGGACGTTTAACCTGGAAAGTCGGAGACTCAGGGTTGAGACGGGAGACATGAAGATGATGTGAAGATGGGTGGCAGGTCACCATGTAGAGGTGACACTGGATTTATCCTGGTTGGAAGCTTCAGTGGGGAAGCCCTGTGTGTATAGATCAGGGACCTCAGCCCTCCCTCTGAGCAGAGCTTAGGAGACAGTGAATCATCTGTCCTTGGACATATCCTGGCCAAGGGTCCATGGCCCCCCGGTGAAAGGAGTCAGGTGGTAGGGGGGAGGTGGAGTAGGGCTCAGGCCTCAACCTGGTGGCCTGTGGTCCAGAGACAGCCCTGAAGATGTTCCCATGGGCCAGGGTTTCTGCACAGCCAAGGTCGGCTGGGCCGAGTTGCAACTGCCCAGTGCGGCCGGGCCTGCATTCCTAGTTCTGACAAATATCAGACCTGGGTCACTCACTTGTTCCCGGACGGGCCCCTTAGGCATTTGGGTTGTGAGCCCTGACCACACTCATCACCCTCTGCCTCTCTAGGTTCACCCACAGGCCCACCTGGGGCAGGAAGGGAGGCGGCAGGACCTTCCCACGGGCTCAGGTGGGAGCACATGGCACAAGTGCCCGGCAATGACTGTGATGCCAGATGGCATCTGGACCCCACCCGGCTGGAGACCCCCCACTGCCCGCCCCTCCTCCCCGTCCACACGCTGCCATGCTGCCAGGGTCTATCATGGTCTCAGGGATGGGTTGTTTCCACCCAGGGAGCAGAGTCACACATGGGGCCTCCTGCCCTGGATCAGAGACAGTCCCCAGGACAGGTGCTCTGTGAGCTGAGATGAGGGACAACATAAGGACGTGTGCCCTCCCCCTGGCCCAGGAGGACGGCCCAGGGCAGGATGCCGGCAGCAGTGGGGGAGATGGAAGGTGACCGGTGGACTGGGGGGGAAAAGGGGACTGGACACTAACCTGGGGAAGCACAGTGGGGCAGCTAAAGGGATTGGGAAGAAGAGACCGGAAGGCAAGGTAGTGCTGAGAAGCCCAGCTCTCCCTTCCCCCTCTTGACTGGGACGGACCCTGACCTACGCTTTTCAGATCTGAGGGCAGAAGACCAGGAGGGAGTGGTCTTCATTGGGAGGAGATTCCAGCTGATGCCTGACCAGACTGGGGCAGATTTCACCGTGGCCCCATTTGTTTCCATGACGGCTACAGGAGTTGGGACTAATATCCCCATTTTACAGAGGAGGAGACTGAGGTGAGACTTGCCCAGGGATGAGTAGAGCCACTAGGTAACAGCAGGGCTCCTGGGTGTGTCCCAGGTCTGCTCTCTGAGGAACTGCTCTGGGCCACCAGGAGCAGGTCTGGTGGGGAGGACAGAGCTTGGGCTCAGGAGCCAGGCTTGGTTTCCTAAAGGTAATATGGGAAATAAACCAGCCCCAGGCAGGGTCACTGGAGGACAGTGTAAGGTGATGTGTTTGAAGCACCTATCACAGTACTAGTCACAAACATCACCTTCCCTGCTTCCCTCCTTCACAACCTCGGCGAATAAACCCAGCATTTGCAGGCATCAACCCCAGGTGGGTGGGGACCCAGGGAGGTCAGGAGTCTAGAGGGGCAGCAGGAGCAGCTCTTCCTTCTATTAGGATCAGTGGTGATGCTGCTGTTTATGGGTCCCCACCACCCCCAGCCTGGGGCTGGACACCCTGCCTATGGGATCTCAGTCCCCTTCTCAGCCCCTTTGATGGCCAGGGGCCCTGAGCTCACAGAGGGAGACACTCAAGCCAGGTCTGCTGACTGAAACTGGAGTCTCTGTAGAGCATCAACCCATGTGCTTCCCACTTGACTGTGCTTCCCTCCGCTGAGAAGCTGGCTGGGCAGGAGGCAGGGAGCCCGGGAGAGGGGCCGGGGCCACAGCACACGCTGCCCTCTGGAGACTGACCCTCACCTCGGGGCCCACTCGGGAGGTAAGGGGGCCTCCCCGTCTTTTCTCTCCCCTGGGGGCATCCAAACCCCAGAGCCAGAAGCAGGAGGTCTGGTTAGAGATTTCCTTTGGGAAAGCTTTTCCTCTGGGAATCCTTGTTCCTCTCCTTTCAAGGAAGCCTGAAGCCCTGGAAGGAAGCTTGGGCTGGGAGTCAGGGAGCCTGGGCTCACCTTCCAGGCCAGGCTGTACCACTGTACTAGCCCCCTCTGAGCCTCAGCTCAGTGGCTGAGCGAGGGCATCTAGAGGGTCCCTGGAGCAGCCGCCTAACCATGTTAAAGACCCAGTCCCTCACACCTCCTGCCAGTTCCCCTCCCGCCGGTTCTGACTGCAAGGCAGCCTGGGAGCGAGACGGCCCAAGGGCTCCACTTGGTGGCCACGCACACAGCCAAACGTGCAGCCACACCCAGCAGCTTCCAGTGTTCGTTAATTAATCTTAAGGGCAGAGGTCATGACCCTAAAACATGGGAGACAGGGCAGGAGAAAACCCAGAGAGATCAAGGTGCACCTCCCCAACCCTTCCCAGACCAGGCTTTCAGAGTCAGTGGTGCAAATGGAAGGTACCGCCATTGTAAATCTGTCTGAGTGTAAAGCACTGGAGTTTGGGGTCGGATGGGCCTGGACTATAATCCCTGGGGTTCTTAACCTCACCTCGAGTCCCTCACCCATGCAGTGGGCCATTTAGGGCACATCCTGCAGGACTATGGCCCTCTCTCTGCATGAGCAGGCAGCCAAGGGAGATGGCAGGGTCAAGGCTGGATCCATGACAGGTGTCCACCTGGTGGTGCTCAGCCCTTAGGCCATGGCTGCACGTCACAATCACCTGCCGCTTGGGCAGTGCTTCTCAAAGCATGGTCCCCGGACCAGCAGCAGAACATCAACAGGGTACTTGTTGGGAATGCAGATTCCTGGGTTCCACCCCAGACCTTCTGAATCAGAAACTCTGGGATGGGGCTCAGCAGGCTCCAGGTGATGCTGGTACTTGGTCCAGTGTGAGAACACAGTGCTTAGCTACTGGGGGGTGCTGAGAAAGCTCCTCATGTGATTCAGATGTCTTAGGATTCAAAATCACCTGTGAAGGTCAAAATACTAACAGGTGCCTGCCTCACCCCCACTCCCCCACCCTAACTTCCACCCCTAGGAAGTCTGGTTCAGTGGAGCCGAAGCAGGACCCAGTCGGGGATTAAAATAACAACTCTGCAGCTGATTCTACTGCACAGTCACTGCTCTGGTTTGGATCCTTCTCTCCATACCCTACTCATGCCCTTCCTTTAGAGAGCCAGGCCCTGTAGCAGAGGGCAGCAGTTCTCCTAGAACGCTGGTTGTGTACAGGATAATCACCAGTTATCGAATTTGGAGGCTGCTTGAGCTGTGACAGGCATGGTCCTGGACACTTTGTTACAGCATCTCACAAGAACCCTATGAATTGTTAGAAGTTCCTGCTTTACAGATGGAGAAACTGAGGCACAGAGAGGTTAAGTAATTGGCCCTAGGTCACACAGCTACTAATGGCAGAACCCAAATTTCAACCTAGTTCCCACAGACTCCAGAGTCCACCACCTTTGCTTCCTTATTTTACAAATGAGAGGTGGGATGACTTGCTGAAGGTCACCAGGGGTGGCACCCATCACTCCTCCTGTACCTTTGCCTGGAAGCTCACCAGTGCCCTGGAACCAATTTCAAGATGGGATGAATGGACCTCTGAGTGGGTGTCACCCCCAGGAAATAATGCCACGCTCCCAGGAGTAAATGCAACTGGAAAAGGGAGGTGGAGGCAGGGTATTTGGGGTTTTTGTTTTAAGTTTTATTTATTTATTTTTGGCTGCATTGGGTCTTTGTTGCTGTGCACAGGCTTTCTCTAGTTGCGGTGAGGGGGGTTTCTCTTTGTTGAGGCGCGCGGGCTTCTCATTGCAGTGGCTCCTCTTGCTGCAGAGCATGGGCTCTAGGAGCAGGGGCTTCAGTAGTTGTGGCACGTGGGCTCAATAGTTGTGGCTCATGGGCTCTAGAGCACAGGCTCAGTAGTTGTAGTGCATGGGTCCGCGGCATGTGGGATTTTCCCGGACCAGGGCTCAAACCCGCGTCCCCTGCATCAGCAGGCAGATGCTCAACCACCACGCCACCAGGGAAGCTCTGAGGCAGGGGTATTAATTAAGTCACAGGAACTTCTTCCTGGACCCACAGGATTCAAGATGTTAAGGAAATTGACACTTGTCCCTATCCTGGCTCAAGTGTTCGTTGTCTTCTCAGTGCTAGGTGGTGTCCACCAACACCCGGCTCAGAGAGAAGAAAGAAAAAGACAAGAGGAGAAGCCGAGGGAGTAGAGAAAATATAGAGCCATTTTATTGCTAAAAATATTTTCCCAAAAACAAGGGCATTTTTGTTTTGAAGACACAAAGGTCTGTAGTCCTTGGGGAGGGGGCTGAATACCACCAGACGGGCAGTCCTCATAGTCCTCGAATTCTCCTGGAGATTCGGTAGAGCTCCATTGCTGCCCTGGCATCTTCCACCGAGTTGTGTCCCGACACGCTGTCCTGCAGACACAGGTACAGAGTGGGGACTTGGGGTGCGGCTGAATCCAGGCGCCCATGTGACCCGGGCCTTCCCTGCTCACACCCTGACTTCCGGGGCTAAAGTGGGTCAGTGGGTGAGTCTCCCCAGGCCTCTGACACCCTAGACTCAGCAGGTGGCTGGAGCAGGCCTGGCTTCACCCATTAGCACTAGATCCAGGCATGGCCAGGCACAGAATCCAGCATCCTGAGGGCCAGGCTGTGCCCTCCAGGCGCTTACAATCCGCTGGGTGTGGGCCGGGCACTGCAGACTTGGCCTCAGACCCAGAGGGGCTGAAGCAGTTCTCACAGGGAGCCCCAGGGCACCGAGGAATGTGGACACAGATGTTTCTAAGGGGCTCCTTGCTCAGCTCATGAACAGGGCTCTTCAGTGAATCCACGTGCTGACACTCTGTCCTCGGTTCCTGGTGCCGCAAGCCCAACAGAGGGGCCCGGCATCAGGCCCATCCCCTGTCTCCTACACGTTCCTGCTCCCCAGCCAAGCCACCCCCCACTCCTCAGGCTGGGGCTCGGGCTCTCCCCTCCCCGGCGCCCCCTCTCTTGCCTCCTCCACTAAGACGCCCCCATCACACTCCACTCAGACCTGGTGTCCTGCCTGCCCCCTGTCCTCCGTCCCTGCTCCAGGACACCTGCCCTCCCCTCTGTGGACACGCCCCACAGATGTGCTGATGCTCAGGTCTTGGGCCACCCTCCGTTCAACCACGAGTTTCTCAAGGATGGGCTGGGCCTTGCTCACCCGGGTGCTCAGCCTCTGGTCCAGCCTGGCCCAGAGCAGGTGCTTCATAAACATCCGCTGTGCTGGAAGGGCCCACGTGTGGCCGCGGCTCCTAGTGTCCAGCCCGCCTCCCTGGGCCCTTCCACCTCGGTGAGCTCCCAGGCCCCAGCACACGCCTGCCGGCTCCTGGAGACTGCTTTGCCTGTGGGTTTGAGCTCAGGGTCCCTCTCTCACTTTTGGAACCCCCCTCGTTGGATATCTGCCGCTTTCCTATCTCGGGGGGCAATTCCAGAGGCTTCTGCCTGGGGCTCTGGGGGGGGCCTGCTCTGTGGCTGCAAGTGCTGAGGAATTAGGGCCCCGGGAGCAGCAGCAGTTCCTGCCTAAAGGGAGGTGTGTGTAAATAGTGTGGCTCCCTGGATACATCTGCGCTCTGTGTTCTACACCATTTCGCAGAGTTAGGCAGGGGGATTGAGCTTCAGTTACCCACAGGGAAACTGGCATGATTTTGAAAACACACAAAAACGCCTTGACTGGGTGCCTTCCCTTCCCTGCCGCTCATCCTCACTCTACCAGGGCTTCCTGGGTCAGCTCTCACATAAATGCCCTGCCCTCCTGGAGAAACCCCTACCCTCTCACACAGCCTCTCAGGACTAAGGGGAGGCTGAGCATCTTTGGGGCCAAATATTTGCTCCGCAGCTACTGGGAGACTTTACAGTTCTAGCGGGAAGGGCCAGGCCCCCAGAGCCGGCAGTCCGGCCCCAGGCTGGGAAAGGGGTGGTCCTCACCTGGATGCGCCACCCAAGGAGGCGCTGGCTCAGCACGCGGAGGGAGACACGGCGGCAGTGCAGCAGGCGGGCCTCACGCCAAAGAAGCTTGTCCGCGGTCGTGTCGTAGATGATGTAGTTCCTCATGTTCTCCTTCAGCGCCTTGAAGTCGTGCTTCAGGTCGTGACCCACCACCAGCTTGCCTTTCAGGAGCTGCAGGATCTGGACAGGAAGACATGCACCCTACACGTCACCCAGGGTACTTCAGGTGGGTCTGGGGCAACTTGGTGCCATCACGGGGGGCTGGCCTGAGCTGTATGACTATGAGCAAAGTCCTCCTGGACTTGCTGTGTGACTATGAGCAAATCACCATCCCTCTCTGTGCTTGGAACATATACACCATCGATAAAATGAGGAGACTGGACCAGGCCCCTTCACCCTCAACAGTTTAGTGATGCCGGAAGGCCCATCCCAACTCCTTCCGTGGTTTCTGTGTGATAGCAATGGCCATGAGCCAGGCATTCGTTGTGCATCGCATACATTATGTCGTTTAATCCTTTTAACAGCCCTCCTGTGGCAGGCGGGTTGACCTCCCAGAGATGCGCACTCCCTAATCCCCAGGCCCTGTAACCATGTTACACGGCAAGGGAAAAGTAAAGTTGCAGATGGACTTGAGGTTGCTAATCAAATGACCTTAAAATAAGGAGAGTTTCTGGATGATCCAGGTGGGCCCAGCATAATCCCAAGGTCCTTATATGTGGAGGTCAGAGAGATCTGACATGTGAACTGGACAGGCTGCCTCTGGCTATGGAGGTGGAGGAAGTGGCTGAGAGTTCGGAACAGGGGCAGCCATAGAAGCAGGCAAGGGCAAGGAAACAGATCCCCCTCCAAAGGCTCCAGAAATGAACACGGCCCTACTGACACCTTGATCTCAGCCCAGTGAGACCCACATCGGACTTCTGAACCACAGAAGTGTAAGACAATAAATTTTCGTTCTTTTAAACCAGCCGGTCTACAGTTCTGTTACAGCAGCCATAGAAAACCCATACAGCTATGAGGGAGGGTTGTGTTTAACTGAATTTTGCAATTGACAAAACTAAAGTGCTAAGAAGTGGAGTAATTTACTCAAGGTGACTCTGATGAATTTAAAATATTTGCAGATTCCTTGACACTCCTCACAGAAAAGATGGAGTCTAATTCCCCTCACCTTGAATATGGGCCGGGCTGTGTGACTTCTGATCTCTCTGTGGGGCCAGTGTCCCGGGAGCCCTGAGTTACCCTGAAGCCACCATGCTGGGGAGACCACCCTGACGTAGGGAGATGTGCCCAAGGAGCCCCAGCACCAGCCACAGCACAGGTGGGTGAGCGAACCATCCTGTGATTCTAATCCCGGGCCTGCCAGGTGCCTCAGCCAACCAGCTGTCCCCGTCTGCCGAGCCCTGCCCAGACTGCAGATGCCTGAGCGACATAAATATTGACACTGTTTGGAGCACTACGTTTTGGGGTGACGTGCTAAGCATCATTAGATAACTGGGACAAGTCACACCGTTAGTTCGTGGCAGGGCCAGCCCTCAGAGCCAGCTTATCACCACCACATCGTGCTGAAAGAGCTGCCTGCTCCAGGCCTCCGCCAGCCCAGCTGCCAAGCTGCAGAGGGCAGCCCTCAGGGTGCCCCAGTCCTGTGCCCTGCACGTATGCTCAGGCCTCTGTTCTCACCTCCTCTCCCATGGTGGCCCTATGGAGAGCCTCAATCATTGGCCACACAGGTGGGTCACCTTTCCTTCCCTTGGCTGCCACTGGGGAGGACGGAAGGGGGACCTTGGAGCGAGCTGTACCAGGCGCCAGCTGAAGGGCAGCTCATGGGCATCTCAGGCCCCCCTAGGATAGCTCTCCGGCAGCCTTCATCTCTTCCTCTGTGCCCGAGGAAGGAGCCCTCTGGATGGCTAACACCGTCTGGTGTCCTGCTTCTGCTTCTAGTGGCTTCCCCAGACATCCCATGGGGTGTTTGACTTGCTCTCCCTTGTGGCCACTTTGCAGAAAGAAGCTAAGGCTCCAAGAAGTGAGGTGACCTGTCCACGGTCACAGCACTGGAGGCAGAGTCGGTCCATCCACCGTCAACAGGTAATGTCACCAGCCTGCCCCACCGGTACCATGGTTTTCTTGGGGTCCTCCTCTGGACAGACCCTCACCCAACCTAGGGACTGGAGAAAGCACTCAAAGAATAAAGCTGGGCCACTCCTGAGGGACACCAGTTCTTGTCACACTTGGGCTTAGGAATCCCCTGGTGAATCTCACCAAAATCTGGATTCGGATGTGGGATTCTGCATTTCTAACAGGTGGTGCTGATTCTGCTGGTCTGTGGGTCACCCTGAGTAGTAAGGGCACACGACCTCAGAGCAGCAGCTTGAGGGGAATCCTACGTGTGGAGGAAAGGGCTCTGGCAGCACACAGGGGATGGGTAGAGGCCCAGGGCCAGTGGATGTGGCCGTGCTGGGCAACTGTGGGTCACACACCTTTCCTTGCTGACATCCTTTATGTTTCTGAACAATGGGGCCGTTTTCCTGTCTATGAGCTGACTCAGGCCCAGTTCACACAAAGCTCTGAGGGGACTGTGTCACCCTAGAGTCAGCCACAGCAGCTGGTCCCAGGCGTAAGAGGGCCGAGTCATTGTGAGGTAGATTCCCGGGAAATTCATCACTTCCCGAGCCCCAGGGTCCCGGTGGTGGTGAGGGGGAGAGGGGTACATTCAGGACCATGAGACTCATCATGAGACAAATAAAATAAGAGGTGGACAAGCAGAAGGAAGGAAGAAGTAGGGAAAGGAGGAGAACAGTCTGTTTAGCAGAGAGATGCCAACCCTTCAGGACAAAGATGCCGGGCACCGGGCAGGGAAAGGCTGCTGCGACTCGCTATGTGGTCTCAGGGAAGTTGAAGACGGTCTCTGGGCTTCAGTTTCCCCATTTGTAAGGTGAGGGCCTGGCGACGTGAGGCTCCACGGACTTTCTGTGGCAGGGCTGGGAGGGAAACCCAGGGTGGTGTGGAGGTGCCAGCTGGAGGGGCCTCAGGGCTGTGTGACCTGCTGGCTTCGGACCTGCCCTGAATCAGTGTCATGAGGCGGGTGTGTCAAACACAGCGGAGGGAGGCTTAAATTCCTGGAAAGAACTGGAGTGGGTGGGGAAAGGGACATGCATCGATCTGTTCTTATTGCCTGGCACTAGGCCAGGTACTTTCCTCACCTCATCATGGGGCCTTTCAACAAGAGTGTGTCATTTTATAGTGAAGTGTCTTAGTGTCATTTTATAGTGAAGGGGGTTGTGGATCAGAGAGGGTAAGAGGCTTGCACAGGTCACACAGCTGGTGAGCTGATTGCTGAGATGCAGTGTCCAGATCTGCCTGACCCTGTCACTATTATCACAGTTGTTATTATTACTACCTACTGAGAACCTAGGGATTATATTAGCATTATTAATTTCAGGGTGGAAATTAATAATTTCTACTGCTGGGCCCATGATGGCACTCACTGAAGATTTCTTGAATCATGAATATGGCCCCTATGAGGCGGGGATTGTCATACCATCTTACCAACAGGGAAAGGGGGGTGTCAGTGGTGTGTACCCATGTCACATGCAGAGGAGTGACAGGCCCTGGTGTCTGCCTGAATTCTCTTTCCACTGTGTTTTCCCTCTAGTCCAAGTATTTCCCAGGCCTGATCAAAAAAATCACCCGAGACCCTTGTTAGAAATCCAGAGGGCAGGGCGCTACTCCAGACCTGCGGAATCAACATCGCCAGGGGAGGTGCATTAGCAAATGTTCCAGGGTATTCTTCCCATCTGCCAAGTTTGGAAATCCCGGCACGGATGCCTGTCCAGCCCCTTAGAGCCCGCTGCTCACATCATGCATCCATTCTTCCATCTGCCCGTTCATTCATTCCTGGCTGCCAGGAGACGTGATTATAAGGGACTCTGAAGAATGTTGCCCTTGTGGAGGCCCAGGTCCCCTACTGGCATCTTCAGGAGTGACCCTGGCCCCCCTCTTTCCTTCTGTCCCCTGCCAAGCTCTCTGGGTACCCCTGCCCCCAGCTTCTGTCTGCTTACCCGGGGTAAACCTGGATGACGAAGTCATCCTCCTCCATCTGGCTGAGCCCCAGAGAGACCTGCCAGGTGGCAGGGCCCCGACAGGGCACTCCAACCCAGGCAAGGGCTACAGCACTGGTACAGCTGAAACCAGTCCCTGTTCACAAGCTACTGTGGCTTCCTTTCTGTTTCCCACCTAAACCACGATGCCACACAAGATTTCGTTTCTTTATCTGCAAACTAAGAGTGTCATTATCATTCCCCAATCCCAGTCATGGGCTGGATGCTACTCAGCATACCAGGTTAACATTAAAAGAGCATTTACTTACAAAAATGAGTTACAGTCTATGGACAATTACTGTTAGATTAAAAAATGAATTAAAAGAGCATTGACCTGTCAGGTGAGAGCCCTGCATCTGAGCACTGAGTTGTAGCCCAGCTTGCTGTGTGTCCTTAGCAAGTCACTGCCCCTCTCTGGACCTTGGTCTCCTCGCAGGTTCCTTCCTGTGCTGACAGTCTGATTTGTGGGGCTCTCTGTAGAACAGGGTTCTCAGCCTTGGGACAACTAACATTTGGGGCCAGATACTCCTTTGGTGTGAGTGTGTGTCCTGTACATTGTAGGATGTTCATTCAGTACCATCCCTGGCCTCAAGCCACTGGATGTCAGTAGCAGCCTTCTGCACCTCACTTATGACAATCAGAAGTGCCTCCAAATCCTCCTGCACTGTTGGTGGGAATGTAAATTGATACAGCCACCATGGAGAACAGTATGGAGTTTCCTTAAAAAACTAAAAATAGAACTACCATACGACCCAGCAATCCCACTACTGGGCATATACCCTGAGAAAACCATAATTCAAAAAGAGTCATGTACCAAAATGTTCATTGCAGCTCTATGTACAATAGCTAGGACATGGAAGCAACCTAAGTGTACATCAATAGATGAATGGATAAAGAAGATGTGACACATATATACAATGGAATATTACTCAGCCATAGAAAGGAACGAAACTGAGTTATTTGTAGTGAGGTGGATGGACCTAGAGACTGTCATGCAGAGTGAAGTAAGTCAGAAAGAGAAAAACAAATACTATATGCTAACACATATATATGGAATCTAAAGAAAAAAAAAAGAAAAAAAATGGTCAGAAGAAACTAGGGGCAAGACAGGAATAAAAATGCAGACCTACTAGAGAATGGACTTGAGGATACGGGGAGGGGGAAGGATAAGCTGGGACAAAGTGAGACAGTGGCATGGACATATATACATTACCAAATGTAAAATAGATAGCTAGTGGGAAGCAGCCGCATAGCACAGGGAGATCAGCTCGGTGCTTTGTGACCTCCTGGAGGGGTGGGATAGGGAGGGTGGGAGGGAGGGAGATGCAAGAGATATGGGGACATATGTATATGTATAACTGATTCAATTTGTTATAAAGCAGAAACTAACACACCATGGTAAAGCAATTATACTCCAATAAAGATGTTAAAAATAAAAATAATAAAATAAAATAAGGGCTTCCCTGGTGGCACAGTGGTTGAGAGTCTGCCTGCCAATGCAGGGGACACGGGTTCGTGCCCCGGTCCAGGAAGATCCCACATGCCGCGGAGCGGCTGGGCCCGTGAGCCATGGCTGCTGAGCCTGCGCGTCCGGAGCCTGTGCTCCGCAATGGGAGAGGCCACAACAGTGAGAGGCCCGTGTACCGCAAATAATAATAATAAAAATAAAATTAAAAAAATATATCTGATCTTACTGTAAAAAAAAAAAAAAAAAAAAGAAATGCCTCCAGATATTGCTAAATGCTTCCAGATATCGCCTCCGGATTTGCCCTTGTGGGCAAAATCACAGTGCACTGAGAACCACCGTTCTGGATGACAGTGAGACCTATAGGCATCAGAAGATAACAAGGCAGTTACCTTGCATTATAAAAGCAATGTCATCCTATTA
Organism: Phocoena phocoena; assembly: GCF_963924675.1. Taxonomy (NCBI): domain Eukaryota; kingdom Metazoa; phylum Chordata; class Mammalia; order Artiodactyla; family Phocoenidae; genus Phocoena; species Phocoena phocoena. Next base: position 137,935,973 of record NC_089220.1, on the reverse strand, counting down.
CAAAAAATAAAAAACAGAAAAGGGGTGAGGGGAGCCCCCTCAAAATCCTAGTGCCGGGCTTCCCTGATGGCGCAGTGGCTGAGAGTCTGCCTGCTAATGCAGGGGACACGGGTTCGAGCCCTGGTCTGGGAGGATCCCACATGCCGCGGAGCAACTAGGCCCGTGAGCCACAACTACTGAGCCTGCGCATCTGGAGCTTGTGCTCTGCAACAAGAGAGGCCATGACAGCGAGAGGCCCGTGCACCGCGATGAAGAGTGGCCCCCGCTCGCCGCAACTAGAGAAAGCCCTCGCACAGCAACGAAGACACAACGCAGCCAAAAATAAATAAATAAATAATTTAAAAAAAAAAAAAAAAAAAAAAAATCCTAGTGCCTCGTGGCTGCATGGGCCCTGGGTGGACTGGGGGCCTCAGTGGCTCCCTGGAGCCGGCCTGGCTTCTATGGCCTGGTCTATGGCTCACTGCTAGCAGGGCCCACTTGCAGGCTGGCGAGCCACCTTTGAAAAAGGACTGCAAGAAACCAATGCCTGGTGAGCTGGTGGCTTAGCTGAGAGGTGTCGCCTGGACTTGTGGGGTCTGATAAATGGCTAATAGGCTTCTGCCCTTTGGGGGTTCCCCAGCATAGCTTGGGATCTGTGAGCCTGGTCTTTGGGATTAAACTACTGTGGGTGATGAGTGAGGTCAATGTGCCTCAGCGTCCTCGTTCGTGAAAACAGATGATGGCGGTTGCCTCATACCACAGCTTCACTCCAATGCTGCGCCGACACTACCTGTTCATACATCAGGCACTTAGCATTCACAGCCCGCATTTACACACTTTGATCACAGGATCAGAACATCACAAAGCAAGCCCTCAGGCCAGAAGTTGAGTCTCTGCTCCACCCCTTTCCTGGACAATTTGCTCAACCTTGTGCCTAAGTTTGCTCATCTGGTGAAATGGGGTAATGATACTAGTTAACTACCTCCCGGGGTTGTGGTGGGGCGTAAAGGTAGTGGGGGTATGAAAAGTGCTTAGAACAGGGCCCGGACATGATGCTGGATACACCTGTGCTGCTTCATCACCCCTGTGTTACAGAGGATCCTACTGAGGGGCACAGAGAGGTTTAGCAACAAGCCAGAGGACACAGAGCAATCAGGTGGCAGAGCTGGGATTGGACCTACATCCAGCCAAGTCTAAAGACAGTTTGCTAAAAGTCCGCATACCCCAACTAAAGATCCGGCATGCCACAATGAAGATCCAGCGCAGCCAAAGTAAATAATAAATAATAAAATAAATAAATAAATAATTTAAAAAAATAAATCAAGACAGTGCTTGCTCCCTACCCCATGGGCTGTACGTGTATTACTGTATCTTGACAGCAAAGGCCAACACGAGGGCAGAGGCAATTCTCTTCCACGCAGCTGCCAGATACTCTTGTATTATGAAAATCAATTCAACTCCAATCCCACAAACATTCTCAGGGCACCTTCTATGTTCAAAGCACAATATCCAACCTGGGGCAGATAAAGTACATGGCAGGAGCTGTGGAGCTAGACAGACCCGTGTGTGTGGCTAGGCAAGCTCTAAAGTGTGTGGGCTATGGGAATTCCCTGGAGGTCCAGTGGTTAGGACTCAGTGCTTCCACTGCAGGGGGCACGGGTTCTATCCCTGGTTGGGGAACTAAGATCCCGAAAGCCAGGCGGGGCGGCCAAAGAAAGAAAGGAAGTGTGTGGGCTATAGCAAGGAGGGTGAGACCCCCAGGGGGTTAGAGTTGTGGGTGGGGAGGGTGAGGGGGTCGGGCAGGGCCTCACACAGGACTCCTCTGGCCTGGGCCTGCCAGAATGGCAGTATTTCTAGGGAAAGGGATGGGGGATGGGAGAGAGTAGGGTTGGGTCTGAAGCACAGTGGGCAATGGCTGAGCTGAGAGAGAAGGCAGAAAATGTAGGTAGGTGGTACTTAGAGGACCATGGATGTTGGGTTGCCGGACCTTAGGCAATGGGAGCCTTGGAGGTACTTGAATCAGGGGGTGGGGATGGGAGCGGGGGCTATGATCTGAGCCAGGCCTGGGGAAGTGTCTCTGGCAGCAGGGTAGAAGACAGGGGCAGGGAGCGTACATTGTGCAGCAGGCAGAAAACGAGGGCCAGAATCTAAGACCGAGGTTCTCAAGGAAAGCTGGAGAGGGGACGGGGTGTAAAATCTGACTTTCTGCCTTGTTCTCTCCACAGGCACGTTGATGACCTTCAGCCATGAGCCAGGCACTGTGCTTAGGGATACAGACGACATCACTACACCCAACCTACACAAGGCCAGGAAGGAGGCATTAGTACTCCCCATTCACTGATGAGAAAACTCAGGCTCAGAAAGTTTCAGTAACTTGCCAAAGGTCACACAAACCAGTAAGTGATAGAGCAGGAAATGTGAACCGCAGATGTGGTTCCAAAGAGCTGCCCGGTCTTTAGATCCCCGCCTCCCTCCTCGAATGGCTGTTAAGTGCCTACTCTGGACGGCACTCCGTGTCACACACTGGAAGGGCCCGGCATAATCTCCAACTGAGAAACAAAAGCACTTTGGCACCAAGTCTGGATGAGGACCAAGGTGTCCTGACTCCCAGGCCAGTGCTGGAGGGCGTCCAGGGAATCACATTTCTCTTCTGCCCTTTCTGCTGCTGGGATGGGGAGGGAGGCCGGGGAGGAGAAGGGACGGGGCCAAGCCGCCCACCTGACTGCTCCGTGGGGATCTGAGTGTGGGCAGCTCCATGTAGTATCTCTGGGTCTCCCATCGGCACCTAAAGCACACCACCGTTCTTCGTGTTGCCCTCCCCTTCTCGGTGACTCACCTTTGTTCTCCTCTGTCCTAATGTTTCCTTCTTTCCGATCCTCGGGATGCTACTGATGACTAAGGCACTGCTCCCTGGGGTCTCTAACTCTTCTCTCTGCTGCCATCTCTTTCCTCACTCCCATCCATCTCCCCCGCACCCCCGTTCAGGTTTTCTTGACAGTGGTTTTCCTGCCATGCTATTGCTCAAGAGTCTTCGTGGCTCTCTATGGCCCACTGAGTTGCATACACAGACTCCTCCCTGCCCTTTGGCAAATAGCACCAGCCTCATGGAGCCTTTCCAGGACCACCCTGATGTACTCTGCCCCCTCCTCAGGGCTCCTTAGTACCCTCTTAGTACCTCTAGAACAGTGCTGTCCAATAGAAAGAAACATAACGTGAGCCACATACGTAATTTTAAATCATCACCAGCCATATTTTAAAAGGTAAAGAGAAATAGGTGAAATTAGTTTTAATGTTTTATTTAACCTAATATATAAAAATATATAAAATACTACCATTCTACATATAATCTATATTTTTAAATTATTGAAGTACTTTATGGTTCTTTTTTTTTTTTTTTTTTTTTTATTTGCGGTACGCGGGCCTCTCACTGTTGCGGAGCACAGGCTCTGGACGCGCAGGCTCAGCCGCTCCGCGGCATGTGGGATCTTCCCAGACCGGGGCACGAACCCGTGTCCCCTGCACCGGCAGGCAGACTCCCAACCACTGCGCCACCAGGGAAGCCCTATGGTTCTTTTTTCATTCAAGCCTTTGAAATCCAGTGCATATTTTACACTTACAGCACATCTCAGTTCAGACAGACCAGCCACTTTTCAGGTGCTCACCTGTCACCCGTAACTGGTGGGACCCTACTGGACACAAAGCTCTAGAGGTTTTGAGCCTTTCACATTCTAGTTATCTGAACTTGTGCGAGTTGCTTAGTGTTATGGGTTGAATTGGGTTCCTCCTCAAATTCATTTGTTGAAATCCTAACCCCAACCACCTCAAAATGTGACTTATTTGGAAATAGGGTCATTACAGACGTTATTGTTAGGATGTCATAATGGAATAGGTTGAGTCCCTAACAAATACAACCGATATCCTTATAAAAAGGGGAAATTTGTGAGACATGCACACAGGGAGAACGCCATGTGAATATGAAGGCGAAGATTGGGGTGACATTTCTCCAAGCCAAGGAACATCAAAGATGGCCAGCAAATTGTCAGAAGCTAAGAGAGAGACACAGAACAGGTTTTCCCTTGCAGCCTTCAGAAGGAACCAGCCCTGCTGACACCTTGATCTGAGACTTCTAGAACTAGTCTCTAGAACTGTGAGAGAAGACATTTCTATTGTTTAAGCCACCCACTTTGTGGTACTTTGTTTCAGCAGCCCTACCAAATCACTGTTTAGTTCAAGAGAGCCTCAGTTTCCTCATCTGTAATATGGGGACAACAAGGAAAGAATCCTAACAGCTAACAGTTTTTTAGTACTTATATAGGCACTCTCTCCAGGCCCCTTTCCAATCCTCACAATAATCCTGTGAGATTGCTGCTGTCATCACCCCCATTTCCTTTTCCAGATGGTGAAATGGGGTACAGAGAGGGTGAGGAACTTGCTCAAGGTAACTTAGCAGGTAAGGAACAAAGCCAGGATTCAAACTTGGCCCTCTTAGCTCTGAGCTAACAGCTCCTGAAGACACTTTTGGCAGACTGTTTTGTGAGGCATGAGCTCCTGGATGGAGCTCAGGAGAGCATCCAGTGAGTAGCCAGTGCTCAGAAAACAGGGACTATTGTTGTGGGCTTATCTCCGGCACCTGGAGCCTGGCACATGTGCAGTATGTGGGACTGAGGTGAACCTCAGTTCTTTGTGTTCTTCATGAACTTCCCCAGGGTGAGTTCACCTTCCCATGAATGACCAACCCTGGTGCTACTTCTAGAGTGGTTGAGTTTCGTTTTCTTTTAGTGATTCAGAGAAACAGAAAGTAGACTGGAGATGTCACAAGTTGAAGGGGAAGAGAATGGGAGACTTTGGTGTGCCACACCCATCTCTGTGAGTGGATGGCCTGTGGTGGGTCTGGGAGCAAGCTCTCCCTGAGCTCAGTGGACTCTAGCTGGCCTGTCTTTCAGGACCAGGAGGGCGCCCTACCGAGCGCCCAGCCAGTGAGGGCCTCCACCCAGGACCCGTCCCCCATTTCCCCCACAGGGCTCCCCAGAGGCAGCTGGTATAGAGGAAAGAAGGAGGAATCTAGCCCCCAAATCAGTATGCAGGGAACAGCAGGCAGGACTCAGCTTCCCCATCGTAAGACCAGCAAGGTGTACCAGATGCCCCGAAGGCTGCTCCCAGACACGAGTCTACGGTTGTCTGATGGCAGGAAGCCTCCTCAGGGATGTGATGGACACACCAACGGGTTTCTCATGCTCTGGTGCTCCCCACGCATGGGTGGCAGGGAATCTGACATGGCTGGGGTCACAGGTCACAGCCCCGGCAACCAGGGGAGGTGCTGGGGAAGTGTGTATGTGTGTGTGTGGGGGGGGGTATATGTATGTTGGCCTGGATGGCATATGGCCCTTCTCTTACCTCCAGCCTGGCCACGGCAAACGGGGTGGCCCCCTCCATGTTCTGAGCCGTGATCCCGCTGACGGGGGTTCTGTAGTCGGTGATCTCGCCCTCAGGCCGGATGAACTTGTCATAGAGCACGGTGCCGTGGTAGTCTACGAGGCTGCAGCGAGCCAAGCCACTCTCCTTGGAGGGCCCCAGCCCCACCATCTCGCAGTCCATGGCCACCACATTTGTGCCTCTTGCCATGTTCCACCGGGACCCTCAGATGTGCTGGAGAGGGGGCGGCAGGAGGGGCATCACATGAGGGCCAGCTGAGACCCCAGGCGTCCTCAGCCACCTCCCAGCCAGCCTACACCCTCTGCCCTGCCTTTGTCACAAACACCACCTGGCACAGACGGAAGTTGGCCTCTTGCCACCCCAACTGGCTTCTTCAGCCGGCAGTCCCAGGGCCTCTCTCTGGTCCTGCCCGGCAGCCTCAGGACCAGGATACTCCCTCCCAGCACCTCCCCTGGCTGCTACCCCAGAGAAATGCCTTGAACCCACCACCCTGTCTCCCACTCTTACCGGCCTGCCTCTCTGGTGCCCCTTCTCAGCTACTGCAGTTGCTCTTAGCAGTGACTCATCTCTGACTTCAAGCCGGGAATCCTGACCCTGTTTCAGTTTCTGGTTTGGTATCAAGTGAAATCAGGGGCGGGAGGCGGGGCACGTGGACTGGGCTGCTTCATCTCCTCGGGCGGCTCGGGAGCTCAGTGTCCTGAGTCAGAATTGACCAAGCTTGCCGGCTCCTTGTCTGGGTGTCCCTTTGCCCCTGCCCTCCACCTAATCGTTCAAGCCCTCCCCCTCCTCAGATGACGCAGCTGATGTGGATGGAGTGGATTGCAACATCTGTCTTTCATTTCTCACCCTCTGCCCGGGGAATAAACATCCCCAGGACTGGAGCCCAGGGAATGTCCCACAACTTCCGGGGCCACCACCAATCTGAGAACTCTGTGAGGTTTTTTTTTTTTAAATATTTATTTATTTATTCGGCTGCACCAGGTCTTTGTTGTGGTATGCAGGCTCTTAGTTGTGGCACGCAGGATCTAGTTCCCTGACCAGGGATCGAACCCGAGACCCCTGCATTGGGCGCATGGAGTCTTAACCAATGGACCACCAGGGAAGTTCCCCTGTGAGGTCTTTTATGGGGGCAGGGAGAGCTGGCTCTTGGGACACTGAGGTTATTGATTGGGAAGGGCAGGAGAAGGTTGGGGTGCAAGAGGGGCTAGCCCCCACTGCCGACCCAGTAAAGCCCTACGGCCTCTATTGGCTCAGGGATGCCTCAGAAAGGGTCATTGGTCTGCCCTCGACGTGCTCTGCCTCCAGCTGGACTGACACTGTTTTGAGGACAAGGAGAAGCAGGCCTGGAGGGAGCCCCACCAGCCCGGCCATATTTCTCAGGGGCAACGCTCTCCCAAGCTAGAACTTTGACCCCTTAGAACAATGCCTAACACATAGGGAGCACTCAACATTTATTGAATAAATGAATGAGTTACATCCGGGGCAAAAATAGAATCAGCTTTAATGAGGAAATTGTCCACTATATACTGTGGTGAGTTGAGTGCTCCCATCTTGCCTCCTACCCCAGATCCATATGGAACAAGCTTTGAGCTGTCGAGTTGAATCTGACAGCCCCCCGTTGTCACAAAGATTTGTGGCTTGGAAAGGAATCTCCCCAGGTTCTCGGTGTTTTCACCAAGTGACATCCAGCTTCATTTAACAGACCTCAAAAAGAAAACCAGATACTGATGTACGTTTAAAGGATAAGTCATTGTTCCTGTTTGTCGCTCAACTGGTGGGAAGTTGAGTTAGAGGAGGTTATTTGGGGTTCCCATTCTGAATGAGCTACTTTTTCTTGAATTCAGCCTGTCTGGGAATTTTTTGTTTCTCAAATGCATAAAGGATTGTCACCCTGATTTAGGGGGAGATGAAGCAAAATTCCCGTTACTTTAAATGAACATGCATTGAAAAGGTAACCCCCTAAAGATCCAATTGGAGGTTTCTGTTTCTACAGTCCCCGTAGGACCCCATGCACCCTCTGGTGATCGGCCCACATCAACATCCCCACTACAGGCCTCACCCCCTCTCTTCCACTGGCCACCTCAGGACTCAGACAGAACACGTACTCACCCCTGCGATTCTTTTCCCCACGGGTCCTAAACCTGCTCCGTGGTCAACTCCAAACCTGCATCTTCCAGTCTTCTCTGCATTTCTCCTTTTCTACCCACATCCTACCCCAGTCCTCACCTGCCCTACCTCCATCTTCATGCCCTGCTCTAAATTATCCTTCAAATCTTACCAGATTAAGTTCTCCAAAATCGAATCTCTTACACTGTCATGGCACTTTGCTCAAGAACCTAGTGATTTCCTGCTGTCCAAAAAAAAAATAAACAAACCTCAACTCCCACACAGTCCCCAAGAGCCTCTTACAGATCCCTCTTACATCTGTCCCACCTGTCTTTCCAATCTCATCTTGCACCACTATCCAATCTAAGACTCTTTTTTAGGTTTTGACCTAAATTGATGGCCTTCCATGTGTTCACATGTTGACTCCTTCAGAAGAGATCAGTCATTCCATAATTCATTTATCACGTGCTAAGCCCTAGGGTTAGCAGGGGTATAATCAGGTCTGCGCCTTCAGGTCAAGGAGATGTACAGTCGTGCTACAAGGTCAGCCCCTGTCCCACACCTTCAATTAGCACCCCCTTCTCACCTCCTTCCTGCACACTGGCTTCTTCTCTGTCCCCAGAGCCTGGGCATTTGCTGTGCCAGTCTGGAAAGCTCTTCCTCCAGGTTATCTATCCAGTTTTCTCCCTTTCCCTCAGGTCTCCCACCAAGGCCTTTCTTGGCCTCTATTTAAAACTACACCCTCATCCCCTTCCCAGGTTTCTTCTATAAGAATTGATGCCATCTGAGATACTACATATTGTACTTGTTCACTTACTGTTCCCCCTCCCACTTGCACCTGGAACCCTGCCTGGATCACACTGAATTTTTTGAAATGTATTGTGCGCTCTGAGGTTGGACACAAACATTGGTGAGTAACAGCCTAGGAGAGGAATCCCTGACCCCAGCCAGGGGGATGGGATGGGGATTTCCTAGTGGGGATGCTTCCCAGGTTTAATTGGTGTCACTCATTGGCCAGACCAATCCACAAATTTCCTTGGGTAAGGGGGAAAGTGAGTCATTCAGGGCAAACCTCTCAGCCTTACAAGACACGCATCCTGCCAGTTGGCCCACCTGCAGTGCCTGTAGCAGGTTGAAGGCTGCCACTGTATGGCCTTCTCTGAACCCCCAGCATAGGACACAGGCCGAATGGATGAATCATAAGGGTGGGTCAGATACCTCTCCCTACAGGCAACCTGCCCTTTGAAATCCAGCTCAACTGTCTCCAACCTCAACTGGTCACGTACCCCTAAAATGTGTACGTGAATTTCTAAATTATATACCACAGATGGAAACACCTCAGTCAAATATCGGCAATTTAACGTGGTTCAACTTAAAACATGTCAAACTGTGCTATGGAATACTGTTTTTTTTTTTTTTTGTGGCTGTGTCGGGTCTTAGCTGCAGCACACGGGATCTTAGATGAGGTGTGCGGGCTCAGTAGTGGCAGCGCGCGTGCTTAGTTGCCCTGTGGCATGTGGGATCTTAGTTCCCCAACCAGGGATTGAACCCGTGTCCCCTGCATTGGAAGGAGGATTCTTAACCACTGGACCACCAGGGAAGTCCCTGGGATACATTTTTTAAAACATAAAAAAGAATGTGTTAAACTATATACCAATAAATATACTCAACATTTCACTCAACTCAATGTTGAGTGAAAAAGATACTCAACATTACTAATCATCAGGGAAATGCAAATCAAAACCATATCACCTCACACCTGTCAGGATGACTATTATCAAAAAGACCACAAATAACAAGTGTCGGTGAGGATATGGAGAAATTAGAACACTTGTGCACTGTTGGTGGGAATGTAAAATGGTGCAGCCACTGTGTAAAACAGTATAGAGATTACTCAAAAAAATGAAACACAGGGAATTCCCTGGCAGTCCAGTGGTTAGGACTTGAGCTTTCACTGTTGTGGGCCGGAGTTCAATCCCTGGTCGGGGGAAACTAAGATCCTGCAAGCCACGGCACGGCCAAAAATAAATAAATAAACAAACACAATTACCATGGTCCAGCAATCCCACTTCTGGATGTATACCCAAAAGAATTGAAAGCAGGGTCCTGGAGAGACATAGAAGCATTACTCACAATAACCAAGAGGGAGAAGTAACCCAAATATCTGTTGATGTATGGATGGATGAATGAACAAAAGGTGTCATATACATACAAACGAATTATTATTTAGCCTTAAAATGGAAGGAAATTCTGACACATACTACAACCTCGGGGACAAACTCTGAGGGCATTATGTTAAGTGAAATAAGCCAGACACGAAAAGGCAAATACTGTAGGATTCCACTTACATGAGGTACCTAATCAAATTCATAAAAACAGAAAGAACGGTAGTTGCCGTTGGAAGGAGGAGGGAATGAGGAGCTATTGCTTAATGAGTACAGAGTTTCAGTTTCGCAAAATAATACAGTTCTGGAGACGGGTTGCACAACATTGTGAATATGTTTAACACTACTTAACTCTACCCTTAAAAATGGCTAAGATGGTAAATTTTATATTGTGTATTTTATATTTAAAACTAAAAAAAGTTTTTAAACATAAAGTGAGTATATACCTTCAAAGAGAAAGAAGTTTAATAAACTTGTGCTCTATACTAGGGCAGTTATAAAATTTTCAAAAATAAACTATAGTGGGAAGCAGCCGCATAGCACAGGGAGATCAGCTCAGTGCTTTGTGACCATCTAGAGGGGTGGGATAGGGAGATATGGGGATATATGTATATGTATAGCTGATTCACTTTGTTATAAAGCAGAAACTAAGACACCATTGTAAAGCAATTATACTCCAATAAAGATGTTATAAAAAATAAAGGAAAAAAAAATAATAAACTATAAATTCTGTAGTATTTTCTTGCTACATCCCAAAGCATCATCTTGAGAGCCGCCCACCTCAAAGGTCAAAGCAGCCAGCAAGACTCAGCACCCCAGCATCACCACCATCCCTCCCCCAAGCCACCCTCCCACCCTAGCTGAAGAATTCAGAGAAAAGGCCACTTCACCCACTTTCCAATTGAGTTTTTTTCCAGGTTTTACAACAAAGCTGATTTTAAACCCAGTACATCTCCCCACTGCTAGCAGTTCCATCCTTCCTCAACCCACAGACCAAAGAACCAAAGCTACTTCTCAACTGTGAGTGTGGCGTCAGCTACAGACGTTTAAGGAACCTAGAACAAAGTCCTGGAGCCAGGAGAGACGTGGTCAGTGACTCAGCCAGCTCCCAGAGCAATCTGCGGCCCTGCTTTTGCAGTTGCATGGTTTCAGTGTCCCTCCCTTCCTGGCCCTGCTGCTTTACTCAGACTCACGTGAAATCCAAGCATCACGGGGAACGGTGAGAGCCCGGAACCTCTGAGTTGTCCTCAGCAGCCTGTGCCCCACCTGCTGGAACAGCCACGAGGACAGTCCTGTCTGGGTCAAAGCCACTCAACCTGAGGGTGTGTTCAGGTGTTACCCGGAAAGCCCAACACTGATCCTTAAAGAAAACACAGCCGGTCCGGCTTACTAGGTGCCAGGCACTGGGCCAAGCACTCAGCACTTCATCCTCCTAACAACCCTGTGAGGTAGGTGGTGTTATTATCCCCATTTTACAGATGAGGGAACAGACTCAAGAGTGAAGTCACACACTTGCCTAAGTCTCAAAGCTATTGAGTAGTGAACAAAGATGGGGCTCAAAGGTTCTGTGTGACCTGAGCTCCAGGTTACCCCAATACCCCCAAACTGTCCCTTAGGAAACAAGGAAAGAGGGGTAGGGGATGAATCCTGACACAGAACATTTTTAGAAATCTGGAGAAAACCCAGCCACCAGTGATTGGGGGCACCCACCCGAGTGCAACAGCTGCACAGCTGTCAATGCCTGGCCCGGCCCCAGCGGACCCGCCCTCTGCTCCCCTACAGACCCGTGGCCTTGCTCTCAATAAATAAAGATCCCTGTGGGCAATTCTGCACAGGGGTCCCAGAATTCAAACCGCTGTCTTGTTTCTCAGACTTTTGCTTAAGAAAGCCTAGCATTGGGTGGGCAGGAGGAATGCCTGACTTGGGTCAAAATACATATGCGAGTCTCCACCCAAAGCTCATCTGCCTTCCCTCCTCCCAGAACAGTGCCTGGTGACTTCTGGTGGCAAGTGAAGACCCAGCTCCCCACGAGCTGAGGTCTCTGCTATTCCATTGTAGCCTGGCAGCTCCTACGATGGCTACAGCCAGGGATCCAGTCCTGAGAGAAAGGGACAAAATGACCCTTGAGTGGCCTTAACTCTGTAGCTTCAGGGAGTAGTTATTCTCCTGAAAATGACTGTGGAGGAAGAGGTAGATGGTGACAACAGGAAGAGAGCTTTACCCCAGGTCACTGGGGCAAGACAAGGGAATTCTTGAATAGGGACACCCACCCCCAAGGAGGGAGAGATCATCCCTTTAGAGAGCACAGCCTGGGGGTGGGGAGTCTGCTGGTGCATCCCCTACTCCTGCTAGGCTCAAGCAGCTAGCCCACCTGCCATTTTCATGGTGCCTATAAGGTGCCATCAGCAAAACCACAGAATCGGGGACTGTGCTGTGGGCAGATGGTGCCAACACTTTAGGCCCTGGGGGACACTGGTGGCATCCGGCCCCAGTCACTCTCCTGGTCCCCGCTCTCCAGTGGAGCTTCCCCTCCCTCACTCCGTTCTGCCCGGTGCCTCTCCTGTTCCTCTGCTGGTGCCCTGGGCCAGGTCCTCCGGCCAGTACTGGTCCTCCATATACTGCTCCATGTCTGTGCTGCTGTCGGGCTCTCTGTCCTCAGGGTGGGGTTGGAGGCTGCTGGCCTCCTGCTGTTCCCACTGCACCTCCACCAGCCGGTAGAGCTCCATGGCCGTCACGGCGTCTTCCACCGATGAGTGCCCGTGCTGGCCCACCTGCGGACGATAGCCCACGCATCACTGCCTGTAGTCCTGGTGGGAGCCCAGCGGCCCGGGCTGGGTCCTGGCCCAGAGATGCATACTCTCAGAATGCGGGTGTATAGCCTAGTATAGCGAGAAGGGCATGGGTCCTAGTCACACAGACAAGCGCTAGAATCCCAGCTGTACCACAAGCCTAGCTTCTTGAAGCCTGTTTCCTCAAATAGAAAACCCGGTTAAAAATCCCAGCTTCAGGGCTTCCCTGGTGGCACAGTGGTTAAGAATCCGCCTGCTAACACAGGGGACAGGGGTTCAAGCCCTGGTCAGGGAAGATTCCCACATGCCGCGGAGCAACTAAGCCCGTGCGCCACAACTACTGAGCCTGAGCTCTAGATCCCGCGAGACACAACTACTGAGCCTGCGTGCCACAACTACTGAAGCCCGTGTGCCTAGAGCCTGTGCTCCACAAGAGAAGCCACCGCAATGAGAAGCCCGCGCACCGCAACGAAGAGTAGCCCCCGCTCTCTGCAGCTAGAGAAAGCCTGCACCCAGCAACGAAGACCCAATGCAGCCTAAAATAAATAAATAAAATAAGTAAATTTATTAAAAAAAAAAAAAATCCCTGCTTCAAAGCCTTGAGGAGCAGATGGAATTATGAATGTGAAGCACAGCAGGAGCAAGAGTGATCAGCTGCCCCTGACCGAAGGCTACAGGAGATAGGGTTCTACATGCAAGCGTGGGGACAGAGCCAGGAACTGGGTGGGAGACAGATCTGAAAGACAGCAGCCCGGGAGGGTGTGGCTGGCTGTCACAAAGCACTGGGGAAGGAGGGCGACGGAGAGAAAAAACCCAGGGCTGTGTGGACATGCGGGAGCCCCAGGACTGGGACTGGCAGGCTGGAGGCACAGGCCAGCATGGAGGCCGGGCCCTCTCACTCCCCCAGCCCCCCTGCACCACGCACCTGGATTTTCTTGTGCAGCAGCTGCAGGGCCAGGTCCTTAAGAGAGACGCGGGTCCGGGCGTGGAGGCTGGGCTGGCTGAGGAGGCTGGGGACATAAGTGGTGTCCCGGGTCTGGCCCCGAGGGTGGATGTACTTGAGGGCCTGGAAGTCATTGTGCAGGGCGTGCCCCACCAACACCTTGCCCTTCAGGAGCTTGAGGATCTGTGAACAGAGGAGGAGTCGGGAAGGCCCCACTGTCAGGCGGGCACAAGACACAACCTGACACCCTGACCAGTGGGTGCGGGGACCCCTCTGGAGTGAGGCAGCGCAGAGGGGTGACCACTGGCTCCACTGTCAACCAAGTTGCCCTGCGCTTGAATCCAGACGACCCTCTACTCACTACTTGCTATAATCAGGGGGCCGTTTAAGCTTCCCCCACATCTGCAAAACAGGAAAGTTGGCGACGGCATTGGTGGGGTGGTAGTGAGCATTAAGGGGCTCTTGGATGGGTAAGTGACCCCATACAAGCACTCTTTCCTGCCGGCACAGGCTCTTCTCTCTCAGCCCGGAAGACCTCGCCAGCCCCGCAGCACCCCCCACCCCCACCAACTCCTCTCATGGCAGGTCTCAGCTTACATATCAGCAGGCCTCCCCCAACGCCATCAGGACCCCCACTGTTCTCTCCTTCGGGGGATTCACCACATTTTCTAAGCACACATTCAGCTCCGCGTGGCCTGTCCGGCTGCCCCCCACTGTGAGCTCATGGTAACACGCAGGAACCATGTCTGCCTGGACTAGTGATGCTCTGTGCCAGCTCAGCACACAGGAGGGTGTCAGGGTGAAGTCCCAGAACTGTGCCAGGCACTGGAGACGTATCACCAACGGCAGCTTTTACAGCATTAATGGAACGGTCCTTATCTTCAGGATTCTATCCCTTTGCCCCTCTGCTGTACAGGACTCCCGCTTCTCACCCTCGAAACATGCTCTCTGGCTCAGCTCTCACCAGCTACACAATGTGCGCCTCTCTTTCCTGCCTCCCGCCGTCCTCAGGCCCTAGGGAGGCCATGTCCAGGGCCACGGGCATCTCCTTATCACCCGCCACCAGCCTCCCACAGCTGCCTCTGCTGGTGATGCATGGTTTATCGCTAAACTCAGCCTTCACGGCATGTGGATAAGGTGCATTTAGACTTTAGTGGTAGGGACGGGCCACCCCACTCTAGTCACCACCCCCTCATAACACACACACACACACACACACAACACAAGCCACGTGGTGGGAAGGCACCCAGCACACTCCACACTGGCTCCGAGTCCAGGCAGATCCAATGTGGTCCAGCTCTTGGCAGGCTGAGAGAAGCAACAGGGAGCTGGAGGGTTCACCACCTACCTCCCTTCCTGCTGCTTCTATTCCTGATCAACCTGCTTGATAAATAACCTTTTGAAAGAAATCCTTAGGGTGTATCTTATGTGAAAAAGGAAGACACAAGATGACTTATATTAGTATTTCCTAAATGCACCTCATCCCAAGAATAAACCAGAAATGTTAAGTAGTTCTGCTACAACGCTTGGTTTGAAAATGCAAAATGTTCCAACACGGTTGATATATTAGGATGTGACTTGAGAATAATGCAAATTTCGCCCTTGAGAAACAGAAGGGCGAAAGTGAATGCAGAAACATCACCTAGCTGAGCAGAGCCACTGGGGAATCCAGAAAGTACCCACGCCTTGCAAGTCTACCAGCCAGCGCAGTTCACCAGTGTGCTGCCCGCACCTGGCTTCCCACTTCCTGACTTCAGGTAATTCTCTCAACCCCTCCCACAGTGCGAGCCGCCACCCCCCTGACACCCACTTCCTCGAGCGCTCCAGGTCTTTTCAAGGCAGAGTGCTGTACTTACGCATTTCTCAACCACTCAATCTGTGCAAAACTGTGCTCCCACTGTTATTAGGTTTCTATCTTTTTATTTTTGGGGTGTCATTAATGAAGTTTTTTGGGCATTGTGTCCCTAACCCCTTTTCCCCATCAGCTCTGGGGTTTTTATCGTGCAAGTTTACACAGCATGACGGTTTTTAGGAACACACACCTCAGAGCCCTCCCAAGGCCTAGAGACCTGCAGGATCAGAATCTCTATGGAGGGATCTGAGGACAAGGTTCCAAGATCATTAATAAGGATTAAGGTGTTTCCTATGCTCGAGGACGTTTGGGAATTCCTGGCATGTCAGTGTGGTCCCAACACTAATTTTTTTCAAAGCAATGAAAAACTAACATTAAAAAAATACCAAAACATTTAACACCTGAAGGTGACAGCACTGTGAGCCTTACAAATTTTAGGCAGACACATAGTGCTTTCATAACAGAAAAGAAGCTGTTTCGCATCTCACAGTTGGCGCGGCCTCTCCATAAACACTATCACGTGGGACACCCCAGCACCCCTTCCACGCAGGTAGGGCAGGATTTCTATTCACCCTTTTCTATGGAGAGGAAACCCACTGTTTGGAGAAGTTAAGTAACTTCCCAATGGTCTCTCGCTTCTAGTGGCTAAGTGTTGACTCAGGCCCGGGGCTGCTCTTCCCAGCCCATCACACTGCCCCCAAACCCCCAGCCCTGCCCTCACCTCTTTCTGGGCCACCTGGAAGGGGATGGCCTTGCGCATGTGCTGCCTGGTGATGCCGCTCCAGCGAGTACGGTAGTCCACGATGGGCATCTCAGGCTGGATGTACTTGTCGTAGAGGACCTCGCCGTGGTAACTCACCACGGAGCAGCGGGCCAGCTCACTCACCCGCCCTCGCGGTCCCGTGCCCACCATCTCACAGTCGATAGCCACGCACTTGCTGGGCAAGGGCCCAGCAGATTCTCTGGGGGTGGGCTTTCTGCTGCCTTGGGCACCTCCAGATTCAGCCCTTGGACGCTGCCTCACACTGCTGGCGGCTTCAGTGCCTGGGGAGGATCCTGGCTCCGGGGGTGTGTTCCGCAACCCATACTCCTGCAGCAAGGTCTTCCGGGCCATAAACCGCTGGTGCTGTCGGCTCTTCCTCTTGTGTTTCCTCCGAAGCACATCCTTGGCATTCAGGCTGGCCAGGGAAGGGCACAGGCACTGGGCAGACTCAGAAGCTTCCCGGGCCACCATCCCAATCAGCTCACCGCTCAGGGCAAGGGAGGTCTGGGAGGTAATCTGCCTACAGGGCAGCAGCCTGGGGAGAGAACACATAGGTCAGAGGGGCTGGGTGAGGAGTGTCCCAGGCCAGCCCTGCCCCTCCCTCTCTCTTCTTCCCTCCCTGCAGTGCTCTCCTGCCAGGCTGCCCCAGAGCCCCACACTTTGTCTCAGCATCCCAGGTGGAGTCAAGGACCTATGTTAATAATAATTGCACTCATACAATCGATACCACCTGCAAAACCACTGTTTTAAGTACTTTACATGGAATCACTCAATCGTCCCAACAACTTGAACAAAGCATTATTATCCTCATATTACAGGTACAAAAACTGAGGCATAGAGGTTAAGTAACTTGCCCGATTAATACGTAGACAAAGGCTGATGTGAACCCAGAATCCATGCTCTCAACCTCCAAGCCATAGCTTACCTCCAATACCATTAGCATCAAAACATTTTAGAGGTATGGCTATGAGAAAATAAAGGTTACAGAAATGGCATATATATGATATCCTATTTTAAAAACAAAACAAAACAAAAACTTTACGAAATGTGAACGCAAGACCCACAGCAAAACCTGGAGAAAATATTTCACAGGAAGGCCACAATAGTTGTATTTTTGGTATGTGTTAACTAAAATGATGTAATCTATTAAATGCCTTTCTTCTAATTCATTCATCACAACACTGTCTACAAACATTTAAATACAATTGGACATGTAGTTTAATCACTGAAGCCTACAGGCACTGGTGTGCTGGTTAACCAGCTCAACTCTAAAAGAGAAACAGAAAAAGCCCTGACCTATAGTGCTGCGGGTTCCTGTGGTACCTCCCACAAGCTCTCCATCCCTGAACGCTGGGTTGTAAAGAGATGCTGTCACACACCACTGCCACAGGAAATATTTGTTGTTCACATGGGTTTGCAAATCCCATGCAATAAGGCCGGCATCTTCCCAACAGTGAAGGATGTAGCCTGGAAAACCTCATCTTGTTTGCTGTACTAAGTCAGCCAGTATGTTTTGAACACACCAGAAAACCAGCGCTTTGAAGTAGACAGAGCAGGGGCTAACTCAGCTCTGTATAAGTTACCTAACCATTGAACTTCAGGTTCTTTGCGTGTAAAATGGCCCTACTACCCTTCCCTTGTGAAGAGAAAAAGGCACAATCCATGTGTGCTAGGATCTGCATATATTTTTTAAAATTATGCTTTATTTTTTAAATTCTATTGAAGTATAGTTTATTTACAATGCTGTTAATTTCTGCTGTACAGCAAAGGGACTCAGTTACACGTATATATACATTCTTTTTCAGTCTTTTCCATTATGGTTTATCACAGGAAATTGAATATAGTTCCCTGTGCTATACAGTAGGACCTTGTTGTTTATCCATGCTATACAAAATAGTTTGCATCTACTAATCCCAAACTCCCAATCCTTCCCTCCCCCACCCTATTATTAAGAATACTAATTATTAGTCATTTGGTTCATTAATCTGTCTTTAGTCAAGACTATATACCTTGATGTAGCCTTTAAAATCTTTATAGGTGACCAATTTTAGTTGCATCTGTATTCATGAAAATGCTATTTCCTAGTACATCTGGATAAAATTTAGCTGCTCATCCTTAACTCCTGAATCAACTATTCTTAATAGGAACAAAGGGATTTTCTGTGGAGTCAGGAGTGTCATGTCCCAAGTTTCCCTCGGTTAGTGTATATTTGAATTGTGGCCAAATCCTCATTAAACTGCATATATTATATTCTCCCTGCATATATATATATATATATATATATATATATATATATATATATATGGACTTTATCTTTTTATTGTTTGCCTTTTATTTATTTATTTATTTTGGCTGAGCGGCATGTGGGATCTCAGTTCCCCAACCAGGGATCGAACCCGTACACCCTGCATTGGAAGCACGGAATCTTAACCACTGGACTGCCAGGGAAGTCCCTTTTGCCTTTTTAATAATTTGCTTTTTTATTTTATTTTATTTATTCATTCATTCATTCATTCACTCATTTTTGGTCACGTGGCTTACAGGACCTTAGTTCCCCAACCAGGGATTGAATCCGGGCCATCCATCCATCCATTCATTCATTTATGGCCACCCGGCTTGCGGGATCTTCGTTCCCCAACCAGGGATTGAACCCAGGCCAAGGCAGTGGAAGCGCCAAGTCCTAACCACTGGACCACAGGGGAATTCCCTCCTGGCATGTATTATATGCTCCCTTTCCCCCAGAGGTGAAGACCCCTGCTCATGGTTGGTAACCAGTTCTTCCCAGGCCAGAGCTGCCTCAGCCTGGACTCCCAACCCACAGGCCTTCCTCCTGCCTCCCTTCCCACTCACATCCCTCCTACCCTTTCTACATCCTCCAGGAAGCCCTTCTGGAACAATCCTCCGGGTTGCACAGGCCAATGTCACACTGAGGCCTCTGGGTTCCCAACTGTGGCAAGAGCTGGGCAGAGAGTTACAAAGAAAGATCCTGGACTCCAGGAGTTGAGTCTCACTGCAGAGACAGAAACGGAGCAGAAGGCGTGTGAAGGGCTGCGTGAGAAGTGCCAGGGAAGCAGGACAGGCTGAAGAGGTTAAGTCTGCGTGAACGTGGAACAGTAGCCCTCCAGGTAGAAGGGAGAGGAATCAGTAGACATGTTAGGGGCAAAGGCCTGAAAAAAGTACCCCAGGGCCGAGGAAGAGGGGCCCACCTTCAGCCTGATGCCATTTGGGCGTAAGGCACAAGGTAGGCCTGGCTGGAGGAACTGCCCCTGTCCACTTTTTACCACTCCATCTTCTGCCTGCACTCTGGGAAGCCCACCACACTCTGGTGGCTTTTCCTACCCCAAGGTGGTGTCCCTATACTGGTCTCGGCGGGTCAAGCGAGGGAGCCCCAAAGGCACCTAGGGAGGTCACTGAAATATGGCACAGTAGCCCTGACCCCGGACAATTACAGTCTAACTGGGGAGCAAAGAAGTTCACCCCTCTCTGCTCTGGCAGCACAATCAGAGAATTTACTGCACTCTTCAAAGTCAACAGTTACATACAGCCCACCTCAGAGCACTATGAAGGCAGGTAGAGAGTTTTGTTTGTCTCTGTCCCTTCCCCTACAGCCAGCCTGGAACCTGGCATGGAGCGGATCCTCTCCAGAAGCTGACACCAGGCCTGCTATCTGCCAGACTGTGGGGACTACAGAGCTGGAAGTGACCACATCCTCAGGGAACTCTGGTTTGGTCGGAAGAGAGATAGTCAGGAACTTACAAGAGTGTGCTCAGGATGGGAGCAATGGACAAAGGACCCATGCCTGAGTCACCAGGCCAGGTATTTAAAAAGCAGAAGCGCTAGGTTAGAAAAGCCCTAGCAGTGGAGGGGACACTTTGAAGGGTTTCAGAAAGGTCTACCAGGGAGCCCAGGAAGGGAAGGGCATCCAGACAGGAAAAAACCACAGACACAAAGTCCAGGAGGCAAAGCACATCCATTGTGGGAAAGCAAGGAGTTTGGTGCAGCAATTGGAAAGCAAGGAGGTAAGGGGAGAGGAGACCGGTGCAGTGTGGACAGTGAGAAAGAACTGTTCCTGGAGAGTGGTAAAAGTTTGGGCTTAATCCAGAGGTGGATGGGAACCAAGCTCCCTAGAGTTTTAGCGTGAGGGGGATCACAACTGCCATATAGGAATAGGCCTGGAGAACATACGAATCTGAGCAATAGCAGAGGCTAAGAGAAATGGGAGGGGAGATGAACTGCCATTTGGTGATGCCTGGGCCAGGGGGAGGCACGGTGACCCATCCTGACTTATCCTCCCTCTGCTTGCTTAACCCTTCCCCAAGAAGTCTTCTCCTTTTTAAAAGTGCTCTTAACTGTAATCAACTTCCTCATATTGACAAGTCACATATTAAGGCTGACAAATACAGAACCTCAATTTGTCTCAGCCCAGTAATGGGGAGGCCTTAGACAGAGACCCACTAATAACTGACTTTTGTAGGGGAGGAGGGCCATTTCCCTTCTCTGAGATGGCTAAGGACCCTACAGGTCAGGAGCTGAGGCCAGGACAAGGGTCGGTGGCCTCCCTAACACTGTTGGCAAGGTTTCAAAGAAGCCAGAAATTAGGATCCCTGAGAAAAAAGGTCTCTGTGGCCCTGGCCCTGTGCTGCAAGAGATGAAAGCAGTTCTCTACATGCCCTGACCTAGCTGACATGTCAGAACCAACAATTAATCATCAAGGGGACACCTTCCTCATCCTGGGCTCCCACATGGAGCTCAGGGAAGCTCAGGAGAAGTTTTGCTCAAATAAAAGTATTTCAGTGAGGCAAACAAATCTCTCTCCAGCCCAGAACCAGCACTTTGAATCAGCAGTCACCAGGCCTTTGGGCAAAGGCCCAAAGGAACCTCGAAGTCAGAATTCCCAGTGGCCTCAGGGCCACCAACCTGCTGGCTGATCAGGAAGGTGGGCAGTTCTAGACCCTGCTCTGGCCCTAAAGAGCTATATCAACTGGACCAAGGCACTGTCTCCTAACTTAAAACGAGGGTTTATGAAATCCAGCACTGAACTAGGTTAGGGGCTTCCCCAACCTAGTCTGTTTAAACGTCTGTTTAAAAGGCCGATTTCCAGGCCTACTCCCCACACCTTCGTAACTGCCATTTGGGGAAACGGGGCCTGGAATCTGTATTTCAAAGAGTGCGTGGCCTCACCCCCTTGCCATGATACTAATAATCTCCCTAATTTGAGAAAAGCTGGCTCGATAAGATCCCCTGTGCTACTAAAAAGTTCACAAGACGAGAACAGTCAGAGGAGAGCCCTGCACGATCTCCCCCGGCGCCGGCGTTCCGAGGAGTGACGTGTGGGAGCCCGGCCTCACCCAGGGAAGGACTGAGGAATTGGTCACTCACTGGTCGCGGCGGCCGGGCAGACGCCCACCAGGCCGAGTCCCATCGCCCAGCGCCGCCCACTCAGGCCCGAGAACCCCGAGCAGGGCGGGATGGGGGCCAGGCGGCGCCCGGGGCCAGGCCTGCACTTTGGGGAGCCCGGGAGCCGGGCCGGCCCGGCCGGGCGTCCCCCGCCACAAGCCGGGGGCGGACACACCGCGCGGGGCCCTGCGGCCGGGGACACGTCGCGCCAGCCTACCCGACCCCGCGATCCCCAGCATGGTCCCCGAAATCACCTGAAAGCCCAGCGAGTCTTCTCACGCCAGCACGTGGCGTCCGGAGAACCTGCAGCTCCAACACGCCCGGGCAAGCCCTGCTCCGGCCGCCAGCCTGTTGGCTTGCTGAACCGCAGCGCCCGCCTAAGACCTCTTCTGATTGGCCGGGAGCCTGGCTCGCTGCGGGTTGGCGCTTGGGAGCGTAAGGGGCGGGGACTCCTAGAGGGGTGTGGTTTGTGCCCAAGGCTGGCCCAGACCGCGGGAAATTTTCAAGCGGTTGGAGGGGGATCGTGGCCTCCTATCGCCCACTTCTGCTCCCAATTTTGTCCAATCCATACCGCTCCCTGGGTCGGGATGTGGGCTCCTATGAGCTCCGTGCCACTAAAGGCAGGCTGACTTACAGAGTACACACCCACATTTGCAGAATAGGAATAACTCCTACCTCCTCGGGTGTCGAGGGGTTTCGGTGAAATAATATACACGATGGCCACTAAAAAAAAGATTTTTAAAAGTCAGGTTTGCTCCTTCGGCGCTACTTTTTCAGTTATCCTTTTGCGATACTTTACTCATAAGTAATAAGTTCCTACTATGGGCTTGGCTTTGGGATACACAGAATAAGAACAATCGCTGGGGACTCTAGTTGTTCATGGTTTGGCGCAGTAGCAGAGGTTAACAGATAACAGTGCAACGTGAATAATAAAAAACAATAACAATGAGTTTGCATTTATTATGTGAGCATTAACAGAGTGCCAGGCAATACACCCCTTTAATCTGACAAACCCTTTGAGATGTGTACTATTATTTCTGTTTTACGATTAAGGAAATTGACATTTCAAGAAATTAAGGGAAAACAGCGAGGGTCCAAACAAAGACCAACGCAGTCAGATTCCTTCTAGCTCCATTGTGCAAGCAGCAGTGGCATCGCAAATGTACTCAGAAGTCCAGGGGTACATGTTCCAAAAATTGTCTATTTCTGACCAGGCTACAGATTTGAGGGAAGCAGGACAAGGGAGAAGGCCACTAGAGGGATAAGGCTTTCTACTCAGATTCCTGAAGGCTTGGGGGAGCTGGAAGGAATTTAAGCCAGAGCTGGTTCACCAGCAGATTTGCGTTTGGGGAAGCTCATTCTGGCTGCAGTAGGAAAGGAATGGACCAGGCCTGGAGAAAGAGGCATGGGTGTTGGGGTGGTTGTGGACATTCAGGTGGGATAAGATCCTGGTGGCCAGAGTGGTAGAGAGGATAAAGAGCTTGGGACAGATTCCAGAGCTCCTTTGGAGGCAACATTGAGACGACAGAGAGCAGAAGGAAAGGGGATGCAGAGTAGCTGTTTTCAGACATGGAGACTCTGTCAGAGGCAACTCTCGGGGCAAGGAGGATTTTAAGAGAGTCAGTAACCAGATCCTCAACTCCCATGGGACTACACCTGGGAATGGACCTGGAGTCCTTGGAGTCCAGCTTCCCTCTCCCTTTTTATAACCAGCTGTCTCCCACTTTACAAAGGAAAGTCACACACACACATTCTAAATCTTGCTCTGTGGTACCCTGGGAAATAAAAGTAGTCTTGGGGAAGAAGAAAAATAATGATAGGGATTGAGTAGGATAATTAAATAGTCAGCTTAGAAACCCCATTAGGGGATTGTAGATAGGGAACTTTAGGAGGCTTTGGGAGACCACAGTAAGATTAATGATCACTCAAGAAAGCAGGTTTACTTAACCACAAAACCAAGCAGGCTTGCCTAGCCACAAAACCATGTGACAGAAGCACGAGACATGCCCCCAAACAATAAAACAATGGTGGCATGAGACCCACATCCTGCCCAGTGAGCTCAGTATGGAAAGGTGCTCATTGTACAGAGACCTGAAATAATTTTTAAAGTCCTGGCTTAACCACGTAGGGACAAAAAACTCCCCTGCCCAACCTGGACGAGGAGTTGATGATGGAAGCATGATGTCTACTCAAGAATGAAGAAGAGGTGCTTCCCTGGTGGCACAGTGGTTGAGAGTCTGCCTGCCAATGCAGGGGACACGGGTTCGTGCCCTGGTCCGGGAAGATCCCACATGCCGCCGCGGAGCGGCTGGGCCCGTGAGCCATGGCCGCTGAGCCTGTGCGTCCAGAGCCTGTGCTCCACAACTGGAGAGGCCACAACGGTGAGAGGCCCGCATACCGCAAAAAAAAAAAAAAAAAGAATGAAGAAGCAAGTGGTCTTTTCCCCTCCCCCCTTTTCCTTTGATTATAAATCTAAGTTCCCACTAAGTTCTCAGGCGTAGCACCCTCTTGCCTGTCCACTTGTAAGCCTCACAAACATCCCATTCTAATAAATCACTTCTTATCTATCACTTTGCCTCTCGCTGAATTCTTTCTGCGCTGAGACATAAAGGACCAGGCTTTTCAGAACTCGCCTGAAATGACATCTATCAGTTTCAATAAGATTGCTCTAAATATGGGTTATTATTGAGGACCGGGCAAGAAACCCTTCTACAAGTCTGGTGGGTTTCTGATTCTTTGCTTTCGCTATGATCCGAGGAGGATTTAATCATGTTGCCAGCTAATGGGTCATTAAAAAAATTTTTTTTGAGGCTACATAATTAACAGAAGTGAAAAGAGCTGACATTGTCAGAGAAAACTCCTTCCACTTCTATCTGCTTTTTATGTGAACAATGTTTTTATCAGTGTTTACATCCATAAAAACAAAACAGAAGGCCCAACTCTTTCCCATTCTTGCAAAAAGTGATATTCATCCCCAGATTTATAAACTTAATGAAAAATAACTGGCTCCATCTATCTCCTAGAGACGTGTTTCCAATGGCATTTCTAATTAAAACTCACTTTTTATGTGTAAAGATTATTGCTCATATAATGAAATGCTGTATATTTCTCATTTGCTCACTTGTAATAGAAATAATAGCAACAATGTCTCAATCCAGGAAAAAAAATAACACGTGGAACCTCATGGGTCACAGGACATTTTTCTAGAGTTAACAAGTTCAAATTGATATACATAATTTTGTGACATTAAAGTATGATCAGGTTCTCCAGAAAATATTGCCAAGCATGAAAATAGACTATGCTAGGATAAATCTCCATAGTGGAAGTTGAATGGAAGTGTAAGTTGAAGAAGAAAAAAGAATGTTGCATGTAATAAAAAACAAATCTAGATTTAGGAAGGAGAGACTTTATTTGAAAGGATTAGGGGGGTGGGTGTTTGGGAGGGGATATTTATTGCAATAGAGAAAATGCTCTAGTAGTTCTCAAGGGTAGGCAAAAATGGTTTTCCTTTATAGGGAGGAGTAAAGGGGGCTAGAAAGAACAGGATATGGAGATGGCAGTGACCAGATCCCAGATCCTATTAGGTTAGTAAATTGATATGAGATATGGAGATTGTTTTACCCTAAGGCCAGCCTATTCCCTAGAGGGGTCATTAAGGAGGGATTGTAAACTGGCTCTGGCTGAGGGTGGGCCATAGTTCAGGGACCTAGGGGAAGAAAAGAAGCTTAACCAAAGTTTGGTTAATGAGTGTTTTATTCCAATTGATCCATGGGTCCAGCAGTTCAGCTAATCATCAATGAGGCAAAGAATGGTAATTTGGAGTGTCTGTGCCAGGACTCGTCATAGGTAAACAATGGGGAAATCCTGGAGTCTTTTCACAGTCATATGGGGCAGGATGTTTCTTTGCAGTAACTAGCTTCTGGAACACAAAAGAATGGGAGATATTTCTTCACCATTGCTGCTTTCCAGGAGCATAGGACTCATAAAATTTAACATTGATGGTAAGAGTTTTTTCATGTATTTTTAAAATGGTTAATGTTAGTATCAAATTGCTCTGATAGATATGTGTCCACTACATTCATTTACAGACAAATTTTTAAAAAAGATGTCAATATTTACGATACATCATTTGTAACTACCACAACTTACGATAGAAAACATTATCAAGCAAAAAAGTTGAAGGTCCGCAAGTATGCAATATGGATGGCCCAATACTGGCATCTTGACTGTGAATGGCAGTACCTCCAATCCCAACCTTTAGGGACTTCACCTTCCCATTCCTGAAATAAAACTATCTCCTCCTTCCACAAAGACTGGAGCTCCTCTATAACAGACCCTTTTAAGTTGGAGCTTGGTGGGGGAAAGCCCATGATCCAAGCCCTGCCCCCAGGGACCCCACCCTATCCTCCCCAACCCTGTCAATCCAGAAGCACTTGAGACATCGGACTTGACCTGTGTTTTGTGCTTACAAATCATTATGCCACACTCGAAGCACCATTCTGCCTTCCTTGCATGCATGCTTTGAGGACTATTTGGGATGCTATGGGGATTCCCATGTTGCTGGAGCAGGTGCAGACCTGAAGGCGGGTGTCGATCTGGCCATTTTTTGTAGCAGCGATTCTCTAAGTGTGGTCCTAAACCAGCAGCCTAGGCATCACTTGGAAATTTGTTGGATCCACTGACTCAGAAATTCAGGGGTGGGTGTGGCCCAGCGATCTGTGTTTTAACAAGCAGATTAACAGCTTCCTCATGCATGCTCAAGTTTAAAATCCGATGTGTTAGAGGGTATGAAGCGGACACAACCGGGGAGCCAATGTAAATAACTTATTTTATTCAAGCACATTCCCGCTCTACTAGCACTCTTGATCCAACAGTGACTTTGAACCTACCTGGACACAGCCTGTCATCAAGACAATTACAGTATTTTATACCTTCTTCCAACTTCTGAGATTTTCCAGGATTTTTAGAACCATGTCAAGTCTCATATGACTGACTTTTTGTGGAAAACTGGCAAGATTTGATCCAGGGGAATTTTATTCTCCACCGTTAACTTTTTCCATTCTACACTACAATTTCTTCACATATAAAATTAATCTGTAATTATTGCTCAATCTTGGCTGAACATTAAAATTGCTTGAGGAGCTTTAAAAAATATTGACACTTGGGTGACACCCCAAGATTCTGATGTAACAGGTCTGCAATGTGACCTGAATATGGAGATTTTTAAAGCTTATCAGGTGATTCTAGCTTGCAGCCAAGATTGAGACTGGGCGCTAAGGCGCAGCTACCTACAAGATCCATCAGAGGGCGCTGCCTCCCCGCTCATCCCTGGAAACGCGCCCGCAGATGGGGCTGCTGGCTGCATAAACCCGGGCGATGTAGCTGAGGTAAGGAGACTCCAGATGCCTGACCCTTGGATCACCAACCATTTTGTGTTCTGAGACTCCTAGAAAGTTACTTTAAGAAGTAGTAAGCGGTCTATTTTGCCGAGTGACTTAGAGGTAAATCATACAACCTAAGTCTTGGTTTCTGCATTTTTAAAACGGAGAAGTGTGGGGAGGGAAGAGGAGGGGGGTGGAGGCGGGGACACTTGGTCTATAATCATTCTTTAAATATATATTGAGCCTCCTGAAGTGGACAAGATACTGATCTGGGGAGGGGAAGGATAAACGTTTAAATGGGATAAAACTTCTATGCGATGTGGGAGACTAATAGAGAGATTTGTTGCTACTTCAGGGAAGGGGACTTGTGGGTACCCCAGATCCTGGAAAAGAAAAACTATGAAAGAGGAGGCAAAAGAGACTACTGTTGAGTATTTACATATGCCATTATATATTATTGGCACTTCTCTTGATTAATTAACATATAACCTAGCAAGGTAGACGTGATCAATTCCATTTTACAATTAAAGAATCTGAGGCTCAGAGATGTTAAGTGACTGCCTCAATGTCACACAGCTAGTAAGTGGTGCAGCCAGGACTGGAACTGGGGTGTGTCTGACTTTGAAGCCAGGACTCCCTCCCCACCCCCCAGGGAGTACCTTGCTCCCTCTATTTTGTACCTTGCTACATATCAACAGGGGCACTCTTGTCCATCTCTCAAATTAGGAGTGCACCCCACTACCCTCTCTAGATGCTTGTTTCGCTGAGGCAGGATCTCTCTCCCTTCTGTCTCCATAGCAGCCCTGGATACTGAGGACTGCCTGGGAGACATTTGACTCCCCTCCTCCCCTGTTCCCCACCTCTGCCCCCTTCTGCCCAATCCAGGCCCCTTTCCTCCAGTGAAGGGCAGGCACCTGCTGACACCAATTTGCAGCCTTCTCAAGTGTGAATGAGATTTCTAATAGGACTGGCTGCCCACTGGTTTCAGGCAGGATTGGAGTAAAGAGAATTTAAGAGGCAGGAAATGGAGGAGAGAGCCAGTTTGGAGGAGCTGAGACACTGACAGCAGCAGCCTCTGGGTGGAAGTGAAGGACTGATTGGTTCAGAGAGGTTAAGTGTCTTGCCAAAGGTCACACAGCTGGCAAGTGGCAGAGGCAGGGTGAGCTCAACAATGGTTGCATTTTTAGGGTTACCTAAAGGAGTACAACTCCCAACCCAATTTAAATTGGTAAGATGTGTTAGTGTTAAAACAAACAAACAAACACTTTCCCAGTCTTTTTTTTGCCTCCCGAGGCTGCTGACCAACACTTCCTTTCTCTGGCCCAAGGGCCCCAGGAGTGCCTCCTTCTCCAGGGTGGAGGAGGAGGGTGGGAATATACTTAGAAAGAACTGGGGAGGGCATTTGAGTTTGCTGCTTGAAAAATTTGTCCCACTGAGAGTCTCACCATTGGAACTTGGTGACCATCTGAGGGTAAGGTGCCCCCTACACGGAGGCATGGACAAAGGATGGGAAATGGTTTGTATGATCACTGCTTCTGCCATAGTGGGGGACTGGTTTCCAGGCTCAGATGTGGGACTGGGCTTCCTCACCTCAGTTTTCCCTTGGCAACACCTCTGGGCCCAGCAGCACGGAGGCAGATTCTGGGGCCAAGAAGAAGTTCTATACGCACAAGTCCACTCTCTCCTCCCTGGGGTAGGCAAGGTGAGGTCCGGGCCGGCCAGGGTCAGGCGTGTCCTCCAGGTGGCTGCCAGGGCACCAACATCGCAGGCACCCTGGTCATAAGTACATGCCGCTTTGTGCCTGCACACGCTCTGGCTCTCTCCTGCCAGAGACAACTAGACGCCTGGGCCCCTGCGGGGGGATTCTCTCTCCCTGCCCTTGTCAGTGATGTGGAAGCAGCTCGCCGCTCCCAGAGGACTGAGACCCTGTCCATCCCTCCCACCCTCATGCTTCCCCGCACCCCACCGCACACACACACACACACACACACACACACACACACTGTAGTCTGTCCTTGTTTCTGGAAGAGTCCGCCTGAGGTGTGCTGCCCAAGGTGGTGCTCAGGGTAGTTTCCAGAGGTGCTTTCTAGGAGACAGAGAAGGCACAGAAAGAACACACGGAGGAAGAGCCACAAAGGGCGCGGCCCGCCCCCAGCCCCAGCGCACCGCCCCCCTTCCCCCCGCTGCGGCGGCCGGCACCATGAGGCAGACTGGGACTTGTTGTTGAGCGCAGGGAGACAACAACAAAATCACTAGTCTTCCAGATGGGGCTGGCTGGTCCACGGCCGCACCCGCCGCTCGGGCCAGGCGTTCAGCCAGCCCGACACTCCCGCCGGGCCAGCTTGTGTCCCCGCCCCCACCCCCAAGGTCACCTCCTCCCATCAGCCCACCACCCCTCCCCCACCCCAGAGTTCTCCGGAGCCTCTGATGGAGATGGGGGGTGGGGGGGGGTGGGGAGGGGATTGTTTTATTATTTTCTTTTTCTTTGGAGTGTTTCATTTTCTCTAATGAACGTATTTCCTTTAATAATAGGGGGATCTTATTTTTAAAGGGAGACAGCGGGCGGCTCATTTCTCTACCTTTTTCTGGGAATCACAAAGCGCTGTACTATCACGGAGAAGGGAAAAGCGAAGAGCTCCAGGTCACGGTGACCCCTCTCTACCAGCCTCCCCCTTCCCATCTCCGCCCTAGTCCATGGTGAAGGCCCAGGGTGACAATCCACCCAGTGCTTACTGAACCACGGCTCCGAATGAAGTGGGGATGGGGGCTGGGCCTAGCAGAATAGGCAGGAGAGGAAAAGGGACACCGGTTGTGGGCCTGCGCCCCCGCCTCCACCCAGCCAGTCCCAGCACTGGGCTCCGGGCTGAATTTCCCCAGGCCTGGGCACTGATGGAGGAGAGGCCAGGCCCCCGGTGCCTGGCCGGCCTCTAATTGTGCTGCCAGGGCATATCCGCTTCATAATTAGCAAAAGCCACAGTATCCTGGCGGCTCAGAGAGCACGGCCCTAATTGTATTTCTGCAGCAGCTGAAGGGTAATTACCCTTCCCTTTTGGTGCTGCTTTTAATTCTTTCTCTCTCTCTTTTTTTTTTTTGTTTGCGGTACGCGGGCCTCTCACTGTTGTGGCCTCTCCCGCTGCGGAGCACAGGCCCCGGATGCGCAGGCTCAGCGGCCATGGCTCACGGCCCCGCCGCTCCACGGCATGTGGGATCCTCCGGGACCGGAGCACGAACCCGTGTCCCCTGCATCGGCAGGCGGACTCTCAACCACTGCTCCACCAGGGAAGCCCAATTCTTTCTCTTTTTAATTACAACTCTTCCTCTGTAGCCCAGCCCATCCTTGGGCTTGTTCTGTGCACCCGGAGTGGGGAAGGGCTGGCCCAGAGAAACTGAAGGTTAGAGGGGGGACATGGAGAAGACTGGCAGAACCGAGCTCGGAGGCCCAGCCCCCCAGCTCTCAGCTGGATGTAAGAGAGGGGTATCCCTCCCCAGGAGGTTAAGACCCCCCCCCATCTCTCCACTCCCTAGTGAGGTGCTAACTCTCCAACTCCAAGCTGCAGGGAGCTGAGGACTCCCACCCCCCAGCTAACCCATCAAAGAAGAAAGAGAGACTTGTTGCCTTTAACTTTTTGTAAAATGATAATGATAATAATAATAGGGACTTCCCTGGCGGTTCGGTGGTTAAGACTCCGCACTTCCATTGCAGGGGGTGTGGGTTCAATCCCTGATCAGGGAGCTAAGATCCTGCACACTGCGTGGTGAAGTCAAAAAAAAAAACCCGTGTCTCTTTGGCACTGTTGAGAGAGGACTAGTTCATCATCCTTGGTGTATAGTTTCAGAGACAAGGGCCTGAGTGCTAATATCAGAGGGCAAGCCTAACCAAGGTGCAAGGTGTTCACCAGAGGGGCTAGAGCCCTAGGTATTCCCAGGAAAAACAGGCCTTTCTCAGTGAGCTCTCAGGTAAACTTCAGGTGGTAATAGATAAGATAATAGGTATTACAAAAAGAGTTTGGATAGACTCCTGACAGCCCTCTGTACACTGCCATGCAGGACTGTCCAATCCAGCCCATGTGAGCAACCTGGCCCTAGAGCCACCAAGTGGCTGTCCTGCTATCAGCTCACCATGAGAGGAGGGACTGTTTTGCTGATGATTATTTTCCAGTGCCCAGCACAGTGCCTGGATCATAACATACAAAACTGATTGGCAAAGAGGCAAAGTTCAGAAATGAGTATAATCATGAGGTGTGAACACAATAACTCCATTTTCATTGGCTTTTCCCTTGCAGGACCAATAAAGGTGGACTTGAGCCTGACAGTGGCCCCAGTTTTCTAAAATTTTTTAACTCTGGGTTCTGTCTGGGTTGGGGGAGGATGCAAGAAGTGAAAGAGGCTGCTCTAGCCTCAGAGAAATGTACCTTGAAAAATAACCTGCCCTTGAGCCCACCAACTCCCTCTCCCCACTTCTAGTTTCTTTCCTCTGAATTTAGAGCCATCCCCTTAGCAACGCTTGTTTCCATGGTTTCCTCTGTGACAAAGATCCCAAACCCCTCCTCTCTTTTTCCTTCAGACAGTAAGGGTGATAGGGATCCTCAGTGTGGCCACTTCCATGTAACCATGGAAACAATTAACGGAGCCTTCATTTATCTTTTGTGAAGACAGCAAGGGAATAGAAGCTTTTGGAAGAGATGGGTGGGGGATGGTGCAGGGCTAGAGCTGCCACTGTCATAAAAAGGAAGTTGAGGGACTTGTCCTAACACTAGCCTGTAGGATTCAGTTCAAATATTTGCTGGGCCCCTACTTTAAGCATGACTAAGCTCCAGGGAATCAAAGGTGTACATGACATAGCCCCTAATATTGAAGGGCTTATACTCTGGTCATGGTCCCACTCAAACCCTGGCACAGATTGGGTCACTAAAGGAGATGGCTCTTGATAGCATCCTCATGGTCAAGCATCTGTCCATTCCCAGCATCCCCTCCAGCCAAAAACAAGAAAAGATCGACCAAGGGGGTCTGTACTTACGTTAAGATTTCTCAGGCTGTTGTCAGACGGTTTCTGTCTTGGAAGGGAAGGAACTTTGATGCCCCCTTCCTTTTAGAGAAGTGGAGACTAATGCCAGCATCCTTAAATAGGGCTGTTTGGTGGAGGGAGAAAGAAAAAAATAGACCTGCCCAACTCCAGTGCCATGACAGACTGGGGTAATCTCCAGTTCCAGGGATCTCCACCACCTACCTGCCACAGCCTTCCTGGGAAGTTATGTCTTCTCTTACACCTAATTAGAGGGTCATTGTCTCCATCCATCCAGCTTTTCTATTTGTCACTGAAAGTGCAGGCCAGAAGGGCAGCTGTGAAGAATTAAAATAGAAAAACAAAAAATAAAGCTACCAGGGACACCAAAGTTGGACAGAATGAATCCAAAAGCTGAGATATCTGTTCATCATAAGTAACAAAGCTCTTCTCTCTTCTGACTTCCCAT
Organism: Phocoena phocoena; assembly: GCF_963924675.1. Classification (NCBI taxonomy): domain Eukaryota; kingdom Metazoa; phylum Chordata; class Mammalia; order Artiodactyla; family Phocoenidae; genus Phocoena; species Phocoena phocoena. The sequence goes on along the minus strand of NC_089220.1, from coordinate 137,903,694 downwards.
CCTCATCCTCCCAGAGTTTCACCAAATCCCTAAGGGTGGGGACCAATTCTACACTTCTAAGGGAAATCAGAAAGATCTCTGGACCACTGGTGTGCTGATACCAATAATCTGCACTGACTTGGAAAGATGATCATAATATATTTTAAAATGAAAAAAAAAGAATCATAGAATAACGTGTAATCCAGCTGTGTTCAAGTAAGCTACAAATAACTAGGTAGTGAATTCATCATTGCAAGTCAAATGCAATCTGGATTAGTCAAAGCAAATAGCAGATCCTGGGTCTCAGAACTCTGAGTTCCAACCTTTGCTACTGGATGGTACTAACACAGATTCAATCATTCTGGGTACTCTGCTCACTTAGCTAGTCAGAAAAGGATAAATGGCATCCTCTGATTGGTTAACAAGGCAATACACACCAACAAATGAAAGAATGCTGCTTCTTTTCTGGCCAATAAGATCTCAGTTCTCTTCTTGAAAGGAAAGTAAAACCTTTGTCCATAAAGAAAATGAGCAGAAAGGGAATAATAATTTTAAAAAAAGAAAAAAGAAACCACTGTTGCTATGGGACATTATTGACGTGATCAATGATAGCTGCCCCAGAGAATTCATAAAGGAAGGCACTTCTTTGGGAAGAAAAGTACAAAAAGCAGACCAGCTGTCTAGTCTGGACTAAAAAGAAGTTTCTATAGTAACATGTGAAGGAGAAGCATTTTAATGCAAATGTCCCCAAAACTATATCTAGCCAGCCCATGGAGGATAATTTTGGCCTTCAACATAGTCTGAAATTATAATGATTTTTAAAAATTTTACATTAGCAATGAGTGAAGAAAAAGTGAAAAGGAAAGATATGTGTGTTTGTGATGCAGGGCAACAAAGATGAAGATATGATAGTTACTGCCTGGAATAGAGATTTCCTCCATTCCTGGATTGTCAGGTGATAGCTCAGTTTAAAACAAGGTTTTGTTGTGAAAAGACAAAGTTCGTGGCTCTTAAGAAGTGTTATAGATGAAGTAGTGCACAGAACACAGGTTGTTCTATTAACTTACTAGTGATTTCCCCTTAAATCATTCTGAGAATGTTACAGCTGCCTTGGGAAAATTATGGGTAAAATGATTTTCTACCCAGATACTACAAATGAATGCAGGCAGACAAGTCTGACAGGTAAAAAGTGGATTCAATGTTTGTCAATCCAGGGAAATGAAAAAGATCAGAGTATTAGAAGCTTTAAGTGCTGCATTCCCTAATTATGAAGGCAGAGCTGAAGAGGAAGAAAAGAGAATTTTGAGGAATCTGAGGCTGGTGATGCTAGTGGCTTTTTCTAAGGGAGTCCCGTTTCTACCTATCTGTGCTTTCTGTGTGGTCTGTGGGAAGAGGTAAAAAGAGGTGATGATCTAGAATTCACCCCTTCCAGCATGAGAGAGGTGCTGAGGGAGGGAGAAACTACCGCCAAACCCAGGAGAAAGCCGCTCTCCCTCCAGTTCATCCATGAAGAACAAATGTGTCTTTCTCATTTAAAGGGGGAAAAGCAAAGTGTGCAGGGTCAGGGTGGGGGAAGCCCTTGCATCTAAAGGACCACATGAAAAAAATAAAAGCCCTAATTGTAAATCCCAGAGAAAGGACAGAGTAGGATATGCTCACCTCTCTGAAGGAGGCAAGGGAGAGGGTGGGAAGGACTGCGGTGGTGGAAAGGTAGCTGCTTCACCAGGCACCTTGACTTCAAAGGAAAAATTTGCCTTCCAGGATTTCCTCTTAACCCCCAGGGATTTTACGGGGGCGGTTGTTGACTCACATCCACACGGGGGAAAACAGGGGCTCCCAGCAGATATTTTTAAGAATAAAGGTGCTCACGGATAATCAATGGCCAAAGCCCCTCCACTCACTGTAACCAAGGCAACAAGAGGCTGGGGCTGGTTGCCTGGTAACCACACTCTAGTGCCGGGGTCCTGTCCCCTTCTCCTCCTCCCCCACCTCTGTTAGCCCTTTTGTGATAACGTCTTCCCCTCTGCGGCTTTTTTCCTTCCTGGCCGAACAGTCATTCAGCTCCTCATACAAAGGGCACATTGGGCGCCTTTGGCTAAAAATGCAGACCTTGATGTTCAATTAGGACAGATTTCGTCTACACCGAGCTATGGCAACCCCGATAAAATGTGCTTTTTACCTCGACCTCAATATCTTCTCCCACCATCCCACGCTTTTCCCTTCATTCACCGGTGTTAAGGCGTATGGAAATTGTGGGGAGAGAGGCTGGGCGGGGGTCGGGGTGGGGGGAAGAGGTAGAGAGAACATGACTTGAATGTGGCGACCTTTCACAGTACACCAGTGCCTGGGGTTCCCGGTAGAACCACTTTCCCGCTTGTGCGTAACTAAGCTCACCACTTACAGGCGCGCGTCTTTTCTCTTTGGGCATCCTGCCTGCATTTAGCACCAAGTTATTCTAGCTGCTCTTAGCGGAGGGGAGGTAGAATGCCCTCCTAGAATCCGATACCTAAGCTCCTGGAGAAACGGGAAACATGAGTATGCCCCCCCATCCATTTCTCGGTGAACCCTGTCTCACCTCCTTGCCTCCTCCGAGTGGGATCTGAGAGACTGCGAGCGGCGACGAGCTAGGAAGCGGAGTAGCCCTCAGCAACCCACCCTTGGGCGCAATACGGCGGGGCGCTGTCCAGTGTCTGGTGCTGAAGCTGGAGCTTTGGACTCGCCGTGGAGGGGCTCTGGGGACCTTGAGCAGCTCGGTTCTAACCCCGAGGCAGGGAGCTGAAGCGCAGGCGCTCCGTCCGCCTGGGTCAAAGGCGAGACTCGGACGTGTCTGCACCAGGTGCGCTTTTTCAGCAGACTCGACTCCCTCTCGGGCTCAATCCCCCGTGCCTCTCCGTTTCCCTCTCCGGGTTAGTGGGATTATTTGCCACAATCGCAGCAGGTACGAAGAGCCCTTTGCAGTGGGATGGCTACAGTTGCCTCCTGGCAGTTCTCCCATGTTCTCTTTCAGCACTGGGCTCTCTGGGAGTCTGCAGGCAAAGTCCCGGGACTCCCGGCGCTCAGATCTTGTGGCGGGCGGTGGCGGGCAAGGCAGGGAGAAGAGGCCTGGAACACCTCACCACGCCGCTTTTCTGCACGCAACAGGTCCGCTGCATCCGGAATCTGAAGGGCGAGCAGCGCTGGAGACCAGGCGGCGGCGGTGGGCTTGGGGAGGCTGGGGCCGGAGAGCGCCCACTCCAGATGCTGTGGTGCTGCCCATCTCCGATGGGGTGCCGGACCGAGCCAGACAAACGGCAAACCGGGTTTCGGCGCGCCCCGAGAGTGGGTCCGAGAACTAGATGTCCCCACAACTCGAGCTGGTCGAGCACCCCGTCAGGAGCGCTCGGGTGCCGGGCTTAGGAGCCGCTTCCCGCTTTCCAGGCGCCCTCACCGTCTTCCCTCCTCTTCGTGAATTTGGCGGCGGGCTCGGCACCTTTAGCAGATGCCAAGCCCGACTGCCCCCTCCTCCGGCCTTCCGAAGCAGCCCCAGACTCAGCCTCGCGAACCTCACTCAAAAGTCGGCTGTTCTTCCAATCCCGAGCCCTCGACCTGGGACAGAATCGGACGGGGGACCCTGGTCGGGACTTTACCTGGCATGGGTCTCCACGGCCAAGGAGAAAGACCGCTGCTCTCCACTTCTTTCTGTAAGAAAGCCCCTCAGCCACCACGCCGCCGCTGGCTCGTCCCTTCTCCCCCCAAGAGCTGCAGATCAGGGGCAAGGGGGAGGGGCGGAGAGGCGGTTGGGCTTTGAGGAAGATAATTTGTGAAGCATCCCTTGAATACTTGCCTCTCTCGGGTAATCAGTGCTGTCCGAAGCAGTGGCCGCTCCGCCAGGACGAGAGGCAGGTCCAGAGTCCCGGCATAGTCCTCCTGGTGATGACACAAGTCGCTGCGGCTGCGGGGGCCGGTGGAGAACAGCTGCTTTAAAGAGAGACCAACCCACAGGTGGCCTGTCAGGGCCGCGGGCCTCCATGACGTCATCCAGAAGGCAGGCAGAGAAGGTAAGTGAAGGGGGGGTCACCGCACTTCACATCAAAAGTCCCCTGTGGCCATAGCAACAGCTCGTGGAGGGCGGCGGGCCAGGAGCTCACCGCCTTTCCTGTCTCCTCCGGAGCGGTCGGGCTCCGGGATTCCGAGCCCCTCCGGGGTTGAATGCTGGAGTAGGGTTCCGCATAAGTGCCCAAGCCAGCTTTACCCTCACGGGACAGGCACTAGAGCTAGACCCGGGTCCACCTGTCTGTCCTGGTCCTTGTCCCACTGCCCCAGCTGAGCAGGGCAGGAGAAGGGCCCTCGAACTCCAAGGATACTCCCAAAGGGCCATCCCGCAGAAAGCTTCATTTCCACAGGAACAATTCCTATAGCCCCACTTCCCCCATATCGCCGCACCTTGGCAGATCAAACCCAGATCGCCTGACCACACGCAGACTAGTTCTCCCGAATTCAAGTATGCAAACGCTCACCCTTCTCACCAACTCTTCAGGCACGCGCATCCCTGCGCGAGCGCACCCAGGCAGCTCCGACACAGAACCACCTGCCCCAATCCTCGCCTGTACACGAGGGTAAACCGAGACTCCAACTTTACCCTTTTGCTTCAGAAAACAGCCAAACCAACGGAGAAAAACCCATGGATCTAGGGTTCGCGAACTGGTGGCCGAGGGTGCCAGATGGGGCACAAAAGTGTTTACTGGGCTCTTACAGAATTTAAAATATTTGAAGTACTTGTCTTCAAGATCGAAAATGTTTGCACAGAAATCTGGGATTTCTGTGTCTCTTGAACATGGGAGCTGCCATTGTGCACACCAAAAAGCACTGACCCCATAGGAAGGACTGGGGTCCCGTCCAACCTAGGCCCACCTCTCATTTTTGTCAGTGTCACCAAGGCCATTTATCACCAACCTTATCTTTTTTTTTTTTTAGTAGTAGAGAGGAAAGTGAAATATTTTTGTCCCCACCTCACCTGCTTACTTCATTACTGTCATCTGTCAGGCCCTGCACTCATGTGAGTTTTCTGCCCTCCTGTGTTTGACAGGAACTGATAATGGCTTCACTCAAGCTGAAATTTTTGCTTCACTACTGGCTGGCTGGTGCCCTGCAGGTCCAGAGATTTGACTGACACACAGACATCTGTGCTACCCACAACCAGACCACACAGAGCAGCATATTTCCTGCTAAAAAGGCTGTTTTCACCCCCCTTCCATTTTCACATTTCAAAACATGCAGGTATCTGGAAACACTTTAAAAATCATGTTTTTCATTGATCACCCAGATATTTGCTCACACAGAACATTCTTTACATTTCTAAATCTAAGGACTAAAATATCTCATTAATAAAAATACAGAAAAATAGGGAGAAGAAAAAAAATTTAATCACTCACCACCTAAACATAACAATGTTTTACATTTTCTGACTGGCAGTTTAAATGTAGCTGTAAAAAAAAAAAATTCTCATGAACACAATCAACATACAAACAAACCAGCAAAAGCCACCACCATCAACAACGGAGCCATATATCAATAGCTGTGCCTCAGGTATTCACACTTATACAGCCACAGTTACTGGGACAGTCATTAAATGTGCATTTTGAATATATGCAACAGTTGAGAAGGGCGATTATCTTTTCTCCCCCTTAGCAGTAGAATTCCCCCTAAGGAGAAAGAGGTTTCCATTTATATGTACTTGCTCTCCTATCCAAGTGTCTGTAAATTTTCGTTGAAAGCCAAGGTAACTTTGTACTAGATCAACTCCAAATCTTGCCCAATATGGATTACTTTTAGCTTATTCAGGAAAATTAGGTAGGGGAAAAGATTCTGCATCTGTCACTTGGTGGGAACCTGGTAGGTTTCTAGGTAGTACATGGTGTCCTCCAACATCTCGTCATTTGGCCTGATTTTGCCCCTTCACCCAGCATATTTTTCTTAGAGCCATTCTCTTTGTGAATCTTAGAAGTCTAGGCTGTCAATGAATTGAGAGTAATAATATTAATTCTCTATTCATTACCTTTCTAAAATGCTTGAGAATTCACCAAGCATTTCACATGGTGTATCTCTCTTGATTCTAGAAACTGCCCGTTTAATAGATTAAGAAGCAGAGGTCAAACTGCTTAATTCACCTTGAGTTATCAGTGCTCTTTCTGCTAGAAAGACCCAATTGTCTCCCTTATGTGAATCATCAAAATTATTTATTCAGTGGTTAAGAGGATTAAACAGACAATTTACAAAAATAGAAAAAATTTCTGCTTTATTTAATATACAAATGTAAATTTTTTTCTTTGACCCCAAATTTATTCAATTTATTTGCACCTAAAACAGTAACCTTTCAGTGTTGTGTGTGTATGTGTGCACACACACATGCTCTCAAGTGGCTAGTACACCTGTGTAACTATGTCCTGCTACTCCCTTCTGGCTTGCAGAGTTTCTGCTGAAAGATCAGCTGTTAACCTTATGGGGATTCCCTTGTCATTATTTGTTGTTTTTCCCTTGCTGCTTTTAATTTTTTTTCTTTGTATTTAATTTTTGATAGTTTGATTAATATGTGTCTTGGTGTGTTTCTCCTTGTTTATCCTGTATGGGACTCTCTGTGTTTCCTGGACTTGATTGACTATTTCCTTTCCCATATTAGGGAAGTTTTCAACTATAATCTCTTCAAATATTTTCTCAGTCCTTTTCTTTTTCTCTTCTTCTTCTGGGACTCTATAATTCGAATGTTGGTCTATTTAATGTTGTCCCAGAGGTCTCTGAGACTGTCATCAATTCTTTTCATTCTTTTTTCTTTATTCTGGTCTGCGGTAGCTATTTCCACTATTTTATCTTCCAGGTCACTTATCTATTCTTCTGCCTCAGTTATTCTGCTATTGATTCTTTCTAGAGAATTTTTAATTTCACTTATTGTGCTGTCCATCATTGTTTGTTTGCTCTTTAGTTCTTGTAGGTCCTTGTTAAACGTTTCTTGTATTTTCTCCATTCTATTTCCAAGATTTTGGATCATCTCTACTATCATTACTCTGAATTCTTTTTCAGATAGAGTGCGTATTTCCTCTTCATTTGTTTGGTCTGGTGGGTTTTTACCTTGCTCCCTCATCTGCTGTGTGTTTCTCTGTCTTCTCATTTTTCTTAGCTTACTGTGTTTGAGGTCTCCTTTTCGCAGGCTGCAGGTTTGTAGTTCCCTGTATATTGTTTTTGGTGTCTGCCCCCAGTGGCTAAGGTTGGTTCAGTGGGTTGTGTAGGTTTCCTGGTGGAGGGGACTGGTGCCTGTGCTCTGGTGGATGAGGCTGAATCTTGTCTTTCTGCTGGGCAGGACCGCGTCCAGTGGTGTGTTTTGGGGTGTCTGTTACCTTATTATGATTTTAAGCAGCCTCTCTGCTAATGTGTGGGGTTGTGTTCCTGTCTTGCTAGTTGTTTGGCATAGGTTGTCCAGCACTGGAGCTTGCTGGTCATTGAGTGGAGCTGGGTCTTAGCGTTGAGATGGAGATCTCTGGGAGAGCTTTTGCCATTTGATATTACATGGAGCTGTAGGGCCTCTGGTAGACCAGTGTCCTGAACTCGGCTCTCCCACCTCAGAGGCACAGGCCTGACACCCGGCCGGAGCACCAAGACCTTTTCAGCCACACGGCTGGTTAGTGGTCCTTGGGCAGCAGGGCCCTCCAAACCTGTGGAGCTAGGTTCAGGCTCCAAACACCAGTAGAGTCTCTATGGTGGAGGCCGCCAACACCCCAAAAATCATTCTGAGGCTGAAGCTGCAAGCTGACAACTGACAGTCCTCATTTAGACCTGCTGCCAGATCAGGGCTGGGGCTTCTAGAAATGTAAATTTTGAAAATGTGGGATACCATTTTTCACATATGATGTTAATAAAAAACTTAAATGTCTACTTCCCAATGCTGGAGAGCATATGGTGAAATGAGCACTAATAACTTGTGAAGATTTTAAGTTGGTTAAATTCATGGGAATGTAAGTTTGCAACTTGTATCAAGATCCATAAACATATTCACTCCCTTTGGGCCAGGAATTTTTCTGTGGATCTATTCTAATAAAATAATCTTAATTACAGGAAAATCTAAATGCATAAAATTGTCCATTATAGCATTACATACTTTTTTAAAAATGGAGGTGACAAGGGCTTCCCTGGTGGCACAGTGGTTGAGAGTCCGCCTGCCGAGTCAGGGGACACGGGTTCATGCCCCGGTCCGGGAAGATCCCACATGCTGCGGAGCGGCTAGGCCCATGAGCCATGGCCGCTGAGCCTGCGCGTCTGGAGCCTGTGCTCCCGCAATGGGAGAGGCCACAACAGTGAGAGGCCTGCGTACTGCAAAAAAAAAAGAAAGGAACTTCCTCAAACTGATAAAAGGTGTCTTAAAACAAAAGAAAAAAACAAAAAACCTCATAGCTAACATCACACTTAATGGTGAAAGACAGAGTTTTCCTCCTTAGATCAGGAAAAAGATGAAGATGTAAGGTCTCACCACTTATATTCTATATTGTACTGGAATTTCTATTCAGGGCTATTCAGCAAGACAAAGAAATAAAAGGATTAGAAAGGGAAAAGTAAACTTCTCTATTTGCAGATAACATAGTCTTTTATATGAAAAATTATTAAGGAATCCACAAAAATCAGTTAAAACTAATAAACAAACTCAGCAAGTTTGCAGGCTAGCAATATACAAAATCAGTTCTATTTCTAGCAATGAACAATCTAAAAGTGAAATTAAGGAAACAATTCCACTTGCAATAGCATCAAAAGTAATAGAATGTGAGGAATAAATTTAATGAAAGATGTGTGAGACTTGTACCTCAAAAACTAGAAATCATTGCTGCAAGAAATTTAAACATCTAAATCAGTGGGAAAATATCCCATATTCATGTATTGGAATACTTAATATTGTTAAAATGACAATATACATAAATTGATCTACAGATGCAACACAATCCCTATCAAAATTCCAGCTGCTCTTTTTTGTTGCTGTGTTTGCAGAAATTGACATGCTGTTCCTAAAATTCACATTGGAATTCAAGGGACCCAGAATAACCAAAACACTCTTGAAAAAGAAGAACAAAGTTGGAGGACTCACACTTCACAATTTCAAAACTTACTGCAAAACTACCCTAATTAAGACTACATGGTACTGGCATAAGGATAAACATAGATCAGTGGAATAAAGTTGAGGTCCAGAAATAAATCCATACGTCTATGGTCAATTGATTTTCAACAACAGTGCCAAGATAATTCAATGGTGAAAAGAAGAGTCTCTTTAATAAATGGTAGTGGGACAACTGGATATCTATATGCAAAAGTGTGATTTTGAACTTGTAACCTCACACAGTATACAAAAATTTACTCAAAATGGATCAAAGGTGAAAAGGTAAGAGCTAAAACTACAAAACATTGGTATAAGTCTGTGAACTTAAACCCATGTGGCTTAGGCAAATGTTTCTAAAATATCACACTTAAAGCTCAAGCAACCAAAGGAAAAATAGATAAATTGAACTTAATCAAAATTAAAAACGCTTGTGTTGCAAAGGACACTACCAAGAAATGGAACGATAACCCACAGAATGGAGGAAAATATTTGCAGGTCGCATATGTGATATGGGTCTAGGATCCTTAAAGAATTTTTATAACTCAATAATAAAAACACAACTCAATTAAAAAATGGGCAGAAGATTTGAATATACAGCTCTCCAAAGAAGATATATAAATGTCCAACAAGCACACAAAAAGATATGCAACATCATTAGCCATTAGGGAAATGCAAATCAAAGCCACAATGAGATGTACCCCCTAGGATGGCTATAATTTTAATAGCGTTTGAGAACAAGAGCGGGCAAGGATGTGGAGATTTTGGAGCCCTCATACATTGTTAGTGGGAGTGTAAAATGGTGCAGCTGCTTTGGAAAACAGTTTGGCAGTTCTTCAAAATGTTAACTTGATTTACCATATGACCCAACATTTCCACGTTTAGGTACATACACAAGGTAATTGAAAACATGTTCACATAAAAACTTGTAAACAAAATGTTCATAGCAGCATTATTCATAACAGCAAAAAAGTGGAAGCAACCCAAATGTCCATCAGCTGCTAAATGAATAAACAAATGTGGTCTATCCAAATAGTGGAATATTATTTGAAGTCCTGATACATGCTACAGCATGGACGGATCTGGAAAACGCTATGCTAAGTGAAAGAAGCCAGATGCAAAAGGCCACATACTGTATGATTATATTAATATGAACTTATTTCCAGAGGAGGTAAGTCCATAGAGACAAAAAACAGATTAGCGGCTGCCAGGGACTAAGGGGAGTGGGAAATGTGGAGTGACTGCTAATGGTGCAGTGTTTCTTTTTGCGGTGATGAAAATATTCTGGAATTGCAAAACCTTGTGAATATGCTAAAAACTGCTGAATTGGACATCTTAAAAGGGTGAATTTTATGGTGTGTGAACTATTTCTCAATTAAAAAAAAATCAATAGCATTCCTGAGCAACACCTTACTCAAAAAGGTAATTTAATAAATGAAGTTATTCAGAATAACAAGAAAAATTCTTAGGTACCTAGGAATAAATCTAATAATTATGTGTTACTTATTGAGGATATTCTAAAATTTTATTTTATTTTATTTTTTAATCATTTGGCCGTGCTGCACGGCATGTGGGATCTTAATTCCCTGACAGGGATCAAACCCTTGCCCCCTGCAGTGGAAGCGTGGAGTCCCAACCAGTGGACCGCCAGGGAAGTCCCTATTCTAAAATTTTATTGAAAGTCATAAAAGAAGACCTAAATAAATGTAGAGACATGGCATATTTGTGGATTATGACAATAACATTACAATGTTAATTTTTCTTAGTTTATAAATTTATGACAGTTCTAATAAAAAGGGGATTTCTTGTGTGAACTTAACAAACTGATCTTAAAATTTATATAAAGACAAAAAGCCAAGAATGCTGAATAGAATTATGAGGATTAAGGAGGGAGACTTCCCTATGAAATATCAAAGTTTATCATAAAACTATTCCATCCAGTAATTAGTACTGGATGGAATAGCCATAGAGAAGTTAAAATATGCTGACAGACTTGACTAGAGAGCCCAGAAACAGACCCATGGATAATACAGGAAACTGTTTTATGGGTGTTTGACAATTGAAACATTTATATGAAAACATTTATAAGGAAAATAAAATAAAATTAGTTTCTAACCTCATATCATATCCAAAAATAATTTACATTTAGGATTAAAAACAAAATTGTGAAAAACTTATAGAAAAAAAAGGAAAACGTACAGGAGAATGACCTTAGAACAGTGAATGATTTCTTAAACAAGATACAAAAAGTACAAATAAAAAGATAAATTCAATAACATTAAACTTTAAAACTTCAGTGGAGGCAAATGACATAAACTAAGCTAAAATCAAGCTAGAAACTGGGAAAAGATGTTTGGAAAGCATATCATCAACAAAGAATTGATATCTAAGAATCCCTGAAGAACTTGTATACATCAATTCAAAAAGATAAAAATATTGAAAATTGAGTAAAGGGTATAACCAGGCAATTCACAGAAAAGGACACTCTGATGGCCAATAAACTTAGGATAGATGCCCAAATTGACTAGTCATGAAGGCAATGAAGTTAAAACAATTATAACAATCAATCACACCCATCAATTTGGAAAATTAACCAGACTAATAATAGTCTGGTTAATAATAGTCTGGTTATAACAGTCTGTCTAAGAATTCCTATTTCCCCATATCTTCACCAACACTTTAGGACAGCAATGACTTCTAGCAAGAAAGAGAGGAAGTGGGAAAGTGGGGTGGTGATAACTGTATCTGTATCATTTTACTTCTTCTTTAAAAGGATCTGAAGGAAATACGTTAACAGCTGTTAAAACTGGGAGATAGATAACATGGCTTTTATATTTTCTATATTTTACATATCTTTGAAATATTTAATAATTTATCTTTACAAGTAGACACAATCCTTGCACAAGGTTGTTTGATGGTAGAAATTGATATTTGACCTTGGGGAGCCCTTTAACCTCTGTGTCACAGGTTCTCTTTACTCAGATAGAACTGGTGACCTTTTTCTCTCTAATAGCATTTTAGTGAGCATCAAATACACTTACACACAGGAGAGCACTTTGAAAACTATAAATTCTGCTTAATGCTGATATTAGTGTTAAAAAATGAAATGGCAAAAACATAATGAGCTAAGAACAGCTTAATCTGAGATTTACAACTAAAGCACACACTAATTTTGAATTAGGTTATAGATGAAGAGATGGTACTCAATTTCCCCTTCATGTTTCCCCAGGGTGTTCTAAGTAGTGCAGATAAAGGCGTTTTCCCCAGGGAGGGGGTGAGAAGGTCCTGGGTTTAACGTGAGCATAAATCACTCCTTTGGCAGTCTGCTGGGCTATCCCTCAGGGGAGCCTGTTAGTGGAAAATGCCAGAGGCGACAACTGAAAGCAGCGTGTAGAAGTGATCAGTTAGCTCGTCTAGGAGGCAAATCATTTGAGAGAGGATACCAGTGAGTTCTTAGCATTCTTGAGATAGGAAGGTCTGCAAGACTTGCCTCTGAGCCGCTCATCTTCTCCTGCCCTTGGGAAGGACATTGATTAGTTAACATGCACAGAAGATGCCAGCACTGGCTGACTGACTGCTGCTGCTGCTCACGATTATTACTAAAATGATCTCAGCCTTTCAGCTAGATGGGGAGAAACCCGTTTCCTGGGGAAATCTCAATAAAATCACTGTTTTCCTATCATCAGGTAGAAATCTTATTAAGTGCTCCAAGGACCTTGGTTTTATCGGTTTGTGTTCCATAGCCCCTGGCAGCCTTGGCTAGGATTTCATTCTAAAATAACATTTCCTCTTGGTAAAAAATGTCTTGTTACTCCAGGCTTGGTGGCTCAATGACCTTTGTGAGTTTTTGACTCCAGGAGACGCAGGGGTGAACTGAAGGTTTGCAATTTATGTCAAACACACACACACACCCTCCTAGTTGGCCTACAAAAAGAAGTGAGGACTCCTTCTGTGACTATCAAGACAGGAGAGATACTGTGTTCTTCTCAGTGTGTCATATCAGGGGGTACAAGGTGGTGTTATCTTATTACTGGCGATGTTAACCTTGATCACTTCATTAAAGTGGTGTCTGCCAGGTTTCTCCACTATCAAGTTATTTTTCCCTTTGTAATTGATAAATATCTTTAGAGCGATCCTTTGAGATGATGCTAATATCTGTTTCTCCTCAAACTTTTGTCCCCTGATTTTAGCCTCTATCTTGTCTGCAACAAATATTACTGCAGGCACATTATTTCTCTCTTTTTTAAAAAAATTAATTAATTTATTTATTTTTGGCTGTGTTGGGTCTTCGTTTCTGTGTGCGGGCTTTCTCTAGTTGCGGTGAGCGGGGGGGCCACTCTTCATCGCGGTGCGCGGGCCTCTCACTGTCGCGGCCTCTCTTGTTGCGGAGCACAGGCTCCAGACGCGCAGGCTCAGTAGTTGTGGCTCACGGGCTTTGTTGCTCCGCGGCATGTGGGATCCTCCCAGACCAGGGCTCGAACCCGCGTCCCCTGCATTGGCAGGCGGACTCTCAACCATGGCACGACCAGGGAAGCCCCACATTATTTCTTAAAACAATCTTTTAAAAATTATACTTTTAATGCATGAATATATTCAGTTTACAGAGTATAACTTTAAAAGTTCCCCTTTATCGTTGCCACTCAGTACCACTTCCAACCCAGAGGGAACGTCTGTTCAATGGTGTTTGTCCAGGCCTTTTTCTATGTATATCAAGAAAAATCTCCATCCTGTTCCTGTTCTTCAGCCATCAAATGCTCTCTGAAGGCAACAAATGTTATCAGTTCCTTGACTAACCGTCCAGGGATAGTTATGTATATATGAGCACTGTTTATATCCTTCCCCCATTTTTTACCCAAATGGTAGTATACCTTCCATACAGTTCTGCACCTTAATTTATATTTTTACTTAATATACACCTCAGAGATCATTCCGTCTTAGTACATAAGGTGTCTCCTCATTAGAGCTAATGGTGGCAGAGCATTTCATTGTAAGTTTTCCATTATAAGGACTATTTAATTAATCCCCTAATGATGGATGTTTAGGTAGCTTTCGATCTTTTGATCTCTCAATGACATGGCAATGCATTATATATTCATATAGGTGCAAGTATTATTTGTAAGGTAAATTTCTGGAGGTGGAAATGCTAGGTAGAGGGCATGTGCATTAATAATTTCCACAGATACTAACGATAAGTTATCTCCCTATCAAGGTGCTATCAATTTGCACTCCCGTTAGCAATATATGAGGGAGTTCCCTTTTCCACACTCTTATTAACACAGAGATCAAATGATTTGATCTTTGCCAACTTCCAGGTGAAAAATTATATCAATGTGGTATTTTAAAATAAATTTTATTGACATTTAACATACATGCAGAAATGTGTACAAATCAGCTCCACCAATTTTCACAAAGTGAATTCATCTGCAAAATAGCACCCAGATCAACAAGTAGAATTTCACGAGCCCTTTCAAATCCCTGGCTCCATACCCCTCAAGATAACCACTACCCTAATCTTTAACATCTTTGATTAGTTTTACCTGTTTTTGAATTTTATATAAATGTAATTATCCAGTATGTCTTCTTCTTTAACTCAATATCTTGATGTAGTCTGATTTTGCAATTAATTTTATTGTAAGTGGAATGAAATACCACATCACGTGGTTTAAGAGTCATTTCTGTTTTAAAAAATTTTATTTATTTATTTTTGGCTGTGTTGGATCTTCGTTGTTGCGCGTGGGCTTTCTCTAGTTGTGACCAGGAGGGGCTACTCTTCGATGCAGTGCACGGGCTTCTCATGGCAGTGGCTTCTCTTGTTGCGGAGCACGGGCTCTAGGTGTGTGGGCTCCAGTAGTTGTGGCACGTGAGCTCAGTAGTTGTGGCGCACGGGCTTAGTGGCTCCGGAGCACATGGGATCTTCCCGGGCCAGGGCTCAAACACGTGTCCCCTGTATTGGCAGGCAGATTCTTAACCACTGTGCCACCATGGAAGTCCCTAAGAGTCATTTCTTAAATTCCCTTTTCTGTGAACTCTTGGTACATATCTTTTGGCCATTTTTCTCTTGGGCTGTTGGTCTTCATTCTTTTTTTTTTTTAATTGAGGTATACTTGATTTATGTTAGTTTTTATTCTTAACAGTTTATAGGAGAAATTTACAAATAAGGAAACTCTTCCTTTGTCTGCGATATAGGTTGCAAATATTGTTTCCCAGTTTATCATTTGCTTTTGCCTGTGGTGGCTTTTGCCACATATAATTTTTTTTTTAATTCTACAGTGGCTGAATATATTAGTCTTTTGGGGTATCTGAAGTTTGTGTCATTTTTAGAAAGACCTTTCCTATGCCAAGATTATTTTTTTAATTAACCATAGTTTATCTAGTTTTTGTTTACATTTAAATCTTCAAACCAATTGGTTGTCTTTCATTTCTAAATAAATTATAATTTGATTTCTTTTCTTAACCTAAGAATTATTTAGGAGAATATTTAAATAATTTTTCTAGGCAGATTAATATTTTGGTTATCCCTTTAGAATTCTTAATCTTGAATATTATTTCATTGTGTTCAGAGATTGTGTACTGTTTATGATTTTTAGAATTTATCCAGTTTTCTTTTTGTAGCCTAAGGCAGAGTCAATTTTTTGAGACTCTTCCCTATATGTTGTGTATTGTGTGCCTTTTTATTGAATTTTGTGTGTACCTATGTATATACATACATGTATAATGCATTTATATATGATCAAATTTAATTATGTTATCAAATCTCTTATTTTTACCCAGTATCTGATACAGTCAAAACCTTCCACCATGTGGATTTATTGATTTCACTTTATTTTTCTATCCATTTTTGCTCTATGTATTTCAAAGTCATGCTTGTAAGTGCATAAGGAATCATGATTTTTATTTACTTTAATTTTACACACAAGTTAGTACACGAATTCATCCTTGTTGTTAAAATGAAAACAATACAGAAATAGAAGTGAAAGATCACTACTCAGTGTTAACATATATTAAAGATTGGGATTGACATATATACACTAATATGTATAAAATGGATAACGAATAAGAACCTGTTATATAACATGTTTTTTTTTTTTTTGCAGTACACGGGCCTCTCACTGTTGTGGCCTCTCCTTTTGCAGAGCACAGGCTCTGGACGCACAGGCTCAGTGGCCATGGCTCATGGGCCTAGCCTCTCCGCGGCATGTGGGATCTTCCCAGACTGGGGCACGAACCCATGTCCCCTGCATCAGCAGGCGGATTCTCAACCACTGCGCCACCAGGGAAGCCCAAGAACCTGCTATATAAAAATAAAATAAAATAAAATTCAAAAAAGAATAAAACAAACAAACAAACAAAAACAACAACAATGAGATGCCATTTTCCCAGTAATAGGTTGGCAAATAGATTGGCAAAACTTTTAAAGATTAGTAACGTTCTCTGATGGCAAGTGTGTGGGACACATACATAGTCTCATGTATTGCTGGTGAGAGTGTAACTAGGAGAGTCCTTAGAGCATTGCCTGGCATGTATTAAAGGTACAATGAATGTGACCTCTTATTACAAGTGAAATTACTGGGTGTGATACTACCAAGTTGCCCACCTAGAAAGCTTTAATTGCTCTACATCAAACCCACTTTGCTGAGTCCCCATCTGGCCTCAGTGTGAAGGAAATGCAGTCTAAGTCATTGTTTCCTCTCCCACCATCAGGGTTGTGCAAAGGTTCTGGGTCATTGGAGATGCTAAGGTATTGAAGTGGCCGCTCTGCACCTCTCCAGCTCACACGGGTTTGCCGGAAGCCATGCATTGTCGGCTGCCCATGTGGTTACTTCTCATCATGAGGTGCTGAGCTACAGGTGGGTTAAGGAACCCTTCGGTGAGGTTGGGAGCTCAGGTGCCTGGACTCACCTGAAATTGAAACCAAACAGGACCCTGCTGGGCCTTCCCAGGGACAGACACTACCACCCACCCCCGCCCCTTCTGAGACTCCTCACATTATCCCTTGTTCTGGGGGTTAATATTTTACCAGAGAGGAAAGGTCTTTGCCTATCGGCTGTTTCTGCTTTCTGTCCTCTTCTGATTAAATAATTACAAGTCCTGCTCAGTTACTAGAATTGAGGAGGCAGGAAGGAAAATTAAAGTGTACACAGATAAAGTGTGATATTTCATAAATTATCCTGCCATGGTATCCTTTATTGTGACTCCATCTTAAAGACTAACACTCCTTTATTCTTTCCCAGCTCCCTTTGCATATGCACCCCCAACACACACACACACACACACACACACACACACACACACACACACGCACTACATATAAAAAGACAGCTGGAGCAATGGGAGCCAATGCCAGCCAGGCCTTTCTTGCACCTCTCAGTGGAGCAGAGGCTCATGTTCAATAGCTGCTAACTAGGCTCTCTGGCCCTGTCGCTCTCTCGAGTTTGTCTTTCGGTAGGAGCATCAAGGTTGCCTGGCAACCACAGCCGGTCGGCCTATCACACGGTTTCCTTAAAGAAAATGGCAAAGCACTCGTTCCTGTCACAGTCTGAGCAAGGCCTAATTAGTGTGAACCAGGAATCAATCACAGAGGAGGCCGGGGGGACGGTGCAGGATGGTAAAAAGGGTGTAAAGAGCACACAGGAGGGTCTGTCATGGGCACTTGGGAGCTGGAGTGAAAATAGGCATCATTTCTTAATTTTACCCCTTACTGCCTCCATGATGGAACCTGGGCAGGGCATAGAGCAAGGGGGTTCATAGCAAGGCTCATGTCTGAGCTACTGTTGAAGGAATAGGGCATGTTTAATCTGGAGATTCCTTTTGAGAATTGGAGACATGGTTGTCTTTAAATATCTCGAATCTGAGAGTGCAAATAAGGGATTAGTCTGGTTCTAGGTGGCATGAAAGGGAAACAAATGTGGGTCCATTATGGGGGAGTGGTTTTGAAAATCACGTGGTTTGTAGAGGGAGAGGTTAGTCTTGGGGAGGCAATGACTTCCCTGCAGCATAGGCATGCTTGCTGGGGACGGATGTGCACAGATGGAGAGTAATGCCCTCGATGTGTCCATGCACATCCACGACACCTCACTTTGGAGAGGTTTGCACTCCTGAGTGACTACAAGTAGCTCAGTGTGTGGGCACTGATTCTGTCCCACCCACACCCTGGGTCCCAAGAACCGGATGCCCTCTGGTCTCCATTGACAAGTGCTGGGTATGCTGTTGACCTCCTTCTCATCCACCACGGGAATCCCAGCCCAAGGTCTCTTGAACCCACAGGTAGGGTTGGAGCCACAGCTGATGTGGCCAGGGCTGCTGCTGGGGACATTGAGCACAGCAGTGGGGTTTGGGTGGTCTCTCGGATGGACAGTAGAAAAGATTAGCCCACTCTTGCTGGAGCAGGTGGCAGTATGAGCAGGGGATGGGTCAAGTGTTATAAGCAGGACTTCTACAGTTGGAATAGGCACCAGAAAGTCATGGAGTGCATGAGAGGAGGTGGAGACAGAGAAGTTGGTGCCAACTGACATCAAAGTTCCTTTCAGGACTTCCCTGGTGGTGCAGTGGTTAAGAATCCGCCTGTCAGTGTGGGTGACACGGGTTTGAGCCCTGGTCCGGGAAGATCCCACATGCTGTGGAGCAACTAAGCCCTCGAGTCACAAATACTGAGCCCACATGCCACAACTGCTGAACCCGCGCGCCTAGAGTCCGTGCCCTGCAACAAGAGAAGCCACGGCAATGAGAAGCCCGCGCATCGCAACAAGAGTAGCCCCACTCGCTGCAACTAGAGAAAGCTCGCGCACAGCAATGAAGACCCAACACAGCCAAAAAAAAAAAAGTTCCTTTCAGATGTTGGGTGTGTCAACCTAAGAACAGGTAAATGGGAGAAGTAGGCTCCTGAGGGACCAACTGTTACACTGTGACTAGCGCTACCATTGAGCGCGCATCTACTGTGTGCCAGGTGCTTTCCATTTAATGGTCTTTGAACATCACAACAACTGATAATGCAAGCAATGTTATCCCCACTTTACAGGTGAGGAAACCGAGGCACAGAGGGGCCAAGTGACTTGTCCAGAGTGACTTACGAAACAGTGGAGTCAAGATGCAAATACAGATATGCCCCCTCCAAATTTCACCTCTTTTCACCCTGCTGCTGACCACCCTGCCCCCCACTGCCCACCCCTCACCAGCAGGCAGAGATCCAAGCACTGAGGCTCCAGTTCTGCACGCACAGCCTGGGCTCCTTGGCTGTGGGGTGGGGGTGTTAAACCTAAGAGTTTAGCATCATTCAGTTGTGCATCCCTTCTTTTTGTTTGTTTGTTTGGTTGGTTTTTTGTGGTACGTGGGCCTCTCACTGTTGTGGCACGTGGGCCTCTCACTGTTGTGGCCTCTCCCTTTGCAGAGCACAGGCTCTGGACGCGCAGGCTCAGCGGCCATGGCTCACGGGCCCAGCCGCTCCGCAGCATGTGGGATCTTCCCGGACTGGGGCACGAACCCGCGTCCCCTGCATCGGCAGGTGGACTGTCAACCACTGAGCCACCAGGGAAGCCCCATTCCTTCTTTTTAAATAGATTTTTTTCTTTTAAAATTTTAAGCAGAGGGATAATATAGAGAGAGTACATGAATAATGGGTATTTAGGCATACAGCTGGATGACACTTTACATATGTATACATCTGTATAATCATCACCCAGGCAGCATACAGAATATTTCCAGCAGCTCCAATTGTGTTTTTCTTAACACATATCAGAACTCTATTGGAACAGCTAAGTATATACATTAATGGGTCACGTGCCACTAGCTAGAGCCTAATAAGATTTGCTAACATAGGTGCTGTGTTTTCTCCCCAAATGCTATGGTTTCCAGAGCCCAGGAGAGGTGGGAATGAGGCAATTGTACAGCAGATAAGATCCTGAAGCCCAGCATTTGAGATGATTAATGGTCCCTGAGCTGCAGCTCCCGTTTAGTCTGATATGGAGAGAAGGCAGCCTTGTTTAAATTCTCCCTTTTCCAGACGCTGTAACCATGCTGCTCTGTTATCTCAGCAAGGTCAGAATTAACCTGTGTTTAAACTACCAGGAGCCTTAGAGAGGGCACATCATTGCTAAAAAAAACCCCATCTCTTAACGAAGTTAAAGAAGTATTCCTGAAGTGTTACCTGAGAACCCAGAGTGTTGCCTTACAGCCCTTGGGGCTTTGGGGGTTTCATTCTCCCTGGCAGGTGTTTGGGACCCCTGCAGCCCACTGGCCTCGAGAAGGTGAGCAAGGACGCCCGAGTGGCCCTGTCTGGAGGATGAAAATGCCAGATGGTGGGCCAGGTGTTCCAGCTGACTTAACAACCTTATCAGATGCTCCGAGGGGCCCAGCCCCCCCGCAGACAGTAATGTTTTGTGAAGGCGGCAGGAAAAAGTGTCCCCACTCCTCCCTCCCCCTCCTCCCATCTCTTCAACCTGCCGCATTTGGTCAGAAGGCCATCCAGTGGTCCTTAGCTGCTGGCTGTCATTCTGTCCCCATTGTACCAGATCCCTGCAAAGGCTGCTGGCCAGGTCCTTAGAATGACTTTGGCTGTCTCTCAAACTGACTATTTATGGACTGGCAGGGGGATGGGCTGCAAAAATCCCTCCCTGGCTGGCTGTGTGAGGAGATTCCTGTTGGAGTAGAGGGTCACTGATCTTACTCTGGTCACGCTGGTAGGCTTGGGCATCACCAGATGTCATACTCTAACTGCTCTGCCCTCCTGAGCTGGGACTGGGCTTCCAGCCTTTAGTTTTGTCGATGGGTTGGAGGGGAGAAGAGAGCAACTCTGGGTGGCCTCGCCCATGGACAGGGTGACCAACTTCACATCCAACTACTGTGGTTATTGGTTACAGATTGCAAGTGTCTGTTTCCAGTTCCAAATGCACACCCCAGCATCTTGGAACAGAACCCAGCTTCTTTATGAGTATACCTAAAGTGGTGTCCTTTCCCTGTATTCAACCACTGGGGACTGGGGAGGCTGGATGCCCCGAGGGCCACAATCCTTCCCCTCACGTCTGCTCCCATAAAAGACAAAAGGAGCCTCCAGGCCAGAGTGGCTCCCTGCACACATGTGCTTTCCTCCTGCCTTCTCTAAATCCCGTGGTGAAGGCAGTGATGGACAGAAGGAAATAGATGCATAATGATGAGGAAAACAGGAAGAGGGATCAACAGCGGAAAGGCAGAAAGTCATAGGTAATACTGAGCAAAAGTAGCTGAATATTCTCAACGCCGCTGAAAACACAGTTGTCACTTCCCCAGAAAACCTCCAAAACCAGAGTCTGATAAAGAGAGTGGTCTGCTGCTTGGCATCTGTTCCAGGAGGAGGTGGGAGAACTTGTCTGGGAACAGACCCGTGAGGCTCCTGCTGTGTTCAATGATGCTCTGAAGCAGTGGCTCTCAAACTCCACTGTACTTTAAAATCCTCTGAAAGCTCTGAAATATCCCCATGCCCAGGCTGCACCCCGGATCAGTTAAATCAGAATACTTGGGGATGGGACCCAGGGCTCAGCATTTCTAAAGCTCCCCAGTTGTGTTCATCGGGCAGCCATGGTTGAGGACTGCTGGTCTAGAGGACACTCTTCTTTTGGGCACTGGGGAGGGGGTGATTCAGCTTGTTCCCTGCCTGCAATCCTAAAGAGAAGCCCGCCAGTCAATAAGGGGGGCTCCCTGGATACACCCCTTGGCCTGAGCTCTCATCACCTGGAAGGATGGCCCAGCCTCTTCCATCACCTGTCCCCACCCTCCCTGTCTGTCCTCCCACAGCTCCCCGAATGATCTTCTTAAGGATCAATGCTAATCCTGTCACCCCCTTGCCCTTCTCTCTGCAGACCAAGTCCAGGCAGTGGAGACCCTCCAAAGACCTCTATGCTTTTCCTTCTAACCGAATTTCCTCCCCCAGCCCTATACTCTAGTCACAGTGAGGATGGGCTCATCTTGTTCTTCTTGTTGCCTTCCCATGCCCCCCACCCTCAATGCCTAGCCAGGCACTGTACAGAAAGATGCTCATGTAAAGAGCTCATCAAGCTGAATTTTAAAAAAATTTTTTATTGAAATATAGTTGATTTACAATGTTGTGTTATTTTCAGGTGTACAGCAAAGTAATTCATATATATATATACCTTTTCAGATTCTTTTTCATTATAGGTTAGTAAAAGATATTGAGTATAGTTCTCTGTACTATATACAGTAGGTCCTTGTTGATTATTTTATATATAGTAATATGTATGTTTTAATCCCAAACTCCTGATTTATCCCCTCCTCCAAGCTGAATTGAGCTTAGCAGAAGGCAGTGTCTCTGGGCTGTAGAATGAAGGAAACATAATTTGTCTTCTCTGAGATGCTCTGGCCACAGATGACATTGTTCTGAGGGTAAAAGGGGGGATTATAAGCAGCTTGAAAATCCAGCATTTTTCTCAACCTACTTTTTTTTTTTTTTGCTGTTATTTGTGTTTTACTTTAAACACCTCAAGTATAAACATCTGTACTGATTTTGCTGATTATTAAAACAAAACATGCTCAGTATAAATCAAAACCAAAGATGTGTATAAAGTAGAAAGTGAATCTCTCCCCATTATGCCTCCCAGGAATAACCATTGTCAGCAGATAAGTGTATAAACTTGCTAACTTTTTATCATCCATGTAAACTTTTCCCCCTTTAATGGGAGAAAGCATCTACATACTGCTTTCCTCGCTTAACGGCAGTCACAAGTATTCTTTCTGGCCAACACTCATCCCAGACCTTTTAATCACTGCTTAATATTCCACCGTTCTTTGTTTAACCAGCCTCCTCTTGGTACATTGTTCTCACCCTTACCTATAATGTTTTCAGTTTGTGAAAATACAGTGAAAAATGTAAATCATGAAAATAATAGAAGGTATCTCTTGCCTTGTGCTTTCTCACCTACTGTCCCCTTCTGCTGCCTTCTCCCCGACAGCCATGCACCAGACCTAGTTAGAGATCACTTCTTTCCTAACTAAGGGACAGCGGGACTAACGACTAACTGTGTGTATCTAACTGCCTGCTATGCATATCCTCATGGCCCGGTGCTTCCCTAACCAGCACTTTCCGCACCCCATCTTCAGTTTTACTGTGTGAGTTACTCACCCAGATCTTCAGTGGGTGAAAGGGAGGACAAGAGAGGGAAAGGGAGGGATGGGCTGCCTGTTCCTCCCCCACAGATTGCTCCTTGGTTCCTCCCAGCCCCTCTGGTGGCCTGTGGTCTACAAGCTGTTGGAAGGTCAGTCCTGGCTTAGCCACCCCTGTTAGCCTTCTGCCCCCAAGCAGGTCCCAGCTCACGATTCGTGGGCTCCCAGACCCCAGGCATGGGGTGGTGGCTGGGGGGAGGCTCTTGCCTTGTGGGTGGCCAGGCCACCTATGTCCTCCACCTGTCCCAGCTGCCCCCATTACAGGACAGCGCCGGTGCGGGGCCAGGAAGGACTGTTTGTTCAATCGTCACAACAGAGGGGCGATTACCAGGTGCTGGAGGGGAGGACCAGCTGTTCCACCTCCGAATCCAGTCCTGGCTCCCCTTACCTGCTAGCCTCCCTAGGTTTTCTCAAATCTCTGTGTCACACAATTACCTCTAATTTCATTGCTTTCATGGGAAGAAGAGTGCTTTCCCCTGCACCTAAGACTTTTTATGTTCCCTGGGCTTTGCCTCCTAGGCCGCCCAGCCTCTTTCTTTCATTTCCAGCAAGTAACTTGAGCAATTGTTTTCCAGTAGCTCTGCCTGCACATCTCCACCCCCAAACTCACACCTCAGCCATCCTCCCCTGTCCTGCCCCTGAGAAGGTGGAACAGGGTGGCCCTGGGGTACCCCCAGGACCCCCGGTTTGAGGGCTCTTCTCTGTGGTTGAAGCAGCTGCTTCCACAGGAAAGGGAAGGGGCTGATGTGTTTCCCATTTCTCCTGCCTCTCCAGAGACCTTCCTCCAACCCCCTATCTCAGGTACATCTAGAAGGAGGAGAGAACTAGACTTTAGCTTTGGCTTAACTCATTCATTCATTCACTCATTCAACAAATATTCATTAGGTCTCTAATATGTACTAGGCGCTAGACAATCAAAAACATCTTATTGGGCTTCCCTGGTGGCGCAGTGGTTGAGAGTCCGCCTGCCGATGCAGGGGACACGGGTTCGTGCCCCAGTCCGAGAAGATCCCACATGCCGTGGAGTGGCTGGGCCCGTGAGCCATGGCTGTTGAGCCTGCGCGTCCGGAGCCTGTGCTCCGCAACGGGAGAGGCCACAACAGTGAGAGGCCCGCATACTGAAAAAAAAAAAAAAGTCTTATTTAAATCAGACTTTATTCTCAGCACAGTGCCCAGGTGAGGTGTAGCCCTAGCCATGATTTTAAGACAAAGTAACCGCCTTTGGGAAGTTTCAAATCTGCTTGGCCACGGAAGCAATTGTTGATTGAATACCTAACTGGATCTAGTATTACCTGTTGGAGGTAATACTCTTACCCCGGTTTTAGAGATTAGAAAAGTGAGCCTCAGGGCCTTTAGCCCTCTCTCCGATCCCTGCCTACCTTACCCTTTCTGCTTCAGTAACGCCCAACTGCGCTTTGGTGCCTGCAGACACTATGGTATTTTGCATCTCATACCTTTGCCCCTGTGGTCCCTACTGCCTGGAGTGCCATCCCCACCTCTCCTTCAGCATCTTCTGTAGCATCTACCCTTGGAGTCCTGGGTTAGGTGTCCATCCACCTACCCTGCACAGACCTCCAACTGAGTGCTCACTATATCATATCGAAATTAGCTGTTTGTGAGTGTCTTTCCCACTAAACTGCAGGCTTCTCTGAAGCAAGAAGCATGACTTATTCACCTTGGTCCTGCCACACCCAGAACAGCACCTGGCACAGAGCCAGTGTTCCAGAAAGATTAGCTGAACAAGAACAGATTGGTGAAGTCGCTTGTCTAAAGTCACACTGAGGGCATAGGGTAAAAATGAGATTTGAACCATGGTTGCTGCTACCATAAGGCATCTTTGTGTGAATTAGGACAAGGCTCCCTCTCTGAGCAGATTGATTGCAATAAAGGCAAGTCCTCTGGGCGGACCAGAGAGAAAAGGACACTCCTTTCCCAGCTGCTGATGCAGCCCTGTGCTGAGGTCCCTGGGCCTGAGGGTCTCAGAGCTTGGCTGAGCCAGTAAGAACTAGATTTTAGCCCCATTCTCGCTCCCCAGGGTCCCAGTCCAGACACAGCAAGGGACAGCCTGTTTAAACCCAGATCAATCTATTCTGAAGCCCATACTTTTCTTCTCTGCCATGTGAACGAGAGAGAGAGAGAGAGAGAGATTGATTTTTGGTAAGAAATGGGTAAAATAGTGAAAGCTCCAAACAGCAGCTGCCATGTTCCTCTTGACCCAAATCTGGAAGTTATTCTCCCCCCCCAACCCCAAACCGAGCAGAACAAACTTCATCCAGTTTCCTGAGCACTAAGTCATAAGTGCAAGAGGCAGTGGGAAGATGCCTGAGAAAGATCGAAGGCTGCAGCCTCACTGAAGATTAAAAAAAAAAAAAAAAGCCCAAACCTATTCGTGGGTCAGGGAGCATTCAGCCGAGAGCACGGGGGGAAGGTACGTCTTCAAACAGTTGGTAAGAACTTGGATTTGAAATCTGAGGGCTGAGGAACTGTAAGCAGAAACTGAGCACTTCTTGCAAATATCAATAAGGGACATATGAAGAAGTGAGCCTTGTAAAGCAAGAATTGGGTGGGGTTTCCACAAGAGGGTCGAGTGAAACTTAGTCTCGGTTTCTGCACCCGTAAAGCGGGGTTAATACCTAACACACAGGGTTACTCAGGGGAGTAAATGAGATCACCTAAGGGAAATGACTGGTATAGGGTCTGGCGTACAGTAAATATGTACTAAATGACAATTACATTTTTTTTTTTTTTTTTTTTTGGCCACGCCACATGGCCTGTGGGATCTCAGTTCCCCGACCAGGGATCGAACCGCGCTCCCTGCAATGGAAGCACAGTCTTAACCACTGGACCACCAGGGAAGTCCCATCGACAATTTCAATTATTATTTATTTGGCTGCATTGGGTCTTCGTTGCTGCGCGCAGGCTTTCTGTAGTTGCGGTGAGTGGGGCTACTCTTCGCTGCTGTGCGCGGGCTTCTCATTGCAGTAGCTTCTCTTGTTGCGCGGAGCACGGGCTCTAGGTGCGCGGGCTTTGGTAGTTGTGGCTCGCGGGCTCTAGAGCACAGGCTCGTAGTTGTGGCGCACGGGCTTAATTGCTCCGCGGCATGTTCCCGGACCAGGGATCGAACCCATGCCCCCTGCCTTGGCAGGTGGATTCTTAACCACTGAGCCATCAAGGAAGTCCCCAATTTCAGTTATTTTACTAAAGATTGATGATGATGATGATGATGATGGTGATGACGATGATGGGGTGGTGGTTGTGATGTGATACTCAGGGTAAGAAATGTCTGCCACTGAATATAGAGGTAGAAGGAGCTCACCAGCCTCTTCAAGAAGGGGAGAAAGAACAAGAGCCTCTTTTCCTGCTTTTGTGCCCATCTCCTCCTCTCATGGATAATGCAGAAAGCGAGCAGAGTTGCTAAAAGCCTTGGCAGAAGGGCGACAGAAGGACTGGAGTGAGGGGAGAGATGCTCTCAAGCCCTTCAGGCCCCCTCCCTATCACTCCATCATCCCACTCCTTTGGGGACCCTGTGTGTATGCAGACTCCCAAGAGGGAAGAAAAAGGCAGGGGCCTGGGGATGCAGTGGGGGCTCAGGACTTAGTGTTGTTCCCAGTGTGAGAGCACAATGGGAGGGAGCAGTGGGGAATTAGAATCTGGAACATCTGGGAGAGGCAGGCTGAAGAGCTGTGGAAATAGAAAGTGGCATCCTGTATCCTTGAAAATGGCCCCCCTGAGGCATAGACCTGCAAAATAGTAGCTGCAAAACAGAAATGATCCCTGTCCTCATGGAGCTGACTTCAAATGTAGCCCAATCCAAATATTCTATTGCTTTCTGAACAAAAGTATTCAGTTACTTAGGCCAAATATCTTGGGATATTTTTGCCTCTTCTCTTTCTTTCTCTCACACCACTTATCCAATCCATTGGCAAGTCCTCTTTACTCCATCTTCATATATTGAATATATTCCAAATCTGACCACTTCTCACCACCTCCACCTCTATAACACCAGTCCAGGCTACCAACATCTCTTGCCCAGACCATTGCAGTAGCCTCCTGACTGTCTCTTAATAGCCCCCTTTCCCCGTGGAAGCCAGAGTGAACCTTCTGAAACATGAGACTGCTTATGTTACTCCTCTGCTCAAAGCCTTCCTGCGGCTCTTGATTTCACTACAAATTGAAGGCAAAGTCCTTGCAAAGACCCACAAACAGTCATGGTCTTGCTTTTGGATGCCTCTTCAACTCCATCATACTCTGATAGCAATAACAGCTGGAAAAATGAAACAACATCCACTTCCTAGAAAAGGCAAGGAGAAAAGACAACCTTAGGCCTCCTGTGCCACTAGTAGATTTTCCAGGAAGCACAGTGTGATGCCCTCCCCAAGTTAGACTCTGCATTAAATCGACAAATAGCAAGAACAGTAGTGGAAGGTCAGAGCATTTTCAAGACATCACTATAAATAAAGTTAAAAATTAAAGACAAGCCTCAGACAGGAAGAAAATGTTTGCAGTCCTAACAAAAGATCAATATCTGGAATATATAAATAGCTCCTACATATCAATAAGAAAAAATATTCTTGTAGAAAAATGGGCAAAGGATATGCAAAGGCAACTCATAGTAAAACTGTAAATGGCTAATAAACATCTGAAAAAATTAGTCAACCTCATCAATAATCAGGAAAATTCAAGTTAAAACAACAAAATATCATCTTTTGCTAATGCAACTGGCAAAAACAAGAAAGATTGATGATATAGAATGTAGGCAAGGATGTGGAGAAATAAGAGTGCAAATTGGTACAAGCTTTTTGTAATTAGCATTCTCTATCAAAACTTTTTAAATGCCTAAATTTTGACCTAGTAATTTTACTGTTAAATATATGTCATATGTCTATACTTGTGTCCAAAGTTATATATAGATTATTCACTGAGGCAGCTTATAAAGGTGAAAACTGCCAGAAACCTAAATGCCCATAAATAGGAGTATAGTTAAATCATGGGACATTCATACTGTGGGATAGTGTGCATGAATTAGACATCTATGTGCTGACATAGAACAAACTCCAAAACATAATGACAAATGTGTTCACTGAAGGAGCAAGTTACAAAACAATATTAAGGCAATATCCATTCATGTGGAAAGAAAAAAGTGAAGCAAAATCCTATATATAGATCTCGGTATGTTCATCCATTTACAAAAATAATGCATAGAAAGTCCTGGAAGGATAGATATACACTTACTACAGTGGGAGAGGTGGGATTGAAGATGTGGAGGAGTTTCACTTTTTACTCTATTGCTATATTATTTGTAGCTTTACAAGAGTAGAGTGTTCCTGTATGATTTGTGTAATTAAAAGTTTGTGTAAATGTACTCATATATTATTTACTTGATTTAAAAATTCATGTAAAAATTAGGTCTTTCACAAACACAGTGGTTTCCACACTCCTTAACCCCCTCATACACCCATTTCACAGATGGGAAAGCAGGCAGAGAAAAGTGACTTGCCGAAGCCACATAAGCCAGTGGCAGGATCCCAGGATGGAGCTGATATTCACAGGAAAGTTATATCTGTCAGTCTGAGGTGGGAGCATGAGGGTATGAAACATAATCTTAATTCTCAAGGGGCTTGCTTACAGCCTCACTGATGAGACAAACCCATAACATTCCAAGACAAGGTAGTCCAGCATGGTAAGAGTCAAATTAATGAGTTAACATTTATGGGTGCTAATTATGTGTCAGGCAGTACTAAGAGCTTTACGTGCAATAACTAATTTTATTCTCCATTGATCCTACGATACAGGCACTACGATTGTTATCCCCATTTTACAGGTGGGGAAACTGGGGTACAGATAAGTAACTTGTAGGTAAGAAGTACCTGAGGCTGAACTGAACCAGTCTCACTGCAAAACTAAACCAGTTTTGAACTTCCCTGGTGGCGCAGTGGTTGGGAATCCGCCTGCCAATGTAGGGGACACGGGTTCGGGCCCTGGTCCGGGAAGATCCCACATGCGCCGAGCAACTGGGCCTGTGCGCCACAACTACTGAGCCTGCGCTCTAGAGCCCGCAAGCCACAACTACTGAGCCCGCGTGCCACAATTACTGAAGCCCGCGTGCCTAGAGCCCGTGCTCCACAGCAAGACAAGCCAACGCAATGAGAAGCGCACGCACCGCAACAAAGAGTAGCCCCCGCTCGGTACAACTAGAGAAAGCCTGTGCGCAGCAAGAAAGACCCAACACAGCCAAAAATAAATAAATAAATAACTGGGCTTCCCTGGTGGCGCAGTGGTTGGTAGTCCGCCTGCCGATGCAGGGGACACGGGTTCATGCCCCAGTCTGGGAGGATCCCACATGCCGTGGAGCGCCTGGGCCCGCTGAGCCTGCACGTCCGGAGCCCGTGCTCCGCAACTGGAGAGGCCACAATAGTGAGAGGCCCGCGTACCGCAAAAAAAAACCACAAACAACTAAATTAATATATATATATTAAAATAACTAAACCAGTTTTACTGCAAAACTCCCTCCTTTTTTTTTTTTTTTAAAGTAATAAGCTCTTGGGGAAAACTTACAGGCCAATAGTCAGCAGAGAAGGGAAGGCATGGCCCCCATTCACCTGTCATCCCCATGCAGTGGCATGCCAGGGACAGGGCAGTACAGGTGTACATTCCAGGAGAGGGAGTTCCTACCATTCCTCTCTCTTCTTGTAGGTCAAGCATGAGAGTAAGCTAATAGGTAAGTGATACTTGAGTGCCAGGCAGGCTGCAGGGTAGCTTCAGCTTTTGCTGTTGTTGATGTTATGAAAAATTTCAAACCCATACAAAAGTTGAGGAAAGTATGATGAATTCAATGTCCCAGAATGCTTTTGTCCTAAACCACTCCACTCAATAGGAAAAGTTTTCCTTGAAGAAATCAGAGGAGCTGGAGAAAGTCCTGCCTCCCCCATGGCGGGCAGGAGTGTCCAGGGAGGGCTGTGGGGGGTGTGTGAGAGGGTGCTGGGCTGACCCCTTACTGGGGCCATCATCTGACAAGCTGAATGGGGAAGGGGAAGGCCGGCAGCCCACTCAGAGCTGGCTCCATGGGCCACCCAGCCCCGAAGCTGGGGGCAACCTGAAATTTAGAGTTTCTTCTTCTTCTCCTTCTTCTTCTTCATCTCCTCCTTCTTCTCCTCCTCTCCATCTTCTCCTCTCCTTCTTCTTCCCTTTCTTCTTCTCCGTCTTTTCTCCTTCTTCTTTTTTCTCTACTTGAGATATACTCTGCATACTATATCTTCGTTTCCTAGAAGAAGAAATAGAGACTCTGAAGTCAGTACATTCAGCTTGGAAATGTCAAGACTGGACCAAGAACCCACGGTGTTTCCTTTTAACCACCCTCATCTCCAAGTCATGGATCCTCCTTGAGCCTCAGTTTCCTCATCTGTAAAAGCCACTAAACAGTCTATGATATTTTGTTATAACAACGTCAACCAAGATGGTTAAGTTAATAAAATTGCACTTAAAAAAAAAGCCAATAAACATTCCTTCCTCATAGAGATGCTGTGAGCCCTACGGGCAGAGGCATTCATTCACGGACTGAACCTTCCTTGAGCACCAGCAAGATGCTAAATCCTGGTCTAGGTGAGGGTAGAAAAGAAAAGAGGACGAAACCCGTGCTCTCACGGAATTTACATTCTAGTCGGGGCAAGGGAAACAGAAAAAAGAAAGAAAACAAAACAAATGGGGGTAATATCAGATAGTGATGAGTGCTAGGAAGAAATAGCACGATGGTGGTGAAATGAGAGTGGTCAGACAAGAGTTCTGAGGAAGTGGCATTTACTCTGAGACCTGAATTATCTGAAGGAGGCTGAGGCAGGGAAATTTGGGGGCAGGATGTCCAGAAATAGGACAAAGCAGAGGCTTCGGGGGAGGAACCAGGTTGTAAGAGACAATGTAAGTAAAAGTCAAGTAAAGGTTATAGCATTAATTTAATGCAATAAGCTTTTACTGTAGTCCACTGTGTGCTAGTAAATGTATTAGGCACAGCGTTCAGAGATCAGTACAGCCTCGGTCTTTAAAGAGCTCACTGTCTAGGAGGAGATAACAGAAAACGGATAGTTTCTCAGCTGATGAAATGGTGCATTTAATCAAGAGGTGAAAAATTAATTTTTATTCATGTTTTTGCAAGTGTGTCCAGCGGGTGCAGAGACACTGCCATAGGAGATCACTCAGGTGCCGAGGTTATGGCGCCTGGTTCAATTTTTCCTTCGCAGCCCCTGGGCCTCTAGTGCTTCGATCCCCCTCCGGGCAGCAGGGTGCGCTATACCGTCTCTCAGGGCCGGCCGGACGGGTGCCGCGCTCTCTCCACTTTCCTTCTCGCTGCACCGCACTTCCGTTGGCTAGCGGAAGCGGCAGCCGGCAGCTGCGGGCATCTGGTCCTACAGCATGGCGGGGGCGGGGCTGGGCGAGGCGCGCGCCGAGCAGGCTGGGGAGCCCCTCTCCCCGGCCCTTTGAGCCCGGACCGGACAGGTGAGGACTTCTCCTTCCTTGTTCCAGCCTCCAAACTCGTCAGGCCCTCCCCGAGGCCTCTTCGAGTTACCGCCATGGGGCTGCCCCCTTCCCGCCTGACGCCGAGGCCCTGCGGCCCCCGCCTTCCCTCAGAATTCTCTTCCCATTGAGGCCCCGCCCCGGGCTTTTCTTTCCGGGGGCGCCCCTTGGGCGTGTGTGCCCGCCCCTGGGTATCCCCTTGCCGTTTAGGAAGCCGTCAGAAGGAATTGAGGGTTACGTGCACCTGCCTGCCCGGGGAAACAGACCTAGCAGGGAGGAAGGTCTTGCTTAGTACCGCACGAGTTAGTGGCCCAGTTCAGTCAGGCTTTCTTCTTTCGTTCCATAGATAACGTACGAGCGCATGCAGTGGGGCAGCCCTAGTGCTAGGCTCTCTGAAAACTAAGGTGACTGAAGTAGCCATGGTTATGTCCTGCCTGGAGAGGATAGTTTACGGGGGAGTCGAACATTAAACACCTAACCATGCCGCTGAAAGTACAAATTCAAATTGTGGCAATGGCTATGGAAAAGATGAACAGAAAAAGTAATGGTAAAGCAGCAAAGATCTCTTTCGGCAAGGGTGTCAGAGCAGACTTCCTGAACGAGAGGACACTTGAGCTACGGCTTGAGAAGTATGGCAAGGGCCAGAGGAAATATATGCTGGTCAGAGCGAACAGCACCTGTGGATATTTGAGTTGGTAAAGAATGTTCAGGAAAGGAGGCTTTCGATGGGTCAAATGCTGTGATGGGCATACAGGATATAATGTTTGTGTACCGGTCAGGAGTTCACCATCTAGTGCCACAGACATAAGTAAAATGCAGAGATGAAGTTGCAGGCGTGGTAAGTTTGCTGAGAAGGAGAGGTATGGCTGGTGTATTGGTGTTTTATCTGGTGGGAAAGGTTAAGGAGGACTTCTCTGAGGAAGTGATGATTAGGCTGATAACCTGAAATAGGAGTTAACTCGGCAAAGTGAAGAGAAGAGCTTTTTTTAGATTGAGGTGAAGAGCATGTGCCAAGGTTCAGAGGCAGGAGGTAGGCCACTTGAGGAAGAAATGATTAGAGTGAAATGGGAAAAGATGAGGCTGGAGAGGCAGCACTGAGCCTTTGAGGCATCTGGTTGGCACGGCAAGGATTTTGATCCGTATCATTAAGAGCAATGGAAAGATACTTGTTTTAATCTGTAGGGGAAAGGATGTGATCAAAAAAGCATTTTGAAAAGATTGCTCTGGTAAGTGGATTGGAAGTGGATAGGGGTGGATTTAGGGAGACCACTTAGGAAGCGGTTGCAATAACGTAGACATGAAGTTATAAAATTTTGGGTAAGGGTGCTGGCAGGTCATGATAGAAGAAGGTGGAGCATTAGAGGACTGTTTAGGGGGTAAAATCTCCAGAGTTTGGTGACTGATCAGGTATGGGGGCTGAGGGAAAGAGGTATCAAGGGAGACTCTCAGCTTTCTGGTTCCTTTTAGCAGGTGAATGGCCATGCCATTTACTGGACTAGGGAAACGGGTATAGGGCTTCTGGGAAAAATACAAGTTACTCTAATGTTTTTCATAACTCCCACTCTGACTAGAAGGGACTTTCATGATGTACTTTTTCTGTATGGTTTGAGTTTATGAGCATGTATTTTATAATTGGAATAACAAGTTGAAAAAGGCTAAGAATTCCACCATCTCTCTAAAAACCATAATTGTGTGATGTAAAATATGGAGAGGGAGAGAGAGCCCACTGAGAGAAGGGTTAGGAAATTAAGTGTGGATTTTTTGTCCAATTTGGAGCTGAAGCCAGCAGGCCTTCACCTCTACCCACCCCACCCCTCTACTCCCTCCACCACAGTACTGGTGGCTTTTCCCTTAAAAAGACAAATTGGAGAATTTAAGATGGGACTGTTAAAAATATATACAAATTTTTTTTAGAATTAAGCATCTGCTTTGCTTAAAATGATCAATGGCTCTAAGTCGAACAGCTAGTTTACTTTATCTGATTCAGTTATATGTGGTTAGTCTGCTAGATGGTGTCTCATGCCTACTCCTTCTTCCATTCATGGGCCTTACCTGCCTATCACATCCCCTTCTGGTCTCCCTCTCTGACTCCAGACTGTATCTTAGTTTCGCAGGGTGCTAGTATCAGAGGTGTCCTGGGCAGGGATTGAGGGAGGCAGTTTTGTACAGTACTTGGTATTTTAAAATGCTTAAACCTTACCAGTATGTTTTTTGGACTGTATCAAAATGGGCACATCAACTATGTCACTGTTAAAAGGAGTAGCCGTGTGAAACTCAGCATTGTGTTTATTGTTTAGAAGTGGAGGTTGCTCACTGTATCATGCCAAGGTCCTTTGAGAAAACTCATGAGAGAGATTTATTTTAAAATCCAGTGATGGGTATTGCTGTGCTTCTTCCAAGCAGCTATTAAGTTTTTATCTTCTTGGCAGTGCAAGTTCTGTAACTGACTGTATTTTCCTCTGCCTTGTCTGCCGAGAAAGTCAGAGCCAAATTAGAAGCTTGGCAGTTTTGCAGGTCCTGATGGCATGAATTTTTGTGTACTTCAGACTTCATTTTATTGTCCTACCTTTGTTTTCCCTTCACAATGATTATTTTCTAATTAAAAAAAAATTCTGAGTAAGCACAAATATTACTTAAAAAACATATGTAATTTTAAAAAAATAACAGTACAATGAGTGCTGATTGAAGGAAAAAAATATACACTTAAAAGTGACAATGTGTCCCTAACTCTCATCCCATTTCTTACTTCCTCAGAGGTAACCACTATTTTGAATTTTATGTTTATGATTCCTTTGCTTTTTGTAATTGTATACCACATATATTTGTATTCTTAAAGTGGAAATTGTTTGAAGCTTATATAAAGGAAATCACATTGTATGTATTCTGTAGCTTGCTTTCTTCATTCAACACTGTGTCTGGGATTCATCTGTGTTGTTATATATAACTGTAGTACATTAATTCATTACTTCATAAGGTTACACTGCTTGGGGAATTGCCTGGCAGTCTAGTGGTTAGGACTCAGCGCTTTCACTGCTGGGGCCTGGGTTCGATCCCTGGGTTCTATTGTTGGTCCGGGAACTAAGATCCTGCAAGCCACGTGGCGTGGCCAACAAACAAACAAAAACATTAAAAAAAAGAAAAAAGATTCTGCTGCATGAATATGCGTGGATGAATTTATCTAGTCTACTGTTGATGGACATTTGGAGTGTTGTTAGTTTTTGCTGTTACTAACAGTCCTGCTACAGACATCCTTGTATATGTCTCCTGTTACGTATGTGCAGACACTTCTCTACATCAGGATTTCTCCACCTTAGCACTATTGACATTTTGGGCTGGATGTGAGGGACTGTCCTGTTTACTGTAGGATGTTTGGCATCATCCCTGTCTTCTGTTTCATGGACACCCCAAGCACCCCTTCCTCCCTCCCAAGTTATGACAACCAAAAATATCTTCATATATTACAAAATTGCCCCATTTGGGAACCAGTGCTCAAGATCAGGGGTTGACAGACTTTTTCTGCAAAAGACCAGGTAGTTAATATTCAGGCTTGTGAGCTGTGTGGTCTTTGGTCTTAATAAATGAACTGTGCCTTTGTAGGGCAAAAGCAGCCATAGGCAAGATGTAAATGAGTGTGTATGACTGTGTTCCAATAAAACTTTATTTACAAAAATAGGCAGGCAGCCTAGACTGGTCTGAGGCTAGTTGTTTGCAGTCTTTTGCTCTAGTCTAGATCAGTAGGAAATATATTTTATATCCTCACCCAGTGCATGTAACTCACATATGTATTGAAAATATGTGATACAGTTTGGTATTTTCTGTTTTATTCCATTTTTTGAAATGTCAATTAGTATATGCACTAGATTGATTTCAAGCCTCCATCAGTGAGTTGTGACTAGCAGTTTGAGAAACTTGATTTGCTCAATCAGAAGGTATGCACATTTCTAACTTGACTGGGTAGTATATATACTTATATAAGGCATTTCATATCTCTTTTAGGAGACAGAATATAAACAAATTCACCATTGTCTGTATGTTTTTATTTCTAAAGTATAGATTGGATAGAGTCACTCCTTGCTTAAAACCTGTAATAACTTGCATGACGTGGCATACAAAGGATTTTCCAATCTGTCTGCAATCTACTTTTCTAGGCTTCTCTTATCACTCTGTGTTTCCTGTGTTCCAACCACTTGGTATTGTGTTTCCCAAATGTGCCGTGCTACACTCTTTTTAAGTATATATATATATATATATTTTTTTTTTTTTTTTTTTTTTTTTTTTTTTTTGCGGTACTTGGGCCTCTCACTGTTGTGGCCTCTCCCGTTGCGGAGCACAGGCTCCAGACGCGCAGGCTCAGCGGCCATGGCTCACGGGCCCAGTCACTCCGCGGCATGTGGGATCTTCCTGGACCGGGCACGAACCCGTGTCCCCTGCATCGGCAGGCGGACTCTCAACCACTGCGCCACCAGGGAAGCCCTAAGTATATTTTTTAAGCTATCTTCTTTCTGAAATGTTCCTCCTTTATTTTGCCTAGTGAGTTCTTTATCCTTTAAGACCTTTGTCAAGTGTTGTTCCATTCATTCATTTAACATATTTGTTAGCATTTACTGTGCCTCAGGCACTGTCCGAGGTGCTGGAGATTCAGCAAGGAATTAGGCAAGGCCTCTGCTTTCCTGTGTGGGGGAAAAAGATGCTAAAAAGGTAAACAAATGGTTTCAGAAGGTGATAAGGGCTGAAGAAAATAAAACAGTAGGTTGATGTGGATGGGAAAAGTCATGACTTTAGGTAAGGTAATCAGGCAAAAACTCTGAAGGGTTGCTATTTTGGCTGAGATTTGAATGATGAAACAGACAGCTGTTTCAGCACTTTAAAAATGTTGCTTTGCTTCTTTTTGGTCTCCATAGTTTCTCATGAGACATCCACAGATAAATGAATTGTTGTTCCCTTATAGGTAATGTGTCATTTACGTGGTTGCTTTCAAGATTTTTACTTTGTGTTTTAGTTTTTCACAATTTGACTGTGGTATGCCTGGGCATGGATTTCTTTCTTTCTTTCTTTTTTAAAAATAAATTATTTATTATTTATTTTTGGCTGCGTTGGGTCTTCATTGCTGTGCATGGGCTTTCACTAGTTGCGGCGAGTGGGGGCTACTCATCATTGCGGTGCACGAGCTTCTCATTGTGGTGGCTTCTCTTGTTGCGGAGTACGGGCTCTAGGTGCGCGGGCTTCAGTAGTTGTAGCTCGCGGGCTCTAGAGTGCAGGCTCAGTAGCTGTAGTGCACGGGCTTAGTTGCTCTGTGGCATGTGGGGTCTTCCTGGACTAGGGATTGAACCCGTGTCCCCCGCATTCGCAGGTGGGTTCTTAACCACTGCGCCACCAGGGAAGTCCCTGGGCATGGATTTCTTTGGGTTTATCATGTTTGGGGTTCTCTGAACTTCTAATCTCAGGTTTATATATGTGAGGGTTTATCTCTCAGCTCTTAATTCTGTTCATTGGGTATATTTTTCTGCCTTATGCTAGTACCACACTTTTTTGATTACTGTGGCTTTGTAACAGTTTTTGAAATCAGGGAGTCTGAGTCTTCCAATTTTGTTCTTTTACAAAATTGTTTTGGCTCTTCACAGTCCCTTGAGATTACATGTAATTTTTAGGATGAATTTTTCTGTTTTTGCCAGAAATGATTTTGGGATTTTGATAGGGATTTTGGGATTTTGCATTGAGTTTGTAGATTGCTTTGGGTAGGATGGACATCTTAACAGCCCAATAAATATATTTTTTAAATGAATGTACATTGAATGTGGTGTTTACACTGAACAAATTTGATGTAGTTCTAAGGTTTCTTCTGTTGAACATTCCCAACAGCTAAGCATGCTTTGAAGGTATTCCTAGGGAATTAGTTCCTTCCCTCAAACCTGTTTCTAGACTCAAAAATGTCCTGACCACTTTCTAACTATAACTTGGGAAGAAGGAATGCTGATCACTGTCATCTTGGGAGCTCCTAGGTCCAGGATATATGGAAGGAAATCTATTTGACTTGTATATACACAGTTGACCCTTGAACAACGTAGATTTGAATTGTGCAGGTCCACTTACACATGGATTTTTTTCATCAGTGAATACTGCAGTACTAGACATCCCCGGTTGGTTGAATACGTGGATGTGGAGGAACCATGGATAGGAAGGAACCATGTATACTGAGCTGACTATAAGTTATACTTCAGGGGATTGGTGTGCCTAACCCTTGCGTTGTTCAAAGGTCAAGTGTGCTTATGTTTTGGTAAATTTTGTTTTATTTTCTTGACGACTTCTTTACTTCTCCCTGCAGAGATGTGATAATGGATCATCATGTTTCCACCATCAAACCTCGAAGAATCCAAAACCAAAATGTCATTCACCGCCTGGAACGCCGGCGGATCAGTTCAGGCAAGGCAGGCACCCACTGGCACCAGGTCCGAGTGTTCCACCAGAATGTCTTCCCCAACTTCACGGTTGTAAATGTTGAAAAGCCGCCTTGTTTCTTGCGTAAATTCTCACCTGATGGACGCTACTTCATTGCTTTCTCTTCAGACCAGACATCTCTCGAAATCTATGAGTACCAGGGCTGCCAGGCAGCTGAGGACCTACTGCAGGGCTATGAGGGGGAGATCCTGTCCAATGGCAATGACCAGCGGTCAGTCAACATCCGTGGCCGGCTCTTCGAACGCTTTTTCGTCCTGCTGCACATTACCAATGTGGCGGCCAATGGCGAGCACCTGAACCGGGAGTGCAGCCTCTTCACTGATGACTGCCGCTGTGTCATCGTGGGCTCAGCTGCCTATCTCCCAGATGAGCCTCACCCTCCTTTTTATGAGGTATATCGGAACAGTGAGTCCGTGACCCCCAACCCCCGGTCCCCCCTGGAGGACTACTCCCTCCATATCATTGACCTTCATACTGGCCGCTTATGTGATACACGTACCTTCAAGTGTGACAAAGTGGTCCTGTCACACAACCAAGGGTTGTACTTGTATAAGAACATCCTGGCCATCTTGTCAGTGCAGCAGCAGACCATCCATGTCTTCCAGGTGACTCCTGAAGGCACTTTCATTGATGTGAGGACCATTGGCCGCTTCTGCTATGAGGATGACCTGCTCACTGTGTCAGCTGTTTTTCCTGAGGTGCAGCGGGACAGTCAGACAGGCATGGCCAATCCTTTCAGGGATCCCTTCATCAACTCCCTGAAACACCGGCTGCTCGTGTACCTTTGGCGCCGGGCAGAGCAGGATGGTAGTGCAATGGCCAAGAGGCGCTTCTTCCAGTATTTTGACCAACTACGGCAGCTGCGCATGTGGAAAATGCAGCTTCTGGATGAAAACCATCTGTTTATCAAGTATACTAGTGAGGATGTTGTAACCCTGCGGGTCACAGATCCATCACAGGTACCAGGTGCTCTCCTGCCCTTTACCCCTCCAGTCTCCTTGGCACAATGGGAAGGTTTCTCTCTTTGCCTATAGCCAGTCTCTCAGAAATAACACATTTTATGTAATCTTGAATTTTTGCTGTCTTCGGGCTCATACTTAAAACAGCTCGACTTTTCTAATCATTTCTCAAAATGATTTTTCTCATTTGGACAAATGGAAGCTATATCGTAAGCCATTGACATGTAGGTAGTCAACTCTGTGATTATTACCCTAATTCTTCTGCAGAGCATTTTCAGTACCCTTGAAATGGAAGCCCAGATGCTACAGGGCCAAGGTTTGACTCCCTATGGATACTGCCTTGATTTTGTATAAGATTGTGCTTATTGGTCTGCTCAGTTCTGGCAATGAGAATGAACCCACCATACGAAAAAGAAAATCTTCTAAAAATCTAGTTTTTCTTTCCTACTTAAATGATGTCAGTATACTTCCTCACCAAATCTTCTTTAGATTGTAACAGGTAAGTTCATTTGATGGAATTAAGCTTTATGACTGTACTCTGACCTTGCCCATGTGCTGGAACATAGGTTGTGGAGCAGTGAAAAGATCAAAAGGAAGCCAAAATTTTTGATCTACCAAGTGAATAATCAAGACTGCAGGTTCTGAGGGTTTTTCAGTTTGGGTGAAAGATGTTGGTAGGGGAGAGAGGCATTTCACAAATAGGAATAACGTGGTGTTAAGAGCATGGAAACCTCTAAGACTTTTGGGTTGAAATACCATGCTGAAATTCAGGGTAATTTGGGCATTTCCCTTTGAGAAGCTCCTTACTTTAGTGTTGACCAAGTGAGAGACCTACTTTTCTGTACGTTTGTCCCCCCATTCTCCTATTTCCAGAGTGTCTCCTTAGATACTAGTTTGGAAATTTAGAACAGAACAAACCAGTAAACCACGAAGTCAGCTGAGTCTGGTTTCTCTCATTGACTTGCAGCTGATTCTGCCTGTAACAGTTAGAGACTGTATAAGGAATTGTCTCCTAAGACCGTACCAGCCATCCATGGTAAAATGTTTTCTAATATTTTTCTTCTGAATCATACCTTGTATATTCTAAAATATAAGGGGGGGTGGTGAGTAAAATGGTTAGAGATCATTTTTTTTTCTGAATTCTTTTTCTTCTCTATTAATGATGAAGTCACCCATTGAGTCATCATGGGTGAGCCCATCTAGTTCATGTTATGAGTCATGGGAGGTTGTCCGTGAAGCCCTTGACTTCTGTACCCTCCTGTCCTGTATTTCCCAGTCTGGCCTGGTGGGAAGGCTAGTAAATGTTTGTGTAATTCTATATTCACATAATTATGATGGATCCTGGTGAAGCCCTAATATGATCAAAGCATTGTCCAGGTTTATAGAAAGGACATGAATCAATCTTGTATTTAGGTTTGAGCTATAATTACCTTTTTATTTTGGAGGGAATATGTTGTGTGACTGCTGCAATTGAGATTATCCTTTTTCCCTTTGCTAAAACATGACCTACTTATATCCAGTAGCTACAGTAGGCTGTAGCCAGAAACATTACAAGGGCTCTATGCTTTGCTTACAGAATTTGTAACTTTAAACCCAATCTCTCTGCCCTTGTTGTCCTCCCTCCTCCTTTCCCAGTTTAATTTGATAGGTTCCAATAAGGTTAATAAGTAAAAAGTGCACCTAAACACAAAGCCTTGCTAATATTATGGGTATTATTCTCAGGTTACTCTCCAGCCTCTTTAATTTACAGCCAAATTTAATTTCCAGGTGACCGCAAAAGTCATGTAATATAAGCTTTGGGAAGGACTAATTACTATTAAAACAGGTGGGCCAGATGTCTCCAGAAATTGGTAATGGAGATTTAAATTCAATCATAAGAGGCGGAATACTAATCCTAGTGTTCTGAAAACTTCTAGAGTCCTGCTGGAAGCTTGCAGATTGACTCACACTGCCACATTCACTGTGATAAAAACTAGAGGTACCTGGTGCTTCCTTGTTAGGCTGAGCAGAGCACTGGAGGTTTAAAGAAGAGGGCCAGTCACCCAGGGGCTTATTCAGAGAAAGCAGTAACTCTGCCACCTATGGCATTTGAATGGTTTTCAGGTTCCCCCTCTGAAATTAATTGTTACGAATCTCAAATGTATGTTACAAATGCTCTTGGCTGAAAGAACATTTATAAAGAAAGAAATGGAAAATGCTTCTCTGATTTTTCATGTGTTCAGCAGCAGTCCCCTGCTTGGTTACAACTTGCCTAGGTGGACACAGTGTACTTAAGATGTCTTTCTGCATGTTAGAAATATTAAGAGAGAAAAAGAAATGCCCCTAAATTGAACTTTCAACTGTACGTATACAAGAGAAAATAATTTGCCAACAGGCAGCTCCTGGCTACAAATCACTTTCGCAGCAGGAAGGAAAATTAAATCTGGCATTTTAAAAAAGTGGGTTGGGGAGTAAGTAGGGAATAACACTTGGAAGGCAAAATATTAAATTTTCACACAGCTTGAAATGAAAGATTGAAAACCTTCTTATACATGTATGAACAACTCAGTAATTCCAGCAGATACAGTGGGAAATCAGACAACACTGAGGCCCTTGATCGATCAAGTCCACTGAGGCTTCCTCCTTTTCCAGGACCTCTTGGCACCATGTTTCCACCATAGTGCCGGAGTGGAGGTGTTTGCCTGTTTTACTTGGGCAGCTTGATTTTCAACCAAAATGATATTTGCTAGGCAAGGCATTATACTCAGCTATTCCTTAGGTCTATCTATTCTTCCGCAGGCATCTTTCTTTGTGGTGTACAATATGGTGACAACAGAGGTGATCGCTGTGTTTGAGAATACATCAGATGAGCTTTTGGAGCTGTTTGAGAACTTCTGTGATCTCTTCCGTAACGCTACCCTGCATAGTGAAGTCCAGTTTCCCTGCTCAGCTTCCAGCAACAATTTTGCACGGCAGATCCAGCGCCGGTAAGCTGTTCCACTAGGCTTAACAAGCTTAATTTTTCTTCAGAAAATTTGTTGGTGTGAAGCTAACAGTCATTTACTTCAGGAAACCTCATATTCTTTCTGCCCACCTAGGCTTGGGTCAGTCTGCCTGTCATAACGCATTGTGTCATCCTAAACTTCTGTTTTCTCTTTCTTAGCACCTGAGGAATTACTTGTGTGTTGTCCATGATTCCTCCTAGACTGTATGTTAGCTGCAGAAAGGTAGAGACCCTGTCTTTGTTTAGTTCATTGCTATATCTTCCGTGGTACACCGTCAAGCACTTAAATATTTTTTGAATGAGTGACTAAGGACATAATTTTATAACTTTTGGTTAAACATGTGTGTTGAACACGTGCATTTTTCTCTGTTCCATCCCCAAACCCCACTAAAATGACAATAAAGGAAGAAGAGGGACTTCCCCGGTGTTTCAGTGGTAAAGAATCCGCCTTGCAATGCATGGGACACAGGGTCCATCCCTGGTCGAGGAACTAAGATCCCACATGCCACAGGGCAGCTAAACCCATGTGCCACAACTACTGAGCTCACGTGCCTCAACTAGAGCCTGTGTGCCACAAAACTACAGAGCCCACGCGCTCTGGAACCCATGCGTCACAAGTACAGAGTCTATGTTCCCTGGAGCCTGCGTTGCACAACTAGAGAAGAGAAAACCCGCATGCCACAACTAGAGGGAAGCCTGTGCGCTGCAACTAAAGATCCTGCACGCCTCAACGAAGATCCCATATGCTGCAGCTAAGACCCGACACAGCCAAAATAAATAAAATAATTAAATAAATAATAAATAAATCTTAAAAAAAAAAGAAGAGGTATAAAGCTACAAGAACAAAGAGAATGGGGAGGAGATATCAAGAGAGTTTTAGAAGCTGAAGAGCCAATGGATGAGTGATAACTAACTTGACATATCTCAGAGGACAAAAACTTAAAGACTGTAGAGCTTAGGGACTTCCCTGGTGGTCCAGTGGGTAATACTCCATCCTCCCAATGCAGGGGGCCTAGGTTCGATCCCTGGTCGGGGAACTAGATCTTGCATACATGCCACAACTAAGAGTTCGTGTGACACAACTAAGAAGTCTGTGTGACACAACTAGGAAGCCCTCATGCCACAACTAAGAGTACATTGCTGTACCTAAACAATCCCGCGTGCTGCAACTAAGACCCAGAGCAGCCAAAATTTAAAAAAAAAAAAAAAAATGCAGAGTTTATCCATCAAGAAATAAGTTGCCTTGCACCAGAGAGCTCTGGAAAAGTTCAAGAAATTGGAGGCCCTACATACCTCTGGAGGATTGGATGACTTTTTTTCTTTTTTTCCAGCCATGCCACGTGGATTGTGGGATCTTAGTTCCCCAACCAGGGATCAAACCCGTGTCTCCTGCAGTGGAAGCTTGGAGTCCTAACCCACTGGACCACCAGGGAGGTCCCTGGATGACATTCTTAAAAGGAGCAATCAGATGCTCTAGCTCCTTTCTTTAAGCCTACACTGCCAAATGACTGTCTCTTCCCCACCTCATCAAAAGGCTAGAGGTTTTTTCTCTGGAGAAATTGCACCGTGCAGGCTCTGGTTTCATGTTCATGAGGCATGGCTGAGAGTAGGGATGAGACATGTCATGCTTAAAACAAGAATTAAGTGAAAATTGTCATACTGTTGGGGAAGACTCCTATCCCTCTTATCAGTTATGGCATCCAAGCTTATACTCCCCAGGCAGGAGATTAGAGATAAATTACTCAGGGAAACTGACCAACCCGAAGAAGAGACACTTGGAGGCCCCTCTTAAAACACCTAGGTCACCCTAAATTGATACCCACCTGTTATGAACCAGAGCTGCTCATAATTATCTGAATAGGTTATTGTGAAATGACTAGTTATTTTGGACCAAGGACTCAATTCTACTCTAGTCAGTCAGTGCCTGGTCACATTCCACATACCTAAATTGCTTCCCCAACCTTAGCCAGTTATGGAAAATATCTGCTTTAGGTTCTAATATAGATCAGACCAGAGTGAGTGGATGAATCAGAATAAGCATCACTGCCACTGGGAAAAACAAGCAAAGCAGACACCTAAATCAGTGGCATTGTATTTATACAGAATGACAGTAATTGATTAAAAATAGATGGATATTGATTTTCAGACAACTAAACATGCCTTTTTTTCTCTGGTTCACACAAATTTTCTGCCTTAACTAGCATCTCTATTCAGTATAGAAGGATTTTTGGGAGCAGAACATGGATCAGATCTTGCTTTTTTCATTTTGAAATGAATTGTTGTCTTTTAAAATTAACTTTAAAATTTAAGCAGATTATTATCAACTAGTAACAAAAACTGGGTACACTCAGTTAAAACATCAAAGAAGTCACTAGA
Source organism: Phocoena phocoena (assembly GCF_963924675.1). Taxonomy (NCBI): domain Eukaryota; kingdom Metazoa; phylum Chordata; class Mammalia; order Artiodactyla; family Phocoenidae; genus Phocoena; species Phocoena phocoena. Next base: position 137,859,185 of record NC_089220.1, on the reverse strand, counting down.
AGGTAAGCTCCATGAGGGTAGGGATTTTTGTCTGTTATATACATTGCCATATCCACAGCACCTAGGCCAGTGTCTTTCATGTGGGAGGAGCATGTAAGATATTTGTTGAATGAATAATGTCATTAGGAATTAGAGGAGGCTATGTTTTCTGAAAATTTATTTCACAATGTACCTATAATTAAGTGAAATTGTAGGAAGCTCTGGAAGAGAAAACAAAAGGTTAAAGAGAAAGGTGGCATTCTAGCTTTGTTATCTTCAAAATTTTGCTTCATACCAGCAAAGATTTTGAAAAACTGTAGATACCCTCATGCATCAATTATTAAGTTAATCTTTAAACTTTTTACTGTTAAATTTAAATAGTTGCAAAGGATGCAATTTTCAATGTATTAAACATTGACATTTTTAAAAAAAGCATTACAAGATATAATTGGCATATAACATTGGCTAAGTTGAAGGTAGCCAATGTTATATGCCATTTTAAATATATCCAAGGGAATCTAATACCATAGTAATTTAGTATTCTATTTCACATAAAAAGTACAGAGCAAGTACAGACTTCCCTGGTGGTCCAGTGGTTAAGACTCTGTGCTCCCACTGCAAAGGGCAGGGGTTCAGTCTCTGGTCAGGGAACTAAGATCCCGCATGCCGCATGGCGCGGCCAAAAGAAGAAAAAAAACATACAGAGCAAGTTATTCCTGTACTGTTTGAAATTTTATATTTTTCTTTTTCTTTTCAAATTCATATGTCTGTTCTATCTCCCCCAGAGAATTGTGTCCTAATAACATTTTATTAATCATCTTATCATACTTTGCTGCATTGAAAATACAGTGTACATATAAATCAAAATTATTTTTTATTTCTTGTGAACACATGGATTTGAATGCTCAATTTTACAGTTTTCAATAAACTTTTGGTAAAAATAAATGAAAATGGATTCTATTTTAGGTTAGAATAAATGTTTAAGAAAAAAATGGACATCAGGGATCATGAGTCACTTAAAGCCTTTATCTTAAAATATAGAGACCAAATAAAACAAACAGTATAAAAAATAAAGAAACAACCTGGTAGTCACTGAAATAATTTAAACTGTAAAAACAGAAACATTCCTAGAACAGTAATGCTAAGTGAGATGCTTTAGAAATTTAAACTTTGTTAGATATAGTTTAGGAACTCTCCAAGAAAGTAGAATACAAAGATGAGTAGGAAAATGGGAGAGAGGTGATAAAAATTTAGAGGATTTTCTCAGGAGGTCCATTATCTGGCTAATTTCAGAAGGAGCAGTAGAAAAATGAAGGGGAGGAAATAATGTAAACAGTTTTCTTTTTCCTTTTTTTTTTAATCTATCTATCTATATATTTTGTTTTGTTTTGTTTTGTTTTGGCCATACGTGGGCCTCTCACCGCCGCGGCCTCTCCCGCTGCAGAGCACAGGCTCCGGACGCGCAGGCCCAGTGGCCATGGTTCACGGGCCCAGCCGCTCCACGGCATGTGGGATCTTCCCGGACCAGGGCACGAACCCATGTCCCCTGCATCGGCAGGTGGACTCTCAACCACTGTGCCACCAGGGAAGCCCGCTAATCTATATATTTTTATTTTTGGCTGTGTTGGGTCTTCTCTGCTGTGTGTGAGCTTTCTCTAGTTGCAGCGAGTGGTGGCTACTCTTCATTGTGGTGTGAGGGCTTCTCATTGCAGTGGCTTCTCTTGTTGCAGAGCACAGGCTCCAGTCGGGTGGGCTCAGTAATTGTGGCTTGCAGGCTCTAGAGCGCAGGCTCAGTAGCTGTGGTGCACGGGCTTAGTTGGTCCGCGGCATGTGGGATCTTCCCAGACCAGGGATTGAACCCATGTCCCCTGCATTGGCAGGCAGATTCTTAACCACTGTGCCACCAGGGAAGACCCTAAACAGTTTTCTAGTACTGAAAAATATACATTTCCATGGGCGTTCCCTGGTGGCCTAGTGGTTAGAATTCCAGGCTTTCACTGCCGTGGCCCAGGTTCAATCCTTAGTTGGAGAACTGAGGTCCCGCAAGATGTGCGGATACACACACACACACACACACACACACACTCACACACTCACTCACTCACACACACACACACACACTCTCTCTCTCTCTCTCTTCCAGATTGCCAAGGACCATCCAGTGGTGTGCTGGAGCTGGCTCATTCTGGCTTGTGAGAGCCAACTGTTAAAGTTTCAGGAGTTTCTGCAAGCTGTTAAACACAGCCATTATTAAAAATTAATTATTTTGGGGCTTCCCTGGTGGCGCAGTGGTTGAGAGTCCGCCTGCTGATGCAGGGGATACGGGTTCGTGCCCCGGTCTGGGAGGATCCCACATGCCGCGGAGTGGCTAGGCCTGTGAGCCATGGCTGCTGAGCCTGCGTGTCCAGAGCCTGTGCTCTGCAACGGGAGAGGCCACAGCAGTGAGAGGCCCGCATACCGCAAAAAAAAAAAAAAATTATTTTCTAATTATTAATTCATAATTGTTTTACTGTTGTACTCTTGAGGTTATTTGTATCTATTTTATCTGGTAAAAATATTATATAGTGATGTGCTACTGCTCATCTCTTGACAACTCTGCATTCAGTGATGTCACTTTGGTACCTTGAAATTGACCACAGCAGGAGGATTTACATCACAGAAATTGGCAGGCACTGCAAATCATGGCTTTTTTCCCTTCAGAGAAATAATTATTAAACTTATTAGCACATCACGGCTCCATCAAGTAACCAGTACAGTCAATAAATAAAAAACCCATACTGAGGCATATCATCATGAAATTTTAGAACACTGGGGATAAAGAGAAAATTGTAAAAACTTTCAGAAAGATCACATACATTTTATATATAAAAAATTAAGTCATTAGGGCTTCCCTGGTGGCGCAGTGGTTGAGAGTCCGCCTGCCGATGCAGGGGACATGGGTTCGTGCCCCAGTCCGGGAGGATCCTGCGTGCCGCGGCGCGGCTGGGCCCATGGGCCATGGCCGCTGGGCCTGCGCGTCTGGAGCCTGTGCTCCGCAATGGGAGAGGCCACAACAGTGAGAGGCCCGCGTACCGCAAAATAAATAAATAAGAATAGACCATAGGGGGATAGGGTAGAAGTTAGTAGACCATTGCAATGATCCAATAAATAAAATTGCTACCTTTTGTTCCTGACACTAGGATTTAAGTTCTTTTGTGCTCATTTATAGTATCCTAAGCACCTAGAAGAGTGCCTTGCCCATTCTAGGCTATCAGTAATAATTTGTTGGTTGAATAATGGTGGCTTGGATCAGGGTGATAACATTGGGGGTGGTAAGTAATTGTATTCTCAATGTATTTTGAAGATAGAGCCCAGAAGATTAGTGGAGGATGGGATATGGGCTGTGAAAGAGCAAAGTCAAAGATGATTCTAACATTTTTGCCCCAGTCAACTTGTTGAGAGAGTGTTACCATTAAACTCTGATGGTGAAGCTTGTGGGTGGAGCAGGTTTAGGCGAGAAGACCAGAAGTTCTGTAAGTGGAGAGGCCTAGTAGTTTCTCTGAGGAAGGAGTGTCAGATCCTCCTGACAGGTCAAGTACAGTAAGGACTGATAATCAGCGATTAGAGTCATCAACATGGAGATCACTGGAGACATTGATGAGAGTCGTTTCAGTGAGATGGTGGGCGTGAAAGCCTCTTTGGGGTGGGTTTAAGAAAGAATGGGAGCAGAAGAGACAGTAGGAAAAAGTGCTTTGAGGAGTTTTACTGTAAAGGAGAGCTGAAAAATGGTGCGTTAGCTGGAGGGGCAAGTGGTGTTAAGTTTCTGCTTTTATTGATATTATTTTTTAAATGGGAGGGGAAAATGGCATGTTTGTTTGCAGATGGGACTGATCTGTACATAGGAGGAAACTGATGGGTTAGGAAAAGTTGGGGTGGGGGCAGAATTGGTTAAGTATATGAGGTCAGAGGATAGAACCTAGTGCCCAAGTGGATGGATTAGCCTTCTAGGGCAGCACATACAGTTAAATAGGTACAGATGTGCTAATGGGAGCTTTAAAAAGTTTTCTTCTCATTTCTTCTACTTGTCAGTTACGAAGAAGGCAGTGCCATTACGTGAGGATGAACATGGAGGAGGGGGATGAAATAGTCTTCTAAGTGAGTAGGAGACTCGCTGGACTGTGGGAATGCAGCATGAGTGTCCTGCAGCATTAAGGGCCCACGTGAATTTATGGATATAAATTTTGTGATTTTAATGATTGTGAAATTTAAGCTGGCTAAGGAAGGAAAAGAGGTCATGATGAAGGCGTAGGATGGCAAAAAGTTGGTAGAGTCAATGGAATTTAGGTCCCATTGGGTCTGAAGGATGTTGAAGCTGGGATGAGTAGAGGGAGTTAGCTGGAAAAGTAGGAGAGAAGATAGTTGGAGTCTGTGGTGCTGCACCCTGTTACAGGGGGGTGCAGTCATTGGTAAGAGTGAGATTGAGGATATGACCATTGGAACGAGTGGCTGAGGCAGAAAGGAAGTCCAGGAACTAGGAAGCCGTGGTGTTGGAAGGATCATCTCTGAGAATTTTGAAATTGTGAATTAAGAGAGGCGTAGTTGGACAGTGACAGTGAGCTAGGAGTTAATCAGGTGAAGACATCAGAGGGATGACTGCTTCATCTTTTTTTTTTTTTTTTGCAGTACGCGGGCCTCTCACTGTTGTGGCCTCTCCCATTGTGGAGCACAGGCTCCAGACGCACAGGCTCAGCGGCCATGGCTCATGGGCCCAGCCGCTCCGCGGCATGTGGGATCTTCCTGGACCGGGGCACGAACCCGTGTCCCCTGCATCGGCAGGCGGACTCTCAACCACCGCGCCACCAGGGAAGCCCACTGCTTCATCTTTTAGTTGTTGGGGAGCCTGGAGAGTAGAGGTGGTGGGTGCTGCCGGGGAATAGGAGCTGCTTCAGCCCGTGGATTGTCACAGAGGCTTTGATTTGTGGTTATCATGAAGCTGTGGGCCAGCCCCATCATTCGAAGCCAACTTTTGAAGCCAGTGAGTCAGGCAGTGTTGGAGTACTAGATCTTCACTGACAAAGGGCTGAAAGCCAAAGAGCCCAGGATCTTTGATACCAGCTCAAATGAAAGGGAAAGAAATAAGTTCTGTGTGGCCCAGGGTTTAATTTTATGATTTACACTGAGGCTGTGAAAATTACTGTCGAGAAATAATGGAAGAGCAGTGTTAACACTAGGCTTTCTTTTGGGGGAACTGAGAAGTGTTAATGTCCATCTAGCACTGCAGGCTAGCAGTGAAAACAAATCAAAACCCATCTAATCAATCTTTCTGGTCTCATCAAAGTTAACGAACATTCAAGTTTGTTTATTTATTGATTTATCTTTTGCTGCGTTGGGTCTTTGTTGCTGCGTGTGGGCTTTCTCTAGTTGCGGCGAACAGGGGCTACTCTTCGTTGCAGTGCATGGGCTTCTCATTGCAGTGGCTTCTCTTGTTGCGGAGCACGGGCTCTAGGCACGCGGGCTTCAGTAGTTGTGGCATGTGGGTTCAGTAGTTGTGGCTCGTGGGCTCTAGAGCGCAGGCTCAGTAGTTGTGGCACATAGGCTTAGTTGCTCTGCAGCACGCGGGATCTTCCCAGACCAGGGCTCGAAACCGTGTCCCCTGAATTGGCAGGCAGATTCTTAACCACTGCACCACCAAGGAAGTCCTGAACATTCAAGTTTTTTATTCCATTAGTTTCAGGGATGAGATGTTATATCGTATTTTCTCCCCTGGACTAAAAAAATTATTTTCCCCTTGATTGTTAAACTATATGATATGCTTCAATATAGAGAATAAAAGAAAAATCAAGCTGATAAACAGTTGACATATTTTCTAAGAAACTATAGGAAAGTGAAAAAGAAGGTTAAAAAAAAATCTAAAATGTCATTACACAAACACAACTATTACCATTTTGATGTTTTTCCACCAGTTTTTTTTTTTAAGGCATAAATTTGTGTGTGTGGTTTTTTTTGTTTTTTGTTTTTTTGCTGTACACGGGCCTCTCACTGTTGTGGCCTCTCCCGTTGCGGAGCACAGGCTCCCGGACGCGCAGGCTCAGCGGCCACAGCTCATGGGCCTAGCTGCTCTGCGGCATGTGGGATCTTCCCGGACCGGGGCATGAACCCGTATCCCCTGCATCGGCAGTCGGACTCTCAACCACTGCGCCACCAGGGAAGCCCCTGTGTGTGTTTTTGATCATACTATATATACAGATTGTAGCCTACTTCTTTTACTTACCATTATGATAAACATTTCCTCTTTTACCATATAATCTTTGAAAATTACGGTTTTCTATTAGGTTTTTAATTTTTCTCTCAATTTTTCATTGTCATAAACAGTGCTATATTGAACGTGCACAGGGATTTTTCTTCCTTAGGGCAAATTTCCAGAAGAATAGAAATACTTGGTCAAAGGGTATTAAATATAGTATTCATTATAATTGTGAGAAATAACTGCTCTATTGTTATTATTAATGATAAGTCAGATAGGTGATTCTGTATCCATGTTACTGTTCTTCTAGATACTGGAGTTTTGGCAGAAGTATAAGTAGCAAGCTCCCAAACTTTATTTAAACAAAGAATGAGTAATTTGTCAAAAGGTTTGATGTAAGTTGGCTTATAACTGATCCCAAGAAGAGTCAGAGGCTGTGTCTGTTCAGGATTTTCTGCTCTGTGTAACTCCTTTTTAATGTAGTCTAAGGCTGCTATTTGGAGGAAATAAGTTTGAGTAGAAATATTTGTCATAGATTAGTCATACTGTTGTTAACTTTTGTAGAATATTTGCTAACTTTTCTAAAGTAACTTAATGTTCCCAATTTCTCACTCTATTTTTGCTTTTTGAGAATATTTGTAGCTAGGCAGATTTGTGATGTGTCAGAATTCAATATCTAGATTTTGTTTTCAGAATGAGTTGTTTTTAGACATATGTTTGTCAATTTAAAACCCAGTGCAGTTTGTGTGCCACTAACATAGCCTTCCTCACTGTTGCTTTATTTTAGGTTTAAAGACACTATTGTAAATGCCAAGTATGGAGGGCACACGGAGGCAGTACGCCGGCTGCTGGGTCAGCTCCCCATCAGCGCCCAGTCTTACAGTGGTAGCCCCTACCTTGATTTGTCTCTCTTCAGCTACGATGACAAGTGGGTGTCAGTCATGGAGCGGCCCAAGACTTGTGGAGATCACCCTATCAGGTACACCATCCCTGCTTCAGTTGCACACTGCCTGAGGAGGTTGCCTGCTTTCTCTTTCTCTGCTTCTTAAACATCATTTCACTGTGACTCTGTCCACTTGTACTCATGGGTTGAATTCAGAGGGTAGGCTGTTTCTATAATATGGTGGGTACTTTGATCATTCAGGTACTAATCTCATAAATTAATTAGTTCTGCTCTTTGCTTCTCATCAAAACATCAAATTCAGATAAGTGTTGTTCCCTTTTCAGGGTATCCAGAGAAGGAAACCATACTTTTCAATTTAATAATCTAATACCATTTCTTAACAGTGTTTATAATTGAGACTTAAATTTTATCCAGCTCAAATTATTTTATCCTCTCATGTTACCTAATAGAAACGATAGCAGAGACGGTTTGGGAAACAGGCAGGTTTTGGAGAAACTCATGCTTCCTCACTTGGAAGAATTTTGGAATGCAGATCACTGTATTATTGCTAGAACCTTGAAACTAATCTCCTGTAAGCAATGCCTTCCTCACGTATGTCCAATTCACAGACCCGCTTGTCTGTGCCGGGAGCTTGGGTGGTTCTGTGTGCTATAATAGGTACTAGGGAGAGGAACTGGCACCACTGCCACTAGTGGGGTTATTTCAAGGGAGGTGTGTTCCTGGAGCCCTGAGCTGGATTTTGGAAGGTCTTTTTCACATAGAAATAGTGGTAGATAGTATTTCATAATCCAGCTTCATTGTGTATTAAGTAGGCTTGTGTAACATACTCTGAACACTTAATCACCATTTGTAATATATCCTTTGAGAAATTGCAGTCAGGTTCCAAAAGCCAGTTAAAAAAATTTTTTTATTATGGAAATTTTTTTTTTTTTTTTTTTTTTTTTTTTTTGCGGTACGTGGGCCTCTCACTATTGTGGCCTCTCCCGTTGTGGAGCACAGGCTCTGAACGTGCAGGCTTAGTGGCCATGGCTCACAGGCCCAGCCGCTCCACGGCATGTGGGATCTTCCCGGACCGGGGCACGAACCCGTGTCCCCTGAATCGGCAGGCAGACTCTCAACCACTGCGCCACCAGGGAAGCCATATGGAAATTTTTAAACATATTAAAGTAGAAGAGTATAATGAACCTCCCTGTACCCATCACCCTGCTTCAACAGTTATCACTTCATGGTCAGTGTTGTTTCATCTCTTTCCACCACCACTTCTCCCCTCCCAACTGCCACCCTGGACCATCACATCCCAGGTGTCATAGCATTTCACTTGTAAATATTTCAGTATGAATTTCTAAAAGGTAAGGACTTAAACATACAACCTTAATACCATTATTCCATCTTATGAAAATTAACAAAAATATATTAAGATCATTGATATCTGGTGAGTTTTCACATTTCCCTGTTGTCTTGTGCATAGTCTTTTTACAGTTTGTTCCAGTCCAGATCTAAACAAGGTGTATATGTTGTATTTGGTTGCTATCCTCTTAAGTCTTTTTTATTCTATGGGTTCTGCTTCCCTCTTACTTTCTTTGCAGTGAAATAGTTGAAGAAACCAGGTTGTTCGTCCAGTAGTATTCACCATATTCTAGATTTTGCTCATTGCATCTCTGGCGTATTTACTGCCTTTCTCATTCCCCCATATTTCCTGTAAACTGGTAGTTAGATTTAGGAGCTCAAACAGCTCACTTTAAATTATAAGCCCTTTGTGTGCTGGGGACTATGTGGGTAAGGTGAATGTGTTTTTCACACATGAAAGCAGATAATTGGCCTCATTTGATATTGTCACGAAGCACGAGATACATTTCTCTCCTTTTTTACTTCCCTGCCTTTCTGATTTGAAAAGATTAAAGAAATCTGGAAATGCCATTGACCCTGACTTAAAAGATTTTTCTTGTAATTCTTTATTTTTAATTTAAAATGTAGGGATATAAAAGTCATTTGTAGAGGTAATGCCATTACTCTAACACTCATTGTATGTTCCATTCTAGTCTTTGCCAGTATGCATGTTTACGTTTACACAGTTGTAATCATGGTTGGCATAATACTTTGTAGCCTGCTTTTATTTAATAAACATTTTTCCATATTGTTACATAGTCCTCACAGTTACAGTCCTAATGGTGGCATATTATTCCATCAAGTAGATGTACCATAATTGATTTAACTATTTCCCTATTACTGAGCATTATTCTCTCTGCATTTTTACATTAGAGATAATGCTGTAGTAGGCATCTTTATTCATGTCACTATTTACTGCATTTAAATTAAATTCTGAGGATATAAGTTCTTAGAAATGGGATTGTTGAGTCAAGGGGTATGAATATCTTTACGGCTAGTATATATTTGCTTCCCAAAAGGGAAATTATAGAGCTCTTTATTTCAGAGCTCTTTATTTTCTAGAACTTCCCCCAGTTCAGCCCCGACGCTGCTGATCATCTCTAGTTCCCAAGTTCACAGGGCACTTATTTTGCATGTGGGAAAAAGGCATTTATTTAAGTATTGGGATGGATGGAAGCATCTTTATTCTTACTGCGTTAGATGAAAAAGTAAAAACTACTTAGTATTTTGTATTTGTGTGTGAAAAAGAAGAACCTTCTAAAGGAATTTATTCTTAAAAGTGAAAAACTCAAATATAGGCCTAGATCTGCCCTGTTCTATAGTAGCTACTAACCTCATGTAGCTGTTGAGCACTGACATCACTAACATGTGACTAGTCCAAGTTGAGATGTGCTCAAGTGTCAACACACATCAGATTTCAAAGGCTTAGTACAAAAAAAATTTTTTTTAGTATCTTTTATATTGATTATAGGTTAAAATGATAATATTTTAGATACCAATATTGGGTTAAATAAAATATTATTAAAATTAATTTCACCTTTTACTTTGTTTAATGTGGCTACCTGAAAATTTAAAATAACGTATGTGGCTCACATTTCATTTCCAGTCCTGTACTAGGCAATCTTGGGCAGGTAGCTACTGGAAAAGGGGAGGCTGTAGTTAAGGCTGTAACTAAGGGTCATCTTGGGAAAGAGAAATGACCCAGTGACTCAGGACAGCACAGGGAAGTTCATAATCACCCTGCCCGTAAAGTGAGCTGATCAGACAAAGGTGATTTTGCAGTTCCAATAACCTGGGGCTGCTGTTAGAGGAGATGTCATCAGTGAGGTTAAATAACGAGTTGGCACGTTTTCCTGCTGTTCAGGTTTCAAGATGGTGGTCAGTATCTGTCCCATCCTCTCCTTCTCTCTTGTTCTGTTTAGGTTCTATGCCCGGGACTCTGGTCTGCTCAAGTTTGAGATTCAGGCAGGCTTACTGGGCCGTCCCATCAACCACACGGTGCGACGCCTTGTTGCCTTCACCTTCCACCCTTTCGAGCCTTTTGCTATCTCTGTGCAGAGGACTAACGCTGAGTATGTTGTCAACTTCCATATGCGACACTGCTGCACGTAGGTGCCTCACCAGAGTGGGTCATCCGGTCTTCCAAGACTCTGCCTCCTTCATATCTCAGTGGACCGTAAAGCAGAAGCTCCTGACTCTCAGCCTTGTCGGTTCCAGACTGTATACCTCAGATGGGGAGAGCCAGGTGGCTCAGCCTGACGGAATTTTTTTGTCGTACACGGTACAACCCGATCGACTTAAAGTCCTCTTGCCTTTTCCCTGTGGGAATGCCCAACATTAATTAAGTCCATTTAAGTTTTTTTTATTTTGCATTTTATTGCTATGAAGATGAGAGCATTACACCTCTGCCTCCTTCATGTCACTTCTTTGGCATTATGGTATGCAGCCTGAAGCAGGTAAATCTTGTTTACTCATGAGAAGTGTGTACATCTTTCCACTTAGCCAATAGTAGGGCTGTCTTTATAAGAAAAAAAAAATAAAGCCTTGGTATTTTCTTACTTAAATATATCCTGTTTAATGACTGCCTTATGTTCTGATCTCACCAAATGTTTTTCAAATACATGAGTTCCAGGAAGGACTGTGAAAGGGACTAGAGGCCATAGATCCAGCAGCTGCTCTTGGGAGGACTAAGTGGTGTGTGCCAGCGTGGAATACAGCTATCTGCCGGGATTGTTTCCTTCCCTCGGGTGTTCTCCTGGTAATTGTTACAGCTGGAGGAACTGGGCATAATTGCACATCCTCGTGGGGAAGCACGCTCCCATCTGCACCATCTGCGTTGTGCAGGTGGAAGAGTGAGCGGTTCTCACTGCCACAGCAGAAACAAACACTGTGCAGCACTTACTGTAATTTGGGTAGTGGGAGCTGGCAAGCTCCAGGTGTCCCTAAAGAGATCAGACAGGTTGTTCCTGGACGGCTGAGCCATCACTGCTCTCCTACAAACACCTGCCAGCCACCAGTCAGCATCCTTCTGTCACTTTCTCAGCCTCCTCCACAGGACTTGTCAGGATGTTTATGTTTCATCTTCATACTGTGCCCACCATTTATGTAGTAAGCTTGTTTAGTAGCCTTTGACTTTGAAGGTAGCTTTCAGAGCAGGCTGGGAAAGGAGCCGTGGATGCAGACAGCTGGATCCTATATCCCTCTACCGTCTAGGTACTGACTTCCCTTGGGAACATAATAAATGTGATATGAGATGCTGAGCCCCACCAAAAACAGTTCAGCTTATTTCATAATCTTCAACTTCGAACAGCTAAATTAATTCTCATTCAGCATTCAACATAAGATTTGAGCACCTACTGTGTGTCAGGTAGATGCTGTGCCAAGATGTTGAGGGTGAGGAGAGAAATAGGCAAATAGAATTATAATGCAAAATGGTAAAAGCCCCAATAGTGTATATCTGGGAACAGTGGAGGGGGCTGAAGGAGAGGCAGAGAAGGAAGGCTGTACTGGGGAAGGGACACTGAAACTGGGTAAATGGGAATCTGTCATGTGAACCAGGGCAGAGGACATTTCAAGGAGAGATCCAGGATGTGCAATGGCATGGAAGCATCAGTAGGGCTGTCACGGTTGTGAAACGGTGAATAATCTAATGGCTACAGCAAAAGATGTGTGGGGGGCCCAGGGCAACAGGACTGAGTCACGAAGAGAAACCTTGTGCACGGTGCTAGGGTGTTATGCAATGGAAGGCATAGTATGAATTTCACAAAGATAATTTTCAGCGGTCTGGAAGGTGGCTTGGAGGGAGTAGAGATAGGCCAGACAAGTCAGTGGTAATCCAAAGGGAGAGCTTGAACACTATCACTGGCCATCTGGATGGATGAAATACTGAAGCATTCTCCCAGATTCTATGTAGGTCATGAGGAAATCAGGGTCCCAAAGCTGTCACATGTTTGTGGAACTGAGTGAACCTTTTTTGGTAGAAGCCATTTACCTGTAGCTTTTTCTTTGTACCAGGTTGCGTGATTGTACCTGAAGACTTGGCAGAGCAGAAAGAGCACAGAGTGTAGAGTTACTCGGACCTCACTGTGAATCCTGGCTCTTCTGCTCATTAGCTGTGTGACCAGTGGGCCAATTTCCTAGCCTTTCTGAGGCTTAATTTACACTTCCCTCCACCTTAGTCATGCATTCCCTTGGTCATATCTTAGATCTTTTCATCACCTCTAACTGCTGAGCAATCCTCATATACTTTTCTTGTCTAATTTCCCACTCCCTGAAATTGCTGTTTTCATTTCTTCGTTTCACGTCTTCATTTCTCTTTAAAGCCCCTCCTTTGATTTCTCACTGATCACCTTGCCACCTACTTCATGGCAGAAATAGAAATGATCAAGTGGGGATTCCTTATCTTTCCTTTACCATGTCAACCATGTGACTTGCCTCTATGCCCATTCTCTGCCTTTCCTCCTGAATGAAATAGCCCTGCTACTATAAAAGGCCAACCCCTCCACCTCTTCACTGAATCCTGTCTCCTTTTGACTTCTCAAGGTCTTTGCTCTTGCAATTATTTTCTCTCTCCTCCATCTTTCTCTTGCTAGGTCATTCCCATTAACATAAAGATATGTTCGAGGATGTTTCTTCTTTAAAAACTCCTGCTTTGGCCCCATTTCCCCCTTTAGTTACTGCTCATTTCTCTGGGACCTTCACAGAAAAACTTCTCAGAAGAGTTGTACATGTTTTCACTTCCCCACTTTTTTCCTCAACCCACTCTGATAGATTTCTGTCCCCATTACTCCACTGAAGCTGCCCTTGTCTGAGTCACCAGTGATTCCATGTTGCTAATACAGTGCTCACCTCTTGTCCCTCTCTTAGGAAGGCTCCTGACATTAGGCATAATTGATTTCTCTGTATATCAAGAAACACTTGGTTTCTAGGATAGTACGTATTTTTGGTTTTCTTCCTGTCTTACTAATTGTTGCTTCTTTTTTTTGTTTTTTAAATTTTTATTTATTTTTGGTTGCATTGGGTCTTTGTTGCTATGTGTGGGCTTTCTCTAGTTGCGGTGAGCAGGGGCTACTCTTTGTTGTAGTGTGGCAGGTTTCTCATTGTGGTGGTTTCTCTTGTTGCAGAGCATGGGCTCTAGGCACGTGGGCTTCAGTAGTTGTGGCTTGCGGGCTCAGTAGTTGTGGTGCACGGGCTTAGTTGCTCTGTGGCATGTGGGATCTTCCCGGACCAGGGCTCGAACCCATGTCCCTTGCACTGGCAGGTGGATTCTTAACCACTGCACCACCAGGGAAGTCCTTAATTGTTGCTTCTTGGTCCTGCTTGCAGGCTGCTTCTCTGCTCTATCTTTAGATGTTGCAGTGCCCAGCCCTTGGCTTTGGATCCTCACCTCTTTTTCTCTATATATTCTTTCTTAAGTTGATTTCATCCATTCCATGGTTTTAAATTCTAGGTGTAAGCTGATGATTCTCGAAATGATAATTCTGGCCCTGACCCCTTCCTTGAACACCAAATTCATATATCCCATGGCTTATGTGGCCTCTTCATTTGGAGATCTAACAGGCATTTCAGAACTAGCATATTCAGAGCAATGCTCTTGATTCTCACCTCCACCTCCAACCTGTTTTTCCTCCAAGATTTCCCAAATGACTTCAGTGTCTACCCATTTACTAGAGGCAAAAACTTAGGAATTATTCTCAGTTTTTCTTTTTTCCATCCCCCACATATATGACTTCACTCTAGGGGTGTGCCCTGAGCAGTCTAAACCAATCATGGTAGTCCTATACTCCTTGATAGTGACTAGAACTAGACTAAGACCAGTCAGTATAAGGGGTTAGTTTAGGAATATCATGTGACTTAGTTCAGGTCAATGATACCATGAGATAAAGGTTTCTGGGGCTTCTGGGGAAACATTTCTCTTTAGAATATGTTAGTGAGGAAACATGTAGCCCATATTCTTACCATGCAACACCCTATGATCATATTCAGTAAGAATCAGCCTTAGGATGAAGCTGGGCTTCTGGATGGGAAAATGAAGAGGAAAGAACCTGAATCATAGATGACACAGTTGGCTGATTCAGACCCAACCCTGAAACCCACCCTACATCTGGATTTCCAGTTCGGTGAGGCAGTAAATTTCCTTACTATTTAGGCCACTTTGAATTAGATTTTCTGTTTCTTGCAGTTGAAAGCAAATTAATAGATGCAAAGAGAAAGGCAGGTCGCCTGTGGAAAGAGTCATGAAATTCCTGCTGTCTGGGGACCTTCTTAGATTCAGTTCCAGTGTCCGTGAGGCCCAATTATGATTCCTAGTGGATTTCTGTAAGATTTCTGGCTCTCCTGTGCAGGCATCCCTGAGCTGGCCTGGCTGTTTCTTGTACCTAAAAGGATTATAGTTAAAATGGGAGGTAAAGCACTCAGCCCACTGAGTACTTGACCCATAATTAGTTCTCAACCCCTATGTGTTTATATTAACTTTGTTTCTAAAGGATTTAAAGCTGCTTTAAATAAATCCTAGTGTCTTCTCTCCACAAATGTTCATCCAATAAATCTCGAGAATCTTTGGAGAAACAAGTTCTTTGAAACCAAAATGTTTAAGAAAAGCAGAGACTTCAGGGGATATACCTTTCAGATTAAATACCTCTGTCCTCTCAGCCCTACTCGGCAGGGAGCTGGCATGTCAACAGTCAGTTTGAAGCTGCTCTGGACCTTTGAGAGAAAACTTCCATTTAAATTTAGCAGAACCTCTTTCATTTAGAGTCCTTACAGAGAAGCACATATATCAGTGAAAAGCCTAAATTAGATAATTTTTAAAAGAACGGTAGCTTCATTATTTTCAAGTACACAGAGTAACTCCATGTCAGCCATGAAGTGTTCCTTTGTAGAAGCCCTTAGGGACTTTCCTTAATGAGTAGATTATAATTATTGGTAATCAGCATAATGGTTCTCTGCAGTGTGTGCTTCCAAAGCAATGGAGCGTATTAAGTGGTTTTGATGTTCTGGGGGTAATTTTGTTTACAACATTAATCTGCTCAGTGTATACCCTTTATAGCTATAACCCTCTGTTGTTTAAAAAAAAAAAAATTCTGAAGGCTCTCTCCATCGTACAGCATTTGATTATCAGAGGCAGAAACAATGTAGGAAGCAGAGAGATGCATAGTAGGACTCAGATTCTTTTTTTTTTTTTTTTAAGATTTTTTTGATGTGGACCATTTTTAGTCTTTATTGAATTTGTTACAATATTGCCTCTGTTTTATGTTTTGGTTTTTTGGCCACGGGGCATGTGGGAATCTTAGTTCCCAGACCAGGGATCGAACCTGCACCCCCTGCGTTGGAAGGCGAAGTCTTAACCACTAGACCGCCAGGGAAGTCCCAGACTCAGATTCTTTACAGAGCATGCTCTGATAGAATTATGAGAACAGATCGGGCTTGCAAATGAGGTCTGTGCTACTAGCTTTGTAGCCCTAGGGTTGATAATAAGAACTTGACCGAAGTCTCAGTTTATCCTCCTCTAAAATGGGGATAATTTCTCATTTGCAGGGTTGATGCGAGCACTAAATGAGCATTAACTAAACACTCCTCCTTTCCTTGGTGACCAAGCAACAAGAGCTTGCCCTTCTCCAGGTCCAGCCCTGATCACCCACAGGAGACTGGTGGCATTACCTCTGTCCCCACTTACCCAGGTCTGAGAAGATCAGAACATCCCTAACCCTCTTTGCAGCCAGACATATTGGACAGAGGGAGCTTCATTTGCCACGAGTTTGTTGTTGTTGCTGTTGTTTTTTGCGGTACGCAGGCCTCTCACTGTTGTGGCCTCTCCCATTGCGGAGCACAGGCTCCGGACGCGCAGGCCCAGTGGCCATGGCTCACGGGCCTAGCCGCTCCGCGGCGTGTGGGATCCTCCCGGACCAGGGCACAAACCCATGTCCCCTACATTGGCAGGCGGATTCTCAACTACTGCGCCACCAGGGAAGCCCTGTTGTTGTTTTTGATCGTTCGCATTTAGTAAGGGCTTACCATGGACCAGAAGCTCTGCTAAGCACCTTACATGGGAAGGTATTTACCTCACTGCATCAGTTCTGGGATGCATTTTTCAAAATCGGAGTGTATCTAATTGGCATCTTGTGAGTGTCAGTCAGGCAGCAGTTGTGACGTCACTGCTGTCACCACCTGTGCATGTGCACGTTGAGCATGCTCTTCATATTGTCATCACTTCTGTCAAGTAATATGCATTATTGATGCCACATATGTTAAATGTATGTGCTGTGTAAGATGTCTTCCAAAAGAATGCACTGTGATTTGATATTACAATGAAAGGTTATTTTGTACTCAGAAAGGTACAGAAGCAGAGCAGTGGGGTTCATTTCAGTATTAGTGAAGCAAAGTTTTGCCATTGGAGGAATGAACGTGAGGCTGTATTTTTTGCAAAGCAGCAACTAAGTGCTGCTTAGAACTAAAGAAAGAAAGATCCACACTAGTAATTGAAATTTTACTGACATGCTGAGATTGGTGTGAAAGGTTTGCCTATCAAACACCAAGCAAGGTAAATGAATGAAGGGGAAACTGTTCCATCCTTTGGAATAAATGGAAGAATTTCTTAATGTAGTGAGAGGTCTAGTGTGACCGTTTCATGCAGATCACAGGACTAATCATTAAGGTGTGAACCAACTTGTCAGAAACTTCATGCTGACTTTGAGCAGAAGCTGATTAGCTTCTAGGGATATGTGATTCAATATAGGAAGAAAATGAAATTAGACATGAGGTCAAATAGGAAGCATTGATGAAGCTAGGTATTCTTCATCATGGCTTGGATGCCTCCAATCTAAAAAAGGCCTAAAATGCTCTTTGAATAGGTGTACATTTTAAGAGTATTGAGATTTGTTTTAATCAGTTATGGTAAGACACACAGACATGGAGATGACTGTCATGAGGGAAGTTTGTTATACTCAGAAGTCACTAGAAATAGGAAGCATGGCATAGGGAAGCACCCGGGTCAATCAGGAGTTAGAGAGAGTGAGGGGAAAATGTGTGCAAGAGCCTCTAGGGTGGTTTTTACAAGAAGGAACAGGCAAGTCAGAGTGAATAGGCTTGGGATTGGCTAATTTGAATAATTTTGGTGGGCTCTGGGACAAAGGGCTGTCACTAGTTGTCTCATATCAGGCCCTGGGTGATTAGGGCAGCTGGATAATGCCAAAGGAGCTGGTTAGGTACTGACTCTGGATTGGTGTGTAATGAAAGGCACACTCCCAGGCAGGTTGTTTGCTAACCCTAGGAATTAGCTAACCCTGGGAGGGGCATTCCCTACAGGGTCAGCAAGGCCCCAAGATGTCAAAACATCAGAAAATAAAAGGCATGGTTCATACTGTACAAAATAGTAATTGCAAGTAATAAAAAGCATTGCCATGGTTGAATTATCTGGGTTCTTTTTGTTAGTGATACATTGTGGTAACCAGCCTCCAAGATGGCCCACAGTGATCTTATCTCCTAGATTCATGCTCGTGTGTAGTCCCCTCCCAACATTGTATTTGGATTGGTCTGTGTGAGCAGTAAACACAGCAGAAGTGGTGGTGTGTCACTTTCAAGGCTCTGTTACAAAAGACATTTCAAGGCTTGGCTTTTGCATCTACCTTGCCCCTCTTGAATCACTCGCTCTGGGGGAACCAGCTGCCATATCATGAGGACATGCAGATAACCTCCTGGAGAGGCCCACTTGGCAAGGAAATGAGGCTTCTTCCTCACTCAAAATGTGCGTGTGACTTTTTAGAAGCAGATCCTCCAACCCCAGTCAAGCCTACAGGTGACTGCAGCCTCATGGAAAACCCTGGTTGGCTTATTTCATTCATTTATTAAACAGTTATGGAGGACCTACTAAATGCCAGGAACTAGGAATATAAGATTGTGTAAGTCATAGTCCCAACCTTTGAGTTTCTAGTCTGGTAATGTCTTCGGATACCGATCTCCTTCTCTTTGAAAGAAAGAGGTGTCTTGCCCTCTTCCCAGCTCACCCACCCCACCATCAGTAAAGTGACCAGGTAACCAGTCTTTGAGTGTGTGGAGTTAGGATGGAAAAACTGAGTGGTGGACTGCTTTTTTGTGGGAGTCCACTGTTTCTCCTTGTTTCATTAACTCTCTGATGATGAAGTTCTGTCCCCTGCAGGCAGCGTTACAGTGCCCCAGGAGAGCTGTTGAAACTGCCGCCTGGCAGTAAGTAGTACACGGTAACTCTAATAGCAGAAGCGGGTTTCCTGGCTGGTCCCGTTCGGCTTCCTGAGACTGGAGATTGCCTGGTCTTCAACTACCCTTTCTCTTCCAAGCTTAGTATTTAACTTTCCAAGATTAGAAGAAGAGGCTGTCTCTTATCCTTAGTAAATTGTTGAGAGAATAGAGAGGGGTCTATATTTCTACTAAAAGAAAAGAAAAAAAAAGGATGGAAGGATGGAAATATTCTGAACCGAGGAACAAAGAAGTAAAGGGTAATTTTCAGGCTTCCCTCAACAGCTTTTGTTGGGCGTTATGAGGTTTGAAATATGTCCTTATGGAGGAATGTGTTACTCAAAATAAATTGCTTCTAGATTGTTTTTCCAAGTCAATATTTTAAACTTTAAATGTCATTCCATTTATGTTTTTTTAAAAATAAAGTTTATCTGAAAAGTTCTCAACAGTGTAAGTTAGGGTAAAAGTTGTAGTGGGCATGCTAGAATCTTGATGGAGATTCCTTTTGAAAAGACAAGTCTGTATCATTTTTATTGAGAAAATGAAAAAATGCATATGTTTTCACATTACAAACTGCGGAGACATTAAAAAAAAAAACCTTATCTGATGAGGTTAAGCAGAAGACACAGGGATTCATAACTGGAATACATCCACTCAAAATCCTAGAGGGAGAGGGGATTTTCCTGGTTATCAAGTAGGGAGATGACTTTTGGAAGACTGGAAAACATTTTGTTAGAAAGATGGCAAGTTTCATAAAAAAGACTTAATGGAGAAAGTTGGAGAAGGAACATTTCTATGAGTCTCCTGAAGAGAAGATTCAGGGAGGGGCAGGCAGTAAGTGCCAAGGTCGGAGAAAGATAAGGGACATAAAATGGGCCTGTAATTGCTGAGGTGCCATTGTCTTCTAGATTTCTGTTTATATTTTGCAGTGAGTAAGCCCCTTTTAAGAAGGGGAAAAAAAAAACCTCCATAAAATTGAATACATACAAATGAAAACTTGGCAAAAAATATCAAAACAAAATCAAATGGCAAATGACAATCCATTTATCAAAGGATTAATTTCCTTAGCTTAAAACATTTAAAAAATATATAATAAAAAGATGAACAATCCCAAAGAAAAGATGGGCACAGAATATTATTATCAGGGTGTTCACAGGAAAAATAAATACACGTGGTCAACAACTATGAAAAATGCTTATAATATTTATTTTTCACCCATCAGATTAGCAAAGGTTAAAAATGTTTGATGACCCAGTATTGTCAAGAAGGTAGGGTGCTCTCACCCACTGTTAGTGGGAGAGAAAGTTGATTGAGATTTCTTGAAAGACAAAGAGTAGTGTCTTAATAAATGTGCATATCTTTTAGCCCAGTTAAATTCTGTGTTAGTAAGCCAAAACGTGTGCATATGTGACCAAGGTATATGCCTAAGGCTTTTCATTGCGATTTTTTATTATGAAAAAGTGGAAACTACTAAATGTGCATCAGTAGAGATAGACTAAATAAATTATGAAATGTCCCTAAAATGGGGTCTGATACACCTGTCAAAAATAATGAAACAGATCCATACATATTGATGTGGAAAGCTCTCTGAGACATATTAATTGAACAAGTGTGTTTAGTGTGATGCTATTTTTTATAAAAAAGAAAAACGACTAAAATCTGAAATGAAATTGAAATCAATAAAGACATAAATACATACATGCTCTTAGAGCCGTAAAACATTTTTGAAGGCCCACAGAAGATGTTGTTAACGATGGTTCTCTGTGGAGAGTGGGCCTGGGGGTGAGGGAAGGTGGATATTTAATTTTTACCTTATCCCCTTTATCTTTGTGATTCTTTTACTGTAAACATGTATTATTTAAAATTTTTTAAAAGAGCTTTTTCCTAATTTGTAACTGGTAAAAAACACGTGACATGAAATTTACCATCTTAACTATTTCTGAGTGTACAGTCGAGTAGTGTTAAGTACATTCACATTGTTGTACAGCTTATCTCTACAACATTTAAAAAAATTTATTATTTATTTTTGGCTGCACTGGGTCTTTGTTGCTGTGCATGGGATTTCTCTAGTTGTGGCGAGCGGGGGCTAATCTTTGTTGCGGTGTGCGGGCTTCTCATTGCGATGGCTTCTCTTGTGGAGCACGGGCTCTAGGCGCGCAGGCTTCAGTAGTTGTGGCACGCAGGCTCAGTAGTTGTGGCTCGCGGGCTCTAGAGTGCAGGCTCAGTAGTTGTGGGGCACGGGCTTAGTTGCTCCGCGGCATGTGGAATCTTCCCGGACCGGGGCTCAAACCCGTGTCCCCTGCATTGGCAGGCAGATTCTTAACCACTGCACCACCAGGGAAGGCCACTACACATTTTCATTTTGCAAAACTGAAACTCTACAACTTTTTCAACTTGCAAAACTGAAACTTCTATACCCATTAAACAATAATTCCCCATTTCCCCCTCACCCCAGCTCCTGGTAACCACCATTCTACCTTCTGTCTCTATGAATTTGATTACTTTAGTTACCTCGTATAAGTAGAATTATACAGTATTTGTTTTTTTGTGTCTGGCTTATTTCACTTAGCACAATGTCCTCAAGGTTCATCCATGCTGTGGCATGTGTCAGAATTTCCTTCCTTTATAAAGGCTGGATAATATTCCATTATATGTATATAGTATTATACATTTTGTTTATCCATTCATCCATCATTGCTGGAGCTGTGAATCATGCTTCTGTGAATGTAAGTGCGCAAATATCTCTTTGAGATCTTGCTTTCAATTCTTTTGGATATATACCCAGAAGTAGGATTTAATGAGCTTTTAAAAAAGTGTTTAACCAATGAATTCACCTGTAACAGCAGAAGTGGTATTAGGTAGCCACTCTGTGGGCTTAGTTGAGCTGAGTAGTCTGAGGCCAGGATTTTCTTTACTTTACCAACCTCCTGGAGGTTTAGCAATTTCACTCCTGTCCCCTGAGCCTTTCGTCTACACAGACAGGAGGGGCCTTAACAGGCTTGTGAACCTGCTGCTCCCAGCCTGCTCCTGCCTGCATTGATTCGGCACATTTCTATAGCTCCCTGAAGGAAGAGACGCTGCAGCAGCATTTAATTAGAGGCCAAGAACATGCTTTCCGAGGGACACGACTTATTTCTCAGCCAGCTGTTACCAGTTGCTCCCTAGCAACATGCAGCACTCACATCTGATTGCTTCTCTCCAGACAAGGTGGGTGGCCGGCCCACCTGCTGTCACAGCCTGGGGTGGGGGTGAGCGGGGGTGGTCCCTGGGTCTAGGGCTGGCTCTCCAGGGGAAGTGAGTGATCTGAACCTGTTATTCCTGCAAAGCCAGATATGGTGCTAAAGCTCCTTACCTGCCTACTCCACCCCACTCCTTCAAGTTCATGATGAGAGCAGAAAGAATGTCACCAGCTATAATACAGACAGAGCAACATGGTCCAAAAAAGTCTGCTGGGATTGTGAAGTGCAGCTGGGAGACTTCAGGGGAAGAGAGAGATCTTGCCCCACAGTAGGCAGAGCCTACCTTTCAGGAAGGACTTTGTGGGTGTTGGAGGCCCTGGGGGCACCCTGTCCCAGGCAAGGGGAAAAGGAAAGCCTCATTCCTGGTGGCTCCAACTGCTCTGGGTTTCCAGGGGCTTTGGAAAGGGGAGTGGGGACAGAGATGTCAGCAGCAGCCACAGCCCCGAATCTGAACTTGCCACTCCTTAAGGGGTGTGAGAGACGGCTGCTCAGGAACCAGACTCTGGGCCCCAGTTCTTCCCAAATGCTTCTGCAGAGGCTGCAAACTGGACGCTTTGAGATGAGATGCTGCTCAGTGACATGCCTTTTAGGTGTATGTGGTGTTTTTACAGATTTGAAGGTGTATAAAATATCCTGCATTTTCACATTGCCGTCAGGAGGCCCGCGGTCCCACGGTTGGGGCCGTCTTAGACTGGGCGTGTGTGCCTCCGGCTTGCATAACCCACCTCACCGATCCATTGGCCTGTTTGCTGTGTGACCCCTGCACCCTTCTGTATCCTCAGCAGTGTGAGGGAGGCTGCTTCTGCAGGGGTCCTCTTGTATTTACTCATTAATTCTTTTCACAAACATTTCTTGAGCTTCTGAGCATCGCAGCCTGAGCTAGGCACCGGGCTGAAAGGACAGTAAGCCATGGTCTTTGCAGACCTGAGTTGACAGACCAGATGGGGAGGCAGAGAAAGAAGCTCTGAGAGCAGGTGAGGATTCACTGAGAACAGGTGAGAGATGGGTGCATAGGAGCCAGGGGAGCAGACACCTGGGCACCTGACCTAGGCTGGTGGGGTCCAGGAAGGCTTCTGGCAGAGCTGTGGCCTAAGCTGAATTCTGAAGGATGAGAGGGGTTAGCCTGGTGAGAAGAGGGGAGAGGAGGGGAAATGGAAGAGAAGTGGACCCCAGCCAGAGGCATTGACCACTCCCTGCGGGAGGGAGTCCAGTGAGTGGCTGGGACTTTGGTCTCTAGAATTCTCATTCCATACCTCCTCAGTCTATGACGCTAGAGCATCACCTCTCTGAGCCCGTTTTCTCACATATAAAAAGGCATGATAATACTGACTTGCAAGGGTTGCTGTGAGGATGAAATTAGAGACTGCACATCTGGGCCCCCTTTGCTGTGTAGTTGGTGCCCAGTACCCATGGCAGAAAGCGCTCGTCAAGTGCCAGGCTAGGCAGCCCCTCTCCCAGGGAGCACACACCCTCTCCCCAGGTTTGGGTGGGCGCAAGTGAGTGTTTGAAGGGTTAATCTGGCATTTTCAAATCATTCTACCCGTGGTGAGAAAGGACTAGCTTTTCCGTTTCTAGAGAGGCCGTGGGGGATGGCAGCCCTCAGTTCTGGCTTCCCTTCCAGCTGCTGCTTATGGAGGAAGTGAAAATAGGAAGCCACCCCCTCCCAGTTCCCCCACTGCGCAGGCAAAGGCCAGCTCGTCTCAGCCTGCAGACACCTACCAGGTATGTGTTTTCTTTTGTGCGAGGCACAACACAGCAGGACGCCTGCTCGGGTGGGTGTGGAGGAAGGCCAGGGAAGAGCATGTCCTCTGCACACCTTCTCTAGAAAATAGAGCAGAGAGCCTGGGCTCGGGCCACCCGGTGCTGCAGGGATCCCAGGACGGAAGGCAGTCGTGCGCTGCAGCATCACTGCGGTGAGGCATCACCGAGTCAGAGGCCATGCAATTCAGAAACGCCCAACAGTTTCAGGTTCGAGGCCTCCATTCACCCTTACATTGCCTTTCGTGGGCTGTCCCCCGCAGTTCTGCTTTTCAGACCATTGAGTGCCATTGTCATTTGTTTGCTTCCCCCAGCATTGGAACCTCTTTCTGGGTCTGTGGGATTCTATATTTTCTGAGTTCTAATAGGGAGCAAAGACCAGCTCCCACTACAGGGGCCTCACAGCTGAGACTCTGCCAGTTGGCCCACCCATGGCAGACTTCCTACTCTGCTGGACAGGAGGGGTACATGGAAAGACCCTTTCCTAGGGCAGTGGCCCCCAAATACTGATATTTTAGTATAAAACTGTGTTTTCTAAATCCAGTTCACATCTGGAAACAGCATACAATTAGTGGGATTCTGCCGCTGGAGTAATGAGGATTAGGCGGCATGATTACCAGGTTATGGACTAGGCAACCAACTAGAGAACAAGAATAAGGGAGTCACTGACAGAGCCAGAATTAGCGTGCAGGCCTTTCCACTAGATTCTGAAGGTCCTCATAGATTTCAGGATGCTTTCCGAAGAGGGTTATAAAGGTGCTTCTTTAGCTTTCCTTATCGAGTGCAGACAGATGGAGTTGAAGGCTCTGTTTGAGTTAAAGGAGAGGTCTGCTGTCGGGGTGCCTTCTGGAGGGTCCGAGGGAATGCAGGGGTCTAAAAAGAGCTAGTTGGGACTTCCCTGGTGATGCAGTGGTTTAGATTCCGAGCTCCCAATGCAAGGGGCCTGGGTTCGATCCCTGGTCAGGGAACTAGATCCCACATGCATGCCACAACTAAGACCCAGCACAACCAAATAAGTAAATAAATATAAAAAAAATAAAATAAAGAGCTAACGTTTCTCGGGCACCTGAGTCAGGCACTGTGTAAAATTCTTTATCTATGTTGACTTACTGACTCAGCTCAGCTCTCTGAAATGCTTTGTCCTCATCTTATAGATAAGGATTCAGGCACAGAGAGACTAAGTAACTTGCCAAAGGTCGCAAAGCTGGAGCCAGAATTCAAATGGACTTCAGAGTCTGCAGCTCAGCCCCCTGCACCCTCCGCATGTGGTAAGGGGCCCTGGGGAAGGGCGTGGGATAGTTGAGGGCAGATGGCATATCTGGGACTCACTGCTGGCAGTCGGCCGGCGGCCTCGTGGGAAGGGTGGAAAATCCCCATCCGAGCCACAGAACCAAGCCAGGGGGATGGGAGGGGTGGTGCTGTGAGGGATAAGGGCCGTCTTGAGGATACCTGAGCATCTCTGGCCAGGGAGGGCGGGTGGCAGATGGGCAGCCGTGGAGCCCAGCCCCGACCAGCTGTTGTTTGCAGAGGAGGGCAAGTGCGTGGTGACAGCTGGATTAGGTGTGCCCAGCAACCTCAGTGACCACCGGGTGGAGATGCACAGTGGGCCCTTTCGGCTGCCCCTTCCAGCACCTCCGAGCCCGGGGAGCTTAGTGCTTGCTAATCTCTGTCCCCATGGCAGCAGGAGGTGACAGGGCCATCCCTAAGGCCGTGGAATCTTCCACCTCTTGATGGCCAGGGAACTTTTCCAAAGGTTCAGAGAACCTCCTCCCTTCTAGAAAGTGAGATGTAAAACTAAGATGATGGGCCCAGTGTCTGTCTGTAACTGGTGAGTGGTATCTCTCCTGTCCTACTCAGTCCGCCTCTTGTCCAAGTCCTCTGTATCTGCTTTGATTTGGGCCTGCTGGTTTCATTGGTTTTGTCTGCCCTTCTGTCTTGTTTCTTGCCTCATTTCACAAAGGATTTGAAGCAGCTCTCAAAAATACATTGAAAGTAATAGGACAATGAAATATATATTTGAGTAGCTTGGGGCCAGAGGACTACATGGGTAAGCCACTGGAGGAGTGTATGGAATGCTGTGATTCCTTAGTGACCCCTTTCCAGAATATTGCTTCTGGAACCATTCTAATCTGTCTTATACTTTAAAACTTAGAATGATATTTTGGGAATATTTTCTTTTTCATTTACATAGGCAGTTGATTCATTCAATAAATATTTATTAAGTACCTATTTTTTTTTTTTTTGCGGTACGCGGGCCTCTCACTGTTGTGGCCTCTCCTGTTGCGGAGCACAGGCTCCGGACGTGCAGACCCAGTGGCCATGGCTCACGGGCCCAGCCGCTCCGCATCCCCCACCCCGGCAGGCGGACTCCCAACCACTGCACCACCAGGGAAGCCCTATTAAGTACCTATTTAAAAAAAGAAGAAGAAAAACATCCCCACTGTTTTCATTTCTAAATTCTTTTGTCACATTCTGGGGACATCAGTATGGTGTCCTTTCAGAATCAGACACTGGCTAATGTTTTGAATTCTAGATAACACTCCAGAATCCACTCCTATATATCATTTTAGTTGTTCGTCTTGTTGGTAATCCAGAGTCTTCTCCTTATCGTTTTGACCATTTCTCCAGGAATGTTCTAGAAAACCATTTTTAAAAAATTACATTTTCTAATGCTCGTCAACATTCTCATGGCATTATCTGGAACATGGCTGAGTTTGCAGCTGGGTATTGGCTTCCCTGCAGTATGGGCCAGTCAGGGCAGCCTGGGTGACTGATATTGGAGATGAGGTCCTCACTCCAGCCACTGGCTTAGGCTCCTTCATTCGGTGAGATTTACAGGTGTTTACTGAGCACTTTCTTAGGCCCTGGGCACTGCAAATCCACAAGTCCCTGCCTTCATGGAGTTCCATTCTAGTAGACAGAACATAAACTAGGAAACTGATAAACAAGTGACATTATCTGGTTTATATTTTAAAAAGATCCCTCTGGCTGCTATGTGGAAAATGGGCTGTGCTCAGTGGAAGGGGTGGTAGGAAACAGGGAGGTCACTTAGGAGGCCAAGGCAACAAGCCAGACAAGACAGTAGACATGTGTAGCAGTAGACATGGTGAGAGGTGGTCAGACGGGGACATATTTTGGAGGTAGGGCCAGCTGGACCAGCTAATGAGTTCCCCGTAGAGATAAGACAAAGGAATCCAGGATGCATCCAAAGTTTTTTGGAACTGGGTAAGTGGTTTCATTAGCTACCTTATGTTAGACTGGGAGAGGGAAAGGGTTTCTGGGGAGGGGATAAGAATCAAGAGTTTTATTTTGGCCATACTAAGTCAAGATGTCATGTCAGTAAAGAGATCTGTAAACTTCTAGTGATCAGTCAGCACTTCAGTGAATCTGGACCGGGTGTGCTGGAGCAGAGGGATGGTCCCAAGGAACAGGCTGCCCAGTGCCGCACTGCCTGTGATCAGGGCAGACCTGGACTCCCCTGGAACCCCCCCCCCCCCGCCCCCGCCCAAGGCAGCTTGCTCTAGGCTTATACATCCATTCATGCATTTGACACATTCAACACATATTTATTGAGTGCTCTACTGGCTATTTTCCATTTGCCCCTCAAAAGCACATGCTTTTGGTGTGATCTAAATGGACAACATGTTCTTTTCTGGTGTTCCATTTAGTGTTCTGCTTTTGAAGAAACATGAAAGCCAGCTGAGTGAATGGGTCTGTTTATAAAAGATAGCTAATAAGGCCCACGGAGCTGGGCTCCTATAATCCGGGGCTGGTGGGAGGACATGTGAACTTGGAACCCTTTTTTTTTTTTTTATTTTGCGGTACGCGGACCTCTCACTGTTGCGGCCTCTCCCTTTGCGGAGCACAGGCTCTGGACGCGCAGGCTCAGCGGCCATGGCCCACGGGCCCAGCCGCTCCGCGGCATGTGGGATCTTCCCAGACCAGGGCACAAACCCGTGTCCCCTGCATCGGCAGGCGGACTCTCAACCACTTTGCCACCAGGGAAGCCCTTGGAACCCTTTTATCCTGTGTCTCTGCTCCTCGGGCCACCACCTCCATCTCCTCCCGATGCTGTCATGCCTCTGATTAGAGCCCTGCTCAGGATCCTTAGGGGCACCCCAAATTCCCTTGCAGGGCCTTCCCAGTCTGGCCTCAGCCCCTTGTCAGTCCTTTCCCTCAGCATTCCAAGCCCGACCCTGCCCCCACTCTGCCCATGATGACCCTCGCATGGCTCAGGAGGGCTGTTTACAGAGCATGCCACCCAGCCTGGCCTTCCAGCAGTGGTTCCACTGCTCCTCGCCCACCCATGATGCCCTCACCCTGTCACTGGGGCAGAGGCCCAGCTCGGCAGCTGCAGCCCCCTGCGCCTTCCTTCCTTAGTCCACTTCTGGGATGAGCGCCTTGCCCCACTGTGCTCCTAAAGTGCTCGTCTGTTGAGGAGCGGAAACCCTTATCCAAGCAGGAAGCACTGCTGGCTTGTGCCCGGGGAGCGGGACAAATCCTTTAGTCACCAGGCATGGAGAAGGCGGGAGGCTGTGTCCCCATGGCCCACCGGGCTCTGTGCCCAGTAGGAGATGGCTCACTGATCCTGGAGGCCCCGAGTGTGTCTGACTCATCTTTGCACCTCCCACGCACCTGGCCCAGGCCCTGCTTATGCAGGATTTACGGTAAAGGGGCTTCTTCCTGCTGCCCTGGAACTTCCACTAATGGCCCAGCTGAGGAGCACAGATGCTCAGTACCCTCACAAACTAAAGCTGTGCTCTTCAGCACGTCTGGGGTGGGAATACTGCAAGGGCATTACCTGGAACTTGTCAGAAATGCAGACTCTCAGGCCTCACCCAAGACCCACCGAATCAGAACCTGTATTTTAACAAGGATCCCCAAGGATTTCACGTGCTCAGTTGAGGATGAGAAGGGCTGATAAAGAGAAGGGCTAGTCATATCCATGCGGGACTTAAAAGATGGCAAGACGAATCCAACAATCGCCACCCCATCCAGGCGAGGGAAGAGATTCGGAATTTGAAAAGGTGTCCGGTGCCAGTCAGGTTCACAGTTGCAGGAAACAGAAACCACTTTGGCTGTTTTAGGTAGAAGAGGATTTGTTACTGGAAATTCAGTGTTTACAACACTGTTGGAAGGGCCCAGAACACCCCTGCAGACCCTCTAGAGAGCTGCTGCCTCTGCCCCATCAGGAAGGCAGGGCTTCAGGAGTGATTGAGGCCGTGGGCAACCCCAGACCACTGCCTCTCTTTGACCCAGAGATGGGGACGCCGCCGCGGCCACTGCCGCCACCACCTCTCCACACTGACGAAAAACCCAACATCTCCCCAGCCAAAGCAGCGGGGAGGCCATGGTCTCTGCCTCTCTTCTTCCTCCCAAATCTAGTGCAAGCACAGCTAATTCGCAGGACTGCTTTGGCCCTGCTTTGAAGTCAAGTGATGGGGGAAGAGCTTGCAGAGTTTGGGGCCCCTACCAGAAGGGGAGGGTGGTGTCTCATGCCCTGGCTGGGAGCGTACTGAGTTGCAGAAAACCAGAACCTGCTCCATGCCACCTCTAAGGCAGGGTTCAAGAGAGTTCTTGGGAGCAAAACATGGATGGTATCTTACAGGTAGTGGGGAGGGCATATACATGAAGACGGAGGGTGGTGCCTGCTTCCAGCCGGGAGAAGCCTGGAGCGGGGAGGCTGGCAGAGTGGGGCAAAGGGAGATGGGTCAGCAGCTGGGTAGGCCATGCTGCTGGCGTTAGGTGGGGCAGGGATAAGTGGGGCGTCCCCAAGGTCCCTGTGGCTCAGGGGGGACTGTGCAGGGAGCTGGCCTTGAGCCAGCATTGCCGGTACCCCACTCACCTAACGGGGCTCAGGGCTCCCCGCAGCAGCACCCTGGGTGGGGTGGGCCACAGGGCCAGGAGCTGAGATGGGTGGGGAGGCGTCAGCCCGAGTGCATGTGCTTCTTGCTAAAGGGGTCACGTGCGGGTTCTCCGGGGAGCAGACTTGAGACACTTGTGTGGGGTTGTTTACTAGGGAGTGGCCCAGGAGCAGCACTATGAAAGGGAGGGGAGGAGGCAGGGTGGGCAGAGGGAAGCCGAGCTGTGCTGCAGGCCTAAACCGACCCAAAGGTGCCTGTCAGAGCTGGCCAGGCCCTATGCCCGGGCCGCCATCAGCCATCGGTGGACCTGCCGTTGGAAGGATGACAGCTCTCTGTGACTGTCCCTGGGGCTGACAGCAGCTGGGCAACAGGCCCTTCCTTTGGGGGGGGTGTCTGGGCAGCCATCTCCATGTCCACCACAGAAGGCCCGGGGCAGAGGTCTCTGCGTGGGTGGTGGGGTGGGAACTGGTTCCAGAGATCCCACCACGGGCCCACACGAGAGCCAGCCTGTCAAGATGAAGGTGTGACGGCCGGTGTTGGCCAAGAGAGCCCCACAGAGAGCAGGACGACTTTGCACTTCCCCCCTCATTCCATCCTCCCTCATCCCGTTCCTGGAGGAGTGAAGACGGGGTCTACAGAGGGGCGAGGGGAGAAGCTGCGAAAGGTCCGAGATCAGAGTTTTCTAATAGATTTGACTGGACTTTTAGATCCCTGGAAGGGAGTTGAACTATCAAAATGAGACTTATTCTTCAAACTAAAAGAAGGCCATGGACTCTTCCTGAGATGGCAGTTCAGGGGTACAGAAAAGGAGCTCTGACATAGTTGATGCGAGGCAGAGATGGGAGAAAAATAAAGTTGTACCCTGATAGTCCAAATTCAGCCTGTTTGCTGAATTTGGCCATCACTGAGGGGCTGCACAGAGCTGGCGATGTCCTTGGTGGGGCACAGGAAGGGGGTGGGCCTGCACTCTTTGCTTATTGCATCCAAGAGGCTCTGGAGCCTGTGTGGTGACCCAGTTTTCTGCCTTGTCTGAGCGACATGTGCTCTGATTATAGGGGTGTGAGGGCCCTAAATGACTGCAAAGTACTTTTCAATCAGACAAAAAATAGGTAAGAAATGCATTTCCATTAATGCCCCAATTATCTTGGTCCCAACAGGACAAAAACCTGTGCTATGCCGGCTCCTAGGGATGTGTCGTCAGGATCCCGACTGTCCTCTCCCAGAGGCAGCTTGCGCTCCGCTCGCACACCTGAGGGGCTAGAGAGGGGTCCTAACGATGGCTGAGGCTCATCCCTCCCTTCAGAGGCCTGGGTGCAAGGCCCAGGAAGGGAGCCCTGTCGGTCCCTCAGAGGCAGGGCCACCGGCCCAGGGTGTCCGTGTGAAGTGGGAACTGCCGCAGCCCTACCAGTCCCTTTTGTTAGACACGCCCTGTGGCAGCTCTGGGGTTTCTCGGCCCCCTTTAACCCAGAGAGCAATTTTGTCTCATAAACCGCTCTTGAATGGGCCCTGCGCAGCAGTCCTGACTGTCTGTTCTCTGTCAGACTCTCATCTCTCATCTCATCTCCAGGGGAGAACCTGTTCCTTGCCTCTACCAGCTTCTGGTGGCTCCGGTAGGTCTTTGGCTTGTGGCTGCATCACTTGTCTCTGCCGACGTGGTCACATGGCCTTCTCCTCCTCTGTGCAGTTACATCTCCTGCTGCCTCCATTTCTTAAGGGTACATGTGATCTCATTTAGGGTCCACCCAGGTAATCCAGGATAATCTCCCCATTTTTATATCCTTAACTCGATCACATCTGCAAAGACCCTGTTTCCAAATAAAGTGACACATACAGATTCCAGGGTTAGGATCTGTTATCTCTGGGGGCTGTTATTCAGCCTGCTACAGCCTCCCTTCCTCCCTCACATTATGTTCTAAACTGCTGGTAGTTTACGGCACAGACTGTCATTTTTGCCCCCTGCCCTTTGTCCATGCGTGCATCCTCTCTGCTGGAAACTACCCCCCTCACCCCTCATCCCCCGCATTTGCCTCCTAATGCTTACTCTTATTTTGAGCTCAGGTCACCTCTTCCAGGAAGTGTTCCTTGATACCTCTTCTCATCACACACACCCGTGTTCTGTGGTAGCACCTGCGGGATTACAATGGATTTTTTCTGAATTTGTCTCCCCCACCAGCCTCGAAGCTGCTGAGGGCAGCTACCAGGTTCTAGACATATTTTATCTGAGTATGGATAGATTTTCGAGGAAGGAGGGATGGAAGAAAGGCTCTTGAAGTATAGATTCTGGAATCATTTGGCTTTTAAATTTAATTTAATTTTTGGCTGCAAATTTGTAACAATCTGGCTTAATCTACAATTGAGTGGGTTTAAGGGAGTAGGAGGATGGGTGGTTGGCTCCATCAGAACCTTCTCTGATTAAAATCACAGGAAAGAAAGCTTTGGGAATAGTAATAATAATAATGGCAGCAAAATGGGCTTGCATCTGCATCCACCACCGTTCTCAGCCAGAACCCCACAGACTGGAGCCCGAGGGAGCAGTGTGGGGAGAGCGCAGAGGCGTCCTTCATGAGCATCAGCTGTGTACAAGCGGGTACACTACTGTCTGGGCGAATGCTCCTAACAGTCCCGTGGAGGTGGAGTAGCTGAGCGTCAGACTGACGCCGAGCCGGGGTCCCAACCTGGGCTGGGTGTCTCCAAAGCCCCGGCCCTCCCCACTGCAAGCAGGCAGGGGGAATGGAGCCCTGGGGAGAGCACACAGGGAGAAGAATGAAGGGCATTTCCGCGGCATCGAGTCAGGCCTGTGCCGCAGCCCTGAGGGTCTCCCCCAGTGTGGGCTAGTGCATCCGAACCCGCGCTGTCCTCCCAGCCACAAAGGAGCTGTGGGTTCCTGGGTGCCAGAGCTACAGCCCACTCAACCGCCTCTTGGTCCTGAGGGGGAAACTGAGGTCCATCTGGGGAACGGGAGTGTGGCTGACAGGCTGCTGAGTCTGTGCTCAAGCTGGGTTGAGACAACAGGTGTCCTGCCAGCAAGGGCCTCCTGTGACACCACACTGCCCCTCAGTTGACATTTCATTTCCGTTCAAGGGGATTACGCAAATCCAAGGTGGTTAAGCTGCCACAGGGCACTATGGAAACGGGGCGCTGTGCTCTGTCTGCCCCTTCCTTCCAGCCAAGCAACAATGACACTGAGGCCAACTTTTCTGGCCAGACTTGTTAGGCTGAATCGCAGAGCATGTGTACAATTTAATTTGAACCTGGGCGGGCAGAGGGGAGAAGCCAGATTGATTACCAGAACAAATTTCAGAGCCAAGTCAGAAGTCCTCCCCCAAATACTGGGCCAGCTGCAGCGTTGGGGGGTGTTACAGATCTGTGTGTGTCAAAATGTCTATTGAAAAAATGTGATCTGCCCACTTGAGATAATTTACATAGTGCCTGACTCTGCAGCTTCTACGCATTTCTTATAAACCAGTTTTTTATTTCTATTTTTATTTTAATTGATTCATTAATTAACCTGAATAAGCAACAGCATGGACAACTGACCCTTGAACAACACAGGCTTGATTTGCGAGGGTCCACTTCTATGTGGATTTTTTTCACTAAATCCGTTCAGTACTACGACACCCAAGGTTGAATCCGTGGATGCGGAACCATGGATACGGAGGGTCACTGTGAAGTTATACATGGATTTGCACTGCATGCAGGGTGGGCGCCCCTAACCCTGGCGTTGTTCAAGGGTCAGCTGTACATGGCACCCTCTTCTGAAGGTGGAAAAGGTAAAAAATCTTCTTTCTGCCTGTTACCCAGTCACTGAGTTTCTCTCCCTGGAGGGAATGCTCCCATTTGGGGTATGTCTTTCCAGATAGTCAGTGCATCCACATTTATGTACACATATCCTGTCCTTTTCTACAGCAGTTCATGACTACTCTGCACTGTCTTGCCTGTCCCGCCCCCAACCCCCGTTTTTCACTTAGCAATATATCTTGGCTTGTTTCAGGGCTAACATTCCATTATCCGGATGGGCTGTAATTTCCTTGGCTAGCGCCCTGTTGATGGACATTTAGGTTCCAATCTTCTTCCGTTACTCGCCGTGCCTCAGTGAGTATATACCTCTGCCTACTCCCACCCCCATGAGAGCCTATCTCCGCTGCGCTGTCCGATACAGTAGCCACCAGCCACATGCTGTACTTACATTTCAGTGAATTTGAACTAGATAAAACCGAACTGCCAATTCCTCAGTCATGGTCCTGCTCGCCACATCTCAAGTGCTGGAGAGTCCCGCGGGGCTGGTGGCTGCTGTGCTGACCATGCAGCTCCAGGGCACATCCATGAGCAGGGACAGTGCTGCTCCATGTGGGAAATTCCTAGAAGGGAACTGTGAAGGTCTGTACATCGCAAGTGGTGAACGATATTGCCAGATCTCCCTCTGAAGAGGCTCTAGCTATTTACATTTGAGAGCATTTTTATTTCAGAACAATTTATGGAATATTGGGAAAAAAAGGTTCCCCGTGTACCAACTGCAAGGACGTTCTGTTTCCGTTGTCAATGCCACGTTGCTGGAGTTGGACGCTGCTGTTCCCGCCTGTCACTGGAGCCCCACTCTGGCTGTCTCTCCCTGAGGCCTGGCCTCCAGCTGCCTTGCTGAGGCCTCTTCCCTCCCGCCTCCTTCAGGTCCAGGGTCCTCCACACCCCGACTCACAGCTGCCATGTCTCAAGGGAGACAGCCCATCTCCTCATCCACCCATGTTGCCATGACACAGCCTCTACGGTAGAGTAGGCATCCTGACTCTCTTCCACCCTCCTTCCCTTCGGTGAACGGGGACCTCCACATTGCCAAATCCATGGCCATTGCCCAGTCCTCACCTTGCTTGACCTGCCAGCTGACCTCTCAGCCACACCGTGCACCGCAACTGTTCCCTTCTTCTGAAGTGCTTGGCCCTTTGGCTTCTGAGACGCCACACCTGCTGTCTCTCTGATTGCTGCATCCCTGCCTCTTTGCAGCCTTGCCCTCCTTGCAGCATTTAACACTGGGTCGTCTTATTTTCCTCATTCTCTGCTTTTTTCCTGGGAGAGCTCATCCCCACTGTGGCTTGGATTAGCATCATTTAGGGAGTGATGGTCAAGCTGTTTTTTTTTTTTGCGGTACACGGGCCTCTCACTGTTGCGGCCTCTCCCGTTGCGGAGCACAGGCTCCGGACGCACAGGCTCAGCGGCCATGGCTCACGGGCCCAGCCACTCCGCGGCACGTGGGATCTTCCCGGACCAGGGCACGAACCCGTGTCTCCTGCATCGGCAGGCGACTCCCAACCACTGCGCCACCAGGGAAGCCCATGGTCATGCATTTTAATTCCCATTTCCTTGATTACTTGTAAGAAGGGTCATCTTTTCATGGCTTCTGGCCATCTGTATTCTTTATGAAAGCGGCTTAGAAGCAGAGCAGACACTGGACACAGGTTCCAGTCCAGACCACAGCCATGGCAGGTCCCTGTCCTTGCCCCCTCCAGGCCCTCCCCGGCCTCATCTCTCTCCACATCCTCTCAGCATCTGCAAAGTCACCACGCCGGACACCCCCAACCCAGCCCACAGCCTGCATTCTTCTCCAGGACTCTCATCACCCCGCTCCTTCTTATGTGGTCCCCAGAGCTTGATTCCACTGAGAAGAGACAGTCTCTCATCACCACACTCCTCCCCATTCCTCCCCAACTCTGCACATCTCACCCCAGTGCCCAGGGATGCGGGTCAGCATGTGGCCAGTGCCTCATCTCCCTTCTGGGACATCGTTCTGCTACCTCCTCCCAACAGTCCTTCTCTTTTGAAGTTCGTGCTGTTACTCCCCTCTTCCTAAACCCATATACTGCTTCCTGTACTCTGGCCGCTCTGTGTTGTTTGGGGACTTTGATTCTCCCAGACTTTTCTGTCCCCTGCCCTGATGTCCACTTTGGGATTTCAGCATCAAGATTGACAGCTTTCTTTGTCCACATCTCATAGTTTCTTGACTTAAACCTCAGTGACTCTTTCTACTCTATTTTAGATGCCTACACACCTACCTTCATCGCCTGCAAATGAACTTGACTGCAGCCTTCTACACGCCCACCGCCCTTTCTCCATCACATCTTGTGTGGCCACATGTTTTTTGCCTCCTTCCTTTTCTCCCAATCCTTTGGTAAGATTTTACCCCCATTCGTCTTCCTATCATGACCCACCACACCAACTAAGCCATATCCGGTAACCTGGGGCAATGCTGCTTTGCCAGTTTCCAATCCTAAAGATACCTGGTGATCCTGCTGGGATGAACTGAGGGGATCATCCTTTCACTCAAACACCAATAACATTCATGCCTCGTATGGAACTTCCTTCTGACTAATTCAGCCATGTGCCTGTCCCACTTTCTTGGTCTGTGAGCTCCAAGACAGGGATGACAGTGCCATATCTGTTCTCCCTGTGCTCAGCCTGTGTTTGTGCAATAGCCCATGTTTGTTCACTTTGGTTGAATAGACTTTTCTGCTTTGGTAGTGACCACTCCATCACTGTGGGCTGATAATACTCAGATTTAAAAAGCAATGTATCTATCCAGGGTAGGAAAAAATGACTAGAAAGAAAGAATAAAGGAGTCCGGGGGAAGGCATATATGCATTAAATGCCTTTTAATTTAATATGCATTAAAAAAAATGGACATATGAGAGTCAGGTTGCAGGCAGAGGCGATTGCAAAATGGTTTCTCCTAAACTGCTGAGTTATATTCTGCCAGCATCCAGGTACTCTACTGTTAAACAGGTTTATTTTGGTGGTGAAGGTATAGCTTGGTGTCGGGTGATGACCTTGGCCAAAAGAAGGGAAAACATTGCATCTATGCTGAAAGGAGAAAAATTATATTTGCCTTTTTGCCTGCAGACGAGAGAAGAGAGGGGAGAGGGGAGGAGAGGCTTTCCTTATGCAGCTAGTCCTGGGCCACCAGCTTTGTGCTTTGATGTACTCATAGCAATAACACAAGGCCCTGCTGCCAGGAAACAAGGAAGTGTGTTGTCACACAAGTTGATGCCAACACTCTGCTTGTGCAAATACTCAGGACCCAGTGCCAGGCTCTGCATCTTCTCTGCCAGGGGGAAGTGCAAGCACACGGTCACCTGTGTCTCAGGACCGAGAGGCTGGCTTCAGAGAAGGGCTTGTGGCAGCAGGGGAAAGGGCAGCCTGGCATTTAGATGAACGATAACTGCCTTAAGTGGTCAGTGAAGGTCCTGCCCTGAGGAGGGGCCAGTCTCTGAGGCCAAGACCCCACGATTAAGAGGTGATAGAATCTAAGAGAGCACAAGTTCACTGGCCTCTTAGAGCCTGGACGCAGCAGGGCACTGAGGCTCCCAGCAGCAAAGCTGTGTGCGTTCCCCCTGGGCGCCCTGTCGACGGTGCTCCCCCCACCTGGCTCCCGGCGGTGGTGCCAGGCTTCCATTTCTGGCCCTAAGACCATTGATCCTTTAGGGTCCCCTGTGTCCTGTCCACTTGTAGGCCCTCTCAGGCAGTACCTTCCTTTTCGATGCTCTCTTGGGAATAAAATAACACTTTCTAAAACGACAGCGTATGGAGGATTTCACTTCTGGAATGATGGAGACCGCCTGTGCTTCCTCTTCTCCACGTGCCCCTCCAGATCCATTCTGCTGCCTGCGAGGCTGGCCCTCCAGGGATGGCACCACCCTGCTCCCCTGCTCTGGTTCTTGTTGGGCTCAGCCACTGGGCACGTCAGGTAGCCAGAGGCTGGAGCCATCAGCGTGTTTCTGTCCTCTCCCTCTGCGGGCCACGGCTTTGGCAGAGGCCGCATCCCTGTGACTAGAACGCCGCCAGGTTCTGGGGGCTTGTCCCTCCCCGGCTCCTGCTAGTCCTTGAGTGCTGCAGCCTTTTTATCCCGACCCTGCCCATGCCTCTCTAAAGGACTTTCTTTAAGCTTCTCTTTTGAACCGCCTGTTTCTTGCTCTGTTAAACTAATTGCTCCAGGCCCTCTGTCCACCCGAATAAAGGCCAAACCATATCACATCACAGAGCGGTTTCTCACGAGCCCCATGTTTTTTTTTTTTTTTTTTTTTTTTTTTTTTTTTAATTAATTAATTAATTTATTTTTGGCTGCCTTGGGTCTTCATTGCTGCGTGCAGGCTTTCTCTAGTTGCAGCGAGCGGGGGCTGCTCTTCGTTGCGGTGCGCGGGCTTCTCACTGCGGCGGCCTCCCCTGTTGCAGAGCATGAAGCACGAGCTTCAGTAGCTGTGGCACGCGGGCTCAGCAGTTGTGACTCACAGGCTCTAGAGCACAGTCTCGGTAGTTGTGGTGCACGGGCCCAGTTGCTCCGTGGCATGTGGGATCCTCCCGGACCAGGGCTCGAACCCATGTCCCCTGCATCGGCAGGCGGACTCCTAACCACTGCACCGCCAGGGAAGCCCGAGCCCCATGTTTTTTACGCAACGTGTTTATATATAGTTTTAAAGTGTAACTCCTTCCATCGGTGGTTTCAACACAAGAAGCCTCCAGTTGGGTTCCTTTAGTCATTGGTCACAAGTTAACCTTCATAGGTCCTGCTAAGGATGGAAGAGAAGGCAGTAGAGAGACATTTTCCTTCTAAATTCACATTCGGGTCTTGGTCCCTTCCCCTTCTCTAACCTGTGTAACGCAGCAGCTTCCCTACATAAGAGGGCATTTGTGCATTTACTACACGGGGTTCAGGCAAATCGCAATGCTCGGCTGGCTGTGCAGGCGTGGAGCCCCTCGGTGGTCGGCAGGCCCTTCCTGCAGACTCCCCTCTGACAGACATGCATCTTTTCATCTGGTAATGCTCTCATCCTTGGTCCTCTGTCCAAGGAAGAGGGGGGGTCTCTCCTGCTGGGTCCCCAGAGGCCCCACCTTTGGCTTGTGTGTGGCATCCAGGGACCCCAGAGTCCCGACTGAGCAGTCAGTGCTGCCTGGGAGCCTGGCTGAGCCCGCTGTGTCAGCACCACCCGGACTCGCTTTCCTGCACGTCTCAATTTGGGCTCTGCTCTCGCCCATCCCTCCACCTCCCCTAATTTCTAGAGAACCCTGTTTTATACCACTCTACCCTCCCTCCTTTAGGGTCATGCAGTCTCGGGTGTTGGGGTTGCTGATGCCCACGGAGTGTGTAACGCAGCCTTGACTGTGGGGAATCTCTGATGGTTCCAGGACCACTCTCCCGTACTGTTAGGGCTAACTAACTTTAGACACGCCTGCTAACAGTGAAACCTGCTATCAGAATACTCCAGAGGTAGGAGGCACAAAGCTCTCAATTTGGGGCCAAATTACAAGTTAGTAAGAAAAGTTCCTAATGAGCTCTGGAACCCTTCCATTGAGGGTCTCACCTCAATTCACAATCTCGTTTTCAGGAGGAAGTGGAGGGTTACTGTTTGCAATGCTGGAAGCAAAAAACCCACAAATTACTACAGATGGTGGAGATATTTTTATTTTTTCAGAGCAGCTGCAGCATTTACTGGTTGGCATCTGGGCCACAGCTGCTCCTGTAGCTCCCTTCCTGTCCAGGAGAGGCACTTCTGGGCATACTGGTCTCCAGTCGAAGGAACAAGCAAAGGCCATCCCATAAGGAGGCAGAGCTCTCCCTTACTGTCTGAAGGGTCTCTAACAAGCCCTCCCTGGAGAGAGCTCTGACAGTGTGCTTTCCATGACATCCAGCTGGAGGTGGGACTTGAGGTCAGGTTCAGGTGCAGGCTTCCTGCCCATCACAGCCTCCGAGCCTTCCTGGGGCGGCAGCCGTTGTGCGGGATGGGGGTGTTGTCTGTGATTGAGATCACTTCCAGGCCCCCCATGGTCAGTCCCTTGATGGCAGACTGGAAAGAGAAGGAATAGCAGGATGGCACGGTCCCAGAAACGATGCCCCAGTGTGTCCAGACAGGGCTCAGAGAGGAACCGGTCGGGGGTGAGGGGGGTGCAGTGTAGGGATGAGAAAGCTCACTGGCTCTGATATCTACAGTCCCAACCTGATGCTCTCACAGAGCTCTCCCTACCAACTCCTTCACCAAGCCCTCAACGTCGCCCACATCTCCAATCCCACCTGCCACGTCCCACCTTGCGCTTTACAATCTAAGAACAAAGACTGCTGTAAATCTCAATGCATCTTAAGCATTATGCTTTTGTAGTTTCCTCTGCCTGGAATGATCCCCCCTCCCCCAATCCCATACGCATACCTGGTTAGTCCCTCGTCATTCTCAAAAAATCAGTAGAGATGTCACCTCTTTGGGGACACTTTCCTGATCACACCCAACAGGCTCCCAGCACCCTGGGCACAAGCTTTACCACTGCACTCACTAGTCTGTACTGAGGGACCCATTTGTGACAGTCCCCCAGAGGCCACCTTTCTGTTCCCAGTGCCTGGCACACAGCAGGCACTCTGTAAGTGTCTGATGAATTGAAATTAAGTGATCAGGGCTTGCTTTGAGAAGCTTAGGAGATCAGACGCAATGGAAAGAAACTTCAAGCTGTTAGGGGAATCCACTACAGGGTCCACTCTCCCTCCTCTGCTCTCCCGTTTCTCTCACTAACGGAAGAAGCAAGCACACATGCTGGGCTGTGAAGAAGCGAGGTCACTTACCAAGCGCCCTGGCCCCAGGCCTTTAACCACAACTCGGACGTGGGTCACACCCTTCCCCGTAGCTTTCTGAAGAGGAGCAGCAAGTGGTTAGTGCTCTGAGAGAGAAGTGTGACATCCAAACCCCTTGCTACTGCCACCTGGAGCAACAGGGTTATGAGCTCCATGGAACAAGCACCCACACATGTAAACTGGCAGAAGACAGGGAAGGAAGCAAAGAGCAGATGGCCGAGGTGCAGGACAGACACCACCAGTCAGCTGGGATCTCTTTCCGCCCAGGACAGCACTGCCACCTAGTGGATACTTCTAAATATTGCTCAGAGTTTTCCCAGGTGGATAAAGGAATTTCAGAACATAAGGTGCCCTGGACTCCAAGGCTAAGCCTCAGTACCCTCTTAGAAAGTGTTATCTTATCATTTTAATCTTTAGTTACAGTTAAAATTTTCTTTCTTGGGCTTCCCTGGTGGCGCAGTGGTTGGGAGTCTGCCTGCCGATGGAGGGGACACAGGTTCATGCCCGAACCGGGAGGATCCTGCATGCCGCGGAGCGGCTGGGCCCGTGAGCCATGGCGGCTGGGCCTGCGCGTCCGGAGCCTGTGCTCCGCAGCGGGAGAGGCCACAGCAGTGAGAGGCCCGCGTACCGCAAAAAAAAAAAAAAAAAATTTCTTTCTTGTTTATAAAGGCAGTTTATTGCAGAAAATCTGGAAAACACACAGGCCACTCAATCCACCATGCAGAAGCCACCGTTAACACTGACATATTTATTTTAAGTGTATAAACTTGCCCACTGGTGGCCATTTAGTGTGTTTTGATGATCACTAATACATAGCAATCAGTATTTTGGGGCATCGAGCTTTGTCTGAAGGTCAAGGTTTTCCTTCCAGAGATACTCCCGGTTTGGCAGTGAGGCCTGTGTTGTAGCAGACAGTGCCCAGGCTCTGGTCCCAGACCTGGCAGGGTCAGTTCAGAGAACTGGACTGGCTGCATGGCTCTGAGCAAGCCACACACTCTGAATCCCAAATGACTCTTAAAAACATGGGTAATACCAAGGGTCTTCTGAGGATTCAAGATAATGAATGTAAAGTGTCTGGCATATAGTAGATACTGAATAAATACACCAACTGCAGTTCACTGCCACCTTGCTTCTAGGAAGGTCTGCAACAGTTCACGCTCCCTCTGATACTGCAGGAGAGTCCTCACATGCCACACCTTCTCCAGATGGACCATTACCACAACCACACCCCACCCACCGCACTGGTCTTTAAATCCAGGAGGCTTTGGTGAGCCTTCAGCACCTGGCTCCTGCCTCTTCTAGAATGAACCGAGTATTTCACTTCCACTGAAGCTGAGAGAAAGAGAAAAGAGAAGCGTGTTCACACACCTCTTCAAACCACCCCCCATGTTAGGGTAGCCAACAGGAGTTGGCCAATACTCTTGCTTCTGAAGAGCTGCCTCAAGGACAATTTTCCTGCCAGTGATCAGCCATGCAAAAAGTGGAGCCCAGCACAGAGGGAGCCGGAAAGAACACACACTTACCGCCGCGGCAGCTATGCCTGCTGTTTGCGCTGCAATGCCTGTGCCCTTCTTGGCATTCTGAAACCCCTCCGTGCCACAGGAAGCGCGGGCAAGGGGCTGGTGAGCGGCAGAGACTACCTGGATCTGTGTGCTGGGAAAGGAGGGGAGGGGTACAGAATATAATGGCTCTTCAAGGGAGTAAGAGAGCGCTAACCCATGCCCAGACAAGCCCGAGTGTGAAAGAAAAAGACCGTTAGCTGCTTTCACTCTGAGCTTATCCTGTAGGAGGTGCCAGGAAAGGTCAGAATCAACCCCTAAACCTCATTAAAAACTGACAAGTCATATAATCTAAAGAGAGCCGTTATGCATGGAAGGTTTGGGCTCCGCCCCCTAAATTCATGTTGAAATTCTAACCCTTAATGTGAAGGTATTGGGGGGTGGGGCCATTGGGAGATGATTAGGTCATGAGGGTGGAGCCCTTATAAACTGGATTAGTGCCTTATAAAAGGGACCCCAGAGAGCTCCCTTGCCTCTTCCAGCATGTGAGGACACAACGAGAAGCCAGCCATCTGCAACTTGGAAGAGCTGTCACTAGAACCCGATCCTGCTGGCACACTGATTTCTGACTTCCAGTCTCAGAACTGTGAGAAATAAATGCCGTTTAAGCCACCCAGTTTGTGGTATTTTGTTATAGTGGCCTGAGCTGACTAACAGAAGCTCCATAATCTGAGGGTGCTAAGTGTCATCCAGAGGAAAGGTGGCATATTTTCCTCCTAGTATCTTCCCTGTAGCCAGTGTTTAATTAGATTCAGGGTCCTTTCTGGCTTCTTCTTTTTTTTTTTCCCCTAAGAAATTAGATTTTCACATCAGGTAATTTTTAATGATTTTTCATTGGTAAAGTTTCAAATATACACAAAAGTGGATAGAATAATGTCTGAACTCCCATGGACTCACCATTCAGCTTCAACAATTACTAACTCATATCCAATTTGGTTTCACCTATAAACCCTGTTTCTATACCCCTCTATCCCCTAACTAATGGATTATTTTGAAGCAAATCTTAGACCCATCATTTCATCTGTAAATATTTCAGTATATATGTCTAAAAGATAAGGACTCTTTAACAAGTTAAATTAAAATTAAGAATAACTTCAAGAAATCCTTAGATACGCTTTCCATTTCCCTCTTGATCACTGCCCAGTTTCCTGGTCTGAAGAGCTCCCTGAGAACTCACCACAGAGGGAAGTAGAGAGTGGTTATGGGGAGACCTGCTGGAGCTGGCCCTGGGCTCAGGCCACCTGCTGTTGGCCTGGCTACGGCTGCCATTTCCCTACCACGGCTTCTTGGGTTTTCTACACTGAACAGAGTAGAAATAGACAAGAGAATGGCTTGTCCCTGAGACAACCTCAATAAAAATCTACAGAGTGGGCCACAGACCCTTAAAAAAGCAAACGAACAAAGAGAGCTTACCTATGTCCTTAGCAACCTGAGAAGAGAGGAAAATCCAGAGGCTCTCATTCTGAGCTTACCAGATGAAAGCTGAAATGCATCCTATGGCACCTCGCCTGTGCTCACCCTCTAGCCCTGACTACCAACAGTCTCTTGTATTGTTCTCTAAATTGCTTCATAGGCGACTGTTGACCAAACACCAATCCCATCTCCAAGTGGGGGCTGGTGTGCAAAGATGTTACTGATGTCAGCAAGGTTTCTGTTGCCAACACACAGTTGGGAACTTACCCAGCACTGTCTGAAAGCCACACAGAACGCTAGTCTTCCAACCTTGTGCAGCCCTACAAAGGCAGAGGTCGGTGCACGGTGGCCCAAAGCGAGTACTTTAAAGCGACCCTTATTTGGTGGTTTCCATTTTGCTTAGTTAGTAAATCATATATTCTGAAATAATCTCTCTCATTTATTAATCACCCATCCCCAGTACTAACACTTAACAAATACTTTCACAGAGGGACTTTCAGGCCCTAAAATATACTCTTCTCCAACTCTTGAGCAGAACCAGGAAATACAATTCCCAAGGACAGCAATGAAATCTTATGAATGGGATATGCCTAACCTAGTTCACATTTTCATGAAATCTGAACAAACTATATAAAGAGAGAGGTGGTCTCCCCAAACCAGGAGGGAGCCTGGGGGAACCTCTGCATCAGCATCTGCGTGCAGAACGTGGCAGCCTGACTCGTCCGCTCCCTCTGAAGGGGAAAGAAGCCCACTCTAGCCCTACCAGGTGCTCCCTTCCCTGCTTACTTGTTGTACGATGCTTTGATGTGTGCGATTGGGATCTCCTCAAATTTCTTTCCTGCCCACCTCAGAGAACTCTCTTGTCCTGGAATTGGAGGGTAAATGCTGCAATTAGAAGAAAAATTTTAGGTAAAGTTGTTCTGATTTTTTTTTTAATTAAAAAAAAATTACAAGGTTTAAAAAAAGCCACCAGTACAGACAAACTCATAATAAGAAACAGCAGCTCTCTGCCTCAACCTGCTCCTGAGGTCACTGCCCCCGACCCTTCTGGCGCTGCTGCCACATCTGTGG
The DNA here is from genome assembly GCF_963924675.1 of Phocoena phocoena. Lineage (NCBI taxonomy): Eukaryota > Metazoa > Chordata > Mammalia > Artiodactyla > Phocoenidae > Phocoena > Phocoena phocoena. The sequence continues at coordinate 137,814,986 of NC_089220.1, read as the reverse complement.
CCCAAAGCGAGTGCTTCAGCACGGTGCTTCAGCAGCCATTTCCTGAGTTGCTGACTCTAGACACAGCTAGTGACTTTCTGCTGGGAGGAAAGAGAATTTAATCCATGCTCCCCATCTTCCCCTGTTCCTTCTAGTGTAATCAGATCACTCTCCAGTCCTCTATAAGCTACTCTTTCTGCATTAAAAAAAATAAAGTCGAATCTCTATTTCTTGTTTTATCAACCACAGATATCTTGACTATATTGTTGTCTGTTTGTACAAACAATATGATTTTTCATATCATATTGATAAGACAAAATTATCTTAATAAAAAAGACAAAATTATCTTACTAATACTTATAAAAATCATTATTATTAAAAGAAAATCCCTGGAATAGAGGTCAGCAAACTTTTTCTGTAAAGGGCCAGATAGTAAATATTTTAGGTTTTGCTGGCCGTAAAATTTCTGTTGCAACTACTCAACTTTGCCACTGTGGTGCAAAAACAGCTACAGACAACAGTAAGTTAATAGGTGTGACTACTGTCCAATAAGAAACAGGAAACTGGCCAGATCTAGGTAGGGGCCAACTTGCCAACCCCTATCCTAGACCAGCGGTTGTCCATGCTGGCTGAACAGCAGGATCACGTGATTCTGATGCTTACACTCCACCCCAGACTTCCGGATGGGGCCTGAGAATCCATTTCTGAAGTAGCCCAAGTGAGTCAGAATGTGAACTCAGGGTTTAGCACACTGGCCTAGACATCATGTTGAGTTCAAGACCCCTCTCTATCTCAGTCCGATCTGTCCTCTGGCTGTCTCTCGGTCAGGACTTCATTTTCAGGTGGAGAAACTGAGTACAAATAGGGGAACAGGGTTAACAAGGGAAGCCAGGCCTTGGGTCGAGGGGCTCTACCTTGGTCCAGAGCTCTGCTCACCACCTGCGCTATTTTTTATTTTAGACTCGAGCAAACCTGCTGCTGCACCCTGCTTACACGTAGAGATCAGATCAGTGTTTGTATCCCCTCAGCCACCTGAACTACAATGGGTTCTGATTTAGAGAATGCACTGTTAGCTGAGCATTATCCTCCTGACTGGCTTCCCTAGAGAGATTTTAAAAAAACAAAACAGTAAACACAGTGGTATTCAAGAGTTACAAGTGTATTCTTTCCTGCTTGGCCTGATCTTAGAGATGATTTAGCATCTCAGCAGGTTGCCAGCTTATCAGCCTACACTGAGGTGGAATGTGGACGAGGCTCTGAGATGACATTAATATTTAAAACATTATCATTTCCCCATTGATAATTTCCCCTATTGACTTGTGGGCCAAAAACTTAAGCCTTCTAAAGTCTGAATATACCAGCATAATGCCTTTTATATAGGGCAAGATTTTTGAACTAGGAAGGATTTGGAGCTTGAACCATTTAACTGAAGGCACAGACAAGATCAAGCTTTTAAGCCTCCCAGGTCCAATGTACAAACGAACAAGTGGTTCACTGCGAGGCAGCCCAGAAACAGGAAAGACAAAGCTTTTGCCGCTGTTCTGCTGCCTCTTCATACCCATCCTCAAACCAGGCCCGCACACACGGCATCTCTTGCAAATGGCTGACAAGGACTGAAAATAGCCTGCACAGTTGGGTAGAGAAAAATACACAGTTAGTGCAGTAGTACCTACTGTCTCTCTCTCTCTCTCTCTCTCTCTATCACAGTTTCTTGACCTCAGTACTACTGACATTTTGGGCAAGAGAATTCTCTGAAGGGGGGCTGTCCTGCACACTGTGGGGTATTTAGCAACATCCCTGGCCTCTACCCAACTAGACATTGTTCCTCAAGTTGTGACAACCAAAAATGTCTTCAAACATCGCTAAAAGTCCCCTTGGAGGCACAGCCGCCCCAGGCTGAGGACCGCTGCTTTACTTTAATGACTTCTAACATCCAGTGGGCCCTCAATGCTGGCAATCATACAGCGCATCCACAGTTCAATTACCCTTTCACTGTCCTGGATGACTATTTTGTACCTTCTTTTGTCCCCTCAGACCTCCAACTCCTTCCTGCTTCCTCACTGCCCGCTGATGACCTTCACAGAGAAATAGAAGCAATCAGAAGTTCTTCCAGCTCCCACTACCAAACATCTGTGCCCACAATCTCTGCCTTCTCTCCTGTTATGAAGCTCCACTTGTGTGTCAGCCCCTCAAGGACAGCAGTCCGGCATCCTCATTCTTTCCCCTCTCTACTGCATCATTCCCATCAGCAAAACATGTGGTCATTTCCCCAACCTAAAAACAAACAAAAACCTCTTGATCCTAAAGCCTCCTTTAGCACCTGCCCATTTCTATATTCCCGCTCAAAGAAATGACCTGTCTTCCTGTCTTCTATTCTCCTTGAACCCACGCCACTGAGACCTTAGCCCCTCATACCTCCACTGAAAATGCTCTAGTCAAGGTCACCGACCAACTCACAATGTTAAGTCCAATGAGCAATTCTGTCGTCAAGTCTATGGACCTATCATATCAGTAGCATTTGATATAGCTAATCTCTCTGCCCTTCAACCACATTAAAAAAAAAACCCACAAAACCCTCCAGGTTTTCTTAGTACTTCTCTGGAGATTTCTTCTTTTTCTTTTGCTGATTTTTCCTCATCTCCCAAATCTCTAAATGCCAGAGGCTCCAGGGTGCTGTCCTTGGACCTCTTCTTCTTTTTGTTTACCCTTTCTCTCTTGATGATCTTGTATCTTAGAGTTTTAAATATCATCTAGGGACTTCCCCGGTGGTCCAGTGGTTAGGACTCGCTGCTCTCACTGCCAGGGGGCCCTGGGTTTGATCCCTGGTCGGGGAACTAAAATCCCATAAGCCTCATGGCAAAAAAAAAAAAAAAACCCAAATCATCTATATGATGAGTCTTCCAAATGTATACCTCTAGCCCAGATCTGTCCCCTGAACTCCATTTCTTTCTTTCTTTTTTTTTTTTGCAGTATGTTGGCCTCTCACTGTTGTGGCCTCTCCCATTGTGGAGCACAAGCTCCGGACACGCAGGCTCAGCAGCCATGGCTCATGGGCCCAGCCGCTCCGCGGCATGTGGGATCCTGCCGGACTGGGGCACGAACCTGTGTCCCCTGCATCGGCAGGCGGACTCTCAACCACTGCACCACCAGGGAAGCCCTGAACTCCATTTCTAATAGTCAATATTGTATCTCCACTTGGATGTTAACGAAGCATCTCAAACTTAACCACCCAAATCCAAGCTCCTGCAGTCTCCCCTGTCTTAATGACAACTCTATCTTTCCAGCTGTTTAGGCCAAAAATTTTAGAGTGCTCCTTCAGTCCTCTCCTTTTCTTACGTCTTACATTTACAAACCCTGTTGGTCATCTTCTAAATGTATCAGTCTGACCATTTATACTACCTCCACAGCTGCTACTCTGGTCCAGGCCAGCATCATTTCTTACCTAGATTACTTCAGTAGTTTTTTGGCTGCTTAGGAGACTTCTCCCATCTTCCACCCTCGCTTCCCTACAGTTCAATATCAACACAGTGGCCAAAGGGACCCTTTAAGATGTAAGCAGGATCATGTCAATCCTCTGTTCAGAATTCTCCAGTGACTTCCCACTTCACTCAGAGAATAAGCTGAAGTCCTCATGATGGCCCACAAGGCCGACAGGATGTAGCCCTGCGTGCCTGCAGCACCCCTTTGTCCTCTTGCCCCCACCTCCTGTTTTTACTCATCACTCCACGTTGGCCTTCTTGCTGCTGCTCTCAAACACTAGACACACTCCTACAATCTGTCGTATTTGTTTTTCTTGTTTTCTATATACTGTCCCCTATCCACTCGAATTTAACTTCTACGGGGGCAAGGACTTTTGTGTGTTTGGTCACCGATGCATACCCAACATCTTGAACAGTGCCTGACATTGCTGAGTGACTATAAAAGAATCTTGGCTTAAATTCCTTTGGCAGCTCCCTACTGCCTACAGTGGGGACTGCGTAAAAGCCCCAGTGTTACAGATAAGACCCTCAGCATTCGGATTCCTTCTCACCCTGCTGGCCTCATCTGCCATCACACATACACCTAAATACACTGCATTCTTTCACAATGCATGCGTTACACAGACTGTTAGTTTGCCTAAAATGATTTTTCATCTTTTCCAGCTGAACTCCCATTCAATTCAGTTCTTAGCTTCACATTATTTTCTTGGCACTCTTGCCTGATTTCCTCCAGAGTCAGACACTCACTCTTTCATACTGCAAAACAACCATCTCTTACCTCCAATATACCACTGGTCAGATTATGGTGAAAACATTTGTATGTCTGTCTTCCCTGGTAGACTATGAACTGCTTGTGGGGAGGAATGATCCTCTGCATTTGTATCCCCAGCCAGCACCTAGCACGGTGCCTGGCACCAAGCAGGTTCTTAGAAAAGGTTTGTTAAATATAGTGAAGTATAAGTAGCACAAAGAGGTAGTGGCACTGTGGAAAGCAAGTTACCAAGTCGCTGGGGCTAAGCACAGAAACCACCCTGGACCTTAGACCAACTCAAAAAAGTGCATAACATACACCCTAGTGTAGCCACCCATCCCCGCCCGCTTTTGTGTCCGAGACCCAGGGAAGGTTGTTAGTCTGACGTGATCCCAGAGGGAAACAAAGGTGATATTTACTATACAACTTCGACGTTCACTCATTCATTCATCAAATGTTCATGAGCATTCATTTTGTGCCAAAGCTCATCTCATTTGATCCTCACAACCTCTTCCGGCGTTATCTCCACTTTCAGACGAAAAAGCTGAGGCTCAAATATTAATCTGCATAAGGTCCCGCAGATGGCAAGTGACAAAGAGTTGGGAATTCACTGGTTCTCTGACTCTGGAGGGTGGTGCCAGTCTCCCGAGGGCTGGACCTAAGCGGCCCTCACCTGAAAATGCTGCGCCTCGGAGCTGGCGCCGGAGCCTTCTCCTTCTCAACTTCCGGCTTGGCCCCTGCGTCTTGCATCTGCTGGGCGCTAGTGTGGATGGTGGGGGCCGGCACTCCGGCCACGGCGACCCTGTGGAGAAGGAAAGCTCGGTGAGGTCCAGGCCTAACCGAATCCTAACTGGAGTCCAGGTGTCTCCTGGGACACGGGCAGGAGCGAATTCCCGCGGGTGGCCGTAGGCTCGGACGGGATAATCATTCTTACCTGGTCGTCGGTGGCCAAGCCCATAAACGCAAGAGCCAAAACCGCGCGTTTCTTACAACCTGCATGACGTGAGTTGACCCCACTCAGCTCCCGTCCGCGGCGACCGCGGAGCTTGGCGGGGCTGGAGCGGAGCCAGCACCACGAGCACTTGTGGGGGCGTTGCAGAGGAAAAGTCACCTGATTCCTTTTTATAACGTACATTAAAGATTTTTATTCCCATTTAAATGCTCCATAATAACTATCGTTGAGAGTGGCAACTGGGAATCCGCCTCCCTTTTCCTAGTTTTCTAACATGAGATCTTCGCCCACCCCTCCATATTGGAATGGTTCGTTCTACTAGTTCCGGGGAACCTAGCTTTTCCCGTCATGCTGTGCCCGCACTGCCTTGTGGGCATATAGGATTGGCCCAGGACCTCGCTGGGAGCCGCGGTACATTGTGGGAAGGTTGACAGATGGCGGGGGCTGTAAGGCTGACTGTATTAGGGGTGGCGAGGGGCTGGCGGCAGTTCGAGGGCCCCTGGCCCCGTAGTCTGGGTTCTCGCAGCTTGGCCCTTGCGGCCGCACCCTCGAGCAGCGCGTCTCCATGGCGCTTGCTGGGCGCGTTGTGCCTGCAGCGGCCACCGCTGGTCTCGAAGCTGCTGACCCCATTGCAGGAAGAGATGGAGGCTCTGCTACAGCAGGTGGGATTGAGGTGCGGGTCGTCGCTTCTGGGTGCAGTTGGGGAAGTAGTAGAGGCACGCTGACTTGCGTTTGATCCCGATTCCTCCACCGATTAGTTTGTGTGACTTTGGGCAATTTACTTCACTTCTCTGAGCTTCAGTATACTTACCTGCAAAATGGTGCCTACCTTACTGGTTTGGTGTGGTACGTAGTACGCGTTCAATAAAAGGTACTTCGTTTTCATTGAGCTTTTCTGTTGTTATCGTCGGCAACTCTTTGGAGATGCTCTCCTTTTTCAGTCAGTATACTGGGTATGCGATGGTGAACAAGACGGATTCAGCCCTTATCATAGGTAGTTGACAGTTTAGAGAGGAGAAAGTCTTTGTTATGTGATGAGCGTAAGGAAAAGGCAACGGGCACATCCGTAAGATGTCTGTGATAAAGTCTTTTGTGTGAGGGTCAAGTGAAGAGACATGGGCAAAAGCGGTGTAGTGGCTATGAGGATCTTAAATCCCCATAGTGATTAAAGGATATTATGTTCCCCCAGAACCTGAGACGTTTTTGTCTTGGCTACTGAGAGATAAAAACTTCACTTCTGTCCTTTTTACTTGGCTTATTAATTTACTCTGCAAGCATTTTATTAATCGCCTTATAGATAATCATTTAGGACCCACTTTGTACAGACACTGCTAAGTGCTAGGGATGCAGTGGTGAATGAGACAGACATAGCTGTGCTTCTCAGAGCACTTCAATTTGGTGGAGGGGGCATCAGTCAATAACCAAATAACCACATGATGATGGAATTGAAGTCTTTGGTAAGTGTTGTAAAGGAAAACACAGGGTACTGTAATAGTGTTTAACAGGGACATTAATTTGATTTTAATGGGAGGTGTCATAGAATATCTTTCTTAAGAAAGTGATATTTTAAAAAAAAGTGATATTTAAATTGAGATTTGAAGGATGAGTAGGGATCTCCCAGGAGAGCATGAGGGAAAACATTCTAGGGAGAAGGAATGGCATCTGTAAACTCCCTGAAGCAGGAACGTTCATGGTGAGTGAGATTCTAATCAAAGACTGGCCTGACTGGAGGGAGGTAAGTGGGCAGGCAATGCCTGTCCTAGTCCTCTGTTCTTTGTGGCAGTCTTGATCTCCAAACACATTCTAATGTTTTAGTAAATATAACTCAAGCCCAAAGTGCAGCTGATCTTTTTTTCTCTGTTTTCTCTGTGGTGTTTTGGTTGTATGTCTGTTGGGTGGTAAACTTCTGAGTCTGTCAAGTGCACTGTCAAGTCTGTCAAGTAGCTCTGTTTTATTTTTATTTTTTGTCCTTTTAATTTTCCCAGTTTGGGGTAGATTTTTGCTCTTTTAATTTTCCCAGATCGAGATAGAGAGAAGCCTGTATTCAGACCATGAGCTTCGTGCTTTGGATGAAGCCCAGAAACTGGCAAAGAAGAAAAGCGACCTTTATGGTGAAGAAGAAGATGAGCAGAATATATTGCTGTTGCAGGATTTGGAAGACATGTGGGAGCAGAAATTCCTACAGTTCAAACCTGGAGCTCGAATAACAGGTTTGTGGTCTTTTCAGGCCAGTTAGAGGTAGAAAAGGGGGGTATTCTGGTTCCCAGACAAAGGATTCTTGCTTAACCCCTGCTTGTGTTTTAAGTAACAAATAATTTCAAATGATAGAACTTCTTTCACGTGGGAGAAAAAGAAATTCTTTTCCCTGTTCCTCACATCCACCCTAATATAATTTTTTCAAGGTCTGTTATTTTTGAGTGGGCTGTAAGGGTATTGGGATAGCCTTATCTGTTTCAGTTAAGCCTCAGGAATGTTATCTGGGTTTAACTCCTAGTTTGGGACTAAGAGTGGGGTAAATTAAGTGTTCCCCACTAGTTTCCTGTATTTTATCTGAAATCCCTCCCAAAGCAGGGCATTGAGTTCTTTTATTCTTATTTCACGATGAAGACTGAAGAACAGAGAAAGTAGGGGCTGGTTAAGTCAGTAACAGTGTCAAGACCGATGAAATAGTAGTGTCCGGGTATTGCTTCTTTTCCAGAGGCTCAAAGTACTTCGTGTTTGGCTCTTCAAAGGAGTTCAGCTTTTGGTTTCTTCTTGTTAAATTTTAGTTTCCTCAGGATTGTGAGACTGTGTCCTGAGAGAGGTCAGAGTTAGAGAGACGGGTCAGGCTTCTAATTTGATTATAAGTTCTTTGAGGGCAGAGGTTGTGGCTCTACCTTAAAGGAGGACTCTAAAACTCTAATCTTCTTGGTTCTGGCAGAACACAGTCCTCTTGTCTCCTGTGACCCCCTCTTTTCTTCACAGAAGCCGATGTAAAGAATGACCGAACCTCATTGCACCGGAAGCTAGACAGGAACCTCATTCTGTTGGTCAGAGAGAAGCTTGGAGACCAGGACGTTTGGATGCTGCCCCAGGCAGAGTGGCAGCCCGGGGAGACCCTCCGCCGAACAGCTGAACGAACCCTGGCCACGCTCTCAGGTGAGTTCTCTGCCTCCCTCTAAACCCCACAAGACACACTTCAGACTCAGCCTGAGGATTTGCAGGCTGGCTGTGGGCCTGGCTTTAAGGGTAGGAGGTTGGAAGGTTAATGGAAACTTTGATATTTATAAAATTTCAGCTAGGAAAAAATCTTAGATCAAGTGAGAGTCTTTGTGCCACTGAGATTTTTTTTTTCTTAAATATTTATTTATTTTGGCTGCGCCGGGTCTCAGTTGTGGCACGCGGGATCTTTAGTTGTGGCATGAGGGCTTCTTAGTTGCGGCATGCAGACTTCTTAGTTGCAGCACGCATGTGGGACCTAGCTCCCTGGCCAGGGATCAAACCCAGGCCCCCTGCCTTGGGAGCAGGGAGTCTTACCCATTGGACCACCAGCGAAGTCCTGGCACTGAGATTTTTAAATTTTATTTTATTTCTTTTAAACTATTTTCTTTTCTTTTTTTTAAAATAACATATTGGTTTTATTGATGGCAGAAGAAAAAATTCTTTCACTTGTAAAAGGTAGTTGCTTTATCTGGCTCCATATTTTTTCCCATTCTTTGTGTGGGTTGATTTTTTTTTTTTCCCCTAAAATCTGTTTTTCATTCTCCAAATAATAATATCCACAGTGGCTGCATTTTATTCTAAAGGGAAAGTAGGAGGTCTAGTCACTGGCTTGTTTCTAAACAAAGACTCTTGTCGTACTCGTTCTGAGCCCGGGGAGGTTGGTAAAGCTGCTGGGTTGGCTGAGTGGATCGTCTTGGCTGGCCATCATCTCCTCTACGAGGCTCAAGAGTTTGGCTGTAGATACTGTCTTCCTCCCATCTCCCTATTTGAATGGGCCTGATGTTGTTTAGTAGCGGCTTCTTCATAGTTCCTGTACTCAATGAATTAACAACTGCTGTCATACCTGAAGGATGGAGAGTTTCCGCTTCTAATCACTAAAACTTGTCTTCCCAACAGAGTGCAAAACATTCACCTTCTGGTTTCTACAGTTTCGCATTCTCCATAGGAGTAGGTGATTCTAGGACTTTTTTTTTGTTTAATTGGCCCAGATCTTCTTTGGGGCCTAGTATTGTAAAATATTTTGTCATTATAGGGTGTAGCTATGAGGGGTCCTGTTGGCTTAATAGATCCTACTCGCCTTCCCTTCAGGCATTTCTGTCTCTCCACTCAACACCAGTGATACTATGCGTTCCAGTGGGATTCTGGTAATCAATACTTACATTAAAAGGTGCTTCAGTTCTTATGACACTGAAAGCTTCATTATTTATTTTTCATGGTTTCTTGTCATAAAAATGATCAGGATTAGCTGTTTGGTTTTCTCTCTTTTTAAAAAAAATTAATTAATTAATTTTTTGGCTATGTTGGGTCTTCGTTGCTGTGTGTGGGCTTTCTCTAGTTGTGGTGAGCGGGGGCTACTCTTCGTTGTGGTGTGCGGGCTTCTCATTGTGGTGGCTTCTCTTGTTGTGGAGCACGGGCTCTAGGCACGTGTGCTCAGTAGTTGTGGCATGCGGGCTCAGTAGTTGTGGCACACGGGCTTAGTTGCTCTGCGGCATGTGGAATCTTCCTGGACCAGGGCTTGAACCTGTGTGCCCTGCATTGGCAGGCGGATTCTTAACCACTATGCCACCAGGGAAGTCCCTGGTTTTCTCTTTTCCTACATTTTTGATTCTTATAATTTATGGATTCTTCGGGAAGTGGATTTTTTTTTTTTGTGCCTCTGCGTAGTATGAATCTTTTGCTTTGTACAGTTACTCCCCCTCCCCCCCCTTTTTTTTTTTAAAGCAGCATTGTTGTGCTAAGAACTTAGAGGATATGGAATTTCTTTAGTTCTGTTGCATCTAGAATATGGTCTATCCACACTTGATTTTCTCCTCAGCTCATACTTCAGATCCTGAAGAAGTACTCAGTTTTGCAGAACCTGTTTCTAGGTAACCCACTGCCTTCTAAAATTGACTTTGAATTTTGGGTCTCTTTGAAAATGCGATTTTTCATTTCTTGGCCATCTGGTATCATCTTGAGGAAGATACCTTGGTTGGTTATCATCTTTTGCTCCATTTTGTTCAGTATTTGACAATCTGTGTTATCCCTGACAGACCTGTGATTTAGATTCTACCCCAGAGCCCAGTGCAGAGGCAGCCAACTGAAAAACACCCCGACTTTCTATGAAAGAGGCTTGTTTGTTTAACATAAAGCATCGGTCTGGGGGAGCAGGCATCCAATTCAGCACACATCTGGGGGCCTGTGGAAATATCCTGTGGGGACAGAGGCTGGCAGATGCCGTCCCTGTGCTCTCCCTCACCCCCACAGAGATTTTAAAATTTATTACATTCAAAATTGATGTTCCTGCCAGTCTCTCAGCCTGCTTCTCTTTTTGTCCTTGCAGGCTTGCTTATTGGCATCACCACTTACCCATTCACCCAACTAGAACCCTCAGAGTTATCCTTGACCTCATTGCAATATCCATAAGTTCTTGAGTCCTATCTAGTCTGTTCTAAATAGTCCCCTCTTTATTCCTGCAGCTTTTCTGGGAGCCTTTTCACTTCTCACTAGTCCAGATTTTCTCAACCTTGGCATTATTGAAATTTGAGGAGGGATAATTCTTTGTGGGGGCTTCTGTGCCTTGTAGGCTGTTTAGCAACATCTCTGGCCTCTACCTGCTAGATGCCAGTAGCACTAACCCATCCACACTCCCACTAGTGTGACAACCAAAAATGTCTCTCGACACTGCCAGACATTACGTGGGGAGTGGAATTACAGTGGTTGAGAACCGCTACACTGGACTATTGAGGTAGATGCCAAGTGAGTTCCCCCTTGCTTTTGTGTTGTCCTCTTCAGTGCTGCCAGAATGAGCCTTCTAAAACACAAATCCCTTGTCACTTCTCTGCCTCAAATTCTTGAAAGATTCCCCATAAAAGCAGACTTTCAAGCAGGGCCTACAAATCCTTTTTGCTCTTGTCCTGAGCTCATCAGTATTCCATCTTGCCACTCATTAATGTATATTCCAAGTTCTAACCTAGCAAACCTTTTGCATCCCATGAATAATGTGATTTTTCATACGTCCCTGTTTTGGGACCTGCTGGTCCCTGACTGGAATGCTTTACTCCTCCCTAGTCTGACTGCTCAGTACATTCTACCTTCTGTGGTGGAACCTTCTGGGTAGAGAGAGCTACTCCTCCCTGTAGGCTCTCATAGCACTTGTGTGTGCCCTTACTCAGTTTATGCAGCAAACATTTACTCTCTGCCTACCATTTGCTGGACGCTCTCCAGGCAGTGGGGTCACAGTGATGAACAGAACACTACCCATGCTTCCTGGGAGCTTATGTCCTAGTGGAGAAGACGCTCTTCACGTATTCCATTGCCGTTTAATTGTTTATTAACACGTTGTCCCTCCCCAGCCAGAATTCTGACTCCCTTGAAAATATGGATACTGTCTATCCCTCTCAGTCATCCCAACTCTCAGCAAAGTATCTGGCACATAGTAGGTACTTGCTGAATGTTTATTGAGTAAATGATCTGGTTGTATAAGTGCACAGCCACTTTTCTGGCTCTGCCACCAGCATAAGTACCTGCTAATGAAATGTCAGCAGCCAGTGTGCACCCCCTTGATCCTTTCCTGAGAGTGACCTGTGTGGCCTGCAGGAGAGGGAGCAAGACAGAATGGAATGGGAGGGGCTTTTGCTGCGTTCTCGGTTTCCTTAGCCATCACACAAGAGTTGGCAGCTGGGTTTCTTGCCAGGATCATTGGACTCAGATGCTTAGCTTCCCTCGGTCAGTCATTCATGTTCACGACTGGTGCTCAGCTCCACCTGCTGTGCACCACGTGGAAAGGGGCTCCCCTTGGCACCACGCTTTCCTCCTTTGAACATTCCCGTTGCCATAAATAAGTGTGAAAGGATATACTAGTATTTTATAGGTGCATATAAAATATGTTGATTTATTTCAAATTCATTAAAATCGTAAATAAAATAATTAAAATGGCAAAGAAAAGCTCAAGCAGTATAAAAGTATAAATATAAAACAGTCAAAGTCTATTCTTTTCCTCCCCTTTGGTGCACTTCCTGAGTAGTTCTGCAAGGTGGAATTCCTAGAGGTGGAATTAATGGTCAAGGATGGACACATTTACGTTTTTGATAGGTGCCACCCAAGTGTCCTTCAGAATGTACACAGCATGTGACATTTTCAGGAGTTGGGTATAGGAGTGCCTGTTTGTCTAGACCTCACCAACATGTGAAATAGTCTCTCTTTAAAATTTTTGCCTGTCCAATCAGTAAAAAAAAAAATGATCTCTTTTGGATTAGCAGTTTCCTGATTGATAATTGATCATCTTTTCATATATTCATATGTTTCATATGGCTATTTGTATTTCTTCTTCTATGAACCGCCTGTTCAGATTCTTTGCTCATGTTTGTAATGAACTGTTTTTTTTCTTTTTGATTTAATTACGTTTAATCCATTTCCCCAGATTATAGAAAAGTAATATGTATTCATTGAATTAAGTGGAAAATACAGAAAAGTATAAAGAAACATGCCAGCATTATTCCACCACCCACAGATCCCCACTGCTGACATTTTGTATCATAGGTAATTTCACATAATATGTGAATTCCTCATCTAATGCTGATGCTGTTGTTATTGTTCGTAATATTGAGAAAAGCAGTTCATTGTATATGGTGAAAAACTATCAAACAGTGTCTGCTAAATGTAGTATAAGAAGTAATAAGTAATTTTCCCATCTTAGAGGCAATCACCATGAACACTTTGTGTATCCTTTTAGAAACTGCAAGCACATACATATTTTATCTGTTCCTTTTTTCCACACAGTGGGATATACATGGTTACATACCTTCCTTTCTCTTCTTATACACAGCTTTTAAGCATATCTCTATATCAGCAGGTGAAGACATATCTTTACACTTTCAACGCCAGTGTAATACTTCATACATGTATGTACTGCAGTTTGTTTAACCAGTGTATTGCTTTTACAAGCAAAGCTGCGGTGAACATCTGTGTACACTCCTCTGTGCTCACATGGGCAAATAACTATATCCAGGAGGATGAATTCTAGAAGCAGAGTTGCTAAATCAAAGGGTTTGTATAATTAAAATTGGTATCTCTTGCCAAATATAGCACTTGTACTAATTACACTCCCACAGTATGTTTGAGAGATCCCAGTTTTCCCTTATCCTTGACAAGCAGTGTACGGCTCAAAGTTTTTTTTTTAATTAAATTAATTTACTTATTTTTTTATTGGGGTATAGTTGTTTTACAGTGTTGTGTTAGTTTCTGCTGTACAGTGAATTGGAGTTCCCTGTGCTACACAGAAGATTCTCATTAGTTGTCTATTTTATACATATTAGTGTATATATATGTCAGTCCCAATCTCCCAATACATCCCACTCCTCCTTTCTCCCCTCGGTGTCCATACGTCTGTTCTCTACATCTGTGTCTCTATCTCTGCCTTGTAAACTGGTTCATCTGTACCATTTTTCTAGATTCCACATATATGTGTTAATATATGATATTTGTTTTTCTCTTTCTGGCTTATTTCACTCTGTATGACAGTCTCTAGGTCCATCCACGTCTCTACAAATGACCCAATTTCGTTACTTTTAATGGCTGAGTAATATTCCATTGTATATATGTACCACATCTTCTTTATCCATTCACCTGTCAGTGGACATTTAGGTTGCTTCCATGACCTGGCTATTATAAATAGTGCTGCAGTGAACATTGGGGTGCATGTGTCTTTTGGTATTGTGGTTTTCTCTGGGTATATGCCCAGTAGTGGGATTGCTGGGTCATATGGTAATTCTGTTTTTAGTTTTTTGAGGAACCTCCATACTGTTTTCCGTAGTGGCTATATCAATTTACATTCCCACCAGCAGTGCAAGAGGCTTCCCTTTTCTCCACACCCTCTCCGGCATTTATTGTTTGTAGATTTTTTCATGATGGGCATTCTAACCTGTGTGAGGTGATACCTCATTGTAGTTTTGATTTGCATTTCTCTAATTATTAGTGATGTTGCAGCTCAAAGTTTTTGAACTTCGGTAATAATGATGTGTTTTACACATCAAATAGAAAATAAATTTGTATTTCTTGAATTATTAAGACTGAGCATCTTTTAATGAGTTTATAGTTCATTGATAGTTATTTTCATGTGACCTTCTTGTTCATATGCATGGTTCATTTTTCTTTTAGAGTTGTTTTTTTTCCTCATTGATTTCTAAGTACTACTTATACCTTAAGATATTCCTTTGTTGAATGTGTTGAAAATATTTTTCCTAGTTTGTCATTTTGTCTGTGACTTTTGTATGCTTCGTTTTTCCTTGCAGAAAGATTTTAATTTTTTTTTTTTTTTTTTTTTTTTTTTTTTTTTTTTTGCTGTATGCGGGCCTCTCACTGCTGTGGCCTCTCCCGTTGCGGACACGCAGGCCCAGCAGCCGTGGCTCACGGGCCCAGCCGCTCCGCAGCATGTGGGATCTTCCCGGACCGGGGCAGGAACCCATGTCCCCTGCATCGGCAGGCGGACTCACAACCACTGCGCCACCAGGGAAGCCCAGATTTTAATTTTTATGTAGATAAATGTTTTTTCTGTTTTGGATTTTTGAATTTTGTGTCTTGGTTAGGAATTCCCCTCTCAAAAATGATACAGAGGGCTTCCCTGGTGGCTTAGTGGTTGAGAGTCCGCCTGCCAATGCAGGGAACACGGGTTCGTGCCCCGGTCCGGGAAGATCCCACATGCCACGGAGCGGCTGGGCCCGTGAGCTACGGCTGCTGAGCCTACACGTCCGGAGCCTGTGCTCTGCAACGGGAGAGGCCACAACAGTGAGAGGCCCGCGTACCGCAAAAAAAAAAAAAAAAAAAAAAAAAAAATGATACATAAAATATCCCACATTTTTTTTTTATGGTACTCTTATGGTTTCTTTTTTCTTTGTGAAAAATTTTTAAATACAGAAAAATTCAGAAAATATTAAACCTCTATGAAACCATCAATCCAGAATGAACAAACCATTCATGAAAATTTTAACTTACTGTTAAATCTTTGACCTATATGGTGTCAATTTTAATGTGAGGAGTGAGGTTGGGATCCAGCTTTATTTTTTCCTTTTAGCTAGCCCATTCTCCCAATGCCATTTAGTAATTAATCCATCATTTTCCCATCCTTTGAAATGCTGGGTTGGGGTTATTAACCCATTGTTGTAGATTGCAGATGTTGTCTGTCCATCTGTCTTTGCCTTTTACCTTTGGTTTTCACCCTGCAGCAGTCAAATTGGGTCCTTTTTCTACTTTCCACATGACATTGCGTTTAAAAGCCTGACAAGAGAGAGGCATGGGCATATATACACTACCAAACGTAAGGTAGATAGCTAGTGGGAAGCAGCCGCATAGCACAGGGAGATCAGCTTGGTGCTTCGTGACTGCCTGGAGGGGTGGGATAGGGAGGGTGGGAGGGAGGGAGACGCAAGAGGGAAGAGATATGGGAACATATGTATATATATAACTGATTCATTTTGTTGTAAAGCAGAAACTAACACACCATTGTAAAGCAATTATACTCCAATAAAGATGTTAAAAAAAAAAAAAAGCCTGACGAACTTTGCTTTACAGATACCAAGTGTCTTGGTCCTTTATCAACAGATGGTGACAGGGCTGAGTCTAGAAGCTCGGTGCTCTGACTCCCAGGTAGTGATATTTGGTCTGCATTGCTGACTTCAGTCTGAGAGCAGTAGCTTGGCACGAGGAATGGACTCAGTGAATCTGGAGCCTATGGGCCAGGAACCTTTGGATTGAGAGGCGACAAGAGTCTTCAGGAATGACCCTAGTTCTCACTCTCAGGGATTGCTTTTACCTCAGGCTGGAAGTGGCTCTCGCAGAGACCCCCAATGATTTCGGGCGCCATAGTAAACAGGTGGGTGTATCCTGATCTTCCGATTCTGTTCCCCCCTTCTCAGAGAACAACATGGAAGCCAAGTTCCTGGGAAATGCACCCTGTGGCCACTACAAGTTCAAGTTCCCCCAGGCAATGCGGACAGAGAGCAGCCTTGGGGCCAAAATATTCTTCTTCAAAGCACTGCTGCTAACTGGAGACTTTCTCGAGGCTGGGAAGAAGGGCCATCATGTGTGGGTCAGTAAGGAGGAGCTGGGTGACTATTTGAAACCAAAATACCTGGCCCAGGTTAGGAGGTTTCTCTTGGACCTCTGATGGACAATGCCCAGACAGGTCTGCAATCGGGCCTCAGGACGTTGGGTTGCCTCTTCTCTGTAGGGAATATCAAGCAGCAAACTAAATTCTGAGAAATAAACAAGTTTATCATTGTGTGGGTCTCTGTTGATTTGTTCTTTGAGGACTACTGTCTTCTTTCTGTCAAGAGAGAACTGTCTTTTAGGGTGCCTTTCCCTTTTTTTCCCATGCTCATAATTGAGTAGGATTGTATTACTTTGTAGTGAATCATCTGGCTTCATGGACCCAGGAAGAAAGAATGGAAGGAAGTGAATCAGCCTTCTAAAAGCCTTGAGTTCTGTGAAAGCTTCTAGGCCCCTGAAAAAAAAAAACCTACTGCTATGTAGTTTCCATTTTCTGTTTTGTATTTCTCTCCCTTTCTACTTGATATGAGAATGTATCAATCTAGCCTAGGAAATGATTCCTTCCTTGTTTCCTTTGCTTTGCTTTCCTTTCCTTCCCTTCCCTTCCCTTCCTCCCTCCTTCTCTCCCTTCCTATTTTCATTCATTCTTTTTTTTTAAAGCATTTTATATTTAAACAATATAATCACTTCTTACATGTTTTGAAACAGTCATGTGAAATAAGCAGGGTCAGCCTGTTATCTCCCATTTTAGAAAAGGTGAGTGGGTGTCGTGGCCAGGTGTGATTGGTTGAGAGTCTTACTGCAGGTCATTGATGGTGCAGGAGGAGACTGCTGATCTCTTGCCTCTGGGTCGGGGCTTTTGACCCCTCACCAGGTTGCTTGGGTCACCGCTGGGCCCGGTGCCTGGCACAATGGAGGGCACTCAGTGAGCATTTGCTAAAATGAGGGAAAGGGAGGGAGGGTCTCAGGCATGCTTCTTTCTGCCCAGAATAGTGGTTCCAGTAGCAAGACTGCAGTCCTGGATCCTATCAAACTTCCTGGTTTCCCCTCAGAAGGCCTTCTTCTGGGTTAAACAGTCTGGCCTCTAGCAAATTAGTTGCACACAAGAGGGAGTCCTTGGAACCTCTGATTTATAACCAGTTGGTCAGAAGCACAAGTGACCACTTGGACTTGTGGTTGACACCTAAGGGGGGAGAGGAGGAGTCTGGTAGGATGGAGCCCTTAACCTGTGGGAGCCAATGCTTTCTTCAGGTAGATAGTGTCAAAATTGAGTTGAATTGTAGGACATCTAGCTGGTGTCACAGAATTGCTTGGTGTGGAGTTGATACCAGAATCTTAATGGCCATTCATAAGATGGTCTGTTTTGTTGCAGGGTTGTTTCTTTAAAGGGAAATAGCATATATAAAATTGGTAAGTAGAGAAATGGTGTCAGGATAACTTGGAATTAGGTTCCTTCCTGTGAGGTTTTCCCCAGACTTTAATATTTTGAAGAGATCAGGGAAAGAAGGATAGAATACCTTAAGAAAAAAGCTGAAAATTGCGTAGAAGTGACTTTCTTTATTGCAAGTAGTGGCTAGTTTGGTAGCTTCAAGACTCACCACTAGCTTTTCCACTATGTTAGGTTGTCTGGGGAAACTGAGTGGAAAGGAAGACCACGGCCCACCCCCGCAATCCTGCTTTGTTTTACAAAACTGATGAAGAAGGCTCTGTCCTGGATCACATTTTTGATTTTGATGGAACTAGTCTCTGCTAGGACCTGCATCTCAAAGACCCTACATCTCAGGAAGAAAAGAACCCTAGGATTTCAGGCTGTAAGGGACCAGTGTACATGCCAGTGGAGGTTTAACTGTTAGCATCATATGGGGCTGGATTCTGTTTTGTTAGCACCCTGGCTGCAAAATTCTGGAGGTTTTGAGTGGTCTGCCCCAATCCCCTTTCTCCAGAAGCCCTGTTATTTGCGGAGTGTGATTTTGCAGAATGCACGTGTTTTTTGGCATTATAGTAGAAATGACCGCATATGCTGAGTGCCAACCTGAATTGTCCATTGGCTGCCAAGCATAACCAAAAAACGATTTCTAGTGTGTCCTTGGAGGAAGGATTGCCATGGAACAAAGTAAAAGGTGATGATCTCTGTATTTTAAGGGATGTCCTTAAAGAAAACAGTGAGAGGAGGAAGGAATATTGTGTGTGATGTGGGTGTTAGGAGTTGCAATTTGAGGTGTGTTTGTGTGCTCTAAGAAGAGAAATGCTGCTGCTGCTGCGTGTGTGTGTGTATATGTGTGTGTGTGTGTAACCTGAAAAACAGACCTTCTCACTAGAAGTCTCCTCCAGAAGTTTAGCCCTCACCTGGTCATTTTCTTCCCCAATGATTTCCAGTCACAAGTTTTTCCCCTTTGCGGGGACTATGGAGAAAATATCACTTTTATAAACTTGTTTTCCTGATAACAGATCCTCAAGAGTCACCTCCTGCTAGGCCATTTCTGCACCTTGAACATGTCTCTACACATAGCACTTGATAGGACAATGGTCTGGCTCCCACACCTAACTGAACTTCCAAATCCTAGGGCAGGGCCTGCCTCATAGCCATACACAGACATATTCAAGTGAATCAGCTTCTTTCCCTGTAAGCGCTGAACTTGGAAATCAGAAAACCTGGGTTTGAATTTGTTTTATGACCTTAGGCAAATTACACCTACTGTCACTATTTACAACAGTGGAATGACCCCTGAGTGCCAGGTACTGGGGCTGGAGCCTGTACCTACAATGTACATTTCTATTTAAAACAGCAGGGCAAACATTGTTATTCCTGTTTTATAGATGAGAAAATAAACTCAAAGAGGTTAGTTAACTTGCTTAGGGTTACTCTCTAGTAATTTGAACCCAGATCTGTGTATAAAACTAGCCCTTAACCTTTCTTAATTTTTGTCATCTGTAAGATGAAGATGAAACTGTTTCTCAGGTAATGTGATAATTTATGTAAGAGTACTTAGCACCATGCATGGCTTATTATAAACACTCAGTAAATGTTTCCCTCCTTCTGACATATTTAGGCTGCTAAATTCTCCGGAGTTCAGCTGTATCATCTTTAGCTTTTGCAACTCCCATTCTCACCTTTTTCAGGTTATACATGTGACAGCCAAGCGTTTCTGACCCATTTGGAGAGGAACATGGGTAATTTGGACATTGATGGATTCCAGTCAGCCCATCTCAGAGTGAGTGGATGGCAGGTCAGTCCCATAACCACATCCGTCTGGCTGGGCATGATTCCCACCCTGGGCCAGGAAATCCAGAGCTACTGTTAGGCACAGGCTTGGGGGCACTAAAACCAGAATGGACTGGCTGACCCATTCCGTTACCCCAGCAGGGGGAAAAGGAGCACAGTGGAAGGGTCAGCAACCCAGTTATTAAGACCTCACAGGTCGCTAAGCTGCAAGCACACACAGCAAGTTAAAGCCTGTTTGCCTGCAATCTTAGGGCAGCCTCGGCCCCCAGCCCTTCTCTGCTTTATTTCCTAGAAGCCTGGATTATAGCCAGTCACTTCAGGCCATCAGTCACTTCCCACCTGCCTTGGAATGTCAGTGCTTAAACCACAGGACATGAAGGAGGAAACTGTTCTTGTCCTTGCTTCCAGAAGTATCTAGAATAGGTGCCTCTGTAAAGACTCAGGGATGGGTCCAGACAGTGAGTCACTGCTGCAGCTGAGGGGCTGGCACTGGGAGGGGAGGCCATTGCTAGCCCACAGCAAGGAACACACACACACACACACACACACACACACACACACACACACACACTCTCTCTCTCTCTCTCTCTCTCTCTGTCTCTCTCTCTCCCTCCCTCCCTCCCTCTCTCCCTCTCTCCCTCTCTCCCTGCCCCAAGCCATCCTCCAATGCGCCAGGGGAGCCAGCAACGTGTTTTGTTCAGCTAGCTGCTGAGTGGCTGAAGAAGAGACGGAGATGGGGGCGGGGAAAGAGCCCCAGGTTCTCTTTGGGCCCAGGAGGGAGAAAATGGCCCTAATACAGTTACATGAGGACCACTGAGCGTAGGGCTCTTTGAGGATGACAGGACTAGTAGTTAAAGTTGAGAACACCCCGGGACTAGGGGCCTTGGGAGGACACGTAAGGAAGCCTTGGGGTGGCAGAGCTGAGAAGAGGGGAGGGGACGCCCTCAGAATAAGAAGAAGGCTGGAGGCGGAGGGGGTAAGGCGGGGCTTCAGGACGGGTAAGATGGTCTCTTATGCACGGGCACCACGAGGTGGCAGGATTTACCTGACAACCACTTTGTCTCCTGCAGCCTCACCAGGCCTGGCCTTAGGCCGCTGCCTTGGAGAAGCTTCTTTTCCCAGGCTCCGCAGAGCCTTCGGTGCCCTGTCCTCTGGGGTGAGACATGCACTGGCCAGGACAGATGCCGGGGGTGTTCGCATACTCTGCTTCTCTTGATTCTCGTGTTAGTCCTGTGTGGCAGCTTTTACTTTCGCCGTGTTTTGATCAGCAGACAAGCTTGGGGAGGTGAGGGGACTCTGTGAAGGTCCCATAGCCAGTGTGCAGTGGAGCCAGGATTTGAACCCAGAGCTGTGTGATTCTAAAGCCACCACTGCCCGGTGCTACCTGGACAATTACCTTTGTGTCAGAATTCCCACACCTGTTATCAAGGGGCAACCTATTGCAGGCCCATGGACTCCTGGAAAGGCCTGAACGGGGGCAATTTGGGAGAACGTGAAGAGGATTTGGAGTGGAGAACAATGGAGACTAAAGAGATTGAAGATGTTGAACTTGAAGGAGATTCAGAATCACACTCAGCATTATGAGATGCTCACACAAAGGTAGGCATTCGGGACACAGTGGAGTTGCCTCACCCATCTCAGGCTCGTTCCAGAGCAGGAGCCCTGGGAGCAGTAAGCTCATCAACAGTGGATGGAAATGCCTGCACTATTGGCAGATTATTGGTCTCCCCTTTAAAAGTTGCAGTATAATAGTTTGAGTTCATAAGAGTATGATGGGATTCTATGGATTCATTTGGTTCCCAGTTGTTTCTGTAGCTCCCAGTATACTCCCATCGGCAGGAGCTAATTATCAAACAATGAAGCTTATACCCAAATAACCAATATACCCAAAGGAGGCTTGGCCTCAAAGGTGACAAATTAACATTTTTTATAAGGTGAGAGATTTGCATTTTAGGAACGTTCCAAGTCAAGCTAGTGATGAGAGTGATTAAGTGATTAAAGTTGGGTAATTCTAGCCTCAGCCAATAAGAATAAGTGATGATTGTAGTGGTGAGTGTAGATTTTATGTATGGCATACAAACCAACTGAAGGCAGGTCCTGAAACTTCATTGCACTGTGGCTGCGTCAATAAAATGAGAATTTAACTTTTTTTCTTTTCTTTTTTTTTAAGAGTATTATTTTTTAAGATGACTGCTTTGAAGCAGGTGACACTCATTTGGATGGAAAAGTATGTTTGCTAAAGAAGTACGTTTCTTTTAGTCACACCTCATATACAACCTTCTCTGAACATCATCCTCATAGCCATTTTGTGTCTATAGGCGAGAATGAAAAGTTTTGATTACATATCTGTCCCCAACAAAGACACGTGGCCCCATCTTCTCCCATGTCCATAGAGAACATCTTTGTGCACTTCCGTTCTCCCATCCCCACTTCTCACTAGTCTCTCACACACATCCTTACACATCATGTCACACGCCTGTGAACATTCACATCACACAGCTTTGAGCATGCACAGCACACATCCACCTCCTTGAACATTCACAGGATACACACACCCCCCCCAAGAGCTTTAAATATTTTCATCACATATACACATACCTTTGAATGTTCACATCACGCACAAACGCTTGGATGCTTGCTCCCATCACACTCTTATACAAAGCCCTGAAATCCATCTGATACATATGTACCCTTGAACAGTCACACTGAAACACACACTGCACATTCTGCAAGCACACGCCTTTGAAACTGATAGCAGAATACACATGCAGATTCTTGCACGTTCACATCACACACAGACACTTGAAGATTCACCTCACGTGCTGTTCGCTGTGCAGGTCATTTGCCTGTTGCTCTCAGATTTATCCCCTGCCCTTCCCCTGCTCTGCAGTGTGTGTGTTTGTGTGTGTGTGTGTGTGTGTGTGTGTGTGTGTGTGTGTGTGTGTCTGTGTGTTGAGGGGGGTGCTGACCCCTGAAAATGACATTTTCCAAGCTTTCTTGCCACTGGATTCCAGTTGGGTTTGGCCAATAAGAGTTACCAGTGAAAGGTGGGAGGGTGAAGGGAGAAGCCAGGTATTTCTCCTTCTTTGCTTGAGTGGCCTTCCCAGCATCCCTCTGTGGTCCTGTCTCCCGCTAGCAGACTTATTCATGATTCCAGTTCTTGCAAGATGGCAAGGGTCCAGGCAACACCACCTCTTTGCTCTGTCCCTCCAGCTCTAGGGGTGGTGGTGGCTTCTACTCTTGCTAATCTCTGCGTTGCTTCATCATCCTCTGTTTTTGTTTTCCATACTTTCCAACACTTCTGTAACTGTTTTTCTGTATTAAATTCCCTCTTCTGAACTACCTGGAATGGGTGACTTTTCCCTAACCGGACCCTGACTTCTGCTTCTCTAACACCCACCCTTTAAAATATTCCCATCCCTGACCGACACTTCCTCCAGCGGTGCTCAGGTCTTTGTTGGATGGAATCCTGGTGCAGAGTAGGTGTTCAGTACTTGTTGGAAGCGTGAGTACAGTGCCTCCTTCCCTGTGCCAGGATTTTTCTGGGACAGAGCTTGCTGGACCCCGGGATTAGATGGCTCAGGGGCACATCCTCTCTAGATGGACCACAAATGATGACAGTGAGCGCAGCCTCATGAGGGTCCAGGCCATCTCAGACAGAGCCCATTTGGAGAACGGAGGGTAAATGGCCTTCAGCTGAGTCGTGGGAGCTTTCGTGGAGCCTCACGATTTTGCATCACGGGGCCAGACGTGGTTTCAGAAGCAAGGGGACTCTCAGCGCCGGAGATAAATAGGGAAGAATGGGAGTGTCTGTCCCTCACGACTTGGGTGCACCTGTTGTCTGAGCAATGCCCCCAAATCTAAATTCCTAGTTGTGAAACTGACTTGGGCAAGCTGTTCCTTATCTCAGTTCTTGCTTATAGAATCATGAGGGACCATGACCCATCACTTATTCACGTTTATAAAATGTCTAAGGAACTATTTGGTCTTGAACAAGTAATATGCCCCCATGTGGGCCTCGGTTTTCTCATCTGCAGCCTTAGGAAGTTGGCTTCGCAATGCTGGTGGGCGTTGCCTTGGGTTGGTGATTGGTGGTCAGGGTGGGTCCTAAGCAGTACATAAATCGTCCACAGGGAGGCGCCACACACAAAGACATACACAGCCCCAGACACCCCAGGCCAAAAGCTGTGCGGCCCACGGAGTCAGAAAGCCCACGTTCCTCTTCCCCAGAGCCTCCCTGCATGCCAGTGCCTCTGAGTGGCCCCCTGCCTGTTACAAACTGAGTTAAAGCATTGGAGATGACTGCAAATATGGAAGGATAGGGTGAGGCAGAAGTCACCAAGTCATTAACACATTAGGATTACTATAGCTCATAGGATTAAACAGAAGCATGAAGAGGGTGTGGGCACTCAGGACAGGTAAAATTTGAAAGGGAAGACAGAGCCAGGAGAGAAAAAGTATTAACACCAACATCCAAGCGTTTTCACACATATTTGATTCAGTTTAATGTAGCTTTACTTCGAGCTGACTGATACGCTATATTCTCCCTGTAGTCCAGTGTCCTAAATTTATGTGATTTTTATAGTGTGCTCGAGGAAAGCAGCACACTATAGGTAGGTAGGTATCCCTAATTGGCAGGTGCAGGGAACCAGGAGCTGGGGAAGCGGAGTGGCATGGCCCTTGCCACACACCGAGTAAGCGGCAGAGCTGGGACTTAGATCAGTGTCCCCATGAGCCATGAAGGATACCCCTGGGTACTTGAAACAGTCAGTAGGGTGGGCACCCGCCTTAGGGTGGTTTGGGTGATTCTGTCAGCTGCGACAGGGAGACGGTGCTGACCAGGTCACACATGGCAGCAGGTGAAATGGGTGAGCCCCTCAAATCACCTGTGCTTCTACTTCCTCTCTTTACGTTTGGGGTAACGAGGCCTAGAGATGGAGGGTCTCTTATCTCAGGCCTTATACGGAGCCAGAGGCAAAGGTAGGAGACCCAGGGAGTCCTGACTCCCACCCCCAGGCTTTTTCCCAGATGCCCTGTGCAGGCTGCCTGGCTCCAGTGTGAGAGCTGGTGCCTTCTGGAAG
Organism: Phocoena phocoena; assembly: GCF_963924675.1. Classification (NCBI taxonomy): domain Eukaryota; kingdom Metazoa; phylum Chordata; class Mammalia; order Artiodactyla; family Phocoenidae; genus Phocoena; species Phocoena phocoena. The sequence continues at coordinate 137,790,295 of NC_089220.1, read as the reverse complement.
CCTCAGGAACTCTGCTCCAGCTCACAAACACCAGGCTCTGAGGAGCCAGCACGGCCCTGGGGAGAGCCTCTCCTCGGGCCCCTGGCAGGGCTCCTTGGCCCTCATAACCCCCACCCAGTAGAGCAGGGATTACTCAGCATACCAGGGTCTGTGGAGGTAGGGAGAGCTGGGCTCTTCGCAAGACTTTCCCTGGGATTACAGGATAATGCATGTGAAGGAACATTCACTCATCCAAGTTATGGGTTATGTGGAAATCAAATTGTAGTAATCTCCCTTGCTATCTGGTCTCGGCACTGCTAGCCAGGACCTCCCAGAGGTCTTCTCAGACCCTGAGCAGGGCTGGGGCCAGGGCTGGATGTGCTTGTTGTGCCTGGGGCCAGGCCAGGATTTTCCAAGGGTCCTGGAAGGGTTTCTACCCCCAGTACCAGAGAGAGGAAGGCAGGGCAGGGCAGCTGTAGCTCAAGCAGGGATGTGGAAACCCATTCCTTACCAATGCTACTACATATGGACAGTCCACCTGCTCTTGTAATGAAAACTCAAACTTGCATTTTAGAAGGTCTCATTAGGCACATTTCTGGGGTTGGGATGGTGGGAGGAGAATTTTTCTCAAGATTAGATGCAAAGATCTCCCATCCTCCATAAGAAGTCTAGCCGAAGAGGTAGAGTGTGCTTTTGAAGCCCAGGCCTTTCCTGCCTCCAAGGAATGGGAAGTCAGGTTTTCTGTAGCTAGTAATTTGGGCTCTGCTTTCATGGCTGACAGAAAGCCCATAGCCCACTGAAACATTTGAGGGAGGAAGACAAGAGGCAGGACAGTGTCATGTAGGGGAGAAGCATGTGGACTCTGGCTCCAGATGGCCAAGTTTGAACTCAGCTCTGCCCCCTGGTAGCTGTGTGATCTTGGGCAAGTCATTTGACCTCTCTGTGCCTCATCTGCAAAATGGGGATACACATGGAACATACCTTGTGGGGTAGCTGTGAGGATCAAATGAGTGTGTATATTAAAGCACTTAGAAGATTGCCTGGCACCAGGGTCCTGAGTCCAGAGACTGTCCTGTGTGTGGGGTTGTGGCTGATATTTAGTCGGTGCCAGCAGTGTGCTGGTGAACAGGTTCTTGGAGGTGGTGGGCAGTGGGGAGAGAGTGCTGTTTTGTAGCATTTGCCAATTTCCATGGTGTTAACACTCCCACCATGGCTGGTTTTGAGCCACTACTGTGGTGCCACTAAATGAGGGATAGGGAAGAGGTGCTCATAGTTGGCTCTCAGGAGTTGGTGTGATCTGGTTTCAGCACAGTTCTGGTCCATTACTACTGGTGTGATAAGGCTGCTTAATAAATATTAAAATTTTTCGTACTGGTTGGTAAATAGCCACTGCCTCAAGAGTTCTCCTACTGTTCCGTTGACCCTGGCCTCCCCTCATGATCCTCCCAGAGCTCCCACTGGTCCTTTAACTAAAAGAGTTATGAGGACCCTGCCCCTGTGATTTGGCCAGTATCAGTTCTGATGTGCCAGACCAGTAGATAAATTATTTGGGTATCACAGGTCTATAGACTAGAAGTATCAGGCCAGTAAGCTGAGTGACCATGGCTTGTGGACATGATGCCTGGCCCACCACTGCTGGCTACCTTGGGAGGCCCCATCCCCAGAGTGTTCCCCAGCACAGCCATAAGACAAAGATGGAGCCCTGCATCTATCTGGAGGTTGAACAGGGGCAATAGTGTACATCTCTGTTAATGTAGAGTTTGCACATGATTTGCTTCAGTGATTTAAAAAATGTAATCAATATGACCTGCTTCGCCAGCTTGGAATGCAAATACCATCACATTTCTTTTATTCCTTCAGTTGATTGCTTGAACAATCTTTATTATTCGGAAGATCATGGTCTCTCTTTTGAGGCTTCCTGCCCCTTGAATCGTTGGCTAAGTATGAAGGAGAAGACCTACTTCCAAATGCCAGGCAGAAAGACAACTAGAGTCTGACTAGTCCACTCCCTGGCTGTCTTGGTGGGTGGCTGCTGTGGCGCCCTCACTCAGGACTCCCAGCTTGACCCATGTGCCAAGGTGGTTGGATCTGGTTGGAGCCAGGCAGGTAGCAGAAATGAGTGTGATGAGTTGTATGTAGGTGAAAATAGAGAGTGGTGGCGTCTGTGGTGAAGTGGCACGTGCATTCCCCCAGCCAAATGTGGCCAAATGTGGGTCCTGTGTTGCCAAATTTTCTCATTTTTTCAAAAGAAAGAGGGTATATGTGGAGTTGTATTTTTGAGGCATAATTTAAATACAATAAAATATATAAATCCTAATGATTTTTTACATATGTATACATTTTACATACGTAACCACCATCCATATAGAGATATGGAACATTTCCATCTCTCAGAAAGTTCTGTTGTGCTTCTTTCTAAGTCAGTAGCTACCCCTCCCTCCCCAAAGGTAACCACTGACCTCTATATCCATAAGTGAGCTATGTCTGATCTTGAACTTCTTATGATTAACATCTTACAGTATGTATTCTTTTGAGTCTGGCTTCTTTTGTTCAGTACAGTACTCTTGAGATTTGCCATCTGGCATGTTATCAGTAGTTCATTCCTTTTTATTGCTGAGTACTACCAAATACCACAATTTGTTTACCCATGCTCCCTTTGAGGGATATTTGGATTGTTTTTACTTCTTGGCTATTGTGAGTACAGGTGTTATGAGCCTTCATGTGTAAGTCTTTTTTCCTGGACATACGCACTCATTTATCTTGGGGATATATATAGCATATATACTATATACTATATACACACATTGGAGTAGTATTGCTGGGCCATGGTATAAGTCTTTGAAACTTTATTAGACATGGACAGTTTTCCATAGAGGTTATGTCAGTTTACATTCTCACCAGCAATGTGTGAGAGCTCTAGTGGCTCTATATCCTCACCAGCACTTTCAACCATTCTAGTGGGTGTGTAGTGGTATCTCATTGTGGTTTCAATTTGTATATCCCAATGAATAATGATACTGAGCACCTTTACATATATCTATTGCCCATTCAGTATTTTCTTTTGTGGTGTTCTTTTTCAATTCCTTGCCCTCTTTTAAAAATTGGGGTGCCTTATTTATGTAATACATATATATATAATATATATATATACGTATATATATTCTCTGTTTTTTATGTATTCTGAACACAAGTCCTTTGTCAGATATGTGTGCTGTGAATATTTTCTCCCAGTCTGTGGCTTGCCTTTTCACTTTCTTGGTGGTGCTGTTATTTTTTTCCTTAAATGTTTGGTAGAATCCATCAGTGAAGCCATCTGGGTCTGAAGTTTAATTTATATAAGGTTTTTAACTACAGATTAAATTAACAAAAATAGGATTTCCTTTTTCTTGTTTCAGTTTCAGTGGTGTTTTCAAGGGATATTTTTCATTTCCTCTAAGTTGTTTATTAACATAAAGTGCTTCATAATATCCCCTATTGTCTTTTTAATGTCTATATGATGTATAATAACATCCTCCTTCTTATTCTTAATATTAGTATTATGTCTAATCTCCTTTTGTCTTGGCTATTCTTACTAGACATTAGCCAATTTTATTAATCTTAAATAACACAATTTTCGCTTTTTGGATTTCTCTATTACTTTTATCTATTTCATTGATTTTTTGCTCTTATATTTTAATTTTCTTTCTTCTACTTTGGGTTAAATTTGTTCTTCTTTTCTTAGCTTCTTGAGGTAGAATCTTTGGCCATTGATTTTATACCTTATTCTTTTCTAATAGATACCCTCTATAAATTTATAATTTATAATACCCTCTATAAATTTATAATTTATAAATTTCCCTGTAAGCATTGCTTTAGCTGCATCCCACAGATTTTAGTATGCTCTTTGTTCACTTCAAAATATTTTCTCATTTCCCTGGGATTTCTTCCTTGATGCTTGGAGTTATGTTGTTTTTTTTTTTTTTTTAAGGGTGCTACTTAATTCCTACATATTTAGAGACTTTTAGGTTTTGTTTTGTTGATGATTTCTATTTTAATCCATTGTGGTCAGAGAACATACTCTATATGATTTTAACCCTTTTAGATTTATCAAGACTTGCTTTATGTCTCAGCATATGGATTATTTTGGTGACTGTTCCAAGTAGATTTAACAAAAGTTATGTTCTGCAGTTGTTGAATATTGTTTTCTATGAATATTAATTAAATCTAGGTAGTTGATAATGTTCAGACCTTCTATACACCTCTTGGTTTTTTGACTAATTGTTCTGTTAATTAAAAATATTCATCTATGATTGTAGATTTGTTTATTTCTCCCGTTATTTATTTATTTATTTATTTGTGGTACGCGGGCCTCTCACTGTTGTGGCCTCTCCCGTTGCGGAGCACAGGCTCCAGACGCGCAGGCTCAGCGGCCATGGCTCACGGGCCTAGCCGCTCTGTGGCATGTGCGATCTTCCCAGACCAGGGCATGAACCCATGTCCCTTGCACTGGCAGGCAGACTCTCAACCACTGCGCCACCAGGGAAGCCCTTTACTTATGTTTTTGCTTCATGTATATTGAAGCTCTGTTGTTAGGTGTATATGCATTTATGATTGTTGGGTCTTCCTGATGAATTGACTCATCGTTATAACATGTTCCCTTTATTTCTAGTAATATTCCTTGTCTAGAAGTCTATTTGTCTGATATAAATGTAGCTACACCAGCTTACTTCTTTTTTTTACATCAGCTTTCTTCTGATTAACATTTATATGGTGTATCTCTTTTCACCCTTTACTTTCAAACCATATCTTTATATTTAAAGTGTCTCTTGAAAATAGCATAATTTGAGCTCAAATTTGAGCTCAGTTCTTTATCCAGACTATTTTTTTTTAAATTGAAGTGTCTGGTGTATTTACATTTAGTATAATTATGGCTGGCTTTAAGCTTGCCCTTTTACTTTGTGTCCAATCTCAATCCCTTTCTTATATATTTGTTTCTTATTTTCAGCCTTCTTTTGAATTAATCAAGTATTTTCAATTATTCCTTTTTATTCCTCTGTTGGCTTTTAAACTGTACTTTCTTATATTATTTTAAATTTAAATGTCTATTACAGAAATTATAATATGTATGCTTAACTTTTTCACATTTAACAAATTGTGTAATTAGTATTAGTCCATTTAATAATGTAAGAATCTTGGAAAGTATGATTCCTTTTACTTCCTCTCCCACCATTTGTGTTATTTTTTCAGATATTTTACATACACCAATATTTACCCTTTCCCTTTACTCTTCATTCCTTCCTGAAGATCTGGATCCCCATCTGTTCCTCAGCCAGAAGAGCTTCTTATAGTATTTCTTTTGGTGCAGTCTACTAGTGCTGAATATTCTCTTCTTTCATTTCTCTGAAAATGTCTTTTTTTTAGGCCACACTGTGTGGCACACAGGATCTTAGTTCCCTGAGCTGGTATCAAACCTGTGCCCCCTGCAGTGGAAGTGCAGAGTCTTAACCACTGGACCACCAGGGAAGTCCCAGAAAATGTCTTTAGTTTGCTTTCATTTTTGAATAATGTTTTCACAGCATATAGAATTGTAGGTTGTCTGTTTTTTCTTGCAGCACCTAAACAATGTCATTCTATTGTTTGCTGTAAACAATGTTTATATTACTGAGAAGTTTTCTGTAAATCATATGGTTATTACTCTAAATTTAATGTCCCTCCTTTCTTTGGCTGCTTAATTTTCTCTTCATCTTTGGTTATCAGTGTTTTGACTATTATGTCATCAGATGTGATGTTCTTTGTATTTATCCAACTTGAAATTTGCTAAACTTGAGTCTGTGGATTGATATGTTTCATAAACTTTTGAAAATCCTGGTCATCTTCCCTTCAAATATTTCTTTTGCCTTAATTTTCTCTTTCCTCTTCTTGGACTCCGGCTGTATTTGTATACACTGTTTGATTTTCTTCCCACAACACTCTGATGCTACATTTTTTTTAAGTTCTTTTTTTTTTTTAATTCTCCAAGGACCAATTTATTCAAACTTTAGTTCTTTTTTTCTCTTCGTGCTTCAGTTTCGTTATTTTCTTCTTGATCTTTTTGTTTTGTTTTGTTTTATTTTTTCATTTACTGGTCCTTTCTTCTGCTTTATTCAGTCCATTATTGAGTTGCTTCTTTATTTCAGATTTTTTTTAGGTCTGAAATTTCCATTTGATTCTTCTTTAGAGTTTCTGTCTCTGATGAAATTCTCCATCATTTTACCCATCATGTTTATACTTTCTACTTATTTCTTAAAATATTTATAATTGTCATTTCAAAGTCCTTGTCTGTTAATTCATTATCTAGGTCATCTGTAGGTCTGCTTCTATTGACCATTTTTTTCTTGATTAGAGTTGTCATCCTTCTTTGCATTTATTGTCATTTTGTATCAAAAGCTAGATGTTTTGTAGAAGAGAACAGTAGAAACTGAAGTAGGTAATATTTATCCCCAGAAAGGTGATGTCCTTTTTTCTCTCAGCAGTAAAATAGTGGTTTCATCATCATTGGTTTCAAATGCCTTGAGGATGGGATCAGGCCTCTTCTCTGGGATCTAAATATTAAATGATTTTAATATCTCTCTCTGATTTCCTTTCCTGCTGTCATATTTTCATTCTATGGGAGACTTCTTGCTCTCTTTCCAGCCCAAGTCCACATGCTGCTGCATAGTTGATAAACATCCTATGGGGGAGGATTGGCAGGTAGTGACTGCCATCTCTACCTGAGGGCTCAATCGGAACCCAATTCATTATGCCAGCCCTTATGGTCATTATGAGTTAATCTGGTTTCCTTTTAATTCAGCAAAATACCCCTATCTATTACGAGTTTGCTTCTCTGCCTGCCCATGTTCCCAAGAATTAAAACAGCCACTGGTCTCTATTCATTTATGAAAGGCTTGTCTCTGTCTAGAATTTAGTTCATTTAGATCTCTCTCCATCGTTAACTCTTTGCTGGGTTTACAAAATATGATTTTATGGTTTATCTGATGTTTTCTCATTGTTATGGTAAGAGTGACTGTCTTTTATGACCTGCTCTATTAATTGGAAACCCAGATGATTGTTCTTTTAGTGTGAAATCATCTCATTTTCAGGGTAGCAAAAAATTCCAATATTTAAAAAATGTTATGTAGGATGAAGGAAATGCTTTTGTGGGCTAGATTGCTTTAGGCCATAGGCCATATGTTTGCATCTCCTGATCTAAAATAATTCACCCTCCAAAATTTACAAGCAGCTCATGCAGCTCAATATCAAAAAAACAAACAACCCAATCCAAAAATGGGCAGAAGATCTAAATAGGCATTTCTCCAAAGAAGATATACAGATTGCCAACAAACATGAAAGAATGCTCAACATCATTAACCATTAGAGAAATGCAAATCAAAACTACAATGAGATATCATCTCACACTGGTCAGAATGGCCATCATCAAAAAATCTACAAACAATAAATGCTGGAGAGGGTGTGGAGAAAAGGGAGCCCTCTTGCACTGTTGGTGGGAATGGAAATTGATACAGCCACTATGGAGAACAGTATGGAGGTTCCTTAAAAAACTACAAATAGAACTACCATATGACCCAGCAATCCCACTACTGGGCATATACCCTGAGAAAACCATAATTCAAAAAGAGTCATGTACCAAAATGTTCATTGCAGTTCTATTAACAATAGCCAGGACATGGAAGCAACCTAAGTGTCCATCGACAGATGAATGGATAAAGAAGATGCGGCACATATATACAATGGAATATTACTCAGCCATAAAAAGAAACGAAATTGAGGTATTTGTAGTGAGGTGGATGGACCTAGAGTCTGTCATACAGAGTGAAGTAAGTCAGAAAGAGAAAAACAAATACTGTATGCTAACACATATGTATGGAATCTAAAAAAAAAACGGTCATGAAGAACCTAGGGTCAAGACAGGAATAAAGACACAGACCTACTAGAGAATGGACTTGAGGATATGGGGAGGGGGAAGGGTAAGCTGGGACAAAGTGAGAGAGTGGCATGGACATATATACACTACCAGACGTAAAGTAGATAGCTAGTGGGAAGCAGTCACATAGCACAGGGAGATCAGCTCGGTGCTTTGTGACCACCTAGAGGGGTGGGATACGGAGGGTGGGGGGGAGGGAGATGCAAGAGGGAAGAGATATGGGGACATATGTATATGTATAAATGATTCACTTTGTTATAAAGCAGAAACTAACACACCATTGTAAAGCAATTATACTCCAATAAAGATGTTTAAAAAATAAATAAAATAATTCACCATTATTGATGAGATAACTGTGAATTATTGTAGTATCTTACTTCTCTCAAAAATGGTTTGAGATTTTTGTTAAAATCTGCCTGTACTTAGAGAGTCTATCATGCTTATGTTCTTCACATATTTCACAAGTGTTATGATAGGGAAAATGTTAAGAATCTGCTTGTTAAAGCCATTTGTGCCCGTGGTCAACAGTCTTTCAACCACTTAAGTCCTTGGATCACAGCGAGCCCTACCTTGAATGCAAATAGGATGGGATCTCTTTGTGGGGGGAAGAGAAAGAACTGACATTGCTAGGGTTTGTGTGTGTGTGTGTGTGTGTGTGCGTGTGTGTGTGTGTGTGCAGCGTTGGGGGATGGGGAGCACTTAGGGAAAATAATTAGCTGCATAGGGCTAACTGGTAGTCCAAATTGTCAAGTCCAGTATAGTGTATAATCTTAAAGACCTGGACAGAATGCAAGGCTGCTCTTTTAAGTCTAGTGAGAGCCTGAGGCATGGATCAGGAATTCTGTCAGAAGGATCCAAAAGATAGAGAACAGCCCCAGGGGCAGAGGCCGGGAAATGAGCCATATCCAATGTAACTAACACACTTCATTTCAGCAGATCTCATTGTGATAATAAAATCATATATATATATTTTTATCTATCTCATTGTGAAAAGTTAATCTGACTCTTCTCAAATATAACCCTTAATGAGCTCTATGATAAAACTCTTGACAGAGCATATCCTTCTCCAGTATTTGAAGTTTTGCCAAAAGTTTTTACCTGGGGGCTTATAGGTAGGTGATCACTGAAAAATCAGGAACCTGTTCTTTTGAATATGGAGGGGAACAGCGGGAGTGAGAGGTGAATAGTGTCTGAGTTCATTGTGATGTTCATATTTGTTACATATTTCCGATCTTGGGCCCCAACCATGTTGATCATAGCTCAGGTTGCTATAACAAAATACCAAAGACTGGGTGGCTACAGCAGATATATATTTCTCATGGTTCTGGAATCTGGGAACTCCAAGATCAAGGTGCTGGCAGATTCAGTTCTTGGTGAGGGCTCTCTTCCTGGCTTGCAGATGGCTGCCTTCTCACTTTGTCCTCATAAGGGGGACCGAAGAAACTCTGGTGTCTCTTCCTTTTCTAATAAGGGCACTTAGCCCATCATGGGGGCTCCATCCTTAATATCTCTTCTAAACCTAATTACCTCCCAAAGACCCCATCTCCTAACACCATCACATTGGGGGTTAGGGCTCCAACACATGAATTTTGGGAGACATAAACATGCAGTCCATGGTACTTATTGATGATTTATATCACACCATCTCTTTGTCTAGTCAGTTCTGCAACATTTTCTTTCCTCCAATTTGTAGTCTTTCCTGCACATCTTCATTGTGACTGTTTCATTTCATCATGACAGTTTATTTCATTGCATCTCTAAAGTTGTATAAGTAGTTCCTTTGTGGTTTCTCGGAGTTCTTATACTTGGTTGGCCATCTTTTCCCTTCTTGAAAATTTAAAACCTTTAATTAATTAAATAAATGCACAAACACATACAGATTTTTCTGCTTTTGATTAAGCAGATAAATGATCCAAACAATGCAATTTTTTTTTTTTTTTTTTTTTTTGCGGTACGTGGGCTTCTCACTGTTGTGGCCTCTCCCATTGCAGAGCACAGGCTCCGGACGTGCAGGCTTAGCGGCCATGACTCATGGGCCTAGCCGCTCCATGGCATGTGGGATCTTCCCGGACCGGGGCACGAACCCGTGTCCCCTGCATCGGCAGGTGGACTCTCAACCACTGCGCCACCAGGGAAGCCCAAAACAATGCAATTTTTGTGAATATTTTTATGTACTGCATTAAGAGAAAAATAAGTGACATGCTTAACGTGGCACTTTGTAGAAATTCAAAGGTTAATTTAGAAGATTAAGTAAATACTTGGAAATGTATATCGTTTTTATAAACACTTTTATATACAGTTCAAAATAGGTGACACATTTAATATCAATATGTAAATATTCTAAATTTAATTTGGAAATATTAGGTAAACAAATGCTCAGAAGCATATCAATTCTTTCAAAGGCAGTCACCAAATGGATAGGCATGTTTTCAGTGGCTGTAGTTATTAATTTAAAAATGCATGATCAGTGGAATCTTGGGGAAATAAGCCTTTGGATTTTATACGTCAATAAATTAGGTTCATAACTCAGCCCTGCCTTGCTCCAGCCTCAGTAGAGACCTGAAGGGTGGCAGGAGGTGGGGGCACTAACAGAGAATCCATTAGGTTGCCTGGCACCACAGTTCTCAGCTCAGCATTCATTCCTGTCCCCAGGGTTTAGTCCCCAGGCCACATGACCTAGCAGCAAGACTATCTCCAGATGTGTAGGGATAGAGACCCTGCTGGCCAGTTTACTGGGTGGGCAGTGGTTTATTGTGTCTGAATCTAGCTGGGCTGGGGCAGCAGGGACCCAAACCATGGTGCTGATGTCCTCTCCTTGTTCCCCTGGGTGACCACACAGTGGAGAGGAAGGAGCCCATACTTTAGGCTGAGAAGTCCTAAGTTCCCTGATAGGGATAGAACCCACACCCTCGGCAGTGGAAGTATGGAGTCCTAACCTCTGGACTGCCAGGAAATTCCTGACTTGGAACAATTTGGATGGGTTTTTTTGTGCCTCCTGACTCACAACAGGATGCCTTGAAGAATCCTTCAATAGGTTCTTTGGAGAAGACCACACAAGCCAAGTATTTCACTTCATGGTTGCCCCCTACTATTATGGCTCTTTCATATACATACCCTCACCTACTGAAGACCATGAAGCAGCATCAGGACCCAGATCATTTTCTCCCCAGTTTTACTGAGGAAAAATTGACATAGAAAATTGTGTACAATGTGATGATTTGATACAGGTGTATATTGCAAAATGATTACCGCAATAAGCCTAGTTAACACATCCGTCACCTCACATAGTTACCATTTTTTTGTTATTGCTGTGGTGAGAACATTTAAAATCTATTCTTTCAACTTTTAAGTATACAATACAGTATTGTTAACTATAGTCACCATGCTTTACAATAGATCCCAGAACTTATTCATCTTGTAATTGGGAGTTTGTCCACTTTGACCAGTACCGCCCGATTTCCCCCACCTTCCAGCCCCCTGCAACCACCAATCTACTCTCTGTTTCTATGAGTTTAGCTTTTTTATTTATTTTTTAAATTTTTAATTTTTTTAATTTATGGCATGCAGGATCTTAGTCCCTTGACCAGGGATTGAACCCGTGCCCCCTGCAGAGGAAGCATGGAGTCTTAACAACTGGACCACCAGGGAAGTCCCGAGTTCAGCTTTTTTAGATTCCACATGTAAGTGAGATTATGCAGTATTTGTCTTTGACTTATTTCACTTAGCATAAGGCCCTCAAAGTCCATCCATGGTGTTGCAACTGGCAAGATTTTCTTCTTTTTTGTAATGGCTGAGCAAACCTTTCAACAGGATACTGGTCTGCTGTTCAGCCAGATGTACCTGTCCTGTGACAACGACTCGCCTTCTCCCCAGTGGCACCAGGCCTGAAAACTCTTTCTCGATGTCGTTTACTGCCCTCTCCCTGCCCTCTTTTAACCAATGCTGGGACCTGATGTCATGCAGGGAATCTTTTCTGACTAAGTAGGGGAAGGCCTGAATCATCTTCTCTTTTACATCCCATCCCACTAACACTGCCCAAGATGTTCCTCAACCAAGGAACCTGGAAGGGCAGACTGTAGAAGTCATTTAGATGCAGAGAGAGGACGTGACTTGTCCACCCTCATTTGATGAGCTGGTTTCCACTTCAGGACAAGCAATCAGGTCTCTGCATTTCAAGTCCAACCCTCCTTCTGCTACCATGTGACTAGTTTTTGTTTACATTCTGTATTTTTGCATGGGACATCCTAGATACTTTTAGACCAGTGTGGTCTGTCTTGACATTTACACTCCTAGGGAGCAAGGATGGTGCTGTTTGGTTGAGTCATAAAGCTACCTCTGGTTTGGCATCCTGCTCATGCAAGAGTATGACAGGACTTTCTGATGGCAGGCTGAGGATGGAGAGGTTGTGTGGGGCTACAGGTTCAGGTGAACCAAATGCCAGGCTGGTCAGTGTGGGACACAGGATGGGTTTGTGTGAAGTGTCGGTGGATCACTCCCATAGGGACTCAGTTAAGTTCCACACCTGCGATAGGGACTTTCTTCTTTGAACTTATTGTTCCACCCTGGGAAATGGGACTGATGCCTTGCTCTCATTTCCTTGTTGGAGAGTATACTTGAGGGCAAGCTCTCCCAGTAGACGGTGAGCTTTTTGAGGGCTGGGGCCAGTCAGCAGTGGGTATGTGAGTGCATCTGCATCTCTGCTTGTACAATCTACTTATCCGGCTCACAGCGCTCCCAGTGGCTGGAAGGGACTCTCTGTTCCATGGCACCCTTCTCCCCCTTAACCTCAGCTACATTGTGGATGAGCCAGAACCCACATAATACCTAGATGAAGCCAGTCTACGGAGCAGACTGGACACACGGTTATGCCACCCAGGGACAGGGGACAGAGAGGAGGAGAGATGCCCTGGATGATTTTCCAGCTCCTGTGAGAGTTACTTTCACTTCCTGCTCAATATTTCCTTGGGTTTCCCTGGTAGCCCTTCCATCACACCCTCTACTAGTTGAGCTTATCTGAGGCATTTCTGTTCCTTGATTAGGAACAATGATTAGGACAGTGTCTCACACGTGCTGCATCCCCAGCTTCTCACAGCAAGCCCCACGTGTTTGCTGAATGCAAATATGTTTGCAGCTGAGGGCTGTGCGGCTGTGATGGAGGAGTGTTCAGCTGTCCAGCGGGCCCAGGGCCCATGACCAGGGCTGTAGACACAAGCTTCTTAACTGGATGGGGACACTGGAGAGGGTGAGCCGCTGCGTGTTTCTGGGATGTCCCTAAGGGAGGCTTGGTTTCAAGGACAGAAGGCAAATAGCTCTAGCAACTCCCCCCAAAAAGGGGGACTTGGGTGTTGTGCTCTCCAGTGTTCTTACCTACACTTTTAGAGCCCCTGGGCCTCCCCTTTGCCGAGGTTCTCAAGTTGCTCCCTGGTCTTCCTTGGGACCCATAATCCATCTTGCCTCAGTTCTTTGAGTCTCAATTAATTGCAATCTCATTCTCTCTCCTCTTCTTTCTCCTTTTTTTTTTTTTTTTTTTTTTTGGATGTTGAAACCTGCACACCTACCCATCAAAGAGTCTGTAATCCAAGGTGGCAGATATTCTCTGCTTCAGCCCTGTGTCCCCCGGGCCCAGCCTAGCTCCTGACCTCCAGTAGCTGCTCCCCAGCCCTTTCATAGGGCTGGCACCTGTGTCTTGCAACCTGTTCTGGGCCGGGCACATGGTAGGTGCCAGGAGACATTTGTGGCATTGAATTTGGGGAGCATATACCTGATATAATAGGATGCTTGTCAAGGGGGACTTAGGATTGTAGAGCTTCAAGTTGGTGGGGGACTGGAGGAGAGGGGGAATGGAAGTCTGGGAGAAAGACAGGGCTATGGTAGGTGGTGGATGTAACCAAAGACACGTTTTGGCAACTGAATTAATCAGGATCATCCAACTGCTGCAGCAGAGAAGTTCAAGATTGCAAAGTCCTAACACAATAGAAGTTTATTTTTTGCTCAGATGTGTGTGTTTGACAGGTGGCCTCCCATGTGGTAATTCAAGCACCCAGACTCCTTCCATTTTGCAGCTCTACCATCCTCTAGGACCTCAAAATACTTTGCTAATGGGATGCTCTACATCCAAGTTAGAGAGAAAGAGAGAGATAGACAGAGACAGAGAGACAGACAGACAGAGACAGAGACTGAGAGAGACAGAGAGAAAGAAACTTGTATGGGGGCTTTTATGGGTCAGCCCTGGAAGTGTTATCTTTCACTTCCGATCACATTCCATCAGTGAGGCTAGCAGCCAAGGAGACAACTGCCACTGAAAAGATAGTTTATTACTCACAGTTCCCAAGAGGAAGGGTCATGCTAGGCCATGTATGACCACATGGGGAAGCAGTAGGGTCAGTTAGGAAGCAGAGGGAGAGAGAGGGGAACTGCAGAAAAGCCTTTATTGTATTTTCAGTGGGGAGGAATGGGCGTGGCAGGGTAAGCAGGTTTAGGATTGACTAGTTTGAATAATTTCTGGGGGCTCAGGGTGTAGGGGTAACCCCTAGTTGTCTGATACCTGGCCCTGGGGTGATTAGGGCAGAGGGATGGTGTCCCATAGGATAAGATCCTGAGAATTCAGGGGTTGGGGGTTTGGGTTTGGACTGGTTAGTTTGCATATGAGAGGTGTGCTCTTGGGAGAGTTTACTGTCTCTAGAAATCTGCTTACTCTGGGAAGGCAGTTTCCCCAGGGTCAGTAAGGACATCAGAATAAAAAGGCATACTTAATTCAGTGACCACACAATTATAACAAAGGCAGGGAAATATAATCTAGATGTGTGCCCAGGAAAAAGAGATCAGTTTTGGTGAGCACGTTTAGTGTCTACCTCTACAACTTAATTAAGTGGCAAAAGCTTCAAGTTTGGAGTTAGAAGATGGGGATTGAACTCCTGACCCTATGGCATGGAACTGTGTGAGCTTGGATGAGTCACTTTCTCACAACATCAATTCCATTAGCTTTCAAAAGGGGAAAATAATTGGAGCTTCATCTCATGGCATTTGTTGTACAAGATACTTTTGGCACACTCCAGAGTGTTGTTCAAATGCTAACTGTGTTTTTGTGGTCTTTCCAAGTTTTCAGGGGGCCACTGTGGCTCTGGAGACAGAGCTCTGCTGTCATTTAAGCACAGGTCCCACCCCCAACATGCTTGGAGTGGGACCAGAGAAGCAGCTGGGATGACCTGTTTCCCCAAAGCCACATGCAGAGGCTCAGAGGGTCTTTACAAGAATGGCTCAGGATTAACAGATATGGCTGGGGTATTTCATGCCATATCCAGCTGGGAACACACGCGGCTCAATGGGAAAGATGGTGATTAGTGACTTTGCCAATCCTTTTTAAAAATGATTCTTTTTCCCATTTTAAATCAGTACATGCTCATTAAAGAAACAGGGTTAAATATAGAAAAATACAAAGAACAAGGCACTCCTTGTACCACCACACAATCACTAGTAATATTTTGTTTCTGCTTTTTTTCCTTTTGGTAGTTTCCCTCTGTGAAATGGCTTTTAATTCATTTATTCTTAATCAAGAATTCAATCTGATACATAATACATACAAAATTCAAATGTTACAGAGGGGTATGCAGTAAAAGAGAACTCTCCCCCATCCCAGTTCCCTTCCTGGAAGGCAGCCTTGGTTACCAGCCCCTTGAGTTTCCTTCCAAAGTTAATCAATGCACATATAAGTATATGCATGCATATTCTTTTATTTTTAAACACACATTCTCTCATGGTATACACCCTCTTCAATAACTTGCTTTCCCCCATAATAATGCATCTTAGAGAATGCTCCACGTCAATTCATGGGAGCTGCCTCAGTCATTTTAAAGGCTGTATAATATTCAGTGGTATGGATTGTATCATAATTTATTTAACCAGTCTCTGATATTGAAGGATATTAAGTTTGTTTCCAGTCTTTTGAATTTTTCACAATGCCTCAGTGAATATTCTTCTACATATGTCATTTCATATATGGGCAAGCATATCCGAAGGATAATCTTCTGGAATTGTAATTGCTATATTGAAGACTCTACACATTTTAAATATTATGGTTTATTGCCTCTATAAAGGTCACATGCATTGAAAGTGCATAGAAGGAGAATGTCGGCTTCTTCACATGCATGCCAACAATCTGTTAGTTAGCTTTGTCAAGTTATCCAACCTGATAGGTTTTGTATGTTTAAAATCCATTTTACTCCAGTTACTGTTAACTATTTTATCTTGTCTATATATTCCTATTAGACTGCTGATCTTATTGATTTGTAGAAGCTCTTCATATATTAAGGGAATTAAACTTTTATCTGTGATATATGTTGCAAATACATATTACATACATATTTGTTGCAACAAATATGTTGCAAGAGTTTGTTACTCTTCTTGTGTAACTCTTCTTTTTTTCACAGAAGACTTGTATTTTTCGTCGGTGTAGTCAATCTTTTCTATCATAGTATCTGGGTTTGTATTATACTTTTAAAAATATCTTTCCCACTCCAAGAATATAAAAGTTCTCCTGGTACTTTTGTGGTTTTATTTTATACATTTTAACCTTTTTTTCCCATCAGGAATTTATTTTGGTATAAGGAAGAAGGTTGAGATTAAACCTTTTTTTTTCCTGGTAGAGACACAGCTTATTCCAACATCATTTATTGAATACTGCATCCTTTGTTCTACTGACTTGAAATGTGATATTGACCATGTGCTATATTTTTGCTTGTATTTGGTTATGTTTCTAGAATCTGAAATCTGTTTCATCGATGGGTTCTCTAAAGGTAAAAAATAGACTGAAGGAGGGAAGGTCTATGTGAGGAGGTGATATTTCAGCCGAGGCTGGCAGGGCCTTTCAGGTGGAGACAACAGCATGTGCAAGGGCCCTGAGACAGGAGAAGACTTGTTTGCATTAGAGGAAGTGACAGAGAGAAGCCTGTTGTGACTGGCCCCCAAGTCAGGGAGCAAGTGGTACGAGATGAGGCATGCATTTGGGAGCCTTTGAAGGGTCTTAAGCAGGGGAGTTACCCAGTCCAGTTTACATAGGTATTTTAAAATCTCTCTTTTAAAATGCTCAAGATGCTTGTTGGATGAACAAAGCTACTATATGTAAGTTTCATTCTGCAGGACCCTTCACTCTTCACTCTTCACTCTTCACTCTTGGGGTTTCCAGCACAGCCACCAGGCCCTCCCGCTCCCTCTGCCTCATTGTGCAGAAAGCAGTGAGACTGGCATATTAGCCAGTAATTAGCTTTTAATTAGAAAAGCATGGCTTTGCCTTCATGAAGGGACAAATACCTTTAAAAATCTAATTGCTTTAATTGAATGAATCTTTTACCAGATAGTTCTGAAAATTCTAGTCCTTTCATTCGAAGCCCCATCGAGCAAAGCCATTTGAAAATGCTCAGTTAATATAGCAGTCACTGGAGTATCGTGTTGAATATACGTAGTTGTTTTATCATGAAGGGTAGCCTGACTCTTGACCAGAACAATGCTTTTCCTGCTCAGGGCCTCTCTTGTAGGTTCTCTTGAGCAGTGCTACTCAAAGAAAAGGTCCCAAACTAGCAGCATCAGCATCACCTGGGAGCTTGCTGAAAATGCAGAATCTCAGGCCCCACCCCAGACCTCTTGAAACAGGATCTCTGAGGTTGAGACCAAGAAATCTGTGTTTTAAAAAGCTCTCCAAGAAATTCCTAGGCACACTCAAGTTTATATTCAAAACTCAGAAGGTAACTAAGAAGCTTTGTCCCATCAGCCTGTTGGAGAGAGGGTCCCCAGCAAGACACCCTCACAAAGAACTTGTAGTCATATGTTCACTGTACAAACAATTATGGAGCAGCTAGAGAATGCTAGACACTTCCTAGGGATTGGGGATACAAGAGAGTTCCTGTCCGTTAGGAATTTTGTCTAAGAGGGTTTTTTGTCTTTGTTTTTGAATAACGTGAATGGAGTCATTTTAGAGGGAAGTCCAGGATTCTGTGGGAACCCCAGTGGGTGTATCTGAGGTGTTTTTTGGTCACCCAGCATCAGCTTTCCCTTTTGGGGGGTACTTTCCTATGCTTTGGGGGAATCACCTCTTTCCTACTCTCAGTCTTTTATGTTTCAGGAAAAGCTGGGCCTACCCCAGACTTCCAGGGTGGTTGAAATTCACAACCCAGGTCACAGAGATTGCTGTAGCAAAGGACCCAACCCCCTACCAGAGCCAATGAGAGGCAGTGTGACTTCAGTGGATTTTTGGGAAAGAGGCTCTCCCCATTAGATGTGAAGTTGAGTTCGTATGAGGTCCAGAGCTGCTGCAGTCCTTGGCAATCCTGAGGAGAGAGGCTGTCTGAGAAGGCAACCCATGAAGGAGAAGAGAGTCAGGCTAGAACACGGAGTCACGCAAGTCCTGGTGACATTGTTTAAGCCCTTGCTCCAAGCCAGGCCTGAAGCCAGCCCACCCCCTGGAATTTTCAGACATGGTGAGGTAATAAATTTCCTTTTTGCTTAAGCCAGTTTGAGTTGGGTTTCTTATACTTACAACCATAAGAGTACTGATTTTCAATATCAGGACAAAATTATAATACTGTATTTTACTGTTTATTTTATGTGATGTGAAAATACTAGCATTAATACTCGTGTTTAAAAATTAAGTATTTGAAATTCATTTTTAAATAATCAGTGAAACTAAAACCATAATACCTTCAAATATAAAATACGTATAAACATATTACAAAACATCAACTAAAAGTGTTAAAGTATTAACATTATACAAACATTACTAAGCTAATATCATCCTGATACACGGTATTAACCATGACTAGCCCTGCTGCTTCCACTCCATCCATGCCTTATCTCCTGGTTCAGCTAGCAGCTCCTCCTGTTGTTTCCTTTAGGCCTTGGATGGTTAAGGTTGCCCTCTGTTGCTAGTCTCTGTGCAGCACTATCTCTTTTTTGTTTTCTCTAAACCCTGCTCACACCTTTGTAAACTGCCCCTTTATGAAACTCTTTTCAATTACCTAGTTTGAGTGTGCCATCTGTTTCCTAAAACACATCTCAACCCCAAACCAGAAACACTCATGGAAGTATGTTACCTGCTGCAGCATCCAATCTAGCTTGAGGGGAGGGTGATCAAGGCAGGTTTTCTTGGGGAGAAGCTATGTGCACTGTTTTGGAGGGATGGATAGGAGTTAGGCAGGAAAATGGTGATACAGCTCACCCCTCCAGACTGATCCATGGGCTCACCTCCTCCAGGAAGCCTTTCCTGATCTGGAGGAGCTGGGAGATGACAGGGAAGACATTCCAATCAGAGAGAGCAATACAGAAAGCAATACACACCAGAAGGCTGAGAGCTGCAGGTGTTTCAGCAAGATATGAACGTAGGTCATAAGGAGGAGTGGAGGTAAATGGACGGCTAGAGAGGTTGGCAGAGTCCAGGACTCTACTTTGCCCAACATATGATGTGTTCTTTAGTATCTGGCCAGATCGAGGATGATAACAAGTCACCCATGGGGCGTGGACCATGTCTTCTGCTTGGATGTTTGAATTGGTGCTCATCCTTGGTGAGAGTGAACCGGGTTGTGGTTGGTCCATGGGTTTCCCAAAAGCCCAGGAAGACCCTGGAGGGACCCTTAGTGCAGAAGACTTCTCTTTCTAGGAGCAAAGGGTAGGGGATCCTCTCAGCTCTGACCAAAGGGCTTGGCCAGTAAGCTCAGGAGGTGTTTCTTGATGAAATGATTGTGCCACTGAATATACATAGAGGGAACAAACAGCTGAAGCTGGGGATGGAAAGGAAACTAGTTCTGAAACTCTTATCAGCTAACCATGCCAAAAAAAAAAAAAAAGTCATTCCAAATGGCTGTGGCTAATTAATGGCCTTGAAGGGTGGCTTCTGGCTGTGTGCTTAGACACAATGGTGAGCTTGGGAGCCAATGACTCCCAATGACTTTCTGCCCTCAGCTGTGCAAGGAGATGGAGGCTCAGTTGATCTGGGAAGAGGACCTGGGAATTGGGGGGATCCTGACATTTGGAGGACACCTTCTCCCATGATGCTCCAAACCTAAGACAGAAGGAATATGAATACTCAGGTGTGCTCACCTGAAACACAGGTAGACTCAGGAAAACCACAATTTATTTCTCTTTGACATGTGATGGAGAAAATGGGGGCAGGAAAGGAGAGGGAAAGAAAATAGCTATTTATTGAGTACTTATGTGACAAACATAAGCTAGGTTCTCTTAAAAACCTTACAAACATTGAGAGGTAAGCGTTTTATAGATGATAAAATAGAGAATGAAGAGGTTAAAAAATTTTCTCAAAGTCACACAACTAGTAAAGGGTGAAGTTGGGATTTGAACCCACGCCCACCTGGCTCCAAAAGCCATACTTAACTCTTTTACTGAGGGTCTAGTTGTCCTGAAAATTGACATTAATGGCGTCTTTGATTTAAGATCTAAACAGCGTGTGCTGAGACTGACACTGGGCCTAGTTCCACTGCTTACTGGCTGAGGGATGCTGGGCAAGGTCTTGAAACTTTGTTATTCAGCTTTTGCAGCTACAGCTAACAGTGGATCATTGTCATGGAAGATAATCTATTTAGAAGTTGTAGTGCAAATGGTTGCCAGAAAAGGATTATAAGGAATGGCAAGCTTTTCTTTGTCTTCTATGTTTGCCACCTTATTCCCTGGATGGGGACAGAATTTCTCCTTGGTCAAGTCCCATATTGATACTTCCTTGTGCGTGTCTTTGATTCATTAACTTAGGAAAGGCTGAGAAGTGAACTGACCCTTTTGATCACTGTCATTTCCTCATCTCTGCCTTCCCCATCTAGCCTCACTCTGGAAGCACTGGCCCAAGTGATTTCCAGGGCCTTGGCTAAGGGTTTGCCTACCCGTCCGTGGTTTGAGGCTTGCCCTGTGCCATACAGCTGGCACCACCTAAAACTGGTCTGGAGCCATTTTCCCTCAGCACTTCACATGCCACATGCCAGCTTGCTCCAGATTGCCCCAGCTTCTGATCTTCTATTTCTGACTTGGCAAATCAACCTTCCTTCTTTCCTCAACTCCCCTTTGGAGTCTTCCTCCCACTACCCTGCCCCTGGCTACCTGTCCCACCTGGCTCCTGGAACCCTCTACCTCAGTGCGGCCTAGATGGCCTTTACTTCCACTAGGTTCATTTTGGCTCAGTGGGCAGGACACAGGAAGAGTTAAGGCTTCCCATATTATGACAGAGTCATGGTCTTCCTGAGGGGCTATAAATTTGGACAGGATTGAACATGTCTGGTCTCAGGTCTAATTTATGAATTTCACCAGTTGAGTTTGGGAAAGCTGGTGTGTACTTTGGTTTTTTTTTTTTTAATTCACTATTTTATTTCACTTCATTCTATTTTATTTTTGGCCACACCATGTGGCATGTGGGATCTTAGTTCCCCAATCAGGGATCAAACCCGTGCCCCCTGCATTGGGAACGTGGAGCCTTAACCACTGGACCGCCAGGGACGTCCCTGGTGTGCACTTTGGATAATAGAGTAGCCTCTGAGGAGAATTCCAGACACTGAATCTGAAAAGGAGCCGAGGGACTTACTCCAGGGTACCCCTTTCATAGATGGGAAAACCAATGGCACACAACTCATTTTTGGCAGAACTGGAGCCAGAATTCAGATATTAGATTCCCATTTTGATACTCTTTGTCCCATACTGTATAGACAAGCAAGTTTTTCTTTGCATTTAGGATGTTTTTTCCCCCTAAGAGGGATAGTCATTTCTTACTGTCAATTGCAAGCAGTGGAATGGATAGAGAAGAAGATCAAATACAGCAAAGAGGTGATGTGTCAGGCACTTGCTGGGTGCTTTTACAAATATCTCAGAGACAACCTACCAGTGGCTTATGAGGCAGATCTTTTCTGGATCTACTTTAAAGATCTCGAAAACTGAGGCTTAGAGAGGACAAATGACTCTTTAAATGACTACTCGTAAGGGGTGGAAGAGAGCTTCCAGTGGTGGCTTGTTTGCTTCTAAAGGCCAGTCTTCTCCTAATGCCACACTGTCTTTTAAAGTGTGTGTGTACATGTATGGGTGTGAGCATGAGTACATATATGAGTGTGAGTGAGAAAGTAAGTGTGCATGTGTGTGTATTTGCAAAACTTTCCCAGACACAGGTGGACAGAACAGAAGCCCTGAATGGAGTGGCAATGGTCCATGTCCCAGGGCTGCTTGATGGAAGAGGACGAGGGTGCTGATACATGGAAGTTCCAGGATGGCTGGCTTTGCATTCCTTCTCATTAGAGCTGGTCCAGGCTGCCATGTCAGGAATGAGCTGAGAGACCTTGAGTCAAGGCAGGGTGGCCAACCATCTGGGGGTTACGGAAAATCCTCTGTCCTGAAAGGGGCCCTTGATATTATCCTCAAATGAGGTTATACATGCAGTCCAAGATCTGCTGACAAGATGGAGAGGAGAAGACATTCATCACATGGCCCTGAACACATAGCATTACTGAAGCACACAGCCTGCAGTGCCCTAGGAATTAATAGTTCATAAATCCTATCATAAATCCTATCATTATTTTGTGGATAATTATATTACATTTAAGACACATGATGATAATTTGTTACATGTAAACATTTAGAACAGCTACAAATACGGGGACTTGGTGATAACCATTTCTCATTCTTTAATATTCTGGAAGCCTCAAAACTGCAAGTGGTCTGGGTCTCTCTTGACTTCTGAGGACCCCTGAGTGTGGGTGTTTATGTTTCTGGGATTGAGGATGCTTATTTGTGTGAGTGTGGGTGAAAGAATGTGTTTGTGAGCCTGTGAAGGTGTGTGTGTGTGTACGTGAGCATGGGTTTGTGTGTGTTTGTGAGAGAGTGTGTTTATATGCTGCTGGGGCATCACAGTAGGACCACCCCAGCCTGTGGGGACTGGTAGGGGGAGGGAGCTGTCAGAGTGCTGCAGTCCTAAGACCTCAGGGGCATAACTTGATTTGATGATTTGGCCCGAGTAACCCTCTCAAAATAGAAAAATCAAGGACCCAGTGTGGAGGCAGCCTGTCTGGGCTCGGGCTGGTAATGAGGACTAACAAGGGTTGATGGAGCCCGGGAGCGATGGGCTGAGATGGCCCCGAGCTGCCTGGCACCCTGGGCCCTGCAGCCACCCAGTGCTGCCCAGCCTGGCCTAATGCTATAACCCACAGAGATCCTCGTTGATAAGGGCTGAGGGAAAGGGAGAGAGCAGCTTTGCAAGCCACGGCAGAAGGACAGCCGGCTCTATGGAGCCCCAATAGGAAGCTGCCTCTGCGGGCTGGCAAAGCTGAGATCCCTACGTGGAACTTCCTAGAGGGTACCTCAAGTACCTATGAGGACAGGGGGTCTTACCTATCCCTTGAAAATATATTACATAAATACATGTTCATTTTAGGAAATTTGGAGATGCAGAAAAAAGAAACAGGTTTACCCAGAGATCCCTGCTGTAGACATTTTGTTTGGTACCCTGGGGATCAGGATATAAAGTCGGTCCATAAGGAGAAGTATTACCCTGGACAATTCCTCAGGAATGTGTCACATTGGGAGTGGACATACCACTTCTCAATCTATACAACCCAACCATTTTCCTCTGGGGTTGGACCAGATCCCTGTTTGGTAATTGAGCCCCAGAAAAAGTGGTTGCTTTTAGGGGGCAGGTAGTATGAAAAATGCACATCCTGAAACATTAGATTACACTCAGCATGGGAGGATGCTCACGTCCTGGAAGGCAAATGGGAATTGAGAGGGAATTTCAGCAGCCTCGTGTCCCCATCTCACTCATGGGCTCAATGAGTAGAGTGGCAGGTCAGATCTGCACTATTTAAGCTTTTCTCTGTCTCCCACCCCCACCCTCTGTGGAGTGCATAGAGGTGAATTCAGAGAAGTTAAATGCATGTATGATGTGACTCCACTTTATATCTTTTCAATCTTCGTCTAGGCATATGAACACATCTATATGATTGATTGGTTGATAAAAACAGGATCATCCTTTATATGCTCTTTTCAGCTATTAGATCCTGGATATCCTTCTATATAATATCCATGTCATCCTTTCTCATGACCTCCTAGTATGCTACTGAGAGGATAATACCATCATTTGTGTAATTATGTAATCCTTTATTGCAGGGCATTTACTTTCAAACTTTTGTTATCTTAATAATTGTTGCAATAAATTTCCTTCTGCAGGACTCTTTGCTTTTCGATCCAATTACTTTCCTAGAAGAAATGTCCTCAGTGAGGAATTCTGCGTCAAACATATTTACCAGTTTAAGTCTTTGGTCCCAGCTCACCTGCTGTTTTCACTCTTATGCAGGGAAGGGGAAGAGCTCAGAAAAATTTGATCAGTATCCCAGAGAGAGGTGGATTGGTCCTATCTGTGTGGTGAAGGGCATGTGAGAGTAGTTCCAACCTAAACCCCTCTATTTTGTCTTATCATCTTCCATCCACCTCAATTTCCCTACCGTTTGCAAATAGGATGAGCCAGGCTGAGGTTACCCCTGGTTTCCTTGGAGCAATAAAGATGATCCATTACATTTATGGAGTGCTTCACAGATTTTGAAACAATTTTGAGTTTTATCTTGTTGAATCTTCACCAGGCAGGCTTTGTTAGTTCTTCATTTGGCAAAGGAGGGGATGGAGGTCCAGAAAAGTTAAGGGAGTTTCCCAAGTTCACAGACATCAGAATTGGGTACCAGGCCTTCTGAATTTTAGTCCAGCAAACTGAAAGTGCTGCTGGGATCACAAGGTGGAAATAGTCAGGGTCTTAGCTCTCTGTCCCATTTGTAGCTAAAGGGAGGAGCCAGGCTTCCTGGCTGGTGGACAGCTGTTGTTTCTGCTTACCCAGCATCCATTCTCTTTTCCTTTAGTAACATGCTGAATTTGGTTTGAGAACCACCATTAGGTTAGTAGTTGCTAACTTAAAGTATATGCTACATTTTGTCTGGCAACCCTCAGCCTCACCAGGTGTTGTTTCTCTGCTGGTACCATCACTTCAATAGTTTGTTCCTCCGTTCTTTAAGGCCAGGTGCTTTTTGGGTGATGAAATACATGGGAGGAAATACATGGGATGAAACCCATTCTCCCCTTCAGACTTCATCTTGTTCTCCCTGTTTGGGGTATGCATATCACCCAGATCTGGCATATTCTATCCCTTTGGATAACAGTTGATTCAATGATGAACATCTGACCCGAACTGGATCAATGAGATTCAGTCTAGGGACTTATTTTTTTTCAAAGGTGAAACTCTCTTCCTACTCAATTTGGAGCTGCCAGGAGCCACTGTGAGAGGGAGAACCTGCTTCAGAAATCTCATCTGAGGATACCCAGTGCAGAGGAAAGCAAAGCTTGGGGATGGAGACAGCAAAATCTCGATGACATTTAAAAAATATTGATGTATAGTTGATTTACAATGTTATGTTAGTTTCAGGTGTACAGCAAAGTGATTCAGTTATATATATATATATATCTTCTTTTTCATATTCTTTTCCATTATGGTTTATTACAGGATATTGAATATATATCCTGTGCTATACAATAGGACCTTGTTGTTTATTCTTTATATAATCATTTGCATCTGCTAATCCCAAACTCCCAACCCATCCCTCCCCTGCCCCCGCACCCCTGGCAACTGCAAGTCTGTTCTCTATATCTGTGAGTCTGTTTCTGTTTCATTTGTGTCATATCTTAGATTCCACATATAAGTGATATCGTATGGTACTTGTCTTTCTCCGTCTGACTTACTTTGCTTAGTATGATCATTTGTAGGTCCATCCATGTAGCTGCAAATGGCATTATTTTATTCTTTTTTTATGGCTGAATAATATTCCATTATATATAAGGACCACATATTTATCCATTCGATGACATTATTTTATCATCTGGAAATCCTGAAGATGTTGTGACCTTCTGCTTAACCCCTACAAAAGCAACAAATGGGACCTCCACTGCACCAGAACTTCTGTTACTGCTCCTGCAAAACTACCTAAGACCTCACACCTGCTCGTACCCTCACTGTTCTCCCTTCTGCTTTGCCAGTCTCATGCCGACGCATCTACTTAAAGGAAGCTAGTCTCACGTCTATACCTTATTTGAAAGGAAGC
This sequence comes from Phocoena phocoena, assembly GCF_963924675.1. Lineage (NCBI taxonomy): Eukaryota > Metazoa > Chordata > Mammalia > Artiodactyla > Phocoenidae > Phocoena > Phocoena phocoena. Next base: position 137,764,273 of record NC_089220.1, on the reverse strand, counting down.
TGGGAAAATGTAGTTTTTGGATTATATCTCAGAAAGGCAGGCTTTACAATGTGGAAGCATTCAAAAATTACAGATGTTACTACGATCTACCCCTTGGCTGCCTAGCATCCATATATGCTATGTTTTCATACTTGCATTTCCAACCATAATAGTAGCAATAACCTGTGCTTGCTTAAAATGATACAGCTATCACTTGGACAATCAAAATGTACTTCCTCAAAGGAAGGACCCAAAGTTTCATTAGTTTCTGCACCTAGATACAAGTTCAGGTTTTCTGGGTGATGACCGTATCTCCTCTGGTTGTCATAATATCATACTGGTACTCTGTAGCCTGTGGACTAAATTGTAGACTCACATAGACTATATAAAATATTAGAGAAAAGGGGAAGGAAGAAAAAAAGAAACTTTATTAAATACTAGATATGTACATGACACAGCGGGCAAAGAAGAAAATGTGGCTAACTGCCACAGAACTTACTGATGCAGCTGGCTGTGACACTGCGAGGGCGTTTATAATGTTCTTCCTCCAGTGCCCATTTATGTTCCCTTTGTCTTCAGCAAATCAGCTGCCTGTGATTCTTTATCTGGTGGGGTGACCTAATCTTCATTCTTGGGGAACCTGAATACTTACTGGCTCTGTCCATATAGGGTTAGAACTGTTAACTTTTTATCACTGGATATGGTAATTTTAGATGTGCCCCAGGGGGGTCCCTTGGTTTACAGAAATAGTCCTTTCTGCCCTCATGTGTGACAGCAGTCTACTTTGATAATCCGGATCAGTCATTTTGTCCAACAGGACATAAGTCTCATATGTCCATGTTGAAGTCTCAGGTTCCAATTCAATGGGCCTATTATTGTGTCCCCTGGTAAAAGAATCCCTCCCATTGGTTCAAAGGCCTTTACATCAGTAGAACCCAAAGTCACAGAAGGCAAAAATTTAGCAAGTGGTTCATTAGTCATCATGATGTGAGGAGCTGCTCCCACCTCTTATTTCTAGGGGTGAAACTGTGGTCATTAACTTAAAGGATATAAAGATGTAGACATAGAGAATGGACTTGAGGACACGGCGGGTGGGGGGGGGAAGCTGGGGCGAAGTGAGTGAAGCATCGACACATATACACTACCAAATGTAAAACAGATAGCTAATGGGAAGCAGCCGCATAGCACAGGGAGATCAGCTGGGTGCTTTGTGACCACCTAGAGGGGTGGGATAGGGAGGGTGGGAGGGAGACTCAAGAAGGAGGGGATATGGGGATATATGTTTGCATATGTCTGATTCACTTTGTTGTACAACAGAAACTAACACAGCATTGTGAAGCAATTATACTCAATAAACATGTATAAAAAAATTCTGAAAATGAAAAAAAAAACCTTGAAGAATAGACTACATTTTGTAGGGCTACATTTTGTGAGATTATTTAATAACCTGTTTATTGTGAGCTTCCTCCTCAGTAGAAACCACAAAGTATTTCCACACTTTGTCTGTTCTGAGAGGTCCATTCACGTGCCTCTTCTCCAATAGTCCTTGTCACCAATCCTCCAATCTAGTTATCTTCAAGTCTGATCAAACCCTTAGCCACTGCCTGTGAAACCTAGAAGATCCACAACCCAGGGCATCTCTCTTTCCATATGAAGTGGAACATGAGATATACTCTTACAAGTGTGCCCCCTGGGAGAGATTTGTTTTCCTTACTGTTCTTTAGGACTATCTCTATGTGGGCTTATAGTCCATTTTCGTCTAAAGCCTGCATATTGTGCAGAACTACCTGATAATGGGGCTCTACTTTTTACCTTTTCAGTCAGCTGGTCATGTGGAACACCTCTTAAGGCTCTAGGCATAGGCTGAAGGAGGTATGGAAATGTGGAGGGAGTAGGCATCTTGGGAATATGAGTCATGCAATTTTCTTGTATCTATTGGATCAGCTAAGTTTATACATTACGTACCACTTCCATCTGATCATGAAGTGTTTTTGGATACATCGTAATGCTGGCTAGCCACCCCTAGTTAGAGATGGGCAACTTAATTTCAAGGCCACCAGTTTTCCCATTGTTTGACATTTTTGTCTCCTCCAGGGCCAATAACAAGCTATGAACTGTTGAGGTGACATCACCAAGATGACGACATAGTAGTTCTTGATTTCACTCACGCTCACAAGAAAAGCAACTAGCAGCTATTCATGGACAAGACACCAACGAGAGAATCTTAGAACCATATGGTGAGGTTTCCCCAGAGCCTATGGATCCTTCAGTGGGAAAAGAGAGCCCAAGGGGCACTTAAGCTCCCCCAACATTGTGGGTCACTTCTTGGGAGTCCCCATTCTGGTCTGGCCCCCTGGGGTTTGCAGGGGAATCTGTGGGGTTCCATCAGTGGGATTCTGGTTGTGATGGAGAATGGGGTATGGGCTTGTAACAACTAGCACTTGGATCTAGGCAGACCGAGTTCTCCCCTGCAGATCACAAACAGTAGCCCAGCCAGCACTTTGCTCATCTGCAGAACCAAGTCGGTGGTGCAGTCCGGCCAGGGTAAAAGCAGCCTGGCCCTGCCTGACCAGAAGGGCTAGCAAGAACACCTGGAAGCTGTGTAGCCCATACCGCAAACAGTCAAGAGAACATCTGCCCACTCAAAGGGCAGGGCTTTGTTTCAAAGCCCCAGATGGTTCAGCTGTGGTGCTCATATTGGGGCTGGCCGTAGGCTCTACAAGGCTCTCAATCAGCCACAAATTTACCACGTCATGAAGTCCTAGTGGCAGAGCTTTGCACAACATCCAGGGTGTGGCAGAGCCTTCTCTTGCTTGTATCCCCCACAAAACTGGCAGTCTTATGGGCTATACAACCATGAACTGATGAAATAACCGTGGCGGGACTCATATCCAACTCCAATAACCTTTACTTCCACAGGCTTCTACCCTAGCAGTGGACCATGGTGATATTCTGTGTTGCCAGTGATTAGTGTTAGCTCTGAGCCAGGGTCAAGTAGTCCCTCAGAGTTCTAGGAATTCCTTTCCCCCACCCCCCTAGGGTACAGTGATCCTGAAACATAATTTGTGTCCTTTTGGTAACAGTCAGGTGAAAGTGTTATGGCACGTGCTTATAATGTTACTACATAATTCTTTTTTAAGGGTACCCCATCTCCTTTTCAATCAGAAAGGTCTGGCTCTTTGAACTGATTTAGGGCTGGGAACTGGGTGAGAAGTAGTGAGTTTCTATAATAGTAGCTCCAATCAATCTTCTCTGCTCACTAAGTCTAGCTGGATTGTTGTTGTTGTTGTTGTTATGCACATTGAGTAAAACCTTAGGGGGTAACCCACTTGTTTAAGTCATAGAGGCCTAATTATCTCCAAAGATCCCTATAGGTAAAACCCTGTAGGTAAAACCATTTTGTTTGTTACTCTGGCTCTGCTATGTATTATGGTAACTGCATCTCCCTTTTCTTTGGTATTTGAGTACATCTACTTGACCTTTGTCATCCTGTTTCCATCTTTGTCACTTAAATCAAGGAGCTCTTTATAATGGCAACATTTCCTACTTTTATACTCTACCCACAGTAGTTAGTGTGATTTTACCTAATGTGATTTTAAAGGGTATTGGTGCTCTTCATCGTCAATGTATTTCTCAATACTATGATGAAGAGATTATCTTCTGAACTGACTTGTGGGTTATTTTTGGGGTGGGAGTTGTGAACACATGATAAATTTTATACTCTTATCTCCCCAGCTTTTTGGATTCTTTCCTCTATATTATATCAAGTTCTTTCTGGCATCTCAAATTCATGTAGGTTCCTGTTGACTCTAGTTTTAGTCCATCAACCAAGAAAATAAATGGAATCCTTCCCAGTAGCTTGAGTCAATATTTTGCATCCAGAATCTCTTGTAGATGTTCACACATAGAAAATTTGACCTGATCTAAAATTATGTCCCTCTCTCCCTATTCTAGGTCCATGAGACCCCCTTCATTCCCACACATATTCCTCATAATTTTTTTAAAGTTTTATATTAACATACAGTAAAATCGACTCTTTTTTGGGCATATAATTCTATGAGCTCTAACACACATATAGATTCATGTGATTACCACCACAATCAAGTTACAGAATAATTCCCTCACCCCCAGAATCTTCCTTGTGCTACCCCTTTGTCATCATATTCTTCCCCACACGTAACTTCTGGAAACCATTAATCTGTTCTCCATCACTGAAGTTATGTCTTTTTGAGAATGTCATATAAGTGGAATCATGTAGTATGTAGCCTTTCGAGACTAGCTTCTTTCATTTATCATAATGCATTTGAGACTCACCCACATTGTTGTGTGTATCAACAGTCTGTTCCTTTTTACTGATGAATTTTCCATTGTATGGATATACCACAGTTTGTTCACTCTCTCACCTTTTGAAGGTTATACCTAGGTTTTGGCAATTATGATTAGAGCTCCTATAAACATTCATGTATAGGTTTTTGTGTGAATGTAAGTTTTCATTTCTTTAGGGTAAATACGTGAGGAGTAGGATTGCTGGGTCATATGGTAGGTATCGGTTTAACTTCATAAGAAAATGCCAGACTGTTTTCTAGAGTGAATATGTTATTTTGCATTTCTGCCAACAATGTATAAGAGTTTCAGTTCCTCACCATTCTTGGTATTGTCAGTTTTCTATTTTACGTTAGCCATCCTAATAGGTATGTTTTAATTTGTGTTTCCTTAATGGCTAGTGATGTACATCTTTTCATGTGCGTATTTGTCATCCATCTATCCTCTTTGTCCAGGTGTTTGGCCCATTTTAAAATTGAGTTGTCTGGTTTCTTACCGTTGAGTTTTTAAAAAATACATTCTGGACAGAAGTCCTTTGTCAGATACGTGATTTCACATATCTCCCAGTCTGTAGCTTGCATTTTCACTCTCATAACAATGCCTTTCAAAGAGCAAAAGTTTGTAATTTAGATGAAGTCAGTTTTTCTATACAGATCATGCTTTTGGTATAGATCTTTGAAACCTTTGTGTAACCCAGACCACAAAGATTTTTTTCCTGTGTTTTCTCCTAAAAGTTTTATACTGTTAAGTTTTACATTTAGATCTCTGATCCATTAAAGAAAATAAGTTGTGAGGTTTAGAATGAGGTTAATTTTTTTTGAGCATGAATGTCCAGTTATTGTAGCAAATTTGTTAAATGAGATACTTTCTTCACTGAACTGGTTTTGCACCTTTGGTCAAAAGCAGTTGTCCCTAAATATGTGTTGATTTCTACTCTCCCAGTTCTGTTCCATTGACCTATCTGCCTATCCTTTTGCCAATACTACACTGTCTTCATTACCCTAGCTTTACAGTAGACCTTCCTATTGGGTAGTATGATTCCTACAACTTTTTTCTTGTTTTCCAAAATTGTTTTGGTTATTCTAATTCCTTTGCCTTCCAGGTAAATGTTAGAATTAACTTGTCTATATCTATAAAAATTCCTGCTAGGATTTTGAATGGAATTGTATTGAACTATAGATCAATTTGGTGAGAATTGATATCTTTATCTGGTTGAGTCTTCCAATTCTGCTATTGGACCATCCAGTGAGTTTTTAATTTGTGGAATTGTGCTTTTCAGTTCCAAAATTTTTATCTGTTTCTTCTCTTTTTTAAAGAAATCTGGTTCTCCTTTATAGGTTCTATTTGGCAGAGACTTTGTATCTTTATTTTCCTTTTAATTGATCCTTACTTCTTAAGCATTTTTGAAATAACTGCTTTAAAGTCTTTGTCTGATATTTCCCACATTAGTGACATTTCAACATTGACATCTGTTGGTTGTCTTTTCCCATGTGAGTTGAAATTTTGGGGGTTCTTCTAATACTGAGTAATTTTAAAAATTATATCCTGAACATTTAAAATATTACTTTAGTAGACTCTAGGTCTTATTTAAATCGTAGGGAGAATGCTGATATTTTGTTATGGCAAGCAATCGACTCAGTTAGGTTCAGACTGCACATTCCAACTAGCCTTTTGTGGGTTGTTGTTTTCAGTGCCAGTTGGGTCTTCATAGTCTGTTCTGCTAATTGAATGTGTCACAACCTGGTCTGCCACCTGGTGACCAGTCTGGGGCCTGAATGGTGGTCCATCTTATAGTCCAATTCTCAGTCTTTGGTATACTGGTTAGGGCCAGATCCATACATGTACAGCTCAGGGGTGAGTTCAGAGTTTATAAACTACTTTATGGGATCGCTTTCCTAGATTTTCCCTCTCTGTAATCTTTCTGGGATTTTCCAGGTGCTTCTCTTTTTTGTTCTCTAGCCAGAACACTGAGGCCATAGATACTGCCACTCTGTCTTAAATTTCCCACAGCTATGCCTGCATCTGGTAGCAAGTGACAGGAAGAATAAGAGAGACAAAAAAAGCTGTGGGGTTTGCCTCCACCTCTTGGGACCACGGGCCCTCCAGTTGGAGATGAAGTTTTCCCTTCCTCAGAATTTAAGGATCTGTAGGCTCCCCGCTGTTACTTCCTGTTCTATCTCCATGAGATTGCCTGGGGGTTGGAGCACAAGAGGATGGAGAGGAGGGAATAAAAGAAAGAAAGAAAAATGGAGGACTTTCTCACTTTCCCTGAGCGTTAGGAGTTCCCTTTCTTGCTCCTGGAGCCAGAACTAGAGGGTTCCTCCTGAGCATTCTCTGTCATGTTTGGTGCCCACTTTCAGATTTCTGACTTTCTTGAGTCCAGGCTGGGAGATATCATAGAACAAAAAAAGAACACTCACCACCAGGTCATTGATACTTTAAGTTTTCCCCACCTTCTACTAGCTCCATGAATTCTGTCCAGGTTTTATAGCGTTATTAACTTGGAGGTACATAGTAAAGTGTGCATACTCCATCTTACCCAGAACCAGAAGTCTCTTCCCATACTTTGGACAATACAAATGGCAAACTCCTACATTTCTTTTGGTATGTTGGCCATCTTCTGCCAGGTACAACTTTGTAATTGGCCTCTTGGAGATTACTGTCATTTGACCCTCACTATAGATCTGGAGGCAATGAGAGGATAGATTTAGGTGACAGGGAGAATTCTTACAGTGTAACTATGCCAGGTGAGGTCATTACAGGGTCTTTATATGAGGCAGAGCCAGCCTGGTGACACAGGGAAGGAAGCTCAGTGGGCTTTGGGCTTGGAGTACTCAGAGTCATATGGATCCTCCAGAATATAGCTTTTCCAGTTCTTGAGCTCTTACTCTATTCTAACAACTGCCCTTTCAAAAGACATGATAGGGTTTTGAGTTCAAGCTCCAATGTATAATTAAACAAGCTACAGGCAGACTCTGAGTTTGATCTTAGTTACATCAGCCCTGCTAGAGATAAGAGAGTCATTCTTTCTCAGTAGTCATAGAAACTCTGGTTCTCTGACCATACTTTGAGCAGAAAACTTAAAACCCCAGCCTTTTAAGTTTTATTCTCTAAGCTTACCATTGCAGTTATAAATCCTAGTCTACACAGTCCTTGTATTCCTCAAGGCTCTAATAATGTTCTATCATAGCTGCCACTCTGACCACCAAAGTCTTCATTCCGTGCTCTTCATTTCAGGTCGACACAGGCAAAATTTAAGAAATCATTTTGTCTCTAAGTGTTATAAACTAGCAATATCACATCTTTTATTGATAACTGTATCCTTACCCCATCAGGATAGACAGCCTGTTAATCCTGTATTCTCATTTCTTCAAAGATTTATTGCTTTTTATATTATTTACTGTTTTGCTTAGGGTTCACCTGCAGATGACAGAATCCATTTTGCCAAGTTTAAGAAGGAAGAGAATTAAAATAGTATATATGTGTGTCTTAGTTTGTTTGGGCTGCTGTAACAAAAGTACCATAGACTGGGTGGCTTATAAACAATAGAAATTTGTTTCTCATAGTTCTGGAGGCTGGAAAGTACAAGATTAAGGAACCTGCAGATTCAGTGTCTGGTTAGACCTGTTTTCTGGTTCACAGATGTCTTTTCACATGTCCTCATATGGTAGAAACAGCAAGGGAGCTCTCTGGGGTGGGGTCTCCTTTATAAGGGCACTAATCCCATTCATGAGGGCACTACCTTCATGGCCTAATCGCCTCTCCAACGCCCCACCTCCTAATACCATCACACTGGAGATTAGGTTTCAACATATGAATTTTGGGGGACACAGACATTTAGTCTATGGCACTGTGGTAGGCAGAATTCTAAGATGGTCTCCAAGATTGTCTCCCCTTGGAGTACATGCCTTGTCTAATCCCCTTTCTTTGAGTGTGAGAAGAAACTTTGAATATGACAGGATATTACTCATGTGATTATGCTTATTATATGGCAGAATGGATTTTGCTGCTGTAATTAACATCCCTGATCAGCTGACTGTGAATCAATCGAAAGTGAGACTTTTCTGGGTGGGCCTGACCTAATCAGGTTATCTTTTAAAAGTTATGAGAAGAAAAGCAGATGCCTTTCTACTGGCCCTGAAGGAGTAAACTGCCATATTGTAGAGAGGACCATGTGGCAAGGACCCAAAAGCAGTCTCTAGGAGCTGGTAGTAGCTCCCAGCTGACAGAAAAATAGGGACTGTAATCACGTGGCCATGGGGAAATAAATTTTGCCAATAACCTGAGAGAGTGTGGAATTAGAGAGTGTGGAATTAGCTGTGTCCTGAAGGGACACAGCTGCTGACATCTTGATTTCCATGAGGTCCTGAGCAGAGGACCTAGCTAAAAGGTGCTGGACTCTTGATCCATGGAGATTATAAAATAATTAACGTGTACTGTTTTTTTTTAAACATCTTTATTGAAGTATAATTGCTTTATATTGTTGTGTTAGTTTCTGCTGTATAACAAAGTGAATCAGCTATATGTATACGTATCCCCATATCCCCTCCTTCTTGTGTCTCCCTCCCACCCTCCCTATCTCACCCCTCTAGGTGGTCACAGAGCACCGAGCTGATCTCCTTGTGCCAGGCAGCTGCTTCCCATTAGCTATCTGTTTTACATTTGGTAGTGTATATGTGTCAGTGCCACTCTCGCACTTCGTCCCAGCTTACCCTTCCCCCTCCCTGTGTCCTGCAGTCCATTCTCTATGTCTGCCTCTTTATTCCTGTCCTGCCCCTAGGTTCTTCAGAACCATTTTTTTTTTTAGATTCCATATACGTGTGCTGTTTTAAATTACTAAGTTCATGGCAATGTGTTACACAGCAATAGAAAACGAATACAGTATACTAACAATTTTCAGAATTCCTAGAAGGTTCAGGACCCAAACTTGAAAGCCACAAAGCTGAAATTGACACAGCCAGGAGATATACCCAACCATACAGTGAGACTGCAATCCTGCTGCTTCTTTCATCTGATGCACAGCATTCATGAAACCAAACATCAAACACCATGAATAAAAGCTGTGCACTATGGCAAGACTCAGATAGCATGTTGTCATGATGCTTTCTCCTATTTCTGTGAAATAGGAATCATAATAGTACCTACCTCAATAGGAATTTATAAGGATTAAATGAAATAAAAGTTTTAACGTATTTTAGTAATACACAGTTCCTAACGTTCTATATGTATTAACTATTGTTATTCATAATTGACTTGCCCAAGACCACAGAACTAGTGAGAAGCCGAGTAGAGACTTAGTTTTGTGTCTGTCTGCTACCAAATTCCATTCTCCTTCTTTTCATGCCTTCTTCACTTTAGCAGGAAGAGTGATCCAGGAACCCAGTAAAGAGACTTTGCCCATTCCCATTCTTAGTTTCTCTGAGGAGATAAAGATTCACCTCAAAGGGACAGAGAAAATTCTACATAATGGAGCATAAATGTTTTATGAATTGGTCTTCACTGAGTAAATTAAAGGGTCATTAACATACTCATTAACAAGTGCTGCACTTTGTTTGGAATTCTGAAAATGACTGGACAGTGCACAATCAAATGAGCTCGTGAGGACTTCTTGAAATTCCCTAGATCAGCATCCTTGCTTTCACAATTTTCTTTCTCTCCTGACTTCTGCCTCTGGTGTCTTACACCATGTTCCAAATATATGTCTTTTTCTCCTTTACTAATTGGAATTCTTCTCTGCCTGTCACTGGGAGGAAAGGATGTGAGAGTTTGGAACATCTGCCTTTACTGGCTAAGGAAGATGTGTGTCTGTGTGTGGGCATAGCATTGGTGGAGAGCAAGGCAAATGGTTTGGTGAGAATGTTTTAGACCCTTAGAATTGATAAAAAGGAGAATAATTCTAATAAGGGTACAGAGTGAAGGGGCTAGTGAAGCTGATCCAAACCAGGCGGTAAAATGACTTAATAGTATTAAGAAGGAATCTACTTATCCAAGTGCAAAAATATGATCATTATAAAACTAAAATATTTTAAGTCAAAATTTTAATTAAAAATTAAAAAATATTATAGAGACACAGATGTAGAGAACAAACATGGACACCAAGGGGGGAAAGTGGGGGTGGTGGTGGGATGAATTGGGAGAGATTGGGATTGACATATATACACTAATATATGTAAAATAGATAACTAATAAGAACCTGCTGTATAAAAAATAAAATAAAATTCAAAAAAAGTATTAAAGGTGGCAGTGATCTGAGGTGCTATTTTCAGGGAGAGCCATGCATAGCCAGTGACTGTGGAGAGGTCTTTGAAGCTTCTCAATGTAGTCAAGGTTTGAGCAACATACAGGTCAATACAAACCCTAAGTATTAGTCTCAGCCCTTGTTGTAAACAACTTGCTCTGGCTGATTCAAACCAAAATGGATTTACCAGGAAGGCTACTGGGATACTCACCAAATAAATGACAGAAATCAGGAGGACTGAGTTTAAGTGATGAAATATATGGAGAACTGACTAGGATGTTGCTCAATTTGTATGATAAAAATATTTCAAGAGATTTCTGGTTTCAGATAATGGCAGAGGACCTTATATCAGACTAACTTTCCTAGTGACAACAATTTTACATTCTTGGTAAAATACAAAAAAATAATTACTTGAAGGCATAGTAGAGTGACTAAAAGCAGGCAGAAACTGGAGGGGCTGCAATCTAAGAAAGAAGTAAACACCCTAGGTAAGACTCACAGTTCCCTGTCCTTCCCCTGAGGGCACTCCCTAGTCTGTTCAATGTATGGGAATAGAGCTCATACAGAATTACTAATGGACTGAGGAGACAGATGTTGGAGTTCAGGGCTGCTAGAATGGCTGAAAGTTAAGGGGGGATATCCAGGAAAAGAGGGAGTCATGTAAGAGGGAGCTCCCAAATCTGCAGATCTTTTTTCAAATCCTTAGCTGACTGTGAAGACATAGGGCAAGACTCCAAGGAATCCCAGAAGAAAACACTAGCAATCTTACTAAGCAGATATTACAGCAACTCCCCAGTGCTGTGGATACATGATTTAGAGTTCAAGTTCTGCCAAGGTAAAAGAGCTTGACAATATCTTAGGCTTTTTGTTAAAATGTGAGAAGGGTCAAACTCTGGGAGTAAGGACTATGTACAAGGACTAAAGACTGCTCCTTAGGATAAAAGAAAAACTGAAAAGACCTACCTTAACAAAACGTAAAATTAAGCTTCCACAAGATCAGGGTTATCTGCCAGTAATTTAACTGCTTACTAGAACAAGAATCAATACTCTTCTAAGGAAGATAATGGTATCCAGAGCCCTACAACATATCATCCTCAATGTCCTAGATGTAATAAAAAAATATATATTATTTGATATGAGAAGAAACAGGAAAATGGGACCCAAAGTCAAGAGAAAAAACAGTAAATAGAAACAGACCTAGAGATGATCCAGATGTCAGTTTTAGCAAAAACTTTAAAATAATTGTGATGAATATGTTGAGTCTGTAGGAAAAGATGACATAGTGGGTGAGGAGAAGAGGAATTTCAAAAGATATATGAAAACTGTAAAACAGAATCAATGGAAATGCTAACACTAAAAAATAAAATATCCAAAATAAAAATTCTGTTGGATGAGATTAATGCAGATTTGACAGAATAGAAAAGAGGATGAGTGAATTTCAAGACAAGTCAATAGAAATTATCTGAAGTGAAACAGAGAGAGAAAAAAGGTGAAAAGAAAAGAATAGAGTCTTAACAACCTTTGAAAGAAATATTAAGGAGCTTAGAATACATGTGTTTGGAGTCCCAGAAAAAAAAAGAAAAAAAGAAAGAAAAAGGAACGAGAGCATGGGGTAGGAAAAATAACTAAACAAATACTGACTAAAAATTTCCCAATTTGATCAAAACCAGCAATTTATAGAAAAAAAGAGAGCAAAGCCCAAGGAAGATAAATACAAAGAAAATCACACATGATCAAAATGATGAAAGCAATGGATAAGAAATAAGTCTTAAAGGCATCCAGATAAAAAGTCTAAAAAAGCAGCATACAGGGGAAAGATGATAAGAATAACAGCTGACTCCTCATAAAAACATTCCAGAAGAGAATGGAATGACATATTTAAAATCTGAAAAAAATAATCAGTCAACTTAGAATTCCATATCCAGTGTAAAAATCTTTCAAAAATGAAGGCAAAATTTTAAAAAAACAAAAATGAAGGCAAGAATAAAGATATTATCAGATAAGTGAAGGCTGAGAGACCTGCACTGTAAGAAATGCTAATGGACATTTTTGAAGAAAAGGGAAAATGATGCCAGATGGAAATTTGAATCCAGGGAAGAAAATGAAGAGTAATAAAAATGTAAATATATGGGAAAAGAAAGATTAAAAATTACTTAAATGACAATTCTCTAGAATGAAAATAATAACAATGTATTGTGTAGAAGGGAAATATATGACAACGATAGTACAAAGAGTGGGGGATGAAATGGAATTTCACTGTTGTACTGTTTTACTTCACACTTCTTGTGTGTGAAGTAGCATAATATTAATTCAAGGTACATTGTGCTAAATAAAATATGTATATTGTAATCCTAAGAGAACCACCAAAAAATAATGCAAAGAGGTATGGCTTAAAGGCCAATGGAGGAGATAGACTGGAATACTAAAAAAAAAAAAAAAAATTGATTAACCCAAGAGATAGTAGGAAAAGGAAGAACAGAGGAACAAAAAACATAGGGGACATATAGCAAACAATAGTAAGATGATAGAACTAAATCCACCATATCAATAAAGTTTTAAAATGTACATGGAGACTAATACTAAACACTCCAGTTAAAAGATAAAGATCAGAGGGATAAAAGAGTAAGACCCAACTATATGTTTTCTATGAGAAACTTACTTTCAATCTAAAGACTTAGACACATGGAAGGATGGAAAAATATATAACTTGTAAACACTTAGCATAAGAAGACTGAAATGGCTATATGAATATCAGACAAGTTAAAAAGTATCACAGAGATAAGAGGGTTATTTTATAAGAATAAATGGGCCAATTCATCAGGAAGGTATAACAATCCTAAATGTGTGTACGTCTACTAACAAGCTGCAAATATATGAAGACAAAATATTTGGAAATAAAGGAAGGAAAAGAAAAATCTATAACCGTTGTTGGATATTTTAATATTATGTCACTGTCATTCACAGAACCAGTAAATAAAACATCAGTTAGTATGTAGAAAATTTGAACAACACTATGAACCAACTTGACCTAACTGACAATTATAGAACAATATACTCAACATCTGTAGAATGTACAATCACATTCTTTTCCAATGCATATAGAATGTGCACTGTACTAGAACATATACGGGGCCATAAAACTAGTCTTGATGAAATTCATCAAGAATTTCAAAAGATTGAAATGATACAGAGTATGTTCTCTGATCACAATGAAACTAAATTAGAAATCAATAACAATATTTGGAAAATCCCCAAATATTTGGAAATTAAACAGTACACTTCAAAGTAACCATAGGTCATGGAAGTAATCATAAGGGAAATGAGAAAGTACTTTGAACTAAATGATACTGAAAACACAACATGTAAGAATTTGGGATAAAAATAAAGCATTATAGCTTTATATCAGCTTGAAGTGCTGATATTAAGAAAAAACGTTTAAAATCGGTGATCTGGCTTCCACCTTAAGAAGCTAGAAAAAGAAAGAAATAAATTAAGCCTAAAGTTAATAGTGAAGAGGAACTAATAAAGATAACTGTAGAAATCAATAAAGTAAAAAATAAGTCAGAGAAAATGGAGGTAATAGAGAGTCCAGTGAACTTGAAGACAGATGAGTGGAAATTCTATAATCTGAAGTAGAGAGTGAAAATGATTGAATAAAAAAGAGAATAGAGGATCAGGGAGCTGTGGTACAACATCGAAAGGTCTAATGTCTTTGGAATTGGAGTCCCAGAAGGAGAAGAGAGAGAGCATAGGGCAGAAAAGAAAATATTTGGAGATACAACGGCTGATTAATAAACCTGACAATATTAAAAAAAAAAAAAACAACCTATGCCCAAGTGCCCAGGCCACACCCCATATCCATATCATCAGAATCTCTGAGATGGGACTCAGGCATCAGTATTTTTTAAAGCTTCCCAGGTGCAGCTGAGGTTGACAACTACTGACCTAAAAAGGACTGGGGCTTAAGCAAGATACAGAAGAGATTATATGGTTCTTCTGTGCTTATTTGCTTGTAAATGTCTGTTCAATAAATGTCTCCATGAGTGGAAGAGGAAAAAAACAGTCATGTAGATAGCACCTAAACAAACAAACAAAAAAGATATAATGGCTGAAAATTGCCATTATGTGAAGACATAAATGGACAGATTCAAGATTAATGACTCTAAGGATAAATATAAAGAAAATTACATCTAGGCAAATCATAGTCAAAGTGCTAAAAACCAAACATAAGGAGAAAAGCTTGATAGCAGCCAGAGAAAAGTGATACATGTATGGTGCCAATGACTCAAATTTCCACTGACTTCTTATCAGTAATCATACAGGCCAGAATACAGTGGAAAAACATCTACAATGTGCTAATTTGAAAAAAAAAGGTCAATCTAGCATTATATCTCCCGTGAAAATATTCTTTAAGAATGAGATGAAATAATGACATTTTCAGATAAAAGAAATGAGAGAATTTGTTGCCAGCAAACCTGTACTACAAGAAATGCTAAGGGTAGTTCTTTAGGTTGCAGAGAAATGCGTCAGGTAGAAATTCTGATCTTTAGGAAGGAATGGAAAGCACCAGAAATGGTAAATAAATGTGTAAATATAAAAGTCTCACAAATACAAATAGTTATAAAGTATCTCACAAAGAAAACTCCCAGCCCAGATGGCTTCATTGGTGAACTCTATCAAGTACTTAGGGAAGAAATATACTAATATTAAATAAACTTTTTAAGAAGACAGAGGAGGAAGGAATACTTTTGTTCATATCAAAACCAGAGAAGGACATTAAAAGAAAATAAATTACCAGTATCCCTCATGAATATAGATTTTAAAATTCTGAGCAAAATATTAGCAAATTTGGTCTGGCAATATAGACAGTGAATAATATATTATGACTAAAAGAGACTTATTCCAAGAATGCAAGATTGCCATAACATTTGAAAATCAATCAATTAAATTCATCACCTAAACAGATTAAGGGAGAGAAACTCTATGAATAGATGCAGAAAAAGTCAGAGCTGCCAGCCCAGCAGGAGGTTGATGTCACCTACAAGAGTGGAAAATTGTGGTCCCTCGACTGATTTCCAGATTTCTATCAGTTCTTAGACCCAGAGCTCATTGAACGGAATTATGGCTTCCAGGGAGCACAGTAAGGATCCTACTTAACTAGAAATTGCAACTACCACTTGGCAACTTTTAGGTCCTTATGCCAGTGAAACCAATAGAAAAAGAAAGGAGTTACTGGGTGGGGGAATAATTGACTCTGATTACCATGAGGAGCTAGGTTTGATGCTACATAATGGGCACAAGGAAGACAATGTCTGGAACCTAGAAGATTCACTGGGAGCTTATTTTGGTGCACAGGCAACTCTAGCAACAATGGCTCTACAAGGTCTAGGCAGCTAAGGAGTTAGACTTTTTGGGTATGAAGGTGTAGGTCACTCCGGCAGGGAAGGAATGCAGACTAGTCAAAATGGATGCTGAATGAGTGTGATGGTGAATGTCAGTTATAACAACTCTAGGACCAGCTGCAGTAGTACGGATGTACCAAGTTTGGCTTACTAACCTCCTTTAGTTCTTTTTGGAATATTGCAATTTGCCATTACCTTGAAGAACTGGATTTTCTCTCTCACCTCTTGGGGAAGAATTGAAAGTGTACTGATCTGATATAAGATCCATGTATTATAAATGGGTATGAGCAGATCTGAAAGGCACAGTGGATAATTGTACTGGACCCCATTTGTGTGCCACCCCAGGTCTATGTGGCCACACCTTCCCTCTGCCTGGGCCTTGGTCACTTGCCTTGCTCTTCAGCTGAGCAGCCCTAGCGAGAGCTCACACTATTGTTCCACTCCAAGAAAACCATATCTCCAGCACTGCCATTGCTACCATTGCAGATGAAGGGTCCTTGAACAAGAAGAGACTGTCTGCTCTGTCCTGGACCCCCAGAACCTCTGGCTCCTCTAGAGGTTGCCCAGGAGACCAGGTTACACGTTCCAGAAAAGCAAGGGTGTAAATGCTTCATAGAGCTGATTTTGACTAATGGGAGACGGGAGCTGGGAAGGGATCAACGGATAAATTCTTCTCCATTCCTCCTCACAAATAAACTCTGTAAGAGGTGCAGCAGATGAACCATTAAGATCTGAAGATCTGCAAGACTCAACAGTCAGTTGCATTTGTTATGAAACTGTGGCTTGCTTCTTAAATATCCCCTCTATTTGCTGTCCCTTCTTTCCTGCCTCAGTCTTCTTTTCCCTGGTGTTGCACTCTGAAACTAAATGTCAGTAGGTAAGCTTCTCCCCCAGGCAGGCTCTCTTTTCCAGGGAACGTGGGTTAAGGCAGGTAGTGATAATGTTGTTAATGAGGATATTGATGTGGTTGTGATGAGGCTGGTGAAAGTGGTGATGGGGTCATGGAGAATGATGGTGCTGTGGGTGATGATGGTATGGGTGAGAACTTACAAATGTATTGTGAGGAAGTTGAAAGCCTGGGAAGTCAAGGGTTATGGTAGATTGTATAACTGTTCAACTCATACTTGGTATCTTTTTATTTTGTACTCTTCCCTGGGGAAGGATTACATATCACCATCCGTTTGAGCTTAAGCATGGCCATGTAACTTGCTTTAGCCAATAAAGAAGCTGTAAAAGCCAGCGTGTGCTTCTGCCAAGTTCACTTTCCTTCTGTCACGATGATCAGTGATCTCCAGTAGGCTGCTCCTTCAATACGGTTCTTGGAGCAGAGCCATAACTGATCTGTGACAGACAAGCAGCATGAGTGGGATATAATCTTTTGTAACTGAGAGTCAATGAGATTTTAAAGAGTTTGTTACCATAGTGTAATCTAGGATACCCTAACTTATATCTGAGAAAGGAAGTCTGTCCAAGGAATGTGCCTTTGGGAGATTAGTGGTAAATAGGAAAAAGTACTGCCTTAAAAAGTTATGTTCTAAAACTCTGCGACCAGATGGCTTCACAGGTGAATTCTATCAAATATTTAGAGAAGACTTACCACCCATCCTTCTCAAACTCTTCCAAAAAATTACAGAGGAAGGAACACTCCCAAACTCATTCTATGAGGCCACCATCACCCTGATACCAAAACCAGACAAAGATACTACAAAAAAAGAAAATTACAAACCAATGTCACTGATGAATATAGATGCAAAAATCCTCAACAAAATACAAGCAAACGGAATCCAACAACACATTAAAAGGGTCATGCACCATGATCAAGTGGGATTTATCCCAGGGATGCAAGGATTCTTCATTATACACAAATCAATCAATGTGATACATCATATTAACAAATTGAAGAATAAAAACCATATAATCATCTCATCTCAATAGATGCAGAAAAAGCTTTTGACAAAATTCAACACCCATTTATGATAAAAAAGCTCCAGAAAGTGGGCATAGAGGGAACCTACCTCAACATAATAAAGGCCATATATGACAAACCCACAGCAAACATCATTCTCATTGGTGAAAAACTGAAAGCATTTCCTGTAAGATCAGGAACAAGACAAGGATGTCCACTCTCACCACTATTATTCAACATAGTTTTAGAAGTCCTAGCCCTGGCAGTCAGAGAAGAAAAAGAAATAAAAGGAATACAAATTGGAAAAGAAGAAGTAAAACTGTCACTGTTTGCAGATGACATGATACTATATATAGAGAATCCTAAAGATGCCACCAGAAAACTACTAGAGCTAATCAATGAATTTGGTAAAGTAGCAGGATACAAAATTAATGCACAGAAATCTCTGGCATTCCTGTACACTAATGATGAAAAATCTGAAAGGGAAATTAAGGAAACACTCCCATTTACTACTGTAACAAAAAGAATGAAATAACTAGGAATAAACCTCCTAGGGAGACAAAAGACCTGTATGTAGAAAACTATAAGACACTGATGCAAGAAATCAAAGATGACACAAACAGGTGGAGAGATATAACATGTTCTTGGATTGAAAGAATCAATATTGTGAAAATGACTATACTACCCAAAGCAATCTACAGATTCAATGCAATCCCTATCAAATTACCAATGGCATTTTTTACAGAACTAGAACAAAAAATCTTAAAATTTGTATGGAGACACAAAAGACCCCGAATAGCCAAAGCAGTCTTGAGGGAAAAAAACAGAGCTGGAGGAATCAGACTCCCTGACTTCAGACTATACTATAAAGCTACAGTAATCAAGACAATATGGTACTGGCACAAAAACAGAAACATAGATCAATGGAACAAGATAGAAAGCCCAGAGGTAAACCCAGGCACCTATGGTCAACTAATCTATGACAAAGGAGGCAAGGGTATACAATGGAGAAAAGACAGTCTCTTCAATAAGTGGTGCTGGGAAAACTGGACAGCTACATGTAAAAGAATGAAATTAGAACACTCCCTAACACCATACACCAAAATAAACTCAAAATGGATTTAGAGACCTAAATATTAAGACTGTACACTATAAAACTCTTAGAGGAAAACATAGGAAGAGAACTATTTGACATAAATCACAGCAAGATCTTTTTTGATCCACCTCTTAGAGTAATGGGAATAAAAACAAAAATAAACAAATGGGACCTAATGAAACTTAAAAGCTTTTGCAAAGCAAAGGAAACTACAAACAAGACAAAAAGACAACCCTCAGAATGGGAGAAAATATTTGCAAATGACTCAATGGACAAAGGATTAATCTCCAAAATATATAAACAGCTCATGCAGCTCAATATTAAAAAACAAACAGCCCAATCCAAAAATAGGCAGAAGACCTAAGAAGACATTTCTCCAAAGAAGACATACAGATGGCCAAGAAGCACATGAAAAGCTGCTCAACATCACTAATTATTAGAGAAATGCAAATCAAAACTACAATGAGGTATCACTTCACACCAGTTAGAATGGGCATCATCAGAAAATCTACAAACAACAAGTGCTGGAGAGGGTGTGGAGAAAAGGGAAGCCTCTTGCACTGTTGGTGGGAATGTAAATTGATACAGCCACTATGGAGAACAGTATGAAGGTTCCTTAAAAAACTAAAAGTAGAATTATCATATGACCCAGCAATCCCACTACTGGGTAAATACCCAGAGAAAACCATAATTCAAAAAGACACATGCACCCCAGTGTTCATTGCAGCACTATTTACAATAGCCAGGTCATGGAAGCAACCTAAGTGCCCCTCGACAGACGAATGGATAAAGAAGATGTGGTACATATATACAATTGAATATTACTCAGCCATAAAAAGGAACGAAATTGGGTCATTTGTAGAGACGTGGATGGATCTAGAGACTGTCATACAGAGTGAAGTAAGTCAGAAAGAGAAAAACAAATATCATATATTAACACATATATGTGGAACCTAGGAAAATGGTACAGATGAACCGGCCTGCAGGACAGAAGCTGAGACACAGATGTAGAGAACAACATATGGACACCAAGGGGGAAAAGTGGAGGGGGTGGTGGTGGTGGTGGGATGAATTGGGAGATTGGGATTGACATGTATACGCTAATATGTATAAAATGGATAACTAATAAGAACCTGCTGTATAAAAAAATAAATAAATTTCAAAAAATCAAAAAAAAAGTTATGTTCTCTCTTGGAACAACCTTCTGGATTGAAGTTTTGGGAAAATCATAACCCCATTTGAAACTGGCCAAAAGCAAAATGAAGAAAACCATCTTCACGGGCTGAGGCAGCTGCTAGTTCATCCCATCCTTGCACGTCTGTATTAGTGGGGTTCTTCATGAGCTTGGGAGTTCTGCAGAGTTCTCATGAAGTGACTTTGTGTGCTTGCAGTCTGCGATGGAGCTGGGAGAGGAAGATGGGGTTGTCAGGTGGGGGTCTTCCAATATCCTTGAATGCTGCTGGGCTGATGCAGTCAGTCCTGTGCAGAGGGCACAGATCTTTACTTTCCCCACCAGCCCATAGGGGTGTTCCTGCTACTGAGGCATTCAGGCTGATTCTCATTAATGCTCTTTATTTACAGGCAAATGAATCAATTATGGAAAGCATGGTTTTCTCAGTCATTTTTGTCTCCATTATCCATCTGCTGGTGTTCTTGGCCAGGAGTGCCAAGCCCTGTCCTTCTTGGGGTGGTTCGTTTGGAGTTAGAGGATAAGGAGGGACCTGTGTGTGTTGGTGGGGAGTAGAAGGCAAAGGGATAGAAGATGGCTTCATTAGGAACAGCCAGCGGATGCAGACTTGGAGTGGAATAATCTAATTGATTTTGCATCCTCCTCCTTGTCCCTGCCTCACCCAGAATATGCAAATTCTGATTAAAACCTTGCTCCAGAGGACTGTCTCGCTAGCTAACAGGAGTAAGCACAAGTTATGCCATCTTTCAGAACATGGCTGCTTAAAGGTGCATGCTCCGTGCTCCTTGCCCTACATTTTCTTAGTCTTTGTAAAGGGGGTAGTGGGGGGAGGTGCAGTGAAAGCACGAAGGAAAAGTGGCAAGTGTGTGATAGTCATGCAGTCAACAGACATGAATGGGCACCTACTGTGTTTTACTCTCAGGTAATGGAAACTCCTAGAAAAAAAGGCAGTCACGATCCTATTCCTTCACAATGCTCACATTCTGGCAAGGAAGACAAGGGCTTGAACAATTAAAGATGCAATAGGTGCATCTAAGGCACTTTAGTTGGGAACCTAACGTTGCCTGAATGGTCAAGGGGGAAATGATGTTTAAGAATAGACCTGAGAATGGGTAGCAATGAGCGTTAGGGAATGCATTTATGCAAAATACGTTCTTGTGCAGATGTGTGGGTGCACACATACACAGGCGCACACACAAAGTAAAACCATGGATAACGAGGTAAATGAATTAGCACACAGAGTAAATTTTCCAGCTTGCCACGTTTATAATCCACTGAGCACCCAGATTATTTTATTGCCAACAAATTAGATGTAGATTTTCTTTTTTCAAAATTAATTTTATGTTCCCTGCCCTCTTAAGCAGGCTAAGAGTTACTTTCTTCATATTTCAGGGCCTCCACTGTGAATATCATGACTATTCAATGCTCCGAGAGAGTGCTTCCTCAGGATTTATTTAGGGGTATATAATAATTTTATACCACTGAGATGGCTTCAGACTGCTTTGCTTTTTGAGTTCCTATGTCTGCTTTTTATAGTTTGCTGTCTCTTTCTTTGCTATTGGGCTGTCAACTGTCACTTCCTGCAGCTGTCAGAAAGCCTGGCTTTGGCAGGGCTCACCACTACCAGCATCTGCCCTGCCCCCAAAACATACACTCACTGATTCCATTCTGATCAGGTATTGCTTGGGAGTCCAGACTTGGCTTATCTAAGCTGTGAAGTGGTGGTCCTTAAAGTGAGGCCCCTGGGCCGGCAGCATCAGCTTCACCTGGGAACTTGTTAGAAATGCAAATTCTTGGGCCCCATCCAAGACCAGATGAATCAGAAACTCTGGGGGTGGGGCCAGTGGTCTGTATTTAACAAGCTGTCCTGGTGATTCAGATGTCGCTCACTGACGCAGTGCTGTAAGAAAGGATAAATAGAGTCCAAGTGAGGGCTGAGTTGCTCTCCCATGTGTGGAGTGCATGCTCATTACAGCATCAACTGTGATCTATGTTCCGTCCAATCAAGGGACTTGCATTTCTTCCTGGTTCTTGGCTACTGTTCGGTGTGATTGGATTGTTACAGGGTGGCTGAGCCCTGGGAAAGGGTGTGTGTGCATGTGCTCATGAGCGTAAATGCATACACCCCGAGAGAGAGAGAGAGAGAGAGAGAGAGAGAGAGAGAGAGAGAGAGACAGAAAGCCAGAAAAATCTGGGGCCCAGAGTGAGCAGTGTCTTGGGCTCCAATTCCCTGCTCTTAGCTGCTAGAGTTTCCTACATGTCCTGCTTTCAGAGCTCTGGCCTGATTCCTGCAGCTTGGGGTCCCGATGCTCCTTAGATAACAGAAGTGTCGCCTGATTCCCCCTCTCACCACCCCTGAGTGGCTGCCTGGGGCCCAGACTGAGTGTCAGGAACACTCTGAGAGGCATCAGCTGGCGGAGACACTGCCAGAGACTCTCCAAACATACATCTTGGAAGGACAGCTGGGATATGTGTGGGAACCTCGGAGATGCATGGATTTGGGTTTGTAAACATGAGCCTGTTAAATTCAGGGTGGGCCATGGGCCTAGGAGAGCGCCGTAGCATCTTTTGGCAAATGCTGAACGTTCTGAGTGGTTTTAAAGGTATTGGTTTTTAAGGTATTACTCATACTTTATCTATATAAGGAGATATAGGAGGCCTATTTTAGCGTAGCTCATTATCAGGGGGAGGAGAGAGGAGGGGTTGGCACTGGTTGAACACCCACCACACTCTGTGTGCCAGGGACTCTCCATGAACTGTCTGATTTTGTTTTTACCCCCTTGGTGAAGGGCTGGGCTTGTCAGCTCTGCTCTATAGACTAGGACGTCGACTGAGAGCAAACGTCTGGGCCTGGGGTGTCCCAGTGAGTTCGACCTGAGCTGATGTGGAGGACGTGTTTTGTGAGCAGCCAAGACTTTGGAGGGTGGCTGACATGGTGGTGAGAACGTCTGCCCACAGTGGGAGCACACGGTCATGGTCAACTGTCAAAGGGAGCTGACATTCCCTTATGACCAGCCAGCTCAGTTTGCCTCAATCAGAGTTTGTCAGAGAGAGAGAGAGAGAGAGAGAGAGAGAGAGAGAGAGAGAAAGATGGAGGGAGGGAGAGAGAGAGGGAGGGAGATCTGCCAGACATGAATCCCATGAGGTGCTCCTCAACCTCAAGGCCCCACTGACCAAATCTGTTTGGGAATTGTTGTAAAACTACATTCTACTCTTGGAGATTACGAATCATGGTACAACTTGTATCAGGCAGAGTCCAACAAGAGAAACAGGGCCAGTGGGGTAGATAGAAAAATCGATAGGGATTTATTGCAAAAAGTTGTTTTATGCAGCTGTCGGGGCTGACCAGACAGATCTGGAGTCTGAAGCGCAGGCTGTCAGGAAGGGCAGGCTGAGGGTCCTGCGCACGGGGTGGAGCTTCAGGCCACAAGTGTTGTTTCTTCCACAGGGTAGCCTCAGCTCTGCTCTTAAGGCCTTTGGACCGATTGAATCAGGCCAACCTAGATTATCTAGGATTATCTGTCTTACTTAGAGGTAACTGATTATGGATTTTAATCACATCTATAAAGTGGCACTTTAGATGTAAAGTAACACAGTGACACTTAGATTAGTGCTTGACTGAATAAGTGAGGATTTAGTCTAGACAGGTTGACTTAAAACTGACACTGAGAAGTCCTGTACCTAAGACGCCTTACTTTATTTGAGCCCCTTGTTTCCCAAAGTTACAGGGACAAGAACCGCCCCTCATCCCCATCCCCCCCACAATAGCCATTTACACCCAGTGTACCCCACTGGACGCTTTGGAAATCACTGGCCCAGCTCTCTGGTCTGACCTAAGAGGTGCTGGGCAGTGAAAGCCCAGAGCACGAGTCTATCTGGCTCCTGTTCAAGGTCTCTCAAGAGTGGTGCTGTTTACATTTAGGGCCAGATAATCCTTTGTTGCTGGGGGTGAGGGCTGTCCTGTTTACTGTAGGATGTTTAGCAGCATCCATGGCTTCTATTCACTCGCTGTCAGTTGCATACCACTCCCCCCCAGCAGTCACAACCCAAAATATCTTCAGACATTGCCAGATGTCCCCATTGAAAACCACTGGCATAGAAGAAGAAATTATAGGACAGCACGGGGGCTTTGCAGGCCCAGCAGCCTGGGTTTGAATCCTGCCTCTGTCCGTGTTATTTTTACTTACATTCCGTCATATCCCAAAAGGATCTGAGTGACTAAATCTGCCATTTGGGGGAATAGATACATAGTCCTAGGGAAGTTATTTTAACTTTTGTGAGCCTCAGATTCACCTCTGCAAAGTGGGGATCATGATAGGACTTGCCTTGTTGGGTTATTAAGGGGATTCACTGGCGTGGAACAAGCAGGGTGCCTGGATCTTGGTAGTTATTCCAAGAATGTTAGTTCCTTACCCTCCCAAGAGGGAAACTGAGTCTCACAATTAGACTTGCAGAGGCATCCTAGAGTCGGGGAGCTGGAAGGGTCTTGGCTTCCCCAGGTCCATTTTCTGGATTAAAAGACCAGCCTAGCACCTAAGATCCCAGAGCTCCAGGCCAGGGAGAGTCCTCAACCGTGAAGTGTGTAGCTTCCCTGGGTGGGAACTGCCCACTGCTGAGTCTAGAGAGAAGTGCTTAGGGCTCGAGGGGCTCTAAGGCCCCTCTGAGGGCTCAGGACACACCCAGCTCCTCTCTAGGCCTCTTCCTCAGGCTGCTCAAGTCAAGTCATCCCGTCGCACAGGTCATGGTGTGGAAGCTGGAGCGCCATGGCAGATTTATGAACGGGGCACCCCTGCGCAGCCCAGGTCATGCCTTGCCAGGAGTTTTATTAATGGCCTTCCATCTAGCACTTCAGGTTTGCAAGCTCTGTCTGTTCCCTGGATCACAGTCAGACGTGGGGAGGCACACCACACCAGCAAAACCTTTCTCTTCACTTGGCGGCGGGGGGCTTGGCACAGGAGGGTAATCTAGATATTTCCGTACGAACTCCATTGGGATCAGAACCCACAGCCTTCCTTCCTCCTATCTTGGCTGTCTCTCAGCCCGTTGGGATGTCTCCCCTGGTAGCCTCAGCTCCCCTGGTCAGGATGGGGACCACTAACTACCTCAGGCCTCAAGGGGAAGCTGAGAATACCAGCCTTGGGTCAGAAGCTCTTGGCCCTGGCCCTGGGCATTGCCGTCTACCAGAGGGATGACACTGGGGAGCCACTGCACCTCTTAGAGCCTCAGTTTCCTCCTCTGTAAAATGGGGACAATAATCGCCACCCCACAGGATGGTTTTGATATTCATTGAGTCCTGTTCAGATGGGCTTAGTAGGGGCTTCCTCTTTCCTTTCCCCCTGCCCAGCAGAGGGCCTGCATTGGGCTACGCCCTCCTCATTGTGTGGAGGCATGAATCACGGGGGGGGGGGGGGGGGGGGTAGTCCCCAAGTGTGCAAGCTAGGACACAGCCACCCCGTGGCAGCGTCAGAGGGGCTCCTGCCCCATCCTTTTGAAGGACATCGTCTTCCAAGCCAGGGAGAGCTTGAGGAGGGACCCCATAAACTGCTCAGACCTTGGGAACCATCCATGTCTGAGACCAGGAAAGGGATGGAGGAAGGGCATTTTCTAGGCTGTCAACCATTCATCAATAGAGGAGTGAATCAAGCTGCCTCCTCCCAACACTGATGGAATGTCCCTGCAGCACCTCCTGAGGGCTTGTTAAAAATACAGATTCTGGGGCCCTGCCCCAGACTCCAGGGTGGAACCACTGGCTGTCAGTGATGAGGGAGAGGCCCTGAGGCATGAAGAGCCTCTTCCTCCAAGGCGTGGTGCCTGGGAGGTCTTCCTGCTTCACTCTCCAGAGTCCTGCTGGGATGCTGGATACCTGCACCAGGAGTTCTGGGTGTCCACTTCTAGCATTTTTTATTTAGGAGGTTGGCCTAGAAGACCCCCGAGGTCCCTTTCAGCTCTGTCACTGTGCTCAAAGGAGGGAGTTCCAGAGAGGGGAGGAGCAGCGGCCCGTCTCTGTCCCAGGGGTGGCTGAGCTCCTGGGGGTGCAGATATGCTGATCCACTGATCCTAGAGGCAGGATGGAGCCCCAGAGCGGCTTTTCCCATGGCCACAGCTAGCCCTGCATTTTAGGATATGCCTGGTGGGCTTGAGCTGAGAGGCGGTCCTAGCTACCTCCTTGCCAAATTCCTTAACCCCCATCCGCCTCCAAAACGCACACTCTTGGAAACCGTTGTGAGCTGCAAAGCAGTTAGCAGCCCGTGATATGCTGGGCTGTATGTGAGGTGGACTTGCTGGGGATCCCTTTTCTACCCTGTGCATTGCAGACCCCACCTGCCTCTCCTGGGCCACTTCTTTATCAGGCAAACATTGGCTAAGAACACACTGTGGGGACATAAGAGTCACAGTCTCTGAGCCTCAAGAAGCAATAGGCTGGCGGGGAAGACAGACTGATAATCCAAGAAGAGCTTTGCAATGTCATAGGCTGTCTGATGGACAGATATGTGCCCAGGGCTCCAGATGGCCTCCCTGAAGATGCAGCTGGAGCGGTCAGCAGGGCCAGTTCTGGCTTCTCTGCAAGCAGATGGGCTTAACTTTGAGGTCAGTGCCACCCCCCCACTCCCCATTTCCCTGCCCAGCTGACCCTGGTCTGGTGGAGACCCTCCAACCCCAGCCAGTTCCAGGTTCTGATTTGGGGTGTGAAGCCCAGGATCCGCTCTCGGTTCCTGAGCTGCCCTGCTGGATGCCCTGCCTCTCAAGCCCTGAGCAGGCAGCTGTTGCGTTAGCTGGAAAGGCCCTCTGCTCTGGCAAAGATGAGTTCTCTCACCTCCTCCCTCCCTCCTCACACAACCCGGCCTCTGAGGGACCCCTGGGGAAATGAGCAGAGGAGCCTGGCAGTTTAAAAGCCCTATAATTGCACTGCTGGTTTCTAGCACCACTCTGGGTTTCCTAAGTTAAGGAAAGTTTACAAGGCCCCGGAAACAGCTCCAATGCCAGCAGGCTCTGGAGATGCAGGCTAGGGCAGCAGAGGGAGGAGAATGTTTCTTGAAGGATCCCTGAGATTCTCCCATCCCTATGAGCCCTTGGAGCCTGGAAGGGAGGCCTCTAGGATACAGGGAGAGAAAGTTCCGGGGATGGGAAGTTTAAGGAGAATCTGGCAAAAGTTTTTCTGGGACTCTGAGTTTTCTTAGTGCATTCAAAAATATTTATTGAGTCCCTGCTCTACGTGCCTGCTCTAGGCACTGAGATCCATCAGTGAGCAAAACAGATCAAGTCTGTAAGGTCGGATCTTAACAAACAGCACCGCGAAACAGAGGAAAGCTTCAAGTGAGCTTTATTAGGGAGCGCTCCCGGGCGAGGTTCACTGGTCCAAGAGAAAGGGGTCAGAGAAGTCGTACCCGGGCGAGGGTTGGGCAAGATTTTATAGGGGAAGAAGGGAAAGGGGTGTGGTGAATCTGGGAGGGCGCAGGGTATTCCTTATTTGGTGGTCTTTTCGGGTATCCTGGGGGACCGTTAGTCCCGCCCCTCGAAAGGCGGGAAGGCTGGGCTGGGTTCAAAGTCCCCAGGTCAGTTCCTGGAACTGGGTGGTCCAGAATGTCTCCAGGGCAGTTTCTGGAACTGGGTGGTCCGGAGAATTTCGGTCTGATGCAACCTGTGAATCTGATTGTGTTCCCCTGCCTCGGGCCAGTTGGCCTTACAAAGTCCTTCCTTGCCCTTAAAGAGCTCACACTCTACTTGGGAGATACAAAAGAAGCACGTGTGCAAATACAGATGTGGAATAATGTCAGGGAATGAGACCTGGGAGAAGAAAAATAAAGCAAAGTCATGTGATAGAAAGGTTGGGGAAGACGATTTTAGACAGGGTAACCCAAGAAGACCTCTAAGGAGGTGACCTTTGCCCTGAGACTGGAGGGAGTGTAGGAGGTGAGTGAGGGAGGGGGTGGGAATGGGGTGAGGGGCAGAGGCCCCCGCTGGGAGTGTGCGTGGTCTGTTCAAGGAACAGCATGGGACGCAGTGAGGCTGGGGAGAGGGTGGGAAATGGGACCAGCGAGGGAGCTACTGCCAGACCCTAGAGGGACTCTGGGTTCAGATGGAGGGATGTTGGTGGATGTCGTAAAGGCAGAGGGAGCACCCAAGCATGGCTTCTGTTTCTATATGAAGCATGAGGTGAGAGCAGCAGCTGAGAGTGAGGGGGGGACTGGGGAGCAGGGGGTGGAGGAGGGACATGGAGAGAAGAGAAGGTATTCAATCATCATCGCAGAGAATGAGAAAGAAATTTCTAGAAAAACCTGCTGGGATTGCTGGACAGCACTCAGGGTGCTTGGCAGTTTGTGGTCTTGGATTTAACAACTCTGAGTGGTTTGCTCTGTTGAGTGGCTAAAATGGGCTCGCAGAGGGCTAGCCAGTAAGGAGGGAATAAAATAGACACATTCCTGCCCTCAGGCAGTTTCACCTCTGCAGGGGAATTAAGTCAATGTTACAAACAACTGCAAATCAGAACAGTATGAAGCTGTGCTCAGAAAGTTGTGAGAGGCTCTGGAAGGAGCTTGATGGAAGAGAAAGACTTTGGGGCCAGATAGCGGTAGGCTGGAACCGCACCCAGCTTTCCCACTCCTGAGCTGGATACTCTAAGGCAAGTCACAAAAGCTCTCTGAATCTCAGATTTTCCAAATTATAAGATGGGGATAATCCTACTAATTTAATAAGGCTGGAGTGGTGATTAACTAAGGAAATATCAGTAGATCTTGTGTGGAGTAGGAATTTAATGAATGGCAGCCATTGCCGTTTATTAGAACAGGGTCAGCAAATTATGACGCGTGGGCCAGTCCCATCCACTGACTGTTTTTGTACAGCCCACGAGCTAAGAATGATTTTCACATTTTAAACGGTTGGGGAAAAAAAAATCAAAAGAGGAATAATATTTCGTGAAAGTGATATGAAATTCAAATCTCGGTGTCCATAAATATTTATTGGAACACAGCCATGCTCATTTGTTTACGTATTGCCTATGCTACTTTTGCTCCACGACTGCAGAGTTGAGAAGTTGGTTGTGACAGAGACCATATAGCCTAGAAAGCCTAAAATATTTACTCTGTGGACATTTACAGAAAAAGTTTGCCAACTTCCGATTTAGAGGAAGGAAGGAGAGATTGACCTGGGTACTCCGAAAGATGGCTTCTGTTGCGAACCAGTTTCTGTCTTTCTAGCAGAAGCAGGACAGGTAGGAGGCTGGGCTCCATAGGAGTCCTCTCCAAACTAGAGCTGCGTGTTTTGGGGGTGGGGGAGTGTGTTCCTGGGCTTGGGCCACTAAGCTTGTCTCCTGGCAAGCCAGATGCAGTGCCCTCTTTTCAAGACCCAAAAGGAAGATAGAAAGAGCCAAAGAAACTCGTGCCTTCTAACTTTCTTACAGGAAGAAGGCACGAGTCTGTGTGGATTGGGTCTGCAGGGGTGAGTGCAGCAGGGCCTTGGCTGTGCAGCAACCTTCCATTTTTCTCTTGCTAACAATTACAGCAGCTGATCCAACCTTTCTCACTGTCCTTAAGCCTCTGAGGTCACCCCTGTGCTCCACTCGGCAGAGGACCCCAACCCCAAGGTCGAGGAGACCAGGCTACCTGCTGTGAAGTCCCTCTACATTCCTCCTCCCCACCTCAACTTCTCTGAATTCCCAGGGTTTCTTCCTGCTGCCCCCAAGGAAGAAGCGTCCCTATCCCTGTTCAGGCTAAGCCTTCCACCCACGCTTTGATCTCATCCCTCCTTGGCTCCCCTGGGCTCTTGCTCTGTTATACATCTTTCTTGCATTCTTAGTCTTGTATCCACTGACACTTTTCCTTTCCTCCTCTTTTTGGGAAGGTGACTAATATTTAATGAGTTCCTATTATGTGCCAGCACTCTGCTAGGTGATTGTAGATGCTGTTTCATTTGATTCTGACAAAAGGCCTGAGGTAGTATGTTAGTCAGGACTTTTAGTTGCCTGTGAAAGAAACCCAACTCAAACTAGCTTAGAGGAAATTTATTGGTTCATGTCATGGGGAGTTCAAGGACAAATTTTAGACATGATTAGATCCAGGTCCTCAATAATGTCCTAAAGAATTTCTTTCTGTATTTCTCAGTTCTGGTTTCTTCTGTATTGATTTCATTCTCAGACAGACATGCCTCATGTGGTGGCGAAGGTGGCCACCAGCAGCTTCTAGACTTTTACTCTACCTTTGTAGCAATTCCCAAGGAAAGAGAGCTTCAGCAAAAATCCCAGGGCTGACTATCATTGGCTCGGCCTGGGTCACAGAGCCTTTCCTGAACTAGTCACTGTGGCCAAGCGATTGCTGTCCTCTCACTGGTCAACCCAGGGCTATCTGCCCAATTGTGGTGGGGGCATCAGCCCGATCTAAACCACATGGTAAGAAAGATGTGGTTTTGCCAAAGGAAAATCATGGTGTTGACACTGGAAAATGGGAGAATGGTTACTGGGTAGGCAAAAATGACAGTTGTCCATCAAAGATAGATATTACAACCCTCATGTTATAGTTGAAGAAATTGAGCCTAATAGAGGTTAAATGGCTGGTACCAGGTTGTACGGCTGAAACTCAGTAGAGGTGCAATATCACCCAAGTTGGGCTCACTCTATATTCTGCCTTGGTTCCCAGGATTGCCATGGGAATGCAGGAAACTTCAGCTTGCTCAGGGAGTAGAAGGGAACAGGAGTGGAAATGATAAGAAAGAAAATATGGTCTTCTGGAATAACCAATGAGAAAAAAAGCTGCTGACTGGGTAAACCTTGGGTGGACGCAGGTGGCTGGGCAGAGGTGTTGGGAAATAAGGGGTCTCTACGGGAGACATCTCCATTGGAGAGACCTGGTCTCTATCTCTTCCGAATAACCCTACTTGTCTGTTTGTCCAAGGCCTTTCCAATCAACCTTGATGTTTGGCAAATGCTATTGTATTTTACCAAACACAACTGGGCTCAGAGGCATTGCTGTGAACACACACAGCCCTGGTGTTTCACAGAATGACATCAGAGAGGAGGGGAGTTCTGTGACCCCAGGAATGAATCCCCACATTGGGATGAGCTGGACATATACCACCCAACCAGATATTTCAGGTCTGTATCCACCTGGAACTTTTCAAGGGAGAGGAACCCTTTTGATCAAGACCATGAAAGACAGGAGAATTTGCCTGGAGGAAGCAGTTTTCTGCTGGTCTAGGGTGGGACTGTTTTCTAGAAAATTTGGGGCCAGTTCTGTTCATGTACACATATGGAAAGAGGAGAAACACACACACACACACACACACACACACACACACACACACACACACACTCTTTTTCTTTAGGATCACTGTATCTGTGGCCTCCAGGCTGTGTTGGGGAAATAAAGTCTGATCAAGGCTCTAAGTAGGGGGTGCTGGGAGTTAGGGAGACCTGGGGGACACAGGGCACCAGAAGGGACAGCTGAGGGAGGATGGGAGTGTGGACCCAGAAAGGAATGAATTAGGACCACATATGTGGTCCTGCTACTGATTCTCCCAAGAGGCAGAGATGGTGACAGAACCCGGCATCGGACCCTAAAGAAAGACATGAGTTGAGTTGGAGGACAGCTGCAGAACTGTTGTGTGAGAGCCTTGCCTTTCCCCCGTATCCCTAGCCCCACCCACGCCCCCTGTGCTTCAATCTGAGCTGCTGGAGGCTGAGGCGAAGTGGGTGGAACATTTCTAAGTATAGAATGTCTTGGACTTGGAACCCATGGGAACCTCAGAAGCAAACTCATCCTTACCTAGTGAAAAATGCCCTCTATTGGGCATTGTTAGATGCTTCATCATCAGAAAAGCTCCTCCTTATGTCACACCCAAATCTGCCTCCCAGTAACTCCCAAACCCACTTGTGGACAGTTGGCATCATGCTGGACAAATCCAAGTCCCTTTCCAAGTTAGAACTGGCCCGAGAGTGTCAGTGACGTCATGTGGTCCAAGCAGCTCCGCTCCCCTCGCGTGCACGGGCTTAGCATGTGTCGGGGTGGCGACGTGTACGGTTGTGCATTCAGGCAACCTGAATGGTGAGTAAATGAAGGGCTATATTTATCTCCGCCTCCCAGGCCCAGGAGCTCCCACTCTGTGCCACAGAAGGGAAAAACAAGCATGTGGGGAGATGCCTCACATTATTGTGACAAGTAATTAGGGGATGTAAGATGTTCATAAATCACTTTATTAGACAAATGCTGCTTATAAGCCCCACGCCACAAACATTCCCGGAGAGTTGCCTCTGGTCCCGGGACTCTGCTGCTGAAGAAATCCTGGCTCTCCTGGTCCTCCACGTGGTGGGCTGTGTGCAGGGAAAGGTCTGGATTTGCTATCTCTGCTCTGCCCCTCCTAAATGCATGATCTTAGGCACATCAGCTCATCCGGTTAGACTGCAGTTTCTGTGTCTGTAGGTGGGAGTAATGCTCTTCGCTCGCTGCTTCAGGAGGTGTCTCCAGCAGACCCTGCCACTGCCAGGGCTGGGGGTAGGGTGATAGTAGAAGTGGTGATAAGGGATCCCAGGTGTCAGGGCCTGCCTGCGGGGGCGGGGACAGTTGAAGAGGTGTGTCCAGTGGGAACAGAATATTAATTGAGCATCTACTATTGCCAGGGACTGGAACAGGCCTAAGGGACATTGCTGAACAAGATTCTTCCTCAACTTGCTCATCATCCACAGAGAAGACAGGGAATCCTAGGACAAGAGCTGTTTGAAATGAAAATCGTAGCAGCCTAGATCTGGGGTCAGCAAGCTTTTCTGCTAAGTCAAGGGCCACGAGAGTAAATGTTTTAGACTTTGCGGGCCATGCAGTCTCTTGCCACCATTCAACTTTGCCCTTGTCACGCAAAAGCAGCCTGAAACAATACATAAACGAACGTGCGTGCCTGGATTCTGATGAAACTATTTATGGACACTGAAATTTGAATTTCACAACACTTTTATGTGTCCTGACATATTCTTCTTCTTTCGATTTTTAAAAAAACACTTAAAAATGTAAAACCATTTTCAGCTCATGGTCCGTAGAAAGGCAGGCGGTTGGCTGGATTTGGGTCATAGTTTGCAGACTCCTAGCATAGAGGAAAAAGCAGTGGAGTCCATTAGGGGTACCAGGGAAGTCTTTGCTGGGTCTGAGATTCTCAGTAGATGACGGTTTCACTGGGACCGTATGCTGGGGAGGGGAGAGGTGGGCCTTCTACGCAGAGGCAAGTGCTGTTATTTGGGCAAGGAGGCAGGAGCAGGGATGCCTGCCGGACAGTGGGGAGTTTGGAGTGATTGGACTACAGATGTGAGGTGGGGCAGTGAGCAGCGGGTAAGACTGGAGAGAAAGTTGGAGTGGGATTGGGAAGCCCTTATAAGCCATGAAAAGGAGTTGAGCTGATCCTGAGGGCCATGGGGCTCTAGTGGAGATTTCTTGACTTTATAGAAAAGCCCTCTCAGCCCCCGTCATGGCAGGAGGGCCGGGAAGCGGTTGTCTCAGTAGATTGGGGGGGGGGGGGCGGTGATGAGAGCCTGAACGGAGTCAGTAACAGCAGGGACAGGAGCAAGAAGCCAGACTGGAGAGGAGAATCCATAGGTGGAAACAGCCCAGATATGGGGGCAGGG
The DNA here is from genome assembly GCF_963924675.1 of Phocoena phocoena. Taxonomy (NCBI): domain Eukaryota; kingdom Metazoa; phylum Chordata; class Mammalia; order Artiodactyla; family Phocoenidae; genus Phocoena; species Phocoena phocoena. The sequence goes on along the minus strand of NC_089220.1, from coordinate 137,730,546 downwards.
AGGAGAGGAGGTCATCTCTGAGGTCGCATTCCCAATGGAGTGCCATTTGTGAACAAGCACCCCATTATGTGCCCTCACCGTGATGGCTAATAGGTATCTAATGGTGCCTCAGAGGAGGGGCAGGGAGGGGCCTCCCACTCGTGTTCCAGGTTCTGCACCAGGAGCTTTATAGACATTATGTCATTCAATCCCACCACTGTCCTGCAAAGGGAGTTTATGGTCTCACTTTACAGACAAGAAAACCAAGACCTGGAAAGATTAAGCAGTTTGCTCCAGGCGACACAGCTGGTGAGTGAAAAAGGGGAGCTCGGATCTTGGGTTAATTACTCTATATGCCAACATCTTTCAACCTGGACACCCTGCTGGAGGCAGTTTGGGAGCATGACGCACCCAAAACCCGAAGGGACATTTTTATGGGCACCTGGTCACACTGGAGGCGGTGGAGGAGGGCACAGCAGAGCACGGGGAGGTGGCAGGGGTTGGGGTGACAGAAGTCAGGCAAGTAGCTCCTCTTCTGGGAGTCTACATTTAATTCCAGAGCAAGGAATCAAGGGGGTGGTTGAGAGAGACCTCGGGCAACCTGCTGAGCCTCTGGCTGCGGTCTCCCTTTGTGAAGCCTGGTGGGGGGTACTGACGGGGCCGCAGGGGTGGTTCCAGTCACCCTGCATCCAAAGCTGTCCTCCCAGAAAAGGCATCTCCCCAACCCCTGCCAGGGTACCATCCCCAAACCCTTAATTCCATTCCATCCCTCTACTGCTCAAAAGCGCCCAACTTTCGGTGGGTTCCATGGTTCGAAGGGCACATCTGGCTCCGCAGCCTGGCAGGGAAGGCCCGGCCTCCACAGGGCTCCAGTCTTCTCATTCAGGTCCAGTTCTTACTGTTCCCAACAGAACCTCTGCTGCACTGGCCCCAGCAAGACACCGTGGCCCCTCTGCTGAGACCACCCCATCCCTCTATAGATCTGGGAGATGCTTTCCTCAAGGTGCAGCTGGGCGCCCACCTCCCTTGCAGTCTTCCCTGATGAGCTGGCCCTCCCCTGGCGCCGTGATGGTGTGATGTCCCCGTTACTCTCAGGAAGTGGTGCTGAGGGCTGGCCAAGTTCTTGTTCTGGGTAAAAGAGGAAACACAGGGCTTCAAAGGGAAGCCGAGGGTGATGAGTCCCAGAGCAGAAGACCCTGGTTAGAGGAAAAGGCCAAAGGGGGAGGCAGAGATCATGGGAGCCATCAATTAACCACAGGATCCTGAGGGGGGAGGTGAGTGTGTTGGGGCAACGTCCAAATTACAGGCAAGGGTCATCATGGGGCTCCCCTAGTCACCCTGCTCCCCGAAGGACTATCGTGGGCTCTGCTGTGAAAACACCTATTATGGGATGTGGTCGAAGCCATGGTTATGGGGTGGGACTGGAAGGGCTTTGTATCTTAGGGAGAGGGCCTCTTAGGGAACAAAGCTTCCTGGATAAACCTTAAAACATATCAATTTCCATGTTATTTCAGTGGCCGCAGGAAGCTCCACAACGTGGAGGAGGTGGGTTATACTTAACACTTACACTAATCACAAGGCTGTGACCTTGAATAGCTGTTGAACATTCCCAAGGTGCTTTCACATGCACTAGATCATCCCACTTTCATGACAATCTGATGGGTGTTATCATCCCCGTTTTACAGATGAGGCTCAAGATTAAATGTGACTTGCTAGGCTCCTCTTCATGGCTGCCACGCTGCTCTTCAAGGTCACGGGGAAGCCCCCTTTGAGTTCTCTCTCCTAGCAGGAGGGCACAGTGTTTGCTAAGTGTTAACCAGGAGAGTGTGAATTAGCTTTTTAGAAGCTTCTCACGCAGCTAGTAAGTGATGAGCTTGGGAGCCAAGTCTAGTTCTATGCTCCTCCCAGCACCTTGTGTTGTTAACTTAACTGCATGTGTGTGCACCTGTGGCCTCGGTGAAATTATACACTCCTTGAGGATAGATATTCTGTTTCCTGTTCTGTGTAAGCCCCCTTTTGCACTGGGCCCTGGTACATAGTAAGCACTCAGCCAACCTTTGGCTGATCATCTCTTCACTCCTACCCCAAATTCAACAGGTCTGCCCCTGAGACATTCTGCTTAGGAAGGAGAGATGGAATACTGTCAGTTTCTCTGGGATCCCCTGCCCTTTGGGAGTTTCTCTGGAGAGTTCCCAGAGCTGACCTTGGGAACAGAGATCCAATTCTTGCCATTTGGAGCATTTGTATCCTGATTACATTCATTCCCACGACACATCTTCTCATGGTCTTGGACAATTTAGAGCTTTGCTTGGTGGGAAGGCAGGGGAGAGAAGGTGGCCTCTCTCCATCACTTAGGGCTGCAGATTCTCAGATGCCAATTTCTTATCTTTGGCCCAGTCCCACTGTTCACTGCGGGACACTTAAGCTCTCAGGCCCACTTTGGGGCTCAGGAAGAGATGGTCCTCCTTCCCCATCCATTTCTGCTTTATCTTTCTTTCATCTAATGGTTTGCCACCTTGGCAGGAAGGGTGCTACTGGGAGCTGGGGAGACCCCCTCTTCCAAGTTCTCTCTCTTAGCAGGAGGGCACTGTGTTTGCTAATAGGTGTTAAATGGGAGCATCAAATTTTAATCAGCTCCTTAATGGAGTCTGGGGACCTGGGGGAGTTCTTGAGTCCTGCATTATGCTGCTTGCTGGAGCCAAGTTGGATGCAGTGAGTGGGAAGGTGGGACGGGAAGCTGCCGTCAGCCAGAGCTACTGGAAAATGAGATGGTGCTGGCTACTTTCATTCAGGGTGGCCCAGCTCAAGTGGCCACCGTGGCTGCTCTTGGTGACCCATCCATTGCTGGCTTCCTCTTGGTGGGAAGCAGGTCTAACAGCAAATGTAAAAATGGGAGAACATTGGCATCGGAAGACCCTGGTTCATATTCTAGGATTTTCAAGTTGAATGAATTACTGTGGACAAGTTCCTTGGTGTGGTAGCCAGTTCATTTTAATTAGGGCCCCCAAATCGGGCCTCCCTGCATCCCTTTTGTGATAGGATGTTACCACTCCTTGCACTGGGAGGCAGAGTTTCTTCATCCCCATCACACTGAGTTGGTCTATGACTTTCTCTGACCAATAGAATATGGTGGGAATGTCATAGGTGGGTTCTGGAGCCTAGGCCTTAAGAGTCCTTATCGCTTTTGCTTTCTACTCTCTTGGAATGCTGTCCCGTGACCACCATGAAAGGAAGCCTGTCTAACCTAGTAGAGGGTGAGAACCCATGTGGAGGAGAACCAGGGTGCTCCCATCCATAGCCAGCACATGTGAGTGAGGTGACCTTCCAGCTCCAGGTGAGCTGTAAGCTGACTGCAACCATATGAGGGATCCCAGGTAAGACCTGCAGAAGGATCACCTAGGTTGAAAACATGTATTGTGAGAAATAAAAAAATCATCATTGTTTCAGGGCACTGAGTTTTCACGTGCTTTGTTACTGATTAATAGATAACTGAAATGCTTGGCTTCTCTGAGCCTTGGATTCTCAGATGTAGCCCAGGACCTCTGATGAGCACCTTGTCCCTGGAAGGGCCTCTATGACAGGTGCCTGAGACTGTGCCTGGGACATAGTAGGTCTTCAGGGAGAGAGAAGCACTGCCAATGAGACTGGGGGAGAGAAGGGCCTTGACCGCCACAGCAAGGAGATGTGACAGTGGTGGTGGTGGTGGGATGAGGGAGAGGGATGACATGTAAGACTTTTCTGAGACAAAACAGGATTTGATGAATGACTACATGAGCAAGGAGGGTGAGTCAGAGATGCCATGGAGTTTGCCAGCCCGGGGAAGTGAGTAAACAGTGCCGCTAAGGAAGGTGGGAGGAGGGCAGGTCTGAGATGGAGATGAACGGGTATGAGAAGGAGACAGTGGACGCAGTTGGCCATGTGGGCCTGAGCTCATGAGAGAGGCCAGGGCTGGGTGGAGGTGTGGGACTCATTGGGGTGCAGGGGACCATTGAAACCTGGTGGATGGCTGTCTCAGTCTGTTCGTGCTGCTATAACAAAACACTACAGATTAGGTGGCTTGTGAAAAACAGAAATTTCTATCTTTGACTTCTTAGTTGACATCAGACTCCTTCTAAGCACTTCACAAATAACATCTATCTCAACCTTGTAACGATCCTACTATCCCCATTTTACAGACAAGGAATCAGAGGCACAAGAGTTACTTGGTGCAGAGTGCACATCTAGTAAGTTCCAGAGGCCAATGTGGCGGTCTAGTTTAGAGCCCACACTATTAACCAGTGTCCTCTAAGCCAACTCCCCGGCATGATACACATAGTAGGCGCTCATGAAATACATGTGCATTGAATTAAATCCATCAGATCGCTATTTCCAAGAAAGCCAAAGATTGTAAATTCTTAGGAACACAAATCCCTTTAAATGTCACTTGTAGAATCTCAGATACTAGGAAGAAAACGAAATAGGAGGGTGGGTGGGTCTTCAGGAGGGATTTTGCTCTTCCAGTTTTGCAGCTAGTGTGGTTTGCTGCCCTCTCACCCTGTCACTGCCCCACAAATCTTCCAGTCTTGCCCTCTTGGGAAAGGAAAGAGTTGGAGCACCCACTGGCCATCGTGGCAGACAGGGGTCGGGTAGAGCAACGATCCGTGTTTCAGTGTTCTCCATGCTGCTGGAGCCTGTGAGGCGAAGGCCAGATGAGCTGGAGCTGAACGCAATTTTTGTCAGAGTTCCCTTCCCATCTGTGAATGCAAATCCTGAATTACAGGCCATCCGGATGACAAGCTGACATTTTAGCTCCAAACATTCTCCTATAATTAGTAGAATCTAATGCAATACAGGGAATGGCTCCATTTTACACACACGTTATCGTAATGCCTTTAAATAAGATAATTGATTATGCCTCTGCATAAGAAAGTGAAATATTCGGTGTAATTAAAACCAGTATTCCAATCCTGGCTCCCTGACAGGTGATCCACGTGTCACTTTATAAACCCTTAAAGTACTGCTCACCCCCACATTCAAAGTTTGTTGTAGAAAAAACTTTGGAGAATTTTTTTTTCTCATGGTTTCCAGCTTTGGGTCTGGAAATCTGAGTGGGGGTGGCTACTGATTTTGGGGGGAATTCTGTATTCCTCCTCAGCTCCCTGACACTATCACAAACTCTGTCTCACGTTTCGCTAATAGATCTTCTTTTTATAGATGAGGAAATCGAGGCACAGGGAAATGACAGCCATTCTGTGACAGCCAGCTTTGGAACTCAGTTGTCTGTCTCACAGCCCTTGCAATTAGATTTTAATACAAGTTCTTTTGCTGTAAGTGGGAAAAGTGTGGTTTTGTTGACAGAATGTAGGGCTGGAATCAGGAAATCTGGATTCTTCTTGGCTTTGCAATCAGTTAACTTCTCTGAGCTTTAGTTTCTCCACTTACTTCATTGATTGGCTAGGGAGAGAATTAGATCAGATCAGTAAAGTGAGAAATTTTAATATAATAGTCTAGTAGGTAGACTCCTGGGTTGTCTGGGGTGGAGATGGGGAGGTTACTTGTTTGAGTAAAGAAAAGTCAGGTACGGCTCTGGAAATCTCAGTGGCCTGGAAGTCTAGGGATTCCCCAGTACTACCCCATTACTCTTGACCCAGCCTCCATCTTCTGGAGGTTGAGTGGTGGGGAGGAGATGGGACATCAGTAGGAAAGCTAGGTGAAAATTGTGTGGGAAGCTCTTTGCCTTGATGGTACTTGGAGATGACATAGACATCTCAAGTGGTGTTGACCCACATTAGAGTCCTGCATTAGTCCCACCCTGTGAGTAAGTTTCCGAAAGAGTTAGTCTGTGGCATGCATTTGTGGGGCAGCTGATGGGTATTGGGTGAGTGCTCTGGGGACAGGAAAGCAAGCCACTCCCGTTGGTTTCTCTTCTGGAGGCAAACTAATTACTTCATCTTTATTCTCATGAACCCCATAGCCTCATCCCAATAGCATTACTAATAAAAGCCTAGCTTCCTACAGAGATGTCAAGACTATTATCAATACATTTGTTCAGGAAAAGCTCTTCCCAGCGTTGTCCTATTCACACTTGCACTAGTTTCCTATTGCTGCTTTAAAAAATTACTATACACTTAGTAGCTTAAAATAACACAAATTTATCATCTTATAGGTCTAGAGGTCAGAAGTCTGAAATCGATCTCATTGAGCTAAAATCAAAGTGTTGACAATGCCGTGTTCCTTCTTGAGGTTCTAGGGGAACACCTGTTGCCTTGCCTTTTCCTGCCTCTAGAGGCTGCCTGCATTCCTTGGCTCATGGTCTCTTCCTCCACCTTCAAAGCCAGCAATGTATGTTGAACCTTTCTTACTGTGCCTCATCTCTGATTCTGATTCTTTGGCCCCTTTCTTCCCTGCTTGTCACCCTTGTGACTACACTGAACCTACGAGGGTAATCCAGGAAAATCTCCCCATCTCGAGATCCATAACTCAATCACATCTGCAAAGTCCATTTTGTCATATAAAGTAACACAGTCACAGGTTCCAGGGACTAGGATTTGGGCATCTTTTGCAGGGGTTGGGGAGCGGGTTATTATTCTGCCTACCACTATGCTCTAGCCCCAAGGGTAATTGTATTAGTTACCTATGGCTTCTTAACATATTACCTCCAAATTTCATGGCTTAAACAATGACCATTTACTGTTTCACCATTTCTGTTTGTAAGAAATTCTGTTGGTAAGAAAAACTAATACAAGTGTGAACAGGACAACACTGGGAAGAGTTTTTCCTGAACAAATGTATTGATAATAGTCTTGATGTCTTTGTAGGAAGCTAGGCTTTTATTAGTAATGCTTTTTGGACACCCCGCTGGCTGGGGGTCTCTCACAAGGCTGTATTCAAGGTTGACTGGAGCTGTAGTCATCTCAAGGCTTGATGAGGGAGGATTCACTTCCAAGTTCACTCACATGGCTGTTGGTAGGTTGTTGGCTAGAGACATCAGTTCTTTGCCACACAGGCCTCTCCATAGGGCAGCTCACAATATAGCGGCTGAATCCCTTCAGAGTGAGCGAGTGTGAGAGCAGAAGAGGGTGCCCAAGATGGAAGCCACAGTCTTTTTATAACACAGTATTGGAAGTGACATCCCATCACTTCTGCCATATTCTTTTTTGTTAGAAATGAGTCAATAAATCCAGCCCACACTCAAAGAGAGTGACTTACACAGGGGTATAACCAGGAAGTGAGGATCAAATTCGGGGCCATCTTAGAGGCTGTGTCCTCCAGCAGTGGGGAGGCTGATCCCTAAGGATCAGAGATGAGGCCCCCAAGATTTAAGACAACGGAAATCAGACTTTAGAGGCCCTATCCCAATGCAGAGGAGACTGAGATATTGGGATGGGGGGGGTGGGCGTGTAGGTAGGTGGGTGGTTGTAGAACTTTCTTCCATCTTTGTCAGTGGTTCTCTAACTTAGGAGGTATATTAGAATTATCTGCAAGATAAAAGGCCAAAGCCTGAGCTCCAAACCTATAGGTTCTTATTTAGTTGGATTGGGGTAGAATCCGTGCAGGTGCATTTTTTCCAGAACTCTCAAAGTAATTCTGATTAGCATCAAAGTTTGAGAAATTTTGATCTAAAGAGTTTGCTGGTATCTAAAAGAAGGAATTTGGAGATACCACAGAACTCTTTGAAGTCTGGATCTTCCAAATGATTATAATGATGATGATTTTGACAATAATAAGAATTATTATTTACGTGAGTACTTAACACTTGGCAGGCACTATCTCCTGGGTCTCAGTTTCCTCATCTACTAAATGAAGAGAACATCAATCCAACAGGGAGATAATGAAGCCTAAATGATTTAAGTCTGTATGCACTTGGTAAATGCTGGATTTACACCAGCGCCTCCTGTCTTGGACATCCCTGTGCTCCTTTTTGGGAGCTGAGATACCACACCCATCCCACCACCCTAGCACATTGGAACTGCTTGACAAGGGTGAGTGAACTCAGAGGAACCTACAAAGGACATTGTGTAGTGACCACAGGTCTGATGGGCTGCCCAAGAGGCCATTATGCAGGCTTGGGCTGGGGTGAGGCTGGCTGTGTGGTATACCCAGGTCTTCCATTAAAAGGCTTGGACCAGCAGCTAAGCCTAAGAGCAGTGACCAGGCTATTTTTACCTCCAGGTGACAGAGCTGGATCTACTCCTCTTCTTAGAGGAGCAGTCTATGCTGGACATGGCTGTACCTCTGAGGCCCCAGTCCACTTCTCGTCACGGATGAGTGAACTCCATTGACAGTTATTCCCAGCCTTCCCAGACCTCTTAGGTTTCTTCAGAATTACCTGGTAGTCTGGCAATTCTTTGTGGGCAGGACTTTTGGCCTCCCCTGCTTAAGCCATCACTTGGTTCAAGTACAGGTATGCCTGTACTAGTCTCTTCACATAGCCCTAAATAGGAAAGTAGAAAGGGCTGGTGACCTAAGCCAGGTTTTGTTCTTCCATTAGTAGGGAAACTGAGGCAGAGTACAGGGCCTTATCTGCTTACAGATAGTGTGAGCTTTGGCTATATTTGGAAAGTTCCAGCCTCCTGGAAGTTTCAACATATGAAGATACTCATGAACTGACTGTTCTGTGTGTTCTTTTCTGCCAGAAGCTGAGCTCCTGGGGACTGATGCCAAGGATAAAAGAAGTTATGTAGTTCTAGTTTCAAAGGGTCTAAGTTCAAGACTCAAGCTAGTTTTGCAATATTGAACTTAGCTTCAAAAAGAATGCCCTTTAAATGCTTGTTTTGCCACTATCTTGCTGTGTTACTTAAGGCAAGTAAGTTCACTTAACCTATTTCAGTATTGGCTTTCTTATCTGTGACATGCTTGTATCAGTCAGCATAGGCTTATCCTGCAGTAGCAAGCAACCCTCAGACCTCAGTTGCTGAATACAGCAAAGATTTATTTCTTACTCACTTTTTGTGTCCATCTTGGGTCTACCGAGGGCTCTGCTACATGTTGTCTTTATTTTAGGACAGAGATGGACAAAAATAGTTGCCATCAGAAACATTGCTGATTTCTGTGGTAGTGGGTCAGGGAGACTGGGCACAAATGATGGTACTTCCACCTGGAAGTAACACACATTATTCTGCTCATTTTTCATTAGTCAGAGCAAGTCACATAGTCATCTCTAATTCCAAACGTGAAGGGAAGAGCAATCTTACCATACGCCCAGAAAGGGGGAGATCTGGAAAGGTTTGGTGAACAGCACTACTGGCTGTCACAATGAGTATTGTTATGTCAACTTTCCCTCCAGGTTATTGAAAGCATTAAAGGAGATAATAGAGGGGAAATCACTTGCAAATAGTAGACACAAGTAAGATGTTGTTCAAGTAGCATTTGGTGTCAGCTGTTGTATGACAAACACTATATGCTAGACATTTTGTAACAGCAGCAACCCCCAGATGGAACTCTGGAAGGCAGTGGTTCCCCTGGCTTTGCTCCCTCTTGGCACTGGAGTCCTGACTAATTGTCAAGCAAGGCGCACTAGCCCAGGTATGTGTGTGGAATGAGAGCTCTCCTTCAACTGGAGACTTCTGGATGTTGTCCAAAGTATTTCCTGGGAAGGGCTCACTCTTGTGACAGCTGACCAGTGATCTCCACAAGCAGAGACAATGTGGGCTGTCCTGATGTTGACCTCTGCGTCCTCTTCACTAAGGAGCAGGTCAGGTCTCTTAGCTCAGTGGATTTGAGACTGGTCGTGGTCTGGTGTGGATTTTGGTCCAAGTGCCCCTCTGTATTCTGGGGTCCACTCTGTGCTGAGATGCCTGCTTCTTGCTCTGAGGCCCTTGGAGTGGGAAGTCTTTGGTAATCTAGGGAGATCCTGTGATATTGCAGTGTCCTGTCTCCATCAGTGGCTTTTCTGGCTGGAAGAAAAAGCCCGTTGAGATCAGCAGTGTTGTGTTGGCAGCTGCACTCCATGCTCTCTGACCATTGGAATTTTGGATGTTAAGCAACTCCCTTTTTTTTGATGGGGAGAGTCTTTACTTGAAATTTAAACTAAAAAGAGATCCCTATGTCCTTAACATTTTGTGTGGGCCAATAGATACACCCCTGGCAACAGTAGCTCAGAACTTAGTCATGCCTGTGCTCAATATACACTTGCAAATGCATTCTCTTGTTAGAATTCCACAGGATTATTCTACTAATAATTTTATTAGTAGTAATAAATTATTAATTTATTAGCAATAACTACTACTAATATTATTCTACTAATAGTCCTGTGAAATAGCTAACATTCTTATCCCCAATTTACAGATGAGGAGACTGAGGCTCATGTACCTTATCTGCCTTGTCCAAGGTCCCACAGGTAGCAAGTGGCCTGCATTTAAAGACAGGTCCTCAGACTCCAAGCCCATTGTCCATTTCACTCTACAGCTCTCCTTCATAGTGCTGTTTGCCTTTTTTTTTTTGGATGATAGAAGATCCTGACTAACCATCAAAGTTTTAGAGCTAAAGGGGATTTTAGAGGTGATCTAGCCCAACACCCTTGTTTTATGGAGGAAGCTCCAGGCTCACAGATGGTTGCCTGATGGCTCACATTGAGCTGTGTCTCACTCCTTTGCTTTTTCTACTGTATCCTAACCATGATGATAGTTTTTTTTTTTTTTTGCTTTATTTCTATCCATTCCCTGTCCCCCTTCTACAGCATCTCATCCTCATTTTGTAACATCACCTTCTAGAAGCCTCCCCTGATCATCCTTCTTCCCCCAGGTTACGTTTGGTGCCTACTCAATGCAAGTAATAGTCCCTATAGCCGTCCAGATTATAGGATATACCCACTGAGTTGTAATTGTCAGTTTACTGATGGATAACAATGGACCTCCCCCTCCACCCATCACCCTGGGGACAGAAATTATGTTTGTTTTGCTTGCCACTCTATACTTGGGGCTGGCACTCAATTGGTGCTCAGAAAATATTCATAGATGGAAGGAAAGAAGAAAAGGAAGGAAGGAAGGAAGGGAGCGAGGACAGCTGACCAGGTGTGACTTTCAGTGTGGGCCCTCTCTTGCAGGGTTGGGGGGGTGCCTCCTGAGGGACTCTTCCTGTTGGGGTCTCCCAAGGGTCAGGGAGCAGGAAAGCCTCTCTGCTGCCTTTGTGGGGCCTGCCCCCTACCTCTGAGTTGTTCTTATTCTTACCAGCAGCCCTTGGAAAGGGAACTGAGCTGAGCAGGGGAGAGATCAAGAGAGATTGAGGGGGAGAGAGTAGAGGAGGGTGCGCTCCTCCAAGACAGGAGAAGAGCACTTAAAAAATGTCACTTAGAATCCCTGAAAGAATAAGCTGTAAAAACAACCACACACTCTCTGCTGGGTGACGCAAGTCAAAGAGAAATGCGATGCAATTAGTCACTGGTTCTGAGTAGGAGGCGGGGAGGGGGCAGGGAGGCAGAATGGGAGAATGGTGAAGGGCTGGGGGACGGTGGCAGCCTCCCTCACAAACTTTGCATCATCTGCTCAGAGACAGCCTCCGTAGCCCTGGGGAGATGTTATTTCTTTTCTTTCAGCCCTCTGTGCTGGCCAGAGCCCCTCCTTGCTTCTCCTCTTTCTCTCCCAAGAGGTGGCATCTTCCCCCTTGGCCAACACAGTCTTAGGTCTAGAACTGGGGAGCCCACAGTTTCTTGAGGGAAGGAGGAGGCTGGGAGACCAGAGTTCATGGGATTGTAAAGAGGGGAAACCTTTGACCTTGGGCCCACCCTGTGGACCTCAGCTCCCCACTTTCCTGCCCAGAGTGAAATGTTTTTCCTGTTCAGGACTTCAAAAGGGGTAATTTGTTCACCCTATTACATACCAAACAGTTATCAAGCAGTCACTATGTGCCAGACCCTGCGCTCATGGAGCTCACAGTTTAAGTTGAAGAGATGGACAAGGCATTAGGCAAATAGGATGCTGAGTGATGGGAAATATGCTGGTGGTTTCCCATTTTATCCATCCATGAAGTAGCCTAGCTGTTGCACATGGGTCTGAAGGAAGGATCCAAAAGATACTTTCTCACAAGGCCCTCCTTGTTTTCCTGGGTAAGGTAGCAGTCAATGATGATTAGAAGTTCTGGGTATTACAAGAACCTCACACTGCATGGACTTTTGGGTTCCTGGGCAAGAGAGGTAGATTCAGGAAAGAAGTGTCCTAAGGGTACTTTTAGGGGCTGGGGTCATCCTATCTTTTAACCACTGCTATTCACAGCAGCATCAGCACCCCCTGGGAACTTATTAGAAGTGAAAATCCATGGGCCCCACCCAAACTTGATGAATCACACTCTCAGGGAGTGGGGGCCAGAAATCTGTGTTTTAATAAGAATCCAGGTGATTTCATTGTGCATGGAAATTTGAGATGCACTGCCTAAAGGACTAGCTGAAATTGACTCAAATCCCCCACTCCTCTGTCTTTGGGAAGGTGAGGCCAATGTAGTGCCCTCTCTTGGTTTTTGTAAATTTCAAAAGCTTTCCTAGTCAACAATGGCTCTGATTTCAGGGGCAGGGGTGGGGGAGGGGGAAGGGCTGGGGAGGTTGATAATTCTTATTATGTATTTAGTGCCATGGACCTTTATCTTCACCTGCGTTACAGCTCTGATAAGGGACACAAGCTTTTCTTTTTTTTTTTTATAAATAAATTTATTTATTTTATTTATTTATTTTTGGCTGCGTTGGGTCTTCATTGCTGTGCACAGGCTTTCTCTAGTTGTGGTGAGCAGGGGCTACCCTTCATTGCAGTGCACGTGCTTCTCATTATGGACGCTTCTCTTGTTGCAGAGCACGGGCTCTAGTCACGTGGGCTTCAGTAGTTGTGGCACGCAGGCTCAGTAGTTGTGGCTTGTGGGCTCTAGAGCTCAGGCTCAGTAGCTGTGGCGCACGGGCTTAGTTGCTCTGTGGCATGTGGGATCTTCCCAGACCAGGGCACGAACATGTGTCCCCTGCATTGGCAGGCGTATTCTTAATCACTGAACCACCAGGGAAGTCCCAAAAGCTTTTCCTGATCTGCCTTTTTGCACCTTCACACCTCCCAAATACAGTTCACATGCGGTAGTTGTGCATAGTAGATTTTGCCTTGTGATTTGAAGGCACATTGTGGAAAGGAACATCCCAGCACTGCAGCCAGATAATTTAAAGTCGAATATTTCCCTTTCCTGTCCCTCAGATATATATTTTTTTCCTGGCCGCGCTGCACAGCCTGCGGGATATTATTTCCCTGACAAGGGATTGAACCCACGCTTCTGCAGTGGAAATGCGGCGGAGTCTTAACCACTGAAGGGAAGTCCTCCCTCAGCCATTTCTTACAACGTAAGCCCCCAGTGATGTTCCTAGGCCTTCTCTCTCCTCCGTCCTTTTTCTCTTCTCTACATCTAAGTTTCTATGCATTTAACTTGCCAAAGAGCTTAACTTTCTCCTTGTTTCCTTCCAATCCAGTTCTCCAGGATCCGACCTTGCACCACCTAAGAAACTCTGATGATATTTTCACAAAGATAGTTCCTTCCCTAGGAGGTTCTCTGGTGCCATCTGGTAAAATAGTAATTTTCTTTATCCCCCTACATTAGCAATCAAACTTCTTATTTAATCCTAAGGGTGCTCCCACAACCATGGCCTTGGTAACTTCCTACTCCTTTAGGCTGAAGGGTTGTGGTCTGCCCTTCCCACACGAGCATTCTCTCAACCTGGGGTGCTTTCCCTTCATATTATTGACTTGGTTCTGAAGTGGATGCTTCACCCATTAAACAAATTTCTTAACAGTCTTTCCTTCCCTAGCTTGTCCTCTTTTATTGTTGTTTTTCTCCCAAAGACCTTTGTTCATTCAGCAAACTCTTCTTAAAATTCTTCTCAATCCCTCAATCCTTAAATGCTGCCTCCTTCCCCTACTAGCTCTGACCATTCCCTTCTTTCTGGAAGGAAGAATGTCTCTGACCCCAGCCAGGCCATGAGCACTGCCTCAGTGGTGACTTCTTATGCCCCTCAAACTTGTACCCATTTTACCTCTTCCAAATTTTTGATTCAGGGGCTTCCCTGGTGGTGCAGTGGTTGAGAGTCCGCCTGCCGATGCAGGGGACACGGGTTCGTGCCCCGGTCCAGGAAGATCCCACATGCCGCAGAGCGGCTGGGCCCGTGAGCCATGGCTGCTGAGCCTGCGCGTCTGGAGCCTGTGCTCCTCAACGGGAGAGGCCACAGCAGTGAGAGGCCCGCGTACCACAAAAAAAAAAACCCCAAAACAAAAACAAACTATTGATTCAGTTGATTCAGCTGATGTTATTTAAGCTTTCAGGGTAATAAATGAAGGTAAACCATGTCACAGCCTCATACCCACTCCAGAATAAGCATTAATTAGAAAGGAGGACAGGTACTTCACCAGAAAGGAGACTCTACCTTCCATGAGTATGTAGAAGCTCATTAAACTTCTGTGCACAGCTGGGTGTCAAAGACTTTTTCCATCCTCACCTTCTTGACCTGTCCATCATCTGCAAGACTGTCAACCTCACTCTCTCCTTTCATTCTCTCTTCAGGCTGGTCCTGATGTTGGGTCCTTCCGAGGATCTTCTCCTTCTATTTTGAGCATCCCTTTGAGTGTTCTTGTCTTGTAAGATGGGCACCTCTACTCCTCTCCCAACTTCTCTTGCCAGGAGTAAGACCAAATATTGGGAATCAGCTAAGCATAATGAGGAACATGGAGGGCTGAGCCCTGGCCACACTGGAAATCATCTGGGAAAAAAAAACACTGGGGTGTTTCCCAGGACAGGTCCTTTGGGGCACATCAACGAGTAGACAGAGATGAGACTGGGTTTTTCTGCATGAACAAGCAAGGCTCCTCCCTATGACCTACCTCTTCTTGGTCTGGAGACGCCACATCCTTGAAGTGAAATCAACAATGCTTTCCTTAGATCACATCCTTTCCTGATGTGAAGACCAAGAGAGACTGATCATTTGTAATCACCTCTTTCCAGTTGATAACAGACATTGGAACCTTAACCTGGAGGATCTGAAGATCCATGAAGAGGAAGAGCATTTCCCTGGGAAACATCTGCCAAGTAAGTCTTCCCTCCAGGGTAGTTGTCAATGAAAAGCCTCCTTATCACTCACCCAGGCACAAAGCCCAGCAGACTGGGCAGGGGTACCAACTGGGAAAGCCAAAGTCATCCAGTCTTCTCCTCACATTTGTAGTGATTGCACATCTAGCCACCGTGGGAGTATTTTTCTCTGTCCCTTGTGCCTCTGCTGCCCCTACCCTCTCATCCATGGGGCTGAACCCTGGGGTAGATTTTCTATCAGTGCAGGGGCACAGATCCTTCTTTTCTTGGAAGGCCTTAAGGAGATGATTATGAGGGTGGGGAGAGGGAAGCCAGAAACTCACAGATGTAATGGAACCAGATCTCACTGTCCAGAGACCACTATGCTAGTAGCAGCAGCTGAGATGCTTTTCCTCTGGGATGGAATCTTGGGCTAACATGAATCTAGATAAAAGAATAAGTCAGGTTCTACTCCATGACCTCTGGGACACATGATCCAAGACTTAGAACTGAGGTGTGGAGGCCAAGAATGGAAAAAAGGGAGCAGACTTTTTCTCTACATTATAGGAAAGCTTAGATTGTAGGGAACCCAAGGACTGGAATGGGGTTGCATCTCTCTCTGTGGTCCCAGAACTCTAGTGGTACCCAGCACTTAGCAGACCATTTAGTAAATGTTGAATGGATAAAAGAAGTGGCTTGGCTTCAGAGGAATGTCAGGGAGGAGCTGATGTAGGTAACTGCAGCTCAATCGTCAGGGGCTTCCGTTCTTCCTGTGTTCCAGCTGTGAGGCCTGATTGAGTCCCGTCACCTCCTAGAGTCCCCAGCTTCCACATCAGCAAAATGGTGTTATTGACTTCATGGGCTTGCTGTGAAGGTTCAGTGAGATGGCAAGTGTGCAATGGGGGGAGCACATCAAAACCACCCCCATCAAAGAGCAGCATGACAGAGTAAAAAAAGCCCTGGATTTGGAACAGTCTGTACATCCAAATTCCAATTTTTCACTGCCCTTCCAAGCTATGTGATCTTAGGCAAGTTGCTTTATATCTCTGAGCCTCGGTTTTCTCATCTGACAAGAATATCCATTTGTATTTGTTTTCTATTGCTGCTGCAACAAATCATCACAATCTTAGC
The DNA here is from genome assembly GCF_963924675.1 of Phocoena phocoena. Classification (NCBI taxonomy): domain Eukaryota; kingdom Metazoa; phylum Chordata; class Mammalia; order Artiodactyla; family Phocoenidae; genus Phocoena; species Phocoena phocoena. The sequence continues at coordinate 137,714,442 of NC_089220.1, read as the reverse complement.
GGCTTAAAGCAACAGAAATTTATTATCTTACATTTTTGGAGGTCAGAAGGCCAAAATGGGTCTCAACTAGGTTAAAATCCAAGTGTTAGCAGGGTTGGGTTCCTTTCTGGAGGTTCTATGGGAGAATCTGCTTCCCTGCCTTTTCCTTACCCCCATTTTGTAGCTTGTGGCCCCTTCCATCCTCAAAGTCAGCACCAGCTGGTTGAGTCTCTCTCACATAGCATCTCTCTGACACCCACTCTTCTTCCTCCAGAATAATTTCCCTATTTTAAGTTCAACTGATTGGTAACCTTAATTCAATCTGCAACCTGAATTCCCCCTTGCATGTAACATAATATATTCAGAGGTTCTGGGGATCAGGATGGAAACATCTTTAGGGTCCATTATTCCACCTGCCACACCTCAGAGTGTTCTTATGAAGATTAAACAAGACAATACGTGTAACCTAGGCCTGTGATGACTTGTGATAAGAGTTTAGCAAATTGTGGCAGCTATCACCATCATCATCACCACCATCACCATCATCATCACCATCACCACCACCACCATCATCATCATCACCCCCCCACCACCATCATCATTATCATCACCATCATCATCACCACCATACTATTATCATCGCCACCACCACCATCACCATCATCACCACCACCACCACCACCATCATAATCATCACCACCACCACCACCACCATCACCATCATCACCACCACCATCGTCATCACCATCATCACCACTACCACCACCATCATCCTCACCATCATCATTATTCTACAGTCATCTTAGTCCTCATTCCCTCCTTTGCTCTGCAGAAGGAAAGCTTGCCCCTCTGTGAGGACCACCAGGTGTGCTGGGGCAGACGAAGGCTCACAGAGCTCCCTGCATGTCTCGCCCTTGACTTCCTGGCTCACCAAGCCTCCAGCCCCAGCTCTCCCTCTTCCACAGGAGCTGCCCTGATCCCTGGGCCCTCACACAGGAGCCCAGGGACAGCTTCTGCTTCTAGACACCACATCCTGAATGAGGGGGAGACCAGCTTTGTCTGTCCCCCCAGCCCCACCAAGCTCCGTCTGCAGTCCTGGTTGGAGAAATGCTCCTGGACACACAGAGCAGTTGTGAGAACACATTTCTCTGGAAGTTCACAGCTCCCCTGGGCTCTTCCTGAGCACGAGGGGCTGCGCACAAAACCCCAATGCCAGTTAAAGATGAGTTAACAAAACGGCCTCTTATGTAATCTGCCTGATAATAATGGAACATGATATTCATTCGGGGAGGGGAGGGGATGCCCCTTACTTTCCTCCAGCTGTGGGGAGGAACTCTGTGGACTCCAGGATACTGGTAGAGTGAGGTGAAAGAACTTTGTTGAGAGAGCATGATTTGTGTCCTCCAGCATTTGTGGGTATAGGGGTAGGGTCTGACTCTTGCGAAAAGCATCTAAAGGCTGGAACTGGCTGGAAATGCCTGTCCTGTCAGAACACAGAGAAAGAGTGAGGTGGGAGGGGCTTGCCCTTCCCAATTCCAGTGAACTTTTTCTGAGTCTTATGAGGGTGATGGGATAGAAGCCATTTGGAAAGGACTCCATGCAAGATGACTCCCCCAACAAAAAGAGGTTGTGTGGTTGTGCCCCTGGATGTGGGCTCTAGAAGGAGTGGCGAGGCAGTCACCAGAGAGCACTTCCCTTGCATAAGGACGCCACGCCGAGAGAGAGGCTCCCAAAGGGGGAGGGTGGGGCCCTCAAAACCCCTACAGACTCCTACAGCTCCGCAGCAAAAACCCAGATAACCCGATTGAAAAACGGGCAGAGCACTTGAAGAGACATTTCTCCAGAGAAGACATACAAATGGCCAACAGATATATGAAAAGATGCTTAACATTACTAATTATGCAACTCAAAATTACAGTGAACTATTACCTCATACCAGTTAAGATGGCTATTATCAGAAAACAAAAAATAACAAGTGTTGGCCAGGATGTGGAGAAATGGAACTCTCATACGTTGTTGATGGAGTGCAGCTGCTATGAAAAACAGTATGAAAGTCCCTCAGAAAATAAAAAATAGAATTACCATCTGATCCAGCAATTCCACTTTAGGGTGTACAACCAAAAGAACTGAAATCACGATCTCAAAGAGATTATCTGCATTCCCATGTTCATTCCAACATTATTCACAATAGCCAAGATGTGAAAACAACCTAAATGTCAATTGATGGATGAATGGATAAAGAAAACGTGGTATATACATGTAATAGAATATTATTCAGCCTTAGAAAATCCTACCATTTGCAGCAACATGGATGAACCTGGAGGACATTATGCTAAGTGAAGTAGGCCAGGAATCTATGATAGTTAAACTTACAGAAACAGAGAGTAGCACGGTGGTTGCTGGGGGTTGGGGGAGAGGAAGATGGGGGTTTCTGTTCAGTGGGTATAAAAGTTTTAGTTATATAAGCTGAATAAGTTCTAGAGACCTGTTGTATGCAACATCATGCCTATGGTTAACAATACTTAACGTGCATTTAAAAATGTTAAGCATAGGTCTCGTGCTAAGTGTTCTTACCGATAATAATTTTTTAAAAAAGCCATCAGTGGCAGATGACATCAGTGGCAGACCACAACAGAACCAATCCAATGAGAACTTCTCTGACCCTAATTTCCCCTCCCTCCCCAGCCCTCTATGCTGTTCCTAGAGGCACTAGAAGCAGCTGTGTGAAGGGGGCGGAGAAGGAGACAAGAAGAATGGAGGAACCCACTATGTCTTTGAGCTCCGGGCAGGGGGAATGAGCCATTTAGATCAGATGAGACCAAAGATTTTCTGTTAGACTCTTCCAGCCTTTCACTACATGTAAAAACTGTTAATACCGGAAAATAACCGGAAAACACAGGCGATCTGCTCAATGTGCCACGGGCTGAGAAAGGAGGTCAGACAGTGTGGAGAATAAAACAAAAAGCAAAGGTGTTTGTGTTTGTAAGCCAGCAAGTGCAGCTTGTCTAGGTTGCTGGTTACAGTAATAATTGTTCACTTCATGGTCCTACTCAGGGGTACCTCCTTCTCTCATTTAATGCCTCCCACAGCACCATGAGATGGATCATTGTTTTACTGTTCCACGTTGGATGCAGAAGGCTGGGGCTAACATGACACATGAAGGCCACTCAGCCGGTGAGGAGCTGAAATTTGCTCTCTGGGTCTGGCATCAAATTGCAGCATGAGCCACAGACACATATCAGTGGGGTGAGCCCACAGAGTCACGTGGCAGGAGACTTCCCTTTTCTGACCTCAGTGGTCTCCTTTCTTTGTCTGCCATTTCCCAGCGTTTAGGGGGATGAAGAAGAGGGTCTCCAGGAAGTGTGCTGAGCTTGTCAGAAGAAAGAGACAGAGGATTCAGAAGGTCTTTTCCGACCCCTGCTGTGTTCGGGTTTGCCTGTCTGCCCAGTGACGGTGAGACAGGTTTCCTTGGAGGTGCTCTGCGGTGGCATCAGGGAGTTCTGGAGGAAGCTGGGCTCCAGGTGAGCGTGTCAGCCGCCATAATAGGAAAAGCATTGTGCAAACAGAGGCAAGGCCCTGGGTCCTCATCCCTGGCCCACACCACCTCTTGGCCAGGTGACACATCATCTCCCTGAACCTCAGTTTCCCATCCAGAGCCAGAATCCTAGTATCTGCTCTGTCCACCTTCCAGAAGTGTCCGAGAAAGCCCTTTGTGAGCTCTGTGGCTGTCACAAACCTGGGACAAACAATGGCTTGGCATCTCAGGTGGACATTGTCTTTGTTTGGCTAGCCAGCATGCAGCCACACTTTTTATTTGGGAGAATCCATGCTTTGAGAAAATCTTAGTGGGAGGCAGGAACCCCACCTTCTACCATGGGAGGCGAAAGATGCCAACCACTTCATCTCCTGGAATCCACCCCCTTGTCTCTCTCTCTCTCTCTCTCTCTCTCTCTCTCTCTCTCTCTCTCTCTCTCACACACACACACACACACACACACACAGCCCTCCTAGTCTGGGCTCCTTGGAGGCCGCTACCTGGACCTGTGAATGTGGAGGGAGTGGTGCAGAGACATAGGAGCAGCAGAGATGAATCACTGGGACAGGATGGCTGAGGAGAGTCAGTAGCCACACCAGTGGGGTGTTGGTGCCAGGGTGAACTTGGGGAGCTCGTGGCTGCCAGGTCTCTACTGATTTCTGCCAAGTTCTCTAGGGCTGCCATTAGTTCTTCTGATCTCTTTCCAATATACTCCTTTCCTGTATCAGATATACTAAACAGAGTTGGCTTTTATTTTCTGCATTAAAGGACCTGTTGGGTACGGCTTCCATCCGTAGAATTTCAGGGACATTTACACAGACCATTGCCAGCCCTGAATTCCTCCCAAGGAGCTCCCAGAGTCCTTCGGGGCTGTGGTCCAGGACACAGCTTGCCCTCCTGCTTCTCCTTCCTGCATCCCTGATGGCTCCACTGGAAATGTTTGGTGTCTGTCCCTGCACAGGATGTACACACTTTACCTGTCCTCTTTGAAACCTTCTCTTTGCGTGGTGCAGTGGCAGAGACCTCCAGCTTGCAAGCTCTGTGGACAAGCTTTGGTTTCAGTAGGCTCGGTCTGGAATCACAGCTCTGCCACCTACTAACCCATCATGGATGAACTTGTTAACCTCCCCGGCCTTAGCTTCCTCATCTGCACAGTGAGGATAATGATAGCACCTTCTCATAGAGCCGTGGAGGGAATGAAATGAGAGCTCCCACCCGCACCCGATGCTCTCAACCAATGACTAGAGGCTGTTATTATTACTGACTTTAATGTTCTGCTCACACTAGAATGCTGGCTTCCTTTTCCTGCTCTGCTGTGAGTCTAATTTAGGGTCCTCCATAAACCCAGCTTTTTTATCTCGGAGGCATGGGAGGAGAGGTCTGAGGTTGAGTTCCTTGAGCGCTTGGGCTTTGCAGTAAGAAAAGGGCCCTGGAAGAAGGAAGCAAGGGATTGAGCCCAAGTTTTTGAGCTCCCAAGAGCCTCAGATCTGCTGCCATTAGCAGTGGGTTAGTCATGCCTATGGCTAAGAGATGCCTTGTGTAATGGGCACCGCTGGCCTCCTCACCCTATCAGCTTCCCTATGCCCTCCCAGGACACTGCTGAGGCCCCTGTGGCATTGTGGTCTGGGGCCTGGGCAGGAGAAGTCTCTGCGCCAGACTTTCAGGGCACAAGGGGCCACCTTTTTTGACTTTCTTGCTTTATGCATAAGAAGACCTAGACGCAGAGAAGGAAAGAGCCTCATGGAGCCCAGTCTCCTGACTGGAGAGGGGACCCTCTCTGCTCCCCATACTGCTTCCCAGAGCATCCTTGAGGCCTGAGCTTATGTGTGTGTGTGTGTGTGTGTGTGAGATCCTCCTTCCTCCTCCTCCTCCCTGTCCCCACCTGTGTGACCTCCCACTCCCCGTGCAGCCCCCTGGTTTGTCTCACCACGAGACTCTCAGGTGAGCTGCAGCATCGAAGGTGGATATGTTCCCTGGAACAGTTTCAGCTGACTGCTAACTTGGGGTGTAGTAATATTTATCATAGGTCTCCTTCATAAATAGATCTCTTTCCTGAGCTCGCAATCCTAGTTCAGATGCTTTTCAGGGGCTGTGGAACAGACAAATCCGCAACCTAAAAATAAAGCCCAGTCCAGAGCAGGTCTTCACATAGTGGGAGAACAAGGGGAGGGAAAAAATGAACATCTTTTTGAGTGGCTACAAGGTGCACAAGACAAGCTCTCACTCAATTTTCACAGCCTCCTACAAACTATTTCCCCACTTTACAAGGAGGAAACAGGTCCAGAGAGGCCACAGAAGCCACAGAGCAGGCAGAAGCCAGAGCCAGGAATCAAAACCAGGTCTGTCTGCCTCCAGGGTTCATGAGGACCTTTGATTACAGCTTATTCAAGTTTCTGGAGAAGAATTTGACATGTTTGGGAAAAATTCATCATAAGAAGAAAGAGTTTCTCACTTTGTCCTTTTCTCTCCTCCCACAGAAATCCATTCCTTTTGAAACTAATGTCCATTTGTCATTTCTTCTTTTTCCGTCTCTCCTTCACACCCCCTTGCTTTCTTTTTTCACTCTTATGGCTGTCTACGGTCATCAAATATCCTGAGCTGAGTCCCCTGTTGAATCCAAAGCCCAGATGGGCATTTCTCTGGGTGGAAGGCTGGTGACAGCTCTGGGCAGGGAGCCGAGGCTGGCTGGTTGGTGTGGTCAGGCTGGGGACAAGCTGGGGATACAGCCGAGGATGTGTCCTAGCTGCTCCTAACTGCAAGACTGGCATCCTGGAGAGACACAGTGGGTACCTCTCACTGGTTGCCTGGTGCATCTGACACTTTCTTGGCCTAGGGACTGCTGGCCACATGGAGGCACCAACAGGCTCATGGATGGAGGGATGCCCGCCAGGCAGAGTGCCAGACATCAGGAAGCCCTGTGCTGTTCTCGGGAGGAAGTTACCCTGGTCCAGGTGGTGGGCAGTTGGGATGGGAAGTCTGCAATTGATTTGGCTCCCTGAGACTTCACCAATGAAAGAAAGATGCCATTCTATAGTGTAGGAGTAAAGAATATGAACTAGGTTATTGATTCATTTACTCCAAGTAATTATTGAGGATGTACTCCATACTAGATCCTTTTTTAGGTGCTAGAGACTGAATGAACATGGCAGATAAGTCCAAGGTCTCAAGAAATTTCACTCCCAGTGGCAGAGGGAGACAACAAACAAGCCCCATCTTCTGAGTGGCAAGCAGATGGAGAAAAAGTGTACGGCTGTTCAGATCTCAGACTTTAATTTCTCTTCTCACTGCCTCTTTAACCTGTTTCCTACCTGAGTGTTAATTTTCAACAGTTGTAGATTGCTGCCACCATCAAAGACGCTGGATGTGGATGATCAAAGATTCGAGATTTAAGCAAAACAGACAGCTTTTGGGCTTCCCTGGTGGCGCAGTGGTTGAGAGTCCGCCTGCCGATGCAGGGTACACGGGTTCGTGCCCCGGTCCGGGAGGATCCCACATGCCGCGGAGTGGCTGGGCCCATGAGCCATGGCCGCTGAGCCTGCGCGTCCGGAGCCTGTGCTCCGCGGCGGGAGAGGCCACAGCAGTGAGAAGCCCACATACTGAAAAAACAAAAAACAAACAAACAAAAAACCAGACAGTTTCTCCCTTGTATTTCAAAAGTTGATGATACCACTGTTCCCTTTGGGCAAACACCCATGCAGCCCTGTGTCTTCAAGGAACATCCATAATACCATGTCCTGGGTGGATAGAATGATCTGTGGACAATTTTTAAGGAGTAACTTTTAGGTCAAGGCTTTTAATAGCAGGTCTTTTTTCCTTTTCCTTTTTATTTCTTTTTTGTTTTTTTTTAAATTGAGAATCATCTGCCATTCACAGGGCACTGCAATGTGCATGAGACCATCCAGGGGTCATTGGGGGCCATGAGGAAACTTGGCGCTCTTACTCAAGAGTGTTTGTATTCTTCCTATTGATACACCTTCTCTGTTGCCTTCAATCACCACCTGTACGGCTAAGAGGAGATTAGGGCCAGCACTTATTTTAAACTCTGGTTCTGTCATTTCCTAGCTTTGTGATCTTGGGTAAATTACTTAATCTTTCTGAGCTTCAGTGACCCCTTGGGAAAGAGTGTAATTGAATGGAAAGAACAGAGTCTTTGAAGTTTGATTCCTGGCTCTGCCACTTACTTGCTGTGTAACCTTATGCACGTAACTTACCTGTGGGAACTTGGTTTCTTCATCCAAAAAATGGAAATGAAAATACTTACTTCACAGGGCTATTTTAAAGATTAGATGAAAAAGCGCATTTCAAGCACAAAGTCTGTATATCTATTTGTTACTCAAAAAATGTAATTTTCTTTTAGCTTTTCCTTTTCTATGAAATAAAACCTTCTGGGATAACTTCACCTCATCTCATAAATGGCACTATCATCTACCCAAATGCTCAGACCAAAAACCTAGAAGTCATCTCTGATTCATTTTTTATATCACCCGCTACCCCTCTCTTTCTTGAGCACGAAATTCAATAGAAAGGTCCTTGCCTTGACTTCTGAACGTGTCTTGAATCTGTCTTCTCCCACTATCTCTACTTCTACGGCATTAGTCATAGCCACAATCATCTCTCCCTTAGCAGTTTTAAAACATGGTCCTCAAATTCTTTGACACTTCTCTCATTGAGAGGTGGAGGGTGGTGTTCCCTCCCCTTGAATCTGCAAGGACCTGAGACTACTTTGACCAGTAAAGTACGGCAGAAGTGATGCTATGTGACTTCTCAAGATAGGTCATACAAGGCTTCTGACTGTTTCTCTTAAAACACTCCCTTTGAATGCTCCCTTTTGTACCTGAGCGGTCATGCTGTGAAGAAGCCCAAGAGAGGCACAAGTAGGGGTTCCAGTTGACAGTTCCAACTAAGCCAAGCTTTTGCAGTTTTCAGACATTTAAATCATCCCCAGCCATTTGAAACCTCCCAGCTGAGGATCCAGACATCACGGAGCAGGGGGAAGCCATTGTCCCTGTGCCCTTTCTGAATTCTTGATTCACAGAATCCATGAGCATAATAAAATGGTTGTTGTTTTAGTGCTACTAAATTTGGTTTGTTGTGCAGTGATAGATAATCAGAACACTCCCCTTGTCTACTTCAGTGCCCTCCCGACTTCTTCCCCTGCTTCCACTAACATCCATTTCTCCACAAAGTAACCACAGGAATCTTTTGGGAATATAAATCAGATAACGTCACTCTGCCGTTATAAAACCTTTCCAAACTTCCTATCTTGGCCTACTGGGCCCCACATGACCTAGCCTCTGCTCTTAGGTGCTTGCTGGAGGTGGGACACTACCACCTTCTGCATGGAAATCAGAGGCTGGCCAAAGCCGTATGACATGGGACACAAAAAGCACGTCTTGCAGCTCAGTCCCAGCTTCCTCACTTCAAGAGCCAAAGCAGGATTTCCTGTACCTATGTGGGTGTTGGAACCCTGGTCCATGACGCCAAACACTCTGTGGGTGATCATGACCTTGCCTATATCTTTTTAGCTCTGACTGCTCTTTTGATTGCTGGAACTATTATATCCTTCCCTTCCTCCATCTCCATCTCCATCTCTCCCCCTTTCTTTCTTCTTTCTTTCTTTCTCTCTTTCCTTCCTTCTTTCTTTCCTTCTTTTTTTCTTCCTTCCTTCCTTCCTTCCTTTCTTTCTTTTCTTCCTTCCTTTCTTTCTTTCCTTCTTTCCTTCCTTCCATTTTTCTTCCTTCCTTCTTTCTTTCTTCCTTCCTTCCTTTCTTTCTTTCTTTTCTTCCTTCCTTCCTTCCTTCCTTCCTTCCTTCCTTCCTTCCTTCCTTCCTTCCTTTCTCTCTCTTTCTCTTTCTTTCAGTGCAGCCATATTTTTCAGATAATATCATGCATTTCCATGTGTTTGTGACTGGAGGGGAGAACTCCATCAACTCAACAGCCCATGTTGCAAGAAGCCTTAAAACTCTCATTATTTGTATACAATGCCATCACCTACTTAAGAAATGAACTGAGAAGTAGTTAGAAGTTAGAGCATTTGGGAAGGTGGCTAGATATAAGGTCTACATACCCAATTGACTTTTTGGTGAAAATGGTATTAATAGATTAAGCACAGTCATTTAAATTCACTGTGTTCTGAAATGCCACTAAAACTACCAGTAAAGTTGTTTTCCCCATAAATCCACAAAGATGGGGAGAATGAGAGTGGAGACAACATCATTTGGGGAGTTAGAAAGCAGATGAAAAAATGGTAATTTATGTAGCTAACATAAGAAAGAAGAATCCTAAGCCAGCAGAATCCTAAACCAGAAGAATCCTAAGAACCAACCAGATTTACACTGCAGAATGTAAAGGCTCAGAGATTGGTTGCACCAGAAACTTTTAGAACTTGGAGGTGGGGGGGAGGGGAAGAAGATTGGTAGAAAACTGTTTAAAAAGCAGTTAGGAATGGGAGTTATTGCTTAATGGGTACAGAGTTTCTATTTGGGGTGATGAAAAATTTTGGAAGTAGGTAGTGGTCATGGTTGCAACAACATTGTGATTGTACTTTATTGCCCTCTCACAACGTGGTGGTGTACTTCTTCAAAGCCTACAGGAAAACCTCTCACTCCAGTCTAAGACAGAGTCTTATATAATGTAATCACACGAGAGACTATCTCCCATCACCTTTGCAATAGACTGTAACCTAATCAAGGGAGTGACTCTTCCTTCACCTTTGCCATATCCTTTTGGCTAGAAGCAAATTACAGATTCTGTCCACACTCAGGATATACAAGGGTGTAACTCATTGGAGGTCATCTTAGAATTCTGCATACCATAATTGTAGACCAACGGAAGCTCTAATAAGCTCTCAGAGAGAAATCAATAGGTTCAGTCAAATAATCAGGAAGTAGAATAATTCAGCTTTCTCAACAGCAGTGTTGGAAGCTATGGAGTAGTGCTATCAAAATTCTAAAGTGAAAGGATTTCTTACCTGTCATTCTATACCTAACCAAGCTATCCATTGAGTGTAAAAGTAGAGTACAGACATTATTGGAAAGAAAAAGTCTCAAATATTTACCTCCTACACACTTTCTTAGGAAGCTATGACCTATAAATCAGAGGAGTAACCAACAAAAAGGAAAACTGCTGATCCAAAAGACACAAAATAAGGTCAGAAGGCTTGGGAAGGGGGATTTCATCAAGATGAAAATAATAGAACAGCTGAGATGAGTGAATGTGATGAAAAAAGATTTAGACAACTGGCAATGAGTTTTGAGTTGAATTAGTGAAAAGAACATAAAAAATTAAACAGAGTAACAAACAATTATTAACTCCAGGGATATAAAAAATTATTCAGGAAAGGAAATGGAACTACATGGCTCAGCTCTGAAGAATTGAGTGGTAGGTTCATTACAATGTAAATAGTGCACATTAATCTAACCAGAGTGATGATGTAATTATACAGTTCTGAAAGGATGGTGTTATGGGTTGAGGTCCTAACCCCCAGAACTTGTGAATTTGGAAATAAGGTCTTTGTAGATGATCAAGTTAAGGTGAGGTCACCTTAGGGTGGGCTCTGCTCCAATATGACTGGTGTCCTTATCAAAGGGGGAAATCTGGACATAGAGACAGAGACACAGTGAGAACACCATATGAAGCCTGGAGTTAAGCTGCCACAAGCCAAAGAAGGCCAAAGATTGCTGAAAATCCACCAGAAAAAAGAGAGAGGCTTGGAGGAGATACTTCCTCACAACCCTCAGAAGGAACCAACCCTGCCGACACTTTGATTTTTGATTTCTAACCTTCAGGACTATGAGACAATAAATTCCTGTTGTTTAAGATATCCAGTTCGTGGTACTTTGTTACAACAGCCCTAGTAAACTAATGCGGATGGAAAGTATGTGTGTATCGGTGGTGGGGCGGGGCGGGCAGGGGAAGGAAGAGGAAAGAACTAGCCCTTCATCTTCAGTGGGACGTTAACAGATCATTCTTGCAAATAATGAATCAAGAAATAGCAGTATAAGCATGATATTTATAAATAGCAAGGTAAATACCAAAATAATCATCTAAAAGAATTAAAATTTGTTTCCTGTGGGGATGAGTTAAGGAAGTAGGGAGGAAGGGGGCTGGAACTTGACATTTATCTTTGAACCAGCTGACTCTTTACCTTAAGTGTGTAGAAGGATAAAAATAAAAACACAGGAAGTCCACTATATCAGCAATTATTAACTAGAAAGTATAATAGAGAAAAAATTCCATTCACAAGGGCAGTAAAACCTAAATAATGGCACCCAAGAATAATTCCGAACAGGACACATGCCAGATCCTTCTGGAGAAAACTCTCAAATGTTACTGAAGGACAAAAGTAAATAGAAACTGGACCCTGCCTCAAGCAGTGCCTGTGATGAAGGACATGGCAGATGAACATTACAGAATGACATGCAAGGAGCTACCTGATTAGGTGGGAAAAAGCACCCAACTCTGCCTGGGGAAGTCAGAGAAGGTTCTGCAGAGGATGTGGCTCTATGTGAAAACTTGAAAGACAGAGAAGACGGGGAGACATTCCAGGCAGAGAGCACAGCCTGAACCAACCCACTGTGTGTTTGGGGAATCGTAAATTGCTTGACCTGAGGGAGAAAAGTGGGCACGATGGAGAGTGTTGGCAGATGAAGCTGGCTATCGAGGCAGAAATTGGATCATTAAGAAGCCATGTACACAGTGGGAGTGTTTGCTCTTTTTTATAGGAATGGGAGTTTTCAAGTAGCAGAATGAGAAGAAGGTAATCTATGTCTCGTGGAATGAGCATGTGGGTGACTTCTCAATATAAGGTGTCGCTATGGACAGGGAGCCTGTGTTACTGGCTTGAATTCTTTGGGCAGGCTCCTTACTAATACTTCTTGACGGCAGCCCCAGACCTCAGTGAGCCATTGATCCGGGGGGTTATTAGGTGCTGTTATTCATCCACCTGAGGTGGGGAGCTCCGTGTCCATTGCAGACACCCCCCAGGAAAGAGGCCCCGCCAAGCACTGTGTGTGTGGCAGACCACTTGACTGCTGGGAACTCATGGTCAGGAGGGTGCAGAAACCCCCCACTGAGACACTGCAGTACAAACACAGGGACAGGAGGTGTGGGCTCTTCCTCCAAGGAGCCCCAAAAGCACCTGTGATCAGCCACCATATAAAAGAGAGAGATTATAAAAGCAAAAATGGTGCCTCGACTTCAGGAACAATAAAGTCTTTTGTATCAATGGTGGCAGATGGTCCCGGGTGCTTTGTGGCTGAGTGTGTCTCATCAGTGTCACACTGAGAGGGGCTGAGTGGTGGGAAAGAAGGTGGCACATTAACCTGCTTCTGTGCCTGGAAGTTTCTTACCTGGGTTGGCTTTCCCAGCCCCGGGGTCAGCAGACCTCAGTCTGTTTCTCTCACATTCTCTGCCTAACTGGTCACCTCCAGTCTTCAGCTGTGCTGACCTTCCCATGGTTCTCCAAACATCCCAGCTTGGTCCAGCCGCAGGGCCTTTATCCTTGCTAATCCCATTTTCTGGAATGTTCTTTCCCCAGGTCTTCACGTGGCTGGCTCCTACTCATTCTCTCAGAAGGATCTTCTCATGTAACCTTAATAGCAAGTACTCTGGAGCTAGCCTGACTGGGTTCAAATCGCAGCTCTGCCACCTTGAACAAGGTGAGTATCTGGTGTGCCTGAGTGGATGAATTGTTGTGGGGATTAAATGAGTTGGTGTAAATGTAAAGTCTTAGGATAATGCCTATCCCACAGTAAATTTATGTGAGAATTAGCTATTATTACTGGTCAATAATATATGTCACCTTTTATTAGAACGGTCCTCCACCCACCCTAGTCATTCTTTCCTCTTACCCACTATCTGTGAATACATTATTGATTTCTTTGCTTGTTTATTGCTTCCCTCTCCACCACTAGAATACAAGAACCATGAGGACAGGGACCCTGTCTGTCTTGTTCACTGCTGTATGCCCAGTACCTTTGTAGTGTCAGACACATAGCAGATGCTCAAGAAATAGGTGTTGAGTGAAGTAATATAGTCAATGAACTTCTCTGAACCAATAATTATCTCTTGAGGATTCTAAGTGGGTACAGTGCTTCCAAATTCATGTGAGGCATAACGTGGCTTTTCCTTAAACATTAATTCCCTACTTTGCTCCCTTGCTCAGACCCTTTAATAATATTACCACTTCAATCCACAGGACAGTGGACATTAAGATGGTAAATGATAAATTAATAAGCTACTGCAATCTAGACACATGTTTTTCTTTTTTTATTTTCTTTTTATTTTTTTTACATCTTTATTGGAGTATAATTGCTTTACAATGGTGTGTTAGTTTCTGCTTTATAACAAAGTGAATCAGTTATACATATACATATATTCCATATCTCTTCCCTCTTGCATCTCCCTCCCTCCCGCCCTCCTTATCCAACCCCTCTAGGTGGTCACAAAGCACCAACCTGGTCTCCCTGTGCTATGCGGCTGCTTCCCACTAGCTATCTATTTTACGTTTGGTAGTGTATATATGTCCATGCCACTCTCTCGCTTTGTCACAGCTTACCCTTCCCCCTCTCCATATCCTCAAGTCCATTCTCTAGTAGGTCTCTGTGTTTATTCCTGTTTTACTCCTAGGTTCTTCATGACATTTTTTTTTTCTTAAATTCCATATATATGTGTTGGCATACGGTATTTGTCTTTCTCTTTCTGACTTACTTCACTCTGTATGACAGACTCTAGGTCCATCCACCTCATTACAAATAGCTCAATTTCGTTTCTTTTTATGGCTGAGTAATATTCCATTCTATATATGTGCCACATCTTCTCCATCCATTCATCCGATGATGGACACTTAGGTTGTTTCCATCTCCGGGCTATTGTAAATAGAGCTGCAATGAACATTTTGGTACAGGACTTTTTTTTGAATTATGGTTTTCTCAGGGTATATGCCCAGTAGTGGCATTGCTGGGTCATATGGTAGTTCTATTTGTAGATTTTTAAGGAACCTCCATACTGTTCTCCATAGTGGCTGTACCAATTCACATTCCCACCAGCAGTGCAAGAGTGTTCCCTATTCTCCACACCCTCTCCAGCATTTATTGTTTCTAGATTTTTTGATGATGGCCATTCTGACTGGTGTGAGATGATATCTCATTGTCGGTTTGATTTGCATTTCTCTAATGATTAATGATGTTGAGCATTCTTTCATGTGTTTGTTGGCAGTCTGTATATCTTCTTTGGAGAAATGTCTATTTAGGTCTTCTGCCCATTTTTGGGTTGGGTTGTTTGTTTTTTTGTTATTGAGCTGCATGAGCTGCTTGTAAATTTTGGAAATTAATCCTTTGTCAGTTGCTTCACTTGCAAATACTTTCTCCCATTCTGAGGGTTGTCTTTTGGTCTTGTTTATGGTTTCCTTTGCTGTGCAAAAGCTTTGAAGTTTCATTAGGTCCCATTTGTTTAGTTTTGTTTTTATTTCCATTTTTCTACGAGGTGGGTCAAAAAGGATCTTGCTGTGATTTATGTCATGGAATGCTCTGCCTGTGTTTTCCTCTAAGAGTTTGATAGTTTCTGGCCTTACACTTAGGTCTTTAATCCATTTTGAGCTTATTTTTGTGTATGGTGTTAGGGAGTGATCTAATCTCATACTTTTACATATACCTGTCCAGTTTTCCCAGCACCACTTATTGAAGAGGCTGTCCTTTCTCCACTTTACATTCCTGCCTCATTTATCAAAGATAAGGTGACCATATGTGCGTGGGTTTATCTCTGGGCTTTCTATCCTGTTCCATTGATCTGTATTTCTGTTTTTGTGCCAGTATCATACTGTCTTGATTACTGTAGCTTTGTAGTGTAGTCTGAAGTCAGGGAGCCTGATTCCTCCAGCTCTGTTTTTCGTTCTCAAGATTGCTTTGGCTATACAGGGTCTTTTGTGTTTCCATACAAATTGAGAAATTTTTTGTTCTAGTCCTGTGAAAAATGCCAGTGGTAGTTTGATAGGGATTGCATTGAATCTGTAGGTTGCTTTGGGTAGTAGAGTCATTTTCACAATGTTGATTCTTCCAATCCAAGAACATGGTATATCTCTCCATCTATTTGCATCATCTTTAATTTCTTTCACCAGTGTCTTATAATTTTCTGCATACAGGTCTTTTGTCTCCTTAGGTAGGTCTATTCCTAGATATTTTATTCTTTTTGTTGCAGTGGTAAATGGGAGTGTTTTCTTGATTTCACTTTCAGAGTTTTCATCATTAGTGTATAGGAATGCCAGAGATTTCTGTGCATTAATTTTGTATCCTGCTACTTTACCAAATTCATTGATTAGCTCTAGTAGTTTTCTGGTAGCATCTTTTTTTTTTAATTTTATTTTTCTTTTCTTTATTTTTTCTTTATTTATTTTTGGCTGTGTTGGGTCTTCGTTGCTAAACATGAGCTTTCTCTAGTTGCGGCGAGCAGGGACTACTCTTCATTGTGGTGCGTGGGCTTCTCATTGCGGTGGCTTCTCTTGTTGTGGAGCACAGGCTGTAGGTGTGCAGGCTCAGTAGTTGTGGCTCGTGGGCTCTAGAGCGTAGGCTCAGTGGTTGTGGCACACAGGCTTAGATGCTCCGCGGCATGTGGGATCTTCATGGACCAGGCCTTGAACCCATGTCCCCTGCATTGGCAGGCAGATTCTTAACAACTGTGCCACCAGGGAAGCCCTCTGGTAGCATCTTTAGGATTCTCTATGTATAGTATCATGTCATCTGCAAACAGTGACAACTTTACTTCTTCTTTTCCAATTTGGATTCCTTTTATTTCCTTTTCTTCTCTGATTACTGTGGCTAAAACTTCCAAAACTATGTTGAATAAGAGTGGTGAGAGTGGGCAACCTTGTCTTATTCCTGATCTTAGTGGAAATGCTTTCAGTTTTTCACCATTGTGGACGATGTTGGCTGTGGGTTTGTCATATATGGCCTTTATTATGTTGAGGAAATTTCCCTCTATGCCTACTTTCTGCAGGGTTTTTATAAATGGGTGTTGAATTTTGTCAAAAGCTTTCTCTGCATCTATTGAGATGATCACGTGGTTTTTCTCCTTCAATTTGTTAATATGGTGTATCACGTTGATTAATTTGCATATATTGAAGAATCCTTGCATTCCTGGAATAAACCCCACTTGATCATGGTGTATGATCCTCTTAATGTGCTGTTGGATTCTGTTTGCTAGTATTTTGTTGAGGATTTTTGCATCTGTGTTCATCAGTGATATTGGCCTGTAGTTTTCTTTCTTTGTGACATCCTTGTCTGGTTTTGGTATCAAGGTGATGGTGGCCTCGTAGAATGAGTTTGGGAGTGTTCCTCCCTCTGCTATATTTTGGAAGAGTTTGAGAAGGATAGGTGTTAGCTCTTCTCTAAATGTTTGATAGAATTTGCCTGTGAAGCCATCTGGTCCTGGGCTTCTGTTTGTTGGAAGATTTTTAATCACAGTTTCAATTTCAGTGCTTGTGATTGGTCTGTTCATATTTTCTATTTCTTCCTGATTCAGTCTTGGCATGTTGTGCATTTCTAAGAATTTGTCCATTTCTTCCAGGTTTTCCATTTTATTGGCATAGAGTTGCTTGCAGTAATCTCTCATGATCTTTTATATTTCTGCAGTGTCAGTTGTTACTTCTCCTTTTTCATTTCTAATTATATTGATTTGAGTCTTTTCCCTTTTTTTCTTGATGAGTCTGGCTAATGGTTTATCTATTTTGTTTATCTTCTCAAAGAACCAGCTTTCAGTTTTACTGATCTTTGCTATCGTTTCCTTCATTTCTTTTTATTTCTGATCTGATTTTTATGATTTCTTTCCTTCTGCTAACTTTGGGGTTTTTTTGTTCTTCTTTCTCTAATTGCTTTAGGTGCAAGTTTAGGTTGTTTATTTGAGATGTTTCCTGTTTCTTAAGGTAGAATTGTATTGCTATAAACTTCCCTCTTAGAACTGCTTTTGCTGCATCCCATAGGTTTTGGGTCGTCGTGTCTCCATTGTCATTTGTTTCTAGGTATTTTTTAATTTTCCTTTTGATTTCTTCAGTGATCACTTCGTTATTAAGTAGTGTATTGTTTAGCCTCCATGTTACAGATCATTTCCTGTAATTGATATCTAGTCTCATAGCATTGTGGTTGGAAAAGACACTTGATACAATTTCAGTTTTCTTAAATTTACCAAGGCTTGATTTGTGACCCAAGATATGATCTATCCTGGAGAATGTTCCATGAGCACTTGAGAAAAATGTGTATGTATTCTGTTGTTTTTGGATGGAATGTCCTATAAATATCAATTAAGTCTATCTTGTTTAATGTATCATTGAAAGCTTGTGTTTCCTTATTTATTTTCATTTTGGATGATCTGTCCATTGGTGAAAGTGGGGTGTTAAAGTCCCCTACTATGAATGTGTTACTGTCGATTTCCCCTTTTAAGGCTGTTAGTATTTTCTTTATGTATTGAGGTGCTCCTATGTTGGGTGCATAAATATTTACAGTTGTTATATCTTTTTCTTGGATCAATCCCTTGATCATTATGTAGTGTCCTTCTTTGTCTCTTCTAATAGTGTTTATTTTAAAGTCTATTTTGTCTGATATGAGAATTGCTACTCCAGCTTTCTTTTGGTTTCCATTTGCATGGAATATCTTTTTCCATTCCCTTACTTTCAGTCTGTATGTGTCTCTAGGTCTGAAGTGGGCCTCTTGTAGACAGCATATATATGGGTCTTATTTTGGTATCCATTCAGCCAATCTGTGTCTTTTAGTGGGAGCATTTAGTCCATTTAAATTTAAGGTAATTATCGATATGTATGTTCCTATTCCCATTTTCTTAATTGTTTTGTGTTTGTTATTGTAGGTCTTTTCCTTCTCTTGTGTTTCTTGCCTAGAGAAGTTCCTTTAGCATTTGTTGTAAAGCTGGTTTGGTGGTGCTGAACCCTCTCAGCTTTTGCTTGTCTGTAAAGGTTTTAATTTCTCCATCAAATCTGAATGAGATCCTTGCTGGGTAGAGTAATCTTGGTTGCAGGTTTTTCTCCTTCATCACTTTAAATATGTCCTGCCACTCCCTTCTGGCTTGCAGAGTTTCTGCTGAAACATCAGCTGTTAACCTTATGGGGATTCCCTTGTGTGTTATTTGTTGTTTTTCCCTTGCTGCTTTTAATATGTTTTCTTTGTATTTAATTTTTGACAGTTTGATTAATATGTGTCTTGGTGTATTTCTCCTTGGATTTATCCTGTATGGGACTCTCTTTGCTTCCCAGACTTGTTTGACTATTTTCTTTCTCATATTAGGGAAGTTTTCAATTATAATCTCTTCAAATATTTTCTCAGTCCCTTTCTTTTTCTCTTCTTCTTCTGGAACTCCTATAATTCGAATGTTGGTGTGTTTAATGTTGTCCCAGAAGTCTCTGAGACTGTCCTCAGTTCTTTTCATTCTTTTTTCTTTATTCTGCTCTGCAGCAGTTATTTCCACTATTTTATCTTCCAGGTCACTTATCCGTTTTTCTGCCTCAGTTATTCTGCTATTGGTCCCATCTAGAGTATTTTTAATTTCATTTATTGTGTTGTTCATCGATGCTTGTTTCTTCTTTAGTTCTTCTAGGTCCTTGTTAAATGTTTCTTGCATTTTCTCTATTCTATTTCCAAGATTTTGGATCATCTTTACTATCATTATTCTGAATTCTTTTTCAGGTAGACTGCCTATTTCCTTTTTATTTGTTAGGTCTGGTGGGTTTTTATCTTGCTCCTTCATCTGCTGTGTGTTTTTCTGTCTTCTCATTCTGCTTATCTTACTGTGTTTGGGGTCTCCTTTTTGCAGGCTGCAGGTTCGAAGTTCCCGTTGTTTTTGGTGTCTGTCCCCAGTGGCTAAAGTTGGTTCAGTGGGTTGTGTAGGCTTCCTGGTGGAGGGGACTAGTGCCTGTGTTCTGGTGGATGAGGCTGGATCTTGTCTTTCTGGTGAGCAGGCCCATGTCTGGTGGTGTGTTTTGGGTGTCTGTGGACTTACTATGATTTTAGGCAGCCTCTCTGCTAATCGGTGGGGTTGTGTTCCTGTCTTGCTAGTTGTTTGGCGTAGGTTGTCCAGCAGTGTAGCTTGCTGGTCGTTGAGTGAAGCTGGGTGCTGGTGTTGAGATGGAGATCTCTGGGAGATTTTCGCCATTTGATATTATGTGGAGCTGGGAGGTCTCTTGTGGACCAGTGTCCTGAAGTTGGCTCTCCCACCTCAGAGGCACAGCACTGACTCCTGGCTGTAGCACCAAGAGCCTTTCATCCACACGACTCAGAATAAAAGGGAGAAAAAGTAGAAAGAAAGAAAGAAAGAAAGAACAAAAGAAAGGAAGAGGGAGGGAGAGAGAGAGAAAGAAAGAAAGAAAGAAAGAAAGAAAGGAGGGAGGGAGGAAGGAAAGAAGGAAGGAAGGAGGGAAGGAAGGTAAGAAAGAAAGAAAGAAGATAAAATAAAATAAAGTAAGATAAAATAAAATAAAGTTATTAAAATAAAAAACAATTATTAAGAAAAAAATATTTTTTAAAAAATATAAAGAGAAATAAAAGGATGGATAGAACCCTAGGACAAATGGTGGAAGCAAAGCTATACTGACAAAATCTCACACAGAAGCATACACATACACACTCACAAAAAGAGGAAGAGGGGAAAAAATTAATAAATCTTGCTCTCAAAGTCCACCTCCTCAATTTGGGATGATTCGTTGTCTATTTATGTATTCCACAGACGCAGGGTACATCAAGTTGATTGTGGAGCTTTAATCCGCTGCTTCTGAGGCTGCTGGGAGAGATTTCCCTTTCTCTTCTTTGTTCTCACAGCGCTCCTGCGGCTCACTTTTGGATTTGGCCCCACCTCTGCGTGTAGGTCACCAGAGGGCGTCTGTTCTTCTCTCAGACAGGACGGGGCTAAAGGAGCAGCTGCTTCGGGGACTCTGGCTCACTCAGGCCGGGGGGAGGGAGGGGTACGGAGTGTGGGGCGCGCCTGCGGCGGCAGAGGCCAGCGTGACGTTGTACCAGCTTGAGGCGAGCCGTGCGTTCTCCCGGGGAAGTTGTCCCTGGATCCCGGGACTCTGGCAGTGGCAGGCTGCACAGGCTCCCAGGAAGGGGGTTGTGGATAGTGATCTGTGCTCGCACACAGGCTTCTTGGTGGCGGCAGCTGCGGCCTTACTGTCTCATGACTGTCTCTGGGGTCCGCGCTTTTAGCCGCGTCTCGCACCCGTCTCTGGAGTTCGTTTAAGCAGCGCTGTTAATCCCCTCTCCTTGCGCACCAGGAAACAAAGAGGGAAGAAAAAGTCTCTTGCCTCTTCGGCAGGTCCACACTTTTCCCCGGACTCCCTCCTGGGTAGCCGTGGTGCACTAACCCCCTGCAGGCTGTGTTCACGCCGACAACCCCAGTCCTCTCCCTGCGCTCCGACCGAAGCCCAAGCCTCAGCTCCCAGCCCCGGTCGCCCCGGCGGGTGAGCAGACAAGCATCTCGGACTGGTGAGTGCCGGTGAGTGCCGGTCGGCACCGATTCTCTGTGCGGGAATCTCTCCGCTTTCCCCTCCGCACCCCGTGGCCCCGAAGCTTCCCCCTCCGCCACTCGCAACCTCCGCCCGCGAAGCGGCTTCCTAGTGTGTGGAAAACTTTCTTCCTTCACAGCTCCCTCCCCCTGGTGCAGGTCCCGTCCCTATCCTTTTGTCTCTATTCTTTTTTCTTTTGCCCTACCCAGGTACTTGGGGACTTTCTTGCCTTTTGGGAGGTCTGAGGTCTTCTGCCAGCGTTCAGTAGGTGTTCTGTAGGAGTTGTTCCACGTGTAGATGTATTTCTGGTGTATCTGTGGGGAGGACGGTGATCTCCGTGTCTTACTCTTCTGCCATCTTCCTTTTGTCTAGACACATGTTTTCCTAATAATTTATTGGACATATCCTAGTGTCTGAGCTTTTGCCCAATGGGCCATTTTCAGCTCTGGCAAAATCACAATGTGTCTTTTCCTCCCAAAGAAGAAGGAGATATGACCTCTCGTAGATAACAGAACCCAGAGGGAGCTGAGGTAGGGATACAGATGAACAGCACAGCAGAGCCATGGAAACTGAGAGACAAAACTGGCAACAGATAACTTGCAGAGCTTGTTGGATGAGGCAGCCCTTTCTTCTTCTATTTTTGATAGAGAATAAATTTACTGACTCCCTTGCAGCTAGGTATGGGCTATGACTAGTCCTAGCCAATGGGATATAAGTGGAAGAGGTAAGTGCAGCTACTAGGAAGGTTCCTTGAAAGGACTTTCTTTTTCCTGCTCTCTGAGGGATAGATGGCTGGAGCTGGAGCAACCATGTTGACTCATGAGGTAAACAGAGGCCGTGCTTGGGGGAGCTACAAGAGAGAAGGAGCATGGCTTCTTGAGGATTTGGTGGAGCAGAGCTGCCGTTATCCTTGGACTATTCATCTCTCAATTTTTATTTGAGAGAGAAACAAACTTTCACCTTTTAAAGCCTTTGTTATTTTGGATTTGCTGCTACTCATATGCAAGCCTAATCTTAGCAAACACAGCATCATAAATGGACAATGGATAAATGCTGAACTAAATTTTGACCTATTAAATAAAAACTAGGGATTGTCTGCAAACAGAAGACCATGGCAAGGAAGTGCACACCAGTCTGGGTCCAGATCAGTGTAGGAAGAACAGCAGAGGCTCAGCAGACTCCTAGGTGCACAGGAAGAAAAAACCCAGATCAGGTTAATAGACAGTTCTCTTAGCTAAATCTAGTTAAACACTTCCTTGGTTCTTTAGTGGTAAGAAATTAAAAATTAGCACCACAGCCTTGCTAGTTAGCACACAGTACCTCCTCTACTTAATAACAGGTTACATTCTTCCTAAGTCTATTTGTTTGAGTCCAGAGGGACTGAGGCCCTGGGAGCATAACTTAATCAGAGAACGAATCCTTGGAAACATTAAAACCAGCAGACTCTTCTTCATGCTGATAAGTATTTCACAGGCAATCTTTTCTCCAAGTAGTTGGGGGCACTAAGGGAGTCTGTGGGGCTGATAACTCCTTCCTGCCTCCACCTGCATCTCCTGGAGCACCACAGCCACCGTGATCATTGCACTTTCCACCTCCCCACTCACTCTGACGCTGTGCAGATTCGAAGGGCCTGGAACCTATGATCCTCCCCTGGTTATCAACTCTACACCACCTCCCACCCCACTTCCCCTTCCCTGGCTTTCCATCACTGCCTCCTATTTTGTTCCTTTCATAGCCCTTACAACATTTACACTTTAATGTTTTTTAGTTTATTACCTGTATCTATCCCCATCTCCCACTGACTGTAAGTTTTTCTTTTTTTTTTTTTTTTTTGCGGTACGTGGGCCTCTCACTGCTGTGGCCTCTCCTGTTGCGGAGTACAGGCTCCGGACACACAGGCTCAGTGGCCATGGCTCACGGGCCCAGCCGCTCCGCGGCATGTGGGATCTTCCCAGACTGGGATACGAACCCATGTCCCCTGCATCTGCAGGCGGACTCTCAACCACTTCGCTACCAGGGAAGCCCGACTGTTAGTTTTTCAAGGAGAAGGACTGCGTTTGGTTTAGTCACCAACATGTTCCCAGTAGCCAGCAAGTATGTTTGGCTCATATTAGGCATTCAATAAAATAGGTGGTGAATGAATGAATACACACTTCAACAGCAGCGCTTTCACCACACTCTGCCATTAGGTCCTTGAGCAAAGTCCCAGCTTTGTCCTGCATTAATACCTGGCTCATGGGCAGCCCATGGGGGTGCTCATCTTATAGCCTCCTACTCTCAAGTTCTTGCCTTGTTCTTTTCCCTCCCCTCTTGCTGATTATCAGCGATGGCGTAAGCATAGCAGGTTGCATGCTAAGCACCTTGTCCTTCCAAACTGTGCATCCTTTTGCAATGAATCAAGGCACACGAGCACAGCAGTCATTATTTTTTTCTCAGCACTTTCAACCTTTTATGATTTCTTCTTTTAGTTTTATCACAATCACACACCTTTTATTTCAGGCACTTTAAAACTTTTGCTCTTGTACTTGCTGGATACAGTGGGATTAACCATGCTTGCAAACTACCTCAAAACTAAGAGGTAAGATTGCCACTTATTAACAAAGGATTCTGTGGTCCAGACTGGAAGGAACTTGCACTACATCTATCGCCATCTGTTTGCAGGAGGCCGAATTAATGTGATCTTGTTTTGTAGCTTTTGTTTGTATCTATGAAAGTTTATAACTTGGAAATTCATGAGTAGTTTTTTTTTTAATCTGTAGTTTGTTGGATTCAATTACACTTAAATTAAACCCGGAGTATAATCTCTTTTAATCTCTTTAGATAGTGCGTGAGTTCAAACATTCTCATTTATTCCTTTGTGTTGAATCCCCAAGTCTGGGGATAAAGAATTCTAGTGAATATTGTTATAGCTCAATTTGTCCCAAATTGTGCCCCATGGGCTATATATAGGTATTCCCACCTAAAATTTTTGATAAAATAAATTTGGGACTTCTGGCATACCTCATTCACAATGTGCATTATCATTTAAAAGGCTCTCCTTAACCAAAGTGTATTATCACCTAAAAGTCTTTTTTTAAAAAAAACCTAGTGTTTTTCAAACTTGCTTAATTATAGAACCCTTTCCTCATATAACAACCCGTGTTCCAACATTACTAGGGACACATAGAGATCTATTATCTATCTATCTATCTATCTATCTATCTATCTATCTATCTATCTATCTATCTAATCTGGTAGATCATAAATGTTTCTTGGAGTCAAGATTCTGGTGCAAAAAGGGCCCAGAACCATAATCATAGCACTCCTGAAAGAATACTCCCTTTGCAAAGTTTATTTCAGCCCTTGTGTGCATCACTTTAAACTAGCCCAGCAGCAGAAGACAATACCTGTTTGACATTCTGGAAAGGGTCCTCATGCTGTCTAGTTCAGTAATACTGAAACACCTTTTCCCAGCAGGTAATACAGTATCTCAGCAATCATTACATTTTGTGGAAGAGAAACATGAGAAAATTCCAGCAGCTACAGGAAAGCTTGGAGCACTTGCTTTGTTTTTTTGAGTAGGCTCATCTTGGCTTGCACACGTCTTAGTCTGAGTTAGGCGAATATTATTCACAGTGTGGGTGTGGCAGCCCAGGAGGACAATGATAGAAGTTCCAATTTCACATTTTCCTTTATTTGGTCATACATCCTATGCATCGAAATGATAAAGAATGTTCCAATGGTCTTCTAAAAGTTTGAAGTGGGAAGACTCCATGGTTGAGGCATCCTTTAAATAATAGTCCTCATACCAGAATTTGTGTGTGTGTCTGCGTGGTGTGTGTGTGTGTGTGTGTGTGTGTGTGTGTGTGTGTGTGGTGTGGGTGAGTTATAAAACATTTCAAAATTTTCTTGGTGTTAGGAATTTAAAATTGAAGGACCCAAGTTCAGAAAACTGTGGGAGTGATGAGATTATTGTGCAGTTGCACTCTCACCCTTGATGTCTGCTTGCAAATGACCTTGTGAAAGGTCAAAGTGTGTGACTATCAGCTTCTAACTATTTTGTAAGAACAGTAGGAAATCAACCAACTGTGGGTACTGGCTGTTTAATTGCATTTCATTATACCTAATGCTCTTAGAGTCTCCCTTAAATCCATGTAAGTGATAGGTGTTTGTCTGGCAATGTTGCTATTACCAAGTGGCCACAGATGACCAATTCGATGATTTGTTTGACTTGATGATCAATATCTTCAACTTTCTAAACACATTTTTAAGGTTAAATTTCTGACTTTCAAGTGAACTGTTGCCTTGGATGAATCCAGAGGAATAATCCTTTTATACGTTTAACTCCACAGAGAATACTTTTGGAAATCTATTGATAATTCTGGTCCTTGGGCTGTTCCATTGGCATAAATATCTTAGACATGAATTCCCAGAGTTGTGATCCAGTTCCTCTGCAAGAGGCTTTTGTGCTGCTCTTATAATAATCATCATCAGTATCATTACCAATCCCTGCATCTGTAAAACAGTACTCATCAAGACTCTTGGTGGCAACTGATAGCAAGCCAATTCAAGCTGGCTTAGCGCAATGAGCCTTTATTGGCTCACGAAGCTTGAAAGTCCAGAGGTAAAGCTGGATTCTGTCACTCTACTTAAATAACATCTACCCTTCAGTCTTCATCTCTTACCCTGCTTTAATTTTTCTTCATAGCACTTATCATGAGCTGGCATGGTATTCCATGTCTACTTGGTATTTATTGCCTGGGATTCCCACTGGAATGCAAGCTCCAGGAGCGTAGGGTCTTCCTTTTGTTCATCACCTAATGCCAAGCATCCAGAAATGGACATGGAATATAGGAGGAATGTGGTAACTAGTTGAATTAAAGAATGAAAGAATCAATTCATGCAGGTGCTCAAATGGCTTCATTAGAAATTTGTCTTTAAACATCGTTTGTTCTGCTTCTTTCTGTGTTGCTTTCATTCTTTGGACTGCCTCTTCCCTGTGGGGACAAGATGGCTCCCAGCAGAAAGAGAACTTCTTTTTCTCAACAGAACCAGCAGAAGGCTCACTGACCAGCTTAGGTCATATGGCTATCTCTCAGCCAGTGAGCATGGCCAGGGGGATGCAGTTGGCCCAAGTGAACCACAGTGTCTGAGGGTGGGAGGATATAAGCTGGGCAGACCTCACAAGAACTTGGCTAAAATAATAAGAGCTTAATAATTGCTCTCAGGTGCACTTTATCAAGTGATCCTCACAAAACCTTGTGAGGAAAGAACAGATATTATTCTCCCCATTTTACAGATGAGGAAATTGAGGCTTGGGTAAGGTATGCTTCTTTAAGCAATTAGGAAGCGGTGGAGCTGTCTTGACCTCAGGTCTTCTTGAGCTTCACCGAGAATTCTTTCTACTGCAACAGACCTGGTGGGATAGCTTGGAAGAAAATGGCATGTGGCTTGTCTTTGCAGAAGGGGCTGAAAAGTGGGAAAGGTAAGAGATTTGATAAAATCCTTGAAGGGTTTTTACTTCTCTGGCTGAGTGACTTTATTTCTCTCAGTGGAGCTAGCTGGTTGGAAATGGCTGGTAATCACTAAAAGGTTTTGCCTTAGTACATGGAAAGCAAGGACTCAAGATGGTATGAGGAGAAAGTGGCAATAACAGCAAATTTTCTGAGCCCAATGACCTGAATCTGGAAAAAAGAAATGGCATCATATTTAGGCAATGAACAATCCCCTCTGAACCATGTGGAAGCACAGAGGTTTCTCTTTCTGCCAGTTTTGCACACATGTATAGAACACCAATTTTAAGAGATGAGAGGAACCTCAGGGAGCATCTAGACCTATAATTCTCACCCACTGTTTTATGGCCCCGTGAGCCAAATTTTTAGCACTTCATGCTTGTTCCTCCCCCTCCACTCTTTGTTGGTAACAGTGGCTGTGTTGCTTTTACTCTCTCATTCTGGGGTCAGCGGTAGAACATTTATAGGATTTTCCAGTTCACAGTGTAATTTTGTCTAGAAAACGTTGAACTGGTGGTTTCACAGTTAAGAACTGGGCTGGAAAAAAGGAAAGTCACTTGTTAAGATTGTCTGGCAATAAGCAGAGGGACTGAACCTTACACCCAGACTTAAAACAAACGAACAAAACCCCCCTTCCAGTTGTTTCCAGTAAACCAGTGCTTCTCAAGAGTTTGACCTGGCTGGGTCATACTCTAGGGGATCTGATGTAATTGCTCTGAGGTGCAGCTGAGTTGTCTGGAATTTCACAGTTTCCCTGAGGGATTCTGATGGACAGCCGGGTTGAGAACCTGAACACTATCCACTGCCATTCCATGTGCTGAAGGGCAAGGCTGTTGCTTGTGGCAGGGTAGGATAGAGGGTGTCAGGGTAAAAGCAAGTTGGAGAGCATGTGAGAAGATTATAGGAGAAAAGAAGAGAGCTAAGATCTTTTTTTTTAATAGTGTGTATCAGTACTTTATTCCTGTTTTTGAATTTTATTTTATTTGTTTCTTTATACAGCAGGTTCTTATTAGTTATCGATTTGATACATATTAATATATACATGTCAATCCCAATCTCCCAATTCATCCCACCACCACCACCACCACCCCCGCCGCTTTCCCCCCTTGGTGTCCATATGTTTGTTCTCTACATCTGTGTCTGAATTCTGCCCTGCAAACCGGTTCATCTGTACCATTTTTCTAGGGTCCACATATATGTGTTAATATACTATATTTGTTTTTCTCTTTCTGACTTACTTCACTCTGTATGACAGTCTCTAGATTCATCCACATCTCTACAAATGACCCTATTTTGTTCCTTTTTATGGCTGAGTAATATTCAATTGTATATATGTACCACATCTTGTTTATCCATTTGTCTGTCGATGGGCATTTAGGTTGCTTCCATGACCTGGCTACTGTAAATAGTGCTGCAGTGAACATTGGGGTGCATGTGTCTTTTTGAATTATGGTTTTCTCTGGATATATGCCCAGTAGTGGGATTGCTGGGTCATATGATAATTCTATTTTTAGTTTTTTAAGGAACCTCCATACTGTTCTCCATAGTGGCTGTATCCATTTACATTCCCACCAACAGTGCAAGAGGGTTCCCTTTTCTCCACACCCTCTCCAGCATTTGTTGCTTATAGATTTTCTGATGATGCCCATTCAAACTGGTGTGAGGTGATACCTCATTGTAGTTTTGATTTGCATTTCTCAAATAATTAGTGATATTGAGCAGCTTTTCATGTGCTTCTTGGCCGTCTGTATGTCTTCTTTGGAGAAGTGTCTATTTAGGTCTTCTGCCCATATTTGGATTGAGTTGTTTGTTTTCTTAATAGTGAGCTGCATGAGCTGTTTATATATTTTGGAGATTAATCCTTTGTTGATTCGTTTGCAAATATTTTCTCCCATTTTGAGGGTTGTCTTTTCGTCTTATTTATGGTTTCCTTTGCTGTGCAAAAGCTTTTAAGTTTCATTAGGTCCCATTTGTTTATTTTTGTTTTTATTTCCACTACTCTAGGAGGTGGATCAAAAAACGTCTTGCTGTGATTTATGTCAAAGAGTGTTCTTCTTATGTTTCCCTCTAAGAGTTTTATAGTGTCCAGTCTTACATTTAGGTCTCTAATCCATTTTGAATTTATTTTTGTGTATGGTGTTAGGGAGTGTTCTAATTTCATTCTTTTACATGTAGCTGTCCAGTTTTCCCGCACCACTTATTGAAGAGACTGTCTTTTCTCCATTGTATATCCTTGCCTCCTTTGTCATAGATTAGTTGACCATGGGTGCATGGGTTTATCTCTGGGCTCTCCATCCTGTTCCATTGATCTATATTTCTGTTTTTGTGCCAGTACCATATTGTCTTGATTACTGTAGCTTTGTAGTATAGTCTGAAGTCAGGAAGTCTGATTCCTCCAGCTCTGTTTTTTTCCCTCAAGACTGCTTTGGCTATTCGGGGTCTTTTGTGTCTCCATACAAATTTTAAGATTTTTTGTTCTAGTTCTGTAAAAAATGCCATTGGTAATTTGATAGGGATTGCATTGAATCTGTAGATTGCTTTGGGTAGTATAGTCATTTTCACAATATTGATTCTTCCGATCCAAGGTCATGGTATTTCTCTCCATCTGTTAGTATCATCTTTAATTTCTTGAATCAGTGTCTTATAGTTTTCTGCATACAGGTCTTTTGTCTCTCTAGGTAGGTTTATTCCTGGGTATTTTATTCTTTTTGTTGCAGTGGTAAATGGGAGTGTTTCCTTAACTTCCCTTTCAGATTTTTCATCATTAGTGTATAGGAATGCAAGAGATTTCTGTGCATTAATTTTGTATCCTGCTACTTTACCAAATTCATTGATTAGCTCTAGTAGTTTTCTGGTGGCATCTTTAGGATTCTCTATGTATAGTATCATGCCATCTGCAAAAGGAGACAATATTACTTCTTCTTTTCCAATTTGTATTCCTTTTATTTCTTTTTCTTCTCTGATTGTCATTGCTAGGACTTCCAAAAGTATGTTGAATAATAGTGGTGAGAGTGGACATCCTTGTCTTGTTCCTGATCTTAGAGGAAATACTTTCAGTGTTTCACCATTGAGAATGATGTTTGCTGTTGGTTTGTCGTATATGGCCTTTATCATATTGAGGTAGGTTCCCTCTATGCCCACTTTCTGGAGAGTTTTTTATAAGTGGGTGTTGAATTTTGTCAAAAGCTTTTTATGCATCTATTGAGATGATCATATGGTTTTTATACTTCAATTTGTTAATATGATGTATCACATTGATTGATTTGTGTATATTGAAGAATCCTTGCATCCCTGGGATAAATCCCACTTGATCATGGTGCCTGATCCTTTTAATGTGTTGTTGGATTCTGTTTGCTAGTATTTTGTTGAGGATTTTTGCATCTATATTCATCGGTGATATTGGTCTGTAATTTTCTTTTTTTTGTAGTATCTTTGTCTGATTTTGGTATCAGGGTGATGGTGACCTCATAGAATGAGTTTGGGAGTGCTCCTTCCTCTGCAATTTTTTGGAAGAGTTTGGGTGTCAGCTGTTCTCTAAATGTTTGATAGAATTCACCTATGAAGCCATCTGGTCCTGGACTTTTGTTTGTTGGAAGAATTTTAAGCACAGTTTCAATTTCATTACTTGTGATTGGTCTGTTCATATTTTCTATTTCTTCCTGGTTCAGTCTTGGAAGGTTATACCTTTCTAAGAATTTGTCCATTTCTTCCAGGTTGTCCATTTTATTGGCATAGAGTTGCTTGTAGTAGTGTCTTAGGATGCTTTGTATTTCTGCAGTGACTGTTGTAACTTCTCCTTTTTCGTTTCTAATTTCATTGATTTGAGTCCTCTCCCTGTTTTTCTTGATGAGTCTGGCTAATGATTTATCAATTTTGTTTATCTTCTCAAAGAACCAGCTTTTATTGTTTTCTTTGTTTCTATTTCATTTATTTCTTTGCTGTTGTTTTCTTTGTTTCTATTTCATTTATTTCTGCTCTGACCTTTATGATTCCTTTCCTTCTGCTAACTTTGGGTTTTGTTTGTTCTTCTTTCTCTAGTTCCTTTAGGTGTAAGGTTAGATTGTTTGAGATTTTTCTTGTTTCTTGAGGTAGGCTTGTATTACTATAAACTTCCCTCTTAGAACTGCCTTTGCTCTATGCCATAGGTTTTGGATCATCGTGTTTTCATTGTCATTTGTCTCTAGGTATTTTTTGATTTCCTCTTTGATTTCATCAGTGATCTCTTGGTTATTTAGTAACGTATTGTTTAGCCTCCATGTGTTTGAGTTTTTTACGTTTTTTTCCCCTGTAATTGATTTCTAATCTCATTGCATTGTGGTCAGAAAAGATGCTTGATATGATTTCAATTTTCTTAAATTTACTGAGGCTTGATTTGTGACCCAAGATGTGATCTATCCTGGAGAGTGTTCTGTGCACACTTGAGAAGAAAGTGTAATCTGCTGTTTTTGGATGGAATGTCCTATAAATATCAATTAAATCTATCTGGTCTCTTGTGTCATTTAAAGCTTGTGTTTCCTTATTAATTTTCTGTTTGGATGATCTGTCCATTGGTGTAAGTGAGGTGTTAAAGTCCCCCACTATTATTGTGTTACTGTCGATTTCCTCTTTTATAGCTGTTAGCAGTTGCCTTATGTATTGAGGTGCTCCTATGTTGGGTGCATATATAATTGTTATATCTTCTTCTTGGATTGATCCCTTGATCATTATGTAGTGTCCTTCCTTGTGTCTTGCAACATTCTTTATTTTAAAGTCTATTTTTTCTGATATGAGTATTGCTACTCCAGCATTCTTTTGATTTCCATTTGCATGGAATATCTTTTTCCATTCCCTCACTTTCAGTCTTTATATGTCCCTAGGTCTGAAGTGGGTCTCTTGTAGACAACGTATATATGGGTCTTGTTTTTGTATCCATTCAGCGAGCCTGTGTCTTTTGGTTGGAGCATTTAATCCATTCACGTTTAAGGTAATTATCAATATGTATGTTCCTATGACCATTTTCTTAATTGTTTTGGGTTTGTTTTTGTAGGTCCTTTTCTTCTCTTGTGTTTCCTACTTAGAGAAGTTCCTTTAGCATTTGGTGTAGGGCTGGTTTGGTGGTGCTGAATTCTCTTAGCTTCTGCTTGTCTGTAAAGCTTTTGATTTCTCCATCGAATCTGAATGAGATCCTTGCTGGGTAGAGTAATCTTGGTTGTAGTTTCTTCCCTTTCATTACTTTAAATATGTCATGCCACTCCCTTCTTGCTTGTAGAGTTCTGCTGAGAAATCAGCTGTTAACCTTATGGGAGTTCCCTTGTATTTTATTTGTTGTTTTTCCCTTTCAATAATTTATCTTTGTCTTTAATTTTTGCCAATTTGATTACTATGTGTCTTGGCGTGTTTCTCCTTGGGTTTATCCTGTGTGGGACTCTCTGCGCTTCCTGGACTTGGGTGGCTATTTCCTTTCCCTTGGTAGGGAAGTTTTCGAGTATAATCTCTCCAAATATTTTCTCAGGCCCTTTCTCTCTCTCTTCTCCTTCTGTGACCCTTATAATGTGAATGTTGTTGCGTTTAATGTTGTCCCAGAGGTCTCTTAGGCTGTCTTCATTTCTTTTCATTCTTTTTTCTTTATTCTGTTCTGCAGCAGTGAATTCCACCATTCTGTCTTCCAGGTCACTTATCTGTTCTTCTGCCTCAGTTATTCTGCTATTGATTCCTTCCAGTGTATTTTTCATTTCAGTTATTGTATTGTCCATCTCTGTTTGTTCTTTAATTCTTCTAGGTCTTTGTTAAATATTTCTTGCATCTTCTCGATCTTTGCCTCCATTCTTTTTCCGAGGTCCTGGATCATCTTCACTTTCATGATTCTGAATTCTTTTTCTGGAAGGTTGCCTGTCTCCACTTCATTTAGTTGTTTTTCTGGGGTTTTATCTTGTTCCTTCATCTGGTACATAGCCCTCTGCCTTTTCATCTTGTCTATCTTTCTGTGAATGTCAAGAGCTAGGGTCTTTATGGAAGCTGCCTGCTCTGATGGAGGAAGCTGATACTGGCTTCTCAATGCAGACTATCTTGGGGACTGGGGACAGTGTTACTGCGAGTCCATGGGTATTTCTGTGCAAATTAGAAAATCATTCCCTGTAGAGGCCTCAGTCCTGCAGGCACCCACCCAGGCTCACGATAGGATGGTTGCCTTGGAAATTTTCAAAGGAAACCTTCTGCATTAAGGATCCAGCTATGCACCAGGCACAGCCCCAGTTAGCAAAACAGGGACTGAGTCTCGCCCCTGCTTGCCCCTTGGATGCGTGCCTTGTGCAGTGAACCACCTGCCCGAGAACTGAGGCAGCTCGGGATGGGGAAGTCCAACTAGAAATTCCATTCAGCTACAAGCTGATGACTAATGCTTTTTTGACTTGCCTTACTGTTAAATTCATCTGTTGTGGACAGGGAGAAACACGTGAGGCCCTGCTATGCTAGTCCTTGAACTGATAAGGAGAAATTGCTGGGTAAAGAAGAAATGACTAGAGTCTTTGGCAAGCTCCTATGGTAACTAAGGGTGGATGAAGCTGGGCATAATCAGACATATTCCCTAAACCTTAAGAAGGTGGACCTGAGTAGAACTAAGGAAAAGATGGCCAATCCATAGCATGAGACTTAGAAAAGAAGATGGCTGAAGAGAATTGAAAGATTGTCAAAAGTATAACTCTTTTAAATATTTTTTTCATGTTACAAAAGCAATCCAAACTAATTGCAGAAAATGTAGAAAATAGAAATGAGCAGAAAGAAGACAAGCCATTTGAAAGCTTACTACTCAGAAATAACCACCAACAGTTTTTTTGTTTATCCTATCAGTCTCTTTTCTATGCTTATAGATACATTCATACATACTGCAAAACAGGATCATTATGTATAGAATGTCTTGTAAGCTGCTTTTTAACTTAACAATATTCCACATTTTCCATGTCATTCACTGTTCCCCTACCTTGTTATTTTATGGTTGCATGGTAACTCATTTAATGATTGTGTCATAATATATTTAATTAGTTTCTATTTTGAAATATACATTGTTTCCAATTTTTTATATTATAAATAGTATTTGATGAACATTCTTTGAGTTATACCTATTGCCGTATTCCTGAATAAATGCTTAAAGGGGAAATCAGGGTCAAATACATCTTGCCAAAGAGCTCAACCGTAAGATTGTACCATTTTCCGCTCCCACCAGTGATGGATGAGAAGGTGGGTTTCCTAGAAGCTCCTCCAATGCGAGTCAGAGCAATATGTCTGCCTTAGCAGTTTGTTGGCTCTAAATGAGATGGAGTGGGATGTCCTTCCAGGGATAGAAGGGCAAAAATTGAGACCTTGAAAATGCGCAGTCCCAAAGAGCTGGTTCCAGGAGCGTGTTCTCACACTGCAAGCTTTCAGAATGATGTTCATCTCTTCTGCACTGAACTTACTGGTCAGAGGAAGTGACTAAGCCCGCATTGCATTTCCTCCCATGGTCACAAGACCAGGGGCAGAGTTCATTCTAGGCAATGTCTTCATAGGTGTCCTCACCGCTTGGGCCTGGGTGCCCAGCACCGCCTGCGAGCACAGTGGGAGGGACGGAGTGTGGGTGCGGACATGCTTCTCTAACGGAATAAGAAGACCCGAGAAGGAAACGACAAGCTCCCTTTCTGAGAGCGCTAGGAGGCATTCAACACATTGCCAATTGAGGAGGACGCAGGCTTCTTTTCTTAGACACTTCTTTTCTTATTTTTTGGTAATAAAGTTTACTTTTTCATCATAAAAGTAATGCACATTCTCTAAAGAAAATGTGGAAAATATGGGATATAAAGTGAAGGAGAAATCATGCACAGGCATATTACCCAAGGATGAATGTCAGTACATGTCTCTCCAGTCTTTCGTTGTGTGAATGTGCATGTGTGTGTGATTGTCCTTTTGATATAGTTGTAATTGCACTGTCTCAATTATTTTTCCATCCTGCTTTTTTCACTTTAACATCATATGCATTTTCCATGTTATTACATGGTCTTGATAAACACTTTTTGATTATGTAATTCTCAGTTGTGTGAATGGGCCACCATTCATTGTTCAGTGTTAATATTTAGACTATTATTTCTGTTTTACGGATGAGAAAGATAAGACCCCTAGGAGTTACAAGATTTACCCAACATCACAGGACCAGTAAGTGGTACCACCAACATTTCATCTGTTCATCTATTATTTAATTATTCATTAATTCAGCAAACATTTATAGAATACCTGCTGTCATATCATGTACTATAAAGCCTCTGGGGGGCAAAAACGATATTCCTGCTCATGTGATATTTATAAGTTAGTGGGCAGTACAACCTCATTGGAGCTTTGACAAAAGAGTTCCTTGACTCTTTTAGAGCTCAGAGAGGGATACCTATCCAGCCTGGGGTCCAGGAATGCTTCCTTGGAGGAGGTAATGTTGAAGCTCACTCTTACAGGAAGGCTGAGAGCTCCGGAGCAGGGTAAGGGGGTGGCCACATAAACATCTCAACGTGAGAGGAAGCCGGGTGTGCTCTGGGAACCGCAAATCACGGGCCGCAGGGTTTGTTGGGAGTGATGGGGTTGGTAGGTGGGAATCAGCTCATGATGAGCTTCTGTGGCCCACCAAGAACTTTGCACCTTTTCCTGCAAGCAGTGGGGACCCTGGGTACAATGTAGGCAGGAGATTTGTACATCCTATTTGGATTTTAGAAGGAACCACTGATGTCACAGAGGAGAATGGACTGGGGAGACTGGAGTGAAGTAAAGCAGCTGGAAGAATATTCAGATAAGAGATGTTGGGGCTCTCAATGAGGGAGGATAGCTGGGGTGGAGGGGGAAGATATGGATTTAAGAAACAACTGGAAAGCAAGGCAGAAAGCAGACCCAACTTTGTGAAGTCTGTGCAGAAGACAGGGCAATATGATGAGGTCATTGGGTTTGAGAATCTATGAGGAGAGGAGACAACTCGTGCTGCCTTACCTGCCATGGATTTGTTTTGAGGTGCCTGTGGGACTGAGTGGGTAGTTGTGTGGAGAGAGGTGAGAGGTTTGGGTGGAATAAAGATTAGGAGCCATCAGAGCATACGTGATGGTTAAAGTCTGAAGGAGGATGAGAATCAAGCAGGAAGAGTACACAGCAGTGGTTGGAGCCTACCGGCAATCCTGAACCCCTCCATGGATCGTATGAAACCTGGGGACCCTCAATTCAGAAATCTACAAGCAGAGAAAAATTCAAAGAATTTAAATAACTTTCTTGGAGTTTGTAGGTATTGTGAAGCTCATCTGTGGTGTGGAGTGAGAAGTGAAGTCTAAGGCAGCATCCTGAAGGGTGCCAGTATTTCAGGGGCAGGTGGTGGAAGAAAAACCTCCAAAGGAAACTGAGAAGGGCCTGCTTGGGTTAGGGGTTGGGGGGCAGGATGAAAAGAGTAAGAGAATGATGCTCTGGAAAGAGGGAAAGCAATTTCATGAAGGAAAAGGTCACCTACAGTGTCAGAGTTTAAAGTTAGGGTCAGCTCAGTGTCAAATGGAGCTGAAGCTCAGTAGATTGAACGCTAAGAGCAATGAAAAGACCCAAGGCTTCCAGCCCATAGGCCAGTGTTCTCCCTACACCCTACTTCTCTCCCGTGACTCCTGTTCCGTATTTCAGGGGAGAGAGCGTTCATCCATCACAAGGGGCACCTCTTAGCTTACAACATGGCCCTTTTTGAGCACAGTTGGTATATGAGACAAGGAAATTGCAAATCGCTTTGGGCTGAGGCTGCATGGCTGATTATTGCTCTCAGTCCTCTACCCGGGCATATATCTAGGTCCCTTGCTATGAAGCTTGGTAATTCCCCCCACAAAAGGGCAAGTATATTTCCCTGCCCCTTGACTTTCGGCTCAGCCACATGACTTGCTTTGACTGATTGGATATTAGCAGACCTGGTGTAAGACGGAGCTAGGAATGTTTTGTGTGGTTCATCTTGTCATCGTGAGCATCTGCCATTGCCCTGATAAAAACCCATCTGGCCAGCTCACTGCTCCTGGGAGGCAGGTGAGAGACAGGTGGAGCAGAGCTACGCCTAGGCCAGCCCCTGACTCATGAGTGACAAAGACATGCTTGATATTGTAGGCCTCTGAGATCTTGGGGGCCATCAATGAGTCCTACAGCACTCCTTCATAAAGCGCCCCATACCTCACAGAAGCTTTCACCTGTCTGCCTTTCCTGGGTCCTCTCCTCAGTGTCCCTCTGCCTGACTCCCAGCTGTGACATTGTTCCTCTGTCACAGACTCAGCTCCCCTAACTCCTGGTCATGATATGGAGCAGGAGGGATTGAAGCAGCTGTAGCCCCACTTCCGTCACCCACGTCTACTCATTTCAGAGACAAGCCCAGTATGATTCAGCTCTCAGATTCATATCTGAGGTTTCTTGTTTATTCCCAAGGCCCAGTCCCAGTCAGGGGCCCTTCTGTTCTACTTGGGATAAATTTAATAATTCATTCAACACATTTTATTGAACTGCTACTAGACGCCAGTCCATTAAAAGCAAAGTCTCCTCTTTTTTTTCAAAGAAAATACTTGTTTGTTTTCATGTAAAACACCCAGTGCAGTGCCTGATGTGTAGTTGGTGTTCCACTGATGGCAAACACATTGCTATTCTAGAAAATACTATAAAGGATATATTTGTGCATAAATCTTGGTTTCCATTTTTTAAAAACTCCTTGTATTTTTAATTGCCAAAGTAATGCATGCCTGTCTTAACAAATTAAAATATCAAATTACATTTAAATTTTAAATTAATTGACAGGAGCTTGGGTTTTGTACCTCCCAGAGAACTGTCTGGTGGGTAAAATGAGGCTCAGCTATGGCTCAGTCTTGTGTTATATGTTTAGCACCAGGCCTGGCACAGGGTAAACTCCCAATAAATGGTAATTGCTATTTTTTTAAAATTAATTTTTATTGGAGTAGAGTGGATTTACAGTGTTGTGTTAGTTTCTGCTGTACAGCAAAGTGAATCAGTTATACACATACATATATCCATCCTCTTTTAGATTCTTTTCCCATACAGGTCATTACAGAGTATTAAGTAGAGTTCCCTGTGCTATACAGTAGGTTCTTATTAGTTATCTATTTTATATAGTTTAGTAGTGTGATTATGTCAGGTAACTGCTATTATTATTACTGTCACCATCAACAAGTAGAACCAGATGCTCAGTCTTTGCTTTCCTCTGCCAAGGCGATGCTGTTCAGGCCCTTCCAAGCCGGGCTTCCTGCTCCATCTTCCTGGCTCCACCCTTTGTACCACGTTTGTGACTGCAGATGTGGGTGTTGCCCACTTGCCAGCTTTCTCCCAGCAGCAGCAGGTCATGGTCAGTGGGAAGCATCCCTCCAGGCTCCCTCAGCTCCCTTCACTTTGTGACCTGTGTTGCTCACTGCTCCCCAGAGATGAGGATTCCCCACTCAACCCTCCTCTCCTCCTCCATATCCTCTCATGGCTGCAGTCAGGGGCCAGGTCCTTGCAGTTCCCAATCCTCCTCTCCCTTGGGAGTCTCAGGGGACTGTTCTCTCCTCATTGTGGCTGCCACTCTCTGAGGTCAGGTTGGCAGAAACTCCTGCCAGGAACAGAGAAACAGCCTCCTCACTGGTCTCCCTTCCTCCAGCCTCTACCCGCATTGCCTGATTAATTAATTAGAGCCTGAGAAATTAAAGTGTATCTCCGATCCTGTCTATTGGCGCTCAAAGCCCTTCCATGGCTCCCTAATGCATCCCTGAATCACTCTCAGTGCTTTAGGGCTCATGAAGATCTAACCCTAAACTAATTATCCAGCCCCTTTCTCTTGTCTGCTCCTCATGAGGTACGTGGCCAACTGGACAGTTCCTTGAATACACCCTTCACTTTCCACCTTCTAGGTCCTGCTCATGCTCTCTCCTTTGCTGGGGATGTCTTTGCCTCCATCCCCACATGTGCACCCTACCGATTTTTGAGAGCTGCTCAAATGCCCCTTCTCCATGAACTCTTTTCTAATTTCTTCAACTAGAATTGATTTTGCTTTGCTCTGAGTGCCATGGCACCATCACTCCTCTGGACGGGGATTTCTCCACCTTGGCTCTATTGAGATTTGGGGGATGAATAATTCCTTGCTGTGGGGGTTTCCTGCATATCGTACAATGTTTAACCACATCCCTGGCTTTTATCCACTAGATGCCAGTTCCGCCTCCTAGTCCAGTTGTGACAACCAAAAATGTCTCCAGACATTGGTCCACATGTCTCCAGACAAAGTCCGCTGTGGGTGGGTGGGGGGGTGGAGCAAATCGCCACCCTCCCCCTCCTCCCCCAGTTGAGAACCACTGCTCTAGAACAATATTTATGCAACAAATCACCTGCCACACTCACTCATGTCTTGCCTGGGACTATGCTACCTAATTATGTCAGGCCCTTTCAAGCCCCTGAGCACTGGCACATGCTGTTCCCTCTCCCAGGAATGCCCTCCCGCTCTCTCCTTCATCTGATGAGTTCCTTCTTAGCCTGCCAAGCCTGGATGACAGGCTGCCTCCTCTTGTAGCCCCTCCCAACCTGCCTCCTCGCTCCCTGGGCAGAATGGATGGTTCTGGTCGCTGAGTTCCACAGCACTTTGCACAGACTTT
This sequence comes from Phocoena phocoena, assembly GCF_963924675.1. NCBI lineage: Eukaryota > Metazoa > Chordata > Mammalia > Artiodactyla > Phocoenidae > Phocoena > Phocoena phocoena. The sequence continues at coordinate 137,675,325 of NC_089220.1, read as the reverse complement.
GATCATAGTCTTTACCAGACCATGTGCCGCGTTATAGAAAAATAGTTTAAGTATTTGTCTCCCGAAGTAGAACATGAGCTGTGACATGGCAGGGACCACGGCTTGCCGAGGCCTCTGCAGCTGTGCCAGGGCAGGAGCTCACCAAGGACAAGGCTGGGGCACTGGAGTGGTTACGTGTGTCTAGGAAGAGCAGTGTCTGAGTTCACGTCCCAAGTCAGACATTTATAGTTGTGTGATTTGGGGTGATTTATTAAGCTTCTCTGGAGGCTTAATTTCACTCCCTGTAAAACCACCTTCAGGATAACATCTATCTTATAGGGTTTTTCCAAAGATTTAGCAAATTAATACATGTAAAATGCTCTCCTGGTACCTGGCAGATAGTAAGTGCTCAGTAAATCTGCGTAATGAATGAAGAATGAATGAATGAGTGTTGAACTGGGCAGTGCGAGGATGTGGAGCCCATGGGCTGGTACACTCTCAGTAGCGCAGTAGCCTAGGTGCTGCTCCCAGACCCGAGCCTCTGTCCCGTCCCACCCCCGGCCCCTTCCAGCAGTCCTCACCCTGTCCTCCCAGCCTGGGCAGCTTGGGCTATGAGCACAGCCTGCTGGGGAGAGAGGGCTGTGGGCTCACTTCACGGTGAGGTAGCCAGTCTGGGCGGAACAAGGACAGACATTAAAAACCTATTTTCTCACTGAGCATAAGTAATTGGCAAAAAAGCTCTAAATCCATAGCTGTCAGGTGAAGTCATTTCCGAGAAAAAAAGGAGCAAAGGAGCAAGGGTGGCAGCCAGAGGGAGGGAGTGAAATGCAGAACAAGGGTCTGGAGAGGCCGGGACAGAAAACCTTCTCCTTCCCTCTCCCAGACCAGACCCTTCTCCCGCTATCAAACTTCCCTCATTTTTTCTTTTCTTTTTTTTCTTTTCTGGAAAAAGAGATTTCTAAGGTGGTAAAAGCAACAAAAGCCAGCCCTGGAATTATTTAATGAGCCAGAATGAATTGCATTTGAAATAATTTAAATGGGATCTGGGAGCATTTAACTGCAGCTTGGGATCTTAACTAGAGTGGGAAAGGATCTTTGTGCTAATTGCTGGCAGTGATAGTCCTACAGAGAGGGAGAGATAGCAACAAGCAATTAACAGACAAGGGGTAATTTCAGAGTCTGGGCTGCTCAGGCGGGGAGAGTAAGCACCTTGGTGTTGCTGCCTGGGGAGCCCAAGTCCCCCAGCAGGGGGCAGACGCGGCCTGGGGCCCTGGGTGGTGAGGGAAAGGGGAGGGGGGATGTGGGGGGGATAGGTAAGGGACCAGGACAGGGCTTCCAGCAGTGGAAGCGGGTCCATCATCTTTCTGAGGGATGGGCAGATGGACAGGGATCTCCAGAAGGGGGATAAAGTGAAGCTTCCCTGTAGTCCCCTGCCCCACCTTCTGGAACACCAGCTTTGGGAAGGCAGTGGACTTTGCCAGCTTCCAGGTGAGGCAACAGAGACAGCCACATTTGGGTTCTTTCTGTTTCATTCCACATACCTTCTCTAGAGGTCTCTCTACTGGTTGCACCTTTAATCACCAGTTTTGTTGTGGAGTGTAGGATTCTGTTCATTAGCTTGGGGATTGACAAATGACCCTGGGAAGGTATTCTTAGCCCCATTCTACAGATAAGAAACTGAGGCTTTCGACTGTGACTTAGTTGAGGACGCATAGTTGATGAGTGTCAAAGGGTGTGTCCCGAACCTTCATCAACTAGTAGTCATGGTTACAGTGTGCAGGCAGATACGAATGTCATCGTCCCTGTCCTCCGGGATGAGTCTACAAGGCTCGCACTCTAGAATCACTAATAATTACGACAGATTGAAGATGCTAACTTCCATAGGAAAGATACAAACGAAAGCCAGAGGAGAGAGGGCTCACTTCTGAATGGGTGACCAGCACCGGCATCACCTTGGAGTGATGGATATGTGGAGATGTAAAGGAGAGAGACTGCCGTAGAGGGCATTACTTGAGCAAAGACAGGAAGGGGGGAAAGTATGGGGCATGTATGGGAGACATCAGACATTTCTATAAGTCTGGAGAGGAGGGTAGAGCTAGGGGAAGAGTCGGGGTCAGATAATGGAGAGTTTTGCATGCTGGGCTGGTAAGTTGGAAGCTCGCTTTGCATGCAGTGGGGATTTCTGGGTGGGTTTTGAGCTGGGGAGCAGCCGTGGGAGATTAATCTGGCAGTAGTGCAGGGGAAGGGCTCTGCGTGGAATGATGATGACCGTTGGAACCAGGTAGAGATCCTCATAGTTGCCTACAGAAGAGGCAGTGAGAGTCTGAATTGGGACAGTGGTGTGGGATGGAGAGAAGAGGACCCCCTGCCCCATCCACTGCTCTGCCCTCAGCACCACACTGACTGTCCTGGGTATGTTCCTTGGTCCTCAGCAGCAGTGGGGCCACAGCCTGCTTTGGAAATACAGATCACGGATGACATGTGTGTAACACGTGGGGCACAAGGCTGGTGTAGCCAGGAGGTCATCTGGGCATCTGGACTGGTCCTTGCTTTTGACAGGTGACGACCAAAGCCACCCCAAACCATGGTCACTTACCCTGTTGGTAACTCCATAATCTCTCTTCCCCTCAGAGGTCTGCATTTAATCATTTTGACAGTCCAGAAAGCCTATGCTAGAGCTTCCTCCACTTTGAGCACAAGAATTTTCTAATTCTGAGTTGTTGGCAGAAGGAAAGCGCTGCCTCCAAGGTGTGGTTTCGACTCATCCCTGGAACTGGGCAAACAAGACAGACCTGTGTGGAGTGGGTTTCCATTTCAGTGTGGGAACAGGGGGTTGGACTCACGATCTTTACGTCCCTTCCCGCCCCTGATTCTTAAATTCCTCTCATTGTACTGTCTGTTCATTTTATTCTGTCCTCTGTGTCATCTCCTCCAGGAAGCCTTCCCTCCCCACAGCCACCTCATGCCTCTCTAAAGACCTGCTTCCTTGGGAAGTTGCCTATGATAGATTTGTGCCTGCTTTGAGGGCAGGGCCCATGTCTTGCACATATTCTTGTAAGACCACCTGAGGCATGACGGAGAGAAATTTGTTATTAATCCTTTTTTTTTTTTTTTTTTTTTGCGGTACGTGGACCTCTCACTGTCGTGGCCTCTCCCATTGCGGAGCACAGGCTCCGGACGTGCAGGCTCAGCGGCCATGGCTCACAGGCCCAGCTGCTCCGTGGCATGTGGGATCTTCCCGGACTGGGGCACAAACCCGTGTCCCCTGCATCGGCAGGCAGACTCTCAACCACTGCGCCACCAGGAAAGCCCTATTTTGCTATTTTTAATAATGCTAATAATAATACAGTTAAAGCTACCACTGCTCTGACCACGTGGTGAGCATCTCAATACATTATTTCTAATTCTCAAACAAACCTGCAAGGGAGGGATCATTACTGCCATTTTCCAATGAAGGAAGTGAGACTCAGAGAGGCCAAGTCACTTGACCTCTGTCCTACAGTTAGGACAGGGAGTCATCGGGATTTGCTCCCAGGCTGGCCAGCTCCAAAACGCTCTTCCTCTCTCTCTTTGGTGGAATGGAATTATCATAATCGTGCTTCCAAATATCATCTCATGGTTCCATAGCATAATAGCAAACCATATTGAGAGGGCTGAGCTTGGGCTATTATCCATCTGAAGGTCCACCCAAGGGTTTAGCCCACGAGGAGAGGTTTGCTTGTTGTTCTAAATCCTCTGACCATACAGCTTTCCACAGCTCTATGTCACCAGGCAGAATGTTGGGGCTGGAAGCCCTACACTAGACTTTCCAACTCCGGGCAAAGAAGTCGCTGAGGAAATGCTATTGCTCTGGGGTCTTCCAGCCCATAGGTAGAGCTGTTGGACCCTGGGAAGTCCCATGTTGTAAGGGATGGAGGGAGCGATGCAGGCCAGTCCCAGCTCAGCTCTGGAAAAGGGAAGGCACATCCTTTTAAGAACGGACCCTGGAAACATCCTAAATGACCATCAAGATGAGCCGAGTTAAATACATTATAATACACCCACACAAATGGAATGCCATGTAGCCATTAAAAATTATGACATGGATTTATGTTGATTGTTATAGAAAGATACCTCACAATATATTTCGCTGAGGAAAAAGCATGCCTCGGGACATTTGATATATATAGAATGATCCCTAAGATACAAAATTGTGAAAGAGAGACAGAGATGGATAGTAAGCATGGATGTTCACCAAAATTATTAACAGTATAGATCTTTTTAGATGGTGGGATTTCAAATGATTTTTACTGTAGTCTTTTTATCTATAATATGTGAGTTTTTAAAATAACAGGCATATATTATCTTTGCAAGTGGGAAAAATAAAGCCTTTTCCATTTGAAAATGCATAGATCAAACCAAACTGAAGGTGTTACCCACTCTTCCCAAAGCTAGTCCTGTTCAGAGTGTAGCACCTCTGATGTCTCATCCGTGTGTCAGTGACTAGTTACTCCCTCGCAGAGGAGTGGAGACATTTGTCACCAGTGTTAGAGACAGAAAAAGCCAAGGAGGACTTTCCTGGGCCAATTCCAGGACCTATGTGGGAGCTGAGGGCCAGAAGGCGGTCCCCAGGACTCCCCAACCCTCCGTTCAGTCTCGGCCCCGCCCCTCCCTCTCCCATTTCCACCCCCAGCCTCCTCTCCCCCGTCCTCACCCTCCTCCCGGTGTCTCCAGCAACTTTCATCTCCACAAATTCTATTCAGCAGCGAGTCCCTGAACTTTCTAATTGAGATCAGAGATAAATATAGTGGGGAAGAAGGGAGGGAGAGGGAGGAGGCCTAGTTTTAATTTGCAGCATTTCCCATTAATAACAACTTCTAATTAAAAAGTCTATATCTCCCAGCCGGAGTCCAAGAGAAAAGTCACCCCAGGTCTGTCTGGCTGGAAGCTTTGTGCCAGTGAGTTCGGAGTGCAGATTTCTGCACCAGCTGAGCCCTCTCTGTCAGAAGCCATAATTAAGCTGGAAAATAAAAAAAAAGAAAGAAAGAAAGAAAAAAAGGATGTCATCTAAGACCATGGGGATCTTCCCTTGATGCAGTCCTAGAAGGAGGCCATACACCTTCCTCGGACAGCGGTGCCTGCTGGGCCAGTCCTGTTAGAGGTGGCCAGGCGAGATGAACGAGGAGGAAGTTGAGGGGGTGTGGGACATTTTCTGGAGCCGGAGGAACTGTCACAGGAGGTTGGAAACAGTGAGCTCAGAGAGAGAGCTCTCTGCCTCCATCCAGGGTGCCTCTGCCCCATCTTTTCCCTTTCTCTTCTCCCCCCATTTCCTCTACAGAGGCTCCATCCTTCTGTGGTTTGTGAGCCTGTGTGTGTGTGTGTGTGTGTGTGTGTGTGTGTGTGTGTGACGTGGGTGTGCTGGTGCTGCGGATGGAGAAGCGATGGCTCTTAACAGTCTAAGATAGTAGGACGTGCCATTTAGTATTGATCTAAACACAAGTACCAGTTTATATTTTTTCCCCAGAAACATTTTTATGCCTTTGCAACTTGCTGAACTGAAGTAGGCACTCAGTAAACAGCTGTGGATGAATGAAGGGCAGAATGAACATAAAGATCCTCTCTGAGCTTCAGTCTCATAGGCATCTCAGACTTCATGTGTCTCAACTAAACTCTTGATCATCCTTTCCAGACCTGCCCCTCACACAGTCTTCTCCTATCTCGGTTGAAGGGAACTCGATCTTTCTAGTTGCTCAGGCCGGAAATCTTGGTGGCATCCTTGACCCTCCCCTTTCTCTCACATACCACATCCTTTATCCACGAGGAATTCTTGTTGGCTCTGCCTTCAAAATATACCCAGCCACTTCCCCCCATGTCTCCTACGGTGACCTTGGTCCAAACCACCATCATCTGTCTTCTGTATCATCTCAGTAGCGTCCTGACTGCTGTGCCTGCTTCCTCTCTTGTCCCCTAAAGTCCATTCTAACCCCAGCAGCTGGAGGGAGCCATTTAAAGCACAAGTCAGATTATGCCCCTGCTTTGCTCAGATTCCCTCCAGTGCCTTCCCTTCATCATCCCCAAAGCCTTACTGAAGCCTCAAGCCCTGTAGGGTCTGATCCCTTGTTACCCCTCGCATTGTCTTAGTTCATTCATGCTGCTATAACAAAATATAGACTGTGTGGCCTGTAAGTAACAGAAATGTCTCTCTCACACTTCTGGAGGCTGGGAAGTCCAGATCAAGGTGCTGGCAGATTTGGCATCTGGTGAGGGCCTGCTTCCCGATTCATAGACAGCCGTCTTCTCAGTATGTCCTCATGTGGTGGAAGGGGCAAGGGAGCTCTCTGGGGTCCCTTTTAAAATAAGGGCACTAATCCTGTTCATGAAGGCAGCAGAAATCCCTCAGATGAGAGAGCGTTGAGACTGAAAGTCCATTTGCAAGAGCTCCTAGTCACTTCCCAAGTGCCCCACCTCCAAATACCATTAGGAGTTAACATACGGATCTTGGGAGTGAGGGGGGACACAAACCTTCAGTCTGTTGCACTTACCTCACCTCCTACTACTATCTCCTTGGTCCTTCTTCTCCAGCCAGCTGGTCTCTTGGCCACTTTTTGACCCTGCTGGTCATGCTCCTGCCTTAGGGTCCTCGATCTTGTGCTTCCTCTGCTTGGAAGGCTCTTCCTCCAGGGGCCCATGTGGCTCAGTCCTTCACCTCCTGCAGGTTAGCTTCCCAGCAAGGCTGTTCTGACCACCCTATTTTGTGACCCTGCCCCACTCCAGCAAGCTATTACTTCCTTGTTTATTTTATTTTTTTACATCTTTATTGGAGTATAATTGCTTTACAATGCTGTGTTGGTGTCTGCTTTATAACAATGTGAATCAGTTATACATATACATATGTTCCCATACCTCTTCCCTCTTGCATCTCCCTCCCTCCCACCCTCCCTATCCCACCCCTCCAGGCAGTCACAAAGCACCGAGCTGATCTCCCTGTGCTATGTGACTGCTTCCCGCTAGCTATCCACCTTACGTTTGGTAGTGTACATATGTCCATGCCTCTCTCTCGCTTTGTCACTGTTTACCCTTCCCCCTCCCCATATCCTCAAATCCATTCTCTAGTAGGTCTGTGTCTTTATTCCTGTCTTACCCCAAGGTTCTTCATGACATTTTTTTCCCTTAAATTCCATATATATGTGTTAGCATACGGTATTTGTCTTTCCCTTTCTGACTTACTTCACTCTGTATGACAGACTCTAGGTCTATCCACCTCATTACAAATAGCTCAATTTCGTTTCTTTTTATGGCTGAGTAATATTCCATTGTATATATGTGCCACACCTTCTTTATCCATTCATCTGTCGATGGACACTTAGGTTGCTTCCATCTCCGGGCTATTGTAAATAGAATTGCAATGAACATTTTGGCACATGACTCTTTTTGAATTATGGTTTTCTCAGGGTATATGCCCAGTAGTGGCATTGCTGGGTCATATGGTAGTTCTATTTGTAGTTTTTTAAGGAACCTCCATACTGTTTTCCATAGTGGCTGTACCAATTCACATTCCCACCAGCAGTGCAAGAGTGTTCCCTTTTCTCCACACCCTCTCCAGCATTTATTGTTTGTAGATTTTTTGATGATGGCCATTCTGACTGGTATGAGATGATATCTCATTGTAGTTTTGATTTGCATTTCTCTAATGATTAATGATGTTGAGCATTCTTTCATGTGTTTGTTGGCAGTCTGTATATCTTCTTTGGAGAAATGTCTATTTAGGTCTTCTGCCCATTTTTGGATTGGGTTGTTGGTTTTTTTGTTATTGAGCTGTATGAGCTGCTTATAAATTTTGGAGATTAATCCTTTGTCAGTTGCTTCATTTGCAAATATTTTCTCCCATTCTGAGGGTTGTCTTTTGGTCTTGTTTTATAGCATTACCACCTTCTGATTTCTTTCTTATCTTATTTATGCCTCTTCCTCTCTCTCCTACCCCACTGGAAGGTGAGCTCCACCAAAGCAGTGATTTTTGCCTCTTTTGTTCACTGTTATTATCCCAGCACCTAGATCAAGGTCTGGCACATGTCATTGCTCGATGGGTCTTTTGTTGTATAAATAATGATTAAATGAATGAGTGCAAATGAGCTAAAGTGTGAAGTGCAAGTCAAAGTTTACTTTACTGGGACCATAGCTAAATTAATAACCCAACCAAGTCCTAGCACCTGGGAAGAGGAAAGCTGTTGTCATATAAGGAGTTTGGGAGTCAGTGGAACCTGAGTTTGAAATCTAGTCTTGTCCTTTGTGAATGTTTGACCTCGGGTATTTACTTTTCTGGGCCACCATTTCCTCATTTATTAAAATGGGGGTAATGATAGGATCTTCCTTGTAGGGTAGTTGGATGGAAACAAAGCCGTGATCTAAAATAAATGCTTATCACTGGCCAGGCTTATAGCAAGTGCTCAGTACATGTTAGCTAGTAATTGTGGTGTGATTTTGTTGTCAACAGGGAACACCTTGTAAATCAGCAGTGACAGTTGACCATGAGGAGGCCAGTGCAATCTTCCCCTGTAGAAAGAGGGGCTCACTATTAAGAAAAAGCAAGGAGACAAGTCTTGTCCAGCCCCTGCAGGAGCACAGTTCTGGGATCACCTTTTAAAAAATGAACATAAATTAATGGGAGCTGTTAAGAGGAGAGTGATCAGGGCAGTGAAGTTGAAAAGACTCAGAACCATGCCCTATGGTGGTCACTGGCAAGATCTGGTTGGTTCAGCCCAGTGCTGAAGAAGGTATGGGCTACAGCAGGGGTTGGCAAATTTTTCTGTAAAAAGCCAGATAGTAAATATTTTAGGCTTCTCAAGCCATATGGTTTCTGTCACAACTACTCAGCTTTGCTGTTGAAGTGTGAAAGCATCCATAGACGATACATAAATGAATAAGTGTGGCTGTGTTTCAATAAAGTTTTATTTATAAAAACAGGTGGTGGGCCAGATTTGGCCCTGGGCTTGTAGATTGCTGATCCCTGGTCTACAGGATTCTATCATAAGATGGTTGAAGGAATGTCCGAAAGAGGACTGGACTGTTCTGAGAGTCCTCAAGCAGGAGAAGTGGGGCTGAAGGTTGGAAACTATAGGTCTATAGATTTTGTTCCCTTTAAGGAAGTTGTTTAAACAGCCAGGGCTTCTGGCTCTGCACTGGACAGAAGGCTATAAGTCCTCATCCGTGGATCTGTTCAGACAAAAGTTAGGGCAACTTGGCAGAAATGTTGGAGAATGTATTCAAACATTGTGTAAGTGGTTGATTCAATCTTTCAAAAGGGGACTTTCAAAATCCCTGATTATTGGGATATTCTAAGGTATGTGCATATTGACATTCAGGGAAACAAAGTCGTCACAGATTTGGCACCTCTGCAATGAATGGGTCATTGAAATTTGCAGATTGAAGACGGTTTTACTTTTCAATTATATCGCCAAACAGAATTTGTACACGTATCCACGGGTGAAAAACCACAAGAATGCATTGTCAACTTCATTTAGGATATAATCCATCTCAGTACTCATTTGGGTCTCTCATGGAGGCCCAGGCACTAATCATAAACTCTAGTCACTGTCCTACTAATAAAATAGCATGAGGAATGTATGAGAATTCATTTCCTTTTTAGATGCAAGAATAGAAAACATCTGGCACAGGGGCCGCTACTCCCCTCAACTCTATGTATTTGAAAATATTGCTCATTGATCTTGACTCTCTTTCTTCCTGAACCTTGGCCTCAAAGAGTTAAGGTTCCAGAATTTTTATAATAAGAGAGATTTAGGGCCAGCTGCCTACTTGGAATAAGGGTTAGGCTGTAGAATCAAAGCTGAATTATGTAAAGGAATGGAGGCAGAAATGATTGAAAACCCCAAATACCCCCTCCCCAAGGACCCTTCTTGGTCCCTGCTGCCCCACTTCCCCAGAATTCTTCACAACACATTGCTCCAGGCAGCTAGCATCAATTTATTGGAGGCAGCTGTTTGTCATCTCAGGCTTAGAAAGTTCAAGTGCAACAATTGACATTTTCTATAACCTCCTAGAAGTTGGCTAGTGGACAGTAAGTTGATAACTTAAGTTTCTCTACTGAGCACCCTGTACAGAAGGAATCAGAAGGATGGGATCTCTCAGCATCTTTGACATCATGACACCTTAATAAGATACTGGAAATGACTCCAAACTTTTGGGTGCAGGCATATCCTTGGGTCAATACCCTGAGCCAGGTGCTGGCAAATGTGGGGTGACACATTCACCTAACCTTTTTCAGTGTGCTAGGACCACCTGTGTTTGTGCCCAAGTGAGATGTAGGCCTGAAGGATGAGACCTTTGGGAGGGAGGGATTCTGGTGAGAGACTTGGAGAGTGGTGGTCTTGATGATGTGTCCACACTTCTAGCTGAATATAGGGTGGAGGCAGGAGACCAAGGATGGGAGCAGAGGTAGTCGGGATGCATATTTGTGAAAATGGGATGAGCCCAGTGGGAACGTGTTTCAGGAGGGCAGCCCCAAGTTTAGAGGATTTGGGGGTTGAACTGGAAATAGCCAGGGTCCTGTCATAGAAAATGGTACCCAACATCAAGCCCCAAAGGCCAAGATGACAACGTAAATGGTAGAATAGGCAGCAAGATTATCCTTTGCAAGGGTTGGTCGCACATTGGAATTAGATATGATGGATGGATGAAGGAAGGTGGTTGTGAATTAAGGCAGAAATGGTGAAGGTGCTTGTGTTTGCATCTCACTCAGAATAAAATATGAAGACATCACCATTGTCCAGGGTTCCTTAACCTTGACATTGTTGACATGTTGGACCAGATAATTTTTTTGTTGTGGGCGCTGTCCAGTGCATTATAGGATGTTTAGCTGCATCCCTGGCTTCTACCCACTAGATGCCAGTGGTCCTGTCCCCATTACCCGCCTCCCACATTGTGACAACCACAAATGCTCCAGACACTGCCAAATGTCCTTGGGGGGCAAATTGCCCCCAGATGAGAACCACTGCATAGCCTGCCAGGCTATGGTACACAGTGCATATTCTAGGGTGTAGAGGAGACCTGCCAGTCCTGACTGGGATGGGGGATCTGGAAGAAATGGAGGAGGCTTGTGGGCCTGGAAATTTACTAATTTAAAAGCTTAGGAGAGGTTCCCTTAGATCAAATTGGGTTCCATCTTCCTGACTTATAGAGGTTTCGTCTTCGTCTCCTGTGCGCCCACTGTACCTCACACATATTCCCAATAAAGCTTCTAATTTCTTGTATTGTCAACGTTTGCATGCTTTTACCCCCATAAGACTTTAAATCCCTCTAGGACAAGATTACACTCTTTTATCTTTGTGTTCCCAGAACCTAGCATGGTTCTTGGCATATAGAAGTTGCTTATTACATGTTTTCCAAATGCATGAATGAATGAATGAGTTAGTGATTCAGGGATTGCTCCCTGGCCCTCCAGCACCACACACAGACAAGAGATGCAGATCCTGAATTACTGACACAGAGCAGATATCAGAACTGGAAAATGATGAGTCTTTCCCCTCTTCTGGAATAACATAAGTCAGCCTAGGAATGAGGTTCCTGAGTCACTGAGGGGAAATGAACCCAGGGTGGGGACAAGCGGCCTAGCTCGGGTTTGGGAACAGGCCAGGGAGGTCAAATCAGTAGGTCTGACATCCTGAGAGCAACCAAGCCCCAAGTCCCACTCCCCTCCGTGCGGTCCACAGCAGCTGTGCTGACCACTGCAGCCTCGGGTCCCCCATTGCCACCGCTGCTCCCCTAGCCCAGCTCTGGGAGCACATCCACCAGTTAATGGACCTCTTGAAGGGGGGCCGAGCCAGGAGCCATCAGCACAGCTCCCTACCCAACAGTCTACTGAAGCAGTGATTTCAATTAAAGGACCATTACCATGAAATCCTATCCAGCCCCAGATCCCATCGGCCAGCGGGAGGCCTTTCTTCTCCCTGTCCCAGGCCCTGCTCTGTGGTTACTGAGCGGCCCTCTCACGGGGGCCCACCGCCTTCGCTAAAACACAGCAGCTGCTGCTAATAAACAAACATATTGATCATACAGATATGGGATGTCAGGGACTTAATTCACGAATGAAGTGAGCTTTAAGAGTGCCCAGTGGGAGCTGGCTCCGTTTAAAGGGCCAGCAGCTACCTGAGTACCCTTGAGGTGGATTCCCAGACAGGCCAGAGAGGGAGCGTCTCCCTGACCTGTTGACCAGTTGGTGTGAAATGGAATCTTCTGCCCCATGGATACCACCTTACCTAGCCCTCTGCCCTTCTCCTCTGGGGCCCTCTTTGCAACCGGGAGGTAGTCAGGTGAGGCTGCAGTGCTCTGAGAGTACAAGCACTGGAGCCAAGGCAGAGGAGGAGGAGAAGAGGGCTTGCCCAGGCTCCCCTGGCTTGGGTTCTTGGGGTCCTGCCCTGACGATGGTGACAATGGCCTCAGTCCTGATGACCAGTCTCCACCAGGACCTGCTGTCTGTATAAGAGCCCTGGGAACACTGATGAAGGGTCCACTTTGGGATACTGGAGTTGCTAGACATCCTTAATGCAATCATTAAGTGAGGGGCTGGGGACCCAGGTTAAAGAAAATGTTGTCTTTGGCCAACAGTAAAGTGATGGAGAAGCAAGCAAACAGGTGATTTGAATGCAATGTGGCAAGAGAAAGGGAGGAGCAATGTCTGCGTGGCTGTGGGAGCCAAGAGGCTCTTTGCCAAGGAAGCTTCCTGAAGCCAGTGGCTCTGAAGTCCAGATGAAATGGTTGCACAGCAGCAGTTGGCAGGGGAGGTGTGGTGGGCACAGCGGGTGCAGGGATGTGCCCTGCAGAGCGAAGGGGTGATGTTCTAAAGCAAGCTGGGAACACTGGGAAGCACACACGGTGCGGTTCTGCTGGAGGATGAAGGATTAGGGTGGCTGGAGTGGAGGAGGGAGGGTGGTCGAGGCTGGAGAAGGGCAGGGGCCCAGACGTGGGGTCGTGTCTGCCGTGCTGAAAACTATGCTGCAGTGAGAAAGCTCCTGAGCGGTTTGAGGCAGAGGGACAATGAGATGGCATTTGTGGATTAGAAAGATCACAGAAGCCCTGTGGTACAGAAAGACCTGGAAGGCAGGGAGGTCATTAGTGGTGTGTGCACAAGCTCAAGGAGAGAGGGTGCAGGCCTGGACACTGGCGGCCTGGTGCGGGGGGAGAGGAAGAAGAGCTTTGAGGATAACAACAGTCAAGCGTTACCCTGCCAGCAATGGGTCTCATTAATTTCAAACTTGAGATCACTTTTTTAAAGGCCTGAGCTGAACTTTACTTGTGTTCAGAAATCTTTCTGCAGAGAGGGCCTAGGTCCCCATATCTATCAAACACGACAAAAGCTGTTTGCAGAGGAGAACTTATAGCCTTAAATGTCTTCATTATTAATGAAGAAAGCTCCCTTCCCCCCAAAAGGGTGGCATTAGGTAATCATCTCAAGAAATTAGAAAAGGAACAACTGAATAAACCCAAAGAAAATGAGAATAAAGATAAAAGCAGAGATTAATGAAATAAAAATGAAAGTATATTAGAAAGGATAAATAAAACCAAAAGTTTGTTCCTTGAAAAGTCTAGCAAAATAGATGAATCTGTTTTAAAAGCCTGCTTAAGGGGAGGGAGAGATATTGAGAGAAAACAGAGATGATATAAATTTAATTGCCTCAGCAAGAATGTGGAGAGGAAATTAGAAATACAGAAACTGAGATCCAAGAGCCTCCCGCACTGTTCCTGCACCAGTAATGGATACGGCAGCCCCGATCCACACTTAACCCTCCCTTCCCAGAAGCCCAAGGAGACCAGTGATATTTTATTAATGTGATTCTCCTTACCGTCATATAAAATAATAGTGACTCACATTTATCGAGCTTCTTTTTCTTCCTTTATGCCAGACACTACGTTAACTACTTTGTATGGATTTTATTTTAATCCTTCCAATAGCTGAACCAGGTGAATCTGTGCCTCGTTTGACACCCATTTTACAGATGAGAAAATCAGATTTAACATGACACAATAATTTACCCCAAGCTCCTACATCTCTTGAGAGGTAGAGGCAGTCAGTTTCGGGCAGCCTGACTCTTGGGCTGGTGCCCTGACCCTGTTTAACTCACACCTCTCCCGTGCACAACATCGCCCCTGAGTGGGCATGTTTGGAGCTATTAAGGGTGTAGGAGCAGTACCTGGGTGCCCAGACAGAGATGCTCTGGGCCCTGGGTTCCAGTCATGGTTTTGTCACTCAGATGCTCAACTTTGGGGAGTTATTCAGACTTTCTGGAGCTCAATTTACTTTTCTTTAAGGGAGTTGGACTGGGCCCCTATGATTTAGAAGTTATTTTATGTCTTTAAAAATGCTTCATATTCAGACCTCATCACTCAGACAAGCCTCGGCATTCAGTGTCAGTAGGAAGGTATGAATGTTCCAGAACTATGCATCTTACTCACCTTCCATCAGGGATGCCCTGGCTGCCCTCTGAATAAACAGACCAGGACAAAAACTGCCACAGTAGGTAGTGCCAGGGGTGGCATATGGCAGTACTGCCCGTAGAACTGGCAGCCCGGGCTCCTGTCCCAACCCCCAACCCACTCTGGCCCTCCTCTGGCTGCACCCTTCCCCAAGGGCCAAGAGGGACACACCTACCAGAACCCATACTCTCTTCTTCACCTTGCTACCTGGATGCCCGGAGCCCACTGCCAGGGCCTGTGTAGGCCTCTGGCCCTGGGCTGCTTCCCCAGAATGAACCTACTGGTATGTGCACCCCCCATTCCAGGGGGTGTCCAGGGGCACACAGGGCTGTGAACAGAGCCTGGCTTTGCTGGTCTTAGACTCCACAGGCAGGAGGGGACCAGGCCCCTTGTGGTGTGAGAATGAATGGGAGTGGAAAGAAAAGGGGTGCCAGGGCAGGGGACCCCCATGTGAAGTCTTATCCTGACATATGGTGCCCCAGGTTTTGTTAATAGAGGAAAATTTAGTTGTGTGGTAAGAGTTAAGGCCCCACAAAAGACATATATAGATGCGAATGGTAGGCAAAATGACAGGTCACATTGAGTTGAGTCAAGTCAACTTGACGATTAGGGGGCCAGGTAAGTTAACACCCTTACAAACAGAGAATCCCTCAGAAGGGAGACAGACTGCCTACAAGACGGGAAACCAGAGCTCAGGAAACAAACGTAGGGAAACCAAAAGAACAGAAATCTGTCTTAGCTTTCTGATCTCAAAACCAGCTCATGCCTCTGGGCTCTGACTTGAAGCTGACCAGAGCAGTTCTCTGATGAGAATCTGGCCCTCCAAAGAGACGTGCCAGGGTGCATTCACATCTCCGTATGGTCATCAGCAAATATTTATGGAGCCTGCCCCAGGTGTGAAGCACAGTGCCAGACCCAGTCCCTCCCAGAGTGGAAGTACAGCCTCATGGTGGAAGCAGGTGCTGGTAGAAGAATCGTGCAGATGATGTAGAACCATGCTTGTGAGACACCCAGGGAGGGAAAGGGCCAGGGTGCCCCGAGGCAGCACAGCACAAGCCCTGACCCAGCCTGGGAATCAGGGCTTACCCAAGGAAGTGGCATTTGGAGGTGGGACAGTATGTGTGTAGCCTCTGGGGTGGGCAGCAGCCGGTCCAGCTAAAGGCAAGCTATGAAGGGGGAGAGAAGTACCTGGAAGGTAGGCAGGGGTCACAGGGGAAGAGGCAGCATCAGGAGAGCCTTCCAGATTTGAGTTCACTTAACCGATTGCAGGTGATACCATTTCCTGAGACAGAAGGGCACTGGAAGCAGCCAAGCTCAGGGCTGGGGGTTTGGGAGAGATTGTGTTTGGTTTTGGACCTGTTGATTCTGAAGTACTAAAAAAAAATTTGTTTTGAAATAATTTCAAACTTAAAGAAGAGCTGAAAGAACACAAGGAACTCCTGTCTCCCCTCCTCCCAGACTTTCCTAAATGTAGTTGGCATTTAATTGCATCTGTTCCATCACCTTTACTCCCTCAACAAAGACACTCTTCATTCCCATCATACAAGCTCCCTGGTCAGGAAATAAACCACAACCTGCATTCAAATGTCACCAATCCTCTCAACTAGGTCTTTTCCTTTCTGGCCCAAGATCCCATCCAGGGATACATGTAGCACTTGGCTGCCATGTTGTTTCTGTCCCCTTCAGTCTGGAGCATTCTCTCAGTACTTCCCTGACTTTCATGGGCAGTTGGAAGCGTACAGGCCTTTCCTCCGTAGGATGAACCTCAACCTGCTTTAGCGAGGCTTCCTCATGACAAGACTGAGTTTTCTGTGTCAGGTTTGTTGAGGTTTAATTTACATACAGTAACATTCATCCTTTTTAGGGCATGATTCTATGGGTTTTGACAAACACATAACCCTGTGTAACCACCACCACAATAAATAAATAGAACATTTATTTCCATCCACGGCTGCTTCATGGGCACATGACCTGTGTAGTTACATAAGGCTGTGCTTTGAAGGGCCTGTGCTTGGCTTAATGCTGTCCTGTCACCGTCTGGAAATACTTAATAATTTTTAACAAGGGGCCCTGCATTTTCATTTTGCACTGGGCCTTGCCAATTGTGTAGCTGGTCCTGTTTCCCATCACCCCCAAAAGTTTCCTCCTGCCCCTTTCCAAGATCTTTGGCAACAATTGATCTGTGTTCTGTTCCTAGAGTTTTGTCTTTTCCAGGTGTCATTTAAACAGGATCATGCAGTGTGTTGTTGCCTTTTGAGTCTGGCTTTTTTCACCTAGCACAATGCATCTGAAATTCAGATTTGTTGTTTCATGGATCCACGGTTGGTTCCTTTTTATTCCTAAGTACTATTCTGTGATATGGCTATATCGCAGTTTATTTATTCATTCACCAGTTGAAGGACACTTGATTTGCTTCCAACATTTAGTAATTATGATTAAAGCCACAATAAATGTTCACATACAGGTTTTTGTGTAAGCATACGTGTTCATTTTTCTTGAATAACTAGCGATAATCAATAGAGTGAGATTGTGGGTTGAATGGTAAGTGCATGTTTAACTTTATGAGAAACTGCTAAACTGGTTTCCCATGGGGCCGCACCATTTTGCATTCCCACCAGCAATGGATGAGAGGCCCAGCTGCTGCTCATCCTCACCAGCACTGGGTATTAGCCACACTTTTATTTTAGCCATTTCAGTAGCTGTATAGTGATTTTATTTTGCATTTCCCTCGTGACTAACATTGTTGGACATCTTTTCATGTGCTTGTTTGCCATCTGTATATCTTCTTAAAGTGTCTATTCAAATCTTTTGTCCAGGGCTTCCCTGGTGGCGCAGTGGTTGAGAGTCTGCCTGCCGATGTAGGGGATGTGGGTTCGTGCCCCGGTCCGGGAGGATCCCTCATGCCGCGGAGAGGCTGGGCCCGTGAGCCATGGCTGCTGAGCCTGCGCGTCTGGAGCCTGTGCTCCGCAATGGGAGAGGCCACAACAGTGACAGGCCCACGTACCGCAAAAAAAAAAAACAAAAAAACTTTTGTCCATTTAAAAATTGGGTTTGGGGGGGGCATCCCTGGTGGTGCAGTGGTTAAGAATCCTCCTGCCAATGCAGGGGACATGGGTTTGAGCCCTGGTCCGGGAAGATCCCACATGCTGCGGAGCGGCTGGGCCCATGTGCCACAACTACTGAGCCTGCACTCTAGAGCCCGCGAGCCACAACTACTGAGCCCGCATGCCACAACTACTGAAGCCCACATGCCTAGAGCCCATGCTCTGCAACAAGAGAAGCCAACGCAATGAGAAGCCCACGCACCGCAATGAAGAGTAGCCCCCGCTTGCTGCAACTAGAGAAAACCCACGCAGCTATGAAGACCCAGTGCAGCCAAAAATAAATAAAAATAAATAAATTTAAAGAAAAAAAATTGGGTTTGGGGACTTCCCTGGTGGTGCAGTGGTTAAGAACCTGCCTGCTAATGCAGGGGACACAGGTTTGAGCCCTGGTCTGGGAAGGTCCCACATGTTACAGAGCAACTAAGCCTGTGTGCCATAACTACTGAGCCCATGTGCCACAACTACTGAAGCCCGTGTGCCTAGAGCCCATGCTCTACAACAAGAAAAGCCACTGCAATGAGAAGCCCGCCCACCCAAACAAAGAGTAGCCCCCACTCGCCGCAAGTAGAGAAAGCCTGTGCGCAGCAATGACGATCCAATGCAGTCAAAAATAAACAAACAAGATAAAAATTGGGTTTGTTTTTATATTATTTCAGAGTTTCTGAATGTATATTCTGGATACATGTCCTTTATCAGATATGTGTAACAAATATACTTTGTCCTGATGCACTTTTGAGACACTCAAGTGGTTAGAGCTAATGAACAGAGGAAGGTTCTGGGCTGGTGATATGAAAATGTGACTTAACTGGTGTGTAAATTGAAATTGAAGACATGGGCCTGGGTCTGATTGCCAAGGAAGAAAGCAGAGAACTGAAAGAAGAGATAGCTTAAGGCTGAGTGTTTAGGAATAACAAAATTAAACAGCCAATGGAATGGGATGAGCTAGAACAGGAGATTGAAAAAGAGGTGTCACAACTGTAGGAGAAACCCAGGAAAGAATGAAGCCACAGAAGAAGAGAAAGGAGTGTTTCAAGAAGAAAGGAATGTTCAAGAGTGCTGGACGCATTTGAAAGATCGAATAAGATGAGGCCTGAAAATTAGATTTAGAACAGATTTAGAACATGGTGGTCACTAATGACCTTAGCAAAGCTATTTATGTGGAGTCACAGAGCAAGGCCGGTGTTCACACCATACCTAATGACACAGCCATGACACTTAATATTGGAATGATTAAGTATCGATTGGTGAATGGCTACCACCCCAGCCCACTGGCTGTTTCCCTGGCTCACCCTTGGACCTCCCCATGATCCAGTAGCAAAGTCAACCTCCCAGCCAGCAGGAGATCTTTAGGATTCCGCTAGAATCTCTAGGACTCTGCTAGAACTCTGGGAGCCCAGAGCAGGGCTCTGCTAGGGAAGATGCTTCCTGTCTGCAATGTAATTGGGTGTCCTTCTCCCCAACCCCGTGTCTCATCCCCCTGGGACTCCATGCACCATTATTCATGTTTCAGACCCAAGAAAGTTGTATCTGGGGTGGCATCCCCGACCTTGTCCTTCCATCTGCCCAGCTGCACTGGGTCAGGATTGGGTCAGACAGCCATGTGCTACTTCCGGGACTTAGGACCTCACATCCTTACCTGTTATTGTAGGGGCAATGAAAGTGGCAAATAGATTTTCGTTCATTTTGTTTCTCAAGGGGTAGACTGTTTTTGTACTTTGGTATGTATTGATTCTGGGTTCGAGTAGTAAGTGTACTTTGAGATTTTTAGTTGAAATATAGTAAACAGTGCTAGAAATATAGCTAAAATGCTAATGAATCAAGCTGATGTGTCTAATTGCGGCATACCATTAAGGAGAGTCTTAGCCCTCAGTCTTTAACTTAAAAGGTTAACGCTACCTAGCTTCTTAATGAACTTACAGCATTGATGCAGATCATTTTTCAAAGTATTTTAGGGGTCCTAGTTCAAGGACAATAGGCATGAAGCTATGATTTGACCCACAGTCTCTGAATACTGTCCATAATACAAACCTGGTTGTGTTGATATTAGGGTTGTTTGATTTAGGCGTCCTGGGATTGCGTCTGTTTTTAGGCCTAAGGAAGGTATGGCTCGTGAGTGTAATACATCTTCGGAGGAGCTTAGTATTTGGATTGTTATCTCTATGGGTAATACTACTCGGTTGTCTACTTCTAGTAGTCATAATTCCCCTGGTTTTAAGTCTGATGTTGGGATTATATAGGAGTCGAAACTTAAATCTTCGTAGTCAGTGTACTCATAGCTTCAATACCACTGGTGACCTACAGTTTTTACAGTAAGAGATGGGTTATTAATCTCATCCATCACATAGAGGATTCATAGTTATGGCAGAGCAATTAAAATCTAAATAATAGCTGGTAAAACCGTCCAAATGGTCTCTACTTCATGTTCGTCTATTGTGCTGACATGTGTTAGCTTAGTTGTTAACATTAGTGAGATAATAGAAGGACCAGGGAACTAATTAAAAAGACAATTATTAGTGTGTGATCATGAAAGTGTAGTAATTCTTCCATGATGGGTGATGTTGCATCTTGAAATCCTAGTTGGAAAGGATGTACCATCCAGATATACAGGATTTTCACCTGTGACTTAACTTTGACAAAGTTATATAATTTTTTACTAATATCTCATTTATAGAGAAAGACATAATGGCTATGGTGTTGACCTGAAACCAGTAGAAGAGGGTTCGATTCCTTCCTTTCTTAGTCATTTTAGGTTAACATAAGGAGGTTCTTCAAATGTGTGATATGGTGGAGGACATCCATTTAATCACTCTAAATTTGTGGTAGTTAATTCTACTGTTAGGACTTCTCATTTGGATGTGAATGCCTCTCAGATAATGAAAATTATTAACATGACTGCTGTTAGTGAAATGAATGAGCCTATTGATGCAATAGCATTTCATGTTGTATAGGCATCTGGGTAGTCAGAGTATCGTCGAGGTATACCGGATAGACCTAAGAAATGTTCTGGGAAGAGGGTCATGTTGACACCTACAAATATGATTACGAAGTGGATTTTTGCTCATGTCAAGTTGAGTGTATACCCTGAGAATAGTGGGAATCAGCGCACAAACCCTCCTATTATAGCGAAAACAGCCCCTATTGAGGGTACATAGTGAAAATGTGCAACTATGTAGTAGGTATCATGAAGAATGATGTCTAATGATGAGTTAGCTAGGACAATACCTAACTAACCTAGGTATCTCACATCCCTTCCTTCAGACTCTCTTCAGACCCTCCAAACACGGCAGTCCACCTTTGCCCACCCCTCACAAGTGATTTCTCTCCGCCTTATGAAGTACTGCCCCCACTTCAATGACTGACGGTTAGTAACTCTTCCAGGGTTGACTTGCCAAATCCTCCCAGGAAGTTTTCCCACCAACGCTTTCACGAGAAAGAGAGGGAAATGCAAGCTTCATTCTCAGTGGAGCCTCTTTTTACAGAAAATATTTGCTTCATCCCAAGGGGAAGGCCAAGTTCCCTTTTTTGAATGAATTTTCTGTAGACTTCCATGTAGCTCTTTGCTCACACTGACTTACAAATTCCCAAGGTTTCCTTCCCTCTCTGCTCGCTTTCCCCGTCAAGCAAAGGAAGGAGCTGTACCAGATAGTACAGAAGGCCTCTTCCGGCTCTGACTTACAGAGACTTTGTCCTTTGTGGTTTGCATCCACCTTGAGCCAAGGACACCCAGGCACTGCCATAGTCATTGTCTACCTGCAAAAGCCACCTACACGGGATACCATCAAGGGAGGCCACTGTGGTCTTGCGGTGCTTCAATTGCAAAGTTACACAGTACGGATAATGGCAAATAATGCCTCCTCATCGTTTTTAACCTCCCTGAAGAATGCCTCTGTGCATATGCCAGAGGTTTTTATTTTAAAATCAATTGTGCTTATTGTGCTCTTTGGAAAAATAAATGAGAAGCTTGGAAGAAAGAAGTGGGATCCAGGGCTTATTAACACAAAGAGGTTGGAGTGGAGTATGGTTACACGGGCCTGCCTAGACGAGACTGCTATTGTCCTGGAGGACAGGGTTAGCAGCTGAAAACCCCAAGTGGTTGCTATGGGAGAAGAGAGCTTCTCACGCTACAAAAATGTACCAGACATATGTGGGCAAAGCAGCTGTCTTCTATTAGCCTCAGGCATCCTGAGAGCCTCCATCCCCATCCTAGGGAGAATGGGGCTCTCGTTCCACCGAAGGACTTTTAAGTCACAAAGATCAGATATCCAATCCAAGTTCAGCCATTTACTAGCTCTGTGGCCTCGAGAGGGCCACTTGACGTCTCTTCTGTACAATGGAGGGAGCGACACCCACTGCGTGGAGTTCAGAAGATCATGGGAAACTTGGAAACACTGAGCCAATGGCTTGTAGGGGCCCATGACTGTGAAAACTCCACATAGGCTCATTCCCAGGGTAACATGTGGATTGTTGGGGCTGGTAACCTGAGAGAACCAAGGCAAGATCTGTGGGTACAAGAGGGGCTATAATTTTAGCTCAGACCCTAATCAGTTCTGCAGCTGCCTTGGGCAACTATGGCATTCCAGTGACAGCACTTGGCATAGTGGAAATGCCACCATGCTTGGCTCCAAGGTATTTGTGCTCAGTTCTCTGTAGAGCCACAACACACACCACACCATCTGCCCACGTCCCCATCTCACCACGCAGGACCTCCTACTGCTTTTCCAAACTCACTTCCACATCTTAAAGGAGAAAGGAAGGGAACTCTTTCTATCACTTTTGCAGGGGGAAACCATGAAGAGGGTGGTTGGTATTAGACTCTGTACTGGGGCTTGTTCATTTTTACTAGTTACATCACTGTACATAAGATAACACCCTTCTAATGCATGGCACAGAGCAGGCTCTCCAAGAGGCCAGATACCTTTTCCTTCTTTTTTTTTTTTTTTTTTTTTTGGCCCCTACAGATCTTGATATGAGTAGGGCTGGTCATTTGCCAACCTAGGCCTCAAGGATGGCAAAGAGATCTTACTAGAGAGCCCACATCCTCAGTTTTGTCCCAATGATGTGCATTTATCTGTTCTGCTCTTTTCTAGGGCTCTCATTGTAACCTAAGTCCTAATGGGACCAAAGGCAGAAGGGGGGAGTGAGGGATAAGGATGCAAACAATAACTGTTTTTTCTTGCTCATCAGAGATTAGTCATGAGGTTTGATCCATTGGGCTTAGGGGTCATTTTCATCCCCTGCCTGGTAAGAGGGGTGAGAGTGAGGGCGGAGTTGGGATGGGGAGCAGATGCTCGGGGGATGAGACTCTGGCAGGGAGACCTCAGACCAGGGGCAGTGTCGAAGGTTCTAATTGTTCTGGGGACCAAGGCCTTCTTCTGAGACTGTCTTCACTAACATGGACACCTTCTCAGTGCTCTGTCATTGCACCCTGTGTGGATGACACCCCCTGGAGTTGTGCAGCATGGAAGCCCTGATGCTCATCATTCCTCAAACTCCAGCTGCAATAGGCATCACTCTGTAAGTCTGCCATTTCTGCCTGCCATATGGTTAAGCCTTATGCCTGGAATGGCCTTTCAAAACTCATATCAACACTTGTTACCTAATATTTATACCATTCTGGACCCCAGATTCATTCGAGAAGCAATTTCACATACCTGAAAGACATTTATGCTCAACTTTACCCAGATAAAGACTGGTTGGGGCAGACACTGCTGGTTGCCTAACTATCAGAACTCTTTGCATCCCAAATCCTTCTTTGTTGGTAGAGCTAGACTTCTACTATAAGTGTTAATGTCACATACTCATGTTCCCAGGCTCGTTTGCATCAAGAATATCGACAGCAGGATCTAATCTTTGCCAATGGAAACTAAGAGGAAAAGTGCCAGGAGGTTTCTGAGAAATGTTTTCCTCCCTGATGAAAAGAGGAAGGAGAAAATGTTTTTCTTTCTATGAACATGGTTGTGTAAGGATGTGATGCCTGGAACCACAGCAGTCATCTTGAGACCATGAGGAAATAAGCCTGAAGAAAATTGATGATAATGAAAGAGTAGAAGGAAAGAAAGAACCTTGCTCTTTGATGACATTGTTAAACGAGTAGTTAGACCTTTGAACTCCCATGCTTCTGTAACTTGTTAGGTTAGGTAATTAAGTTCCTTTCTTGGTTAATCTTTGTTGAGTGTTCTGCCACATGCGTCCAAAAGCATCATAACTGCTGTAGATTCATCTTCCCATCTATCGCTATGAGTGTGTGGAGCTGTGTGGTGGGGGGAAAGGAGTACAGGGTTAGGAATCTAGGTATTAGTTCCAGATCTTCTACTACCTTCTTGTGGCAAGTCAGGAATTGGTAGGAAATAGCTTAGAGGGTCAGGCTAGACCCCTATTTTTGATAGAACTGGAGTGAATTCAAGAACCAGACATCAGGGCAGAAGGTCATTCCCAGTGTGCTGAGCAAAGAGGGTACAGCATTACCGTCTTGAAAGCATTCAGGGAACTACTCTGACACCATGTCCACCTAGAAGATGACATTCAAATTCTAGACACCTCTAAGTGTCCTTCTAGTAATGGAGTGGAGCTCTGAATAGGCTATGTAGCTGGCTCTTCTTGGCTCAGGGACTGGCCAGGATGAGCCTGCGGCTGGCAGGGTTTAGAACCCACACAGGACGTAGAGGAAATCTGAAAAGGCTTAGCTGGGGTGTGGTCTGAGACCATTGGCTAAATTCTGATCTTTGCTTTTTAAATTTTTCATGCTGTCCCTGCCCTCCATCCAGCTGGCCATGAAAAAGTTGTCTATGTTATACTTTGTCGGCTCAAGCTCAAATTACCCTTTGAGAAAACATCCTCGTCTAGAGCAGGAGCTCTCCCTGCAAAGCCAGGACCCTTAAAATTACATCTGCCAAACAGAGAACACCTTTTGGAATCACAGAGCATTAGAGCTGAGGATGCTGAGGCCCAAATGGGAATGGATGATTTTCTAAGGCTACCATCTGGTTAGTGGAAAAACCTGCCTTGGGTCAACATCCTGGACTCCAAGTTTAGTGTAACCTCCATGACACTAAATAATACATGGATCCATTTCCTGGGTCCCAAGAACAGCTGAAAAATGGACATGAGGAAGTGTGCTCATGAAAGCTGGGACTGAGGGCAGACATTTATCTAAGTATCTTACCGCCTTGGGATTTTTATTATCTTCCAAGACTTGGGCTCAAGTCACTGGGAGAAAGATGATATCAGAGCTTGAGTGTTCTCAGATATCCACATAAGAGGCCCTGCGATTTTGCTGGGTGCATCTCTTTTAGGATTAATTTTTATAAGATGACAGTGGATCCAATTTGCTGTGGCATGGATGAATAATTGACCTCTGGTATTTTCTGAAAATCAGACACCACTCCTTGGTGTTCCATCAAAAGCAGTGCCGGTCTTGCCATTAATTATGGTTATGATTCTCATTTTCAGGAACCATGCAATAGGTAGCTGATGGGATCTTTTCCCCTGTTGAAGTGGTTTACAGGCAAAAATAATTCAAGATGTGCTGTCATTCTTTGTGCTTTGTAGGTCACTCAAATGAAAATTTAAGGACCAATGAAGCAATCCATATTTGTCAGGGAAAGAGCAGCCCCTGATGTTAAGAAGTCCTCGGGAGGATAGGTTGAACTCCGAGTGACTGGAATAACTTACTCCAGTATGCTTTGAATACCGATGGCTCACGTCTGCTGTGTGGAATGTAGATACACCTCCACACAGTCATGTGCTTATGACTGTAGCACCGCCCACAAACTCACCCCTATACCTGCAAAGACTCCCAGAACTGGGACATGGTGTGGTGAAGAGAAAAGCGCGTGGACCTTAGAGTTAAGCAAACCTGGCTCCAATTCCAGCCCACCAGCTGATTGTCTAGAGCTAATCTCTTTCCTTCTCTGGGTCTCAGTTTCTCCATCTGAAAAGTGGGGATGTTAAATCAACCTATCCCAGTTTCAGTCAAGATTAAATGAGATCCCTTAACAAAAAAAGTGCATAGCATACAGCAGGGCTTCAATAAAGGCCAGTTTCTTTTCTTTTTTCCTTTGCCCTCACAATCTACCAGCTGCTTGGGGAAATTTGGTCCCCACCCACCCAAAGTCCCCAGAAGTTCTGCGTGTCAGAAACTTCACAGTCATGTGGTAAAGACCCAGGGCAGCGACTAGAGAAGATGCAGGGAGCAAGGGGCTTTCCTTGGCTCTTCCCATCCCTGTAAGTAGAAGCATCTGCTTCTCGGCAAAAAGCAATCACATCCCTCTTATCCCCAAAGGGAACCTGACTTCTGAGACCTTTTTAGGTATTGGGTATCAGGGTAATAATAATAATAGCTTCCATCTCTTGTGTTTTTACTATGTGCCAAGCATCACGTTAAGTGCTTTATGTGCTTTCTTTCCACAGGCAGATTAATCGGTGGTGCAGGAACGGGCAGCCTCAGTACAAGGAGACCCCGGCCTGGAGAGGTGAAGTTCCTTATTCAGACCTATGCAGCTAAGAAGAACTAGGGTCAGGATGTGAGCCCCAAACAAAACCTTCACTCTTAACCAAGGGTCCCAGTAAAACGTAAGTCCATCCACTTTTTCATTGGTGTAGCATGTATTGTCTTACATTTATTGTCAATATTGCATTGGCATCGATAATGTGCATTTTAAAATTTCCGACTCTAGCATAAATCACACAGGTATTAGATAATGTTTGTCTCCCTCTATCCCACTTGTTAAAATATATGTTTATAAATTATAGATAAGTGCTGCTCAAAGTGTGGTCTCAGCTTCACTGGGGATCCTGTTAGAAATGCATATTCTCAGGCTCCCCCCCCAGCCCTGCTGAATCAGACCGGGATGCACCCAGAGATCTGTGTTTCAACAAGTCTCCAGGTGATTTGGAAGTGCGAGACGCACTGGTATGGATATTTCTTTGAGCCACTAGGTATACAGCCATGCAGGAAAAAGGAGAATTTAAATCCATCTTCCTCTGATTGGCCTAATCAGTTCTGGGAGTTTCCTGCATTGTGTTGAAGACCTTGCGATGCTCCTGTTTTGTGAGGACCCAGGACAGACCTGTTATTTTGCTGAGAGCTGATAAATGGAGAGGGAACCATCCGTTTCCTCTTTGACCAGGATGCTCTTCGTACCCCTTTCATCCAGCAACAGTGGCAGCAAGCATGGCCACACTCTGAAAGATTTAAATACTCAATTAATCAATGGAATATTCCATTAGTGGGATAATCAGTTGCCATTGCCCTGATCTATAGTTACATCTCGGCTGGGCCTCACAAATTGATTTCTGATGAAGTTCTAATTGACTGGACCATCTGATTAAAGGGCCAGTTGGAGTTTATTGAAATACCAGTGAGCAGTCCCTGGGGCCGGGGCCTTCCTTAGGGGAAGGCTGGGGGTGGGAAGAGGGGCAGAGGAACATAATTTATGCCCAGTTCTCACTA
Organism: Phocoena phocoena; assembly: GCF_963924675.1. NCBI lineage: Eukaryota > Metazoa > Chordata > Mammalia > Artiodactyla > Phocoenidae > Phocoena > Phocoena phocoena. The sequence continues at coordinate 137,648,328 of NC_089220.1, read as the reverse complement.
CATCTTCTCTCCAATACAATGTTTATGAGTCCCAGGTGAGGGATGTGCACTCACAGCTGGAGTACACGGATGAGACAGCCTCTCTTAGCCCATCCCCTGATCTGGGCGGCAGGTGGCCAGAAAGGGATTTGCCCAGGAACCCTTGGGGCAATGGTTTTCAGACTCGCGTGTGCTTCAGAATGACTCAAAGAACTTCCTAGAATGTAGAGTCCAGGTCCTAGTCTCAGGCATTCAGACTCTCTGGGTCTGGGGCAAGGACCTAGGAATCCGCATTTTGATCAGTTTCCCAGTGATTTTGATACAGTGGCCTCCAGGCCTCCCTTTGAGAAATTCTGCCTTAGGAGCTGGTGGCTCAGAAACAGACTGTGTCTCCAGGGCTCTGCTTCCCCGGGGGGATTTGGGTTTCTTAGGCTTTTTGTGTGGGAACAAATGTGTATGTGTACTGTCAAAGGCTCCCAACCTCTTCATTGCCTAGCACTCCTTTCATTATTTTTTTCACTTATTTTGAGTGATTTTTCCTTTCAAATACTCTGCTACCCTACTGCTAATGGATTTGCCTTCACATTTTTATTACTCAAAGACACCAAGTATGTAAAACAGTATAGTGTCACCTTTATTTGTTTCATTCACTAATTCACTGGCTTATTCTCAGGCATCTTTTAAGGATTATGTGGCAGGCATTGAGGATATCTTTTTTAAAAACATGAAATCAGGCAAATATATGGTTCCCAATTGTAAGGAGCTCATACTCCTTTGGGGAGATAGGCAGGAAAATGAAATGCAGCATTAGAGGTAAGTATAGGACCCCACTATGGGACTGCAGGTCATTTAGTAGGTTTTGTTGCAGGAAAAAAATATATGATACCCATTAGGTTTTTTGGAAATTTGAAAACAGTTCCCAGATCTCTGTATCTACCTTTGAGGATTCCCTCAGCCCAGAAAGTCCTGGTGATTATGAAAGCCTTGTCAGCTAAAGATGCCCCTGGGTGGTCCATGAATGTGCATGGGGATGGCTTTTCTTGGCTCTTCCTGTGGGGACCTGAAGGCACTGCGTGGTCTTAGGAGGCTATATTTTGACATAAGTGGTCCAAAGTTCTACGTATCTAAAAAGGAGCTTGGATTTGTCCCTATTATGAAGGGAAAATCACTGTAGAATTTCATGCTGGGGAGAGCCATGATTAGATTTCAGATTTCCTCCATTTTCGATTCCTTCTTTGCCTTCTCTCCTCCTGTTCCTCTTTCTCTCCCCCTCTCTTCCTTCTCTCTAAATACACTGTTTTGTATATATGCAGCTTGAATTTGTGTTTAGATAGAAATGTTCAATGTTCTCTCTGTGAAAATACATTCTGTTGTTTTGGATGATGTGGGACAGAGTTTGGAGACTCAGAATGTCTTAATCTGGCCTGGGGCTATTGAATGTTTTAATTCCTTTAGACACAGCCCTGCCCCAAAGTGCCACAGGAGGTTTTTGGTAGACGGAACCTTTAGTGTGGTTTAACATTCTGGTTCCATTTCCTTTGTCATGATGTTCTGCTTCTGACAGAAACCGCCAACTAGGTCAGAGAATGTTCCCGGCCATGCCGTCACTCATCTACCATTTATTAAGTGGCTCTGATGTATGAGGGTGATGTGACTGTCCTTAGGATGTGGTCTTGGCCTTCAGAGGTCCATAGTCTAAGATAGAGGCCCCCGGGTGGGTGTGGATTCCGCTGGTGGGCACTGGGGTTAACTTAAGGTAGGATATGAACTGGCGTTGAAAGGCTGAATCACACAGTGGGAAAGAGTGTTTTCTTTTGGACTCTTTTATAATCCTTATGATTATTTTAAGGTGAAAGTCTCAGTGTAGCATCGGTGTACTTTTAACACTTCCCCAATACTTGTTAATCTCCCTTTTAAACAGAGAAAAAAATAGCAAGTCTCAGGCTCAGAGCCTAAGACAGGCTGCAGATTCCAGCTAGATGTAAATAAAATTGTTAGGTCCTAATTGTATTTATCTTCTGTTTGTGGCAAGTGTGATGGCTACTTTCATGTGTCAACTTGACTGGGTCACAGGGTGACCAGACATTTGGTCAAACATTATTCTGAGTGTGTGCAGATGAAACTAACATTTGAATCAGTAGACTCAGAAAAGCAGATTGCCCTCCCTCCCATGGGCGGGCCCCATCCAATCAGTTGAAGGCATGAATAGAACAAAAAGGCTGACCCTCCCTCAAGTAAGAGGGAATTCCCACCTGCCTGACTGTCTTGAGCTAGGACATTCGTTTTTTTCTGCCTTTGGACTTGAACTGAAACATCTGTTCTTCTGGGCTCTTGAGGCTGCTGGCTTTTGGACTGGAACTTACACCATTGTCTTGCCTTGTTTTCCAGCTTATCAACTATAGATCCTGGGACTTGTCAGCTTCTGTAATTGTGTGAGCCAATTTCTTACAATCAAGCGCTCTCTCTCTCTCTCTGTCTCTCTCTCTCTCTCTCTCTCTCTCTCTCTCTCTATATATATATATATATATACACACACACACATATATATATACATGTGTGTATATATATATATATATAAAATTGGTTCTGCTTCTCTTGAGAACCCTGACTAATACAGAAAGTAATACTAGTATTCCATTTAAGAAGCTACATAAAGTGTCCTTATTCAATACATTTATTTAAATAAAAAAGGAGTCCATTTAAGGAAAGATATGACATAAATGACAATGGCAGTCACATATGGATTTGGCAAAAATGGTGAAAAGGGTCTGGGAAATGCAGAAGTTGGGACAGAGATGCAAGAGCCACAGACCTAAGCAGGAATGAGGAAGGTTCAAGAAGAGAGGCTGAAGTCCTGGCCACTTGCCCCCCCGCCATCTGGGAATAGGGAGGGAGGTACAGATGACAGGCAGCGGTGCTGGGCTCTGTGTCTAGAGCATTGGACAAGTGAGTTGTGGGGGTGTGTTAGGGTCTTCTAACTGCTGCCCAAATCTCAACAGCTTACCCAGTCAAAGGTCATTTCTTGCTCACTCACATTAGCTCCTGTAAAGGGCATTTGAGGAGGAGGAGATGATTCTGTTCTGAGCCCTTATTCAAGGGCCAGACTTTGCTCAACAGGGGTTCCATGGAGCGGCACCGTCCTAGAGCTTTCCGTGATGATGAACATGTTCTGTAGCTGCACTTTGATGTTGGAGTACTTGACATGTGGTCAGTGCACCTGAAGAACTGAATTTTAAATTTTCTTTTGTTTTAAGTAATTTAAATTTAAATAACTACACGTGGCTAGCTGCTACCATATTGGACAGTGCAGTCTGGAGCCTCATCCTTATTTGCAATCATCCAGGGGAAGAGAGAGAAAGGGAGAGATTGCAGAAGTTTCATGGGCTGGGCTTGGAGGCGAAGTACAGAAGTTCATCACTTTCTCCCACATTCCTCTGGCCAGAATGCAGTCATTTGGCTGCCCTTTATTCCTCAGAAGGAAGTCTAGGTGTGTGTCAGGAGGAAGGGGGAGTGGGTTTGGTGAGAATCTAGCCAGTCTGCCACTACGGATTTGACAGAAGAGAGTGATGTTCCTGGAAACAAGCAGTCTTGGGGCAGGCACTGGGCAGTGACATAGTCAGGGGGCATCAGACAGGTTGGGTCCCTGGTGGCAGAGTTCTTATCCTGTGACTGCGGTTCAGGGTTGGGACTGTAGTCTCTGGGTAGAAGGAAGCCAAACTGTGGAGGATGTGGAGAACTGAGCCTACAGGTACGTTTGAGACTTGAAAAAGGATAGGTTTCAGGGTCAAGGCAGAAGCTGACCAGAACAGAGGCAAGGATCGGAGTGGGCCCTTGGCAAGCTGACCCACCCCTGAGTCACTGCCTATAGGAGGGCTGCCATAGGCTCCTTATATTTCCTTCCCTTCTGTTGTTGCTTAGAGGTGGGGAAGGGTGGGGAGGGCAGGAGGGGCAGGGGGTTCTAGCAGTGGCGAGGGGCACGGTGGGAGGTGCCCTGAGGGGTCAGGTTGCTTAGCTCAGAGTGAGCCAAGGAGGGGAGAATACACCACTTATTCAGCAAACATGTGTAAGACATATCACGGGGCAGGCAGAGGACAGATCTTGATGCACTAGTTTCAATGGTGAAACATTTTGATGCACCGCGAAACCAAACTTTTATACTCGCAGCTATTTTCCAACTAAGAAATGTACACACCAGATATCTGCACCTCATCTCCCAACCTCACCCCCTGGTCAACCCTTACCCCTAGGGGGAGTATCAGAGATGGGACGGGAATTAGGATAAGCTGGGACTCTGGGGTTCTAAGCACAGACATGGCTGAGCCAGATCAGTTGCATTGCAAAGCCTGCATCAAATTGGCCATGTGAAAATGTCTTGCCTTTCCCAGGATCTAAGTGTGGGCAGTTTTGTGGAGGAGGTGACACCTGAGCTGGGCTTTGAAGACCAAGTGGGATTTGACAGGTAGAGATGGAGGGGAGGACACTCTAAGCTGAGGATTTGAATGATCAAACTCACAGGAAGGAGGAGTGTGGGTGTGTGAGCAAGAGATGGGGAGTAGACCAGTTGGCCAGAGGGTGTGTGTGTTCTGAGAAAGATCCAGCTGAAAAGATTTGCTGGGACCAGGTTTAGAAAGGTCTTGAATGCCTGGCTAAAGGCATCACCTTTATTCTGGGGGCCATGGAGGGCCACTGAAGGGTTTTGAACAAGGCACTTGTGTAACCAACCTGGGCTGGACTGGCGGGGAGAGATGAATGGTGTGAGATGTGATAGGAGGCTGTTGCAGTGGTCTGGAGAGAGGCCTGGACACCAGTGTGCTGGCCTAGGCAATGGAGAAGTGTGTGAGTGTGTGTGTGTGTGTGTGTGTGTGTGTGTGTGTGTGTGTGTGTGTGTGTGTGTGTATAGGGGAAACGGGGAGAGGGGTTAGTCATTCAAGGCCCTAATGCAGGATTTGCTTTGACATCTCAACAAATATGTCTTTATGCCCATTATGTGCTTGCTTGGCCGTCCCTGGCTCTTGGGTATGTGGATGGGTCAAGAGAGTGGAGATTGTCACATAGTGCCATCCTTCTTCCATAAGAAAAATTCAAGAAATGTGCTGCTTGCTTAGGGGGAAAAAGGTGGATCCCAGTGATCTCTTGTAAAACAGCCACCTCAACCTGAGAGAGGCTGCTACTGGGATGAAAGCCCCATGATTCTGTGTCTTGGGGGATTAAGAAAGGGCAAGGATGGAAAGTACTTCTCAGCATGGGTCCCCATGGAGATGAGAAGCAGTTGGATGGAGAGGCTGTGAGGGAAACGGAGCAGCAGCTCTGAGCCAGGTGAAAGCACAGTGGTGGGCAGGTGAAATCCTCCTGGCTGCCTTAATGCCTGAAATGGCAGCAGAAACATAGTAGAATTGGGTGTTTTGCATCACATTACTGGACTGCCTGTGCAGGAAGCTGTCCTTTTGAAAGGAGAAATTTGGTGGTTAAATTTGAATCTACGACAGTAACCTGATTCTTTTAACCAAGGCCAGCTGGGGACTCGGGGAGAGTGACTTTCTTTGCCACCAAAGACTTTCAGTGTGGAACCCCAATTTCACTCCAGCAGGAATAACAGCCTTTCCGTATAGGATCAAGAAGGCAATAATTTCCTCATTGTGTGTGTTTCTGTAACGGCTGAGAGAAGCCCACGTTCCCGCCTTAGATAATTGCCCAATTAGATTTCAAAGAGGGGAAAGTCTTCAAGGTGCTTGGTTTTCGGGGCCTTTATTTATTTTTTTATTTTATTATTTTTTTTGCGGTATGCGGACCTCTCACTGTTGCGGCCTCTCCCGTTGTGGAGCACAGGCTCCGGACGCACAGGCTCAGCAGCCATGGCTCACGGGCCCAGCCGCTCCATGGCATGTGGGATCCTCCCGGACCGGGGCACGAACCCGTGTCCCCTGCATCGGCAGGCGGACTCTCAACCACTGCACCACCAGGGAAGCCCCGGGGCCTTTTTTGATTCCGTTTTTCTCTTCTTTTTTTTTTTCACTGTGGTTTTAATCCCAAATGGAACTGGCACGAAGAGGCAGTGTGTTATCTAGGCAAAGTTTATCTCCGGCTCGTTATAGCACAGGGAGAAGCGGTTCCTCTCCTTCTCCAGCGTGAGTGGGTTGTAAATGCACAGGTTGGGCTGGAGCCGCCCAAGCACCTACTCCCAGATTTGCAGAGAAATCCTGGACCAGTGATCAGCAATGCAAATAATTTTACCTCCAGCTTCTGCATCACTCTCCCTGCCTCTGGACCCACAGTGATGAGCCCAGACCTTAGGGCAAGTTCCCATAAACATCCCAGTGCCTCTTGCTAGGCCTTCTTCAGCCTTCTGCTCCCATCTCTCAAGGATTGACCAGTCAGAAATCTGTGACTCAACGTCATCCGCAGACGGGTCCTTGGAACCCGAGCTCTGCTCTGTGACTTTGAGAAATTTGCTTAGCTTTTCTAAACTTCAGGTTCCTCACCTGTAAAGTGGGGGTCTTTAACAAAAATCCAGTTCCTGGGGCCGCTGTGAAAACCAAACTGGTCCTGGGGTGGGGTGGGGGGCGGGCAATGACCTTGAAAGTTTGGCTTTGGCGAGGCTGGAACCTCCTGCAGAGTGACCTTGATGGAACGGGGCAGACACAGCCTGGGATGGCTCTTGTCTGTAGCGCCTATGAGCTGTGGGACTTGGGACAAGTGATCTCAGCTGCAGGAACTTAATTTTCTTCCTCTAAATAAGGGGAGTAATAATAGTACCTAAGGCATAGGGAGGTGGGAAGATTGAATGAAGCAGTCAATGAGCAAGAGCGAGAGGAGCGAACACAGGGAGCTTAGCACATGCGAGGTGCATTTCCATCACTTCCCACACGTGGCCAGTTGACTAGGCAGACATCCAACCTGTATTATGCACCTGTGGCACACCTGGCGCCATGCCAGGCAATTGGGACCGACTGGGAACATGGTGGTGTGGTCTCTGCCCTCCCATGTTATAGTCCAGGCGGGGACACAGGGTGATGGAACGCATCCATGAGGAGTGCTGTAATGGGGGAGCATGGGTGCTGCGAGGATGCAGAAAGGGGACTCACTGTATCCGAGACACACTCAGCCCAGAAGAGAGGTTAGAAGGATGGAGTCTTTCTGGGAGCAGCTGCCATCTGCCTATAGGGTCTGGGGTCCTGCGCAAGGGGAGCTGACCAGCGTGGGTGAAATGGGGCTGCCTTTTGAGTGCAATCTGAACTGAGAGACAGGAGCCCCTGAAATGCCAGAATCTGATGCCAGGAGTGCATCTTGGAGGCCTCAGTTTTCTTGGCTCAGGGCGTCTTGTAAGGAGCTGCTAGTTGCCTAAGCCTTGCCGGTTTCAGGGAAGAGTGGGTACAAGAGCACCCCCCAACCCCCGTGGCTGGTGGGCTGCATCTCTCCTGTTAGCCTTGGGCAGGCGTTTTGTAGCGGACATCTCTTCCCATTAAGTTTTGTCTCCCAGACCTGCATTCCTGAGCAGCTCAGCATATGGATGGAATCCGCAGGAGGCGGAGGGAGTGGGGAGGGGTGTCCAGCCCCAAGCATGTCGCAGATGCCCACGGAGAGCTGGGGAGGATTAGAGCGAATCATTAATTGCCATTAATATGCCGGGGCTTGACAGCCCCAGGTTTATTTTTACACTGAAGCCCAGACGTGCCTTGCACATGTCCCTGGGTTCCGGGCTCTGGGAGAGACGGGGAAACTGGTTGTACTTATCATCTGCCAGGCTCTCCAGGATTGGACAGCCTGCTTTCAGCTTGGCTCCCTGGTCTGGAAGAAACCATGGCCTCCTAGGGTCCCCTGCCTTCCTTCTCTCCTTGACTGTCTCCCCTCCCCAGAGAGACTTCCTGCCAAAGAGGACCTAGATCTCCAGAGCTCATGGACTTGTGTGCCAAGACCTTAGTGGGGAGGAGGGAGCCATTCAGAGAGAAGATGAATGACCTCACAGGGAACAGCATTCAAAAGGTTAAACTGCCACCAAGAAATGCATTGTTTCAGAAAGAAAATGCTGTACAGCAAGACTTCTAGAGATGCTAATGTCTCTATGGGCAAATGGAACTCTACGTTGCCTTTCCTTGCAAATAGTTGTTGAGAATCCATGTTTGACTCCAAATCTGATCTGGTAGCCCTTATGAAAAGCAGGTAGTTCTAGTGCAAGGAGCTGGTGGTGTCATTGCAGAGACCCTCTGTGAGCCCACACTGTCCTGCGGGCTAGAGGCCCCATAGAGGGTCACCGTGGGGTCCAGGAAGCTGTGAGAAGCGGTGTTGAGCCTTTACTCTGTGCCAGTGCTGAGCTGGGCCTGAGAGATAGTCACTCTCAGCAAAGTGAGATGTGAAATGTTCCATCAACAGAGAGCAGTGGGGGCTACTCTCCCAAGTGGTGGGGCACCTGCCGTCTCTCCCCTTTCAATCCTTCTGCCAGCTTTCCTTCCAGCGCTGCTGTCCTTTCCCCTTTGTCAGCGTTTGGGAGAACTTCATCAGTTTCTTGTATTGGTTTCCTATGGCTGCTGTAACACATCACCACAAGTATTATCCTACAGCTCTGTGGGCTAGAAGTCCAACTCAGATCTCACTGGGCTGAAATCCAGGTGCCAGCAGGGCTGCATTCCTTTCTGGAAGCCCTAAGTGTGAGTCTGTTTCCTTACCTTCTCCAGTTCCTAAAGACTGCTGCTTTCCTTGGCTTGTGGCTCCTTCCTGCATCTCCAGAGCCAGCAACACTGCCTCTCTGTGCCTTTCTTCCACAGTCACAGCTCCCTCTGACTCTACTCTCCTGCCTCCCTCCTCCCCATTTAAGGACCTGTGTGTTTATACCGGGCCCACCCAGATAATCCAGCATTGTCTCCCTATTTTAGGGTTAGCTGATTAGCAACCTTAATTCTATTTGCGATCTTAATTCCCATTGCCATGTAACTTAGTATACTCACAGATTCTGGGTTTAGGGCGTGGCTATCTTTGGGAGGCCGTTATTCGCCTACTACAGTGGTGCATTGATAACCATCACTTGGCAGCATTGTTAGCCCCTCCTCCGTGCACACGTGTGTGTGGATGCAGAGGTCCTGGCACCGTTAGGGCAGAGGCTGGAAGAGCACAGTCATGACCTGGAGAGGGAGTCCTGCACTGGGCAGAGTTGAGAGCTGGTGCCCTCTGAGACCCCTCCAGCTCTAAAGGTATGATTTGATGACCCTTTGCTGTGGACTGAATTGTGTCTCCCTCCAGATTCCTATGTTGAAGCCCTAACTCTCAGTGTGATGGTATTTGGAGATGAGGCCTTTCAGGAGATAGTTAAGGCTAAATGATGTCATAAGGGTGGGGCCCTAATCCAATAGGACTGGTGTTCTCATAAGAAGAGGAAGAGACCCCAGGGATGTTCATGCACTGAAAGAACGGTTATGTGAGGACACAGCAAGAAGGTGGCCATCTGCAAGGCAAGGAGAGAGGGCTCAGGAGAAACCAAACCTGCTGACACCTCAATCTCGGACTTCCAGCCTCAAGAACTGTGAGAAATACATTTCTGTTACTGCAGCCACCCAGTCCGTGGTACTTTATTATGGTAGCCCTAGAAACCAAGACACCCTGACTGGAACAATGTTCATCTTAGTCGACATTGCCATCTCGCCTGTCTCAGTGCCCAAGGAAAAGGTTTCTCACTGGCGTGCAACCTAATGGCTCCGTTGACCCGCCCCCTCCCTTCAGTCTGTGTTCTTGCAGCTTCCTTCATCCAAAGCTGATTCTTTGGAACAAACATCACTTTCTCTGCCTGCACTCCTGTGGGTTACTTTTCTGGATTCTGGAAGGGTTATTGTGACCCGTTTGAGGCTAGCCTTGGTGAAATCAAGAACTACACATATCTGGGAGTATCCTGGACATGGTTTATAGTGGGAAGAGTCAAGAGACCATAGTAAAGGTCACTTAAAGCACTTACGACACAAATTTACTTTGGATCTCACTTTTCTTACCTTGAAGCAGAGGCAGGATTAGATCAGGGATGGCAAAGACCAGGGATGACCAGTTCTAATCAATGCTGAGTGACCGTGTGGGACTAGTAGGAAAGAATCCTATAACCAATTAGCCATGTCTGCCAAGGAGTGCTGGAGGAGAGAAAGGTAGTCTGTACGTCAGGGCTGCCATCCCAGAATCAGATGAGTTTTAAGGTCTCCTCTAGCCCCAAGTTTCTAAGACCCTTGTTAATCAGAGGTTCATGCAGACCTAGGATACAAATGTTCCTTGATATTGTGCCTGCAGTCATGTCCCCATCCTGCTGCCTTGGACCACCCAGGCCCTTACACTGCTGCCACTGTTGCTCTTTCATTGGCTCTCTTTCCCTGCTGGCCACTTCACCAGGTCCCAGGGATGCTCACTGCAAATGTCCTTCTCACTGCTAATTAAGGGATTTCTACTGAGCCCTATTGTTTAGCAACTCACATTGCTCTTCATCCCACAGTCCCAGGTTCCCACTGGAATCCAACTCTGATTTCATTAAGATTTGCTCTGTTGCCAATGACCATCAGCTGAAGATCAACGTGGGCTGGAACACTGCAGAACCCCTTTGAAGTTTATCTTCACCACAAATCCAGTCGGGGAATGCAGGGGTTGGATTTTTTTCTCTTTTTTTAAAGGAAAGAGTGATGTATGTATATGTGTGTGTTTTTTTTTTTCCAAAGAAAGCATTTCAGATGCTCATTAGGCAAAAATATCTATTTTACATACACTGTAATCATTCTACCTAGGATGAAATATGTTATTTTTCTTAACTAAAGCTACAGGCAGTTTATTAGCAGAGCTAATTAACCCACAATCAGCAACTGGCTCACCTCTAATCACAGCCTGCTTGCATTCTTCGCAGGCAACGTGGTGGTGCTACAGCACTTATATTTATAAACATGTGCCATGCAGATGGCATCCATTGTTTTAGCCACAAAATCTGACCTACCTAAAACAGAGGCAAGAGGACTGGACTGCAGGTCTGAGGCTGGAGGCTGAGGCCCCTCATCTTGTTAGCCAGAGTCCTTCTTTTTTTTTAACCTTTCAGCCTGTTAGGTTCCTTTTCCTCCTAACAAGTATTCCTGGGTGAAGGGTTGTCTTGTTCATAGCCTGTTGCAAGCTGGCTGTCTCCTTGTGGATGGGTGTCAGCCTCTTCCACGCCTCCCTCATTTTCTACTGCAGGGAATGAATGGAGGCATCCTGGCCAGGGGAGTTTGTTGGAGGAATGTGGACAGGTCAGCCGGGGCTTGACCAAAGGTCAAGCCCAAAGGAATTCCTCCAAGCATCCAAGGAACACGGCAGGTCAGGCAGAAGTGTCCCGTTGGTGGCACATATGAGATTAGAGTTTGATGGTATATCTGCCAGAGACTCCGGAATGCTCATTGTCATGACTTGACAACTATCCTTTTATAGGATTTGAAGGTAATGGATGGGAGTGAAGAACTAAAGGGAGAGAAGAACCACTTTACTGGTGCTGGGCTGATGCCGGGCTCTATGGTAAAGAACGCCTTAAAGCCCAAATGCGCATCTTAGGTGTTTACTACTTGTGGCCAGCTGAACAGAGACAGGCAGTGGAGAGAGGGACAGCCAGGGCCCAAGAGGGGCCCCTGCATAGACCGGAGGGAAGAGAGACCTGAATGTGGACTCACAACCTCTCAAAACAGTGACCCAATGCATGTGGCCCAGTGGATGCTCTACGCCTGGACCAAGCAGATACAGATCTCTTTCTGGGCGTGGGGTGGTTGAGAGGCAAGCAGGAAGGCAAATGCCGCGGGAGTCTCATCCCTCCATAAATTATGGCTCATTTGAAGAGAAAAGGGAATGAAGGAAGGAAGGAAAGAAGGAAGGAGAGGGGAGGAAGAGAGAGAGAAGAAATAAAGAAGAAAGTGATATTCAGAATCTACAGCAAGTCAGGCAATTTGTCAAACACTTCTACATTCACTATGTCACTTACTTCCTCAGCCCTTTGAGTAGAACTACAATACTGCCTACATTTTATGGAAGTGGAATTAAGATAGAAGAATCTTAAAAACGAAAAATCAACCTTTGGACCTGGGTTCATCCAGACCTCTTTCTACTTCTCATTTTTCATGTGTCCACTTAGGTGGGACATGTCCATTTTATGATCATGTTGGATAATAAAACCACAAGGTTCTCAGTACACTTCTAATCCAGACTCTCATTTTTCACATCAGTGGGGCAAAACTTAGCCATCAATTCAATCTGGGGAGCGTCAAGGTCTCATAGAATTTCTAGTTATGTCGCACCTGGCTCTTGGATGACCAGGCGATTTCACCTAAGTTAAAAGGGAATGTCAGGTATTGCATTGATTTTCTAATAGACAAGTGTGGACATACTCGGTCAGTTTGGTTTTAACTTCCTGGCTAAGCCAAGGGGTGTCCTGTAGGGACAGGAGATAGGTCATGGGGATTTCGCTAGCCTTGCGTAGTGGAGAGAGACTTCGGTAGAATGGAATGGGAACATTCTGTAGAATGTTTGTGCCAGTGTTTCCTGTTGTTCCCCTGTGGGCCAGGATCGGGCAGGTGGGAGAACTGACTCTCTGGCATAGTGTCCATCCCCCTTTGCTGGCCTTTTATTTTGAAAACTGGAACTGGAAGCAGCTGGGCTCCAAGGGTGAATGCGGGCAGTGCATAGGGCCAGAGCAGGAGTCTCAGAAAACTGTCCAAGGGGATGCTGTGTTAGGGCTGGTGAAGCATCTACAAAGTGCTGGGGGCCTGAGACAGGGAGTGGTTCCAAGCTGCAGTAATAACTCACATAGAATCCAGGGCAACTGGAGCAAGAAGCAGTGACTCAGAATGGATGATCTGGAAAAGTTTCACAAGTGAGATCCAGCGTCCTCTGACGGAGTTTCTGTATGAGTGTGTCCGTGGGTACACCTGGTTTGCTTTTTTTTGGTGGGAGTCTTAGGAACAGAAGCTCAATTCTTTTTAAGGCCACATGAATTCACTCAGATAAGGTTTATTTTCTGAGACTGAGGCAAGGCATCACAGTCACCCTGATGATACCTTCTTTAAATCAGCATCTGAGGTTGGTTGGAAATGGGAGGAGAGAGAAGCAAATCAATAGGTAGCTAAATTGTTCTTAGGGTCCGGGGACTACCTTCCTCTATTTGGGGAGGGAGGGTGGTTTCCTGGGTGGAGTCAGCATCTGATTCCTTGTTGCTTATCAGAAAAGGATTTTAAGAGGGAGGCTTACCAGCTGTTTGAGGAAACAGCATCTCAGTTCCAGGAGTATTAATTCAGGTCTGCTGGAATTTTAGGGTGCTGGACCTATATTTAGAAATAGATATTCTCTTGTCTGAAGTTCACCTTCCCCAGGTGTGAAATAAAGCAGGTGAGTTGGCTATCCTAGTAAGAACTGAAGCTCCGCAGTTAGTAGGTATGTCCACAGAAGATCTCAAAAGCTGTGTTGCATGGTTGAACCTTAAGAACATGCTCAGTGAAATAAACCAGTCACAAAAGGACAGATATCACATGATTCCGCTCATATGAGGTACCGAAAATAGTCAAATTCATAGAGACAGAAAGTAGAATGGTGGTTGCCAGGGACTGGGGAGTAATTGTTTAATGGGCAAAGATGTTCAGTTTGGGAAGGTGAAGAAAGTTCCAGAGATGAATGGTGGTGATTGTTGCACAGCAATGTGAATGTACTTCATGCCACCGAACTGTAAACTTAAAAATGGATAAAACGGTAAATTTTATGTTGTATATGTTTTACCACACACAAAAAAAGATGAGCTGCCTACAGTGGGGCCACAAGGTCAAGAGACCCAATTTGCAGAACTGAGACACGTTTGTGATTAGATGCATAGGTCAACCCCTGTCCTAGACAAGGCTAATCATGGCCTAAAAGTCACTTAAGTTTGAAAAATAGTGGTGAAATCTTTTTCTCTAAAAAACCAAAACTTTCTTATAGTCCCATTACATTAAACAAGGAACAGAGTGGCCACAACTTAGTAGGGTGAGGAGCCATGCACAAAAGTCACAGTTGCACAGAGCAGGATGGGATCAGCATTTTGTGCTCTAGGGGAGTGTACCAAAGGGGAGAGGCCACCGCTGCCATGTGAGGCTGGACCCCAAACACTCAGAGGGTCCCATGTTGTAAGGGGACATACAAGAGGCTTGCGTCTGTAACCCTTGGCGTGCAGCCTGGGCTTCCATCAAGTGCGTCTCTCCGGTGACAAGGAGGCAAGACCAGGTGACAAAGATGCAGTGAAACCCCCCTCATGGCCCAGTCTGCTGGCCCTTTTGGCCTCCCATAGGATGCCCTGTGGAATCAGCTCCAGAAATACTCTGGGAAACCTTTCATCTGGCTAATGGACTTTCTGCTTCCCTAGTGTAAGTTACCTGGTTGGCATCAGCTAGAGATGACACCCTGTTTGGTCCTCTTTATTGGAGTATCTGGGTGAATCAAGACCCTTTGTGTTGCAAGTGACAGAAACTAAACCCAAAGTGGCTTAAACCCAAAAAAGATGTGTCGGCTTGCATAACTGAAATGTCAGGTACAGCTGGCTCCAGGGGTTCAAATAATGCCATGAACTCACTCTCTCTCTCTCTTTTTCTCTCTCACTCTATGATTTCTTTTCCATTTGTCTACTTATCTCTCATTCAGGCCCTCTTCCCATGGTGGACCTTTGGTAGCAATAGGCTTATGTCACGCTTTTGGCAAGTTTGTTTTTCTCAACAGGATTTACTCTCAGGCCTATCCATGGAGCTATTGGCATGGACAGGGGGATGGAATACTCTGATTGGCCAGGCCTGGGCCACTTGCTTACCTCTGAAGCTAGAGGTTGGGGCCGGCATCTACCCCCCTCCCACCCCCCACCCCAATCATGGGCTGAGTGTAGGGGAGGACTTGTCCCCGAAGGAGAAGGGAGCACCATTACCAGAGCAGGGGGTGGAATCAGACCAGGCAGTGACAACAGACGCACCTTTCAAAGCCCATTCATGATGTGTGTGAGGTGGGCAAGAGAGCTACCCTAGGTGCAGGATTTCTCCCTCACGGCCCTACCACAGGCAGTGTCTCTCCTGGGTTCTGCACCTCATTTTAGCTTTTCTCCTGGACTCCTGCTCTGTCTCTAGCCCTGGGGTTGGTGACCCCGTTGCAGGTCGTCTGGTCTGGTCCGTAGCCAACCTCCCTCCAGACAGGCCCCCAGTGCCTGCCCTCTGCATCCAGTGCTGTGTCCCAGCCCGGGTCACCTGACCCAGGAGGATAGTCCAGCACAGGGCCACAGGGATGGCGCCCTAGTTCGGGGGAATTCACCCTTTGGAGACTTCAGGCGCAACTTCCTTGCCCTGCCAAGACTCGGAGCCTTAAACTTTCTTTCCCCCTTCCAAGTTATTTTCTTCATTTGTCAGGTCCCTGTTGTGACGTATGGTGTTTGTTGTTGGGGGGTGTTGGTTTGTTATTTTCACTCTGCTCTTTGCACTGACACTTCCCAGAGGTGCGGGCACATTCTAAAATAATGATCTCTCCGTGGTCAGGAGAGCCTGACCCCTCTGCAGGGGTTGTAGCAGCTCTGGTCTGGGGGAGGGGCCAGGGGTTTCACTTGGGCCCCAATATGGGAGGGGCTGGGATAGAAGAGCATGTTCAGTGCTGGTGCAGAGAGCCTGGGCTGGAAGGTGGAGGGGAGGGGGAAAGGAGTGTAAAAGGTCTCGGTGCTGGGCCTTAGAGATGCTGGTCTGTGGGGACAGTACCCTGTCCCCCTCAGGTGAGCTCAAGGTCATCGAGGGCACCAGGCCCTGAGGAAACCTGATGTCTCAGCTCACCAGCTGGTCCCAAATAGCAAGGCTGATTGACCATGGAGGGTCTGGGTGGGGAGAATGGGGTCGGGGGCCAGGAGCTGGAGTCCCAGGTCATGAATGCTCACAGGTGAGCCCCCATCTTGCCAGTCTCAGGGTTCAGGGGATCATTCTATGATTCAAAGGTGGCCCAATGTCTGTGCTGGTGGCATCTGCTCTCCCAGATCCGGTTCTTGTTGCGAGCAGTTTCCTGACCTCAAGGGGTCCCGTGTCCTTACCTCAGGCATTTCCACGGCTACCAGCGAAGGACCTTTCTCCATTCTGGGCCATGTGCATGCCATTCTGGACAGAGGAGGCTCTGGGGCTTTTTAAAGACACCCCGCATTCTTCCTCCCTCCTGCCAGTTCCCCATAAGGCCTCCCTCCCCTGGCTGGTTCTGGCCATGGCAATTCACTCCGTTTATAACTCAGTGATATCTTGTTTAACATGCTACAAATCCCAAGTTTAAGATGAGGCTTCTTGGATTATTAATAAAGAGAGCAGAGTGTCAGGATGAGGATGGATGTGAGCCCTGGAGTGAGATGGACATGGATGCAAGTCCTGGCTCCACTCCAAGTTGAGTGTCCTGGTCTAAGTTATTCAGCTTCTGCAAGCCTTAGTTTCTTCATCAGCACGTTGTGATGACAGAACTGTCTTCCTTTGAGGGCTGTTGGGAGGATTAAATAAAGCAAACATTTATTCCCTCAGTAAGTATTTACTGAGTGCCTAGTACATGTCAGACACTGTTTTAGCTCTTTGAGACACTGAAAAAATAACAGTTCTAGTGGCTGTAATGCATGTAATGGACATGAACAAACTTGCAGACCAGCAGATCCTCGATGAGAGAAAGAGGGGCACCATGATCCCACCACACAGCAGGCCATTGCTTTTGGAAGGGTTTCCATTGTTGTGAAAGCTGTCGGAGACCCTGATTCATTCCTGCCCAGAGGCTTAATGGGACAGGCTTGCCACTAGGCGTGGGACAGAGTGTGCAGCCCTCCCACTCCAGTGTGCAGACAACCCTGGTTCCCCAGGACTCCCTGAGCCCATGTCCCACAAACCTTTGGGGTCTTGTTCTTCAAACCAAAGCCAGGTGAAGATGACAGTGTGTAATCCATCAGCTCATGGCTGGGCAGCCTGCTTCTCTCCCAAGGAATGGGCTACAGTTGACTCCTGTAGCTTGACGCTTTGATGCAGCACACACACCCACATACACACACCCTATTTCCCACACTCAGGCCTACGCTTCCGTAGTATGGTCATCTCTGTGGATGGAGCACTGACCATGACCACACAGCTCAGCCAAGGATGGCCAGCTCAGGTACTCCTTTGGGGAAGCTGGGAGGCGGGGGTGCGGGGTGCGCGGAGAGGGAAGTGGATGGGAGGGGCCTCCAAATTCAGAGAGAAGGAGAACTAGTTGACTAGCGATTGAAGATTCCTTTTGGGTTCAAAGCAATGGAGCAGGGCCTGGGGGGCTGCCTCCACCTTGGGGTTCCTACAGGCAGCAGGCTTACACCTACTCCTTGCCCAGATCGTCCCCACCTCTAAGGCCTTACTTTAGAGGCAGAGTCTCAGGACCTGCCCTCCCCCCGCTTCCCACTAGGAAGGGAGCAGAGGTGCTAAGGGGTGAAGGAGAAATGGAGGATGTGTGTTGCCAGTGGGGCAGCTTGGCAAGAAGGGCACTGCCCCCCTGGGACCGGATTTTCCTGTTCTTTTTACATGCCTCCCTAGGAGGCAAGGGGCAGCCCTCTGACCCAGGAGCACTGAGCTCCTCCCACAGAGATAAGGCCTCTCCCCTGCCCTGGCTTGTTTCCCTGCCATGGTCAGAAATTCGATTTGCAAAGATTTTCTCTGGTCTGGGCTATGACTCCTTTGCCTTGTCTCTCTGGCTACTGCTGAAACCGGCCCCTCCCTTCCCTGTCTCCTTTCACATTTCTTGGATGAAATTGATTCTTTAAGCTTCTCACCCCAATGCAGCTCAGAGCAGTGGGGCCAGTGAGCATTTTCTTCAGCAAACTGTCTTCCTCATCTGATGAGCAGTGTCTATTAAACCCTCAGATATGGTGTGTGTGTGGGTGTGCCCGTGTGCGCCTGTGTGATGATGTATATGAAGGGTAGGAATGAATTGAAGGAAGGAGCACAGCTCTCTTAACAGAGGTGAATGTGATGCCCGCAAAGACAGCTGCTTCCCCTCCAGGACTGGCCAGGGCAGGATAGAGCAGTAGGCTCTGCTGTGGTCATCTGCGTGGTGTGCCCTTTCCCCCAGAGATTGATGGAGGCAGACAGAGGAAGGTTCCATCCTTGGAAGACCAGAAACAGATATTTCTAGGCAAAACTCAGGCTTGAAATGTAAAATCCCTCTTCACTTCTCTCCTTCTCTCTCTTTATCCCTCAGTGGTTGTTGATTGGGGTATTTCTAACGTCTGTGCCACTGGTGTCTTTTTGGGTCCCACGGCCATGAGCATCTTACCTGCAGGACCCCACATGCAGTTTGTTGCATTAGGCTCCCAGTAGGACCCTTCTCCTCTTTCATCTTCCAATCCTCCAACCACCCAGGATTTCCAGAACCTGCCACCTTCTTGCTCACCTGTGCCTTTACTCACTCTACCCTCCCGCCTCCCCTGTCCTTCCTGCATATCTGAGTCCTCTCCTCATTCAAGATGCTGGTAAAGTTGTGCCCTCTCCATGAAGTCTCTGTGGACCACCATCTCCATCAAGTTCTCTACTAGTAATTTGCCTCAAGTCTGCAACCTTGAGTTGTCAGAGGGGACAGCACGGACTTTGGTGCATTACCACTTACTTACCATGTGATGTAGAGCCAGTTTTGTATTTTGTTGTTAAGTTGTCTGAGCCTCAGCTTTCTCATCTGGAAAAGGGAAATAAAAGTACTTACCTCATAGAATTATTGTAGGAAATCCATGAAATAATATACATGACGATCCTAGAACAGAGACTGGCACATAGTAGGGGCTCAGTTACTAGAGGTTCCTTTCCCCTCATGGATATGTATCATTTCTCCAATGAGATTGTAAAGTTCTAGAGAGAAACCACTGGATCCTATTTTATCTTTGGGTTCCCAGTGCCTAGCACAAAACTTACTACAGAGTAAGTGCTATGGACTGAATGTTTGTGTCCACCCCAAATTGTATGTTGAAATCCCCAACATGACGGAATTAGGAGGTGAGGCCTTTGGAGGAGATTAGGTTATGAGGATGGAGCCCTCATGAATGGGATTAGTGCCCTTTTAAAAGAGACCCCAGGGAACTCCCTTGCCCCTTCTGCCATGTGAGGACACAGTGAGGAAATAGCCATCTGTGAACCAGGAAGTGGGTCCTCACCAGCCAAATGGATTTTGGAGTTCCCAGTCTCCAGAATGTTGAGAAATAAATGTTTGCTGTCTAAGCCACCCAGTCTATGGCAATTTGTTATAGCAGCCTGAACTAAGATGGTAAGTGTTCAATAAATGTGATTTGCAGTCTTTGATCTAGCTCCTGCCTACCTTTCTGGGATTGTCTCTCATTGGTTCCTCTTCTTTTCACACCAACCATCCTGAACTATTTACTGTCCTTCTAGACCAGATTTCTCAGTTTCTCAACCTTGGCAGTATTGACACTTGGGCTGGATAATTCTTCTTTTGGGGATGGGGGCTGCCCTGTGCATTGAAAGATGTTTAGCAGCATCCCTGGCCTCTACCCACTGGATGACGGTGACATCTCAAAGTTATGACAATCAAAAATTTCTCCAGACATTTCCAGATGTCCCTGCAAGGGCAAAATCACCCTAGTTGAGAATCACTGCTCTAGAGCTTTGTATTCTCTCATGTTTTTATGCAACACATGCATTCGCCTCTGCTTAGCACTGATTTCCCTTGTTCATCTACCAAACTCCTAATCACCTTTTGAAACCCAGGCCAGATGTGAGTTCCTAGGAGATCTGTGATCCTCACTCTGATCCCCACAGAGGCCCTTCTGTCCTCCTAAATCCCACATCTCTCCCACTATGCCATCCCTCATTATTCCCTATTGCAGTCACCTATTTTTGCATCACTCTCTTATCCATTGTAATTTGACCTCTTCAAAGCAGAGTCTGTGATTTTTTTCCACCTGTTATCTTCAGCACATAATATAGGGTCTGGTGGTCAAAGTGTGTTGAGTAAATGGAAGAACTGATGAATGACTGGGTGAGTTGATGGACGGGTGGATGGGTGAGTTGATAGGTAAACTTGTAGGTAGGTGGGTGCGAGAGTAGTTGCATGGAAAAGTGAATTGGTAGATAGAAGAATGGATAGGATTTATGAATAAATTAATAAATAGATGACCGAATAGGTGTGTGATTTGATGAATGGATAGGAGGATAGCTAGATGAATCGGTGCACGGAGAGATAACCAGGTGGATAAATGGATGGGTGATTAGATAGATGGGTAAGTGGATGAATAGATGGATGAATGAATAGGTGGAGGTTGGGTTGATGGGTATATGGGTGAATGGATGTCCATGTGGGTGGATGGATGGAAGGATGGATAAAATTTATGACTGAGTCAATGAATGGATAAATGGAGTGTGTGGTTTGATGAATGGATGGGAGGATAGATAGATGAATGAGTGAATAGATAGGGGAGTAAATAGGTTAGTGGGTAGATGGATGGGTGTGTGGGTGAATGGATGTATAGGTGGGTGGATAGGTAAATGTTTGAATGAATTAACCTAGTTAAAGGATAAAAGTAGTGTATAAATGGGTGGATGAATGGGTGGAATGAATGGAATGGGAGAATATGTGAATGAATCAATGTGAAGAAGAGAGCACATCCTCCTGTATTGTCTCCTCATTCAGACAGACTGGAGGGAGAAACTGAATCAGTGGGATGGGGTGGGGAGGGCATCCTGAGGATCTGGAATCATGAAGGAACCCCAAATTCCAATGTTATATATATAGGCAATTTTTCCATATAGAATCTCCTTTTGAGTTTCCTCTCTTTATAATCCCTTGTACATTGGGTTAAGACAGGCTCTTTTAAGAAAGGTTCTTTTGTCCCATTTTAGAGATGGAAATTGAGCCATAGAGCAGGTCAAAGCCATTGGGTATGGATTCCAGATTCCTAACTCCCAGGTTGCTACTCCCTGGAAAAGGATGCCCTGCCCTCCTCCTTTGGGGCTCAAGACAGCCTGGCCAGGGACTGGCAAAGTCTTCTATGTATAATAAAGAAGGGCCTGGAATAGTGGCCAAGAGTACAGTTTCTGAAGTCAGAGAGCCTGGGTGTGATTCCTGGCTCCAATAATATCTTGCTGTGTGATCCTGTGTAAGTTGCAGAGCACCTCTGAACCCCAGTTTCCTCATCTGTAAAACAGGAACAGTATTAGTTCTCATTGATGTAAGGGTGAAATAATATAATCCATGTGAAACACAGCACAATGCCTGGCATGTAACACACTCTCAATAAATGTTAGTCTTCTTTTTGGATATATTTTTATTAATATCATTAGCATCTTGGTCATGATCATGTTCATTATCACCTCCTTGTATAAAGAATCCATGTTCCAGTGTTGAATGATGGAACTGAATGGGGATATGAGAGGTCATCTGGTCCAGCCTTCCCCATAATGCAGACCCCAAGGCTTAGAGGTGAAATGACCCATCTAGACCCATGCAGCTGGTGAGTGACAGAGCTGGGGTGCTTAAGACTCTGCAATCTCTTTCCATTGCCCCCCACCCTACTACTGCCTCCCCTGAGAGCCCAAGCTGTGCTATCCTGGGGAGGAGTAGTTACTTCTGTTAGGGGTGAGTGCTTCCCCAGGAGTTAAGAGACGCATCTTCCTTCCCGTGGGGTTTCCATGGAGCTGCAGGCTGAGGTCTCATCCTGCTCACCTCCAGAACACCCCTTTGGTCTCCTGAGTCATTCAGGACTCAGTTGCTCCTTTTTCCTGAGCTAAATGAGGTCTAGCAAATGAATAGGGGCACAGGTGACCTACTGAACCCACCAGAGTTTCAATTTCCTCATCTGTGAAATGGTCACAAGGATATTTCCAAGGGTTGCCTCGAGGATAGAGACCCTAGCACAGCGCCTGGCACGTGGAAGCCGCTCAGCGAATGTTAGTTCCCTTTGCTTTTCTGAGAGGCTGGGGCCTGGGAGCCATGAGATGTCCAGCCGACCATCTCATTCTGGATTCAAACGGGAGGAAAGCTTCAGGACTCAAGGCTGAGCACCAAGAGGTGGAGAAGTGAAGAGACAGATTCTGGAAAAGTCAATGGCAAAGAAGACTCCCCAGCACCAGGGAGCCAGAGCCAGAACCTCGTGCTGGACCCTCTGATGACGGTCTGCCCGCCCAGCCAGGCTCCGGTTCGGGAGTGAAGGTGTTAATCTGCCAGAATCAGCCATGCAGGACTCAGATCCATTTGCCAGGCTCAAGGCTCCCAGGAACCAGTTGAGGAGGAGGCTTCCTAAATTAGAATCAGAGTGCAAAGCTGAGGTCACACCTCAGAGCAAAGGTCAAGCCGGGGAGCTGCTTCAGTCTGTAGGCTGGTGGCTCAGACAGGCTGCTGGGGAGCAGCCACTTTTGCCTCTGTTTACAGAAAGCAGGCTGGAGACCTGTGACCCGGAGGCCACACGTTACTCAGCCTAGGGACCTCACCCACGCCTGCCGCCCCCGCCCCCGCGGCCCCCCGCAGGCCCCTGGGGCGTGGAACCCAGCCCATTTAGCTTCTTGTAGAGCCAGAGAAGAGGGGGTGAAGGAGGGAGCCAGGGAGGGGCTGAGCTGGGGGGACAGACAATTAGGCTGCCTGAGCTGTCAGCAGCTGGGATGCACATCCTCCCCTCCAGGCAGAGAGGGCCCTTCATTAGCTGCTGAGCTGTTGCCCGTCTCCGGCACCTTTGGGCGGCTTCGGGAGGTGGGGATGGAAGAGCAGCCTCAGGTGGCATGGTTGCTGATGAATAAAAACACGTGAAAAAAAAGGGGGTCATGAAGAACCTAGGGTAAGACGGGAAAAAAGACACAGACCTACTAGAGCATGGACTTGAGGATATGGGGAAGGGGAAGGGTAAGCTGTGACAAAGTGAGACAGTGGCATGGACATATATACACTACCAAATGTAAAATAGATAGCTAGTGGGAAGCAGCCGCATAGCACAGGGAGATCAGCTCGGTGGTTTGTGACCACCTAGAGGGGTGGGATAGGGAGGGTGGGAGGGAGACGCAAGAGGGAAGAGATATGGGAACATATGTATATGTATAACTGATTCACTTTGTTATAAAGCAGAAACTAGCACACCATTGTAAAGCAATTATACTCCAATAAAGATGTTAAAAAAAACAAAAACAAAAACACATGGATGCCACGCAGCCGAAGACTCCAGACACTCAAGGCTCCTCTAGTGCCGTGCCTGCCCAGGGCAGGGAACAGGCTGTGGCTGGAAACCAGTCCCCTGCCCAAGTCGGTTCCCTTCTCCAGCCCTTTGGCCAGAGCCTGAGGCACCTGGGCAGGCTGGAGAAGTAGGGCTGGGGAGTAGGGCTAGAGTTTGAAAAAGGAAAGGGAGCGCTGGAGGTTCTGATTCTAATTCCACAACAAAAGACGTGTGATTGGTAGGATCTGTTTCAGAACTGAAGATAATTTTGATTTATAGTCTATATTTTTGAGGGATATTCAGGTTCGTCTCATGTGTGCCCATATGCCTTTATTACTATTTTTTGGCAATCAAGTTTAAAGGATATTAACAGAGCCCTCTGCTTGATGTACCAGTGCTGTGATAGGTCTCCCATGTTCCTTTTTATCAGATACCCTGAACCTGACACAGGGACTGGTCACTTGAAGGGGTAAAAAGAAACCTGGCATGATCCAAGGGAGCCTGGGATGTTCCAGAATGGGGGGCTGTTGCTCTGGTTCCCGGGGAAATTTGTCTGGAGTTTAAACTGCAACTTCACATCTGTTGGAGGACAGGTGACACCCTCTGTGGACAGAGTCTGAAGATGGATTTGTGTCCTCCCAGCCCCTGAGGGAGGGGATGTGGGAGCCTGAGGGGCCGACGCCTCCCTCAGAGGCAGCAGCCCATCTGAGGGTCCTGTCTCTCCAGGATTGACAGGGGCATAAAGAAGTGAGCCCTGGGGGCACTGTTTGAGGTGCGGAGAATCTCAGAGCCAGGTGGGGGGAGCTTCGAGACCTCTAGCTGTCCCTCTCCATTTCATAAACTGAGAACATGGACACCTGATGCAGTAAAGAATTTAGTGATAATCTAGCAGAGCCCAGTGCAGAGAAGAGCCTTATGGTGAGGCCGAGGCCTTTAGGGGACCTGGGCACCCCTGAACATGGAGTACAAAATTAGAATGGGTGTATGCATTTCCCCGGGGAATGGTTCTGGGGAGCTTTCTATGTTTGCAAGAAGCCTGCATCCAGGCTGATCTCACAGTGGACCCCGATCTAACAGGGGGCAGGGAGCAGGGATTGGAGGTGTCCACTAGCACAAGCTGGGTGGGAGGGCACCTGCTGCCTGCCAGGGGAGAGATGGGGACTCGGGAGGCAGCCTCACGTAGTGAGAGCCCCCCTCCCCACTCTGAACAGCGCCCCGCTCCCTCCCACCCTCTGAAGAAACGCAAGGCCCCAACTGATGAGCTGTGTTTGTGGCCAGACCAGAGCCCTTTTGTTAAGCAAACACAGTAGTCCTCCATTTAGCAGAAATAGCTCTGGAGCAAAGAGAGAGTGAGTGTGTCCACAAACCCATTTGCCGTTTAGGTGTCAGAAATAAATTTTACCACTGGAGTCTGTAGCATCTGATTAGTGAATTATTCAGTTGGGATATTGCGTTCCCTCTGACCTCATTAGTAACCCTGAGGTGAGAGGGATGCATTAGAGTAACCACCAGGCTGTTGCGGAGGAGCAGAGTGGGGGCATTAAAGTGGATTAAAGTGCTTTACCAAGAACTACAGCACAACTCATAAAAACAGCGCATTGTTAAACCAGGGCTCAGCAAATAAACAGGCGGACGCCACTGGGAGGGGGTCGGTGGACAGCAGGGCTGGGAGGGGGAGGGTGACAGCTTTGTAGCCGTGTTGGCAGTTCTGCCTGTCTGGCTGATGGCACTGGGGACCCGAGTCGGGGACAGCGTCCTCTCCCAGCCCAGTTGATTTCTGTCTTTGTGTTAAGCCCTTTCTCAAAGTACCTGACTTCTTCCATGGTCATTCTTTTTGCCCTCTTTCGCCAATGGGTCTGAAAGTGCTAGAGAGTTGACAAACTCAACGAGACTTTCTTGCACATCTACTATGTTCTGGCCTCTAACTAGGAGTTTTCCATTTCAGCAAAACCTCCTTTTCCCTCCAGTTGATACACAGTCAGCCGGCAGAGCTAGGAGGCTGGGCTGGTCCTCCCAGAGCTCCAGCTTTCCTATTTACCTGCAAAGTGGAGAGACCCCAGCCCCCAGGTTCTGGAAGGTGTGCTAGAAAGATCTGCCTGGTCCATGGATCAAAGGGAGGCATTGGGTGGGGGGATGGATGAGCCTAATCTTTTGCTCCTGCTGAGGAATTCAGATCCCCTCTAGGAGTTCCTTGCGGCTTTATGTATTCCACACCCTACTCTTGGCCTGCAAACCCAGCCTAGTTGAGCAGACCTTTGGGTCCAGCACCTTCCAGAGTGACTGGAGTATGGAAGGGAACATTGGAGGACCAGCCCCCCTTCTGCTTATCCAAATCAAGGGCTCTCCAGACCTCCTGGCCTTTGTTTCAGGGGATGGAGCCTGTTGCCTTATCCTTAACACACAGAAACTGTGCCTCCCTCCAGCAAGGGAAACCCTAAGCCATGGATGGATTAGGTAAACAGGATCTGATTCTGAAAGCTGATATCTAAACAGTGGCTACTGAGACAGCAGAGCCCAGGAACTCATCTCTATTCATGGCGAAGCATTGCTTATGGAGCAAAAGGTGTCGGGGGCTCCTTGGCAATGGGACGGGAACATGAACGGGGAAGGCAAGGAGATGGAGGGCTGCAGGGTTCCAGTTCTGGATCTAGCTACAGAACCCAAGACAGGGCTGCTGAGGGCACATCCTCTCTCCTTTGTTTGGGGATGGGGCTCTGGGCTGGAGTTCAAGGCTGTCTCAGGAGACCCAAGCCCCAGTTCGTGACCGTTGTGTGTTTGCAATTGTTTGTTCAGCAGCAGTCGCAAATGGATGCTAAAAGGCTTTGTGGTTCATTGATGGTCATGCTCCTCTCCAGCTCATTCTTCATCCATTTCTTAGGTGAGCCGCAAGCCCTCCACTGGCAGCCCTCACTGCCTCTTGCTTGGCGCTGGGTCCTAAACCCTGCCTGCTCTCGGCCCTCTGTGCCAGCAATCCTAAGAACTGGATTCCTCCATGCCTGTGTTTTGGAGACCCTCGGCAAGGCTAGGGTCTTGCTGTCTTTCCCCTGAGCTCCTGGCCTCCTCTCTGAGCTCATGGTAACTGGTGGGACAGGTTCATGTGGGAGAAGGTTCATGTGGGAGAAGGTCCAGTGTAGTAAGTAGTTCATTGAAGACACCCACGAGGCACTTAATCACACAGGGAGGGATGCCAGAGAGGGGGCTGTCGGGAGCTCCATTTCTCATTTTGCTTTGGAGCGTGGCCCCCAAATTTGGGATCCCGTTGCTGATCCCGCTGCAAAAGTCATAGGTGGAATGACTGTGTGGGTGAAGGCAGGACCCCCTTTTCACATGCCAAGAGCATTTTCCCCACAATTTGGAACAGAGGTGAGGGAAGCTGGAAGGATGTCTTTGTGTTATCTGCGCATCTACTGCAACACGGATGAACCTTGAAACCCTTAAATGCTAAGTGAAAGGAGCCAGTCATAAAGGACCACATGTTGTATGATTCCACTTGTGTGAGATGTCCAGAATAGCGAAATCGATAGAGACAGAAAGATCGCTGGACGCCAGGCATTGGGAGGTATGGGGGACTAAGTAATGATGGCTAAGGGGTATTGGGTTTCTGTTTTTTTTTTTCCTTCCTTTGCCGTACGCGGGCCTCTCACTGTTGTGACCTCTCCCGTTGTGGAGCACAGGCGCCGGACTTGCAGGCTCAGCGGCCATGGTCCACGGGCCCAGCCGCTCTGCGGCATGTGGGATCCTCCCGGACCGGGGCACAAACCCACGTCCCCTGCATCAGCAGGCGAACTCTCAACCACTGCGCCACCAGAAAAGCCCGGGTTTCTGTTTTTGAGTGACGAAGTGTTCTTGAATTGACTGTAGTGATGATTGCACAACCCTGTAACTGTATATACTAAAAATCACTGAATTGTATACTTTAAGTGGATGAATTGTATGCTATGTGAATTACATCTCAATAAGGCTATTCAAAATAATCAATGCACCTTTTTTCCCCTCCCAGTGGGTATTGCGCCTTTCCCTTCTCCCACTGAAGTACGTCCCTGGCTCTGTGCTCCTTTCCCCAGGGGAGGGATGGTGGGAGATGTGAAAGGCCTGAAAGTCTCACAGGCTTTTGTGCTTCAAAAGCCTAAACCCTCAGCAAAGTTAGATGAGTTATGGAGATGATCTCAGGCAGCCTCGGCCTGTAGCCTCTTGAAGCAGGGTTTTGGTTTCCAGCCTGAGATTGAGGTTGGGCCACGGCAGTGAGAGTGCTGAATCCGAGCCACTAGACCACCAGGGACCAGTGGCCAGTGACAAGGTCCTGGCTCTTCGGCTTTGCAGAAAAGAATTCCCACAATGACAGAAAGTAGTGAAACAAGTAAAGTGTTTATTAGGAGGAAAAAGAATACAGTACATGTGGAAAGATACACGAGCGGACTCAGAGAGTCGCGCCCTCGTGATAGTTTGAATCACTTATATGGGGCATTTCTTCCAGGTTTCCTTTGGCTAATCATCTTGCTTTGCCTGGTTCTGAGTCCATATTTGGTTTATCTCAGGGTCCTCCCCTGTGTGCGGGTGCATCTCTTAGCCAGGATGGATTCCAGCGAAGAGCCCTATGGGTAGGTTGACATCACCTACTATGGGATGGCACTCCCTCCCTTTTTGACTTTCAAGGACCTTTATAGTTGGGAAGGTCTCCTTGACCTCAAGAATGAGAAATATGTGGTCTCTATCCTTTATCTGGGCAGGGCTCAGCCTCTCCTATCTTCATCTTGGAGTACAAACTCCAGCTGCTCAGCCTGGGGCCCATCTATCTCCTGCCTCATAGACATGAAAGGAAGAAGGAAGAGATGCTTGGGTGCAAACCAAGTGTCTTGGAGGAGCAAAAAGGAAAGCTAGACTTTTCACCCTGGACTGCAAAGAGATCCCCAGGCAGGAGCAAGGAGGAGAGAGGTGTGCAAGTTCCAGATCAGTGAGGACTCCTGTCCTGTTTTCGGGAGAACCCCCAGCAAGGAGGCAGGACCCCATCTGCATGGTGATGTTCTGGTGGGCGTTCCACCTACTATTGATACATAACAAACCACTCTGAATTTTGTAAAACAATCACTTTGTTATGCTCATGGGTCAGGAATGCAGAAAGAGGACATCAGGAACGGCTGGTCTCTGTTCCATGAAGTCTGGGGAGAGTTGAAGGCTGGGGACGACTTGCCAGTGGGGGACTGGAATCATCTGAAGGCTGTTGACTCCCACGTCTAGCAGTTGTTCTAGCAGTCGGCTAGGGTCCCAGCTGTGACCGTCGGCTGGACACCCACGGGTGTCTTCTTTATGTGGCTGCTTGGCCTTCCTCATAGCATGGTGGCTTAGGATCCAAGAACAAGCATCCCAAGAGAACCAGGCAAAGCTGTACCTCCCTTTAGGGTCACATAATGTCACTTCTGCCATAGCCACAGGACCCCCACCTCTCGATGGGAGGAGTTTCAAAGTCACACTGTAAGAAGAACGTGTGGGACAAGATGGACTAAGATGCCGTTTCTCCCAGCCAGGAGGGAAGGGGCTCAGGACTGGAACTTAGGCAGAGTGTTAGAATTAACGTTTGCAAAGAGCTTGCACACTTGGAGTTTGTAGCATGAGCTTGGTTCTTGCTCTGCATTCATTCATCTCTACAAAGAGCTAACCAAGGGGACAAGGGAAGACACCCAACATGGAGGTAGGATTAAGGGCTAAATCAGCCTTTCAGCCTCCCCAAGTTTCAGGCCCTCCCCTCCCTGCAGCATGGCAAAATTCCATGATGTGTGATCTGTAACCCATGGGATGCTGTCTCTAGCTCCATGCCCAGAATGGGATGAAGCTCAGTGTGCAGGAGCTGTCGTCACGTGACTGTCCTACAACCCAAAGGAGCCCAAGCCAGTCATATTCCTTCCCCTAGAGCCTCAGGAGTTGTCCAGAGCCACCAATCTCTCCCCTGTCACTTGAAATCAACCTGCCCATTGTCAAGTCAGTGGTCCTCAATGAGAGGCGATTTTTCCCCCCCAGGGGATGCTTGGCAACGTCTGGGGACATTTTTCATTGTCACAACTGAGAGGGTTGCTAGTGGCATCGAGTGGGTGGAACTCAGGGATGCTGCTAAACATCCTGCAGTGCCCAGCCAACCCCTCAACAAAGAATGATCCAGCCCGAAATGTAGACAGTGCTGAGACTGTGAAACCCTGGTCCGGGGTTCCCAATAAGAAATAGATCTTTAAAGGAAATCTGGGAAACATTTGTCCGCTTTTACTCTTCCTATCAGAATGGCATCCCTGCCTTCACCCCAAGGTGGTGACAATTTTTTTTACCATATTCCAGAAGGAAGCCCAGCCAGGCAAAGTTCCTTGGACGTGTGAAATTTGAGTCAGTGGGTGATTTCTTTTTGCCTTTTGCAATCCTTCTTATGCTAAATATAATTTTTTTATTTTTAAGGCATCATGAAATCTGCCTTCCTTATAGACCAAAACGTTATCCAAGGTAACAGTGAGTTTTATAAATGGGAAAGATACGGTTGCTGGACAAGAAAAAGATGGCAGGACCAGGGTCCAAGCCACTATACCCAGAGGTCAGGGATAACGAGTTTAGAGAAACTGAAAGGGAGTGAGTTGTTGATTCTGGTTGCAGGGATTTCCAGGAAGGAGTAGTCAGAAGAGGCTGACCGATGGAGAATGCAGGGAGACAGAGGCTTCAGGAAGGGAGAAGGGCCAGCTGGAGGGGCAGGCAGTGCTGTTCTTGGGCCAAGTGCCAAGGGGGAGACTGGTCCTGGGAACTGCAGGGACCAGAGGTGGAGAGGCAGGTGAGGGGTGGCTTTGCGAAGCTCAGAGTAGACAGAACCGGAACGTGGATGGGCTTCCTTGGGGATCAGAGCAGGATCTGAGATGGAGAAAGAAAGGCAGAGAAAGATGGAGAAAGGAAGAGAAAGAAAGAAAGAAAGGAGAGGGAAGGGTGTGAGGGGAGAGAGGCAGAAGATAGAGAGCGTTGTCTGGAAATGGAGATGGAGCAAAGGGGTAAAGTGGTTGAGCGTGTGAATGACCCAGCTTCCAGTTTTGTTCTAGGTCTCTGTACACCTAGCCAAGGAGCTTTGTGTCCCAGACTGGCTTCCAAGGGGTGGTCTTCTTGGAGGGACCCCTACAGAAGAGGCAGAAAAGGAAGCAAAGACCTGAGATCAGGACAAGGTCAGGACATTTGGAAGACAGCTCTAAGCCCCTAGAAGTCTGGGCGCACTCAAGGGTGCAGCCTAGGAGCCTCCTGCCCCCGAAGCCGATTCCTTTGAGTTCAAGGATGGAGCCGTTTTTCTAGGAGACACACAGAGACATGGCAGAACCCACCAGAGTGCCCTCCCTTCCCCAGGGGATCGGTTGTCAGAGCCTGTCCCTCCCTGAGAGGAGGGGAATGGAGGTGCCTGTGCAGAGGGAGGAGGGCTGGGGGCAGGGAAAGGTGGCGCCCCTCCCCAGCGTTTGCTATTTCGGACCCACCAAAAGTCAGTTTCTCCTGCGTCTCTGCTCAAATGCAAGTGACAAGACTCCTCACAGCCATCTCTTTCCTTAACCCCTTTTGCTGGGCCATCTGTTCAGAACACTGATGTGTGTCTCTCCTCGGAGCCGGCATCCCATTATTCAGGCTCCTTGCCTGGCACAGACTCTGCCCTTCACAGCTGCCCCTGCCCCACACAATAAAACCCAGCCACTTGCTCACATCCCGAGTGACAGGGTTGCTCACGGGTCCCTGGGCGAGCAGATCACAGTTGAACAGAAATCCCGGAGGCCTGTTCCCTGCTCAGCCTTCTTTCAGATCTTAGCTTGTGCCTCACCTCCATCCACTCCCCAAGCTGGCTTTAAGAAATGTCCATCCTCTGCGTTGCCGTGGAGCCTTGTGTTCCTCCATCATGGTCAGCAGGGAGCTGGGCCATTTCACATCACACCCTGACCCAGCTGAAGAGCCTTTGAGGGACCTGCCTTCCCCCATGGGTTCTTCAAGCTTCCATAAAGTCTCAGTCTCCTGGGTCTTTAGACACACACTCTTTTTTCTCCTAACCCTTGTCTCCCTTGGTAATCCCATCATCAGGACGGGCTTCCTAGAGCAGCGTTGTCCAACAGGACTTTCTCCTGTGATGGGAATGTTCTTTATCTGCCTGGTCCAACATGGTAGCCACTGGCCGCATGTGGCAATGGAACCCTGAAATGTGGCCAGTGGGACTGAGCAACTGTATTTTTAAATTGTATTAAATTAAATTTTAATTGACTGAAATTTCAACTGACATAGTCCCAGAGCAGCTGCCCCAGCTGCAAACCTAGAAACTTGCTAGAAATGCAGAATCTCGGGCCTCATCCCAGACCTCCTGCATCAGAATCTCTGGGGCTGGGGCCTAGCACCCTGGGGCCAATTTTAACCTGCCCTCCAGGTGGCGCTTATGCACAGAAGTTTGAAAACCACTAATCCAGAGCCAAGTCACCCATGACCCCTGGGCCTTGGGAAAGCCAGGGGTCCGGAAGTTGGCTCCGACCCAACTTGGGGCCTATGCACTGGGTTTGCTGTCCACACCTCAGGCAGAGAAGGCAAAACTGGCCTCGGCTGGTGCTTCCTACCTGCCCCCGTAGCAGGCGCCGGGCTGTGGGAAGGTCTGAAGAATGAATGCAGCAGAGAGGGGCCCTGGCTTTTTCCGTTCACTTGCTGCGCGCCTTTCCCCGTGGGTGAGGTGTGCAGTCAGCACCCACCCAGGAGCAACCTTCCCCGTGAGAACAGGCCTGGCCCCCCCCTTTCCCTCCTCGCCCACAGGAGGCTGGGAGCTGGCTGGGGGAGGCTTCAAGCCCTGCCTGGGAATGCCCAACAAGGGGCCCCAAGGTGCTCAGAGACAAAGTGGCCTGGGTCCTCTCTTTCCTTTTTTTCTAGCCAATATTTATTGAGCTCATCATCTAGGTCCTGTGCTAAGTGGTTTGTAGTGTTTACCCTTTACATCAGTCCTATGAATTGGCATTATTGTTCCTATTTCTATATTTTTTGACTGTGCTTTGTGGCCTGTGGGATCTTAGTTCCCCGACCAGGGATAGAACCTGTGCCCCTTGCATTGGGAATGCAGAGTCTTAACCACTGGCCCACCAGGGAAGTCCCAATGTCCTTATTTCTTAGAGGAGAAGCCTAAGGCTCAGAGAGGTGAAGTGATTTGCCCAAGGTCAACAGCTGCTCTGTCTGATTCCCAAGCCTGAGCGTTTGCCTACAGCCCCATATGCTCCTCCACAGGAAGCAGGTCAGGTGTGGGCCCCTCTTTGGAGCCCCAGGAATAGGAGGGTGCAGCTTCTGTTAGTGCCCAGGAAGCTCTCTTCTCAGCAGAAATTCCTGAGCCAGTGATTCATACCTGAAGGATGCTTACTTGCAATTTCCTCTTCCATAGGGAACTTTATATGTGATTCATTTAATATCAGATTGTGTTGAAACCTCCACCCCTGTTCCTTCTCCCTTTCTTGTCTCTTCCCAATCTTTTAAAATTTATTTTGGGCGGCATTGGGTCTTTGTCACTGCGCACGGGCTTTCTCTAGTTGCGGCGAGCGTGGGCTACTCTTCGTTGTGGTGCGCGGGCTTCTCATTGCAGTGGCTTCTCTTGCTGCGGAGCACGTGTTCTAGGCGCACAGGCTTCAGAAGTTGTGGCACGCGGGCTCAGTAGTTGTGGCTCGCGGGTTTAGTTGCTCCACGGCATGTGAGATCTTCCCCGACCAAGTCTCAAACCCGTGTCCCCTGCACTGGCAGGTGGATTCTCAACCATTGTGCCACCAGGGAAGTCCCTCTTCCCAATCTTTGTTGCTTTCTTCCAACTCATAAGAGTGGGAGTTGGGCATCAAGAAGGGTGCTTCCTGACACCAGAGGTGGTCCCGGGAGCAGCGGGGGCTAGTGCAGGCCTGCTTGAAGTTAAAGCCTGGGAGGATTTGCCCAGAACGTCTGGGGCAAGAGGAGTGACATTGTCTGGCATGAGGGCACCTTTTGGCACCTGGCCTGCAGTGGCCGGAATGTGACCCCTTCCCGGGACATCAGAATGCCCATGAGAGCTTAGTCCTTCCTTCCCCAGGAAGACTCCATGTAACCTTCCAGCACCTCCCCTGTCTGGTTGTAACCCTTGTTCCCTTTCCTGCTCTCCCTTTTGTCCCCTTTCCCAGCTCCTATCCTGCTCTGCCCTCTTTGTCTCATTTCCCTCAAGCTCCTGGACACAGACTGTCCCGGGGATTGACAGCTCCAGCTGTCCCCGTGACCTCCTGTTTCCTTCAGAGTGTCCATGTCACCTTTCAAGGTTGCCTTCTGCCTTTGGGATGGAGAATAGGGGTCGGGAAGTGATCGGGGTGAGAAGGGGTGTGACAGCCAGGCCAGGAGCGACTTCAAGGAGCTTTTCCCTGTGTGGCCAGTAGGTGGTGCTAGATGCCAGCCGAGGCCCTGCTGGAGCGTTGGAGCCAACCGCAACCCTGGCTTACAGGAAGGGGCCCTGCCTGCCCAGCAGCCCTTCTGGATGCGGTGCCAGGCACCGCGGGCTGGAGGGCTGATTCGGGACACCGGAGGGGCTAGGAGAATGTAATTGGTCTCCCCTCTAGGAATCAGAAATGAGTTGAAAAGAACCTGCCTCACCTTTTCCTCCCCAGAGAGATTAGAACAACTGGGATACAGGAACTTGCCTCCACATTTGCTCAAATATCACCCCCTCTAAGTGCGGGTAGGCTCTCTTTCCTCCGGGAGCTCAGAGCAAGCTTTACTTCACCCTACTGGGGCACTTCACACATGGCAAAACTGAGTTGTTTCCACGGCTCCCTTCTCCAGGAGACTGTCAGCTCCTGGAAGCCATTTCTAACCACCCCTCTATCTTCAGCACCTATCCAGGGCCTGGCGCACAGCACGTGCTCAGAATGTGGTGCATGACTGAGGGAGTGAGTCAGTGGCAGCATGGAGGCTATACTGCCCCTCCCCCTTGGAGGTCTTTAGAACATGGTAGTTCCTCTGCCTCGGGGTTTTAGCAATGATGGCCCAATGGAGAAACAGTGGGAAGGATGCTCTGATGGCCTTGAAGGCCATTGGAAGCCAACGCCTAGCTCCAGACTTCACACATTTGTTGAATATGCTTTATTTCCCCTCATCTGATGGACATCTCTCCAAGCAAAGAAGCCTCCTCGTATCTACAAAGAAACCTCCCACATCCTCAAGAAGAGGAATGACAGGTAACCTGGGCACTGGGGCTCTGGGACTTTGGTCTTAGCTCCCCAGGTGCACAGACCTTGGAGAAATGCTGAACTTTGGGGGCTGGGCAATCAGAAAATGGAAAGAGGCCATCCTTGGGAGCTCTGCTGGACAGGAACTGGGCTGGTGGGTGCGTGTGCACATCAGCACCCAGAGGGAGGGGGATACTGTGTAGGCAGGGACGCGAACAAGGATTGAAGAGCTCCGGGTGGGCACTGGCTCCTCAGACAAAGTTCTTTTTCTCTGGCTGAGACTCCAAGTTGGCAGAATGTGCAATCTGATTGAAGACTTGGATAAAGTAAGCCAAACAGACTTGTAACTGACCTGAAGTGGGAAAGGGGTAGGTGATTTTCTGGACCTGGAAAGATCTGGACGGACAAGAACAGAAGGATGAATCAATGAGGTGTGAAATAACAAAGATAAAAGTCAAGTTCTAAAGACCAACTGGATGCGAGAGGCAAGGCTTCAGGGTTGCTCGCAAGAAGGCTTCGGTGCTTCTAATTGATCCGAGTCAGCCATGGGATGAGAATGCAGCAGACATGAATTCGTGCTGGGAGAAGGTTCAGAGTGAAGTTCCGAGCTCTGGTCTGCTCTGGTCAAGCACTCTTGGTTGTTCTGTTCAGTTCTAGGGAACATTCTATGTGATCCATTTCATACCAGCTCACGTTGAAACCCTCACCTCTGTTCCTTCTCCCTTGGTCACTTGCCAATCTTCATTGCTGTGACCCAATGGAGAAGAGCCAGAGCTGTCTTTTAAAAGACACGATGCACTGAAACAGACACCGAGGGGAACAAGCAGGACAAAGAGACTCAAAACTCGAGAAACCACTGAAGGAACCCGAGCTCTTCATCGTGGGGAGAACCAGGCCTGGCGGTAGGGGGTGGGGTGGGGGCGGGCACGAAGCCGTGAATGAGCCAGTCTCCTTGGCTTGTGATGACCGTGGAGCAGATGTGACAACAGGAGGGGTTGAGTTCCCTGGAGGTTTGCCAACCCAGGATGGGGTTGAGTTTGAAGCCCCTGAATTTCCCTCTGGGCCACAGAGACTAAACAAGTCTCTCTCCATCCCTCTACACCCGGGGCTGCCTTGGGGCCACTTAGCCACAACCTGAAGCAGCTGTAAAGGTCAGTGGCCTCACAGCTCTGTCTCTCCCACTGGCCCTGTGGCTGCACCCAGCTCTTTGTTGAGGCTGGGATTGCTAATTGTGATGAATTCCCTTGGGTCTCAAGATGAGGACACGGGCCATCAACAGAGCTTATGTGCTCCTAGGTCCTAGAGGCGGGACAGCTCAGATACGAAGGTTTATGCCACTCCCCTCTTGCCCCCTTCCCAGCAAGAAGCTGGGGTTCAAATTCTAGCTTAGTGATCTGGGTCAAGGTGACCTTTCTGAGCCTCAGCATGGGCACTGGCTGGGTGGTGGCAGGTACCCTTGACATTAGCCATCCTTAGGCGCCGCCCTCTCTACCTCCCAGACTGTAGTATGAGGCCCCTACCCAGAGTCTGTTGTGTCCTGGCCTAATAATATCTGCTTGCCTAGAGTCAGGGTGACCAACCTGCCTGGTTTGCCCTGGAAGGAGGGCTCCTGGGATGCAGGACTTTCAGTGCTAAGACCTGGGAAGTCCTGGGCAGAGCAGGACCAGTTGGTTCGCTTAGCTGGAGCCAGTGGTTCGCTGAAGGACAGCTTGGGGCCGACGTTGAGGACTGGTGCTCTGTCCCTGTGCTCAGCGCTGCCTGAAATCCCCCCACAGCTCAGGGACCGAGGGCAACACCTCTCGTGCTGTGGGTTTGCCCCCCCTTTCTCATTTGCCAGCCCTTCATTTTCCCCTGGAATGTCTAATGCATCTGGAAATGAACCTGCTTTTCCCCCTCTGGTCACCCCATATTGGGAAACAGTGCCTTGGGGTGTCCAATACTGGGGGTAGGGGTAGGGGCGGGAGGAGTTACACGCTCAGGCCGACCTTGCAGGGGGACAGCAGCCTCCGCTTTCTGTAGCCCTGTAAACACTGGTGGCCCTGTGGCCTCTAGGTGCTGGGCTCTGCTTCTGGCAAACACCCCTTCTTTCAGGATGGGCAGAGTTGACGTTGGACTCAGTACCTGAATTTCCTTGGAGCCAGGAAATCATTGTGGTCGTTGGCTCTGTTCTCAGATATGCTGACTTCCTTTCAGGTTGTCCTGAGATCCTGTAGGAACATGAGGCCAGTCTCCCAATGCCCAAGAGACCCACATCTCTGAGGCCCTATCTGTAGAAGCACAGTCTCTAACCTCACACGGAGTTGGGAAGGGCACTCAGCCCCACCTGCCTTCAACTTAAAACTCTGTCAAAAGACCACACTGCCCAGTGTGCAAGTTTTGTCCCTGGGACCCCAAGAAAGATTCTGCTGAGGTAGGAGATGGGAGAAGGGAAAGAATAGGACACATTCTTTCCTGGTTTAATTTTCTAGTTTAGTTTAATGCATATTAGATCGACACAGGCTCTGTGCAAATGCAATAGGTCTGGTTTCAAGGCACCTATAGTTCCAGGAGGGAGGCAGAAACATGCATGGCTGCCTTGGAGCGGGGAAGGCTCTGATCGATGCTGTAACAGATGCTGAGCCGGCACTCTGAACATACGGGGCCAGAGGGGTTAGTAGGAGAACTTGGGGAGGCTTGTTAAGGATGTCCAAGGCTTTGAAATCGAGGCAGAATTTTGACAGGCCGAGGCCGCCGGGCCCTAGGAGCAAAAGGGCAGAGGTGAATGCAAGTGGGGAAGGTGAGGCAGGAAGTGTGCGGGAGCTGGGCATGGGGACCGGGCAGTCTGGGGACCCAAAGGCAGAGAAGAGAGGAGGGCCAGATCCGGGAAAGCGCTGGGTGCTGGGCGATGGAGCCTGGAGTCCTGCAGGTGGTGGGGATCCACAAAAGGTTTTAAAGCAGGAGAGAGCTGGAGATCCAGCCATCTCTCGACAAAAGGTCAGCTGCCCTGCCACTTCCACCCCCCGCTGGCATTGCCTTTTTATTCTTTAATGAGGAGCTGGACCAGCCTTGCCCCCACCCCCCGCCCCAGGGAGGGTCTGGCCATGGGCTCTGCTCCACTCCCAGGTCGGGAGCATGACGAGGGCCCCGGGGCTGGAGTTGCCTGTTCTCTCCTTGCCTCTGACCCAGACGGAATCCACTGCTAGAGAGCCGTGGAGCAGGAAGTCCGACCTGGAGTGGGCAGGGCTCCTGAGCCCTCACCACCCTCCCTCACCGCCTCTGCTCCTGCTTTCTTCCTCCAGCTTCACCCCGCCTGCATCCCTTCCCTCTTCTAAATCCTCGGCCTTACCTTCCTTCCCCTTGTCCTGACAGCGGGGACCCTCCTCCGTGCTCCCATCCCTCTGTCCACTAGGTCCCACTGTCCCTAGCCACATAGGAGGCAGGGCCTTGAGGTCAGACCGACTCAAGCTCGTGCCTGTCCTCACAGCGCGACTTCAGTCTCAACCTCTCCAAGCGGTTCTTCACCTGTGGAGGTCGGATCAGGAGAGCAAGCTCCCTGTGTGGCTGGAACTCCGCTGTCGCCTGCGCTGTGGGCATTGGTCACCGGCCCTCCCCGCCCCCACTTCTCCCTGTTCAGGCACGCTCTTGACCCTTCAGGGCGCAGATCTCTCTGGCTGGGGAGCAGTGGGCAGCTCCGGGTGGTGTGGAACTCCTTACTGGGCTTCCTGGGATGCTGCTGGCCTTTTCAGTTGCCTCCCTGTCTCTCTTACAGGATAACAAGGCCATAAATCAGGAGCTGTCAGTGTTCATTTCCATCCTGGGGTGGACAGCATCCTCTCCTAGCGAGGCTCCAGGCCTGTCTGCAGAGGACCAGCCAGGGAGGACCACAGGCCAGGGCTTCGGGAGTCAGTTCAGGCCAGAGCCAGACCCCAGGGGGTCCACAGAGCTGCGTGAGGATGAGCCAGCATGTGCCATGACTCCCACATGTGTCCTCCTGTCAGGCCCACCCGTCTGGCCCACATCAGTCCTGGGTCAGAAACCATGAGCTACACACAGGTGGAGACTAGAACCTTCTCCCCAGAATGCCAGGCTGCTGGGATGAGACCCCTAGGCTTGCCAGGGACTGTCTCTGCCAGAAATGGAAGAGGGAGTGTCTTCTACCAGGAGCCTTGGGGAGAGAGAGCCCAACAAGGGAAGCTGCCCCTGCTGTGTCTCCTTCTAGGGGCTGGGAGGGGGCCGGAAGCAAGGCCAGCTCTGAGAGAGTCAGCGAAGATAAAGAGGGATAACACAGAACTTCAGGACTTGGCAGGAGTGCCCTGAACTTCAGCCAGGACCCAGCTGGCTGGCTGTCCCAGCTGGGAGGAGTTTGTGAAATCCCCCAGTTTCAACCTGCCCATTTTACAGATAAGGAAAATGAGAGCGGGCAGTACCAGACTCGGTGACCAGCATCTTATTCCCAAAGCAGCTGCAAAGGATCTCAGTACACAGAACTGTGTACAGCGAACAGATGAATGAATGAATAAAAACAAAGGAAAGGACAGCTCTCCCCACCCAGAATTAACCTCTTCTTCATACCCTCTGCTGCTTGTTTCCCATCACAGGTGACAATCTGTTGTCCTCCTTGGCTGGGCTGGCAGACCCTGAGGTGCATGAGAACAGAGACCAAGTCTGACTTTCCCACGATCTTGCCTGGCCTGCGGGTTGCTCTCCGTCAAGTCTCGGGATGGTCCAGGGTTCTTCTTTATCATTCTCACTGGATCCATCTGAGGTGAGGGATCCTGGGAGTGAGAGGATATTCCCATCCTGCCCCACTTCAGCCCAAGAGTCAGCTGGAGAGAAACAGGCGGCCTTTCTGCTCACTGGCCCCCAGCATGGAGTCAGCAACTTGGCTATCCTTAGGAAAGGTCAGCTGAATCAGCCCCCCCACCCCTGCAAGAAATGTGCTTGGTATTTTTAGAAGCTTTTGTTACTGAGCTCAGCAGGAGGCACTCAGAGCCTTTGCCCAACCAACCCCAGCCCCTGCCCAGCCCCTGCCTCAGCCTCACTATCTCACAGCTCAGGCTAGTGAAGGTAGCTGCCTCTGTGCAGAAGCGGATACAGTCATTCAGCTAGGGCTGGTGGGTAAATCCTGACCTCCTTTAAACTGTATAATATGTGCCTGCGATCCCATCCACGTCACTGCCCCAAATCTATCTTGTGACCTTGAGAAAGTCACGTTCCCACGTTATTTCCACCTGTACGATGGAGAGGTCATCATATTTACCTGCAAATCCATTTTGCAGAGGAGGTGGGATAAATAGGAACCCTATAAGCACTCAAGATTGCTGTATTCAGCTGAACTCTGGGAGATGGTTGTAAGGCCAGGGTGTGGTGGTATTGGAGAATTTTGCGTTCCTTGGAGAAAGATGCTTAGAGAGAAGATGTCATAAGAATCTGTCATAAAATGCTGTTGTGCTAAAAAGGTAGCTCTCCAGTTGAGAAGAGAGGTATGTGGTCCAGGAGGGGCCAGCTGCGTTTGGGACATGAGGTTCTGAGAGCTCTAGCCTAGAATCTGTTTTTTGTTTGTTTGTTTGCTTGTTTGAACGGCAAAATGGATGCTTCAAATAGAAGCCTTTGGCTCTGGTCCTAACTAGCTCTGTGGCCTTGGGGACATAACTTAGTCATCTCGGGCCTAATTTTTCTACCTATAAAATGACAGGGATGGGGGAGGAAGGGCTTGGACTAAATATGTGCTTCCGAAAGTGGTAGGTTTCCACAGAGGGTTTTGTGTCAAAACCCCAGGGGTCTCTGAGGGCCCAGGAGTAACACACATGACATGTACCTTCCAGGGCCACTCATTTTATTCCGTGGAGAGATTTTAAAATATTAGTTCACACCAAAACACACACAGACCTACTAGGCTGTAGAATGACACACTCGCTCAAATTTTGAAAGTAACATGTGAGACTTCAGAGAAGTTTCATGCCTGCTGCAGCCCTTCCCCCAACTCCTCCTTTCCCTCCGCCACCCACGGTGAGGAGTTCATTTTCCTCTGGGCTTAGGGGTTCTTGTTGGAGAAACACCAGGCTGGTTGATCTAGGGTTTCCTTTTTTCAGATGTCAGCATTCTCTAATTATAATGTCTGCTTTATTATTATGGTTATTATTTGGGTATGTGTGCCGGAGGAGGTGGGGTTCATGATAAACCGACCCGACAGAAGACGACTGAATGTTTTCTTTCCTCTTCCCATAGTCCCAGGACTGGAAACTTCCAGTGAACTTAGAAGTTGAAGGGAAAGTGAACTGCCTTCCTCAGGCAGCAGGGATTGATGGGAGAAAAAAGTGGGAGTCCGGAAGGAGGGTTGCTATTTAAGATGTTCTATTCCACAATCTTCCTATCTGAGAGCTAACAGATTAAAAGCACGGCTTCTAACCCAGTCTGGCACAAGGCAATGAAGATTCCCCCCAGCATCCCGTATTAAGCAGCCTCATCTGCCCGGGCCCAGCAGCTGCCTTTACCACCCACCCACCCAGCCACGCCCCTCGGCCCCCGCCTTTCCTCCCCCCCTGCACATATATGTGCATGCCCAGCACAGTCTAAATGCTCGCCCACCCGCCACCCGGCTCCCCCACACTCAGCCTGGCCCTCACAGATGCCCCCTGTGACACGCTCCCGCGCGTCCTCTCCCGCCCACCCCTCTGTCCACCCCTCCTGGCCCCCTCTCTCCCTTGCTGCCCACAGCCTCCCCGCAGGCTTCACGCACACACTCATTCACCTCGTGGAAGATCAAAAATAAACACTCTCTGGAACCTGTTCAAAGGCTAATGTGCATCCTCTCTTAATTATTGATTTGTTTATTACAGACGCTGGGGTAGGACATTCAATGCGGCCTCTGTGTCAAAGGGTCCACCTCTAGAATTCCTACCCTTTGCCAGGAGAAAGCTGGGGCAGCGATCTCCTGGGAAGGGGTTAGTTGGGCATTAGGTGAACCCACCCATGAGGCAGGTGGCAGACTGATCATCCCCCGCTCCCCCCGACAAAGGCCGCCTGAGCCCCCCAGCCCAGTGATAACAACTGGAGTCTTCCTTCCCTCTGTCTCTTCCCTTTTACTAGGGGAAGACAAGAAATAGGAGAGGGCTGTCAGGATGCAAAAGGGCAGTGTGTCCTAAGATGTCCCTCTCCCCTGCAGAGGGGCAGCCTCCCCTTTCCTCATCGCCTCACCAGGGGCCAGTCTAATGTAAGCGGTGGTTCGGTGCAGTGGGTGTGTTGTTAGGGTTTAAAACCGGGCTCATACCACATACCAGCTGAGTGACCTTGGACGAGGGATGTAACCTCTCCAGTTTGGTTTTCTCATCTGTAAATGGGGTTTGTGAGGATTCAATGAAACCATGCCTATAAGGAGCATAGAAAAATGTTACATGTAGAAGCCAACGCGTTGCAGTTGCAGCCGTCACCATCTTCATGGTCAGCATCATTCTGCTCATCTTCATCCCTGGAACCCCAGGATCATAGGAGGTGGCCTGCTACGGTCCAGGGTGAAGCTCCCCTTTTAGCATGTGGGTGCAGCCTCTGGGTGGCTCCTGCTACATGTCAACACAGTGGGGCACGGAGCCTGGCAAAACCATTAACTCTGCAGGAAGAAGCTGGATCCTTCAGACCAGCGTGCTGGGGAAGGCTGTCCAGCCCTGGGCAAGCGGAGGGCAGAGCTGTCACTGGGTGCAGAGGAAGCACAGCCTCAGGCACACTGGGAAAGGGTCACAGCCATTCAAACACAGTGTTGGGCTCCTGGGCTCTCTTTCTTGGAGTCCTGAGGATGGCTCTAGATCTTGACACCAGGAAGAGGGCATCCAAGGGGAAGACCAAGTGTCCCCGCCTTTAGAGGGTCATCTGGCTTCTACCGGTTGGATGAACTCATGGTGTCTCCCAGGTCTGCCTCCAGGCTGGGTCTCTGGGACCCCCTCCCCAACACCGCACCCTCACCCCATAGCTCTGGGGGTCCGATCCCAGCTCTGGTTAAGGCGTACCAGGGCTGGTTGCACCTTCCCCACACTGTCACCTTCGTTCCGTGTCCCACCCCCATCCCGGAACTCCCTGGGCTGGGCTTTTGTTTCCTCGGTTCCCAGGCAGTGCAGCTGGTGCTGTGGGCTGGGGAGGGGGTGGAGGATGTGGCAGAAAGCCCGTGGGAGGGAGCTGTCTCTTAGTTTCAAAGGCGAGCCTGGCTCCTCAGGCCCCACCCCCCATCATAACGCTTCCCCCAAATTCCCACACTCGTGTCTCAGCAAATAAGACTAATTTTTTTTTTTTTTTTTGGTTTTCCACTTGCTCTTGATACCTACTTAAGTGTGTGTGTGTGCCCGCAATTCCCAGTCATCATCAGCACCAGAGGAAATTGGAGCCAATTTGCTGATTTTTTGCTTTGAGTCCCCGGTATGCTGGCAATCTCTTCCTCTCTGGTCCTGAGGACTTTGAGGGGGTCACCTCTTCAGCCCTCTGAGCTGCTGGAGATCTGTGCAACTTATTTAAAGAAATAGAAGCCAGGGTGGCTTCTAGCCAACAGGCAGGGCAGAATTTGTAAGTACCCTAGATATGGGGTCTGAACCACCTGGTAAAGGTTGGACACCACCCCCCCCCCCCCCTTCAAGG
Source organism: Phocoena phocoena (assembly GCF_963924675.1). Classification (NCBI taxonomy): domain Eukaryota; kingdom Metazoa; phylum Chordata; class Mammalia; order Artiodactyla; family Phocoenidae; genus Phocoena; species Phocoena phocoena. The sequence continues at coordinate 137,605,434 of NC_089220.1, read as the reverse complement.
GACAATAGAAAGAAAAAGAAAGGAAAGGATAGCTACTATATGCCAACCCCTGGGTTAGGTGCTTCACGTACATTTTATGATTGCATTCCTGAAACTACATCACAGGGGAAATATCCGTGAACAATACCAAAGAGTACATTTCTTTTAGGTGAGGAGGATGAGGCTCAGCAAGGCGACATAATATGCCCAGGTCTCCAGCTAGCAGGTGCTGGAGCTGAGGTCTGAATCAGATTTGCCTGGGGCTGACACCCAGGCTTTAGCTGTGCCTTTGAAGAGGGAATGTAATGTGTGGTGTGGATGGAAGCTGTTGCCTTGTGTTTCCCTCTCTCTGAGATCATCTGGTTGATAATTGCAGGCGGGTCAGGTATGAAATGCTGATGGAGCGTGCAAAGGTCCTGGGGTCCTCCGCCTGGTTAGCAGGAACCTGTGTCTGTCATCTGTGCAGTGTTCAATGTTCATGAGGTGTTTTCATGTGTAACATTTTATTTGATCCTTGGGATCCTTGGGCCCCCAAGTTGTGGAGGAGGAAGTGGAGGATCAGAGAAGTTAAGTAACATGCCCAAGGTGACACAGCCCAATAGGCTTTTGATACTAAATGAGCGAATTAGTGCAGAGCTGGGTCTGAAAGACAACGTTCTGTGAGTCTGAGCCAGGCCAGGGGAGGGTGTGACATGGGCTGCTTTGGTGAGAAGCAGGTGGAGAAAAGGGCACCATGGGAGGTGTTGAAGGCATAGCAGCAGCCTGGGTGCTGAACAGGAGTTGGCTGGATTGGTTAAGAAGGACAATGGGATGTAGTGGGACCCTGGAGCTGGGGAGAAGGGTTTGGCTTTCTGTAGGACGGAAGCCACAGTAATGAGGCTGCTGGGCCTGGGTGAGGGGGGCCTAGTGAGGGCCCAGGAAGTCTGGAATTGCCCTAGAAGCCGCTATTGCCAACTTTCTCCTGACTTTGGAGCTGAGAACAGGAGCTACTCATCTTTCTGTTCCTGGAAGCCCCTTGCTATTTGCCCAACCAGGGACAAGTCTGTAGCTGCAAGTGTAACTCTGGGGTGTGGAGGAGGTGGTGAGCTCAGAGCACCCACTTCTGTCCCAAACTTCTCTTGGGGATATACATGGGGTTTGGGGCAGCAAAAGTGTACATTAAACCACCCCCAAAATGTGTGGTGTCTACTCCTGAGCTGGCATTGAGGTAGGTCCTGGCTCGCTCTTGGTGCTTACAGCTCTGGGGAAACAGACACCTAACCTTCATGTACAATGTGGTGAGTGGTTCAAAAGTGCAGGGCGTTGTTTAATAAATATGTACAGAGCATCTTTTATGTTTTCAGTGTCGTTTCAGGGGCTGGCAAATAAGTAAATAAAACAGGCAAGGTTCTTGTCTTCAATGAACTTACATTGTAAAAGCTGATAACAGGAAGAACATTCCCTTGGGCATCAGAAAGGCATCCAGATGTCTTTGCCTCCCACCTTGTCAATTTCAGCTCACCCCTCTTCAAGTGAAAAGTCATGGCCCCTGGCTACCCTCTGGTCAATAAATAGGTAAATGGCTGGGTATTGTGCAGAGTGGGGTGTGGTGTAAGTTACTGTGGAGAGCTTATCCGGGAAGGCATGTGAGGGCTGTGTCTATGATGAAGGTTGGGCGTGAAGGTTCGTCCTGGGGTTGCAGGAATGCGGTCCTCCCTGCCAGTGATGCTGCCTGAAGCGTCTTCTGAGCACCTTTCTGGTGCTCACTTCTCTGGCTCCCTAGATGCCTGCTGATTACTGATTTTATTCCTGAATCCCTCTGACTGCTCTGGGCCCTGCTCTCTGCAGGATGTGCAGCAGCCCTGCCCTGGGAACTTCCATGTGCCAGGACGGGTGCCACACTGAATTCCCAGCCCAGCCCAACTGCTCCCAGCTAATGGCAACTCAGCAGGGGTTACCCCACTAAGGGCAGGCCAAAGCCAGCACCATGCCCTCCCACCTCGCCCCACTCCTGAAGAAGCAACAGGCTGGCAAGGGAACCAGGGAGGGCCGAAGGGTTCTTTCTCAATGGAGACATACCCCAGCTTGGACCAGCGCCTTCTTCTGTAGGGACCTGGGACTTGGACCCTCGCTATTCATGGCTCTGGCATCTAGGCGTCTGGCTGAGAGCATCCATGGGCAAAGGCTGAGCTCCTCAGCCTAGCACGATGCAGGAACTTGCCAGGGGGCACTGCTCTGCACACATGCAGGACGAGGTTTATGGGGGCAGTGTTTTTGGCTGTGAGTAGACAGCCAGTGCTGGGGCTTCCTGGCCGGGGCAGCAAAACCCTCTGGGAACCTCAAAAATGGAAAAATGAAGTTAACACTCACCAAGTACTTACGGTGTGTCAGGCACTGCTCAAAGTGCTTTACTGCATGATCTTACAATAACCTTGTGAGTTAGATGCTGTTAAACCCCTATTTTGCAGATGGGGAAACCAAGGCACAAAGACTTAAGTGCCTTGCCCAGGCTCAAACGCTAGTGGGTGGTAAATTGAGTTCATGACACCCTATTTAGACCCATTAGAGCTGCTGACTCTCTTGTCCCCAAGGTCAGAGCACCAATAGCCTGCATGATTTGGAGCCATACTCTAAAGGGGCTATTGACAAACCTGAATGCATCAGGAATGAGCAGAGTGGGGAAGGACCAGAAAGCTGTGCTTTTGAGGTACAGGGCAGGAACTGAGGATATTTTGCTCAGAGAAGAGGTGGATGTGGGCAGCCTCCTGATTGGCTTGCGGAAAAGTGACAAGATTTTCCCCTGGGCTTCTAGGTGCCAGCACTAGTACCAAGGGTGGAGGCTTCAGGGAGCCTGGCTTCATTCTTTCAAACTGAAGGCTATTCAAGGAATAAAGCTATTTGAGGACAGAATGGGAGGCCTTGGGTGGTATGAGCTTCCTGTCCCTGAAGGTGTTCAAGAGGGAACAGGCTGGGTACTTGGGGATGTTGTTGAGGGGATTTCTACATCCAGTGGTGTTGCAGGTTGTTGGCGGGAGTCATTTCCAGCCCAGAGACTATGAATCTATCATTCTGGGTGAGTAGAATAAATGGAGAATCACCTGGGTAGCATCACTGGTCCCCTAAATGTCTCTAGACACTCCAACCAGGGCAGGAGAGGAGAAGCTAGGTATGCTTCAGGGAATCTTTTTTAATGGACCGGAGTGACCAGTAAGGGGCTCTGACCCCTGGCAGGTAGTTCCAATCCCTGGCAGGTGTGTGCCTAAAATCTTGGGACTTAAATCTGGGTCCTGAGCTGGGACCTCCTGTGGTTGGATTTTCTTTCTTCCTTGGACCACCTTGGTGCTTGACTGTCTCCCTTCATGGGTGGGCTTACATTCTCCATATACAGTTGAAATTCCCTCCTTGGCTCCGGGCCTTCTGGATACCATTACATCTTCTCAGCCTCCAAATGTGCCTTTTCCCCTTGCATCTTGAGTGAAGGCCACCCAGAAAACAGGACTTTCTTTGACCCAAGTCCAAGCCTGCCAGCCCAGATACTCTTTGCAACAGCAAATTCTTCAGGGCTCAGTTTTCCCTTTGTCTTCTCCTGTGCTCCCCCCTCCCCACCCAGTCACCACCCAGCACCGCAGTTCCCCTCCCAGCTCAGAGTTATGGTGGGGGGGTCCTACTTCTGTTCAAACTAGAAAGTTCTGCAGCATGGTTCTTGGATTTAGGCTGACATCTTAGGAGTAGGGCATGGCGGGTAAATCTGAAATGTCTGGGGTCCGGCCTGCATCCCAGTAACGTGGCCACTGACTCGGAGGTGTGGGTTCATTGGAAAAGGGGAGGTGGCTGGGTTAGAAAGGTAGACGTGTGAGCAGCAGGCCAGCAGGGGTGGCACTGGGAGGTGATGGTTCCCCGGGCAGCATCTCGTTTGTTATGCCTCCTGAGTCTCCACTCCCTTCTGCCTTTTTGAGGTGGCAGAAGATTTGGCTTTGGGGTTATCTTATAAACAAATGGTCAAGGAGAAATCTCAGGTGCTCACGCAGCTGGTATATGCCCTTTGGAATAAGATGTGTTCAGTTTCTCTAGATGTCAGGAAGGTTGGCTCACTGTGCTCTGGAAGGCAGCCCCCATTCTGGCCTGACTGGTGGGCGACCACATCCAAATCTTAGTAATGTTCCTGTCTTCTCCATACCTCTGGTATCAGATGGCGACTGCTCAGCTGTAAAAGGTTTCTAAAGCTTTACTTACTGTTCAAAGAACTCTGCCCATTCCTGCTTCTTATTGATCAGCATGGGATCCACTGGGAAGTTTCCTCCTTTCTAAGATGCTAGCTGTAAGAGATGGGACGGATTATCCCCTGATTGGCAGGGTGCTGAGCTGGGTCACGATCTCTATAGGACCCAGTGACAGCTGGAGATTGGGAATCACGGTGATGTGACAGCCATTCTTCCTTGTCAACCAGGACATTCTTGCCAAGCAGACAAGACACCTCAAATGTTCTGTACCCCTACTGACCAAGAGGGCGTCTATGACACTTTCTCCTGCCCCCTCATCCAGATCTGGCTGTTCTCAGAGGTTAAGAATTAATGAAGCATCAGGATATTTCCCTTGTGCTTGAAGTGAAACTGCACAGGTCTGTTTTTTGACAAGGTCCTTGCATCTGAAACACCCACTTTTTGTCACCCTGAATAATATTCTGAGAATCTACATCCCTGAAACCTCTTTTTTTTCTCAACAATCCCTGCCACCCAGCTCCATGTAGAATCAGAGACTATTCAAGCTGGAAGGGACTATGGGAGTGATCTCAGTACTTCTCAAACTGTAGTGTGCTTATGAATCACCTGGGGAGCTTGTTAAAATGGATATTCTGGTTTAGTAGGTCTGAGGTGGGGCCTCGGATGCTGCATTTCTAACAAGCTTCTAGGTGATGTGGATGCTGCTGGTCAGAGGGTCAGGCTTTGGGCAGCGTGGACCAACCTAGTCATTTTACAGACGTGAAAGCTAAGGCCCAGAGGCTTAAGTGATTTGCCCGTGGTCCCAAACAGAACTCTGCTCTCGCCACTCCCGGCCCATCATCTGCTTTAAAAAAGGCCTTTCTCCTTGTAAGTTGCCACTTCCTGCTCAGACTCAGAGCTCTAGCATAAACGTAACATAACGTTCCATCTTAATTCCCATCTTACTGTCAGGATGAAAGACTTCTTGTCCCATCAGGGCCTCTTGCTTCACAGCTGCATTTGTACCATCTCCAAAGGGGTTTTACAAGTTTTTAAATTTGTCCTGATTTATAGACGCCTCCACGTCTCTCCTGGAAGTGTTAAAAGTCATTTCTTTCTCAAAAAAAGTGTGTTGGGCACCTTTAAGACACAACCATCTTAGTTCCAGGCTGGAGAACTGATGCTGGGCTAAATCCACATGGTGTATTGGAGTCTTTACTTGGGCACACACCTGCCAGGGGTCAGAGCCCCTTACTGCTCACTCCTGTCCATTAAAAAAGATTCATCCTGCTTACTGGAGTCTCCCCTGACATGGTCTGAGAAAGGTTCTCTGTGTTTCTCTGCTAACACCTGCCACCTCCTGAAAAAGGCCAAGTTGACAGCTTTGACTACACCTCAGTTTCCCTGATTCTCAAACATATTCCAGAGCCAACCACGGATTGGCACTTACGGTGGACTAAGGCTATCAGAGATGGCCTTGGGCCAGTAGGAACTGGTTTGAGAGTCTAAGGAGGTCTCCACTCTCTGTCCCCTCCTGCTGGTGGGAGGGCAAAATGCCAGTCTGGCAACAAGGTCACACTGGCAACAGGGCGTTAAAGTTTCACTGAGGCCAAGGGAAGGTGGAATGTAAGGGGGAATCGGGAAAACTGCCTTTTATAGACACGTTCTTTTCTTCCTTCCTTCCTCCCTCCCTTCCTTCCTTTTCTTTTTTTTTGCTTCCAAGTTTACGCACAGCGACAGTGCCACTCGCAGGCGCCCAGCCAGTCTGTGATTGCGCCCGGGGCGGGCCGGTGGCCCCCCGCATACCCCTTCCCCCATCTTGCCCGCAAGTTGCATGACCTGCATCGGAATCCACAGGGGGGCGGGGGAGAATCCTTTCAGATGCTGGATGCAGTTGAATTCAGTGTGTTCGCTTCCTCGCCTGCCCTCCTCCAAGTCGGCGAGGAGAGCTGTGCTTTCTTCTGCGTGTGAATGCGGTAGTGTGTATGCCTTCTCGGACTTCCCTAACCCTTTCTTTTCCTTTCCGGCAGCGAATGCTTCCGTGTTCTCAGCAAACATCTAACATTTGGCATTCTGACGTTTTATTAAAAAGAAATATCTCTACCAAGGCAAAAAGCGGGGACTCTCCTCCTCTCCCGACGGAAACTGAGCTCGCGTAGAAGGCTGCACCTGCTTTGCGCCCCTACCAGGAAGGGGTGCTTGTGTGGGAGGGAAGGAGGGAGGTCCTGCGCCCCCGAATCCGGAGAAAGCAGCCCGCCCGCCCCCTCGCCCGGCAGCCAGCTCAGCGCACCCGAGAGAGCCGAGCCCGAGAAGCCGGCCTCTGACGGTACTGGCCTGATGCTTGCCAAAAATTGCCCCTTGCATCTCAATTTCCCCGGCGGTTTCTCTCGCACGCGCAGCTCGCTTGGGGCCACCTCGGATCTGCAGCGCAGCCCTTTCGGCGCTAGTTCCTTCCTTCCTCGCTCCCTGTCTGCCCAAGGACGCAAAACCCACCGCCAAGAAGGCACAAGGGGCGCGGGGGCACCAACCCAGCGGTGCCCCGCAGTCCCTTTCCAGCCGATCCTAGCTCCCGGACTCTCGATTACGGGAATGAGTGTCATTTAGACCGAGGACCGGGCGTCCGCGGCCCCGGTCCCCGGCTCTGGGTGCCTCTCTGGGGGTCCTGTGTGCTCCCGCACCCCTGATCGCCGTCTTCAAGCCAGTGCCCCCAACCCAGGCTCGGGAACGCTCCCCGATCACCTCGGCCGCGTGCATTTCACTTCCTCTCGCGGTCCGGATTGCAGCAAAACCGGGCAGCGCGAGGGCCAAAAAGTGGAAAGGAGAGCGCCTTTCCGCGTCGCGCCGCCAGCTCTCCAAGTCCCCCTCCCCAGTCCAGACCCTCGCAATCCCAACTGCAACTTTTTCCCTTCCGTCTTGCTTTCCTCTTGGCTGCGGCGAGCGGGCGCCGGGCCGCTAGGCTTGGAGCTGGCGGCCGGGCGGGCGGCCGCGTGGCTGCGGGTGACTGTGCGGGCGAGAGCCGCGAGCCGGCGAGTGGGTGGGTAGGTGGGTGGGTGGGGAAGGAGGAGGGGAGAGGGCGGGCGGGGAGAGAGAGAGGGGTGTGGGGAGGAGTGGGAGAGGGAGGGAGGGGGGAGATTCCGCTCTCTTGCCGCTCCCAGCCGGGGCGGGTGGCGGGGGGAGGAGGCCGCGAGGAGGGAGGGGAGGAGGGTGGGGAAGAGAGGGAGGGAACCGAGGAAGACGCTCGGATAACCCGTGCGTTTCGTAAGGCTCTGAGCACTTGTACATTTCTGCAGGCGCGCAGCGAGCCATTTGCGGCGGCTGCTGCAGCTCCGACCGCATCTTCCTCCTCCTCCGGGCGCCGGGTGTGTGGATGTGTGAGTGTGTGTGAGTGTGTGTATTTTGCAGGTGTGTCCGTTTTAATTCTGCCCAGTAGGTGGGACTTGGTGACTTTAGCACCATATTTTCCTTTTCCTTGTGTTTTTTTTTTTTTTTTTTTCCTTTTTCTTTTTTTGCCTCCCCACCGTCTGTTGCAACCCTGCAAAGTCTCGGAGTCGGAGAGCGCGGCTCGCTTCCCGAGCCCCCGGACCCGGCGAGCCGGCGAGCGCAGAGCCGGCCACCATGCCAGGCAGACCGCGCCACTAGGCGCTCCCCGCGGCTCCCACCCAGCGGCGGCGGCGGCGGCGGCGGCCGCGATGGTTTCAGACGCTGAAGGATTTTGCATCTGATCGCACGGCGTTTCAAAGGCAGAGGCCCCCCTCCCCCTTCCCCCCTCCCTCGCCGTCTTTGTTTCCTTCCCCCCCAGCTCTCCCTACTCCCCCCACCCCACCCCCCTCTCCTCTCCTCCTCCTCTTTTTTAGAAGCAGCGATCGGAGATGGATGTCTCTCTTTGCCCAGCCAAGTGTAGTTTCTGGCGGATTTTCTTGCTGGGAAGCGTCTGGCTGGACTATGTGGGTTCCGTGCTGGCTTGCCCTGCAAATTGTGTCTGCAGCAAGACTGAGATCAATTGCCGGCGGCCGGACGATGGGAATCTCTTCCCCCTCCTGGAAGGGCAGGATTCAGGGAACAGCAATGGGAATGCCAGCATCAACATCACGGACATCTCAAGGAATATCACTTCCATGTAAGTCAGGCGGCCGCTCCCCAGCCCGCCTCTCCCCTCGCTCCGCGTCTCCCTCTCGCCCGCCCGCCGACCCGCAGGGCGCGCGTCAGGCTCGCTGGCCCTCCGCCCGCCCCAGCTCGCCGCTGCCCGCTGCCCGCCGCCCGCCGCCCGCCGGGCGCGCGTCAGGCTCGCTCTGGCTCGGGAGATGCTCTCGGGCTGCGTATTCCAGGTGACTCCGGCCTTGGCGAGGCGTGATCTGGTGATGCGTGTGGGTGCCTCTCCCGCGAGAGGACCCCAGCCGGCCGGGCCACGCGGGGCCCGGCTCCCGCCCCCGCCCCCAGGCGCTGCGGCTCGTTTCGAGGGTGCGAATCGGGTTCTTTGCCCCCCACTAAATAGCAACAGTTTGGCCACGCTCAAGTGGAATAAAGTAGACGAGGTTCAATTCCCCGGCAGCGGCGCCGGCAGCGACAGCGGTGGCGGCGGCAGCGCTTAACCGGGAGGGAAGGTGACAGTTAGGGACTGCTCGCGATCCAGCCCAGAGGTTTAACTGTTTCCTTTTGGAAACAGCAAAACACGCTGTCAAGTAAACAAGTTGGGAGTTGGCTGCTCGCAGGGAGACTTTGGACATGTCGAGGCCGTCATGGACGCCTACTTCTTCCCTTTCCTTCTCGCCCGCCCTCTCCAACCCCATTTTGGGCATTTCCGAGACACCCCCCACCCCCCGCCCTTTCCCACCCTCATCTGCATCTGGGCGCCTACAGATCCTGTTCCTGTTTGAGCTTTGATAACTGTTCCAGTAATTGCGAGTCAGGATGATGAAGGGAGGAGGGAAGGCTTGCGTGTTTTGGGGATGGGGCTTCTTATACGATCGTGCAGATCCCTTTATTTGGAACATTGAACTCTGACTAGAATTTGCTTGGTTCTGTCCTGTCTGAGTGAGACCTGTGGTGGCCTGCTCTTCCCCCTACCCCCCCACCCCCGTTATTTTTCTTCGGCAGGGATGTGGGTTAGAAGCATGGGCGGAGAGAGCCTGTCCAGATTATCTTCCACTGACCTCAGCCAGGTGACCCCCATCCCATCCTGCCATCCAGAGAAGGGTTGTGGATGGCACTGGGAGTGTTCAGGGGGTAGCTCTCACCTGTCTCCCCTCAAGGTCCCCACCCCTTGGAGACCCCTGAAGTGGGTGGGATGCTGAAAAGGGTTGGCACTGAAGTCCTGGCTGGGGTCTGAGGCAGGCGTTTGGGCAGACTCAAGAGGGGCTGGGTTCTGCCGTGGGTGCTGCCCTCCCAGGCATCAGCTCTCCCTTCACCTCGCCTGGTGGAATTGCAGTCCTGCTCTCTCCGAAGCCCACCAACCCTCTTGGCTTAATGGAGACTCCGCTCGTGTTCTTGCAGCTAACGGTTTGAGGGACGTGTGCAGCCCAGGAGGTGTCCCTGACTCCTGGCCCAGGAGACGAGCTTGACCCATATCTTGGCTCGACCGTTCACCCCCTCCCCACCTTCGGCCCGGCTGGCCTGGGGTGACAAGATAAATAGCCAAGGGTGGGGTGGAGGGGAGGGCAGGAGAAACAGGATGGACCCAATGCAGCTTCTCCCACCTGCAGGCCACAGCATTCCAGCATCCCCAAGGATGCAGCCAGGAGGGTGGGAGTGAGATTGTCAGGGAACCTCTGCCTTGGACGTGCACTGAGGGGTGGGGGTAGGGATGTGTGTGGGATGGGAGGGGGGAGCCTAGCAGTGGGTCCAGGAGCTCAGGAGCTGGACCTAGGGATTTTCAGGGGATCGGGTGGGCCAGGGGTTGGAGAGACGGTGCCCCGGGTGCCCAGTGCGGGTCTCTGGGAGCTGGTGAGCCTCAGCCAGCTTGTTCTCTGTTCCAAGGGTGTGTGTCCCCGTAGGAAGCTGGTGGGAGGCGGGGAGGGTCACAATCACGTAGGCTCTTAATGGCCATGCAGAGGTGTCCCCCCTCTGCAAAGAAAGCTAGGGGAAGCAGTCTGATAAAGAAGAGTTGGGTTGAGCTTTCCAGGCAAAGGGTCCAAGGTGGGGCTGCTGGGAAGGTAATGATGGGAGGGGATGGGGTGGCTTCTTGTCCGCTTTGCCACTGAAGGACCCCAGAGGGGCAGCTGGGGCAGGTAATCCGGGAGTAGATTGGGAGTCCCTCTGTGTGTGTCTCCATCCTTGTTTCAGGACTCAGACACTTTGCCAGGAAGTCAGGACTCCTTTCCTTGAATCCACCCCAACACCTAAGAGCCAGGGAACTGGATTCCCACCGGAGCTGTGCCGAGTGGCCGGTGGGGGAGGGTCAGAGGTCATGGGTGGGATGACCCTTCCTCATCCCATCTTCTCCCCAGTGCCCTGTTATATCTATGGCTGGTATTGACGGAACTAGGGAAGGGCCTAGCCTTCTGGCCTGGAGGCAGAGCAGAGAAGGAGGGGAGTCCTGCTTGCCCTGGGAGGCAAGTGTCACCATCCCTGTCTTACCTCATGATGGAGGCTCAGGCTACAAAGTAACTTTCCTGGGGGCACATAGCCCCAGCAGTGAGCCAGGCTTAGGCCTTTGTCTGTTGGACCCCAAAACCCAGGTCCCCCACTCTGCAGGGCTACCTAGGGACGCGGGCTGGAAGGAGGGGCTTGAGGACAGAGAGGAGCCCTCCAGGTAGGGAGGGGGGGCTTCCTTTAGTGGGACCTGGATGTGGGGCTTCAGTCCAAGCCCGGGCTTTGCTGAAAAGGAATGTGTTCTTTAGATTTCTGATGCTATCAGAGATTTGGAGATCAAGGGGTCCCCCAGCCTTCCATCAACCTGAAGCTCTTGATGCTGGTGTATGTCTGGGGGTGCAGCTTGGGCAGACTCTGGGGACCGAGGAAGAGGCTGGGGCAGAAGCTGGAGTTCCAGCGGGCCTAGCTAAGGGAACCTGGGGTGACTGCCACCCAGCCACCCTCCTGTTCTCGGGGCGGTGGACTCCTGAGGTCTCTCCCTCAGGTGCTGAACTGATCACCCCTGAGTTTTCAGAGGGATCAGAGATTCCCTGTGGTCCTTCCTCTCAGGGGTGGCATGTGTGGTGGCTCCTGTGTCCCCATCGGAGGGTGCCTCTGATGGGGTAGGTGGCTGCCCCATCAGTATCAGGAGGAAATCCGCTGCAAGGCCTCAGGGCAGAAGTGTGGGTCTCACGTCCGCCCTCCCAAAGTGCTCTCCCTTTTGGCTTCTTTCTGTTCAAGAGGCCGATCCCTCTGCTGTTGGAGCTCTTGACACACAGTAACCTTACCTAGAAGGGTCCATGTGCGGCCGCACCCAGCCAGGCTCTGACGTCACAAAGGCAGAAGGGTGGTGGCTGGGAGGGGGGCCCTCTGGCTTCTCTAGGCCAGGCCTGCCTGGGGTTGGGTTGGAGTAGCGCATCCTTGGACTGCTAGAAAGAAAATCCAGGGGGAGAAGATGGCATAGCTGGGCTGGGTGTTCCTGGGCTTGTGAAGACCGTGGGCTCTTGGCTGGGACCCTGAGCTGCCAGCTGGGTCTCCACACGAGCCACCACAGGGTCCCTGGTGTTCACAGCACTCTGGTCCCTTGATTTCCCCTGTCTTCCCTGCAGGCCCTCCCCTGGCTGGGTGAGGGATCATTTGGGGCTTTGGCTGCTGTACTGACTTCCTGATTCTTAGCCTTTCTAAGGGTCAAGGGGAGAGCCAGCCTTGACAATTACCAGTGGGAGCTGGGCTGCAGGCAGGGGTGTGAACCAGGCCCCAAGAACATCATAGGGTTCAATCAGGAGCCCCCCACATTGGGGCTAGGCCTGAGGGAGGGAGGTAGAGATGTGAGGGGCCTTTGAGGTGAGATTTAGAAGGGGAAGTGGTTATAGCCCTGGGGAAAGAGGTACTTCCAGGATAAAAGCTGGGGACCCTGGACTGAAGAGGCCCTGAGATTTTGTATGGAGGCCAGGCTGTTGGTGGGTGGAATCCACGCCTTCCCTGGAGGACCCTCCCTGGAGCCAGAATCCTCAGCCTGGGTCAGTCTTCCGAGGCACAGCCCGAAGCCCAGGGCATCAGCTCTGCAGCTCCAGGGGACCTGAGCACATGATGGGTTTGGGTAAAACCAGCCCAGCCCGGCGCTAGCTCTGCGGAGCGGAAGTGGAAAGAATGGCTGTGAAGAGGGACGGGCCTGACATCCGCTCCCCTGGGCAGCTCTCCATCCTTGCCTTACCTGTCCCTGGTGGCTGACTCCTTCTCTCTGACTGTAGGGGTGGACAAAGGCCTCCCTTGGGCTGGCCTTTGCCAGTATTGTGGCATCTCTGCTGCTGCCTGGGCTGGGGTCCCCATGTAGAGGGCTGCGTTCAGTGGACTGTACTGGGATCACAGACACCATCTCCAGCCTCCCTTTGGGGCCTCCAGTTGGCCATTGGCAGGGTAGGATTAGAGAAAGGGATGAGACACATGAGTCCCACACCTGGATTTACCCTTTATCCTCTGTGAGCCACGGTAGAAGACTTTCTACCGTGTAGAAAGTAGTAGTCTTTCTGAGCCTGGTAGTCTTTCTGAGCCTGGAAATTCAACTGTGAATTGAGGCCATGGAGCAGTGTCCTTTCCAGCTCAGACATATGCCATCCCGGGGCCCAGGGAACATCCCCAAGGAGGTTCTGCTAGGCCACTTCTAAGGGCACCATCCCTGGGCTTGGTGCTGACCCTTGTGATGCCACCCAGAGGAAGACAGCAGGTGCTCCCTCGCTGGCCATTTTCCCTTCGTTCCTTCCCCTTCCACCTCTAGAGGACTCTGGGCCACCCAGTTTGGAGTCCACTGTCCAAACTAAGTGCCACCCCTAGCAAGAATGCGCCGAGGCCTGCAGCCTCCCATCAGAGGCTGGACACCCAGCTTCGTGGCCCACCCCCACGCCCCCCGTGTACCGTGAGCTCAAGGCAGGGAGATGTCCTTCTGCAGAGTTTCAGCTCATTGCCAGAGCAGGGGCCTCTGCTGGGTGTGAGAAGAAAACGTTAGAGCTTCTATTTCAAGTTACTGTTGTTGAGAAGAGGGAATATTTAATGTTTAATATATGAATCGAAGAAGTATAAGCATATAATTTAATAAATAGGAGTGTTTGGGGGTTACGAGATGAATTTTTATTGCTAAAGCATGCATAATCAAAAAAGCTTGGTGCCCAATGTTGTCGTGGCTGGAAGGGCCTGGGCTTGAGAGGGAGCCGGGTTGACAGTAGGAGGGGTGGTCCTGAAGCCCCTGGCTCTCCTTCTTGGCTCTGTTCCCAGGAGGGGTTGATGAATTGGGAGTAGGGGCAGGGGCATGTGAGGAGGGAGCAGGCTGGGTGGCAGAGGGGATCAGGATTCCTAAGCACCCCTAGTCCCAGGGCCAGGCCAGTTCTCAAAAGACAGTCCCTAGTAGCCCTTTGGGTCCTGCCCTTTGTCCCTTGTAGCACATCCTTCACCTCCATGAATCCCTCCCCCCGCCAAATTCATTTCTTCCTGCTCTCCAGTTTACAGTTATTGTGTTTATTATTTTTTAAATTAATTGATTAATTAATTTTTGGCTGCGTTGGATTTTCATTGCTGTGCGCAGGCTTTCTCTAGTTGCAGCGAGCGGGGGCTACTCTTTGTTGCGGTGCACGGGCTTCTCATTGCGGTGGCTTCTCTTTGTTGCGGAGCACGGGCTCTTGGCACACGGGCTCAGTAGTTGTGGCTCGTGGGCTCTAGAGCGCAGGCTCAGTAGTTGTGTCACACGGGCTTAGTTGCTCCGCGGCATGTGGGATCTTCCCGGACCAGGGCTCGAACCTGTGACCCCTGCATTGGCAGGCGGATTCTTAACCACTGCGCCACCAGGGAAGTCCCTGTTGTGTTTATTTTTTGCCACAGCTACTTGAAGTACCTAAGCAGGGATTATTAGCCCCGTTGTCCTGATTAACAAAACAAACAAAATAAAGAACAGAAATTGAATCCCAGTGGTTGAGTGTCTCACAAAAGGAAAGATCCAGAAGGGTCTTGAGGCTCCTCCTCCGATGCTCCCTTCGTGGCCGCTCTGGTGTCCTGGACTCCATTCTCTCCCCGGCGGTAACCCTGTAGCTGGATACCCTCTGGCTGTTGGGAACGGAGAAGCAGACTATCTTCATCCAGAAAGTTCCTTCTCTCCCAAGGGGCAGCGCTATGGGAGCAGCCCATCCATGAGGGCCTTGTGGAGGGCAGCTGAGTGGCCTGGTGGTTGGGTCTAAGCGTGGCCTGAGTGGAGGCTGGACTCGGTCCCCCAGATCTATCGATGAGCAACTGAGCCCTCAGCTCAAGTCGTCTGTCATCTCCTGAGCCTTGCTGGCCTCCACTTTGGGAAACCTAAACACTCCTGGGGGCCGGGCATGCTGGCAGCTCCTCTTTGATGGACTGGATGTCAGACCATCAGGAATGAAGACTCCAGATTCTCAGTGCCCAGTGGAACTCCCATGAGGATCCTCAGATTTCTGCCTACTACCTCCGAGGGCAGGGCTCCCCGGAATTCAGAGTTGGAAGGGACCCCTGCAGTCAGCTCCTCCCTCACCTTACCTGCGAGGGTCCCAGGAGAGGCGCAGAGAGAGGCGGGGACTTAGGGGTCCTCGGGCTGCTGGAGGACGTCCCTGCCCAGATGGCAGCACTGCCTTCTCCTACTCAGTTCTGGCACCCTTTCTGGGCACTCTGTCAAAGCCAGAGCCTCGCCCACGACTGTGTCTCCCTCTGGGGCAGTGATTCCAAATCTGGGGTCCCCAGAGGCAGCAACTATGCAAGGCTGGCAGCCCCAGGGCTCTTCGCAGCCTGCAGCCCATGCCAATTAAAACTGCTCTTGGCGAGGGCTCTGCTGAGCTCTATTTACACACAGGGCTCAGGGATCTGTGGGTGCAGCCAGTTTGGAGCCTGTCCTTTCTAACTTCACTTCTTCCCCTGTTCCCCCATCTGGTTTGTCCCATCGTAAGTGTCCCCCGTCTGGGTGGTGGAAGATTCAGGATTCTGTCCCCAGACAGAATCATCCAGCAGGGAGAGGAACCTGTCCCCAGCAGCTCCTCCAGACCTGGCCTTTTCCTAGCTTTGGACAAACCCCTTCCCTCCTCTGGGCCTCAGTTGCCTTCTCTGTGAGATGAGGGTAATAATAACAACTACCTTTTAGCAGCACTCTGAGGGTCAGTGGCCTGTGTCATGCCGGGTAAAGAGAAAGCTGTCGATACATGATAACTCATGGCAGCTAGCGTTTACTGAGCACTTACTCTGTTCCAGACACTGTTCCAAGCACTTTGGAGGTAATATAACCCATTACGGCCTCACACCAACCCTAGGAGATAAGTACTATTATTCGTCCCATTTTACAGATGGGGAAAATGAGTCCAGAGATGGAATGTGACTTGCTTCATTTCACGAAGCCAATCAGAGGAGTCTGACATTTAATGTTAAGCTCCATTGCCTATACTCTCGCTATATTCTTATGCATGTGGATATATACTGCTATACATACACATTCACGAATCTATGACCATCAAGATAAATTAATAATAAAAGAGTAGACATGAAGGTCTAGGAGGATCCCTTATTTTATAACATTCCAGTTCCCTAGCTGAGAATTCCCCTGGCTGGGGTTGGAGAGGAAGGCAGATGAGACAGTGGTGGGTCTGGTGTTGGCCAAGCAGCCCTGGCCAGCACTGTCAAAGCCAGGCTCTAATGATGGGGAGGCTTGGGGAGGCCTCCCATGAGGCTCGTCCCAACCAAGCCCTCTCCCCAGGCCTTGCTGACCACCCCATAGCATCCTGGTTTCTGAGGTCAGGTCAGCTTCCCCAGGAGACCAGGTGCCAGCTGAGGCTGACGAGTATTCAGGAAGCTGGCGGCTGGGCCCCAGCCAGCTCCACTCTGGGCTGAGACACGGTCAGCAGGACTGTGTCCCCAATTGCCCATGGCCAGAGAGAGCCTGGATGGGAGAATAGAGGGCAGGTTGGCTTCTCCCAGCTTGCGTTTTGGAGTTCCAAGGATGCCACTGGATGTAGAGCAGAAGGGGGGTGTCTGATGTGTCCACCTAGAGCTGGAAGCGGATATTTAGAGCATCTTTCCTGGAGGGTGAATTCTAGTTCTTCCCGGCCCTTCTCTTCCCTCCTCCTCAAATGAGCAGCCTTTACTCCTCTCAACCCTTCCTCTTTGCTCCATCTCTCTTCCCCCCTTGCTCAGGGAAGCTCCATCTGTCTCTCCATAGGGATGAGCATGGGGGATGGCTACAGCTGTCCCTGCAGAGAGAGCTGGGGTACCCAGCAAAGTGCTACGATTGCAGGGCAGGAATTTGTGGAAACACACCATTTTGCTGCTTTTTGGCTGGAAGAGTTCACCACATCCTAGAGCCTCTCTGGCCTTGGTTTCCCCTTCTGGGATTTGGGGTCACCTCTGGGAATTGGAGTTTATCTCCCTCTCAGGGTCACTGTCAGATCAGGGTGATCACATACTCCATGGGCTCCTCAAGCGGTAGGGCACCATGTTGCTTATTTACATTTCTAGACGTCTGAGAGTGTTTTTGAGTTAGGAAAAAGATCAAGACTTTGAACCATAAATCATCTGACCTGGAAAGGGGCTCAGAAATAATTGGGGCCAAACCCAGTTTTACAGAGAAGGAACCCAAGGCTCCAGAGAGGTGAATGGACTTGACTCAATCACCCAGCAAGTTCCTGGCACAGTGGGACCAGAACGCCTCCGAGGCCGCCTCCCCTGCTGGTGTGGCTCTCATCCTCCCGCCCTCTGCAAGCCTCTGCTCTGGGGCTGAGGGATCTGGCTGGGCTCTTCCAGAGGCAGGGAAAGGAGCCCTTAGCCTCCTGCAAACAGAGAAGGAGCAATCTTAGATGCGCAGTCCTAATCTGGGCTGCTTCCCGCGGTAAAGTGGGCTGTGTGCGCGCATCTGGAGGCGTCTTTGCGCACCCACAATTGCATCTCTTCTGTGTTCCACGCACATCACGACTGAGGTCTCCCGTAAACAAGCCCTGAAGCCTTTGGCTTCCTGCCTACAAAGATCGTCTGCGTCTAGACTCCTGGTGACCACCAGAGGGCAGTGCTGCGCACGAGACCGACCGAGGCTGGTGGCGGCTGCCTTTCCTGGGAGCTGGGGATGCAGCTCCAGTGTGGTGAGATGTGCACCGGCTGACCTGGCTTTCAGAGCCTTTTTTGAGCCAGGGCTGAACAGGGAGGTCAGCTCTCCCCTAGGCTGGGCCTCTCGCAGCCCTCATCATGGGGTCCTGCCTCCATCATGTCTGCAGCCCAGACATGTGAGTCTCCTGCACCTGAGCTTCCCAGGAGGTGGCTGGGAGAGTGCCCTGGGTGACCAGAAGTGGGCTGGAGTGCTTTCCTTCCCACCAAGTTTGTCTCAGCAGCAGCAGGAGGGGTCAGTGCATCTACACGAGGTTTCATGGAGATGAATGAATGGGACATTGTTCCTGCCCAGGAAGATAAGTCTTGATGGGGACACAGAGAAGTTGACAGACAGCTACACTGCAGAGTTAGTGTCATGGGAGCTTCATGAACTCCCTCAGGCCATTTGATATGGCGGTCCAAATGTGGAGGCATCTCTCCCCTGTCTCTCTCCGCTGCCCCCGACCCCAGCCATGCCAAGCTCGGTAATTACTTAGACACCAAGTAGCTGCTCAGGAAGCACGGGATCCTGATATTTACCAGACATGAGAGCTTGGTGCTGTCTCTCAACCTCTCTAGACCACCTCTGTTCTCAGAGACACCCATCTAAATTGATGGGTATCAAAGTGCCGTGCAAACCAGGGTCCTGGGACCTGCCTGGACTGGCTAGTTTTGACTGTTTCCTTTCTGTGCATGCTTTGAGCTCTTCTCTGGCTGTTCCAAGCTGTCTCGTATTTGAGCAGGTGCTGTCTTGTTCTTTGCACTAATTGGTTCATGAAGGAGCCTTGTCCCACTAACACAGCTATTCGTTTTGGAGACGGGATCTCCCTCTTTTTTAGTGGGTCCTGAGCTCTCAGATCTGGGGCCTGCAGCCCTGCCCTGAGGGCCATCCCATGGCTGCTGGACCCAGGGCTGCAGGTGAGACCCTCTCTGTTGTGGTCAGTCTTTTCCCACCTACTTATTTCTGATACTTTTTTGAGGCTGATCCCTGAAGAACAGGGATGAACATAACATTTATGGCCGTCCTACTAGGCTGGAGATCATTTGCGTAGACAACCTTGCTAATGGATGGCACCTGCTAAATGAAGCTTGAGTTCACAACTCTGCCTCTTCCCAGCTGTGTGACCCTGGGCTGGATACTTTTTTGATTTCCATTTCCTCATCAGAAATAATACTGATAATACTGGGTTATTTTTAAGATTTTGATGAGAACGTGCACTCCAGTCTGTGTGCGTAAAAGTCTTAATGCTTGTCTCCCCCTCTCGTTTTCTTCCTCTTCTCATTACCACTCTCCAGAACATCATTCCCACAGGTGTGGTTACTTTTTATGACCCTCATCTGTTCTTCCCGAGTCCAGCCTCTCCTACTTCCAGCTCATCCTCCACATCTTGACAGATTAATCTTTTAAACCAAGGGCTTCCATTAGAACTATTCCTGGGCCCCAAGACTTTCAATGGTTCTTTTGCCTCAAAGGCAACTCAGTGTCATAGGAAGAATAGTGGCTTCTTTGGCCAGATAACCTTCAGTTTAAATCCTGGCACTGCCCCTGTATGAGCTTAGGCAAGTTACCTAACCTCTGTGAGCTTCTGTCTCTTCATCTGAAAAAGTGGGCTGACTAGATCCGTCTTCCTAGAGTAGTTTTGAGGATTAAATGAGATTATAGTAAGTGCCTGGCATATGATGGGTGCACAGAGGCCAAACTGGCAAATGGTACAATAGGAGTCTCTCAGAGGTAAAGGGCAGGGGCATTTCTGGGTCCTTGAAGAGTGGGATGAGAGGGGAGCTAGGACCTCCCCTAGGGCCAGAGCTCAGGGAGGCAACAGAAGGATTAACATGGTGTGTATTTGGAAAAGGTGACAAAGTGGCTGAGGCACATGTCTGCCCAAGAACAGGGAGATTGTAATGGTTGCTACTGATAGCCTCAGCTGGGAAACCAAGTGGCAGTGTCCAGGCAGAGCCTTCCTGCTGCCCGCCTCCCCCACTCCCCAGCCTTGGGAGTTGGGATGCCAGGATCCTGCATGCAGGGTGACTCAGGAGCACCCAGCCCCTTGCAGGTGTTGCTCCATGTGGTTTTACTGCTGTTCTTGCTCTATGTAGCTTCCCACTCACTGGATGATTCTCTTCCGGCTATTGTAATTGACTAGGGCTGTCAGCTACAGATGGGGCTCTAGGACCAGCCCTGGGAGAAAGAATGGATGAGTCCAGTGGGAAGAGGGTGACTGCTCAGTCCCTCCAATCCACCTTGAAGAGCCTCCCATGCGCGTTCATTCCAGTTCTATGATCAGCCACAAGAGGGCACTAGACCATGATTTCTGCAGGAAGGGAGGTGCTATTTATCCTGCCCTATTATGATTGTGCCTTTGAACAAAGCTGCACGTGGTTTTCTCCCAGCACCTCCCAGGGTCATGGCAAACCAACCCGATTTAACCAGAACCCATAGCACAGAGTCTGATAACTCAAGGGAGGCTAAAGTATGTTGTGAAAAGGTCATGGAATTTGACGTCAAACTCGGGTTCCAATTCTTGCCCTCCTCCTTGCTTGTTTTTTTTGAACTTTGAGTAAATTGCTTAATTTCTCAGGGTCTCATTTTCTTCACCTGCAAAGTCAGGTGTTGTTGGGAGGTGTTGCTGTGATGATTAGTTTATATGATGTGTGGAAAGTGTCTGGAACATGATGAATAGATACTCCATGATGGACCATCTGTCTCTTTCTGGAGGAAGGATGGAATTAGGACACAGTGCAGGGGGTATGTATGGGATCCTGTTGGCCTGGTAGGATCATTTTACTTCCCAAGGAGCCCGCTATGGTTCTAGTTCATTGGGGACAGCAGTGACACCAAGTGGCCAGAATGGAGAACAGCAGTGTATTCTGATCTGGTGGGGTGGCCATGGTGGGCATTGCTGAGGCAGATGAGACTGACTCAGCGCCAGGCTTCAGAGGATCCGTCAGATGAATTTCTCTCCCCTTCAAGTGTGAGCAGCTAGAGATGATTCTCTGAGGACACGAGTGTGATGATGGCCATTGGGAGTGTTTGTTGCTGGGCCAACGGCATGAGGCCACAGCTGCAGAACACACCTGTGCACCTGACTGACTTCATTGTAGCCAACCAATCCCGGCATCTAACAGCCAGACCCTTTCTGGTATTTTCCTTGGGTATTACTCTTCTTGAGATTCTTTAATCCCCAGCCTATCTGGTTGGCCTCAGCCATGAGACTCAAGATCTCTGAGGCTCAGTGTGTTTATCTGGAAAACGGCGAGGGGAGGGTAGGGCTGGTTGACAGGAAGGGCTCTTCCAGTGTAGATTTGAGTGTGAGACGTCATTTCATATCCTTTACTCAGTGTGTGTGTGTGTGGGGGGGGGTGGGATCACATAGGAAGGAATTACTTTAGGCTCTACTGGTGCAGAAACTCCAGCCCAGAGAAGGGAGGGGCCTTCCCCCAGCAGAGGCGTGGCTCTGGGGCTGGAATTGGGGTGCCTCTGGCTCCTTATCTTCTGTAGCTTCTTTATGATCCACCTGAGATCCTGGAGGGGGCCTTGGCAGACGTGCCAGGCTCAGGAAGTTATTTAATATCAGCTTTGCTCCAGATTGCGTTTCTGACTTCTTGCCACCTCTTAAGTGGCAGTCATTTTAACAAGTGTGGCTATAAGACACCAAGTGGGAAATAACATGATAGATGGGGAGGGGGGAGGGGCATGGAGGAGGGGTGTAGTTCTGTACCCTTGGCAGAAACCTTGTCTTTGAGGCCCTTGGAGGAGCTAGGGCCCCTCGAAGCCCCTGGCAGTGAAGGGGAGGACGTGGAAAGAAGCGCCTGGCTCCTAGGGCATGTGGCCTATGGCTGAAGTGTTCCCTGCTCCGTGGGAGGGCCCTGTGTCTTCTGGGAGCCCCCGGCTTCTGTCCCTGGGGCAGGAGTTGAAGGGGAGGCCTTGTATTCCATTTGTTTTCAAAGGATTGTCTTCCAAGTGCATAACAGACTGCTAATGGGGGCCTGAAGCTGGCGGTGTGTTCCTCCCACCATGGATGCTGAGCTGCATCTGGCCGCCCGCCTCACTGCCTGTCCAGGCCTGTCCCAGCATCTGGACTATTGGGGAAGGATGGCCAGGGGCGCTAGCTGGGCTGGCCGGGTCCTTCTCTCCGCAGCACAGGGAGAGGAGGGGATCAACCCTCTTCTGTCCCAGCTCTTGGCTCCAGCCATGTGCTAGGGATGGTGCTAAGCCTTGGGACACGACGCTGCAAAAATAAAAGGCCATAGTCCCTCCCTCCCTCTTGGAGTTTAGAGTCGAGTCGGGGTGGCCAGTATTATTAGCCAAGACATCTACAGCTGGAAGAGCTGTCTCAAGAGAAGCAGGGGCAGAATTTTAGAAAATGTTATCTAATGGGAAATTGAAAGAAAAATGTATAGCTATGAAAATAGGGCTTCCCTGAGGAGGAGAGGGTGCAGTTCTTTCTAAATGGAGATTTAAAAATTCTAGATTTACCTGCTTTCGAGTTCATCTGATTGGAAATAGTAGAGCTGGTTGTCAGGGTGTGGTCCTGGCCGGCCGTGACCTTGACTCACCGTCCTGCTGCTGGTCCACAGAGGCCCCATGGTACCTTAGCAGATGCAGCATATCGAAGGCAAGAGAGGACAATTGTGTTTCGTCTCTTGTCACTTTCCAATTATAAGAGACAAAGATTTGGGGGCTGGTGGCTTATAGGGAAGGTGACCCCGGGCAGCCCGGAGGAGGGAGCAGTGAGACGGGAAGGGAGAAACCCAAGGAACAGCGGGTTCCAGGTTCCAGAAGATGTCACTGAGTCTCTTCAAGGCACTCGCTCGTTTCCCTATTTCTGCATTTATTCAGCATGTTTATTTGAGAGCCTCTGTTGGGCCGGCCCTTTTGGTGAGAGCTGGGAAGACATCAACCAGCCGGACAGATGGATCTGTGTTCTGCCCATAGTTACAGGACGTGTAAGGTCAAGCCCCTCTCTTTTGCCACCTGGAATCTACCTCCAGGCTGTGCGGGAGGTGGGCTGGGGTGCCGAAGGTGCAGCCAGATTCCCTGGGTCCCCCAGGCCAAGTTCCTGGGACAAAGTTCCATCAGAGGGTGACTTGGCGGGGGGCGGTGGTGGGGGATGGCGGTCAGCCTTCCTCCGCCATGTGATGGGGGGGTGAGCACCCGGGCAGGCAAGCGAAGACTGGCTGCACGTGCTGGTCCATGGCTGGGCCTGGCTTCCCTCTCCCAGCAGCCAGCAGACCCTCTGTCTAGCCCTCTGGGGCACTGCCCCTGCCCTGGCTGCGACCGAGACAGGCCTACCCTCCCTCTTTGCAGTTCAGAGCAGCGCCCTGGGACCTGGGGCAGCCATGGTGGAGGAGCAACCTTATCCGTCCCTGACCCTCGTGCAGGCGTCATTATCCAGGGTCACGTCCTGTCTCCATGGAAATGACTGGTCACTCTTCCCTGCTTCCCACCCTGCCGCCCCCGGTCCTGGGCCGCAAGCTGTGTCCCCACCCAGGTGACTTGCCTGTTACCTGGACTCTGATCAGGCACCTGGCCTTGAGGCTCCACCCTGTTACCTTCCCAGGTACCAGTCCTTACCTGCCCGGGTGGGTCGCTGGTCAGAGAGGGTGGCTCAGCCAGCATCTTAGCCCAGGGGAGGCTCCCTGGAGCTGCACCCACACGCCCTGGGTGGCGTCAGGCTCCTGGATGTTATTGTTTTCTCTCTGCGCGCTGTGTCAGAGGCAGGGACTGTGTTTTATCCTGTAGCCAGCACTTCACAGGGACTCCATAGAGACCTGCTGAATAGGAGGGGCTGATTTCTACCAGCATATCTCGCACACCTACTGCAGAACCCAGCTTGGGGACAGTGCATGCACCTGCCCGGAGTGCCGGGCACCTTGTTCTCATGGCTCCCACGCCTCTGTGGGCCTTGGCTTTGCCTTCAGTGGAGCAGCTGCTGAGGGAATCTTCTAGGGAACCTTAACTCATCATGGGGACGACAGACGCTGTGCTGTGACCGGGTCCCACGTGCTGTTCTCAGAATAGTCTTATTTTTTTTAATTTATTTTTTATTGCAGTAGAGTTGATTTACAATGTTGTGTTAATTTCTGCTGTACAGCAGAGTGACTCAGTTATACACACATATACATCCTCTTTTATATAAGGCAGTCTGATTTTAACCATCCTTCATTCTCAGCACAACCCAGTGAGGCAGGGACCATTAGCATCCTCATGTTAACGGTGGGGAAACTGAGCACAGAGAGGCTACAGCACTTGTCCTGGGTCATGCAACCAGCAAGTGGCAGACATGGGGTTTGAATCAGCAGGTCTGCTCCAGAGCCCCTGCTCACGCCCCCGCCCCGTGTCACAGATGCTCTCAGGTCCTGCCCCCCGCCCTGCAACCTGTCGTCTCTGCTTCTAGTCCTGGGTCCAGCGCCCTCCCACAGCTCCCACAGGGCACGATGGGTTCTGTGCTATTCTGTTTTTGACACTGATAGTGAGAAGGAGGGAGGGGCAGAAGGGGTCCTGGGACCCAGTGGGGTTTGGCATCCTTGAATTTCGTGGGCACAGGTATTTTTGGCCACATCCTGAGAATGTCCTCTAAGTGAGGACACTGGGGCAGGACGGAGTGACCTGTGGGGTCTGTCCTGTCACTGCCACCAACCTACTGGGTGATTCTGGGCAAGGCACTGGCCATCTCTGACCCTCCGTTTTCTTACATTTTAAATCAGGGGCCTGACCAGGTGATCTTTGAGGCCTCTTCTGGCCCTGACCTGTCATACATCTAACGTGGTGGTTGCGGACGGGGTGGAAGGTTGGAGGGCGCTGAGGCTGCAGGAGGATGTCTCTGGGGGTGGAGCCTGTGTGGGGGGAGCGGTGTGGGATCAGACCCTGGTGGTCCTCCTACTTGCGTGCGTCCCCTTCATCGGGAGGCCTGGCTAAAGCACAAATTGCTGGACCCCAGCCCAGAGTTTCTGACTCCGATTTGTAGATCTGTGGTGGGGCCTGAGGATGCCATTTCTAGTGAGTACCCAGGTGAGGCAGATGCTGCTAATCCAGGGACCACACTTCGAGCACAACGGTCGCATTGGCAGCTCTTCAGCTCTACTCCCTGAAGTGAGGCCAGAGGTGGTGTGGTATTCTGCGTAAGACTTTTATGAAGTTTCCCAGGCTACAAAACGTTTGAACGCCCCCATTCCTGAAGAACACTACCTGCTCCCCAGCACGTTCTGACAGCGCTCGCCCAGGTGCTGAGTTTTCTCTCCATTTCCCTTTTATCTCTTCTCTCTGCACCCCCCAAAAAGATGCCTGGCTCTGTCCTGACCTTGGCCTCCACTAACCTTTCCCCACAGGGCTGGACTTGACCGAACATGCTCTGACCTATGTCATCTGATATGCAGTTGAGAAATGAAAGCACAGCTGGTTTTGAGAATGCCCTCCAAGACTCAAAGTTGATTTTAAAAAACTATTTGGGTGGCAGGGACATAATTCGGTAACTGCAGCTCAAGAAACTTTGTTGGGTCCTAACTGGTTCCGGTGTAAAATTCAGCCTTCAGTGATCGTGTTCTGGCTGCGACATCTCTCTGGAGTCTTGCCTCCCATGATCCCCACCCTGGGAGCCCTCTGCCCCAGCCAAACTCATCTAGTGGGCATTCCTGAAACATTCCCAAGCATTTCCCACTCTTAGTCTCCTGGTCAGGCCACTTGCCTTGCCTGGAAGCCGTCTGGATTTCATTCTGTCCACCTGAGTCCTGCCTGTCACTGGTCCCATTTTTGAGATGGTCTTTGTTGTCCAGGCTCGTGTTTATTGATTGTTCTGTCTTCCCAGTCTCTGGAGTGCACAGTAGTAGCAGCGGCTGGTTTTGAGCACTTGCTCTGGGCCAGGCAGTTTATGTGGCATCTCATTTAATCCACACGGTCGTATGAGCGGAGAACTGCTCTCATGTCACAGATGAGGCAGTTAGGCCCAAAAGATGCAAGAGCTTGTCTAAGACCATAGCTGTCAACGGCAGGGTTAGGATTCAAACCCAGGCTGACTCCAGAGCCCGCTGTTCCACATTCATCGCAAAATGATTGGGAACCAGCTCACATGTCTTCAGGAGGGCAAGGGGTGAGGAGCCACGTATGTTGATAGGCTGGAATCCCGCATAGCAGTTGCTTTGAAAACCTCGTTCTCTGTGCAGTAACATGGCTGCACTTTGAAAAAAAACAGGTTGCAGAATGACATACCACGTATGGAAGGTAAAAAAACACCATGATCTATATTCAACATCCTGGGATAAACTATAATGGAAAAGAATATAAAAAAAAGAATGTACATGTATGTATAACTGAATCACTTTGCTGCATAACAGTAATTAACACAACATTGTAAATCAACTATACGTCAATTAAAAAACCTCAATGACCGATATAATGCACTGTTTATACACATAGGTATATAGTAAAAAGATAAAACCGTTGGACTGGATACAAATCAATTTCATGAGAGGCTTGGCTCTAGGAAGAGGGGAGAGGAAATGAAGGTAAATAAGGCTCTTAACTTCACCTATGATGTTTTCCTTCCTTTTTCGGAGATCTTAGCATCTGACAAAATGATAATATGTATATCAATTCCAGGTGATGGATAAATAAGGTGTTCAGTATATAATCCTTTGTTTTTTTTCTCTATTAGAATAACACTTTAAAAGGTTTAAGCAATAAAGAGATGACCACACTCACCAGATTTGTAATTTAAAATAAAAACAATGTTAAGCCTTTCTTCTTGGTTTGCAAATGGCCAATTCCTCCCTGTGTCTTCACATGGTCTTTTCTGTGTTTGTTTTATGACCTCAGTCATAATGGATTAGAGCCTGATGACACCATTTTAACTTAATTACCTCTTTAAAGACCTTTTCTCCAAATAGAGTCACATTCATTCAGAGGTACTGGGGCTTAGGACTTCAACTTATGAATTTTGGGGGGGATACATTTCAGCTCAGAACAACGGTAAGACAAAAACCTTGCAAGTCTGCTGAAATGAAAATAGAGTCTCTCTGAGTGCAGAAACCTGCAGAAGTTCATCAAAGCTGAATTGTCCTCGGTTTTTGGTGCCTCTGGCTGCTGATGCCTTAAACATATCTATCTGCTTGTTTGGCCCTTGTGGGAGCAGCCAAGGAGCCCTATCGGGGAGGGCACATTCGCAGGAGAAACCGAGAGGTAGGGGGAGGGACACACAAACCAGCGCAGAGTCTGAGAAGGGCCCCCGAGGACGGCTGTCTGATGGTCTGATGTTTAGGAGATTGCAGGTGGAAATCAGAAAACAACTCATATCAAATGCACTATGCACTTTCTCTTATTAATTATTTCAACAATTACCGGTGAGCATCTGATTTGTGTCACCACCAAGTTAGACACCTCACTCATCCCACCGAAAATGTCAGTGGTCTGTGACCACAGCCTATGGGGATCTGGTAAGCAGTAAGGAAGAACTTCCTCAAAGAATGGGCCACAAAATAGGGCTATGAAATTGCTTTCCTTGGGACATGTAAATAAGGAGGATTCTCCCAATTCTGCCATTTCATCATGGAAAGCAATTTTCAAGCATACAGAAAAGCTGAAAAATTTACAGTGGACATCCATATACCCACTCCCTGGAATCTGCAGTTAATATTTCACTTTCTTGCTCTGTCATAGGGTCTGTCCTTCTCTTTGTCCCTCTAGCCACTTATATCCACCTTGTTTTTCTGATGCATCTCAGAGGAAATTGTAGGTGTTGGTACACTCCCCCTAGACACTTTAGTATGTATATCATCAAACTAGCATCCAGTATTTGTTTTCATTGGAGGTAGTGTTTCCAGTCAATTAAATGTATAAATTGCAAGTGTATATCCTCTGAGTTTTGACAAGTGTATACACCTGTGGA
Source organism: Phocoena phocoena (assembly GCF_963924675.1). Classification (NCBI taxonomy): domain Eukaryota; kingdom Metazoa; phylum Chordata; class Mammalia; order Artiodactyla; family Phocoenidae; genus Phocoena; species Phocoena phocoena. Next base: position 137,578,205 of record NC_089220.1, on the reverse strand, counting down.
ACCCAAAACCAGAAAGATCGAGAGTATTCCCATCTGCTCAGCAAGTTCCCCTGTGCCCCTCCCCAGTCTCTGCTCCCCACCTCCCCAGAAGTAGCCACTGTTCTCATATTTTCCCACAATAAGTTACTTTTGCTTGATCTACAGCTTCATATAAATGGAAACATACAATGTGTATTTGGCAAAATGTTTTCGAGGTTCATCCGCGTCGTAGATAACAGCAGTCTGTTCTTGTCTATTGCTGAGTAAGTACGCCACATTATGAAATACTCGAGTTTGTTTAGTCTCCTAGCTGTTGGAACCCTGACTGTTCCCAATTTTGGACTATTATGGGTAAATCCACTCTGCACCTTCATGCACAGGGCTTTTTGTGAACAAACACTTTCATTTCTTTTGGGTCTGTCCCCAGGAGTAGAATTCCTGGATTGTATGATATTTAACTTTCCAAGACACTGACAGATCTGTTTCCAAAGTGGTTGCACCAGTTTACACAATAGGGCTGCTTTTGATGAATCTGGGTTAGGATAGACACACGTGCATGACTCATCGAAACAGGTGCTATTGTATCTTTGTCTTGCAGATGAAGAAATTGAGGGGGACAGGGGTGGCAAGGCCACCCAGCTGGTAGGTGGCAGAGCTGGGCTCCTGTCTGACTCAGAGCCTGTGGGGTTTCTGTTGTGACATGCTGCTGCTTGCAGGAGGGGGGCTGAAGCAGGCAGAAAAATCAGGGTGCTGTTCTTGGGGGCACCTTCTGGTGTCTGCAGCCCAAGGATGTTCCTGGTGCTCTCAGAGCGCCCTTTTTCTCTCTGACACTGTGAAACCAGGGCCAGGGGGTACATTTGGTGCTCTCTGGCCTGGGGTTGGCCCCTTTTCTTTGTGTTCTCCATCACTCTAGTCATGTGGCCCCTCTCAGGGCCCTGGGCTGGGTCCTGTGTACAATGGACAGATAAAGGCCAGACCACAGCCCTGGTTCCACATCTCCGTCCCGAAATGATGTAACCGAGAGGCCTGCTTGCTGAGTGCTCAGACATGGCGTATGGGGGAGCCCCAGCCCAGCGCGTGTCCACTAACTCCTTCTCAGTCTGAGGTGGGTGCTGAGTGCAGGGCTGTGGCATCAGCCTGCCTGGTCCTGCCCTCAGAGCCCTAAATGAGTGGCAGGTGGTGACACAAACAAGCTTCATTCCTTCACGTTGGTGATGCCGTGATGCACAAGACAGATAAAGTTTCTGGCCTGGAAATTCAGTGGGCAGGGGCCATCAGTGTTGATATCTGGCACTCAGATAATGTCAGAGAGCCACAAGTCCTAGGAAGGAACCAAGCGGAGAGATGTGATGGGAAGCCTGACCGGGAGGTGGAAGGTGGGGACTTCTCCTGGCAGGGGGCGGGCTCCAGGAGGAGATCGCAGCCCAGCTCTTATCTGAAGAATGAGCAAGAGGCAGAACTTTGGGAATATCCCCGAAGGTAGAATTTTCTGGCAAGCACAGCACTTTTGAGTTGGGAATGGACTAGATGTTGTTGACATGGAAAGGAGGCTGGAGGAGCATAGGGGGCGATGGACTGGAGTAAGCAAGGGGGAGGGATGAGGCCGGTGAGGTCAGAGAGGTCTGCAGGCCATGGGAAGGGGATTCAATTTTAATCTGAGTGAAATAGGAGGCTCTGGAAGGCTTTTCCTTTTAAACAGGAGATGATTCAATTTATATCTTAAATGGGTGCAATAAATGTGTTGGAGAAATCTCACTGGCTTATAGGATCCTCTAGCTGGGGCACGCGGAGGAGGTCCCTAGAGGAAGGGACTGCTAAGTTGAAACCTGAAGGGTGAATTAGCCCCATGGTGGGGAGCACAAGCCATGGATGCTACTCTAGGGAGAGGGAACAACGTGAAGAAGGCCCTGGAAGCAAGGGAACCTTTAAAGAGCTTGAGGACGTTCATTCTGGCTGGAGAGGTAGGGAGGGGCCAGGCCAGGCCAGAATGAGGGAGGTGGGCTTCTCCTCGGGACAGTTGTGAGCTTGTTGAGGATTGGGGTCCCGTCTTGATTATCTTTTTTATTTTTTTGAAAAATTTTTTTTTATTAAAAAGTTTCTTTTTGGTTTTTTTTGTCTTTTTTTGATGTGGACCATTTTTAAAATCTTTATTGAATTTGTTACGGTATTGCTTCTGTTTTATGGTTTTTTTTGTTTTTTTGGTCCCGAGGCACGTGGGATCTTAGCTTCCCAACCAGGGATCGAACCCACATCCCCTGCACTGGAAGGAGAAGTCTTAACCCCTGGAGCTCCAGGGAAGTCCCTTGATTATCTTTTTCTTTCCAGTGCTCAGCATCTGCCTGGCTAGATCAACGCTGGGCAACACGTGAATGAATGAATGAATGAATGAGGGGACCTGGAGGGGGTGGGACTTTTTTATTTTTGCGGTACGCGGGCCTCTCACTGCTGTGGCCTCTCCCGTTGCGGAGCACAGGCTCCGGACGTGCAGGCTCAGCGGCCATGGCTCACGGGCCCAGCTGCTCCACGGCATGTGGGATCTTCCCGGACCGGGGCACGAACCTGTGTCCCCTGCATCGGCAGGCGGACTCTCAACCACTGCGCCACCAGGGAAGCCCCGGGGTGGGACTTTTTGAAGGTCAGGGGAGCTGAGAGGGAGCCTTGGGTTTTGAGAGGAGCAGATGTAGGTTGGACGGGGGTGGAGCCCATCACACGTTGATGCTAAGTCCAGGCTGCCAAGGGGCAGTGATCCTAGACCTCATCCACCAGCACGCCAGTAGCCCACGAGGAAGGCTCGGTCCCGCCTGGAAGGCCCTGAGGTGTGCGGTGGCGGGAAGGAGCTCCAACTGAGGAATGCCACTTGCTAAAATGTATTTGTTTATTCAGAGATTTAATTAACATGTTTAAATATTAAAGAGTAAACAACGTGTGTCTAGTGGGACTCAACACTTACCAACAGGAGTGCTGACTTATTTAATTATTTGTGCTTTCTAGGCCCTAAGGGTCATGTTTCCAGCTTTGTTCAAGGGAGGCCTTGTTTCTCCCAGGAGGAGGCAGGGAAGTGGGCTGAGCAGGGCTTGAGGGCTGGAGTGAGGGAGGAGCAGGGGGTGGGGAAGGAAGAGCAGGGAGGAGAGAGAGGAGGGAGGGGGAGGGAGGGGGAGGAAAGGGGAGTAGGGGAGTTTTGTGAAAAGGTGGAGCTGTCCAGGCCAAAGAAACCAAGATGCTGGATTCGGTGGTTTGTGCCGAGGGATGAGAGAGAGTTCTGAGTTTCAGGACAGTGAATTAGGGAGTCTTTGAGGGAATCTCTATGTCTGGGGGTTTGGAGGGTCTTGGGGTTTCCTCTGTTTTTGTGTGCTGACGTTTGCTGGGGGGCAGCTTCTCACAGCGATGCCTAAAGGGCCTGGCAGCCCAGATGGGAGCAGCCCTTAGTTGGTTGCCTTTGCTGGGAGGGACAGAACCAGGCAGGTGATAAGACCCCAGCTGCCACAGCAGGTGGAACTCTGAAACCAGAGGTGTTTTACAAGTGATCTGCATTATAGTATCTCTGCAAATGAAGTCCTGGATGCTGAGAGATTACTGGAGGTTATTTATTGGCAATGCGCTCTGCGGTTTTAATTTTTTCTTTTTACTTATTCAGGCTTTAGCTACAGAGGAAAATAGCCTGAGGTGGCTCCGAAATAGAGTCTCTCTGCCCCATTAACTTATTCAGTGAGTTTAATGGTCCTTTTTCCCCTCAGCCTTGAGCCATCATTAAAAGGCAGAGATTTATAAAAGCAAAGACACTGAGCTTTAGTCAAACTTCCACTCTGGGCCGGGGGAAGGGCAGGGGTTGGGGGGAAAGGGCAGGGGTGGGGGCAGCCGAGCGCCCCCTGGGCCCCTTCGCTGTGGGTGCTGCCCATGAGTGAGGAGTGGGTCCTAATCCTCGGACAGAAACTCGAGGCTGGATGGATGGTTTCTCAGGGCTTGGGGTAGTGGCATCGCCACATAGCAACTGTCCGCCGGCTTTCCCAGCTCTCCCAGGGCTGGGGTGTCTGGGAGTGCTTCTGAAGAGTCACTGAAGGGCTGGGGTTGAGCTTCCCTGGTCCTCAGGGGCCTCTGGGGCCTTTGCGAGATCCATCCCCCTGCCGCTCACCGTCTGCTCTGGTCAATTCAACAGAAAATCAGGTCACTGCATGGAGGGATCAACCTGTCAGAATCCAGTCCTCCGAAAGCCAAGTAACAGAGGGCCAGTTGCCCAAATGACCGAGGAACAAATGGCTAATTTGCCTAGAGGCAACTCATTGAAAGCCTTACTGAATGCACAGTTTGCCAGATTTACCAAAACTTTGTATTAAGGAACAGAGCTATTGGATCAAGTCAAGCCAGAGCTGTCCAATTCAGTTCAATCCAATTCGATCCGCTTCACTTGCTCCATTATTTGAGCATCTGTGGTGTGCAAAGCTAGGTATTGCACAGTCTACAACAGAGGGATAAACTATTCTGGGGGGAGGTCTGACTAGTGTACCAGCTCTTCCAGAGAAAGTGGATATGGGGAGTGGGGTTGCCACAGAACGGGATGTAGTGGCGGTGGAGCGGGGTTTAGGAAAACTTTGGTGAAGCAGCTGATATGGGGGTGTCCCTTGATGCACAGGTCGCATCTGGATTGGGAGGGAAGGGTGGGGAGGACATTTCGGGCTGAAGGCACAACAAAAGTGCCCAGTGCATTAGAGGAAATGCAAGGCTCCCATTCACGAGTATGGAGGGGTGTGAGGGACACAGACAGATGTGCCTTGAGACCCACTTGGGCAGGGCTTTGAATGCTGGGCTGAGGCATCTGGACTGTATTGGCTTAGTGACTGGAGTCGTTGAAGGTTTAGCAACACCATCTTAAATAAAAAAAATGTTCAAATGGCTTTAAAAGATGATAAGGGGCTTCCCTGGTGGCGCAGTGGTTGAGTCCACCTGCCGATGCGGGGGACACGGGTTCGTGCCTCGGTCCGGGAAGATCCCACATGCCGCGGAGCGGCTGGGCCCGTGAGCCATGGCCGCTGAGCCTGCGCGTCCGGAGCCTGTGCTCCGCAACGGGAGAGGCCACAATAGTAAGAGGCCCGCGTACATCAAAAAAAAAAAAAAAAAAAGATATGTTTGCTAATGGAAAATTAGAAATAACCCAAAGTAGAAAATAGACAAAGAAATCACTCAGAGTTGCAGCAACCTGGAAAAAACCCCATACTTTGGGGTGGGTTTCCTTCAAGTCTTGAGTAGGGTTGATTCTAGAGTCTGCATAAGGCAGAAGGTGACCTCTGAAGCCCCTTGTGCCCACTGTGAGGGGCACACAGGAGCTGGGGCCGGCCATGCGTACAGTGGTGGATTCAGAGCTTAGTCTGACAGAGGCCTTTATTGAGTGACATGGGGGGAGAAGCGCCAGCATCTTAAAAGTAGTTATTATTTTCCTTCTCACTCTTTCTGGGTGTGTAAGCTAAATTTGCATAAGTTCAGTGTATGGAGGAAAGCACACCATTGTGTGTGCGTATTTACATGTACCTGAGGAGGTCATTTTGATGCGTGTTTTAAGAAGAATAAGCAGAATGCCACGTGTACCACAGCTTGAGGAAGAGGAGAAGCAGATAGTAGAGAAGAAAGGCAGGAGGTGAGTGCAGTAACTCAGGGATGGGTGATGGGGGCAGGAGGCAAAGGGGATGGAGAGGGAAGGGATTTCAGAGACTCTACAAATATATTTCAAAGAACAGATTATACCTGTTGAGTGATGGAGCTGTTAAGAGGCACTGAGGTTTCCAGAACTTGGGTGAGGGGAGTGAAAGAGGAAGGAAGGGGGCAGGGCACAACCTTTAAAAGAATGGCATAGCCATAGGACATCACAAAAACTGGTTAGAACCGACTAAGTCCAAGATGGCGGAAGATTCGACTTCCAGTGGATCTTGAGCCTCATTATACGCTCATTGTAATACATTAGCATAAGCTAAATGACACACCCACCAGCACCATGACAGTCCCGAGGCTGACCATAAAGGGCCAAAAAGGGGGCAGTGGCCCAATTCCTGGAAATCCCCGCCCCTTCCCTGAAATAATTGGAATAATCCTCCCACTCATTAGCCTATGAAATTACCCAGCCCATAAAAACTAACCACGCCATATTTCGAGGCTTTCTTGCCTTCTGAGATGGCCCACACTCTCTCACTTCATCTCTGAATTTTTTCACAACAAGGCAAGAACCTTAAATTCACTAGGAACAGGAGGACATTGCTGCCTTGAACAGGTAGAGGTGAGGGTCTGAGATGGTGACTTCTGTTTGGGACACCTGAGTCCGTGGGACTTGGGAGAGATGATTAGCATAGGTCGGGAACCGGAGCAGGACCTGGTGTCTCTGATCAGGACCCTTCTTTGTGAAGTCTCACCAACCGACAAAGCAGCCAGGATGCTTGTTAAAGAAGGGGCCATGGCCACCAGGCAGCCTTCTTGATGGGTGTCCAACCAACCGGCATTTCTTTAGGAGAGGGGCTTTCACCTGGGAGAGCTTTGTTAAAAACGGTGACTCCAGAAACATCTTACTTTTTGTCTTTATTTACGAGGTCCTTTTGGCTTCTCTGCCCCTCTCCCCCTTCCAGCCCTCGCCTCACCGCTTCTGCAGGTAGGATCCTGCTTCTTATCCCAAACAGGTATAGCAAGGTAATAGGAAGAGTCAAGATGTTGGCATTTAGGTAGAATAACAAGGAGCTTAGTTGCTAGATGGGTATTAATAATCATGGGGAAAGTTCAAATGATAATTATTGACCTACACTCAAATGACTTTTCACAATCACTTTTTATTTATTTATATTTATTTATTTATTTATTTATTTTGCGGTACACCGGCCTCTCACTGTTGTGGCCTCTCCCGTTGCGGAGCACAGGCTTCGGATGCGCAGGCTCAGTGGCCATGGCTCACGGGCCCAGCCGCCCCGTGGCATGTGGGATCTTCCCGGACCGGGGCATGAACCCGTGTCCCCTGCATCGGCAGGTGGACTCTCAACCACTGCGCCACCAGGAAAGCCCCACAATCACTTTTTACTACTCTATGAGGAAGGCTGGCCAGACCTTATCATTCCATTTTCCAGAGAAGGCAAATGGTTTATCCAAAATCCTCAGTGTGTTAAGAAGGAAAAGAATCCTTTCCACAATTTCCAGTCTTACCGTGATCATATTCTCTGACCCCAAAATGGGAACATGTGAGCATACTTATGGGAACAAAAGGATCCCATATGTGAACTCTGAAAATCTAGACATTCTCTTATCCCCTCTGATCAGAAGAAGTCCTTATAAATAATGATGTTGATGATGATAATGATGATGACAATGACAGTCATTATAATACAGTCACCCAACCTTGGGTGCTTACTATGTTCTAGGATCTATGCTGAGCACTTTTCATTTCATAGCCTTAATCTTCACATGACTGAATGAGATAGGCATTATTGGTCCCATTTTCTGGATGAGGAAACTGAGGCAACGAGAACTTAGTATATATGCCCAAGATCACGCACCTAGCAAGCAACTAGGAGGGTTGGAGCTCAGGCTCCCATGCCCACCTTTCTGGATGACAGCCTTGGCTGGCTCTGGACTCCCCATCCAGGCTACACCCAGGGTTGCTGGGACCACCCTTCACACCCCAGCCCCGTACCTCAGCAGCTGCCTTATAACTTGGTTAGATTTTCCAAACGAACATCAGTTCAATGAGAAATCCTGCTCCATGCTCCCTGGGCTACATTGATCCATTTGCCTCAAATAAAATAACTGTGTGGGGAATGAGATAAAATATTTGTACCATTGATTGCTTCATTTCATGTGGATGGGAGGTGGGGGGGAGCAAGTGCCCATGAGCAGGTGAGGGAGGCTGCACCTGCCTTTGTGCAGAGAGCAGCTGGGACAGAGCCTCAGGACTGCTGAGGTCCCCCGGGCATTGCCTGGCATACCCAGATCGACTCTGACAAGGGACAGCACTGGTTAGAGACCACATTAGCTTCTGACCGGGGCACCTTCTTTTGGATGGGGAGGGATGAGGGCACCCAGCTGGAGGAAGTTATAGCCCTTTCCCACATCTCTGAGGGGGATCCTAAGGAGGAGGATTTGCTAAGTGCATAATCTTTTTGCTTCTTGAGTCACTCAACAAACATTGAAATATAGCATGGCGAAGCAGGTCAGAAACAGACTGGGTTTAAGAATCAGGCAGATTTGATCCTGATTCCCTCACTCATGGGCTCTGGGTTGTTGGGTGAGTCACGTAACCTCTCTGAGCTTCAGTTCCTCGTGTGAAAAATAAACGACCACCCTGCAGGGTGGCTGTTAGAGTTGAATGAGATCACATGTATGATCTTGCATTTGGCTGCAAGTAACTGAAAACCGACTTGGGTGATACCCAGATTTCTATGTGCTCCAAAGGTGGCCAGGGTGGCTGAGCGAGTGAACATGTGGCTCTCAGGCCTCTAGTGAGAAAAGGCAAGGGAGACGGTAGTTGAGAGATGTTTCTGGGAACTGGAGGACGGTGTGTGCCACCATATCTAGAGGGCTTGTGAACGTGCGTATGCTTTAGTTCCCTCTCTTACCTTCCTGAGGCACCACCCGCGGCATCGTGGAAGTAATTTTGAGCATCACAGTGATGCCCTGTAGGCATCTGTCATCCAAGGGAGGAGGGGAAAAGAGCTGGGGTCGGGTGCTGTGGGGCTCCTGGGGAGGCTCTGGTCCTGCCCAGGGGAATCAGGAAGGACATGAATGGTGAGTCACACTGGACAAGAGGAAACAGGAGGACCAGGGCCAGCAATTGCCAAAGCGCTCAGGGCATTGGGTGCAGGCCAGGGGGGTTTCCCTATGGACTGGAGGCCAGGGCCGGGGCAGGCACATTGATCTGATAGCAGTCAGAGACGGATGCAGAGCAGTGGACATCTGGGGTGGGCAGACTCATTGGAAGATGGAGAATCTTCTCCAGATGGAGGGATGAAAATCAGACGTAGGAGGAGGGCATTTAGGGCGAAATTGAGGAGGGCATGGGAGAGAAAATGGCGTGCAGGTCAGACTGGCAGGATATGGGCCAAGGGGGCGTGGAAGGAGTCAGGGAGCTGGGCTTTCCAGTGAAGAGCCTGGGAGAGAGAGGTGTGATTGCCAAGAGACAGAAGCAGATCAGGCTGAGAGTGGGTTGGGAAGGAGCAGGATGCCTCTGGGTTCACACATGGGATTTAGGTTTGGCTTGGAAAATCCAGCGGCATACATCTGGCTGGTGGTTGGAATTTCAGGGCCGGCCTTGGACTTAGCTGGAGATCTGCAAATTCTGTGCCTAGAGGTGAGAGCTGAAGCTAAGGGTGTGAGTGAACAGTAAGAAGGGACAAGGGCCAGGGAGAGAACCTGGGCTGTCTCAATTTGGAGCTAGGAGTAAGGAGAGAGCCCAGGGAGGGAGCATGCTCGCAGGGACAGTGTGTAGCAGCCTCCAGGGTGAGAGAAGTCCTCAGCCAAGTCCATGGCCAAGTGAGGGTGGGCTGTAGGGAAGGGAAAGAAACAGGCACATGAATCAGTGATGCAGATCCTTCCTTCGAGGGCTTTGGTTGCCCAGGGATGGCCAGGGGTAGGTTGGGAGGAAACACATTTTTTTTTCAAGGGATGGGGAGACCTGAACGTGCCTGTGGCCAGAATGGAAGAGCCAGTGGAAAGGAGAGGCTGATGGAGCAGGAGACACTGGTCAGGGAGGAGACAGGGCTTGCGGAGTTGAATTGAGAGAGTGAGGGACACAGACCGAAGCTGTGCTTCCTGGAAGGCTGGACACTGGCTTGTGTACCTGAGTCTGCCGGACCTCACACAAGGCTGGGTCTTGAATGAGTAAAAGGAAAGGGACCTTGTTTCTCCGGGAAAGGAAGGCAAGTGGAAAAGGTAAATATCCAGATTCATTAGTAAAGTGAAAATAGATGAGGAAGCTCAAATCAGACGTCCTAGATCTTCTCAGTGAGTTACGTAACCTCTCCGAGCCTCAGGTTCCTTATCTGTAAAATGGGGATAATCGTAGCACCTTCTTAATGGGTTCTTGGGACGATTAAGTTAGATAATGCCTGTAAAACGCTTGACACATGCTGAGGGCTCTTTAAAAGTTCTGTATTATTATTATTGTTACTAATTTTATTTAAAAAATTTTTTTCACATCTTTATTGGAGTATAAATGCTTTACAATGTTGTGTTAGTTTCTGCTGTACACCAAAGTGGATCAGCTATATGTATACATATATCCCCATATCCCCTTCCTCTTGAGCCTCCCTCCCACCCTCCCTATCCCATCCCCCTAGGTCATCACATGGTACCCAGCTGATCTCCCTGTGCTGTGCAGCAGCTTCCCACTACATTTGGTAGTGTATATACAACAATGGTCCTCTCTCATTTCATCCCAGCTTCCCCTTCCCCCACATGCCCTCAAGTTTGTTCTCTACATCTGTGTCTTTATTCCTGCCCTGCAGCTAGGTTCATCAGTACCGCTTTTTAAAATTCCATATATGTGTGTTAGCATATGGTATTTGTTTTTCTCTTTCTGACTTACTTCACTCTGTATGACAGGTTCTAGGTCCATCCACCTCACTACAAATAACTCAATTTCATTCCTTTTTATGGCTGAGTAATATTCCATTGTATATTTGTGCTACATCTTCTTTATCCAATCATCTGTTAATGGACATTTAGGTTGCTTCCATGTCCTGGCTATTGTAAATAGTGCTACAGTGAACATTGTGGTACATGTCTCCTCTTGAATTATGGTTTCCTCAGGGTATATGCCCAGTAGTGGGATTGCTGGGTCATATGATAGTTCTATTTTTAGTTTTTTAAGGAACCTCCATACTGTTCTCCATAGTGGCTGTATCAGTTTACATTCCCACCAGCGGTGCAGGAGGGTTCCCTTTTCTCCACACCCTCTCCAGCATTTATTGTTTGTAGATTTTTTGATGATGGCCATTCTGACCAGCATGAGGTGATACCTCATTGTGGCTTTGATTTGGATTTCTCTAATGATTAGTGATGTTGAGCATCTTTTCATGCATTTGTTGGCCATCGGTATGTCTCCTTTGAGGAAATGTCTATTTAGGTCTTCCACCCATTTTTGGACTGGGTTGTTGGTTTTTGTGATATTGAGCTGCATGAGCTGCTTGTATATTTTGGAGATTAATCCTTTGTCAGTTGCTTCATTTGCAAATATTTTCTCCCGTTCTGAGGGTTGTCTTTCATCTTGTTTATAGTTTCCCTTGCTGTGCAAAAGCTTTTAAGTTTCATTAGGTCCCATTTGTTTATTTTTGTTTTTATTTCCCTTACTCTAGGAGGTAGGTCAAAAAGGATCTTGCTGTGATTTACGTCATAGAGTGTTCTGCCTATGTTTTCCTCTAAGAGTTTTATAGTGTCTGGACTTACATTTAGTTCTTTAATCCATTTTGAGTTTATTTTTGTGTATGGTGTTAGGGTGTGTTCTAATTTCATTCTTTTACATGTAACTGTCCATTTTTCCCAGCACCACTTATCGAAGAGGCTGTCTTTTCTCCATTGGATATTCTTGCCTCCTTTATCAAAGATAAGGTGACCATGCGTGCGTGGGTTTGTCTCTGCGCTTTCTATCTTGTTGCATTGATCTATATGTTTTTCTGCCTATACCATACTGTCTTGAATACTGTAGCTTTGTAGTATAGTCTGAAGTCAGGAGCCTGATTCCTCCAGCTCTGTTTTTCTTTCTCAAGATTGCTTTGGCTATTTGGGGTCTTTTGTGTCTCCATACAAATTTTAAGATTTTTTGTTCTAGTTCTGTAAAAAATGCCATTGGTAATTTGATAGGGATTGCATTGAACCTGTAGATTGCTTTGGGTAGTATAGTCATTTTCACAATATTGATTTTTCCATTCCAGGAGCGTGGTATATCTCTCCATCTGTTTATGTTATCTTTGATTACTTTCATCAGTGTTTTATAGTTTTCTAAGTACAGGTCTTTTGCCTCCTTAGGTAGGTTTATTCTTAGGTATTTTATTCTTTTTGTTGCGATGGTAAATGGTATTGTTTCCTTAATTTCTCTTTTTGATCTTTTGTTGTTAGTGTGTAGGAATGCAAGAGATTTCTGTGCATTAATTTTGTATCCTGAAACCTTACCAAATTCACTGATTTGTTCTAGTAGTCTTTTGGTGGCATCTTTAGGATTGTCTATACATAATATCATGTCATTGGCAAACAGTTTTACTTCTTCTTTTCCAGTTCGTGTTCCTTTTATTTCTTTTTCTTCTCTGATTGCTGTGGCTAGAACTTCCAATACTATGTTGAATAATACTGGTGAGAGTGGACATCCTTGTCTTGTTCCTGATCTTAGAGGAAATGCTTTCAGTTTTTCACCATTGAGAATGGTGTTTGCTGTGGGTTTGTCATATATAGCCTTTATTATGATGAGGTAGGTTCCTTCTATGCCCACTTTCTGGAGAGTTTTTATCATAAATGAGCGTTGAATTTAGTCAAAAGCTTTTTCCGAATCTATTGAGATGATCTATGGTTTTTATTCTTTAATTTGTTAATATGGTGTATCATATTGATTCATTTATGTATATTGAAGAATCCTTGCATCCCTGGGATAAATCCCACTTGATTACGGTATATGATCCTTTTAATGTGTTGTTGGCTTCTGTTTGCTAGTATTTTGTTTAGGATTTTTGCGTCTATGTTCATCAGTGATATTGGTCTATAATTTTCTTTTGTGTTATCTTTGTCTGGTTTTGGTGTCAGGGTGATGGTGGCCTCGTAGAATGAGTTTGGGAGTGTTGCTCCCTCTGCAATTTTTTGGAAGAGTTTGAGAAGGATAGGTTTTAACTCTTCTCTAAATGTTTGATAGAATTCTCCTGTGAAGCCGTCTGGTCCTAGACTTTTGTTTGTTGGAAGATTTTAAATTACAGTTTCAATTTCATTACCTGTGATGGTTCTGTTTATATTTTCTAATTCTTCCTGGTTCAATCTTGGAAGGTTGTACTTTTCCAAGAATTTGTCCATTTCTTTCAGGTTGTCCATTTTATTGGCATGTAGTTGCTTGCAGTAGGCTCTTATGATCTTTTGTATTTTTGCGGTGTCAGTTGTAATTTCTCCATTTTCATTTCTAATTTTATTGATTTGCATCTTCTCCCTTTTTTTCTCGATGCATCTGGCTAAAGTTTTATCAATTTTGTTTATCTTCTCAAAGAACCAGCTTTTAGTTTTATTGATCTTTGGTATTGTTTTCTTTGTTTCTATTTCATTTATTTCTGCTTTGATCTTTATGATTTCTTTCCGTCTACTAATTTTGGGTTTTCTTTGTTCTTTCTCTAGTTGCTTTAGGTGTAAGATTAGATTGTTTATTTTAGATTGTTCTTGTTTCCTGAGGTGAGCTTGAATTGCTATGAACTTCCCTCTTAGAACTGCTTTTGCTGTGTCCCATAGGTTTTGGATCATCGTGTTTTCATTGTTATTTGTTTCTAGGTATTTTTTGATTTCCTCTTTGATTTCTTCAGTGATCTCTTGGTTATTTAGCAGTGCACTGTTTAGCCTCCATGTATATGTGTTTTTTACTGTTTTTTTTCCTGTAATTGATTTCTAATCTCATAGCGTTGTGGTCGGAAAAGATGCTTGATATGATTTCAATTTTCTTAAATTTTCCGAAGTTTGATTTGTGACCCAAAATGTGATCTATTCTGGAGAATGTTCCGTGTGTACTTGAGAAGAAAGTGTGTTCTTCCACTTTCGGGTGGAATGTCCTAAAAATATCAATTAAATCTATCTGGTCTATTGTGTCATTTAAAGCTTGTGTTTCCTTAATTATTTTTTGTCTGGATGATCTGTCTATTGGTGTAAGTGGGGTGTTAAAGTCCCCCACTATTATTGTGTTGATTTCTCCTTTTATGGCTGTTAGCATTTGCCTTATGTATTGAGGTGCTCCTATGTTGGGTGCATAAATATTTATAATTGTTATGTTTTCTTCTTGGATCGATCCCTTGATCATTATGTAGTGCCCTTCTTTATCTCTTGTAACAGCCTTTATTTTAAAGTCTATTTTATGTGACGTGAGTATTGCTACTCCAGCTTTCTTGTGATTTCCATTTGCATGTAGTACCTTTTTCCATCCCCTTACTTTCAATCTGTATGTGTCCCTAGGTCTGAAGTGGGTCTCCTGTAGACAGCATATATAAGGGTCTTGTTTTTGTATCCATTCAGCCAGTCTGTGTCTTTTGGTTGGAGCATTTAATCCATTTACCTTCTAGGTGATTATCGATATGTATGTTCCTATGCCCATTTTCTCAATTGACTTGGGTTTGTTTTTGTGGGTCTTTTTCTTCTCTTGTGTTTCCTGCTTAGAGAAGTTCCTTTAGCATTTGTTGTAAAGCTGGTTTGGTGGTGCTGAATTCTCGTAGCTTTTGCTTGTCTGTGAAGCTTTTGATTTCTCCATCGAATCTGAATGAGATCCTTGCTGGGTAGAGTAATCTTAGTTGTAAGTTTTTCCCTTTCATCACTTTAAATATGTCCTGCCATTCCCTTCTGGCTTGCAGAGTTTCTGCTGAAAGATCAGCTGTTAACCTTATGGGGATTCCCTTGTATGTTATTTGTTGCTTTTCCCTTGCTGCTTTTAATATTTTTTCTTTGTATTTAATTTCTGATAGTTTGATTACTATGTGTCTTGGTGTGTTTCTATTTGGGTTTATCTGTATGGGACTCTCTGCACTTGTGACCTTGACTGACTATTTCCTTTCCCATGTTGAGAAGTTTTCGACTATAATCTCTTCAGATATTTTCTCAGATCCTTTCCTTTTCTCATCTTCTTCTGAGACCCCTACAGTTTGAATGTTGGTGCGTTTGATGTTGTCCCAGAGGTCTCTGAGACTGACCTCAGTTCTTTTCATTCTTTTTTCTTTATCCTGCTCCCTGGCAGTTATCTCCACCATTTTATCTTCAGCTCACTTATCCGTTCTTCTGCCTCAGTTGTTCTGCTATTGATTCCTTCTGGAGTATTTTTAATTTCAGTTATTGTGTTGTTCATCACTGTTTGTTTGCTCTTTAATTATTCTAAATCCCTGTTGAATGTTTCTTGTATTTTCTCCATTCTGTTTCCGAGATTTTGGATCATCTTTACTATCATTACTCTGAATTCTTTTTCAGGTAGGTTGCCTCTTTAGTCTTCATTTATTTGGTCTTGTAGGTTGTTTTACCTTGCTCCTTCATCTGTAACATATTTTTTTGTTGTTTGATTTTTTTTTTGATGGGTGGGACTGTATTCCTGTCTTACTGGTTGTTTGGCCTGAGGCGTCCAGCACTGGAGTTTGTAGGCAGTTGGATAGAGCCAGGTCTTGGTGCTGAGATGAGGACCTCCAGGAGGCCTCACTCTAATGAATTTTCCCTGGGGTCTGAGGTTCTCTGTTAGTCCAGCGGTTTGGACTCGGAGCTCCTGCCACAGGAGCTCAGGCCCGACCTCTGGCCTGGTCGCCGGGGGTTCCTCCCATCCCTTTAGGTGTCCATGGTCCCCCACGGGTGCCTGGTAGGTGCCCTAGTTGTGCCTATTGTTATTGATTTTATTGGTAGTGGAATGGGAAAGAAGATCCTTTGCTGACGTGAGTGTGGGAACAAGGGCAAGGATGGGAGTTTGCTGGAGATTTGCATCAGCTACAGGTGGTACACAGAGACGGCTCAGTGCTGTCCTGGGTGCTGAGGGTGCGCCTGAGAGCAGGGAGGAGGGCCTTCTGAGGCTGAACATCCCAGATCCCAAGATCTGCCATGGTCAGAAGGACCCTGGGCAGCCGACATCCTCTAGGAACTTCTGTCCACCCACTAGGGGCCACATCTGGAACAACTGTGTATGGAACTGATGGAGACAGATAGTATATTCTGGGATGAGAATATGGTAAAACTTGCAGGCCTCTTACCGTATGCAATCCCAAGCCTCCCTGGACATCTTAAGGCTGATGACATCCACTCACACCATCTACCTGGAACTTCCCAAGATCTACCTCTGAATGAGATCCTCTGGTGGCTGCAGCCTCTGCAGAGGGGAAGAGAGCAACCTTAGTGGTATGCTCAGGGGCCAGGGGTCGGGGCGGGGAGGGAGGGAAGGACACGGGAGGGGCGCTGTGCTGCCTTGGGGCAACCTATGTGCTGCTTGGGTGTCAGGCCTCTCAGCCTCAGAGCTGGAGACCTCAAGATGGTCTGGTTCTCTTCCTTCAGGCCACAGATGAGGAATACTGGTGACCAGAGAAGGGAGGTCTTGCCTGGAGTTACAGTGCAGACACGACAGGGTGAGGACTCACACCCATGACTCTGACTCCATATCCAGTGCTCTCTCGACTTCTAGGTTGCTTCCTGGGATCACCCTTCGCTTGTCACATCTGCCCTTTTCAAGGGCCATCTGTCTTGGGTAGAGGGGCTCAAGGCTGAGGCAGAAGCAGCCGTGTACATCAGGGCAGCAAGTGACCACTGACTGCAGCCCATCAGGCCCCCAGGGCGGCATCTGGGCCTTGTTGTTTTGGCCCTTACATCAGCCTCCCAGGGCTCTGCGCCTCCCTTCCCTTCCACGGGGTGTTGCGTGCCAGGCCGTCAGGGGTCCTTGCAATTCTGGAGAGGGCTGAGGATCTGGTCTGCGTGTGGGAAACACTGGTGCTGTCAGGACAGGGGAAGTGATCTGCACCTGGCTGGTTCCCATCACTGTGGTCCTGCTTTATGAACTGGGACTGTGGGATGACTTACAGCAGAGATGTCGAGAGAGAGGCCTTACCACACGCTGCAGTCCTGTCCCGTCCCAGATCCTTCTGCTTCTTTTCCCTTTTCCTCTCCCTCCATTCGCTTCACGCTTCATTCATCTGAAGCTCACTTTGGGGGCCTTCTCTGAATAGCATCCAGGGGTTCCTCCTACGGAGAGCGGAGACCGGAACATTCTTGGGATTTGCAGAGAGGGGGCGGGGGCAGTGGCCTCTGTAGCTCTGACTGGTTTCAGATCGGGCAGAGGTGCAGTCTCTGGTCTCCCCAGCCCAGTGGAGAACCCACATCTGCGTCAGCCCCATATTTGATGTTTTCTGTGCCGAAATGGCTTCTCTTACTCAAGTGAAACCCTGACCCATATTGGAAAGAAACCCCGTTGGTGAAGGGGGTAGAGACCCACTGCGGGTACCCCTCAGTTTCATCTTGAGGCTCTGTCCCTCTGATTCCCAGGAGCATGGCCCCCTACACAGCCCCTGTGAGAAACCCCATCTTTCTTGAGTCCTCTTGGTGGTACTGGCTGACATTTAAAAGAAAAAAATAAATGACTAAATACTAAGGGAGAATAAAGTGGGATAATTATAGGGGAAAAAAAGAGTAAGCATTATCCAGATAGTCAGCGTTTCAAATAAAAGGGCTGCAGTTGTGCACTTGCTAACCCCGGAGCTCAGTATCTTTCTGTAGAGCCCACCCCCAGGGGCTCCCCCCTGGAGCAACATCTGCCTGGCTCCGTGGTGCAGGACTGTTTGCGTAAAAGCCTCCCCAGCGAGGCGAGGACTCCTCAAGGTCAGGGGCAGGCTGGTCTGAGCGGCACTTGCCTTTTCAGCATCATAGCTCTCCTTCCTTGTGGGCGCCTGGGCCTGCGTTCCTATTCAAGAAGGGGCGTCACTGGCCAAAAAACCTAACGAGAATAATAGTGACGGTTGTGAGAGCTACTGTTTATTGAAGTCTTAATATGATCCAGGCCCTGCCACCCACTTTACAGAGATGATCTCAGGAATTATTACTGTGCTGGCTGAAGTGGGAATTAATAACGTCATTAGCTCCATTTGACAGATGAAGAAACTGAGGCTCAGAGAGGTTTGTGGGTAACGTGCCCCAGCCAGCTGGGAGGTGAGGGAGTGAGTCCCTGGACCTGGCTTGTTCAGGCCCCGAAGTGCAGCCTGCAGGGGCTTGTCTACAGTACTGGCAGGCAGGGACTTGGAGATTCCTAACTACTTGCTGTTGGGGCCTCAGACTCTGACCTCCCAGCCTGCCCTGACCCTCCCCTTCAGTTCTAGGGCCTGAGCTCTGGTGCCGGGCACAGGGGCAGCCCCCCAACCTTGCAGATAGAACCCTAATCTGAACTTAGGGCCTCATTTCTCTGAGGCCGGATGCTCACAGAGGGGCTTGACACTAACACTGCGCGGTCTGTGGCGGGGTTGTTCCTGGGCTGTTGTCCTACAGTCTCTGCACCTGCTCGGAGAGGCGGAGTCTGAGACCCGAGCTAGGTGGGCATGTGGATATGTGGGTGTTGCTGGTGTCCCGTCAACTCTGCAGCTCCCCGGAGTACACAGAAGGAATGCACCTGACTGCTCCACCCTGCCTGCAACTCCACTTCCCCTGCTTCTTGTTCCTCGGTCCTTCGGTCCTCTGCCCATGGGGCATCACCTCTGTCTCCAGTCTCTAGGCCGTAACTTTCCACGCCTTCCCCTCCCACCCCATTGATCACACTAACGACTACCTTTATCAAGCAGTAGTTCATTCCCAGAGCTCTTGGTGTGCAACGTCTCATTTAACCCTCCCATGGCCCAAGGAGGTGGATGCTCCATTTTACATGGAAGGAAATAATGGAGATGCGGGAGTCTGGCTACCTTGAGAGCACACGGCAGGGCAGTGGGGATGCTGCCTCTGTACACAGGACCTCCCCAGCCCTGCTGCTGGGCACCAGGCCACCCCACTGCCCCGGCCGTCCTCTTTGTCCCTAGTGCAACCCTCCGCCTGCCAGCTGCTCTTCTGCCTCCGAGGTGTGTGTGGCAGGGGCTCCGGGGAGAAAAGGAACAGGGCGGCAGCAGGGGCACAGCTGCGACACCCGCCCGAGCACTCATGCCTGGTGACACAGGCCAGTGAACCCTCCTGGGTGGCCTTGCTGTGACACTGTGCCCTGGCCAGCTGGTCAAGGACAGTCCTCTGGGCTGATTCTGGGGAAGGTCACTGTGTGCTATGGGGCCCGTGTTCTGGGGGTGTTCCAGCTGGAGCTGCTGACATCTGCCTTCTGCTGACCGAGCCTCGACCCCCTTCCCAGCGCGAGGGCCTTCTCCCCTCCCCTTCCCTCCCCCCCACTGCTTGCTCTGAGCTCAGGGGGCACTGAGTGCAGGGGGTGAGGCAGTCCAGCATCCCAAAAGGATCCCGGTGGTCCCACAGTGACCCTTTAGTCTCACTCGGCCGCTGCCTGGCCATCAGGTCATGGCCTCTCCCTGGGCCTCAGGTTTCCTTGTCTGCTCTTTTTTTTTTTTTTTTTTTTTTGGTGGTACGCGGGCCTCTCACTGTTGTGGCCTCTCCTGTTGCAGAGCACAGGCTCCGGACGCGCAGGCCCAGCGGCCATGGCTCACGGGCCCAGCCGCCCCACGGTATGTGGGATCTTCCTAGACCGGGGCACGAACCCGTGTCCCCTGCATTGGCAGGTGGACTCTCAACCACTGTACCACCACGGAAGCCCTCCTTGTCTGCTCTTAATCGCAGCACTGCCCTCCCGGAGTGGCGGTGAGAATGCCGGGTGCCTGGCACCCAGCCCTCTAGAAGTGGGTGCTCCAGCTGTAGATTATGACTCTTTCCTCCAGGAAGCAGTCAGTCGGCATCAAAGTGCTGATAACCACTTTTGGTCCCCATAACGGCAGATTTATACAATTCCAGCCTAATAACTGGACAACCTGAATATTACAGGCAAGTCTTTGAGTACCAAGCGTCTGCCTCAGTTTCCCCACCTATCAAATGGGGTCACAGGACATTTCACGAGACGGCAACAGGCAGCTCTGTGTGAAACGGCATGTGAACGTGCTCTGTATACTGAAAGAGATGAGTCCAAGGAAGGGGATGTATCATTATTATTTTTAAAATTATTCTTTTATTATTGAAAGGCCATTTCGGAGGCAAGAGCACAGGGTGACACCTGCCTTAATTTGAATCCTAAGACTGCTCCTAGCCAGCTGTGTGACCTTGGCCATCATGGAACCTTTCTGTGCCTCAGTTTCCTGGTCTGTAAAATGGGGATAACAGTGGTATCTGCCTCATAGGCTTGTAGTGAGGTTTGAGCGCCGGTTGTGTGCCAGACTCAGGGCCAGGACATGTTGGGAGAATGTGTAGATTCGTGTGTGTGTGTGTGTGTGTGTGTGTGTGTGTGTGTGTGTCGGAATTGGGCTCTGGGATCCGTACCAATGCCTGTGTGACAGAGGATGTCTGGGTCCCAGCTGGCTACCACGCAGCCCCTTCCCTAAGGCCCCACCCTGCCTGGGCTCAGAAGTTTGCTTTCTGGTTCCTGCTCTGAGGACTGGCTGGCCAAGAGATTCCGGCTGCATTTAAGGTCTGCAAGAAACCCTCGCTCAGGTTGCTATCTCTCCAGTGTCACATAAACTGTATTGATAAATTAATCTTATATTGTTGGGACCAAACAGCCCTGTAATTTTTCTGTTGTGCAGCCTAATTGGTCTCCAGGACTGTGTCATTAGCTTGTTTGTTTGTAATCTGACTCCCTGAGCTGGCCCTGTGAGACAGCCAAGAAGAGGACTCCAGCCTTGCTAGCCCCCTTCACCCATCCCTGGGGGGCTGATCTCAGTGCCTCTTCATCCTGGCCTGGACTCCTTGATAAAGTGTGACAGTTGGGGGTTGGCAAACTCCTCGGGTGAAGGAGTGAGCACCAAAGTAGGATCATGGTATCTGGGTCCTGGCCCTGCCCTTGGCATTCATTAGCTACTTACCTTGTTTTTTTTACCATGTTTAAAATCTCTCTGTTTTTTCATCCTTATTGATTTTTCCTATGAATTTGTAATGACATTATAAAACACTTAACATAAAATCTAAGTGAAGGAAAGCTAGGATTCAAGTTGTATATCCATAAGTATCTCATCTGCCCAAGAATGAAGATGAGAGAAAATGCCCCCAACGCTGAGGGTGGTTATCTCTGGGAGACGTGATTATGAGTGACTTTAATTTTCTTGGTATCTTTTCATTTTCCCCCCAAACATTCTGCAATGAGTCTCTATTCCTTTACAACCAGGAAAAGAATAATTGAAATTCATCACTGTTAGGTTTAGCAATGATAGAGTTTCTTCGTATAAAATGAAAGTGTTGGACTATGTTCCCAGCCCTGGCTGGCTGTGTACAAGAAACCCCAGAAGAGCTTGCTAAAAATTCGAGGACCGAACCCCACCCCAGGGACTGTGGCCCCAGGAGTTTCAGATGTGCATCTGAGGTTTAGAGCCCCGGATGTGTTACTCTCTTGGGCCCTTTCTGCCGTGATCATTCCCTACGAATGCGTTGTCTTAGACCTTGGGCTGGGAACGGAGTCCTGTGGCCAGCCTCAGTCCTCTGGCTTGAGGGAGGTGCCTTATGAGGGTTCTTGCTCCAGCTGGGAAGAAGCTGGCTCTGGCGTGTGTGGCCACTGGCTGGAGATGGGTGGTCCAAAAGCTGCGTGAGCTCCCGGCACTGCCTGGAGCGGGGCGGGGGGTCGGGGGGTGCCCTTCGCTTAGCCAACATCTCTTAAGAGCCTTGCAGGGCTGAGCCATTTCCCATCTCTGGTCATATGTCATCCTCAGTGACTCACACACTGGGGTTTTCCTCCCCATTTCCCAGGTGTGAGGCACAGGAAAGCTAAGTGACTTGCCCAACATCACACAGCTACTCAGTGGCAGAGCCTGGATTTGAACTGCCATCTGTACCTGCACATATTTTTCTCCCTCTCTGCCCAGGCAGGTGCCACTGGGGGCTAGCCCACGGGTCTCTAGCTTGGGAGGTCTTTGAGGTCCTATTTGCCCCTCTGGGTAGCAGAAGCTGGGGTTTTATTTGTGGTTTTTCTTGTGGGCTGTCTCCCTTCTCCTTGCCTTTAGCTGGACCCCTGCCTCAGAGACCCACCCCCATCCCAAATGCTTAAGCTGTTGGCTTGCTTGGGGAGATTTTGCAGTGTCTCTGTGCGTGGCCCAGTGCCACTGTCATTCTCATTGTCATCCCTGCTGCTGGCATTCTTCTTCTTTCTTCTTTCATTTATTTTGTTTTCTCTTATTGTATTTTGGTCTTCTGATGACATCTTCTCTTAAACCCAAGCCTGCTAAATTGTAGCCAGATCTACTTGGAGATTTTCTGCAGGCATTTGAAGCTCTTCTCTCCCGGCAGCATACAGGTGACATTGTAGGCTGGGCTAGTCGGAGTGGGGGAGGAGGTGAGGGCATTCCTGGGTTTGAAAGCAAGTTTCGCAGTGATTGCTGTGTGACTTCAGGCAAGTCATCCCCGGGGCCCTGGTTTCATCGTGTGTGCAGTGGGGTAATGTCATCCATCTCAGAGGGGTGTGCAGAGCACGATTGTAATTTACTCAGTTGCAGGGTCTGGACCTGGAAGTGCTCGATGTGTGTCAGTCACCGTCATCAATGTTCTTCTAGTCTGGATTTTGACCTTAATCACCCCTGGAAGCCCGGACAAGTCACCACCCCAGGAGCTTCAGTTCTCACCAGAATGAAGTGCTCTGTAAATGGAAATGCCCTCACAGTGGGGCTGGTGGAGGCCTGGGCTTGGTCAACCTTGTCCAAGGAGAGTGATGACTTCTTGCTGAGTTCCACCCCGGGCGAGGGGAACAGGATTGGTTCTCACTCCTAGGCTTCTGCTGGGTTCCGTGGCTGTAGAGCACCGAAGCCAGGAGGCCAGCCTTCTGCCCCAAGGGTACAGCCTCGAGTGGCTCAGGGATCCCAACACAGCTGCAGTGTTCTAGCTTCCCGGGATCTGGGTATCAGGGAGCTGCCAGGTAGGAGTGGAGAGCACAGTTATATCCGAACAGCCACACAGCTGGCTGGCTGGAGAGGATTAAACTTAATTTGCTGCAGATCAGAGGGATTTCCAGCCTCCCCTGTCCCTTTCCCATTGATTATTTCCCTTCGATGTTGAAAGGGGAAGTTGGGCTTGGCTAATGGGGCTCCCTCTGTGCCCAGGCAGGTGGCGTCCCGCACGTGTGTGCTCCTCTGGCCCTCTGCAGCCCTTCCTGCATACGTGGCTGGTGGTTGTTTACAAGTTTCCCATCGGTCTGTGTCCAAGAGGTTGTCTCCTGTCATCGTTGCTAGGGCTGTTGCTATGGCATCTGTCATCCAGGCTGTGTTGTGAGAGAGACCAGGTGGGTGATGTCACGCCCTCTTTGGTATGAAATGTTCTTGCAGCTGGGATGGAGAAAAGCCTTGATGGTGGGGCGCAGGCTGGGTTTATAGACAGGTGGGTTTGATGAGAATGAAGAACTCTTAGGCCAAGGGAGTCCCAGGCACCCTAAAGCTCCTCCTCTCACAAGGGTTAACATAAAGTCAGACCCCTGTCTGAGGGGAGCAGACGCTGTGTCGATGCTGGTGGTGATGTCATCGAGTTTCCGGTCCTGGTGTGGGACACAGAAGCAGCACAGTCACATGTGGCCTGGGGGTAACATCTCCCAGGGACCCCAGCCCTTCAGTGGGCTGTGAGCCTGAGAGCAGGCACGTGGTTGCTGACTGACAGCACGGGTGGTTAAAACTCAGAGTAATCATCATCAAAATACCACTTATTGAGTGCCTTCTGTGTGCCAGCTACTCAGCAAGAATCACCTCTCATCCTCAGAACAGCTCTAGTTGATGAGCATTATTTTCCCATTTTACAGAGGAGGAAATCTAAGTTCAGAAAGATCCAGAAAGTCGCAGAGGGTCACAAAGTTAGGAAGTGGCAAGGGCAGGTTCAAATCCAGCTATGGCGGAGTTCCGTAGCCTGGGTCTCCTCCACCAATGACCATGGCCTTGTAGCAAAGGCCTGCTTATTTGCTCTGAAGCGGTTTTCTATGCAGGCTGCCTACAAACGTCCACAAGAGGCCTCAACAAAGGGCACCTGCTTGTACCGAAGGCAAATGCCCTCCTCCTGTTTTACAGGTGGGGTGACATGTGACTTGCCCAGTGATGTGCAGTGGGGTTGGGCTAGATTAGAAATGACTCCTTGGGCACAACTGAGTCCAAGCCTGAGATGTTCTGGGCCCACAGAGGCCTTTGGGAAGAGCCAATTTCCTGTCCTCCAAGTGTCCTTCCAAGGTGGCGGCCCCTGAGGCCCTGGAGGATGGGCACAGAGTTTTGTTTTCCTTTTTTGCTTGTGGTAAAATACATAAAACATAAAATTCACCATCTTCACCATTTTTAAGTGTGCAGCTCAGCAGTGTTAAAAACATTCACATTGTTGTGCAGCGGATCTCCAGAACTGTTTACCTTGCAAAACTGAAACTCTGTACGCATTAAACAATAATTCCCCATTCCCCCTTCCTTACCCCTGGCAACCACTCTTCTGCTTTCCGTTTCTATGAATTTGACTGCTCTAGGTACCCCATATAAGTGGAATCCTACAGTATTTATCTTTTTTGTTACTGGCTTATTTTACTTGGTATAGTCTCAGGTTTCATCCATGTTGTAGCACGTGTCAGAGTTTCCATCCTTAAGACTGAGTAATATCCCATTCTATGTATACACCACATTTTGTGTATCCATTCATCCCTTGGGTTGACACTTGGGTTTCTTTAACCTTTGGCTATTGTGAATGTTGCAATGAACATGGCTGTACAAATGTCCTTGAGAGATCCTGGTTTCAATTATTTTTTTAAAAATACCCCTAGAAGTGGAATTGTTGAATCATATGGTAATCTGATTTTTAACATTTTGAGGAAGTGCCATATGGTTTTCCGTGGTGGTTGTACCATTTTACATTCCTACCAATAATGCACAAGGGTTCTAATTTCTCCACATTCCTGCCACTTTCCTGTTACTTTCTGTTGTTTTTTTTTTTTTTGATAGTGGCTGTCCTAACGGTGTGAGGTGGTATCTCATTAAGGTTTGCGTTTCCCTAATGAATAGTGATACTGAGCATCTTTTCATGTGCTTATTGGGCACAAGAGTCAGGTTTTTGAAGATCTGTCAACTTCGAACCCTAAACTGTTGAGGCTGCCTCACTCCACTGGTACTTTGGAGTCACAACCAAATATAGTTCTTATTCTGAAGGCATTTGTGGATAAAGACAAGTGGAGCTTGAAGCTGTTCCACAGACAACTACAGTAAGGCCGGATGAAGTACATTTCCCAAGAGAGGGACAGATAATGGATTCTGCAGTTCTTGGAGCAGGAGGAAGATGTGCATTTGACATGACCCTGGGCTCCCCTAAGAGGGGGCGAGAGTAATCCCCCAAGCAAAGAGCTACCACCTTTCTGGGTCACCCCCAGGGATGTGTCTCCTGGAGTCCTGTTCTAGGGGAGGATGGACGAAGTGACAGAAGGCACTTCCAGCCGCTGAGCTTGGATTAAGGAGACAGCTCTCCCTCTGGCTGTACCCATGTGTTTCAGCCCTCTGCCAGGTCTCCCTGCCAGTTTGGGGCTGGCAGAACTTCTTCCTCTACCCTGTCCTGGTGCTAATGGGGCCAGGCGCTCAGGCTGGGCTGGTGAGCCCTGGGGAGGGCTGTTTGGGTGCATTTGATTCTGTAACCAGGTGTCTCTCCAGGTACTCAGGAGAGTACTCAGTACCTGAGTACTCAGGTACTCAGCCTCTCTCTGAGCTGGGACAGGTGCCTGGGGCCACCCTGTGCGAGTTTTTAGTACCCAGCCCTGGTGTGACCAGGGTGTTGGACCTTAAGCTCCAGGGTAAGCAAATCAAATTTAGGAGGCTTTTTTTTTTTTTTTTTTTTTGCGGTACGCGGGCCTCTCACTGTTGTGGCCTCTCCCGTTGTGGAGCACAGGCTCCGGATGCGCAGGCTCAGAGGCCATGGCTCACGGACCCAGCCGCTCCACGGCATGTGGGATCTTCCTGGACCGGGGCACGAACCCGTGTCCCCTGCATTGGCAGGTGGACTCTCAACCACTGTGCCACCAGGGAAGCCCTAGGAGGCTTTTTTGTTATGCCAGCAGTTTGTTTCTCTGGGATTGGGGATCAGCCCCAAGTGACCTAGAACACAGCAGCCTGCCCCCGCCCGTCATTTGATCATGGATTAAATGGGAGTCCTGTGGGGTAGGACCACCAGCATCCCTGAGCAGACGTGGCACAGGCACCCGCTTCACATACATTTCCTTACTCAAGTCCCACAACCTAATTAGGGCTGGGGTTTGTTTCCTCCCTGTGCTGCACGGCTTGTGGGATCTCAGTTCCCCGACCAGGGATGGAACCTGGCCCTGGCAGTGAAAGCCCAGAATCCTAACCACTAGGCCACCAAGGACCTCCCTCCTCTACTTTCTGATGGGAAGGCATAGAGGAGGGGTTAAGAGCAAAGACCCTTTGCGTGAATATTTGCATTTTTATTTTATTTATTCTTGGCATATGTCACACTTTCTGGTTCAGTATTCAAAAGGTACAGCGAAAAGTTGTCTTCCCAGCTGCCAGCTCCCTTCCCCTGAGGCAATCGATGGCAAGTTTCTTACCAGAAGTGGTCCACCTTGCATTGAGTTTACAAAATGCCTCTGTGCAGTCTGTTGCTAGCATTAGAGCTGAAATTTCCCGATCTCTCATTCTACAGTTCCTTAGGCCTCGTTTCTTCCCCTCTCTCATCCCTGCATTAGCCTAACTCTGCTGAGAGCTGCCTTTTGACCCTCTGAGTTTCTCTCCCAGTAGCTCCCTCCCAGCCAGCACTGAGCGCTGCTGGGGGAGTGGGGAGGGGTGAGGAAATGACGGTGTCGAGCAGGGTGAATACGTGCACAGGGCGGAATAGCACCTCAAAGAGGGAGGGGGGAATGAGGACCAGAAGAAGCTGCGAGGGGCCTGCGTTTACCCTGCAGCCGGGCCTGCTGCTCTGGCCCATCCCTGGTGACAGCTGCTCTCCTTCCCGACCCCCGAGCGTGATGCTCCGTTTGAATTTCGGTTTGTCAGGGAAGCTGTGAACAAACTGGGATGTTTTCCCTCTGATAAACTGCCATCGCTGAACTTCAGAATTGCTTCCTGAGCCTAAATGCTGGGTGAGGGAGGAAACCGGCACAGGGCTGGGGAAAAGAGAGGCTCAGAAAGCCCTCTGCTCCCCACCCCGTCCCTGAGCCCCTGCTGTGCGCCAGGAGCTGCTCTGGACACCAGACCGTGAAGCTGAGCCCTGGGAGACCCCCCTTAAGGAGCTCACCTCCTCGTGGATGGGCAGACCTGTGCCCAGCTGGTTATGAGGATGGGATGGCAAGTCTCTTCAAACTGGGATCCCACGGAAGTCGTGCTGGGGAAGCTGGTCTTACCTGGGAAGGATGCAGAGTGTTCACTGGGGGCTCATTTTCTGTCTTGATTCTCTCTGGCTTCATATTTTCCTGGCTCAGGGAGATCCTGGATCTAGTTACTTTTCCTTCTAGAAACAGTGTAGCATGGTGGTTCTACTGGGTTGAATAAAGTCCTAAAAGTCATGTCCACCTGGAAGCTCAGAATGGGACCTTACTTGGTCTTTGCAGGTATAATTAGTTAAGATGAGGTCATCCTGGATTAGACTGAACCCTAAATCCAAAGACTGGTGTCCTTACAGGGGACTATACTCAATATCTTGTAATCACCTATAATGGAAAAGAATCTGAAAAAGAATATATATATATATATATATATATATATATATTTGAATCACTTTGCTGTACACTTGAAACTAACGCAACATTGTAAATTAACTATACTTCAATTAAAAAAAATAATAAGGGCTTCCCTGGTAGCGCAGTGGTTGAGAGTCCGCCTGCCAATGCAGGGGACATGAGTTCGTGCCCCGGTCCAAGAAGATCCCACATGCCGCGGAGCGGCTGGGTCCGTGAGCCATGGCCGCTGAGCCTGCGCCTCCGGAGCCTGTGCTCCACAACGGGAGAGGCCACAACAGTGAGAGGCCCACGTACCGCAAAAAAAAAAAATAAATAAATAAAGAGTGAAAGGAGAAAAACTATATTAAAAAAAAAAAAAAGGCCACGTGAAGACCCAGACACACACAGAGGGAGGAAGGCATGTGAGGATGGAGCCAAGATTGAAGGGATGTAGTGAGAAGCCAGGGAACGTTAAGGATTGCTAGCAACAATCAGAAGTTAGAAGAGACCAGGAAGGATTGGTCCCTAGAGCCGTCAGAGAGAGCACAGGCCCTACAGACACCTTGGTTTCAGACGTCTAGCCTCCAGAACTGTAAAAGAATTATTTTCTGCTGTTATAAGCCATTCAGTTGGCAATACTTTGTTGTGAGAGCCCTAGGATACTATACAGTGGCTAAAAGCATGGATGCCCAGGCCATATCACCTCAGTTCAAACCCTGATTAAGCTGTGTGACCTTAGGCAAGTTACCTGGCCCCTCCCTCTGTGCCTCAGTTTCTTCTCGTAAAATGGAGATAGTAGTAGTGTTTATCTCATAAGGTGTGTGGGGTGACAATAAGTTAGTGACTACCAAGCATTTAAAATAGTGTCTGGCAGAGAGTAAGCCTCATGTGCAGGCAATGATTATTTGAAATCCACCTACACATCTGCTTCTGAACCACAGAGCTCTCTTCACATCCCAGATGATGCCGAACTGCCTCGTCTGTCTGCCTGGACTTTGCAGTGTCAACTGCTGCGAGAGAAGGGCCAGGACAAACTTGAAAGGACCTCAAGTGTGTGTGTGGGCAGCTTGTCCTTGTCCCTCCCTGTTTCATTCTAGGTTTCTTTATGTGTCAAACAGGAAAACAGGAATGATGCTCTGACTTTAGAACCTTGTGGGGATTGTGTGAAGTGAGATTTACTCCCCCAGGTCGTAGGTGATCAGTAAATGTTCCTTGCTCTTCCCTGTATGTCAGAGGAGGAGCCATGCAAGAAAGCCAGTCCAGCTTATCTCTGGCCGACAGGGAAAAGGCATATTTTTACTACAGTGTAAACCTGGGGCAAACAGGTGCCCAGGGCAGGCCTCCTCCTGGCCCTGCAGAGGCTGGCCACGTGCATCTCTGTGTGTGTGTGTGTGTGTGTGTGTGTGTGTGTGTGTGCGCGCGCGGGGGAGATGCTTCTGACCCAGGACAGGGTGAGGATGGAGTGGCGCCCCACCCACTCCAGGGGCCCTGACATCTGCCCTTCAGGCACCGCTCTCAGCCCAAATATTTGGAGGTTTGCCTGCTGAGTTTCTTCTTGGCCCACAGCAGCCATGGGAGTGCTGACTCTAGAGGGCCTGGTGTGTGTGTGTGTGTGTGTGTGTGTGTGTGTGTGTGTGTGTGTGTGTGTATGAGATGTAGTAACCAAAAATAGCTTTGATGAAGCTTGGACCAGGTTGGGAAAGAGGGAAGAGGTGGGAGAGGGTAGAGTCGGGGGCAGCCAAGCACAGGTCTCAGTAGTAACCATTGTTGGGGGGAATGGGGGTTCATTGACATAGAAGCTTCTCATAAACCCGTACCTGAATGACTGCTTTCCCTCTTGCTTGTCTCATGTCTAAGTTTAAGGTGTTCGTTGTAACCAGCTGCATAAAATATCTGCATCACAGGCACATGTTAAAGAATCCATGTGTTAAAGAGACGTGTGCTGAAGAAACCAACTGTTAGAGAGAGATTTTCATGGATGCTTCAAGGGTTATTTCTTTGGGCTGCTTCACGTTTGATTCATGTATTAAATTGTGCATTTAGAAAGCAATGTGTCTGGGCTGTATTTTCTTAGCCTTATCCTGCAAAATTGGCTTTACTGAATTACAGTTGAAATGTGGTCACGATCCATATAGAGTTGATTAAAAAGAAAAAAACAAAACCACTCATTTGAAGAACATTTCTGTCTCTTGCAGAAATATATAGAATCTGTTTTCTACAATGTCACAATCTTTTATACAAGGATCCGGATTACGGATGCCTTTCTGGATTTAATGTCAGGGAAAAAATGTTTATCTCTACAAATGACTTTTGGTAACTTGATTTGTTTTCCTTTTCACTTTAGCTGCCAGGAAACCCATGGCAAAATTTAGTGCTTGATCGTGGGAATTAGCTCATCTTGGATTCCTGTTAACATACACTCCTTTGTTCCCTTTTAAGTGTATGTTTTGCTTATGTACCAGATTTGCTATTTCATATTATATCTACATTATATGGTCCCTCAAATCCTTTGAAAGTTAAATGGAATTCTGGTGTATATACCCAAAAGACTTGAAAATAGATATTCAAACAAACACTTAAACATGAATGTTCATAGCAGCACAGTTTTAAATAGCCAAAAGGTGGAAACAACCCAAATGTCCATTGACTGACTGATAAAGGGATAAACAAAATGTGGTACATCTCTACAAGGGAATGTCATTTAGCCACAGAAATAGAATGAATTTCTAATACAGGCTACAACATGGATGAACCTCAGAAACATTACGCTAAGTGAAATAAGCCAGATACAAACATCATCATATTGTATGATCACTTTTATATGAAATTTCCAGAATACATAAGTCCATAGATACAGAAAAGAGAAAGGTAGTTGCCAGGGAGTGGGGAGAGGGGAGAACGGGAATGACTGCTTACGGGTACAGGGTCTCTTTTTGGGGTGATGAAAATGTTTCGGAAGTAGATAGGAGCAGTGCTTGCATGACATTATGAATGTACTAAATGTCGCAAAATTATATACTTTAAAATGGTTAATTTTATGTTATGCAAATTTTTTTTCAATAAAGAAAGAGAAAATATTGCGTTGAAATTTTAAAAAATGAGTGGAGTGTAGAAATCCAATTGGAATCCAAGTGAAGTGTTGGAGATCTGGATGGAACATCTATCTGATTGCTCTGGGTCGCGGGCAGGGCATGTCCCCCTCATTCACTGCTCCAAGTCTCCTCCAAAGCTGTGTCCTTTGCAGATGGCACCTGCCCCTGGTGCCCGGTCTTTGGTTAAAGGCATGGTAATGGTTGTACTCATTGCTGCAATCTCAGGATGAGCTTTCACGGCCATTTGCAAACAAATAAGCCAGAAGACTTTGGTGAGATTGGCTGTGGTGAGGGCAGGCCTGGGCTTTCTCCTTGAACTTGAAAGAGATGCAGTTAGGGGAATTTCTAAATAAAACCAGAGGCAAGTGTCTCTGGGTCTCGGTGACCTTCTGGGCCTGAGCAGGACCCGGCAGCGCCCCCTTCAGGGGCACCAGAAGAGTTACTGCTGCTCTGAGCTTTCCCTCTGGCCAGTTTGTTCCGTTCCAAGCCATCATGGTGCAAAGCCAAGAAGGGAATTTAGGGATCACAGAGCAATAACTGCTTGAGATACAGAACATTCTGCAGTGTCCCCTTACTTCTTTTTTTTTTTTTAAGATTTTTTTTTTTTTGATGTAGACCATTTTTGAAGTCTTCATTGAATTTGTTACAATATTGCTTCTGTTTTATGTTTTGTTTTTTTGGCTGCAAGACATGTGGGATCTTAGCTCCCTGACCAGGGATCGAACCCGCACCCCCTGCATTGGAAGGCAAAGTCTTAGCCACTGGACTGCCAGGGAAGTCCCCCCCTTACTTCTTTCAAAACTTGAGGGTGGGGCAGTTTGGGGTTTCATTTGGAGAATTTCTTCCATCTTCAGGATTCTACGAAGAAGACAGGGCAGGCCATGCTTCCGCTTTGGAACCAGTTCCCTCTTGGAATTGCTTCTCTACTGTTGCTCCCAGGTGGTCTGCACAGTTCGGTGGGTCTGAGGCTACCTCACCTTGACAGGCCGTCCCTGTTCTAGGAGAAGAACTCTCTCTTCCTAGGTGTGGCCTCCCTTTAATCCCTCTTTCTTAACTTTTTCTGAGAGCAGTGCTTCCCAAACATTTGTGCACCATTGCACACTGAGAAACTGATCATATTTGCTAGCAGCATGGGGATAAATGGGGAGGGTGTTTGCAGCTAGTGGTAGTCGGAGTCTCCCCAGCCCCTGTGTGGACAGTGTCTTCAGGACGTTGGCTGGGGAGCTGAGCTCCAGGCCAAGATGGAGTTTTAAGTGCAGGGAGAAGGGATGGGGGGGTGGGTATCCTCAGCCTGCTTTGGCCAGAGGGCCAGAATGAATCTGTCATTTCCCTGTAAGTGCTCAGATCCATTCCCTGCTCTTCAGGGCCTCACCCGTGACAGCTACATCTCCCAGCCTCCTTTGCCAGCTGGCTCTTGGCTGGATTTGGCTAGTGGGAGGCACTGATTGAGCTGGGGGGGAGGGGGAAGGCCGGCACGCCCCCCCCCCCCCCCCACAGGGTATCATCTTTGCATCTTTGGCAATGATTGCCTCTCTTAGTAGTTCCGGCTCCTGCTGGGCGATCCCCACTGCTGCCAGCTCCCACCAGCCGGCTCTGACCCTGGGCTTCATGACACCACCTCCTCCTTTCATCCCTTCAGCCTGTGGGCTTCCTGCTGTTGCTGTCTCTGGGTTGCACTGTGGTTCCCTCTTTGGTTTTTCAGCCACTTTAACATGTCACTAGTTTTTCCATGAACTTTCCTTTATCAAGCAGAAGGTGTGGACTCTGTTCTCCTGATTGGACTCTGGCTTAAACAGCATCCTGGGTGCTCCCGGCGGCCTTCTAAATAGCACCAGCCAGTAACAGAGAACATGCATTGGATTGACCTTGTACTTTGGGCTACACCTTCCTCAGGTACCTGGGGCAGCAGTAGGCAGCTGGCCCAGAATACAGGACCCTGGGTCCTGGCCACACATCATCCCCTTGTGACCAAGAATGGGGAAGAACAGAAGTTTGGGACAGCTGCTTCCCTTGTCTGCCTAGAAAACTCCTATTCAGGCTTTAAGGTCCAAATATCACTGCCTCTTGATCTCTGCCTTTTTTTTTCCCCCCTCTAATTTCCCCTAGACTGGATCAGTTGCTTCTTCATCTGTTATTCTCAACACAGCTTAGCTGAATAAGCCTTTTATTACTTTTTCCATTAGAGTCATGAGTGGACCTGTTTCCCTCATTAGTGGACACAGTCACTGAAGGCGGGGACCTGGCTTGCTCAATTCTTTGTGCCAGTGTCCCACTCAGTGCACGATGCCTGGCTCGGAGCAGGCAATGACACAGTTTTCCTGAATTCAGTGGGACCCTAAGCAGGCTTCATATTAGGATCACCTGGGAAGCTTCAAAAAATTCAAATGTCCAGGCTCTACCCTAGACCAGTGATGTCAGAATCTCTGAAGGGGGGGCCCAGGCACTGGCATTTTAAAAGGCTCCCTGGGTAATTTTAATGTGCAGCCAGTGTTGCTAGCCGTTGGTTTAACTACTTCAATTTATCACTTGCTGTTTGTTAATGATTTCTACCATTAAACCCGGGTCCTCTTACAAAGTAATCCAACCTAACAAATCTTTTTGAGTGCCTGCCTTGGGCCAAGCTTTGTGTAGACAGATTCCTGCTACTCAAATTACTTTCTGTGGACCACCAACATCTGCATCACCAGAGCTGGTTAGAAATGCAGATTCTTGGGCCCCACCCCCAACCTGCTGAGTCAGAACCTGCCTTTTCCCCAGCTCCCCAACTGGCTTGAATGCATGTTACAGTCTGAGAAGCAGTGATGCAGGTATCACACAAACGTCAAATTTCTTGCTCACCGTGCATTGCGCTTCCTTTCTTATCCACCCTGTTTTGCTTCCCTTTACAAGGGTATCATCTTACATTTCTTTCTCCAGCTCAGATGGCACGTCCCAAGGAAATGGAGACCAGGCAGGAGTTAGATGAAGTGGTGGATCCCCCGAGTGTGGAGGGGAGACGAGGAATGGGTGGTCTTTGGGAGATGGAAGCCTTTCAGGGCACACTGGGCACCAGTGTTTGGGAGGCCTCCGGATAGGCTGTTTGGAAAGAAAGACTCCCATTTCTGACATTGCCATTTCCTTGGGAATGATCCAGGAGTGCTGGAGGGATGCTCTGGCTGTGCCGGATGGAGGACTGCAGTAGATCCGATTGCTAGGGAGTGGATTGGCATTGATGCAAATAAAGCAGCCTTGCTTGCCTCGTGCTTTTGGGGTCCAAGCACAGTAGGGAGTTTCTGGAGGTTGGCTTATCGAGATCCGCAGGGTTACCTGTTGTTCAGGTTCAGATGGAACACAATGATCTGTGTCCACAGGAGTGGTGACTTTTTTTTTTTTTAAAGAAGATGTTGGGGGTAGGAGTTTATTTATTTATTTTTGCTGTGTTGGGTCTTTGTTTCTGTGCGAGGGCTTTCTCTAGTTGTGGCAAGCGGGGGCCACTCTTCATCGTGGTGCACGGGCCCCTCACTATCGCGGCCTCTCTTGTTGCAGAGCACAGACTCCAGACACGCAGACTCAGTAGTTGTGGCTCACGGGCTCCAGACGCGCAGGCTCAGCGTGGCTCATGGGCCTAGTTGCTCCGCGGCGTGTGGGGTCTTCCCAGACCAGGTCTCGAACCCGTGTCCCCTGCATTGGCAGGCAAATTCTTAACCACTGCGCCACCAGGGAAGCCCAGGAGTGGTGACTTTTAAAGGTAACCTGGAGCAGGCAGGACTCTTCGCATATCCGACTACATCTCTGCTGTCTCCCCAGAGCCTGGTGCCTCTGGCCACAGTGTGCATTCAGGCCAGATTGGAGGGTAATGCTGATGGCGGGGCCAGGAAGCTGGGAGGGACAGTGACTTGTCTGGGAGGGCAGTCTTGGCTGGGAAGCTGCCTCTTCTGCCTCTGCGCTATTGCACAGTTGGTGCTGGGATTAGGTCATGGCGATAACACATAACATGCTTCATTCAGAAGGACCGCTGTGTGTATCTTGTCTTGAGCTCTTCAGATACGTTTAAGAGATGCTCCGAGAGAAACCAGGATTCATTTGAGAAATGATGTAGTACAAGGTGTGGTTGGACTGTGGGCAGGAAGACAGAAAGTTGGGGTGAAGGGCATCTTGCACGAGGCCTCGTTGTCACAACCGGCCCAGCAGTGAAAAATGGCTGCACCGCCCAGCTCACAGGACACAGCATCACTCCGGGGACGGGTGCTTGGGTCGTCCCTCCAGGGAGCTGAGGCCACTGTCCCAGCAATCACCCTCCTGTAAAACTATCCCGTGTGGGTCAAGCAACTTGGCAAATTTCGTTGAGCAGGCCTCGATGGACCCACAGTCGAGTAGGGGAGATACACGAAACCAGTGAGTACGGGATGAACTATAAGTGCTCTGAAGAGGAGCATAGGTTTCTGTGATAATGTAGGTCTGGGGGGCCTAGCCTAGTCCTGGGGGTCTGGAAAGGCTTCTCTGAGGAAGTGCGTGTCCCCTGAAACTTGAAGGAGCTGGCCAGGTAGGGAGGGGTGTGGAAGGCTCGGCTCCCAGGCGGGGGGACTAGTACACAGTCATGAAGGCCCTGGGCAGGAGGGCCCTGTGGCTGCAGGGCAGGGGTGAGGTGAAGCCTGGAGAGAGGGGCTGAGAGACGGGCAAGGTCCAGCCCCACAGTGCTTGGCCATGTTAAGGAGTCTGGGCCTATCCTCAGATCCTGGGGCCCCCATTGAAGAGTTTTGCTAGTGTGCTTCCAGACCATCTCCAGCCGCTGTGGCGGATGGATGAGAAAGGGGCCAAGCAGGTCCTGGAACACAAGGAAGGCAGCCATTGCAGCTGGAACACCTTCTTTAAGCCGTCTCTTCCCACGGTGCCTTCCGGTCTCACGGGTGAGGGCAAGACCCAGCCTCTAGACTCCTCATGGGAGGCCCTAGGCACGCGGTGGGGTGGAGGCCTGGGCAGGCTCAGCTATGGTAGGTCAGGGTCCTGGGGGACATCTATACAGCCTGCGTACCCTCCCATCCCCAAACTATCCAGGATCCATCTCTTGCAGTCAGGATCACTCTTATATTTATTCAAGGCCTGGAGAAAGAGGAGGGATCAAATGGGAGTGAGAGGGCTGAGCCTGGGACCACCAGTTCAGGGGCTTAGGGTGGCCATTGCTCAGTAGGGCTGTGTGTGGCTGAGTCACATATTGGGGCTCTGGGAATCAAGGGCTCTGGCTGGATACATTTCCTGGATCCCTAGGAAGACTGCCAGAGCTCATGTCTGTGGAAGTTCATAGCCTCCTATCTTTGGTAGATCCGATAATAAGTGTGAGTCCAAGCACGCATCAACGCCTTGCTGGACTCTCAGTCCCCGTGGAAGTTTGGACGAGTGCTTGCAGGAGAGTCCCCAAAGGCCTCACTGACAAGGGGGCTGGGTCCGAGAGCCCAGATCCACATCAGCCAATCTGGACACAAGACATGTCTCACTGTTGCCCACGTGCTTCCCGGGGCCAGAGAGGTCTGTGCCTGCCCCTATTTCTCACCTCACAGGGACGCTAAGTCATCAAAACTCCAGCTGAAACATGTCTCAGAACCTGAATCAAAATCTGTTGTCTTTCCACCCTGTACAGAACCACATGCTAAGTCTAGCAGCAGGGGGAGGAAACCCCTCTTAATGAATGTTCCATGTCATCCCTGAATTGCTTTCTCCTTTCCCTCAGATTTCACAGTGCTCCTGAAGAACGCTTGTTTCCCTGTGGGAAAAGCGTGGGTGAGGGGAGATATCACCCAGATTATAAACTTAGTTTTTCATTAACAACGAATCTTAGAAAAGCATAATCTCTGCCATCACCCCCTCCTCTCTTTCCCCCCACTTCCCATCAAAATGGAGCCCAGAGGGGCAAACTGGGTTTGATCCAGCAGGACAGGGGCTGTGTCTCCTGGCCCAGATTGTCCTTCCCTGCTGAGAGGTGACACCTGATGTGTGTGTCAGAGCCAGGGACTGTGCCCAGCAGGTAGCAGGTCCTCGGTGGATATTTGCTCAGTGCCTGCAGCCTGCTTGTCTTTCTCAGCTTGTGGGTGTGTGCAGGGACAGCACCTGGGCTGTGCGGGTTCCCACCATCACACCTCCATATAATTGATCGGTTCATTCAGCCAGGATTTTTAGGACATCCTATGGTGCAGGCAGGGGGCAGAGAACGGGGCCTCCTTAAGGGGAGATGAGATACACCCACAGAGACCTTCCCCACCAACCGGAATGTGATAAGGCTGGAAAGAGAAGCCCGACCAAGGGTCAGGAGATCAAGGCAAGACTTTGTGGAGGGAGCAGCATTGAAGGATAAGTAGAAATGATCAAAATATGACTTCCTGACCTTCCCATAATGTGTTATGGTTTCATATGGTTTTAGATTTTTTAATATTAGTCCTCGTAATAACTGTGAAACAGGCAGGACATATTTTTAGCAAGGAGATGTGGGGAGGGTAGACCAGAGAGAGGGGGAGTACAAGGAACTGTGGGAGGACCACGTTGACTGGGTTGCTGAAAGGACAATAGAACGTCGGGAATAAGAGCAGCTGCTTCAGAATCCAGCCAATGACAGCTCACATCTGCTTCACATTTATTAGCTGCAGGACATTTGGGAAGGTCACCGAACCTCTGGGAGCCTCATTGCCTTTGTTTATGAACAAGAATGATAAAATCATTTTGTTAGGGTGGCTGTGAGATTAAAATGAAGTCTTGGGGGTAAGTGCAAGGCTTGGCACACAGAAAAGACCAGACAATATGGCTCTTTATTGTTTTAAGTGGTTTTTGGGGGTCCGAGTCATGTTGTAGGAAGGACAGCTGGAAAGGCAGATGTGGGTTCTTGTGTCTAGTGGCTGATGGGCAAAAAGATGTCTTAGTTTGGGAACCCCTAGAAGCAGAATGAGAAAAATAGTCAAGGCAAGTAGTTTATTTGGGATACAATCCTAGGAAACCTAAGTGGAGGGGATGGAGAGCTGAGACAGGAGGCCAGAAAGGGTGTGATACCAAGCCAGCAACCACTACGGGATGGCTGGCCTCTAATCCCAGGAGGAAACTCTGGGAGGTGGTGTAGAGGACAGGCCTCGGTGTTATCCTACCTGAAGGAGAGGCAGGCGAGGGATCTGGGCTCTTTGCCCACTGTCACCCCTAGGAGGGTGCTTCTGGGGTGCTCAGTCCCCCAGACACTTGGCCTGCCCTGGAGAAAACTCTCAGGCAGAGATGCAGTTGCTGGCAGCTGGGACTCAGCCAGCAGCATGAAGTGGGACGGTCCCAGGGACATCAGGGGGCACAGGACACGTAGTGTAGTGTTTGCTCTGGAAGGATTGCAGTGTCTTATCCAGCCCGTTCCTGACCATATTTTTCCTGCTAGCTATTTCCATGCGTGTTTCCTAGTCTCTCATCTTTAAGTCTGTGGTCTTGAGCCTTGGCTGTTCTAGGCTTCCACCTCTGAGCTGAAACCAGGCCCATGCTACCTGCCCAGCCTCTTGGAGACACAGGTTACCTCCTGCAGTTGGTAGGCACGCTGCAGACGGGGATGCTTTCCCTGGCAGCATCCTCCTCTCCAAGAAACATGCTGTTGTGAGAAGGGGGGCTGGACCAGTGATGGAGAGGTGGCCCCTGGAGGAATTCTAGGGCAGGGTCAGGTCTGGGGCCCCAGCTGGCCACACCCTGAAGATGAGCTTGGATGGATCTCTTAGCAAAAAGGGTATGTTTAGCTATCTGCGCCCCGCCCCCCTCCCCCCCACCCCCACCCCCACCCCCCCACCCCCCTCCCACCCCCCCCACCCCATGACAGTCCAGAGGAGCCTGCTGAGTGCGTGCGGCCTTTCGGAAACACTAACTCACTCTCTGGGTTCTCTGAGGCTTCTGCTTTAGAGAATGGGGCATTCTGTCCGTCACCGCCAAGTATGATTTCAGACTGCACACATCGGCTGGCTGGGAGACGAGATGAATGACTAAAGGGAGAGGAAGCCAATGAACTGGGGGCGGGGTGGGTTTTCGACGGAAGTGAGGTGGGGAGAAGCTGGCAAAGCTGCCGAGAGGCAGGCTGGTGGTGGAGAGAAGCTTCCCCCGCCTCCCACCCGGGGTGAGATTAATTAGGAGAGGACCTGGAAGGCGAGAAATGGAGACTTGGAGGGGAGCTCCTGCAGGTTTGGGGCAGTGGTAGTCACCTGGAGAAAAGCCATTAAGGGGTGTTTGGGAATGCTAATCTGTGGACCCCTGACGCTCTTTGAATGCAGATAGATTTGCAAATTTCGACCCTAGTGTGATCTCTTTTCAGGAATATAGACCTCTTGGAAATGTGTTATCTTTTACAAAGAAAAGAAGGAAAGAGGGAATAGAAGAGGTCAGAATAATTCAGAGCCCCTCTCACATTTCTTTCGTAAAGCTGCTGTCCCTAAGAAGAGCTTGGTGTGCCCTATGCAAATGTTTATCCCAGGGAAATCTCTCAGGACTAGATCCAATGGACTGGGCCCTCTTTAGCAAACAGGCAGTTTCCATTAAGAAAAAGCCCAGCCTCTTGGTGTCCTGTCCTAATGTTCTGAAGGGTTGGGGCCCCCAGGCACCATCAGGCAATGGCAAACATCTCACAAATTTAAGCACTGGGCCTAGCAGACTCAGCGCCATCTCCACCTTGGTGGGCCGGCCAAAGCCACCCATGAGTCCAGATGGTGTGAATCGGGAGTGTTTGTTTGCCTTGGGCTCATTTGCACCTTAACCCCTCCGCACACACATAGCCTCTAGGAAGTACCCAGAAGTGAGAGTCTGGTGTCACACAGTTTCCTTGAGGGTCTGATCTGAGTCCTAAACAGTTTTTCCCCTTCAGGAAATGCACGGGCAAGTGCTGTGCTGGCCTGGGACTTGCATTCTTGAGTTGCACGTGGTGGTTGTGAGGCTTGAGTGGCCCTACCATACCCTCACACACCCAGGGACAGGGCCCTGGGATCCATTGGTGGTAGATGCGGCTACTGGGCATTTCAAATTCCCAGTGCCATGCTGGTGAAGGAAAGGAAGGAAGCTAGGGACAGGGGAGTTCAGGTTTAAGGGAAACTGACACAGCTGTCGGACTGGTCCCCAGAGTATAGCCAGCATTCCCTTTCCAACCTGTCATGGCGGAGTAGGGTATGAGGGCCTTGGGTCTGATCTGGGCTGGTGTGGCTGATCGTGGGCTCTAATATGGGGCGTCTGGGCAGCAAAGCTATTGGTAACAGGAACCGATAATGCTGCGATTCCAAGGGGTCAGACAGGAGTCCACGCGATTTGAAATCGGTCCCATGAGCCATTAGCAAGGTGGTGATGAGAAATCGTGAAACCTGGGCCCATCTGCTGGGAAAAGGAGGCTGATGTGTCCTTTCTGGGTCGTTAGGGCCCAGCTGAGTGGCTAGAATTTGGGCAGGACCCCCAGCATCTCACTGAAGCAACAACCAGGACCTGGGAAGAGCTTCTGTCCTGTTGATGAGACACGGTGAGCACGAGGCGGCGACCACGGCTTGGTGCCACAGGAGGCCTCTTGGGGTACCGCAGATGCTGGGCGGAGGCAGCTGGTGCGTAGTGGGTCCTTTATAAATGAATGCCTGCAGTGGAGTTCCAGCCCCGCCTGTGCTGAGGTTCGGCTCTGCCGGACCAGCCTGAGAAGAGCCCGCAGGGTAAAGGTGCTCCAGGCAGCTGGAGACATCAAGTCCTTCCTCGTGGTGAGAGTAGCTGGGCACGGTCCAGCCCAGCAGCAGAGGCTCTGGTCAGTGCTCAGTCATGCTGTCAGCTTACTCACTGTCACCCTCCATCCCGACAGCCATGGGCTCTGTGTTCCTTTCTCCTTGTGCGTGGCTTAAGAAGAGAGCTCAAGCTCTCTTGGAGTGTGCCGGGAATATCCCGTGTCTGTTGTCTCTAGCTCCCGCCCCAGCTTGTAGACGTCCCTTTTCCCGTACTCACTGGGCATCGCCGCTACTTTCTGTCCTGTGCCATTTCTCCTGGAAGGGGGAGCCGGGCCATCCCGCGGCTGAACTCCAGTTGGGGAGCCTGCAGTGCAGTTCCACATTGCCAAGGCCCTTGGTGTCCTGAGCAAACCCCGCTGTCAGCAGCCTGGAAAGGAGGAATGCCTGCAGGGGCGGGGCCATAGGCTGGCTTCCCAAGAAGGTTCCCCCAGGTGTTGGAGCTGGAGGCTGAGGCACCACCTTGACCTTGGGGTTTCTATACCTCCGATGAGAGGGTTAGTCTCCAGGGAGTGTGCGTGACCAGGCTCCCTAACAGAACACCACCGGTGTCTTTGTGGCATTCAGTTTTCCTGTCCTACCGGGGACTCCCAGATGGTGCTCTCGCCCCAGGGTGAAGCTGACAGCACAGGAAAGGAGAGCTCCTGCCGCATCCATGCCATGTTTATTGAGGGCGTTTTGGAGCTGGGCGCCCGACTTGGTGCTGGGGATGCTGAGATAAAAAACACAGTCCCTGCCCCCAAGGATCTCAAAGTCTTATGGGGAGACAGGGGTGTCACAGGGTACAAGACAACATGGTGAGTGTCCTGTGAGAAGCACAGCTTGTGCGTGGAGCTGATACTCTGTCAGCACATGCCAGCTAAGGTCTGGAGGTTGTTAAAATGGTGAAGTGCCTCCATGGCAGTGGTTAAATACCTGCGTCCTGAGCTCCCTTAGTGATCACACCTGATTCTCCAGCCACCCTGGCCCCTCCGGGATCCAGGAGCTAAGTAAGCATCAGTACCGGGCTTAGGAGGAGACCCTCGGGGCCCTGATGCAGCCCTTTGGCTGGAGTGCTTTTTGGTCGGAGTTTGTGCTCTACTAGGTGTCACCTATCTTGAGTATCAACCATGGTTCTGGGATGGACAGCATAGCCAAGTCGCTCAGGACCTGGAAGGGTAGGACCAGGAATGGTTCCCAGAAGGAGGGTCCGTCTGAGCTGAGGTTTGAAGGAGGAGGTCTGAGGAGCATGGGTCAGCAACATCTGTCCTCGGCCCCACGTTTTGTGCTTTTCTGACCCTTGACATTGGACCCCAGCCCTGCCCCACACCCTAGGCAGCTCTTCTCTACCACAGGTTGGAGCTCCCCTGGTCCCAGTTTCAAGGAGAAGCTGCTGGGAACCTCTGTGGGCTCTGACCACTTGGAGCACAGAGCCAGCACAGGGCCAGAGGAGGGCGACCAAAATAAAGACTGCAGCGGACTTTGTTGTCAAGGAATTTATGCGCCCCTGAGGGAAGCCAGGCAAATGATGCCTCCACGTGCAGGTGAGAGGGTCACACACCTACACCAGCAGCCACGCAGACACAAGTCCCCAGTAACTGGAGGGTG
The DNA here is from genome assembly GCF_963924675.1 of Phocoena phocoena. Lineage (NCBI taxonomy): Eukaryota > Metazoa > Chordata > Mammalia > Artiodactyla > Phocoenidae > Phocoena > Phocoena phocoena. The sequence continues at coordinate 137,536,365 of NC_089220.1, read as the reverse complement.
AGGGGGGGATCACTGATCATTGCAACTGGGTGAGGATGGTTTGACAAAAGCTTAGTGGAGGGAGGAAGATGCGGCATATTGGCACCTGAATAAAGATGTTCAGCTTCACGAACATTCGTTGGGTACCCAGGGGCGGGCTGGCTGGCGGACAGGAACAGTAGCTCAGAGGAAGCAGGAGGGAACGAGTCCCAGCGGCAAGTGCTTTGTTGGGTTGACTTGTAAAGTGCAGCCTGTGTTGTACTAGAAGGCGGGGTGTGTGAGGGGAGAGGTGGGAAAGAGGGTCTCACACGACATGCATGTCACAGCCTCAACCAGTGCGGCTACAAGCACGGTCGCTCTCCTGACCAAGGAGGCCCCAGTTCCTGACCTCAGTGCCTGTACAATCCCGTGACGGCTTGTGAAGGAAAGAACTCACTTCTTTTTCTCTGCTCTCAACACGGTTCTTCACTTCTGGCCATCTAACATGTGATTTCCCCCCATACTAATCAATCCTGTAATTCTCTCTGGTCACTGAGTGAGTGTCCTACGATTCAAAGCAATTCTGACACCGCCTACCTGGAGTGAGCGTCAGATCCCACAGGTGAGGACTTGGTCTCATAAGACTACATCACCCCACTACTTCCGATGCCAGTCACAAGTCCAGGTTGCCACCTGAGCTTCTGACTGACAAGCTATAGATCAGAGGTTCCCAGGACCCCCTCCTTGGGTTTGGTAATTTGCTAGAGTAGCTCACTGAACTCGGGAAAACAGTTTACTTACTGTTTATTATTACCAGTTTATTATAAAAGGATACCATTCAGGAGCAGCCAGGTGGAAGAGATGCAAAGGGCAAGGTATGGATGGGGTCACGGAGGTTCCACGCCCTCTCCAGGTGCGCCACCCTCCCAGCCCCTCCACGTGGTCATGAACCCAGAGGATCCCTGAACCCCACTTAGGATTTCTATGGAGGCTTCATTATGTAGGCATAATTGATTAACTTCTTGGCCTTTGATGATTAATTCAACCTCCAGTCAGGTGGGGCTGAAAGTTCCAACCCTGTAATCACTTGGTTGGGTTCCTTGGCTACCAGCCCCCATCCTGAGGCTCTCCAGGAGCTCCCAGCCAAGGGCCATCTCATTATCATACAGAAAGACACATCACAAAAAGACACAGCACTGGAGATTGCAAGGGTTTTAGGAGCTATGTGTCTGAAAATGGGAGCAGAGACCCAGTATATGTATTTTCTTATGATGTCACATTGCTTTTCTTTTTGGAAGGGACAATCATCATTCTCTGAGCTCTGGCATATTCCAGACAATGTGCTACGTCTTGTACAAACACTATTTTAATTCATCTTTATGATGCCTCCATGAAATTGGCATCACTATCCCTATTTTATAGATGCAGAAATTGAGGCCATGGGAGGTTACCCAGCTAGCCAGTGGCAGGCTGGAGATTCAAGTTCACTGCTGACTCCAAAGCCTATTATTTTTTATTGCACCAAACTGCTTCCAAAAGTCTAGAGAAGAACTAGGGAGGAGAAGGATGGTGAAGCTTGATAGGCTGGCTTCTCTGCTGAGGTGAGCACACCTCCCTCACACAGCCTGACTTTTTATTTTCTGTGACAGAAGCATGAGGGGATATATGGAGGATATATATAGAAGATGAGAGTTACAAAAGCCATTCATACAAGTCCAACTCGCAGTCCCCCCTTCCTCTCAGCTTTGGTTTGGAGTTGAGCTTCAGGGAAACATTTCACCAGTGCAATGGGTTGGACACAACCATTGTGTGGAAATAGAGAAAAAGTTGCTTCTTTCCTCCAAGGATCTGTGACCCTTTGTCCAACCCCTTCTCCTCAGCCACAGCTATCCCTGCAGACTTTAGCTTCCTAAGATGTTTCAGTTTGGCGTGAGAAGCATTTGTTAGCCATTGGAGGGTCTTGAGCCTTTAAGGGACAGGTTCAGTGTCATCATTGGGAGAGTAGAGCCTAGAACAGGCTGGAAGCTGAAAGGTCTGCTACGAGGTTGTTGTATCCATCTGGACATGAGGCTCTCTCAGGTAGGGGCTGTGGACATAAAAAGATGAGGGGAGCTACTAGAAATATCAGCAGAGGAGGGATTAGTAGGACTTGAATCTGAAAAGGAGTGAGAGAGAGAGATATCAAAAGTCTTCTTGGATAGATATGGTTAATAGATGGCATTTATGTTGCCCTTCTGTATCCTGTGCCCTTCTGTATCCTGTGCCCAGGGCAGACATCACTAATCAATCACAGTTCTTTTTTGGGCTCAACCACAGACTCCTTCTAAACACAGCAATCTGTGTTAACTCTCACTAACCCACTGGTATTGCACATAAGTTGAAATCTACTCAATCTCTGCTCTAATGTTTCAAGTCAGGAGGACTCAGCAGAAGTAGTTTGGGAGAATTCAGGAGGTAAGAGTAAGCTGTTCTGTCTATGTTTTTGTTCTTAGGTGTCCAGGGGAATGCGTATTGTGAGAACAGGAAGACAGGACAGTGGAGAGGTTAGGCATTAAGGGTAGAGCTGTAGAGCTGGAATTCATCTCTAATTAGGCAGTAATTGAAGTCATGTGAATGGAGGGATGTCTTCCAACAGAGTGAGTAGATGGGGAAGAGAACAGAGAGCTTATTGCCAGAGGATAGGAAACTGCTCACGATGCTGAAGCAAGAAAGTGAAAAAAGTTAACAAGAGAAAAAACTGTATCTCTCCAGCCCCCAAAGTGGAATCCTTTGGAAACTTAAGGAACTGAAGTGCTGGTTTCCTTACAGATTACAAGGGTTAATGCTGTTGACGCCTTCCTTTTAGGTCTTGGATATGAGCCAGTGTTTCTTCCAGCAGTGATGCTTTAAAGGAGCCTCTCTCCCTGCAGTCTCCCACTCCACATCCTGTTTCCGGTCTTGGGCCAGCTCACCCTTCTTCCTTTGTGCCGTGACTTCTCTCTTCTCTGTGGTTTGGTCCCATCCCAGCTTGCCGTGCAGAGGGAAGGCTAGGTACCACACTTGTGATCTTGTCTTCCTGATGGCTACCTTAACTAATCACTCTGAAACCCTTAGGTTCTGGGGATAATTATTCCCGCAAAGTCAAGGACTCCCTTTCCTTCCAGTGACCTGGAATTACCCTCTCGCAACGAAAGCACCCAGAGCTTTGGAGTGACTTCTCCGCATTAACTCTGAGGCCGAGTTGCAGCGAGGAAATCTACCCTTTTAATAGGGGAAAATATTGCCCTCGTAAGTCTTTATGCAACACACTTGAGCCTAATGCTCACTTACCAATTTGCCTTTATAACTTCCATTTTGAGTGAATTAAGTCCTCCGTACGGGTAGTTATTAAAGAAGTGGTAAGTGCTTTATAATTCAGTAAAGGGTAGCCTGGCCATTTCAGATTTTCCTAAGGAAATTGGCCACTCGAAAGGCAGCACTTTCAGGACCGCTGCGGCCAGCTGCTCTTAGGCCCAGAGCTTGCGCTATTAGATTACTTTCAAGCCAGCTGCTCCGGCCTAGAGTAGACTTTCCTTCTCACTCAGACTTTCTCCTCCAAGGCCCATTGGGGAGAAAGGGTCAAAGCTAATGTGTCTCTCCCTGCCTCAGGCTGTTTCTGCTCTTGATCAAAGACCTCCTCTTTCTCTCCTAGTTCAAAGCTGAGATGTCTGGTAGGGACTGGAGGGTTTATGATCAATGTGGTTTGAGTCTCATCTGTAGACAAGAGGGGACTGTCTCCAAGGGCCCACAGGGCTGTGCCTCCCTCCCCTACCTGCCAGGCACAGCTTGCTTCTTTACACCTTTGTCTTTTCAAATAGTTGGAGAAAATGCTGGTCCCATCAAGACCTTGGGAACCATAGCCTTTTCATGACTTGCTGCAAGGTCCCAGGGTTCTGAGGAAGTACAGTCATTTCGTTTAAATCTTCTACCTTGTACTAAGAACTGGGCTGAGTGTTGTGGATACAGTAGTGAACAAGATAGGTTGCCTGCCCTCAGAGAGCTTGCATTCTGTTGGGGGAGAGACACAGTCAACAAGTAAACACACACATGAGGTAATTGTAGATTTTGTCAAATGATATAAAGGATGTACCTAGAGTGACATTTCTCAACCTTGGCGCTACTGACATTCTGGAGGGGATAACTCTTTGTTGTGAGGGGCTGTCTTGTGTTGTAGGATATTTAGTTACATCCTTGGCCCCTACCCACTAGATGAAGTAGCCCCTCCCCAGTCATGACAACCAAAAATGTCCCCAGACATTGCCAAGTGTTCTCTGAGGGCTTAAATCCACCCTGGCTTGAGAACTATTGATCCAGAGGAAGGTGATACAGAATGTCTTTAGTTGGTTGGTCAGGGAAGGCCTCCCTGAGGAGATGACATTGAAGGGGAGTCCAAGTGCTTTTAAGGGCAAAACCAACTGCAAAGGTCCTGAGAGGGGGGAGGGAACTTGATGTTTTGAAGACTAGAAAGAAGACCAGTGGGAGGAAAGCCAAGTGAACAAGGGTAAGGTTAGTCTGAGCTGAGGAGGGAGAGAAATGAGCCAGACACGGAGGATCTTGCTGGCTGAGGTGGAGTCTGAATTCCATCTCAAGTGCAGAAGCCATTGGAGGTTTCTTTTTGTGGGGAGTGGGTGGGGGAGGGGGACATGATCTGATTTATGTTATGAAAAGCTCATTCAGCCTTCTGTGCGAGGACAGGTTTAGTCAGGTGGGAGTGGAAGCAGTGGTCATGCTTTTGAGGCAGTGGTCTTTGTGAGGGGCGATGGTGGCCTGAGTGATCAGGGGTGATAAGAGTGGAGGTTCTGAGGAGCGGACAGAGCTGATGATCTCCTGTGGAGGTGGACTTGCTAAGGGGCGGCTGTTGGAGGGAAGGAAGGGAGCAATCAATGATGAAGTTTGACTTGGACAACCGGGTGGTACCAGTGCCATTTACTGAGATGGAGAAGCCCAAGTGGGAGGACAGCAAGGGCTGGTGTTGGACCTGCAGACGTATCAGGGAAGAGCCTGGAGCTCAGTGGAGAGGTCCGACTAGAGACACCTTTGGGCGCTTGGATGGTGTTTGGAGCCAAGCACCTGGGTAAGATCCCTGTGGCTGGGTGGGGGCAAAACCTGGAGACTCCACCATTGAGGGATCAGACAAAGACTATGGAACCAGCAAAGGAGACTAAGAAGGGCCAGCCAGGGAGATAGAAAGAAACCGGCAGAGAGTGGAGTTAAGGAATTCCTAGAGAAGAGAATGTTTTCAAAAGGAGAGAGTAGTTAACTAGGTGAAATGCCACCAAGAGACTGGGAAACTGGGTGGCAGAGAAGAATTTGCCAACGTGGAAACCACTGGTGATTTGACAGTGTAGTTTCAGTGGAGTGGTGGGAACAGAAGACAGATTGGGGTGAAGAATCAAAGGGAGGTGAGGAAGTGAGGCCTGGGAATATAGACAATTCTTTGGAAAACATTTGTCATACGGAGCTGGAGAGACATGAGTTGGTAGCTGGAGAACATGGAGTCCAGGAGATTTTCTTTGAAATGGGCTCTCCTAGGATGTGTTTGTATGCTGATGGAAAAATCTAAGAGGGTGAGAGTGAGGGGACAGAGGAGAGAGGGAGAAAACAGGAATGAGTCCTCGAGAAGGTGTCTCGAGGGGTGAGGGCAGGGGAAGGTCCACAGGGGGGCTGGTAGAGGGCTAAACACTTAAGCTCTGCTGTTGGTCACTTCGGGGTTTATTCATTCATTCATTCATTCAGCCAGATGTCACTGAGCATTTGGTCAGTGCCCTCAGAAAACTCATGTTCTGGTGAAGGTCATCGTCACCTGGGGAAGGGCAAGATGGAAAAGCTGAGCTCAGGTGTCAAGAGCGTTCCCATCTCATCTGCTGCCATGTTTGCTGAGAGGAGGCCCTGCCCACGCCCCCACTCCTGATCCCCATGGTGGGCAGTAGACATGACATCTGGTCCTGGGAGGGAGATCTGATCCCTGGGCCTCCTGAGACCTCTGGGATCACCCCATTTCTGGGCTCTGTAGTGATGCCCCAAGTTGCCTGTCTCCAGTTGGGATGTTGAATGGTGTGCCCTGGGCCACATTCCTCCTTAGAGATCAAGTTCAGGGTTCCTGTGGGATTGGCCCAGGGCTCTGGGCTGCTCAGCTGGGCCCAGGGTGAGGACCTTGCCTGTGCTGAGCCTGGAAAACCTCTGGCATGAGTTGGGGCATCGAGGTGGCTATTTAGCACCAACCTGGATGGCTTCCCAGGCATGTACTTATCCTGGGGTAACTGCCCTTATTTGAGATTCTGGAGGTGAGGGAGCAGGGAAGAAGACAGATAGGATCTCTGTTCTCAAGTATCATAGTTCTAGAGACACGACAAACACGTAATCAAATAATCAAATAAGACAATTACAGATGGTTATGAAAGGCTGTGGACATAAACGGGCTTGCGTCAGAGCAGCTGGCGGGGAAGGGAGGGTGGGCTCACAGAGGAGCCGGCTTCTCTGAGAAGGTGACCTTGGAGGGGAGACCTGAGGGATTAAAAGGAGTCAGGGAAGAGCATTTCATGGAAGTTCTGCCTGGGAATAAGCCTGGCAGGTTTAAAAAACAGAAGGCACGTCAGTGTGGCCAGGGCCTAGAAAACCAGGGGAATGTGTTCAGCGAAGGGACTATGGAAGCAGCTAACAATCAGCTCATGAGGGACCTCGTAGGCCACGGCCCGGGTTGTGGATTTTATTGTAAGGACCAAAGGAAGCAGTTGGAGGGTTATAAGCAGGGGAGGGGATGATCACTCTGGAGCAGAGACGGTGGAAGGAGAAGAGTGAAAGCAGGGAGGCCAGCTAGGAGGCAGTGGCCGTTTGCAGTTAGAGGCGGTGGCTCCCTGGTGTGCGGATGTGTGGACAGCAGTGAAAATAGGGAGAAACAGACAGACTGGTGATGGGCAGGTCAGTCTGATCACAGGCTGGGACCCAAGCAGGGCAGCTTGGAGTCCCCAGTGAGCTGGCTGAGTTCCAGATGTGTGCCCTTGACCTTTTCTCTGTTAGGAGACGCAGCATTTCAGCACCTGAAGAGCACAGGTGTGCACACAAACATACCCCGTTCGTTCCTGGCACGAGCTTTGGAATTGATCAGGAAGCCAGCACAGATGCTGCCATCTTCCATCTGTTCACCACACGATCTGAATGTTCCTTTCTGCAGTCCCGGGGGTGTCTGCGATGTGGGGCTGGTTCACCGTGGTCCTTGGCGGGCAGCTGCTTGTAGAGCTGGTGTGCTCACGTGCTGTCGTGCCGGGGTTGCCAGCCCAGGAAGGCTCCCCAGGCTTCTAGTATCCCCCTTGACAGCTGTCAAGGGAGGGAGAACCGGGTGACTTGGCTGGTGTGATCCGATGCAGCTCTCCTCCAGCCCCCTGGTGCCTGCGCTCCATGGAGCTGTTGCTCCAGACGGTTTGTTTATAATGCTACACATATCAGATAATTGAAAGCTAATGCTTCTGTCTGGATCACTAGACATAATATGCCTGGATAACAAATCAATTTCCTCCTTGGCCTGCAAGGCCGGGAAGTCAAAACACCCGGCACATTCTTTGTGTGTGTGCAAGTATGTGCGTGTGCGTGTGTGTGCACGCTCATGCATGTGTGTGCTCCAACGCTGACTTATTAGAAAATGAGGTTCCAGTCTAGTTTCCCCAGGCACCCAACTCTGTCTTAGAACAGGATTCAGGTGAGAAGGTGATGGGAGCCTCAGGTCTGACAGGGGACAGGGGCATCTGGTGATGAAGCCACACCTGTCGAGCCTTGTTATCCGAAGCTCTTATGTTCTGTGTTGGAGGCGTGGAGAGTTCATATACAGAACATCTGAGAAACACCAGTTTCAGCTACCTCCTGCCAGGATACAGCTCCGAGAATGAATATACTGAATATAATATACTAGTGATGGTGCCACCAGGAAAATGTGAATTATGAATTACCAACAAGAATGCTTACTTATCTGGCGAGCTCAATTATCCAGAAAGGGAGTGCGAAACAAAGTAAGAAAACAAGGGCAAATATCTGCCTCTCTCTGTGTGTGTGTGTGTGTGTGTTTGTGTGCGCGCTTGCTTGCTTGCTTGCATGTCTGTGCCTGAAGTTTTTCATATTCCCTAAAATCCTTATTCAGATTCTTTTTACTCTTACTGAAGGCACAGTTCCAAAGACAGTCATGGAATCAGCTATGTATTGCATTAGTGCTAGGCGTCAGAGCCGAATGGAGGACGTGGGCATGGCCTCATCTAATCCTCACGGCCGTTGGATTTCCTATTAGGAAACTGAGGTCTGGAGAGGCTGGAGTAACTGGCCCAGAGGCATCAGGCTTCTAAGCACAGAGCTGGGTGTCGTCTCCAGGTCAGCCTACCTTCAGGGTGCCTGCTCTTGACCTCTGTTCTCCAATGGACTGCAGAGCAGACTGGTCTCAGCATGTTGCAAGGTCCCCGGGGGCACAGCCCAATAGCAAAGAAGAGCCAGAAAACCATTAAAAATGAAGGCAATTGCGGTTAGAATTCAAGAGTCGTTTCAGGGTAGGACCACTTTGGGTAGGGGCGCAGGTTCTGCTTACTTTGAGAGCCTCTAGTGGTGTCACTGTGCTACAGCTCAGTGGGCTAGGTAGGTTGATCACAATGATCCAGGATCACCAAGGAAATCTAAGCCGTGTTCTGTTTACTCTGCTTCAAAAGTCAAGGAGGTGTGTAATGAATTTTTTGGGAAAAAAGAAACATTCAGCAAGGAAGTTGAACACGCAGAGGGTTTTTTAAAATAAATTTATTTATTTAATTTATTTATTTTTGTCTGTGTTGGGTCTTTATTGCTGCGCACGGGCTTTCTCTAGTTGAGGCGAGGTGGGGGCTACTCTTCATTGTGGTGTGCGGGCTTCTCATTGTGTTGGCTTCTCTTGTTGCGGAGCACGGGCTCTACGCGCGCGGGCTTCAGTAGTTGCAGCACGCGGGCTCGGTAGTTGTGGCTCACAGGCTCTAGAGTGCAGGCTCAGTAGTTGTGGTGCACGGGCTTAGTTGCTCTGTGGCATGTGGGATCTTCCCAGGCCAGGCCTCGAACCCGTGTCCCCTGCATTGGCAGACGATTCTCAACCACTGCGCCACCAGGGACGCCCCATGCCGAAGTTTTGCATTTAAATTTAGTTGTCTGGAAAATTTGGTTATGAAGAACAGCTCATTAATGGCAGTGAGGAATCACAGTGAAAATAACAGCCATCTGACAGCAAGGGAGGAGAGAGGAAAGCTTGGGAAAATGAAGAAATACTGGGCCTGCCACATCTAAAGGAAGGGAGGATGCTCCCTTGTCCCACCAACCAATCCTTGTCTTGCTGATTACCCAGGTGAGGAGGAAAGTTCTGCCAGATGAAGGGTACTTTGCCCCTCTCATGGGCCTCCCCAACAAACTTAGTCCCCTGGTGTTGGATGGACTTGAACGTCTCAGTGTTCTAGGGTTTTCTGTGTTTAGGATTTAAATATTGGAGGTATAAGCAACTCTTAAACATATCCACATGGCATGTTTTTAATTAAAATAGGGACCACAGTCTGTACCATCTAATTTTTATATGCTTGGAGATTGCCAACTCATTACCATACTGGCCCAAGCCAAACAGAAGGAGGAAGAAGCAATGGTACAAAAGCACAATTGGATTTAATCTAGCACGAAGGATTTTTATATTCTCTGTGAAAGTATTAATTAATACTTCATTTGTATCCTAGCTCATTTCCACAGGGGTCCGAAGCAACTGTGGATTGGGTTTACCTGCTCCAGGAATGGTTGCTGGGTGAGCCACTGAGAGTGGCTCCTTTCCTCCCAAGTCCACCTGGAAGCAGCATGTACTTTGACCATGGGACCCCCAAGATCTCATTGAAGTTTTCTGAGCTGTAACCCTAAGCCCAGCTCCGGCTTGGGAGCTCAGTGTTGTCATGAATTAAGCCTCACTTCCTCCCTCTCTCTGGAGCAGTGTTGCATATCGGCTCCTGGCAGAGTCATGATTCTGTGGTGTCAGGGAAGGGCAGTGGCGAGAGGGCAGGGACAGGGCATTGCGTTGACTCTCTGGATGGCACATTTCATATTTCCATGCGATGACGAGGCCTTAGAAATGCCGAAGGATAACTTTCAGTGGAGGGACAAGGTACTAGGCAGTGGATTCCAGCCAGAGCTTGGTGAGAAGAGACCATTATTGCTTTTAGAATGTGTAACCTGGCTTGGGCCAAGGTCCAGTGGGCCAAAGACCCCTCATTTCCTCTCAAGTAATGCCCTTGTCACGGGAGTGTCCTGAGAACCATGGCTTTTGATTTTCTTCTCTCACCTGGACCCTGTGACCTAGAGGCAAGCTTTTTGGTGTTGGCCTGGGGCCTTTTGGTGTTTGCTGCAAAACAATCATTTTCAAAATTATGTCTGAAGCCATGAAACTTTGTTTTCAATGGAATCTTAGGTAGAAGCCTTGTATAATAAAGCAGGGTTTCCCAGCCTCGATGCTGTGGACATTTGGGGCTGATAATTCTTTGTTGTGGGCATGCTGCCCTGTGCATTATTGAAATGTTTAGGAGCATCCCTGTGGATGCCGGTGTCACTCCCTGTCCCCCAGTTGTGACCACCAAAAATGTTTCCAGACATTGTCAAATGTCCCCTGGGGGACAAAATCGCCTCCAGTTGGGAACCATGGTATTCAAGGGACTAAAGTGGAGGTAATTAAAGTAGGGATGGGAGCCTGGAGTCACACTGAGAGCAAGGTTTCAGGTCTCTTTGGGGCATCTACTGCCACACATTGCCTGAGCAGACAGACGCAGGATCTGGCGGTCCCACCGACCCATGTTCCTGGCATCGCTCTGAGTTCTCGTCTCCCCACAGCGGCAGCAGGCGTGTGAGATGCCTCTGCTCGGGGCGGGGGTGGGGGGGGGCTGGTGCAGCCTGTGGTCCTGGAACAGGGTGACCAGTGACTGCCCCGTACAGGGCTCAAGGGCCTAACCTTCCTTCAGAAACATCATTCTTGATTGTTTTTCAAATGACAAAATCAGTGCTCCATGAAAACAACCTGGACGACCCAGAAAAGCACACAAAAAGAAGTCACATGTAACTGTACTAGGCGGAGGGAACCACTGTTTACCACAAACCAAACCAAAGCAGACTGCTCTCATACTTTATCTGTTTATTATATTTTTAGAGCCTGCCTTTTAAACTTAAAACTCATGGCCTCCCTATTAGCACAAAGCAGCCAGCAGAGTTACCATAACTGAACCCCCGGGCTGGTACCAAGTGGTGAGTCATCGAGAAAACTTGGCAGGTGCCCTGCCCACGTCAACTGCAAATGTCAGGCTGCACCTTCGCCACCCTGCTTTTCCCTGGGAACCCGCTCTGCACTGCCGTCTGTGCATCCTCTGAAGCTGTTTATAATTTCTGCTTGAACAGTTTTCCTGGAGGTCATGAATGACAGGTTTACTGTCCCTCCACCCTTCTGCCCCTCAGAGTTTTTAATCAATGATTGCTGAGAGGTGACAACTTCCAGCAGAACCAGCTTGCCCTTTTTAGCTTGAAGACTGAGAAAAGATTGCTCAGCCTCTACAAAGCCTAGGTTTAAAAACAATCATCACAGGCGCTACCTGAAGACTGACTGTGCGTCCCAGCTGCTGAAAGGGCTTTTTAACACAGGCTTTCAATCTTCATGTCCTTATGATGATGAAGATATTTCATTGATATTATCCCCATTTGACAGATGACGAAACTGAGGCACAGACAGGTGAAGTAACCTGGACAGGGTCACACAGTATCCTGGCAGCCTGGCGCTACGCAGGTCAGCAACCTTTTTCTGTAGAAGGCCAGAAAGTCAATATTTTAGGCGAGTCTCTGCAGCTCCATCTCACCTCCATCTTTGTGGGGAAAAGTGGTCACAGACAAGAGTAAATGAGTAGGTATGAAAACGGACATTTATATTTCATATACTTTTCACATGTCACAAAATAGGATTCTACTTTTGATTTTTAAGAAAATGTAAAAACGATTCTTCTTTCTCAGGCTGTACAGAAATGAGCGGTGGGTTGGAATTTGTAGTTTGCTGGCCCGGCTCTGGAGCCCCAACTCCTTAGCCACACTGTTGCACCGTTGCTGTAAAAGTGCTATTCCCCCATGTAGGAAAACTCAGACCCAAAAGAGGATGCAGGGGCCATATGCTATTGACCAGGGAGTCCTTTGCACTAAGGACTTCAGCCATTGTCCTGCCATGTCTCGGTGTGTGCCTATGCAGGGGAAGGGTCATTTGTGGGCATAAGGGCAGGAGGGCTCAGAGGGGTAAAGTATTAGAATGCAATAATGACTGACACCTCAGCCATAATAAAAACACATTTCTGGAATTCTAATGTGGGCTCAGAAAAATGATTTCATTTATTTAAACAACTTGATTGACAGCTGCTTGTTGGAAGTAGATTCTTGTCTGAAGCTGGGCTCCCATGAATGAATGGCCGCCTGCAGAAACACTGCAATCTACTTGGTGGTTTACATGGACCGAGGGCCCAGTGAATACTCTGGGTGGGAGTGGGGCTGGCCCAGGTCCTTCTACCACTTCTGGCCTTCCTTTTCGTCTGACATGGAGCCAGGGTCCCTGCCCTGGCGAGACCAGACCAAGCAAACTGTCGTGGGGCCATGAGGCTTCCAGGGAGAAGGCTTTGGAGTTGGAATTCAGTACTGACCTGGCCACCTGGTCCGTGTCCCCAGCAGATGCCAGTGTGTCTGGCTGCTTAGCAGGGGCTCCGAGAGAATGTGGTACAAAAAGGGCTCTTGGCATACCTTGTTACCGCGCGACTCTGAAATGCTTCCAGAGGCCCTGGCCACCACCTCCCTGTGGCCTTCCTGGCTCCAGCTCCACTTGATGGCAGATGGCAGAGCCACGGGTGGGGTGGGGCTAGGGAGGAGACGTCTGGGGAAGGTGGCTGCCACTTTTCTGTGCCTCGGGTAGCTCTGTCCCAGGGTGAGCTGTCACTTCTTTTCCCTCCTTGCAAAGAGCAGGCTTAGACTTTGGGGGCACTGACAGGAGAGTCACATCCCAGGAGGGCGGCTTGGGCAGCGGGAAGCCTTTTCCCGTGGCCCCTTGAAGCTCCTTGGGGTAGCGGGTGTGTATGAATGGTCTTCGCTCAGACAGCTCTAGAGCTGGAAAGGACCTTGGTAATCAACAGTCTGATGGTTCTCTACCTTGACACCAAAAGCAGTAACGAGGATGTTTGTCCCTGGTGTTTTGTCAATATAAAACAAACAAATAAAGGAACAAAGGAAATCAAGTGCATACCCATGATAAGCCCTTCCACGCTAACAGTACTTTCAAGAATTCCTTTGCTTTGGGCTGGAATTTACCCACTGGGTGAATCAGCGCTGGTTTATGCCTGTTGATAAAAAGCTCTGGTTAATAGTGATTTATATCTTGGATTAATAAATCCGAGAAGATGAATTAATTATTACTTAATAAATGTGTGTGCTTTTTCGACACATGTTTAGGGAGCTAAATATTAAGACTCTTGGGAGTAAGTTCTAAAACGAGATCTTTGTGAAGAGACGGGGGAGAAACTGCTGATCTGGTGCAACCCTCTGTCTTTACAAATGAGGACACCAGAGGCCCAGAGAGCTGAAAGCTCATGTTCAAAGCCACGGCTGCTTAAGTCACAGAGATGAGGCTGGAATCAGGCGTCTCGGCTGCCAGCCTCATGTTCTTTCCATGACACCCAGGCCTGTGGTCGCCCCCCCTTTGTGGAGTTGATTCTGCCTTATCAAGCCATTGATGTTCTTGAACTCCAGATGGATTGGGCCGTGGTCACCCAAAGGGGGTCATCAATGTCTGGCCCCTGGGGGACCCTGAGGAGGTGTGTGTTCCTTCTGGGCTTTTCCACCCCCAAGCCATGTTCACCAGCAAGCCCCCCTACGCACCCCCTTTATTTAAACCACATCATTTGCATTGTCTTTACGGGCAGGAACTTAAGAAAACAAGCCTGTCCTTTAAACAATCCTATAAATGAAAAAGAATGAAAGAGAATGGAAGGAAACTAAGTCAGGAAGACCCACAGGGAGATTGCATCTCAAGAATTTAAAGAGTAGTTTTTCTGGAGCTGAGGGGGGAACGTTAAATGCTGTCCATGAGTTTGGTGCTTGGGATCCCACAGCGAGCCCATCAGCCAGGTGGCACGCGTGACACCACACTGGGGAAGAAACCGGCTCAGAGATAATTGGCGACTTGGTGGAAATCCTGGCTCATGGGTGGCTGCTCCGGGATTTGAACCCAGGTCTCTGGCACTAAAGCCAGTGCCTTTCCCGTGGCCCCTCTGCTGACCTGAACCCTGCCTTTCCTCTCCCCTGCAGACACATAGAGAACTGGCGCGGTCTGCACACGCTCAACGCCGTGGACATGGAGCTCTACACCGGCCTCCAGAAACTGTGAGTGCACCAGCTCCCGGGGTGTGTGGGGAGTGGGATGGGCTAGGGCTTAGCCCAGAGTTTGGGTTTCAAAGCAGGACCTGAACCCAGGTCTCCTGGGCTAGTGTTCCTTTCTCAGCCCTCTGCTTGGCTGATGGTCCCCGTGCAGCAGGAAATTTGCAGTCACCTCCTCCTTTGGATTCAGTGCAAGTGGCTGTGGGAGATTTGGGGTGGAAGGGAAGAGGCACAAAGTGGGTGGCAGTGCAGTAGTCATGGACCAGATTCTTACCCACTTGCCAGGACGGGCACATCCCTCACCCTGACCCAGGTCCCAGTGGGGTGTGAGCCCAGATGCCTCCCACTGGACCCTCTCAGTTGGATCACCCAGTGACGACTGATGATGAAGAGATGCGTTCAGTTCACCAGGCGGCTGCCGTCCAGTCTTGGCCTCACTGGCTGTCAGCCTTGGCCCAGAGCAGAGATGTTTCTCTGCTCCACAAGCTCTGCTGAACATCTTTTTCTCTCTCTCCAGGACCATCAAGAACTCAGGACTTCGGAGCATCCAACCCAGAGCCTTTGCCAAAAATCCCCACTTGCGCTATATGTAAGTAGAGCTGAGAGCTGGGACCCGGGCCTTAGAGAGTGGGTGGGCGGGGTCATAGGGCGGGAGAGAGTCCTGGGCTGTGAAGCCCAAGGCCTGAGATCTGGACCCGGCTTTGCCACTGTGTCCTGGGGCAAGTCCCTTCACTTCTCTGGACCTGAGATTTTGCCTTTTAACACAAGGGGTTTGGATTTGATGATCTGTAAGGTTCCTGTTGGATGGAAGAGCCTAGGACCAAGGATTAGCAGGAAGGAGTGTCTCTTCACTCCCAAGTGTGTTCACTTCCTGTGATGAAATTTGCAATTGTATTGGAATGTAAATGAGAGGAAATTCCCCATATAAGTGTAGTGTGTGATGTGAGTACTATACCTCTGAGACCATTTGTAGGTCCGTAAGTGTGTGTGTGTGTGTGTGTATGTGTGTGTGTGTGCACTGGGGTGGTGGCGTGGGGTTTGGAAGGGGGAAGGCAGGGCCAGGCCACGTGTCATGTCGAAATAGATTCTGGGTTCAGTGGAGAAGAGCTCTGAAAAGCAGAGACACCTCTATATAAGGTCACACAGCTTTGGGACAAGCTGGAGGTGACATGACCCTGGTGGGATCCCCATGTCACCTGATCCCCTGGGGGGGTGTGCCCCCCTCCTCTCCCCTCTCCCCTCCCACCACTGCCATGTCTGATGGTGGAGGGGCCTCCTGGCATTCGGCTCTGTCTAGACCTGTAGGGGTGGAATCACATGAGCTTGGTGTTTCCTCTCCAAGCCTAATTCTGGGCTGAAGACTCTGGGATTAGACGGGAGGACCACCATTTCCTGGGGAGAGGTGGGCTTGAAAAGAAGCCTAGGGCCAGCGATTAGGGGAAGTACCAACATGCTGCACCTGTTGGGGGTCCTTACTGTTTGGTCAAGCCTTCTTTTCAGATGGTGACCATTTTGGACATCTGCTGGGCATGTTCTCCAAGAGCAGAGATTCCATAGGAACCAAGGGGATGGAGTCTACTGTATTTGGGGAGAAAATGGAGGAATGGTGTGCAGATGAATCTTTCCTTTGGCCACTTGAGAGTTGTACTGGCCCAGGCACTTTGCACTTGAAGGGCATCCCGGCTGCATAGGAGTCTCACAGGAAGAGACACAGCACCCAAGGGAAGTGGAGGGGAGGTAGAGAAAAAGAAAAGTCGTGGAGAATTGCAGTGGGTGAGTTGTTTCTCTTCTGGGGGGCCTTGGCCTCACCCCCGGGCCTCTGTGTGTTTTCCCAAGCGCGTAGTGAGTGCTTGGTAAGTATTTTTTTAATCAGTTATGGCCACCCCTGCTTTGTGCCGAACTTTCTTTCCTTTCTCTGGACATAGCACACTGTATGGCCACTGATGCAGTACCTGTGGAGGACCGAGGCCTCCCCTGCAGCTATCTCATTTAGCCATTGCCGCCTTGCCCTAATTGAGCCTCTGTGGTGGGATTCTTCTGATGTGTGCTCTTCGCAGCTGGGGGCATAGCTGGGACCAGAGGAGGGCCTTGGACCTGATGTTCCAGGTGTTTATTTTATTGGGGATTTGAGTTTCAATGTAAACTATCCCAGGAGAAGAAGCTTTTGACCTCTGAGAAGTCTCCTTTTCACACTAACTCATACAAGGGTCACAAAGCCAAATGCCCACGGCGGACCAGGTGGGGAGAGTGGAGGCTGGGGACCATGTGTTCCCCCCGAGAGGCAGCCTGTAAGCAATTCCAGCTGACTGCTGCCATGAGGAGACGGGGCCTCGGGTTGCCAGATTTACTGCTTTTTTTTTTTTCCCAAGAAGAGCTGGAGGTCCAGTGAAACCTTTCAAGTTTTAAATACTGGCAACTAAAAATAAAATCTCTCAACTCATGGGCCAGGCAGAACTACTCTGTGGGCAGAATATGACATATGGAGTGCCAGTTTGCGGTCTAGGGTCATACTTTGGACAGAAGCTGCCAGCATAGGAGGGGCTCTGTCCCTTTTGACGACAGTGGCTTGGTGCTCAGAGCCTGCTAGGGCACTGTGTCACCCGAAGCTCGTAGGGCAACTGAGAGGGCTTCCAGACCCATCATGTTTCCATGGGCCATAGAGGTGGAGGGAGATGCATCTTGGGTTAAAGGTGTCTCTGAAGTTGGGTTGTACTAGAACCTGTCTTTGAATTACCCTTGAGATCCCAGAAGAGGGCTGTGACCCACCATCTCTTCTGAGATGATCTGGGTCTGCTGGCTGGTGGCAGTGACGGGCTGGTGGGGCTTTGCAAGATTCCCAAGACTTTGGGGGCAGGAAGGGTCTGGGTGGAATAGGTTCTGATGGCACCAGTGAGCCTGCCCGTGACCTTGGGCACTGTTTTCTCCTGGATACATTGGCCAGCTCTTGACAAAGTACTTGGTATTGGCCACAAAGGGATCAAGAGTGAGAAAGATGGGTCACCATCAGTCCAGCCCCAGTTTGGGCCTGTCTGCATATTGGGGGCTAGTTGGATGCTCAGATCAAGGTGAGAGGGTCAGCACCTGGTCCAGGGGCTCTGATAGGCACGGTGGGGCTGCTGGAGGAGCCTGAGGATCTCAGGGAAGTGAGTTAAGAGGTCGAGGCATGTGCTCTGGCTTCATCGATGGGTTGGTTTATTAACTTTTACTCCTTACGAAGACAAACCCCAAATCCTGACTGAGTGAATTTCCCGGCAGCTTCGGGACATTTTCTCCTGGCAGATGGGCCAGGTTTCTCTGCTCTCTCACAGCATCTTCTATTTCTGTCCTCTACATGCATTTACAAGTCTTCAGGCCCCAGCTGAGCAATCACAAGATGATCACTTACTCCAGCACTAATTGCCGAGCCCTGGCTTGGCGGCTTTTGTTTTCCCCCTTCTTCTTCTTTTTTCTCAGGGTGATGGCTGAGAAGTCTTTTCTTCTCCCCTCTGTACCCAATAAGAAGACAGAAGTGAGATCATTGTCTTCTGTACCAATGTCAAGTTATCCAAATTGTTCTGATTGGTTCAACTGTCTCCCACCTCTAAGCTGCTGTTGCATCAGTCAGTGTAATTCTTTCCTGTGCCAGAAAAGGAGCCAACGATGTGAAGGCCAGGTGGTCGGTCTGCCACAAAGAAGGCTGGAGATTAGGACTCTTCAAGGTTTACGAGTGACTGACCATCTCTTTTTGACCGCTTCTGTTTTCTCTGTCTTTTCTGGAGTGTGAAAAATGAAATACTGATTCCTACACATCAAGGGAAATACTTTTTTTTTTTTGCAGTACGCGGGCCTCTCACTGCTGTGGCCTCTCCCGCTGCGGAGCACAGGCTCCAGCTGCGCAGGCTCAGTGGCCATGGCTCACGGGCCCAGCCGCTCTGCGGCATGTGGGATCTTCCTGGACCGGGGCTCGAACCCGTGTCCCCTGCATTGGCAGGCGGATTCTTTTTTTTTTTTTTTTTTTTTTAAACATCTTTATTGGGGTATAATTGCTTTACAATGGTGTGTTAGTTTCTGCCCTACAACAAAGTGAATCAGCTATACATATACATATGTTCCCATATGTCTTCCTTCTTGCGTCTCCCTCCCTCCCACTCTCCCCATCCCACCCTTCCAGGCTGTCACAAAGCACCGAGCTAATATCCCTGTGCCTTGCGGCTGC
The DNA here is from genome assembly GCF_963924675.1 of Phocoena phocoena. Lineage (NCBI taxonomy): Eukaryota > Metazoa > Chordata > Mammalia > Artiodactyla > Phocoenidae > Phocoena > Phocoena phocoena. Next base: position 137,517,791 of record NC_089220.1, on the reverse strand, counting down.
TTCCCCCCAGCTATCTACCTTACTCCGTTTGTTAGTGTGTATATGTCCATGACTCTCTCTCGCCCTGTCAAAACTCACCCTTCCCCCTCCCCATATCCTTAAGTCCGTTCTCCAGTAGGTCTGCGTCTTTATTCCTATCTTACCCCTAGGTTCTTCATGACATTTTTTTCCCTTAAATTCCATATATATGTGTTAGCATACGGTATTTGTCTTTTTCTTTCTGACTTACTTCACTCTGTATGACAGACTCTAGGTCTATCCATCTCATTACAAATAGCTCAATTTCATTTCTTTTTAAGGCTGAGTAATATTCCATTGTGTATATGTGCCACATCTTCTTTATCCATTCATCCGATGATGGGCGCTTAGGTTGTTTCCATGTCCTGGCTATTGTAAATAGAGCTGCAATGAACATTTTGGTACATGACTCTTTTTGAATTTTGGTTTTCTCAGGGTATATGCCAAGTAGTGGGATTGCTGGGTCATATGGTAATTCTATTTGTAGTTTTTTAAGGAACCTCCATACTGTTCTCCACAGTGGCTGAACCAATTCACATTCCCACCAGCAGTGCAAGAGTGTCCCCTTTTCTCCACACCCTCTCCAGCATTTATTGTTTCTAGATTTTTTGATGATGGCCATTCTGACTGGTGTGAGATGATATCTCATTGTAGCTTTGATTTGCATTTCTCTAATGATTAATGATGTTGAGCATTCTTTCATGTGTTTGTTGGCATTCTGTATATCTTCTTTGGAGAAATGTCTATTTAGGTCTTCTGCCCATTTTTGGATGGGGTTGTTTGTTTTTTTGTTATTGAGCTGCATGAGCTGCTTGTAAATTTTGGAGATTAATCCTTTGTCAGTTGCTTCATTTGCAAATGTTTTCTCCCATTCTGAGGGTTGTCTTTTGGTCTTGGTTATGGTTTCCTTTGCTGTGCAAAAGCTTTGAAGTTTCATTAGGTCCCATTTGTTTATTTTTGTTTTTATTTCCATTACTCTAGGAGGTGGGTCAGAAAGGATCTTGCTGTGATTTATGTCATAGAGTGTTCTTCCTATGTTTTCTTCTAAGAGTTTGATAGTTTCTGGCCTTACGTTTAGGTCTTTAATCCATTTTGAGCTTATTTTTGTGTATGGTGTTAGGGAGTGATCTAATCTCATACTTTTACATGTACCTGTCCAGTTTTCCCAGCACCATTTATTGAAGAGGCTGTCCTTTCTCCACTGTACATTCCTGCCTCCTTTATCAAAGATAAGGTGTCCATATGTGCGTGGGTTTATCTCTGGGCTTTCTATCCTGTTCCACTGATCTATCTTTCTGTTTTTGTGCCAGTACCATACTGTCTTGATTACTGTTGCTTTGTAATATAGTCTGAAGTCAGGGAGCCTTATTCCTCCAGCTCCTTTTTTCGTTCTCAAGATTGCTTTTGCTATTCGGGGTCTTTTGTGTTTCCATACAAATTGCGAAATTTTTTGTTCTAGTTCTGTGAAAAATGCCAGTGGTAGTTTGATAGGGATTGCATTGAATCTGTAGATTGCTTTGGGTAGTAGAGTCATTTTCACAATGTTGATTCTTCCCATCCAAGAACATGGTATATCTCTCCATCTATTTGTATCATCTTTAATTTCTTTCATCAGTGTCTTATAATTTTCTGCATACAGGTCTTTCGTATCCTTAGGTAGGTTTATTCCTAGATATTTTATTCTTTTTGTTGCAATGGTAAATGGGAGTGTTTTCTTGATTTCACTTTCAGATTTTTCATCATTAGTATATAGGAATGCCAGAGATTTCTGTGCATTAATTTTGTATCCTGCTACTTTACCAAATTCATTGATTAGCTCTAGTAGTTTTCTGGTAGCATCTTTAGGATTCTCTATGTATAGTATCATGTCATCTGGCAGGCGGATTCTTAACCACTGTGCCACCAGGGAAGTCCCAAGAATTCTTAAGGATTGGGATTTTCCAAGTAGGTAATTGGAATGGCTATTTGCTAATGGATGTAAAAATGGTGCCTGTTCTGGTGATGGGATGTGATAAAGATTAAATGATACAAGGCACATACAGCACTTAGCCCAGTGCCTGTAAATAATCAAAGTTTAGAAATGGAAGCTGCTAACAGAGACGTAATTATTCTTATTACTGGTGGTGGTGATCGTGGAATCAAAGAAGAGAGATTAGGTGGCCTTGACGGGGATTCTGACCATTACTTTATTCTGGAAAAGCTGGATTTCTGTCCTGCATCTCTCTGGTGACTAGAATACTCCTATCTACAATCTCTCTGATGACTTTCTTCCTTGAATACTGATGAATAAACTCTGATAGATTCTCTGTGGTCTCCATTTAGTCCCCCTTGCTCTGGACTGTATGTAGACCCCTCTTAGCCCTGGTAGTTTCAGAAAGGATCCACCCAGTGGCAGTTGATGAGCTTATGCTTTATTTCCATCTTGAGACCACACCCACTAACACTAGTGAACTTGGATCAGTTGCTGAATCTTCTACACCCCCCCGCCCCGCAGCTGACTCATCTCTTCCTTCCTGGGGTTTGTTTTCTCTGGGGTGTCTCACATAGAGACCAGATCGCCACGGTCTGGGGTCCCCATAAGTAGAGTCATGGCGATGTCTACCTATGAACTGCACTCAAGTGATGGTACTTCCTTTCATCTGTAGAGCGCTTCATGGTTTCAAAGTACTTTCTCCTATGTTATCTCCTTTAATCCTCTTACCATCCTGGGTTGGGGAGTGCGGTAGGCAGCCTTCTTTTATAGCCCAGAAGACAGGTCCAGAGAGGGTCTGATTTCTAAGTACCAGAAATACAACTGCACCGAAGTCCTCTGATTCTCTTTCTAGAAATCTTCCTACTGTCGCTCATGGGCCAGAAGGGACAGTGTTTTTCACTGAAGCAATTAAAATTTTTTCTTAACATTTTTACAGATTTGCATAAAAAATGCAGGTATCTGAGGAGAAGAGGGAACAGCTAATACTGATTGAGAACTTTACTACGTGCCAAGGACTGGACCTGGTGCTTTGGCAAATATGATCTCACCCCTCAGGGTAACTGTAAGTTAGGGTTCCCCTATCCCCATTTCATAGATGAGAATACTGAGGCTCAGAAGTTATAACTGAGTTCCCCCAAGGTCACATAGTAGTTAGTGGAACAGCCAGGATTTGGACTCTGATCCTTTTGACTCTGAAGTCCCTGGACTTTTCTACTTCCTAGGCATGTTTTGTTTCTCTGTCTAGTTTTCACAGCAAGAATTCCTTATGGGGGGCAGGTGGAGGAGGGTCTTTAAAGTTTTATTAGAGAGCTGCTATTTCCCCTGGGAGATTTAGCACCATCCATCCTCAAAGAGCTCTGTTGAGAAAGCTCTGTTTCATTTCTTTTCCTATTCAGGTCAAATCCTATAACAACAGCTACGTTACGACCTGAATATCTTTGCTGTAAGAAATTTCTTAACGTTAGCCTGTGGCCCACTTACTTCCAAGAATATGTAATGTAAGATTCCGGCAAGCCAAAAGAATTTATTTAATCCCTTAGAGTTGTTGTGGTGCGATCTTTCTTGTGTTCAGTTGCTTGATTTCTCTCCCTAAGTCACACTGTTATCCCTCTTTGTTGTAAGCAAACATACACGAGGTCTTCAGCTGAGAGAGCCAGCCCAGAGCTGACCTGTGTGGGCGGGGAATGGGGTGGGGAGGGGAGAATGTCCAGATTTGGGCACGATTGTGTCAACAGTGTCATGTTCACAAGGAGAGAAAGGCAGCGACACTGGGCAGGTAGGAAAAGAGGAAGTGGCCAGAGTCCCTGCCCTGTCAGGACATGGCTGAGTCAGCAACACATTTCTCCTGAGACCACTGGGGTGAACATGTGGTGAGATTGATTTATTACGCATTGTAAATTACTTGGTGTTCTCTCTCCTTGAAATAACCACCCCATCCTGGGTTCCAAGACAATGTGTAGATATTGTATAGGTAGACTTTTGCCTCTTCTTGCCCCTTACCTCTGCACTGATTTTTCTCCAAGTCCCAAAGGGGTTGTAACTGGCACACTTGTCCCATGACCTTTTCTTCGCACGTGCCCTTCCTCCTCTGTCTTATGTGCAGCACTTAGCCGTTGAATGCTGTGTAGCTAACAGTTAGGAGTGTGGGCTTTGGAGATGGAAAGGCCAGGGTTCAAATCCTAGATTTACAAGTCCATGTCCTACAGCTTCCGTGAGCTTTGAAGGGAATATTATAGTTCCCACTTCATAGGATTGTTCTGAGCTTTAAATGAGACGATGCTCAAAAAGTGCTTAAGGCAGTGCTTTACGAAAGACTCAGTAGTTTTGCTGTTATTAATGACTTCGCCCCTGCTCATTGGTCTCTGATTTCACAGAATCATAGATAGTTAAAGGTGGAAGGGACTTTAGTGCTAAACCTGTACATTTATATTCCTGGCCCTGTTCCCATCCTGGCCCTTTAGACTCATAAATCAAACTGCCTCCCTGGCATCTCTACTTGGGTGGCTAAGACACAAGGCAGACTTGACTTGGCCAAAACAGAATCCGTGGTTTCATTCCACATCCTCACTCCAAACCCTCAGTGTTTCGTGTTTCTCTAAGTGGTACCATCCACCAAATTGCTGAGGCCAAAACCTTAGGAGTCAGTTTTGACTCTTCTCTTCCCTTTCCCTGCCCTCCTCCACTCTTCCACCATTCCATTCATCAAGTCCATAGGATACTTTATAACCATCCACTTCCCTCTCCCTCCACATAGACTGTCTTGATCCAAGCCACCTGGCTCTATGATGATGGCCTCCTAACGGGTTTTATTGCCTCCGCTTTGTCGCCTACATTTCATTCCCAACACAGTTGCCAGAGTGATATTTTAAACACATAAATCGGATCGTGTCACTTTGCTGCTTAAAGCCCTCCAATTACTTCTCACTTTACTTATAATAAAAGCTAAACCTCTTACCGTGGCCACGGGATTCGAGTTGATTTGGTTTCCATCTCCCTCTTCACCTTCCTTGCTCTCTCCTCCCTGGCCCTCTGCCGCAGCCTATGAACGTTTCTTTTAATCCCTTGAACACACCAAGCTCATGTTCCCCTTGGAGGTTTGGTGCTTGCTGATCCATCCAACCCAGATGAATATCCTGCCCCAGATCTCTGCAGGGCTGGGTCCTTCTCATCATTCCCTCCAACGTCTCTCTCAGCAAGGCCTCTCTGGCCTGCCAATCTGAGTGGCCTTTCTTCACTTCACTCTTTGCTACATCATTTCCTTGGCCCTATTACTTTTTTTTTTTTTTTAACCACTATCAGTTTATTATAAAGGATGTTAGAAGGGATACTCCTTGGCCCTTATTACTTTTGATGATCTGAAGGTATGTCATTCAGTTACTTGTTTATACTCTGTCTCCCCCACTAGAATGAACTTCCTTGGAGCAGGGACTTGGGGCCACTGCTGTGGCTCCAGCACCTAGAATAATGCCTGTCACATGGTCAGTGGTCCTTGGCTGTTTGTTGAGTGTGTGAGTGACTCTGCTCTGCCGTGATCATTCTATGGAATTTCTTCCCATAAGAATCCTCATACACACATGCATACATCATTTCTCACACATTTTCAGGGATTTACAGACTCCCCTTGGACCCTGGGTTAAGAACCCTTTCCAAGGATGTCCTAGAGAGAGGTGTGCAGTTTCTGGGATGTGAGGTATTATACCTAGCAGGTCTTAGCCATTTGAAAATTATTATACCAGATGTGACAAATGAGATTTATAGTATGCCATATTCTCATGGGCATAAAAGAATGCCTTCATAGTTTATAATCTCCAGTATGGTAAAGATAAGTCAGGAATATACTGGTGTGGGGTTTCTTTGGGGGACAACGAGAAAACATTCTAAAATGGATTACAGTGAGGGTTGCACAACCCTGTGAATATACTAAAGACCAGTGAATCACACATTTAATCAGGTGACTTGTATCATATGTGAATTGTCTATCAATAAAACTGATGAGTGTGTACATGTGTGTATGCGTGTGTGTATCTCACATCCTTCCTTAGCAGAAGCTTTCAGGGCCTGTGTGTGGACCAGGGCCCCTGGTCCATCGTGTCTTTTTGCCCTCTGCCATGGGACAGAGGATGTTAATGTTCCAGACAGAGGCTGTTCTATTAGCCTGAGTCTCGCTGGGGAGATTATGGGAGCAAAGCCACAGCTGACCTTCTGTGGACACGGAGTATGAGAAAGAAAGAAACTTTTGCTGTGGTAAAAAAAAAGGAGAAAAGGATAAACCACGATGGTGGCTGTAATCAGTGCATGGGGTGGGTAGGCTACCAAGGAGTGCATACTGTACTCACTCTTGGTGCCTTTGCTGCCATCCTATTTCTTTCAATCCTATTCAAGAGAGGGTCTCAGAACACAAGTGAGAGGGATGCTACTGCGGGATGGCTTTGAACCTCCTCTAATTTACATGTATAGAAAGGAAAATCGTAAGCAAGTGGCAGTTCTTTTTTAGAGCTTGTGGGTTATTTGTGACAAAGCTGTGATCGCTCACAACTTTGAAGCACTGTACCTTCTCCAGTCTTCCAATACAAGGCAGCGGAGGGGCCACTGGTTTAATCTGTAAGTGTGACAGTGGATCAGCGGTGGAGCAGCTGAGAAGGCTTCATGGAGGAGGTGGCCGTGGGGTTGGCATTGTAGGAGGTGTGGGTTTGGATGGGTGGATGGCCTGCTTATGGCACAGGGGCTGCTGCTCACCGTGGGATGAGTACAGCTCTTTTCCTGTTTTGGAATTTCTCCCAGAGCTGTGTAGACACATGTTCATGGTTCCAGGCCATCTAGTCTGGCCAGCAGGTAAATGCTGAAAGAATTCCAAGGGAACAGGACTTGGAAACTGAGCCATGTGTCAAGGCGGTGGGATTTTTGCAATCCAATGATGTGGGAAGCTTGAGTCAGGAAGGGAGAAGATGCTGAACTTTGGATCCACACGCGTGTGGGGAGGGGCTTGGGCCCTGATTGGCTGTCAGTTGTGAGAGGTACTATTTGGCTATGACAGTGCTGGATGATCACACCTTACACATGGCTTTGCTCTTTCTCTGGGTTATCTGTGACCCTGGATAAGCTGTGTAGCCCATTTAATGGGTAGAATGTAGAATGAGGTAGTGTTACCAAATGGCCCAGACTTGGCCTCATCGAATTTTGGGAAGTTCTTCCTGGAAGAAAAGTGGCATCTGGGGCCATCAAAGACGAGGCCAGAGGAAAGCTGTTTTCAGCTTATTTTGGCCCTCGCCTCTGCACTACTTCTCTGGTAGGCATTCCAATGCAGTGAGTTCCAAGGACATCTAGAAAACACTGATTATATATCAGGCATTAGCCTATATGCACATTATATGTCATTTTATGTTCATAGCAGCAAGTGGCCACCATCATTGTCTCCATTTTACAGATGGGGAATTAAAAGCACAGAGAGGTTAAGTGACTTGCCTACATTTACACAGCTACTCAGTGGCAGAGACAGAAGCCAGCCCTAAGTGGGCTGCCTCTAGAGCTCCAGAACCTGTTGTCTTCATAACTCCACTCTACCAACTGTTCACCATGGCCAACTCAGGTCCAACCAGGGCTGGTGTCAGTTCTCTGGAACCCAGCTGGAGAGGAAGGTCAGGCAATAAGCTTCAGAGCAGTACTTCTCAGAATGGGGGAATATTTTGGCAGGACTGTGAGAGACTACTAAGGAAGTTCCTGAAACCAAGTCCTTTACACGTGGTTGCCAGCAAGGTCTAGGGGAGCTGGCAATGCCCTTTAGCCTACTGGCTGGCACTCAAGAGGGCCATTATCAGGTAGTCACAGAGTATGAATGCTCAACAAAGAGAACAGCGCAGGTGGGGATAAATCCACACTTATGATATGTGCCTGCAGGAACACCAGACATTCAATCTGCCCATTTCCAGGGCAGCATGGGGCTGCTTTCCATGTCACCAGCCCTGGCTGTGCTTGGCCCCAGTCCCAGATAGGACCATATCTGTAGGTGGCAGACCCCATTACAAGATCTGGGTATGGGAGTGGGAAAGGAGGGGATGTGGACCAGATTATGTGAACTCTGAGGCCCGAGCTCGGCCATCTCATGATTTCGCGCCCACTTTTGCAGCTTCAACACCTGATACCTCCCAGTGCAGTCGAGTGGTGTTATTTCTGCCTGGATCCCTGCATTCTTCCCATATCCCAGCTCCTGTGACATCTGATGACTTCAGACAGGGCCTTTGTTGTCTTTTAAATGGATCCTTTTTTGGTCCTATTGAACCCAAAATGTGTTTCGTACCCTAGAATTCACCAAGCTCCAGATTTTCAACTTGGAATTTCTTAGTCTCTACTCATTTATTTGCTGCCTCCAAAAAAAATGTCAATTTCCAGCCCACTCACACCCTGGGTCTCCTGGGTGATTGCCCCTCTGGGACCCTGGGAAGGATTTGCTCCTTGGGCCCTCGTGAGGCAGGTGGCAAGCTTCCTAAATAGAGTTTCTTTTTTTCTGTTCCATTTGTGTCTCTCCTCCAGACTCCCCGTGGTCCTGGGATTACTCACGTCTTCCTTGATAATTTCTGTTCACTTTGTTTTGCGGACAACATTCTGATCCACCCGGGGCAGGTCCAATGTGACCCAGACTGTATGGCCACGCACCTCCCTTGCCGGCCATTGTCTGTGATATTTATTTTGCATTTTTTTGTAGTCAAAGCCCTACGTTCAATGTAAAGGTTGTGCTCTTTCTGATTTCAGGTATTTCCATTCTCTAGGAGCCTCCAGACTGAACTTTAAGAGTTTTCTGTAACTTCATCAGCTTTGCCTTTCGAGACTCAGTCTCATGCTGCGTAAACACTCTGGCCTCTGGGCTGCGTGTCTCCTAGCCTTGGGGATTAGACCATGTGCCCGTATTTTCCAGCCTTGATGATCCTAGATTTTCTTTTCTTTTCTTCCCCCCTCCCCTAAGGCTTCATTACTTCCCATTTGTCCACATCTCTCTTCTCCGTTTTTCTTGTTAAGGACAGATTTAGAAAATGAGATTAGTCTCGTGGCTATTTTGGAGTCATCATTAATTTTTGTCCCTCTTCATGCTTTAGCAGGCTGGCAGTCTCGTATTTCTTCCTGGTTTCTTCTTGATGGCTTTGCGAAGGTCTCTTTTATTCCTGGGTTAACCCTTTTGTCTCTCGGGGCTTGCCTTGGTTTTGAGGAGCCTCTGCCTTTTCTGGGTGGCCGTCTAGGTGATGCAACCATCATGACTATTCTGGGTTGGAAGGGCATTGGGTCTCCCAGAGCAGGGGTAAGCCATGTGCTACCCCTGACCTAAGCCATGGCAGTCCCCTGGCTGCCAATAGGGGCTGCTCCCCACATTGACCTTGAAACCCACCTGAGGAGTCCAGGTTAGACCTGAAATACACTTTGGAGAGGTATGTCTCTCCCCCATGCTGTGCAAACTCTAGGTCTTATGACATCATGCTTCTTTCGTATTAATTGCAGGTTTGAAGAATGAATGAATGAATGAGGGAGTAAATGAACGAGTGAAAGCAGCATGTACTTTGGAGGTGACATTGAATCTCCAGCTTTGCCAACTCTTTTACTTTGTGTCCTCGGCCAAGGAATTACGTCTCGGTATCCTTCCCAGGACATTGGGAACGAATTCCTATCCTAACCCTACGGGCCTTTCTGTGAGGATTGAAAGAGTGAACGAACATACAGCACCTCCCCTAGTGGCTGCCCATGGTAGGTGCTCAGTAAACAGTCCATCCTTATCCTGGAAGCTATTACAGAAGCTCAGAAGTTCAGTCCTTGTTTAAGGCATTTGGAAGCCCAAGCTCTAAACAGGTGGATCTGAGGCTCCTCTGGAATTCTAACCCAGTATGTGGGGAAACCAGAAACTCAAGGGTAAGGGAGTTAGAAAGTTGTGTTGGTATGATGGTTGGAGCCAGTGGATGCCACCCCAGCTCCTGTCCTCTGGGGCAGTGTCAAGGCCACGCACCCTTGCCAGCTCATAGGATGTATTAGAATAATGTTATTGCCAGGGAGGGGGCTTTATTAGTGTTGCATTGCCATTCTCAACAAAGGAATTGAAACAGAAAAAGGGGTGGTAGTGACGTGGGGTCAGGCACGTGGGGCGATGTAAGAACCGGATTTAGAGCATGTAACTCTCGGGATCCTAAGTCTCCATTGCTGCTTCTTCAGCCCTGTGTCCCATCCTTTTCCCTGATTGATGTTTCCATGGGTCTGTTCATGTCTCCACTTCAGAGTTTACACCTGCATTTCTTTAATGTGGTTAAGACTCTGGCTTGATTTGTGATTTTGAAGCCTCTGCCCAGAATAACTCCTATCCTATTTGCATTTAGCCAGAGCTAGTTTTTTTAGCCAGAGGAGCGGAATTCTCTCGAGCTCTGCCCATGCCTGTGGTGTAAGGCACCCTTTAGGGCCACCTGCTTCTCTCTGCACGACGGTGGACTGGTTGGATGTGGCTGCATCTGTCTTGCCTAAGCTGGGGCTTTTGCTAACAACTGGAGTTACCCAGGGTTGGGCTTTGGGAAGGTCCTTTCAGTTCATTTGACTTTACAGAGTGATGAGGCCCCAGGAGTCCTCAGGGACCCTACGATGGGCCTGATGGGAACATGAAGCCAGAGCCCAAGCCTTCGAGGGTGTGGTGGTCTGGCCCTTCCGCTGCTCCTCATACCCTGGTCTTGGTCAACATATTGCTACAAGGAGGCAGAGCTAGTGCAGAGCTGTTCTCTTTAGATAGCAAACAGGAGACCTCCTCTTCTACACCTGTGTCTTCGTCTATAAAATGGGTCCAATCCTGCTGTCTGCATGTCCCCTCAGAGGGTTATGGTGAGGGTTGAGTGCATAGTGTTGGGAAAGGACTTTGACGAGAGTGGAACCTGAGCATCTGACAGGATATTCAAGGGGACGTTGTGTCTGTAGTTGATTTCCTGGGTTTGGACAGACAATACTGGGCTGTCGTCTCCTTGCCAACCTCCTGGGAGCTTGGGACCACGAGCGGATGCTGCCATGGGATGTGGTGAGGGGACCTCACCCAAATACCAAAATCTGGGAAAACATGACCAAAACACTTTATCCTCTTGGGTTTAGCTAAAAATGGAGGCAAAAAAGGAACTCTGACTCGGTTTGATGATCACGTTATAAGGATTTTGTAAAGAGTGTTGCTGATGCAGATGACGTCAGCCTCATCCCAAAACAAGCAACCCTGAGCCTGGCATTTAACCACTGATGTTTTGTGTCTTAGAGTCCTGTGAAGTCCACTGCCACAGGGTTATGTAGCATTTTCCCAAGATATGCATTCATTAATTCCCACCAGATACGTCTGTTGAGGTCCTACTGTGTCCCAGGCAAAGCTGCCAAGGTAAATTACACTTAGGTCTTTGGCTTCCGGGGGCGAGAGAGAGAGGCAAAGGGTAGAGGCAGTTACTCTTCAGTGTGATAGGGACTGAGGGCTCCTGAGGAGCACTTGGCAAAGGCAGGTGTTGCATCTTTGTGGGGGGCAATTGTAGCAGGGAAGGCCCCCTGGGGTGATGACAGACAGCCTGAAACCTGAGGGTGGGTGGGAGTCAGCAACTGAAAGAGCTTGGTGGGGGGCTGGGTGGTGGGGTATTGGACGAGGACTATTGCAGGTAGAGGGAACTTTGTTCTGTACGTCCAGAGGCTTGGCAGTGAAAGAGGAAGTATGATGTGCTTGAGGGACCACAGGCCCCCACTGAACCTGAAATCAGGCTCAAAGCATGACTCCCGCCATCATCTTGCCTTCTGGGCCTTAAGTAGGCGGTACTAAAAGGTTAGAATCTTGCTTCCGGCTCTCCTGTCTCCCAGAGTGGTCCTCTGATCTAAGACCTCTGTCGCTTGGGCAGCAGAGCTCTGGGGAGTGGTTCACGTCAGGGAGAGCCAGAAGAGAATGGGAAGCCAGGGCTGCAGGACAGACCCCCCCTGCCCCGCCCCGTGTGCCCCATTTGCTGCCAGGCAGTAGGTGTTTGATGCCTCCTCACCTTCTTCCAGAGGGAGGGCTTCGTGCTTCCCTGCCCAGGGCCCCAGTCTCTTTTATACGCCAGTGTCCTAAGAGGTCTCCCCAGAGCTGTCATGCTTAACCCCATCCCAGATTGGTTTAGATATTTCAATCTGATCCTCGTGAATGTGCTTCTGATGCTCCTGGGCTAAGAGCCAGATTCCCTCAGTCTACCAGGTGAGCATGCAGCCTGGACAGAGACCGGGGTGGGACAGCGCAGTACAGGCCTGGGACCAGCCTCGGGACCTGTCCCAAGCACTCTCCACCAATATCTCCCACGCTGCCTCTTCTGCTCCCGGCTCCCGCTGCACTGTGCTTCCCTCCAAGCCTCCATCGTGCCATGCTGCCACCCTTCACGGCCTTTGCCTGTGCTGATCCCTCTGGGTGGAAGGCTTTCATCCCACCCCCAGGCTCTTTAGTTACTGCCTACCGCTTCTTCCTGTTTCAGCCCAAGGATTGGTCGAAAGCTTTCTGTGACCCGCCCGCCACCACCAACCGCCGCCATAGATGCTGTTCCCATCACTCTTCTTAGGTCCCTGTTCTTTTTCTTCCATGGAATCTGTCTCATAAAATATACATTTGAATTTAATAATTATCTTTCAATTATGTGATGTTTGTTGTCCCTGCTGGTCTGAAAGCTCCTTGAAGATAGGCATCCTGCCTCTCTCCTCTGCCACCCAGTACCCAGAACTTGGCAAGCGCTGGCATGTGGCAGACACATCAGTGGATGAATGAACGGGTGACTCGATGGAAGAGCTGCACGGTCATTTGTTTCCTTTTTCTCATTGGGTAAATCCGAAGCCCAAAGGCCTTCAGGACAATAGAAAGTAGGCTTCTGCCTTTGAGAGGCTGGACAACCTCCCCGATGCTGGTTGAGTTTGGTTCCATACCGTGTCCGTGCCGCTCAGAGCCAGTTACCCCCGGAAATGCCCGCTCCACAGGGGAAATAAGGGGCTGACCTCACTCATCCACCCAGGCACCCCAGTGTTTTCCTCCAAGAATGAAAGGGCACCTTAGTTCCTCGTCCTTTTCCATACCTGGAGAGCCCGGCTGTGGCCCAGGGGGCAGGTAGCTTATCCCTTCCAGGTGGCAGTGGGGCTGCCCTTCTGAGTGCCAGCTGTCCGTCTGCGATCAGGAGCCTCTGCCGATGCCAGCGAGGGCAGTGTTTGCAAAGAGCAGCCGTGTGCTCCTTATTTATTGTGAGGAAAAGAAAACAACTTAAGACCTTGTAATTACACAGCCAGGCATGTTCTTAAATAAAGCTTAAGCGTTCAGAACTCCAATTAGAATATTAATAATTGCATTCCCCAGCAGCCTTCTCTCTTTCTACTCCTTCCCTCTCCTCCCATCCTTCCTTATTCCTTTTCCCCTCTGTCTCTCTCATTGGTGCAGGTCTCTGCTGGGACCTCAGCAATCTCTGGAAAGCCTCTCTCCCCGGCTATGACTGGGCATACTTGTGAGCCCAGTCTTTTTAAAGATCATCAACACTGACCTTTTTAAAGATCATCAACAGCATTTCTTTTCTTTCTTTTCTTTCTTTCTTTCTTTCTTTTCTTTCTCTCTCTCTCTCTCTCTCTCTCTCCCCCTTCCTTCCTTTCTTTCTTTCTGCGTTGGGTCTTCATTGCTGTGAGTGGGCTTTTTTCTCTAGTTGTGGCGAGCAGGGGCTACTCTTCACTGCAGTGCATGGGCTTCTCATTGAAGTGGCTTCTCTTGTTGCAGAGCTCGGGCTCTAGGCGCACGGCCTTCAGTAGTTGTGGCATGCAGGCTCAGTAGTTGTGGCTCGCGGGCTCTATAGTGCAGGCTCAGTAGTTGTGGTGCACGGGCTTAGTTGTTCCGTGGCATGTGGAATCGTCTCGGACCAGGGCTAAAACCTGTGTCCCTGCATTGGCAGGCGGATTCTTAACCATTGTGCCACCAGGGAAGCCCAGCAGCATTTCTTTAAGTGATTTCAAAGTCATGGGGCTGTGCTAAGGTTTTCTTGACCACCCCCCCATCCCCATTTCTCTTAAGCCTTGAGAAGAGGGTAATGTTGTGTTGAGGACACGAGGATTGGGGTCATTCATAGCTGGGCTCCATTTCCAGCTTGACTGCTGACCAGCTGTAAGACTTTGGTCAAGTTCATCTAATCTCTTTGAGCTGATTCTTTCTCTGGTGATAAAATCATCTCCATCATAGGCTGGTCTTGGGACTTGGATGAGGTAATGCATTTGAAGTCCTGACATGTAGCAAGTTCTTTCCAGATATTGGGTCTTTTCTTTGCTATAGCTCTAGGTCATACCAGAATTTTATGGAGTTTATGTCTGTTGTCCTGGACCCACACTTTCACTGATGTACCTAGAACATGCTAGGCACCTAATAGGTCTCCCCAAGTATCTGTGAAATGCATTGGATATGTCTTTGTGGGACCCTAAAGGTGGACATAGAGAAGGGCTGTCACTGTTGTGCACGGTTTACTGTTATGAGAGGCCCAACGACATGTTTCCTCTTATGACTACTGCCCAATTCCTTGAATAATATGCTCTCATAACCAACATGGCTACAGTGCTTTATGAACCACTTCTCAAAAATACCATCTCATTTAACATGCAGTGTTAAGGTGAAATAGCAATTACTGGCATCCTCATTTTATTGCTGAGGAAACAGAGAGTGGATTACCCAAGGCTACATAGCTAGAAGCAGTGAAGTGAGTATCAGGACCTGGGTCTGACTCCAAGCTCTCTGTCTTTTCTGCTACACTGGGCTGTTTCCTAAGTCAACGCTGATCCCCGGGTGGGGACTCACCTGGTTTCTGGACCTTGGGGTCTTGATGCTGCTCTGAGACTTACCATAGATTCATCACCACCTGCTCTTTCTTTTAGTTTCCTTTCCTATGACATGGGAAACACGTACCAACACTGGTTTTACTGGCAATGTGATAGTAGTTGGATCATTGCCAGAAACTAACTCCAAAGTAGTTTGAAAACATATAGGTTAAAAATCTATATTAGGGCTTCCTTGGTGGTGCAGTGGTTGGGAGTCCGCCTGCCGATGCAGGGGACACGGGTTCATGCCCCGGTCCGGGAAGATCCCACATGCCGTGGAGCGGCTGGGCCTGTGAGCCATGGCCACTGAGCCTGCGCATCCAGAGCCTGTGCTCCGCAACGGGAAAGGCCACAGCAGTGAGAGGCCCGCGTAACGCAAAAAAAAAAAAAAAAAAAATCTATATTAGATGATTGTATAGATGATGCTATGAAGGGCCTTGTTAAATGCAGGTAACAGGTGCTCTGGGAATGTCTCCCTGTGGCCAGTGCTGTGACTTGGGGGAGGGAGGAGGAATGGAGATACTAAGACAGGACTTGGTCCAGGTACAGTTGAAATGTTCAATCTAGTTGGGAAGATAAAATTAGCTTTCTTAGGCCAGAGATGCCAAAATGCTAACATCTGCTGTTTAGTGCTGACCATACCAGGCAGAGAGATTCTTGTATCCCAGGGATGCTGGGGAAGGATTCAAGAAGGACATGGGTCTTAAATTTGTCTTTGAAGGAAGACATGCAACATTATATAGGAAGAGGGAGAAAACTCATAGGTTGTGTGTATGTGTGTGTGTGTGTGTGCATTTGCAAGCAAACAGGGAACAAAGCCAAGAGAAAAAGAGAAGAAATATTTATCGTGCTAAACTCTCTACTAGGCACTCTTCCAACAGTAATCCTGCTCAAATAAGTAATATTCTTCCTGTTTTACAAATGAGAACTCTAGGGCTCAGAGAGGTTATGTATCTTGTACAAGGTCACATAGCTAAAGATATGGACTCATATCTATAAATTGCTTCTGAACTCATGTTCTTTTTGTTGTATCATGGTGCAAAGGCCAGGTCATCTATCTGAGGGTGGTCAGGAGCCCAACTTTCCCAAAAAGGACATAGGAAGATTGTTTCTTCTTGTCAGAGAAACTGGTATCTCACTACCACTCTTTTTGTTTACCATGTTCTCAACCTCCATGTGCCACTCCCTGGGGATTCAGCACCATGGCCAGAGCCCAGGGAGCCCTCTTGGGCACATGGGCTGTGAACAGCTCTCCAGAGAGAAGCTCCCGGTCCCTGGCTTCCCCCTTTTCTTCTCTCTAGCATCATCACAGCCGCTGACCTGTGACCTTAAGAGCCACGTGGCACTCAGGAAGAGCTTAGTACATGTGGTGGACAGGTGGCCTGCTCTCAGCCATCCTGCCCGGTGGGATCCAGATGTAAACGGGAGGGGATGTGAGAAAGGCCTGCTCCTCCAGCCTCTTCTCCTCCCAGGCCCCATACAGAGGGACCAGGGACTGTGATTTATGAGTGGGTTGCCCTCAACTGGGGCATCATGAAGTTGGGAAGGGACTGGGAAGCTGGAGTGGGGTTCTTTCCTCCGGGGCAGAGCCCCCAGGGTCTGTGTCCAGGATTGCTGTGCTCAGTCCCTTTAGCCAAGACTGTTCTGTTTCTGTTGAATGGGGACCCTGAGCAAGTGCATTTGTCATGCGCTTTCTCAGAGGAATAGTCAGAGGGGACAAACCGTGGGAGAAACAGCAGAGCAGGCTGAGTTACGGTGCTGGTGGGTTTGTCCTTCGAGGTGATGTGCCTTCTTCATTCTTGGAAGGCTTTCACCTGAATATGCAAAACAAAGTCCCAACTGGAGAGCAAGACAACTTCCGGCTGATGAGTGTGTGCATATGCACAACTCATACAACACACACAGGTGTACACTACGGTAGTGTGTTAAAGGCAGGGATGCTGGAATCAGACACGGTGATCAGGTGCTATTTTAACATTACCAGCTTTGTGACCTTGAACTAGCTACCTAACTTCTAAGCCATGGATTTTTTAAATCTGTAAAATGAGAACGAATCATAACAATAATGTGGACCAGGGCTTCCCTGGTGGCGCGGTGGTTGAGAGTCCGCCTGCCGATGCGGGGGACACGGGTTCGTGCCCCGGTCCGGGAGGATTCCACATGCCGCGGAGCGGCCGGGCCCGTGAGCCATGGCCGCTGAGCCTGCGCGTCCGGAGCCTGTGCTCCGCGACGGGAGAGGCCACAACAGTGAGAGGCCCGCGTACCGCAAAAAAATAAAAATAAAAAAACAACGTGGACCATAAAAGGTTTTGGGGAAGATTCAATGGGCTAACATCTTTAATATCTAATATCTTTAGTATTAGTTCCTATCAAGCACTCAATAAATGTTACCTATTATTTCTATTTCTCAGAAAATTATTTCTGTATCCCAGTTTTCTTTAGTTTATTGACATGATTATTGTTAATGATTCTGGAAAAATTCCCATAGCAGGGAAAAATGATTAGCAAGTTAATTGTTTGCACTTGTCTTTAAAGCTCGTGGTTTAAATTAAGCTGAGGTCAGCCATAGTAGTGCTGGGATAAGAAAGAATTAGTTGAGTTTGGCACCCTGATCAGTGCAAGATTTGTGAAATTCAGACCCTTCGGTGAAATGTACCTGCATGCTTTCGTTTAACTAACAATGATTGTGATCAAAGTGGGAACTACGTCTTCCGCTTTTTGAAAAGAGCTATCAGCAGAAACGCAGTTCACCAATGCTAGTGTGTATGGTCACCCCTGGGAGCGCCAGCCTTTGTCAGGTCCAGGCACTATGTGCTCTTTCCCTCTGTTCCTCTCTCTCTCTCTCTCTCTCTCTCTCTCTCTCTCTCTCTCTCTCTCTCTCTCTCTCGTTTCTCTAAGTCTCAATTTAAAGTGCCTCGTCTCTGCAGGCGAAGGCCCTCCCTTCCCAGTTGAGATTCCATCCTTACGCAGCCTGGGGGAAGGTGAAGAAACAGCTTCTTGGAGGTCGTTCCACTCTACATGAAACCAAGTGGAGTGAGGGGCAGTTCTGGGTTCCATAAATTCAAATGAGATAAGAGTTCTTGTCTCATCTCTTCCTTCCATAAAAGTCCCCATGGACTCAGCCAGGTCTCTGCAGGAGGGAGGGAATAGGGGAATTCCATGGGGAATAGGAATGAACGATGCTTTTCTCAAACATTTTGCAGAATCGGACAATAGAGACCAAAAGGCTGTGCATGGTATAAATTACAGAAAACAGTGGTGTAATGACATTGTTTGGTGAATAAATTAAAGCCCCGAGTCAGGAGGCCAATAACAGAGAGTGAGCAAGCAGAGAAGTCTAATTAAAAGGAGAAAAGAGATGTTTTCAGCTGATACTGGAAATGAGACCAAGATGGCGGTGGGGTGGCTGGATGGGGGTGGTGGGCCTCTTCCTATGGCTGTAGCTCAGCAGAGAGGATGCAGCTGTCATAGGTAATCGCACAAGGTGAGAGGCGAGGCCAGTGCTTCTGAAACCGAGGAGGAGGGAGAGTGGAGACCCGGAGAATTTTAGTAGAAGGAAAGCCACATGAGCTTTGGAAATAGAGAGAGCTGTAGGTTCCTGAACTTCGCAATGATTTAGAATAAGTGGGGATAGGAGAGGTCTGTGTGAAGACAGATGAGAACCTGGGGAATGAGGAGGGAGATCAGGAGATCAGGAGTGAGGCTGGGTGGCTTCGGGATCACGGGCTTCTGGGGATGGTTCTGGGTCTCATGTATCTGCAGACTTTCTTGAGAATACCCTCTGACTTGCCCTTTCTAAGGATTAGAAGAAACAAGATATTTTATGCAAGGGTACCTGACCTGGGCCAGCTGACGTGCATGGACATGGGGGCCATGGCCAGGCTGACTGCATCTCACCACCCTGTGGGACCAGAAAAAGTTTTAGGCAATGGAAAAAAATTCAAATTCTGAGCCACAAGCAAACCTTTTCGGACAGGTCCCCTTCCCCAAATTCTTCCGGAAATGTGGTCAGTGAAGAGTTTTCCATGGAGGAACGTGTCTTGTTAACCCCATGCACCAGTGCCTAGCATTGCCTGGCATAGACTAGGTACTAGATCAGTGTGTGTTGAATGATGGAGGGGGTGGCGTTTGCCTTTTAACAGAGTAAAAGCTGGGATGAGACTAAAACTCATTTTGTTTCGAGAATTTGCTCATCTCTTTTGTTCTGTGCTGTAAACCAACACCTAGAAGAGGGCGTGGCACATAGTAGGAATTCATTAAAATTATTGTCCAGACTGGAATGCTCTGAGAGCACAAGAGGAACTAACTAGATGGGATTCTGGGACCACAGATATGAACTGGGACTGTTTGGGCACACCTGGCCATGTGGTCGCCTGTCATCAGTACTTATTGAATGAATTAATCTTGTATCCATGCAGATATTTAAGGGAAAGTGAGCGTTTTGTGGTTTTTTTTTTTTTTGTGGTACGCGGGCCTCTCACTGTTGTGTCATCAGATAGAATATCATCTAATCCATCAGGGCTGCGACAGGGGAATTATGGTGTGAGATGGGAGGCTGGAGGCTTCCTAGGTGCTGACTGACCCTGGCAGTTCACTAGGTAGGGAGAGAGGCTTCCAGATCCTCAAGTAGACTGTGAAGGGGGTACTGATGTGCCCCTTTCAGCATCCTCCCTCCCATACGGTGATGTGAGGTAGCTTTCACCCTGCCCTCTTTCCTCTGCTATTGTTGCTGGGCAAACAGAGTGGCCACAGGACTGGACCAGGGCAGCCACTGTCCATGTGCAGAGGTGGGAGGTTCAGAGGTCTCCCTGGGCTGCCTGGAAGTCTCAGGATCCAGAGGAAGAGGCTGGTGGGGGAGGTGGTGGGTAGACGGGAAGCCAGAGCAGGAGGGAGCTGGGGCGTTGCTTAGATAAGGCCCTCTGCCTCCCCATCCAGAGCTTTTGAATGTAATATTAAAATGTTCCTCATTATTTTCCTTGGATGGGTTTTCTATCCTGATATTAATTATTCTTAAAGGTCAACAGCGCTCTTTTGAATCCGCTTCTGTTCTATCGTGTAATCAGTTAATTAATTGGAAACCATTTAGCAGCGTCTGCCAAGCGTGTTGCTGGGTGCGAGTTTTCTTGTTTTGCTGCTCCCGCAGTGATGGTTCCCTCCATGTGCCTGTTTTCTTCCAAGGATTTGGGAACTTGAGCGCAGGCTGCACCCTTCATCCCTCCCTCACCTGATGGACCCCCACTTTGCTCACAGTAGCTTCAGAGGTGTCATGTCATCAGCTTTTGTCTTTGTGAGTCTCTGCGAGTAGTAATAGCCCATTTCCATTGAGGACCTGCATACGCTGGGCACTGCAGGGAGTGTCTGTACGTATTATTTAATTCTCACCATCTAATGTGGTAGAGATTTTGCTCCCATTTCAGAGCTCAGCATGGTGAAGTGAGCCATCCAAGAATTATAGAGCTAGAAAGCGGCTGAGCAAAGATGGAACCTTCTAGAAGCCTTCTATCCTTGTTTGCTAGGATACTGGTGCTTCAGAGCATCTGGGAGAGGAGACTTGGGTTGTTGCGGGAGAGTCTTAGTCGCAGGTGCTGCTGGTTCATTACAGGTACAAGCATTTGATATGAGACGGGAGCCCTGTTCTTTATTGAGCTTCCAGTCTCTAAAATCTGATGCATGCAGAGGGAATTCCTCAGCAGCTTGAGGGCAGAGCAGAAGTGGGAAGCAATGCTTGTGGGTCAGAATGCATCCAGCCCCTGAACCCTGTCAGCCCCCCAGCACTACGCAGTCACATTGAAAGGCTGACCTGTGCTAGACTCACTGGCAGCTCGTGTTTGTTCCAGCTCAGATCTCCTGCCCACGCCTCTCCTGGAGATGGGCTCCAAGGTGCTCCGAGCCTGGGCGTGTTATCGTGTGTATGACTCTACCAGCCCCCTCCCTGCCTGGGCTCTGGGCTGCCCCTGAAGGGGGAATACAAAGGTCAGCCCTGGTTGACGGTTCTCCATGCTTTTCCCTGGTGCTAGCAGATGGCTCTCCATCCTCTATGGCTTTCACACATAGTCTCAGTTAGCTCAGGGGACACAATGGGAAATTTGACTGGAGTTCCTTTTTCAGAGACCAGGATGTCAAGTCCTCCCAGATACGGGGTGGGGAGGGTTTTCCAAATTCTGCTTAGGAACGGTAGGATCCTGTCCTGGGGTGGTGACAGGTGGGAGACACTGGGAGCACAGGCGGTGGAAACCCCAGTAACACAGCTCCTCCTGCTGTTCCTGGCAGGTGGTAAAGAACACAGACTCTGCAGCCAAGCTGCTGGGGTTCAATTCCTGGTTCCCCCAGGCAGCAGCTGCTAACCCAGGGCAAGCTATCTAACCTCCTTGTTCCGTGATCTCCCCTCTGTAAAGTGGAGACCAGGACAAGGATACTGATGATTTGATGATGACGACGATGATGGTAGCACATGGCTGGTGGGGCGGTTGCAGTGTTTAATTGGGCTCGTGTGCAAAACCTTTAAAGAGCGCAGGCCCAGAGCAAGGACCACTGGGCGTGTGAGCTCCCATCATTACTACCACCTGCAATACCTCAGCCACCCCAGCGAAGCCTTGAATACTTACTCTGTGCCAAGAACTTGTTTTGGGCACATGTATTAATTCATCTTAATCCTCCAAGCTGCTCTTTAAGCCTTCTGCTTATGACTTCTGTGGTTAGTATGCAGAGACTGAGACCCAGAGAGGTTCAGTCACTTTTTCAGGGAGGGTCACCCAGTTCGGGAGTACCAGAGCCAAGCGTCTAGCCTGTCTGTCTGGCCCCAGAGTCCGGGCTGTTTATCACTACACCAGTGGTTCTTACACTCGAGCCTGAGTCAGCATTCCCTGGAGGGCTTGATACAACACAGGATGCTGGGCCCACCCCAGAGCATCCGACTCAGCAGGTCTGAGGTGGGGGCCCTGGGAATGTGCATTTCTAACAAGTCCCCGGTGATGCTGATACTGCTGGTTGGGGACCACACTTTGAAAATCTCTCCCTGCCTGGCACGAGGCGGCTTCGCAGAGCAGTACAGCGGGGATGTGATTAGGCTTTCCATCACATGGCCTGACCGGGCTCTTCCTGCACTAGATCAGCTGCCCATGCACTCCTTAAAAATTCATCTGTTACCCAGTTCCTTACATGATCTCCGTGTCTGAGCCTCCTGGCCAGTCGGGGCGGAGGAGAAGGCCCCGAGCGCCAGTGGCATTCATGTGTCCTCCTGGCCTCTGCCAGGAGGGAGGCAGGCAGCGTCCAGCTACGGCTCTTTATCCCTACAGACTCTGGTCTGAGAAAGGGGAGGGACAGGGAGGCCTGAGCTGCTCCGTTTCAAAGGCACCCAAAGCCTTCAGGCCACTGTCAGCAAAGTCGGCTGTGTTCCGCCCTGGCTACTCCAGAGAGAGGCCTCAGTTAACCTTTTGGCCCTAGTTGATGACACTGTGCTCCAGGCTTCTCGTGGGGACCCGTCCTCGGGCAGCCAGGAGTGTGGCCTTTGTCGGGAGGGCCGGGCGCCGTCATTTCTCCCGGAGCGTGGTTCTGGCCCGCTGTTGCCATGTGCCTCCTCCATCTCCATGCATAGCACCACCCTCTCTGCCCTTGCCTGGGTGACCCTTCCACTCGCCAGGCTCCCCGGCCCCAGCCTTGATCACACTCCTCGGTTTGGAGCTCTGGTCTTATTATCTCCCTCGCTCTTCCGCTGCTCCCTTTCTGCAGGTCCATTTCCCCCATGGCAGCCTGGACTTCCCTCGCTGCCTCTCCCTTTCTCAGATTCCTAACCCTCCTTCATCCTCCAGGCCCACCAGACACGGAGCTCCACAGGGACCCCTTCCTGGAGGGACCCCCCACGGGTTTCCCTAAAACAGTCTCCAGGTGGTAACCCCGCGTCCTACACTCAGAAATCCTGCTGAGGAGGGGCCAGGGGGTGGGGTGAGGGAAGCAGACAGATTCCTCCTGCAAATCCAGGAGGCACTTTGGGCAGCCAGGGCCCAATTTGTTCATTTTAGTCAATTTCCAGTGTGGTGACAGCCCTTCTCCAGACTTCCTGGTGGCACCTCCCCATTGGCGATCCTCCACCAAGTTTCAGGCGGGGATTGCTAAGTCCCCTTCCTAGCTATGAATAATGACATTTGTTCCCAGGAGCCCTCGTAGGAATGCCTTAACTCCTGACAGAGTGCCTCTTTACATCTGGACACATGACTCTTTTATTCTCTTATATATGTAGGATCGTGCAACCTTTTAGGACAGAAGGATTTGATAGGAACAAAAGTAAACTCATTTACTAGATTTCTCTAGATCTGTGATTCTTGAAGTAGGGTTCCCAAACTAACAACGTCAGCATCCCCTGGGAACTGCCTAGAAATGCAAATTCTAGGCCAGACCTACTGAATCAGGAACTCCGGAGGGAGGTGGAGCCTGGCTGTCGGGTTTACAAGCCTCCGGGTGATTCTGATACCCAGACTTGGAGAACCTCTCTGTGATGCTGTTCTCAAATCCACACCTGGCCTGTGTTTCTTCAACCACTCATCTTGAAGGAGGGTTGGGATGCAATGTCGGCCTAATCAGATTTCTTTATAAAAAGGCCCAAGGCAACTTTCTGCTCACAATTTTGTTGTTTTTAAGAGAGCCATAGATTTTCCTTGAATCCCAAGAGTAGATCTCAGAATGAGGACAGGTGCCTGGCCTGGTAGACAGGTAATTAGCAGGATTATGCTTTCTGTATCTTGAAGAGCAGCATGGTACTCCTGCCTGTCTCCCTCCCCACCTGCCTTCCCTGGACTCAGGTTTCCCTGGTCCTGACAGCACCCTAGGCAGTTGCCTGAGTGTGGCCTGCACCAGGCTCACCTCTGGTTCCCTCCTCCCTCAACAGTCCCCCCATCACTTTTAGTCAGTAGGGTCGTCCTTTGGTATCATCTGGGGGGATTGGTTCCAGGACCCCCGCCAGATACCAAAATCCAAGGATGCTCAAGTCCTTTATATGAAATGGCGTAGTACCGTCTGCCCTCCATATGTGCGGGTTCTGCATCCACTGATTCAACCAACTGCGGATTCTATCCACGGTTGGTTGAATTCGAGGATGTGGAACCCGCAGATACAGACGGCAGACTGTCACTGTGGTTTCTCGATTTTCCCACGGATGCTCTCACAGATGGTCTCTGCATCTTTGTTTTCCTCTTGTCACGACAGCTCTGGAGTAAAAAATGAGTGTGAGACTTTGGTCCCATCACCACGTCATCCTGCATGTACCAGAGCTTCTCCTGGGGCGGTAGGCTCCCCGAGCCAGGCTGGCTCACTCTGCCCCTGAGTGGCCACTGCTGGGAACGCCCGTGTCTGCCGGGCTATGCCCTTCTGGGGCTCCAGAGACAGTTCGTGTGCTTCAGGGCAATCAGCTTTTGGTTAATTTGTCTGAAAAGAAACTCCCAGGGAACAAAACCCCCAGAATAATCTCAATGACACTCAAGGTCTGATATAAAGCAGGCGAGTGAAGGAACAAAGTTGACTTTAAGACCTTTTCTGGGGTTTGCGGCCTGGTGAATACCCAGATGCAGGTTGATCTCTGTCCACACCTCTGACCCTCAGGCCTCGGGGTGAGGGCTGCTTCTTCCCTGGACCTGTGGGGACTTTGGGCTCTGCCCAAGCACGTGAAGGGTGGGCTGTGACGGGCAAGGGCATAGACACCAGCACGTCTCCAGGGGAGGAGATGCTACCTGTTCTCTCATTAAAACGGGTTTCCATATTATTTTGTTGAACTGAGATTTTGTCAGTATTGAACTAGGGGGCATTGCCTGGGCCTCTGGTATTTGTTTTAATGGGCTTGGCCTGTTGCAGCTTTGGTGTCTGGAGATGAGCAGATAAGGGGAGAGACGCCATCCATGAATGATGATAGATTGTGTTCATTGAGGGCCAGGCCTTGTACCACCTGCTTTATGCACCCCGTTTGCCATACCCCATTTAATCCTCACCACAACTCCAAGGACTGAGGCACAGAGAGGTTAAGGAACTTAACCCAGGGTCACAGAGCATGGAAGTGGCAGTGGTAGGACTGGCCTCCAGACCCGTGTGATGCAGAAGTTTTGTGGGAATTTTCTGGTGAACTTGCTGCACATTTACTGAGCACTCACTTACTGGATTCCAGGTGCTATCAAGGATATCACACTGAAAAGAAATGGTTGCCTTCAAGAAAAGCAATCTGATGGGGGCATGCACAGCTGCCATTCAAAGTGGCAGTCTGAGACGTGGGCTGTGCTCAAGGCCCAGGAAGAATGCAGTGAGAGAAGGAGGAGGGAAGAAAGGTTTCAGAGTGCGTGGCACTGACCATACGTAGAGAGAACCACTTAAATGTACCTGAAGCTGGGGAACAAGAACACAAAAGGTGTCGAAAGCACTGGGCAGTGCCAGGAGAGAGGGAGGAGTGTCAGGAAGCTCCAAGGGTACAGGCAGCCCGCTGGGTGATACCCTTCCGTTCGTGGTTGGTCTTTAGTGTTGGTTATGGGGAGGGGATGAAGGATGGGGGAGGGACTTGGGTGGTGGGAGAGTATATGGGAACAGGAGGTTGAGGTCATTGTCTGAAAAGATTTGAACTTCAACGTAGAGTCTGGACCTGATTAGGTGGGCCAAGCATTCTCAGAGTCCAGTAATCTGTGCCCAAGTCTGGTCACCCATGCGTCCTTCTCCACCCCCCTGCCCCCCAGCATGTGGCAAGTCCTGTCCCCTCTTTCCCTTCCTGTCCTGAGCTTCTCCAGTCCAAGTGGACACTGGCAGTCACTCAGGGATGTTGCCATGTACTTGAGGACAACTGACGTGATTTCCTTCCGTACAACAAGCTATGTGACTGCTTGATTGTGGGACAGATTGGCATCTGGGGAAGAGACATCTGATGACCTTGGTGAACTTACAGTTATATTTCTCCACCTGTTGGCTGCTCCTCTCCACTGAAGGCCTCATCAATTCCTGGCTTTGATAGATGCTCTAGGCCTGTACCTTCCAATATAGTAGGCTTGGCCACCCGTAGCTATGGAGCATTTGAAATGTGGCCAGTCCAAACCGAGAAGTTCTGTGAATGTAAAATACACATGGATTTCAGACACAATACAAAAAAGAAAAAAGAATATGAAATAGCTCATCAGTATTTTTTTACACTGATCACATGAACTGATGGTATTTTGTATAGATTGGGTTAAGTAAAATATATGAACACAACAAATTTCACCTTTTTCTTTTCACTTATTAAAATGTGACTCCTAGAAAATTTTAAAAAGTGTGTGTGGCTTGCGTTATTGGTGAGTGCTGGTCTAGCTCGGGGATTGGCATACTTTTCATAAAGGGCCACATACTAAATATTTTAGGCTTTGTGGGCCATCTGGTCTCTGTCACAACTGCTCAACTCTGCTGCTTTAGTGCAAAAGTGACTTGTATTTGTTTTCTATTGCTGCTGTAACACATTACCATAGACTTTGTGGTTTAAAAACACAAATTGCGTGTCTTACGCTCTGTGGGTTAGAGGTCCCACATGGGTCTCACTGGGCTAAAATCAAGGTGTTGTCAGGGCTGGGTTCCCTTCTGGAGGCTCCGGGGAGAATCCGTGGCATCACATCTTCCAGCTGCTAGAGGTCATGTGCATTTGTTGGCTTTTGACTCTCTTTGCCTCTGTGCTTTCTTCTGTGTCTCATCTCTCTCTGACCTCTCTGCCTCCCTTTTCCATGTTTAAGGACCCCTGTGATTACTTTGGGGCCACCGGATAATTAAGGATAATTTCCTCATCTCAAGATCCATACTGTTAATCACATCTGCAAAGTCCCTTTTGCCATAGAGGTTGACATATTCACAGATTCTAGAGATGAGGCCGTGGACATTTTGGAGGACTGTTATTCCACCTGGGCCATAGATTTAGACAACGTGTAAATAAATGGACGTGGCTGTCTTATAATAAAACTGTATTTACTAAAACAGAGTGCTGGCCCACAGGCCATAGCTTGCTGACCTTGGCACCCAACGATTAATGAATCTGCACACAGTTCCAACGTGATTTTTTCCCCACATCACCAAGCAGTTCTGGGACACCAGCTGGGAGTCTCACAATTCAACTCAATTTTGACATTATCTACCCAGAGATAGCATCAGACTCCACAGGCTAAGGGCTTTAGTCCCACAAGGCCACCCTCTACTACAGGTGCTAATCGCAGCTCCAGGTTGTCACCTGGGCTTCTGACCAATCAGCCATAAATCAGAGGTTCCATGACCCCCTCCTTAGGTTCGATCAATTTGTTAGAGTGGCTCACAGAACTCAGGAAACTCATCTACTCACTAGATTACTGGTGTATTACAAAGATATTAAAGGATACAAATCAACACCCAGATGAACAGATACAAAGGGCGAGGTCTTGAACAAAAGAGCCTCTGTTCCCGGGGAGTTTGGGGCCTGACACGAAGGAAAGTGTTCTGGTTCCCCAACCCCTGTCCTTTTGGGGCTTTATGGGGGCTTCATTGCCTAGGCACAATTGTCCATTGGTGATTGATTTCCTTTCCTCTCAAAGTAAATCGAGGGGTGGGAATGAAAGGTCCCAACCCTCTATTCATGGTTGGTTCCCCTGACAACCAGACTCCCATCTTTAGGGGATTTCCGAAAGTCACTTTGTCCTCTGAAGCAATTTTAGGAACTGAGGACAGGACACCGAGTGTTATAAGAAAGGGTGCTCCTGTCGTTCTGATCCTTCAAGAAATTCCAAGGGTTTGGGGAGCTGTGAGCCATGAACCGTGGATAAGGACCAAATATATACTTCTTATCACCATGATCATTTCTCTAAGTATATTATGTGGGGTGATATTTTTGCTAGAATTCCATGGAGGAGGTTCTGTGGGCCAATAAGCTTGAGAGATTCAATGGGTCAGATCCTTCATTTAGTAAAGGCTCTGAGAAGTTCTGCAGTAAACAAGCCTGTTTAATTTTATATAGTACCACATTTTTCAAGCAACGTGAAACTTTTTCCCTTGTAATACCCACTAATATATGGCAGATCTCAGATTCCTAGGAACATTCTCTGGGAAACCCTGGTTTAGCTCAGTCCAGGGCCTTGTGGAAAAGCTGCCTGCAGTCTCCTGATCTAAGGTCAAGACACCAGTCACGTCACTTGAGATTTGATTAGAGAAAGCATTTTGGCTTCATTAAAGTTCATTAAATGAGCCATCCAGTGTAATTTAGCTGAATAAAAATGGCTCAGATGGCTTTAACCCACACCCCCTCTTACAGCAATTTAATTGAGGGAAAAGCAAATATGTCAATGATGTAGAAAAACACTTCTTGGCCTCCAAGAGGGACACAGGGCAGCGGCATCTGCTTCCTTGTCACAGGCGCTGGATTTTAAGGGGTTGGCTTGGGGGGGCTCGGGGGTGGGCAGCAGGCCTTGGTGGAGAGATGGCCTGGAGCCTCCTTCCTTCCCACTGGTTGGTTCAACCTGAGGAGGTTGATGGCAGCCACCCTAACTGCTCCTCATGCGGGGCTGCAGGCATCTTTGGTTTGGGCTGATATGCCTAAAGTCCCAGGTTCAAGATCATGACGTGTAAGTTCCCTGGTTCTCAGAGAAGCGTGGAGGAGACTGTCAGCCTTCTCTGTCTCCATGGTTTGTTCCTTTTTAGCAACTCTCTGTGGGGTCAGTGCTGCATGAAGGAATTCTCCTTTCTTGACTTTTTTTTCCAGATCCTTCAGAAATTTCAAAAGAATCTTGGCGTGGCATGGCAGGGGAGGGAGTTGGCTGTCTTCAGGAAGAATGAGGAGAGAGTTCTTTCATGGGGAAAGTTAGAAGGGGAGAGACAGACAGCTGAGGAGGTGTTGGGTCTTCAGGAAGGAAGAATTGCATCTTTCTAATGCTGCCTTCGTGGATGGAGGAAATCATATTTACATCATGATGTTGGCAGCCAGCAAGCCACAGCCCCCATGGGAGCCTGTGAAAGCAGGAGGGGTTGGACCTTTGTTGCTCTCTGGGGAGCCATGCTTGCTGCTCTGAGCCCATACGGTGCTTAGACTAGTGCTTTCTGCAAGCAGCAGCGTGAATCCTCTAGGAAAAGTCAGTGACCATGGCATTCACCATTAAGGATGCCAGCTGAGCATACCCCTGGGTCTCTGTGTTCTCTCATAACCATCTTTTGCAGCAGGAGGCTTGCGTATGCCCAGCAGGGAGCTGACTGAGTGGATGGATGCCATGCTGCATCTTCATGGCTGCACCCTGATTGGGAAGCTGGTTCTCTAGAGCGATGGGACATAGGCAGAGTGAGGGAGGGACTGAAAATCATGACTTTGGAGGCTTTCAGGAATCACAGTTGGGCAGCCAACTGTCAGGACCTTGGGGCAAAAGAGGGGCTGAGGACAGGTATACTAGTTTGCTAGGGCTGCCGTAACAAACACTGCAGACTGGGTGGTTTAAACAACAGAAATTATTTCTTCACAGTTCTGGAGGCTGGAAGTCCAAGATCAAGGTGTCAGCAGGGTTGATTCCTTCTGAGGCCTCTTACCTTGGCTTATAGGTGCTGACTTTTCCTCGTGTCTTCACATCATCTCCCTCTGTGCATGTCTGTGTCCTAATCTCTTCTTATAAGGACACCAGTTATATCGGACTAGGGTTCATTTCAATGGCCTCCTTTAACCTTAAGTACCTCTTTAAAGGCTCAGTCTCCAAATACAGTCACATTCTGGGGTCCTGAGAGTTCAGACTTCAACATATGAATTTTGAGGAGACACAGTCCAGCCTGTCATAACAGAAGATAAAACCCAAGTGAGAGGGACTAAGGAGATGCAGTGGTGGAGTGAACATCCAGGAGCTGAAGTGGCAGTAGGGCGAACCCAGCAAAGGTCTGTGGTGTGGACAGGGGAGATGCCCGACTGAATGGTGCCGGTGGGGCAGTCTGGCTTAATAGCACAGGAACGACGGGGCACCTGCATCCAACAATCCCTTACACACTCCTCAGTGTCCTAAGACACTTAAGACCTAAGACACAGCCTGCCCCTGGGCCTGCCTCTGCTGGTACAAGAGGAGGTACTTCCAAAGTCAGCCGTACCCTTAATCTGGGAAATCCATGGTACCTTCTTCAGGATCACTGTGGACGGGAATCAGTGTCTCCTTCTCAACTGTCAGCCTCAAAGGATGCAGTGTGTTTTGGGGCAACAGAAGGATTCATCTGGTTGGCTTCTCTTGGCTGCAGGGTCCATCTCGAGTGACCCTCTTCTTGGATGGTAGGGTTCCCAGGGTAGAGGGTGACATCCTTCCCAATTGTGGGGCCCCATCCTGCTGCAGTTGGGCACCCCCTTTAGGAGGGCCATGGGGACTGCTTCCCATCCTGAGGTTCCCCTTGTTCACCACAGGGCTAATGCAGGAGGGGCCATCTCAGCCTGTTCTTCCTTAGGTTCAGAGTTTGGCCACCTGTGTGTCTGGCTCCCTGTTTCCAGAGGACCCAGTAGCTGCATTGCCATGGTTCATTACTCTGGGCCCCAGAGTCTGGGCTGTGAATGAGCCAGTAGTGCTGGACAAAATTAATGGCTTTGTTTGGTAGTCTCAGGTGAGGGATACGGGGGCGAGGTCGTGGAGCTTGATTTTGGGAAAGTGTTTGATGCATCATCTCGTAATATCTTGCTCACTAAATTAATTCCAACGGTCAGGTGACTTGGAAACTGGCCATTGACTCAAGCACAAGTTAGAGACGAGTGATAATGGATCTGTAAGGGAGGAGGCTCAGGGCTGCGGTGAGGCCCAGAGGTTCTTAATTAAACCTTTGTCTGGTGAGGAGGGTAACCGGCCCATCAATAACTGATAACAGGTGAACACAGGTGAGGCATCAGCTAGAAGGAAAATCAGGGGAAGTGAGTTCTGAGTGGGTGTTAAGTTGGTTAAAGCCCCCTGCCTCTTTCCCATCTGCCCAGCACATGAGCAGTTATAAATGCCTCTGAAGGCAGGATGGCCAGAGGTGTGCCCTGCTTGCCTTGTTGGCAGTGTATGTTTGCCTTTCTTGTCTTTTGTGTGTTTGTTTGTCTCTGTGGCTGGATGCTTCTATCGTGTGTCTCTGGCAGGGTGCTGTGTACGGTTGCCCAGGTTGTGTGCACTGCTTTCCTCCTGGGACTTGTGCAGCACAGCGTCTGTGTCTTTGGGGACACACACTGGGTCGTGTGTATCTGTACTTGGGCGTTTACATGTCTGTGTGTTGGTTGCAAATGTTCCTGGGTATGCCTCTTGTGGCCTGTTGTTGGAGTCTTCACGTTAAGGCTACTCAGAGATGTTCAACTTTCATTGGCCACCTCTGAGCCCCAGTTTCCTCATCTGTTGCATGGAGATAATAGCAATACCCGTCTTGTAGAGTTGCTGTAAAAATTAAATGAGCTCATGAACGCAGAAGTGGGTAACACAGTAGCTGGTGCTTAGTAAGCCCTTGGTGAATGGCAGCTGTTGATTGTGAGATGGTGCAGGGCGGCAGGAGGGGCTGAGAGAAGGAGAGTATCTGGACTGCGGAAGGAGAAGGTGGTCTGTGCACCACTGGGACCGTCAGTGAGGAGGGAGGGGAGAGGGCAGTCGTGGACAGAGCCCACGAGTGTTGCTGTGGCCGCTCCATCTGGCTAAAGAACCGGAGGAATCCGGAGGGGCCCTTTCTCCTCCAGGTGGGGCTTGGTGGGTGGGGGGAGGGTGGGGAGAAGCCGCAGATGAGACACCCCTGGGAGAGCCAGAGCCCACCTCCCCCCTTACCAGGTGTCCCAGGCCCCCTCTCCCCTCTAACATGTAATAAGGAGATAATGCTATTTCTTATTCTTTATTTGCCCAGAATGCCTGTTATTTTCTTTCTTTCAGAATCCAATTTTCTCTTGACATTTATGCCTAATGTAGCAAAACATGACCTTTGTGAAAGGACATTGCTGGCAACCCGCTCCCTGCCTCGGGCCCCCCAAGAACTACTGGCACACTCCTGGGCTGCCTCTCCCTCGGAGGTGGGCAGGGCTTCCACTTCCCTGGGACCGCTCCCGTGTTCCCGCCTCCTCCTTCCGGCCAGGGGTGGAGCCGGGGGCGGGGCGTGTTTCCCAGGGCTCAGTGCGTCTGGCGTTCCCGGCGGCCGACTCTCACAGGAGCTGCTGCTCAGTTTTAGAACCAGGGGCTTTGTTCCAGGCTGCGCTGGAGTCGGGCAGAGAGCTCAAGGCCCCCGGGCCTTGTCTAACTTCTGCTGCCCCTGATGCTGTTGTGCGTAGGCTGTAAACCAAGAAAAGCAAAACAAAACAGAAGACTTCTGTCTGGGTGAGGCACTCACCTTTATTGAAACATCATAGCGGCTCATGGTAATGGAGAATTACCATGAACAGGTAATGAAGCCTGTTATCCTTGACCCCGAGTTCCAGCTCCGGGTGTAAGGTCAGCACCTTTGATGAGCGTACGTGTCTGATCCCCTGTTCTCCCTCCCAATCAGGAATTGCTCTGCAGGGAGCTGGGTGCCTGGGTGTCCTCAAGGGGCCATCATGCAGTTCTTCTGTCACCCTTTTCCTTCCGGTCAGTGGGGGAAGGAGGCCGTTTGTAGGAATAAGATGTGCCATGGTTAGGGGTTCTGTGAAGCTGAGCATGTGGATGGGTTGAGGTTTATAGTCTTTTAGTGAGAGCCTGTGTTGTCACACACACCAGTGCTCTACAGTCCTGCAGAGAGGAAGTGGGTTACAGTATGGGGCTATGGGAGGCTCTCCTAGCAAGGGCTATGGGCTTAAGGACTCTGAAAGGAGAGAGTGCTGGGGACTGGGGAGAGAGTGGGACAGTAAACTTGAGTGATACCTACTGGACACCTTCCCTTCGCCCCAGTCCCCTGCACCCCAAGAATGGGGTCTTCCTCCCCCACACAGTCATGGGCTGTCACCCATGAATATGTGTATAAGCAGGAGTCTGTGTTTGCATTTATTACCTACATGTTTAATGGACATAAATACGCACGTGCTTATACACACGTGTGTGCATGTGGATAGGTATTTACCTAAGTGCAATTCTTCCCGCTCTCCTTTCTCATCACTAGATAAGTACATGGTTCCTGGGTGCCACTTGAGCTCTAGCTGTCTCCAGCTGCTGCCTTGAAGGGCTGTTACCACATCAAAAGTTGTTTGTTGAGGGGCTTCCCTGGTGGCGCAGTGGTTGAGAGTCCGCCTGCCGATGCAGGGGACGCGGGTTCGTGCCCCGGTCTGGGAAGATCCCACATGCTGCGGAGCGGCTAGGCCCGTGAGCCATGGCCGCTGAGCCTGCGCTTCCGGAGCCTGTGCTCCGCAATGGGAAAGGCCACAACAGTGAGAGGCCTGCGTACTGCAAAAAAAAAAAAGTTGTTTGTTGAGCCTGGTAAAGGCAGAGCTGCCTCAAATGGGAAGGGGAAGCCCTATCCCATAGCTTGTCCTTGTGTTTGAATATCTGCTCCTCTGATGAGCTGTGTCTACTGTCTGTACCTCACCCAGCCTGAACTTCTCCCCTGATCTCCAGACCCAGGCATCCAACAAGCTATCTTATCTCTCTTCTTTGGACGTCTAACAGGCATCTCAAACTTAGTGTCTGCAAGGGGGAGGCTCTTGATCCCCACGCTGCTCCCCAGTTGGGACCCCTTTGAGCCTTCCTCGGCTCACTAAATGACATCACCACTCTCCTGGTTGCTCAGGTCTCCCTCCTCTGCCCGATCCAATCCCATAGGAAGTGCTGGCAGCTCTCCCTCCACCACCTAGCTTGAATTCCATCAGCTTAATTGTCTCTACTCTCTCTTTTTGCCTGGAATACTGCAGCAGCTCCTAATTGCTCTGATGACTTCCAGTCTTGGGTTCCTATTTTAAAAAATGGTAATTAGATGATGCCACGTCCCTACTTAAATCCAGCCAGTGCCATCCCGTTGTTCCTTAAAGTAAAATCCAGGTGGCTTACCTTGACCAGCAAGGTGGGTGTGGCGGGTCCCCTCTCCTGCTTATCCTAGACCACTCTTCTACTTCCTTCCTCACTGGGCCCTTTTCTGGCCCCCTAGTCCCTCTCAGGCCTTTGCACTTGCTGCTCCCACTGCCTGGAACACACCTTCCCTGACACTAGGCTCATTCTCACTCCTCTTCTCAGCTCCGACATCCCCTTCTCAGACGGCATTTCTGGAAGCATCTTCTGACGTAGCCCCGTCTCTCTCCCACATCAGTTACTTACTCCACTTTGCTTATTCCCTTCCTTCTGCTCATCACAAACTACACTTCTTTTGCTTATTCATTTGTAACATGAACATAAGCTCCAGAGGGACCTTATCTGTCATCCACCCCCTCGTTCCTTAGTGTAACCTATATTTGGCTCTCAACAATTATCTGTTATAGAAGTCCTCTAAATATAGGTGCACCTGTAAGCATATGCATATGTGTATAAGCAGGAGTCTGTGTTTGCATTTATTACCTACATGTTTAATGGACATAAATACGCATGTGCTTATACACACGTGTGTGCATGTGGATAGGTATTTACCTAAGTGCAATTCTTCCCGCTCTCCTTTCTCATCACTAGATAAGTACATGGTTCCTGGGTGCCACTTCAGCTCTAGCCGTCTCCAACCACTGCCTTGAAGGGCTGTTAACACATCAAAAGTTATTTGTTGAGGGGCTTCCCTGGTGGTGCAGTGGTTGAGAGTCCGCCTGCGGATGCAGGGGACATGGGTTCGTGCCCCGGTCTGAGAAGATCCCACATGCCGCGGAGCGGCTGGGCGCGTGAGCCATGGCCGCTGAGCCTGCGCGTCCGGAGCCTGTGCTCCGCAATGGGAGAGACCACAACAGTGAGAAGCCCGCGTACCGCAAAAAAAAAAAAAAAAAACTTGTTTGTTGAGCCTGGCAAGGTAATAACCATGGGTGTGTTTCTTCTTTTATTCAGAAGACTAATGACTACTCCTTTCCCCTGTACATCCTAATGCAAAAAAAAAAAAAAAAAGCCATTAGGAGGAGGACAGAAGTGTGAACAAAAAAGCTGATGTCTTGATCATTGATGGACAGGATTGCTGAGGGAGGGACTGGCTTGAAGGAATTGTAGGTGACCTGCGGAGTATTTTCGACTTGTGTGAATGTTAAGAATGTTTGTTGAGGGCTTCCGTGGTGGCTCAGTGGTTAAGAACCCGCCTGCCAAGGCAGGGGACATGGGTTTGAGCCCTGGTCTGGGAAGATCCCACATGCTGCAGAGCAACGAAGCCCGTGAGCCACAACTACTGAGCCCGCACGCCTAGAGCCCACGCTCTGCAACAAGAGAAGCCACCACAATGAGAGGTCCATGCACTGCAATGAAGAGTAGCCCCTGATCGCCACTACTACAGAAAGCCCACGCGCGGCAATGAAGACCCGATGCAGCCAAAAATAAATCTATTAAAAAAAAAGAATGTTTGTTGGTAACAGGGCACAATAGTTTCACTTATGCAAGGTGAAGAAGTCCTAGATATCTCTAGTACAGAGTAGTGCATAGTTAACAATACTGTATTGTACACTTAAAAATTTGGGAAGAGGGTACGTCTTCTGTTAAATATTATTATCACTAAAAAAAAAAAAATAGAGAGGGAAGAAACTTTTAGAGATGCCAGTTAAGTTTATGGCACTGTTTATGGCGATCATTTCATGGATGTATATTATCTTCAAACTCATCAAGACATATACATTAAATACGTACAGCTTTTTTGGTAAGTCAGTTATACCTCAGTAACTAAAAAAAAAGGGAAGGGATAAATTAAGAGCTTGGGGTTAGCAGATACAAACTACTATATATAAAACAGATAAGCAACAAGGTCCTGCTGTATAGCACAGGGAACTATATTCAGTATCCTATAATAAACCATAATGGAGAAGAATGTGAAAAAGTATATATATATATATATGTATAACTGAATCACTTTGCTGTACAGCAGAAATTAACACAACATTGTAAAATAACTCTACTTAAATAAAAAAAAAAGAATGCTTGCTGGTTTGTATACCTTATACTCTGAGAGTTCTCTGTCCTCCTGTAGAAGGGTGGGTTTAAAAAGGCTCTCTGAAATTTCATTGTGGTGAGAGCATATGGGAGAATGACCAAGAAGTTTTTATTTATTTCATTTGATTTGTACAACCTTGCCTTTTAAAAGGTCTCAGCATCCTCTGCAGACATGATCTGTAGCCTCGACTAACTGTCAGATGTACTGTTAGCCGAAGGGAGCAGTGGAGAAGAACAACAAAGCCAGGCTCCCATGAGATGACCACACTTACTACGGAGAGCATGACATGCCACATTGTCCTTTAATTTCCTCTTTATTTGTCGATCTTGCAGAAACCTGTCGAGTAACCGGCTCACCACACTCTCATGGCAGCTCTTCCAGACGCTGAGTCTTCGGGAATTGTAAGTTCGGTTTTGAAGACTGTCCAAGTCGGTGGAGTGGTGGTCAAAGGTTGGGGGGAGGCACCTGAAGCTGGGAGTACACCTGAAAGGGCTCCTTGGGTTGGATGATGTGGGTGTACCATGTTCAGTGAGAGTGAGCCACCCCATCCCTTGATTTCTGATGCTCCTTCTGGGCGCAATACATTTCAGAAGATAGGAATCTCATCTCTTAGCAGGACCTAGTTTTGTGATCTGTTGGAAATTAGTAATAACATTTATATTTATATATATTTATAATAAAGATAATTTATCAAGTTATAATAACATTTGCAATATATAAATAGATTATTAGGTGTGCTTTCATTTATATGACCTTTGATTTATCATCACATGTCATGGGAGGTAGGTATTATCATACCTCCTGTATAAAAGGTATCTCTACACTTTCAGCTGAGCTCCAGAAAGGCATGTGAAACACAACCAAGATCACATTGCTAGGGATTGGCAGAACCAGAACTTGAACCCAGGCCTTTGACTTCAGATTGCATGTATTTTCCACTATCGTGATCTTCTGTCAGCCTCTTTGGCTTGAGTATGGCCATCCTGGAGGGACTAAGCCCATATATTTATTCAGTCTGCTTGTGGACTGCTTAGATTTGCTGCATTCCGAGGCTGATCAATGTACTCCCACCCCAGCCAGCCATTTTGCACAAACACACATTGGATGGATGAATGAAAACTCGTGACCACTGCTGGAAAAAATAAGTCATGTTGATGTGTGAGTCATCAGGGTCATCTCTGTGCGTGAAGGACGGCATATTATGTTGAGGGGACAAATCAAGGAATAAGTTGAAAAGGAATTGAGGCATGGATGGAGTTAGGGAGTCAGGGTTCCAGAGACACTGCTCATGTGTCTTCCCTTTTACTTGATGACTCAGATCCAAATTCACTGAATGCAGGTTGCTTTCTATCCTTTACCAAGAGGCAGTGAATGGCCTTGGATCCCCGCCCATGCTGCTGGCCTTTCAACTTGTTCTCCCTCCACCTGGTAAGACCTGAGTTCAAGGATGCATCATAACCTTACCTTTTCTGACCCAGTTGGTCAGGAAGGGGAATATTTACATCTCCATGGCAGTCTTGTACATACCCTACTCATCCTTATGGACCCAAGTGCCTACCTGATGCTTAAAAATGCCAGTCCAGGGATGGGAAGTACAGAGATGGTCTCTGACAGTGTTGGAGAGTTTAGGACAAGACTGTTGTGGGTTGCTTTCCTGCTTTAGGATTTTGCCCCTCCCACCAGGCTTCTCCTCTGCTATGAGCACAATAGCTCTAGTGATCAGAGTTCTTTAGTCATACATGGCTGCCATCCAGCTGCACTCAAATAAAAACTCCTACCTGAGCTTGAGAAAAGTTGCATATGTACTTATTTTTTTAAAAAACACTGGAAAACTGGACAATGTCACAGACGTCTCAGTGTCAAACTGTTACACTTGATGCATTGTGTTCATTCCCTTCTTTGTAGGTGGAAAAGACGGTAGAGGTAAATTAACATGACTGCTTTGATCACCGCTAACACTGATTTCTGAGATCTTTCTCTGGGCCAGGCAGTGTGCCAAGTAATCTATCGAGTTACGAAAGTTATTTAATCCTTATAACAATTCTATCAGGTCGGAATGGCTACTGTCACTTCAAATTTGGGGACACTGGGGTACTTAGCAAGGTTTAGTATCTTGGTTAAGGTCACCCATTAACTAAATGGTAGCACGTGGACTCAAGATCTTGACCGCTATGCTTCGCCGTCTCCCAACTTTCTCAATCTGTTTTCAATCCAACGATCTGTTCTACAGTAACTTGAAATAAAAATGCACAATTGCAGATTTTCCTTACATTGCTCTAAAACTGACCAGGAACCCTGCCCTAAAGGAGCTAATTGGAGTCTTTCATCCGGTTCTCCTGGGACCCCTGCCCCTTCATCTGTGGGAGGCCAGGGATAGCATCTCTCCAGGGGACATCTGGGTCTACTGTTGGCTGAATTATTGCAAAAATGTTCAGTGCTCCTTCTAAAAAAATCATTGGCTGCGAAATCGATGGTGTGCTGCCCCGGTGACCTGTTTCGTGGAGTTTTAGAAACAGTTGTTCCGTGGATATATATTTAAAGAAAATGTCAGATTTCTCCCAGAGGATCATGGGATTCTGCATTCATCTTTGCCTGTGAATCAATATACCAGTGAGCTGGATGTGACTTATGGGGGAATGAAGACGTTCCCTCCAGGGTGAGTCAGTGTGTGAGAGCCACCATGTCCACGGAGTATTTTATTTCTGTCATATTGTTAAATAAGTAAAAAAATTATGTTGGAAAATAAAGAAGCCCCCCCTCTAAGGAGCAGTCACCCTGGTAGGGGTCTGTTTTTTTGAGGAAGAATTGAATGTTGAGAGTGGAAAATTTATCTTTTGGCTGGAGGGGCTGCATGTTGGCTCTTAGCTGTGGCTGTGATTAAAATCCAAACAGTCCCAGTTCCTGGCAAATGGAAGAGTGGGTCATATTTTCTTGTCTGACTTCCTGATTAGTCCACATGGTGCCATCTGCCATGAGCCATCTAGACTGCCAGGGCCTGCCCAGTGGAGCCTGTGGGCTGGGGTGTGGGCATGGATCGGGTATTTCCAGGAAGAAAGAATTTCGGCCCTAGAGGAGAGAGGCCAGAGGGAGATGGCTCTGTGAGCTGTGGCAGCCAGAAGAACACAAGGGCAGAAGTGTGAGGCTTCGAGCAACCTTCTGCAGGAACAGAAGGAGCAAGCTAGGGCATTTAACAATTTCTTAGCATGTTTTATTCCATCACTGAGAATCTCTGCCTGCCCCAAGCAGCCCCTCCTCTGATCCTTGATAGAAGAACTAATGCTGTTGGGATTCCCCATCAGAAGGGCTGAGTGTCTATGACTTTTCCAGTAGCAGAGAAGGAGAAAAAAGAGGTGTATATTGAGTATCTAATATATACGAGGTCCTGTCGCACCCCTGGAAAAATCCCACAGAGGAGGTATGCTTAAACCCAGTTTGACAAATGAGGGATTGGAGGCTTGGCCAAGTGAAATAACTGGTCCAACATCACATGGCAAGTAAATGGGAATTGTGATTATTAGCATTGCCACCATCCAGGTCTATTGTTTTCAAAGACCAGCTCTTTCCTTACCCAACTCGGCACCATAGCCCTCATGCTATGCGTCCCCTTCCGCCAGAACTCAAGATGGCGGGTCCCCTCAGAGGAATCAAAGGGGGAAAAAATCCAAACAAGTTAGCATCTCAGAGCCCTTACCGTGTGCCAGAGACTTCCTTCACTCATTTCTCATTTACTTTTGTGAGATGAAGGGTGTGGTCTTGGCCGGGCACCTGGCCCGCCTCTCAACTGTCCAGGCTGTGTTTTTCTCTTACTGATGGAACCAGAAGCATCTTTCAACACTGGCTTCTGAGTAGCCAGCACTCTTTCAATGGCACGGGTTTGGAGAAATTCGCGTTGGTGTTGCAAAGTGCTCTCTGAAGTTTCTGTTGATGGTAAGATGGTATTTTCCCTTTACCGAGAAGATGGGAACAGTCTGTCCAGAAAGCTGAGCAAGAATCAAAGAGATTGACTTAGAGGTAGAGAATGAATTGGAAAGAAAAGAAGCTTGGATTCTGAATCCCATGATACCATTTAGGCAAAGGCAAGAGGCACCAAAGGATATAAACTCACAGCACAGAAACCCTCCAGAAATACCCTAAGGACCATTAGTGTATCTCGAACAGGCTTCTCTTAATACCCTACATGCATGGAGCAGACATTGATTAAAATAGATTGGAATATTTCATTTTCTTAAAGCAAAGTGATAATTACCTCTGGTATAATTTACAGATTTAATCGACTTGGTAAAATATTAACTCTATTTTGGGGATGGGTTTGTGCTGATCCTGTCA
This sequence comes from Phocoena phocoena, assembly GCF_963924675.1. Lineage (NCBI taxonomy): Eukaryota > Metazoa > Chordata > Mammalia > Artiodactyla > Phocoenidae > Phocoena > Phocoena phocoena. The sequence goes on along the minus strand of NC_089220.1, from coordinate 137,477,689 downwards.
CTTTCCTTCCCCCAGTCCTGGCCCTGACCACTTGCCACGGCTCTCAAAATCACTTAACAATCATGTTAATAATACTGTTATTATAATAATAATTTTGGGCCTCTTTATAGCCCCTTTTACTTCACAAAGCACGTTAACATATATTATCACTAATCCTCATAGTAACTGTGAAGAAGGCAGATTGAGCACAATTACCCCATTTTACAGACATTAAAACAGAGCCTTGGAGAATTCAGGCTGAATGAATACTTGGTGTATTCATTTCCTAGGGCTGCCTTAACATATTCCCACAAATCTGGGGGCTTCAAACAATAGAAAGTGATTCTCTCACTCTTCTGGAGGCCAGAAGTCCAAAATCAAGGTGTCAGGAGGACTACACACTCTTCCAAGGCTCTAGGGAGAATCCTTCCTTGCCTTTTCCAGCTTCTGGTGGCTCCTGGTGTTGCTTGGCTTGTGGCAGCACCACTCCGGTCTCTGCCTCTGTCTTCATGTGGCCATCTTCCTCTTTGTCTTTGATCTTTCCCTCTTTTCTCTTATATAGATACCAGTCACTGAATTTCGGGCCCACGGTAATCCAGAATGATCTCATCCATGATCCTTAACTTGGTTATATCTGCAAAGACTCTATTTCCAAATAAGGTCACATTCACAGCTACTGGGGCTTAGGACTTTGACATATTTTGGGGGATGGGGGAGACACTATTCAATCTACTATAGTTGCCCAAGGTGACACAACTGGCTCAACTCAGATCTTTTGTTTGGATATTTTTTTTAACCACAGGACTGTTGGCATCTCCAGGGTGCCCTTTGGGCATGTTTTCTTCTGTGACAACAGATTCGGGCCCCCTCCCCATATTTCACTACCTGGCCATGGATTGCCACTGGCAGCACTGATGCTGCGGAGGGAAGAAAACCAGAGTGATGACTAGTGGGGAATCAGTGTTTTTTAAACACTCATTCTTGGCCTTGACTGTTCAGCAAAGTGTCTTTGTGCACAAACTCGGATGGGGCTGAGTTAATCTGTGGGAAGCCCCAAGGGCCCTACGATTAGGCCCTGGGCCATCTTGAGGAGAGGGCTGGGTGTTGGTAATCTTTGCTGTGAAGCAGCTGCTGTTGTATTATTCATGGGGCCGCCTGCATTATTGATGGAGCAGGGGAAGGCTTGCTTTAGGCTCCTTGAGTCTGCCCCTGAAGCCCTGGCTGAAGGCCCCTCTGCTCCAGACCTGATTTGATGCGAGAATGGACAGCATCATTTAGACCCAGGACTTGCCCTTCTTTGCTTCTGGTCCACCTCACTGTTTGACCCCTCTTGTCAGGATATGAAGACGATAGTGCATTTGCTCGGTGAGATGCCCAGGGCATCTGTTCTGAGACTGAAAATGCTTTCTGCCGTATGTATGTCTTGTTGTCCAGGAGGAGAGTCCAGAGGGATGGGGGGAAGAACTCAAAGTTCTTCTGCAGTTTCCAGGAGACCCTGGGCTGGAGGAAACGACCAGGTCTCATGGTGCATGCCTTCTGGAGGAAAAAGTTGGAGGGAAACAAACAAGCTTTTAGCGTGCCCATGCCTGGAAGGGTCTAAGACACACCCCACATATCTCACTGGATTCCCCTGCCAGCCTCAGGATGCTGTGGCACCGTCCACCTTTCTGGGGGGCCCCTGAGATGTTGGGATACGCAGTAGTGCAGGGCTCAGACAAGAGGCAGAACTGAATAAAGCACATGTAGCTTGAAGCAGCCTGGCCAAGACTCTCACCTGTCTAGTATTTTCCACCCAGGTGGGTAATTTGTATTTTTACAGCTACTTAAGAATGAATGACCACATCTTGTCAAGTAAGCAACTGGGAAAAATCAGGCTGACCTGGTTCAGTGTGCATGTGTTCTGGCATCTGGACCCTCAGTATCCTTCCAGCAGGGCTGCCAGGCCTCTCCTCACAGCCCCTACCGCGTGACTCCCAACCACTGTTCCACTCCCTTTCCCCAGAAACGCCGGACAGGGAATTTGACCTCCTGTGTTTCCTAAGGAAGCCCTCAGACGTTCCCTTCCCCTGCTTCCTCCTTGTTGTGAGGGTCAGAGCTGGTGAGGCATGTAAGGCCTTCAGTGTAGTGCTGGGCACAGAGTAAATGCAATGCAAACGTTATTATCCAATTATTTTTTTGACTTCTCCCTCATTTTCTCCTGTCTACCTTTTCTCTCTCCTCTCCCTCATTTCTCAGCTGCAGAAGCATCTGCCTTGACCCCACGGCAAACCCCTCCAAGGGTCCTGGACCTCATCCGTCACTTTGCTGCTCTAGGATCTTACCTTTCCCTCCCCACCCCCAGCCCTGCCCTTACCCAATTCCTAATATGTTTTCCCTCTTCCTTTCCACTGGTTTTTCTCTTCTGTTTTCAACCAAAGATACTTCTGTCTTCCATTGACTTCCTGTTGCTTGGAGCTTAAAACCTTGGGGTCATCTTTTACTCTTTCCTTTTCTTCTACCTCCAAGGAAGCACCAAATACCACCGTGTCTTCCTTTATGATGTTTGCTCCATCTTCCCCTTCCTTCTCCCCAATTTTTACCTCTCTACTCCAGGCTCTTAGTAACTAGGCAGCCATTCTCTCATGGTGGTGCAGGGTCCCATGGGGATCCCCAAGACCCTTACAGGGAGACCGAGATGTTAAATCTATTTTCATAATAACCCTGAGACGTTACTTGCCTTTTTCATTCCCGTGGGCAGTGGAGTTTTCCACAGGCCACGTGACATATGTTAACATCATTCCTCTGATGCTTGATGGAGTTTGTGCTAATGCGTTCTTGTGTTTTAAATTTTCCTCAGTTTTAATTTCTAATATGGTAAATCGTGATAGATATAATCCACCTAAAAGTTCTTTGAGACTCTCAGTCATCTTTAAGAGTGAAAAGGAGTGCTGAGACCAAAAAGTTGGAGAACATTGACCTGGAGCCCGCTAGCCTATATGGTACCTATATGTGAATGAGAAAAGATGCCTCTTCTGGGTGGATAGAGCCCCATGCCAGGTACCGGGTCTGGTCAAGGGTATGCAGGCTGGATTTCATCCCCCATTCATCCCTTTGGCTGGGTGCACTGAGACATGCAGGAGCTTCAGCACTGTACACGGTGACCCTGTGTTTATCAGACAGCCTAACCGGGGTCCCAGTCTCCGGCTGTCCTCCTCTCTGGTTGATCCTGTTCAACATTGCTGGATTACTCTTCTTACAGTTTTGTTCACTTCATTCTCCAACTACAAGGGCCTCGGTGGTTCCCACTGCCTCTTGGATGCATTTCAAGCTTCCCAATGTGGCAGTGAATGTCCTCCACCATCTGGCTTCCACTTGCCCTTCCAGCTTTATTTCCAGGTGCTCCTGCTGTAGCACAAGCTTTCTTTCCTGTTTCCACAGTCCAGCCTGCATCATCCCTCTAACCCTTCCCCTAGTCTTTCCCTCCACAAGCTTCCAAAGTTCAGGGATCCTGCTTACTCCTCCTAGAATCTCCCATCTAGCTACACCTTACACGTGATAGATGGCGGGGAAAGTGCGTGAATTTTGGAGTCCAACAGGCTAAGCTTTGAAGCCCTGCTTTGTCACGTACCAGCCGAGGGGCCTTGAGCATGTGACTTGACTCCTCCAAACGTAGGAGGGGGTCCCTCTTGTGCATGACGACGAGAGACTGGCTGGCTCTGAGTGCAGCTGTGAGAGGCAGATGCTTGATGAAGGTTAGTTCTTGTCTTCTTTGCTGAAAGAGTGTGGTGTGCAGAGCAAAGTCATGGGCACTTTTAGACTAAGAGGATATCATACAGGGGTGTTTGCACATTCTACCTGTGCTGTCCTGTTGGCTAGAAAGCACTGATTCCTCCCTTCCAAGGGCCTCACTTTTTTCTGAAAGCTGGTTAATGCTGATGTGTGCTTCACCACTTTGGAATTTGCCAGTTGTCAAAAATATCCTGGGTCTTAGTGCAGTTACCCAAGTGGCCCTCCCTCTGGGCACCAATAGATTCATCCCCTTACTGGTCCAGAAAGAGAATCATGTTCCCCTGAGTGATCCTGGCATTCAGATTTATCAGGTGCCCTTGACGTAAAGAGTTTTACATCAGCTTATGCCCTTCAATTGTCCCCCTAAGGAGATGACTCCCTCTAAGTCACAAGGAAAATGAGTGGAGAAGGAAGGCCTTGAACTTGACTCTTCCTCTATCAGACAGTCTTCTTTACCAAGATGAGTGCTCCTGGAAGACAGGGACTGATTATTCATTTCTGTTTCAGCAGCACTCAGCCCACAGCCAGACATGGATGAGGTGCTTATTAAGGATCTTGTTGAATTTATGAAGGAATAAAGCTGGTCCCAAGATAGGCTTTGAGCAGATATTGGAAACAGCGAATCACCTTCTCCCCAGGGAGAATAGCTTCTTTCTTCCTTCTTCCCTCCCTCCCTCCGTCCCTCCCTTCCTTCCTTCCTTCCTCCCTCCTTTTATTCATTCAACGGGTATTTATATGCCAGGCTTAGTTATAGGTACTGGGGATATAGCAATGAACCTAATAGGCAATGTCTCTGACTTTGATGGAACTTAATTTTTATTTGGGGAGACAGATAATAAACAAGCAAGCAAATATTTATTTTTTAATTTTTAGATTTATTTTGTTTATCCGTTCTATATATACTAATTTGCATCTGCTAGCCCCAAACTTCCAAGCAAGCAAATAAATATTTAAAGTGATGCTGGGCAGTGACAAATACCAGAAAGAAGAAAATAGTCAGGCAAGGGACTGGGCAGTGTGAGGGCAGGGGTTGGTGGTAACTTTCCTATAGAAGTGGTCAGAGAAGGCTATATGATTCCTTAATGAAGGGAGGGAGTTGATCTAGCAGATATGTTCTCAGTCCAAACTCTGTAGGCAGAAAGACAACAAGTGCAAAGGCCCTGAGGCAGGAGCATGCAGGTCATCCTGGTAAACTTGACACACAGCAAGGTCAGAGTGGCTGAAGAAGAGGAGGAGAGGGTGAGGCAGGCAATGAAGTCAGAGAGGTGACAGAGGGTGGTATAGATCCCGTAGGCCTTTGACTCTGACTTTCAAAGAGTTGGGAGGCCAGTGGAGGGTTTTGAGAAGAGGAGCTTCCCAAGCCGACGTATTTTAAAGGTCTCTTTGGCAGGTAAGTTCAGTGGAGTGGATTTTTTGGGAATGAGTTTATTTGTTTAAAAACTAAATAAATTCATGGACTTCTATAAGTATTTTTTATTTCTTTGGAGACCTTGCTAAACCCTTATCTCCTTAGTCCCTGAGGAGCAGGTGGGGGCCCATGCATGGCCTCACAGCCCTGGGAGGGAGCTGGGCCACCTTCGGTTCAGGGGTTCCCTTCCCTCGCTTCTTGCCCACAGGAGGTTGGAACAGAACTTCTTCAACTGCAGCTGTGACATCCGCTGGATGCAGCTGTGGCAGGAGCAGGGGGAGGCCAAGCTGAACAGCCAGAACCTCTACTGCATCAGTGCCGACGGCTCCCAGCTCCCACTTTTTCGCATGAACATCAGCCAGTGCGGTGAGTGAGCCGCCCGGTCCCAGCTGGCTCCACGCGGGCCTCCCTCAGACACCAGGGACGGTGCTGCGCATCAGCTGGGAAAGCCAGGGCCTTCCTTCCCCACTGCCCTCCCAGCCTTGAACTCTGCATTGGGTGCAGATCTGGCTCCCTTCTTACCTCCTTGCTCATTCTTGTCTCTTCATGAGCCAGCTGTGGGAAGGTTGGTTCCAGGGATGCAGAAAGTGGTTAAGTGTGCTCTTTGTCATTGGACCAGAGTCCTTTCTCTCTGTCAGTTCCCTGTTAAGCAAACCTGAAGGAGTGTTAAGTCCAGGTGTGGTCTCTGGATCTCCTGTATCAGGAGCATCTAAGGCACTTTTAGAGAAGCAGATGTCTGGGTCCATCCACAGACTTAAGAGATCAGAATATCTGGAGATGAGTTTGGAAATCTGAATTTCTAGCAAGATCCCCATGGGAGTCTGAAGCGGACCAAAGTTTTGAGAACCAGTGCCCAAAGTGGAAGATGTCATTTGATGTCATTTGATGAGCTGCATTCCTTCAGCAACTGTCCTCCTCATCAATCCCCGCTCCCCAACCACCACGTCCAACTGCATGGGCTTAAATCTTGAGTTATACCGTCTGCTTGGGAGGTGGTGTGAAGCTTCTGGGACTTGGGGGACTTCTGAGAGGTCAGGCAGGTTTTGTGGAGTCATCATTGGACAAAGCAAGCAGTGCCACCATTGCCCCCATGGACAAAGTTTTGGTAGCAAGTATTTGCCTGTTTTTTCACCCACCCTGTCCTCCCTCCCAGACCTGCCTGAGATCAGTGTGAGCCATGCCAACCTGACCGTACGGGAGGGTGACAATGCTGTCATCACTTGCAATGGCTCTGGATCGCCCCTGCCCGACGTGGACTGGATAGTCACCGGACTGCAGTCCATCAACACCCACCAGGTAGGCGTCCGAAGCTTGGGACCTATCACCTCTTAGTCTTAATGAGCTAAAATCATGAATAGAAGCAAGAGACGTGAGAATAAGGAAGAAGAAGAGGGGAAGTTTGTGGTCCTATTTCTATAGGACGAAGCACGTAGACTTGGGTTCCACCCAGCTGCAACATTTTCTAGCCAGCTTGATCTTGAATATGCTATAAACATCTCTGTACCTTACTTTCCTCATCTGTGAAATGGGTATAATGCTACCATTCATCTCATGGGATAAGTGTGAGTGTTACCTAAGCTCTTGACTGTAGAGAGCTTGGCCCTTGGTCAATGTGCCTTCACCAGCAAGGCCTCCTTCACCTACTGCTCAGCTTTCCTTTTGATTCCTAAAGGTGTTTGGGGGTTAGGTGGGGGAGCCGCCCTTGTAGAAACTGTTTGTTGTCTTTTTTTTTTTGTACCATCATCTAATTTTTCTTTTATCTTTTCCTAAATTTTTATTGTGGTAAAGTATACATAACTTAAAATGTACAGTCTTAAACATTTTTTTAGTTATTATAAAATATTAGCTCTATTCTCCATGTTGTACAATACATCCTGGCAGCTTATTTTATACACATGATTGTTGGTTTTTTTTATTGGGTTTTTAGACAAATCTGAACTGGACCAATGTACACGCCATCAACCTGACACTGGTAAATGTGACGAGTGAGGACAACGGCTTCACCCTGACGTGCATTGCAGAGAACGTGGTGGGCATGAGCAATGCCAGCGTCGCCCTCACTGTCCACTGTGAGCGGGTGCCCTGTGGGGGGCGGCTGGGACCCTGGGGATCTCAGCATAGGAGGCTGGGGCCGGGCAGAGCTGCTGCAATGGGCCTGGTCCACCAGGAGGGGCAGAAAGACTCCAGTGGGGCAGGACTGAGCAAATCAAGTCAGTCCTTGGCTAATAACCCCAGAAAGGGTGTCCCTGTCCCTCAGAAGATGATGCCCCTCCAACTCAGCTCTGACTTTACTCCTAAGTTGGCCCAAGTCTGCCTTTTGCTAAACCCCTAAAAGGTCATGAGAGGGAACCCTCCAGCTGTAGTGGATCCAGGAAGCTTGAGTGAAGACAGACATCTCTTCCCCTCTTTGGGGGTGGTGTTGTGGGGGAAACCTCTGATTCCCTCAGGTCTTTTTAAAGCGGGGTGGGGAAGAATTGGGTTGCCCACCCCAGCTCCTGGAAGGCTGCTCTGGGGCACCGGAGGCTCTGTGTTCTGGGTGTCAGCTGGCCTTTCCCCGGCAGACCCCCCGCGCGTGGTGAGCCTGGAGGAGCCTGAGCTGCGCCTGGAACATTGCATCGAGTTCGTGGTGCGCGGCAACCCGCCGCCCACACTGCACTGGCTGCACAACGGGCAGCCGCTGCGTGAGTCCAAGATCATCCACGTGGAGTACTACCAGGAGGGCGAGGTCTCCGAGGGCTGCCTGCTCTTCAACAAGCCCACCCACTACAACAACGGCAACTATACCCTCATCGCCAAGAACCCCCTGGGCACAGCCAACCAGACCATCAATGGCCACTTCCTCAAGGAGCCCTTTCCAGGTGAGGGCAGGGCTGTTCTGGGGTGACTGATCCCCTCCAGGAGCTCAGGGGGACGGGGAGTGGGGGCTTGAGAGGAGAAGCAGCATCAACACAGATACCGTCATCGACAACCAAACACACACTGGAACATATTCAGCCACCACCAGAATTTTGTGTAAACTAGATGAAGTCTCTGATTTCCAATAGCAGTCACAGTGAAAACCAAGACCCCCTCAGAAATACACAGCTGTACATATAAGGGAATATGGTGTTACGGTAGAGAAAGTGGGGACTTGAGAGGTGGATAAGAATGGCGGAGAATCTGGACCCAATTCTTTTTTTTGTTGGGAGACTCTGGACATGATCGTTGCCTCAATACCCTCATCTGTGAAATGGGCATGATTGAACTTCTCCCATAAGAATCTCATGACTTTTAAATACCTTAAAGTAGACAAAGCACGTATCACAGGCTTTGGTGCCTAATGATGGTTTGATGACCTTCCATTACGAGGGGCTTCAGGGTCTATCTGGTTCAACCCCACATGTAACAGGCAAGTGAACAGAATCTTTCCACTTGCTGGGTAGTAATAAGGCCTTGGCTGGCTTTCCAGGTCTGTGTCTCTTTTCCTCTAGCTCCGTGGTGAGCTGATGGGTGGAGGGTACCTGATGCTGTCAGCCTGGATGGTGCTGATTCTAGTGGACGGGGTCATTGAAATGATGAGAGAACTTTGAGTATTTGGGAGGGGAGTCTGTCTTTCTCTGTCTGGGCTGGAATATTTCAAATACCTTCCTGAAGTTAGAGGAGAAGAAAATACTCCCAAGAGTTTAGTGAAAGTGGTTGCAGCATCTCTTGGGGGTGGTTTTGGTAGCTGATAAGTTTCTGTCAGTGAAGCCATATATCTTTGATGAGCTTGGTGATGTCTGCTGGCAGCAGACCTCTTGGCCTTCAGTTCCTGGAAATCCAGGATTCTAATGAAATAAAGGGGAGTGTAAAGACTGATCTCGATCTCTGTCTCTCACACACACACAGGGCATTGGAGTACTAGCACTGTGCAGCATCTGCTTCTGTGAGGGTGATTTCACGGCATACGGATAACCAGAGGGTAGCAGTTCCAAGAGGCCTTTTGAATCTTAGTGCAAGGAAACTCGAACTTTAGAGGCTTTGAGAGAAACTCTGGAGAGATGAGACTGCCTGGGAAGCTAAATTCTTGCCACTGAGGGCCAGGGGATGGTGGAGCCACCACTCAGGAGAGGACTGAGAACGTGCCGATGTTTGAGACCCTGGCCATCCCATATGGTCCTACACTTCCAACATCATTCCAAGTATGCCCAGTAAGAGGCCTCAGGACACTTCCCACTGTGGGCCACACGGGAGCTGGAAGAGTCCTGTCTTGCACTGCAGAAGCAGCAGCTTTTAGATGCAGAGATACTTTGCTTTTTGGGGCCAAAGTCAGGCTAGTCTTTGTTGGCATAAAGGGCTGGAGTGGCCCTTTGCCCTGCTTGTGCCCATCTGGTGATTAGAGAATGGAATCTGTTTTTAAAGAGGAGAGTCGACACTCCCCGATGGGCGAGGAGTGAAGCCCTCGCCAAAGTCATGCTTCTGTTTCCAAAGGGAGGCTTCTGGGGCCTGGCGAGAGCAGGGAGCCCTGGAATGCTCGGGAGGGAGGGGGAGCCACCCTGGCTTCTGCATGCAGAGGGTGTCCTGGCCATGGGGCAGCAGGAGCAGTGGCCACGGCTTTTCCTTTGTCCTCCCTCACCTTGGGAGGGAAGCAGTTCTCTGCATCCTTGCAGCCATACAGACACCTCCTCTGTCCCCAAGAGACACGGCTGCCCCTCCTCTTCATCTCTGGATATGCCTGTCACCTTTTCAGTTCTCCTCAGGCCAGTGGTTCTCAAAGGGTGGTCTCCAGACCAGCAACATCAGCATCACCTGGGCAGGTGTTAGAACTCAAATCCTGGAGCCCCACCCAAACCGACTGAATCAGAAACTGTGGGGTGGGGCCTGGCAGTCTGTATTTTAAAAAGCCCCCCCCCCCCCGAAAATTCAGACACTCCCTCGTTTGCCATCTCCTGCCATGACATTTGGTGGACCCAGGAGGTCAGAGGGAGGGTGAAGTTACAGAGGAACTTGAAGGGAAACAGCTCGCCTGCAGTGGGTCCCTCAAACCCATCTACACCCTGCCAGGACCATCCTGTGTGAAGGTTTGCTTGTTTGTAAAGGAGTCAGTGGATGATGGAAAGGCAGTGACAGGAAAAAGATGGGCCAGTCATGTCAAGAGACAAAATATCTAGGCGTCAGGAGAGTAAATTATCCAGGGGAGTGGACAGTAAACCTCACACCTGCTGAGCCTGGATACAAAGGCTCTCGGTGGACTCCTGCTCTTCTCTTGCTGTGGTGTGGGGACATTGTATTTGTCATCTGTACCCCTCTCGCTCCCAGGCAGCAAAACAGACATTAAGAGCAAGGGTTCTGAAATCAGACAGATGGAGGTATTATCCTATCTGTGGCCCTACTGGCTCCGATAATGGGGCTTAGCACATGGCTGGCGTGAGGTGGAGGATGATCACTGCTCGGTGCCTCTGTTTCTTCATCTGTGAAATGGGAATGATAACCAGAGCTCCCGCCTAAATTGCCCTGAGGATGAATGAAGTGATGTCCACCCAGTGTTTAGCTCTGTGTCCAGATAGAGGGAAGGTTCAACAGCTGTTGGCTACGACTAGGATTCTAGGTGGAGAGTTTAGGAGTTGAGTTTAGGAGTTCTAGATCTGGTCGTTGCTCCCTAATCACGCTGGTAAGTTCTAACAGACGGCCTTCAGGTCGTTTACTAGGGTAGTGGTTATGGAGTCACAATGCCAAGATTCAGATTCTCATTCAATTGCTTATCAGCTCTGTGATCTCAGGCAAATTGCTCAATCCCCTGCTTCTGCCTCAAAGACTGTAGTGAAGATTAATTCGCACATAGCGGATTAATCCACCTAAAATATTTCCCACAGTGCTTGGCACAGAGTAAGCACAGAATTACTGTTTGATTTTATTATTATATATAAAAAAAAACACCCAAGGGCAACTGAAAAGGGATTTGTTTTTGGGGAAAACAGAGATCTGAAGGTGAGGGTCTCCTTTCCTGACTGTTCATGGGCTGGAGACCCACAGGAGAGCTTTGATTGCATTGAGTATATTCAGTGGAGCCGTCTGCAGATGCAGAGGCCTCCATCAGAAGGATTTTTTCAGAGCAGGACATTGAAATGAAAATGAAAATGTTCTGGAAAAGCTTTTTGTAAACTTCACATGCTATACAAATGCTGGTGTTTCCTTCTGCATTTCCAAAGAAGTGCTAGAATGTTCAGTCTGGAGTTCAGCCTTAGTGTAGGAACCAGTCCCTGGAAAGGGAGATTTGTTCTAGGAGCATGGAATCCTCTTTGGTGTTCCAGGGATCTGGGCCTAGGAGTGGAGACCGTGAGGAGTCAGGGATCTGAGTGTCAGGGGAGGCTGGGGATCATGTTAGGGTCGAGGTGGTCCCTGGAAGGTTGGGGATCCTTAGATGATGATGTGATAGAAGGAGGAATGTTGACAAGGGGTGTGTGTGTGTGTGTGTGTGTGTATGTGTGTGTTTGCCTGCACATGTGCAACAAATATCTGAGAACACTTGACAAAACGTTTAGGAATAAGTGAGCTGCCATAACTCTTGAATTCTCATTTCTTTTTACCTGACTGGGAAGCCTCTTCATCATGATCTTGTGACAGCAGAAATCAGAATTCCGTCAGGGCCCTGGGTACAAACCGTGGGAGACACCGTTGCCCCAGTGTCCATAGCCGCATCAAGGCTGGTTTCTTTCCCCAAAACACTTGTTGAGTCTAGAATGTGGTCCCAACCTGCCAGTGCTGGGGGAAGGGAGGCAGCAGCAGCATGTGGCCTTCTGTGCTGGGTGGACAGAGCGTGTGGACGCCTGGCGCAGCTCCCCACTCCCTCCTTATACCTGAAGCCAGGGCATCTCTTCTGATCACGTCTATGTGCATCTCTCTCTATCTGGACGCAAGCTGCTGCCTCTCTCCTCCATTCTCTGGATCCCACTGGCTTTTCCCACTGGGTTTTTCTTGAGGCTTTTGGGATCTGGAGGACACACGTGCATTGCTTTCATGCCCAGTTCCTGTTGGGATTCAGATGCTGCCTTGGCACACTGGTCCGGTTGTCCTCCCAGCCTGCTGGTGCGGGCTGAGGTGAGGACCACTCTCGGGTACCATCCTTTTCCAGGGTGAAGTTCTGAGTCCTCCCACAGGTTAGAGAGAACCCAGGAGGTCTGGCTGTTCCAAGGCTTGTGTGCTTCCTGGGTGTGTAAATGTTTCCAGGCTCTTGCAAAGGAGATAAGCATTCATAGGCTGATTGAGAGATTACAGGCTTTACAGATTCGGCCAAAACATTTGGCTGACGTGAGCATATTCTCTAATAAATGAGAGCCTTATGAGAAATATGCAAATTGGTGTTAAGTAGGAATTGATCTGGCACCTCTCTTTTCTCGGGCTCTGAAGCCAAGGCTAGGGCCCCCTTGCCTCCATCCTCCTCCCAAATCAGCCGTTTGGTCACCTGAAGTTTAGAAGAGGGTGGGGGGCCTGAAGGGCACACTCAGGAATCTGGAGAAAGCTGTATTGCTCTCCCACAAAACAACACAAAGTGGATGATGAGCAAGCAACCTATTAGCAGTGAATTTACTGTGAATAAGGCTTTCTCTAAGGGACTCCTTCACAGAAAGGCGTCAATTTTCCCCCACGGGTAGTTAGGGAAGAATATTTGCTGGCGCATACTTGATAGAGCTGTGAGTACAATGACTGTGAAAGCCTAGCCAAGGGCCTGGGTAAATGGAAGACCCACGGTGAATGAATGAACGAATAAGTTCTGATTTTTCAGGGTGTGGTAGGCTTGTGCCAGGAGGAAGTGGAGTAAAATGCAGTGGTTCTCAAAGGGACCAGCAGAACAAGAAAACTTGTTCGAAATGCAAAATTCTCAAGACCTCCCCCAGACCTCCTGAGTCAGAAACTCTGGGGTGAGGACCAATAATCCATATTTCTTTAAAAATTTTTAAAAGATTTTTAACTTTTCATTTTGAAATAGTTTGAGATTTACCAGAAAAGTTACAAAATAGTACCAAAAAAGCTTCCTTATACTGTTCACCCAGCTTCCCCCAGTGTTACCATCTTACATAACTACAGGGCAGTGATCAAAACCAGGAGAGTAATGGTGATACAACCCTATTACCTCATCTACAGACTTTATCTAAATCTTACCAGTTGTCCCACTGCTGTCCTTTTCTTCTCTGAGATCCAATCCAGGATTATATTGATACATTGTATTTAGCTGCCATGTTACCTTATTCTCTTTAAATCTGGGGCAGTTCTTCAGGCTTTCTTTGTCTTTCACGAACTGTGCACTTTTTTTTTAAATTTATTTTTTTACATCTTTATTGGAGTATAATTGCTTTACAATGGTGTGTTAGTTTCTGCTTTATAACAAAGTGAATCAGTTATACATATATCCCCATATCTCCTCCCTCTTGCGTCTCCCTCCCTCCCACCCTCCCTATCCCACCCCTCTAGGTGGTCACAAAGCACCGAGCTGATCTCCCTGTGCTATGCGGCGGCTTCCCACTAGCTATCTATTTTACGTTTGGTAGTGTATATATGTCCATGCCACTCTCTCACTGTGCACTTTTGAAGGATCCTAACTAGTTATTTTGTAGACTGTCCCACAATTTGGGTTTGCCTGATGTTTTCTCACAATTGAATGCCAGTTAGGCATTTTTGGCAGTAACACCGCAGAAGTGATGCTGTGCCCATTCAGTACGTTGTGTCAGGGGTACGCGATGTCTGTACATTTTATTACCAGTGATGTTAACTTTATCACTTGGTCAGGATGGTGTCTGCTAGGTTTCTCCACTGCAGAGTGACTATTTTTTTCTCCTCTGTAATTAATAAGCATAATATTTTGAAGCTTTGTAAATATCTTGTTTCTCATCATTCTTTCACACATTAGTTTTAGCATTCATTGATGATTCTTGCCTGAAACAAATATTAGTGTGCCATTTGTCAATGGTGATTTTTCTATTTCTATCCTTTTCCTCTACATTTATTAATTGGATTTTATTGTAAGGAAAAGCTTTCTTTTCTTCCTCATTTGTTGATTAAATTACTTCTTTATATCAGTATGGACTCATGGGTATTTATTTTGTTCTATGAATTACAATCCATGTATTAACTTGCTAGGGCTGCTGTAAGAAAGTGTCAGAGACTGAGTGGCTTCAACGATAGAAATTTTTTTTCTCACAGTTCTGGAGGCTGGAAGTCTGAGATCAAGGTGTCAGCAGGGTTGGTTCCTTCCACCCTCTGGGTACCTCTATGTCTTAGTGTCCTCTTATAAGGACACCAGTCATATTTGATTAGTTCCCACCTTAATGACTTTATTTAACTTAATTACCTCTTAAAGACCCTATCTCTAAATACAGTCATAGTCTAAGGGACTGGGGGTTAGGACTTCAACATATGAGTTTTGGGCAGATATAATTCAGCTCATAACAATCTATGACTGTTATTATATTGTCATTATATTTTGTTGCTCAAATCATCCCCAGTTTGGCCATTGGAGACCCCTTCATACTGGCTCCTGTGTCCCTTCTTCATGCCCCCATTAATTCTTTTTTTTTTTTTTTTTTTTGCCCCCATTAATTCTTGAGCACCTTCTTACTTTCCAGTACTGCAAGGTGTTCCAAGCACATCTTGTACTTTCTCTGCCCCAGCCCTGGAATTAATGTGTTTCTCCAAGGATCCCTCATTCTTTTTACTGGAGAATGGTAGTGATCACCTCCTGGATGGTTCTGTGGCATGCTAAAGTTTGAGAATCTCTGATAGAGTGGTTCTGAGCCCAGACTTGGATTTGAATCCAGCTCTATCCCTTCTTAAATGAGTGACATTCAATTAGTTACTTAATTTCTATAAGTCTGTTTCCTTTTCTGTTGAAAGGGGATAATGCTACCCACCTCCTAGGGTGGTTATAAGGATTGATGTATTACATAAAGCATTTTGCACAGCCCCTGGCTCATAATCAATGCCCAACAATGATTGGCTTTCATTATTAGCTGAGCCATTTCTAAAGGCCAAAGACCAAATAACACGTTTTCATCTGGGGAGTGGACAGATTCTAGAGGGATTCCCAAGAACGTCTCAATGACCTACTAGAATAAACTCTACATATTGATCTGAGGCATTGTGTCTTGAGATCATAGCTGGCATTTTCCAGGAAGATCCATGGAAGCCCATCCTGCAGCATTTCTTCTTGGCGCTAATGTACCACCAATGTTCCCAACACTCTGGGCACCTGAGGGCGGGAGGAATGAGGGTGAGATGGTGAGTCTGGATGTAGTTCCTCATCTCATAGTATGGTTTCTAGTCTCCAGGTGGACCAGGCCACCTCCCTTGAAACCAGGAGTTTTAGCTCTTATTCCTTCTCCATTTGGAAGACCACCTTCTAAAGAGTGTGGGGGAGGGGTGACGAGCCAAGGATTTTAGTTTTCAGTTGCCAGGGCAACAGGGGATCATGGTGAGTGGGAGAGATCATAGCTATGAGAAAGACAGAGTGCGACTGTTCTGGTTTTTTATTACGTTTGTTAATGATCTCTTTGTCTTTTTTGCAGAGAGCACGGATAACTTTGTCTCTTGTAAGTCTCTTTTACCTTTTGCTTTGAAAGTGATTTATTCTGATACTTTTGGTAACTACTGAGTCCAAATAGCCCTCTTTCGTATTCTACCAGCATCCTCAGACTCATGGCCGCTGAGAGCATCTGAGTGAACTGTGAAAGGAGAGTAGAAATACTCGAGCAGTTCCAAGCCCACTCCTCTTGGACAGTCACTTGCTGCCTCAGTTTCCCCGCAGTTTTCTAGGGTCTGACCATGTTGTGTGTCTTCCCACCCAGACGGACCGAGGTGGTGTCAGGAAAGATGTGGGGTTCGCGTGCCCCGGTGGACCCCTGTGGAGCATCTCGGTTGTTCTTGCAGAGAGAATGTGGAGCCTATAAACATGTTAGTGTTTGTCACCTGCTTTGAGAGCCAGGACCTACCTCGTGTGGAGCTGTGATTGACAAGGTCTCCTGATAGGTTCGCCTGTCCTCAGATGAGATTATTGAGGCTCAGTCTATAAGTGATTTGGGGCCAGGACTAGACGATCCCCAAAGGATTTGGTGTTTCGCTCATGGTCTGTGGGGAAACATATTTATTCCTTTTCCTTTTGTCCCCTGTGGGAGAGGAACAGGGACGGCTGAGGCCATTTCTGCTCCCTGTTCGGCCTGAGACAGTAGACAGTCCTGTTTAGAACGCCCCTTGTTGTTTGGCACAGATGTAAACATAACCTGGATTCCTTTGTTTGTCCTCGGTCTTTGAGGACTTGTCATCTCACAGGATGTCCCTCCAGAGAAGTTTGAACTGGGGCTCTCTCTGGACAAGGAGTTGATTCTAGAAGGAGGACTAATGGATGCTCGGCTTCCCATCCAGGCCTTGCTGGGAAGAGCAGATGTTTCCTAGTCAGATAAACTTGCTGCCAGCTGAAGCTGCCACTGTGTTCTGAAATCTGCTGTAGGGCAATGGATAGTGGGTTGTTTATGGGGCCACAGGCCTCCTGGATCTCACTGAGGAGTGAAGAGGGAACGAGGAAGGGCATGGAGAGTCTGGGGCAGGATAAAGGGTGCAGAGAGGAGCTGAATGTCAGCAACAGCTACCATCACCCACGAAATTGGCCGAATCCAGACCCTGGCTGTGATCCCAAACCATTTTTTTCCCTCTTATTTATTCAATAGCTCACGGCCCACATTGTCCAGGTTACATTATTTACTCTGGGATAGGGATTGGGGGACGGGAGCAAAGGTTCTTTATACCTATGGAGTCTGTCTTTGAGTCATCAGTACTCACCAGGCAGCCACACGGAGATCCAATCTCTGGGGACCCCTGCAAAGCCTGGGGAGGCCAGGCAGTCAGAGTCTGGCTTCAAGGGGATGTTCTCCAGCAAGAACTTTCAAGAGGGCTTGGGAGTTAGGCAGGGACCGTGGCTGAGTCTCTCATGGCCAGGAAGCTAACTGTTCTTCTCTATTTATGTTTGGTTTTCAGTCTACGAAGTGAGCCCCACCCCTCCTATCACTGTGACCCATAAACCAGAGGAAGACACTTTTGGGGTGAGTCACTCCTTGGTCAAGAGGAAGGTGTTTACTGATGCAGTAGTTTATCAGGCTTCTGTTTTAGTAGCTAACTTTTCCCAATACTGCCTTATTTGGAACTCTAGCATACGTGGCATAGAGAAGCCGTGATGAATGACCTCCTTTCAGGTGGTTAAAACCTTCCTTGTTTGATGAGAATAATTCATTGTTTGAGGAAGTCTTTGAGGATCTGCTTTAAGCCCTAGGGCTCGGGAGGAGAACAGTTTGAAACTTCCCACTCCATTAGGAGCCAGCTGGGCCTGATTCGAAGGGGCTGCTAACTGTACAGTCTTTTACAAAAGTCAGAGTTGCCCAGGGCATCTTCTTGAGTGGGAGGTGACCCCCCCCCACCCCGCTCTCAGAACCTGAGGTTTCTCTGGGGAGAAAAGGAAAGGGGTCTTTTTAGAATCTCCTGGATAAGAATATTATGCAAAGAATGTCAATGTGAAGATGCAAGATTTGCTTGCAAATTAAAACCACAACGGAACAACAGACAGAAGCATCTCTGGGCTTCCTCCTGCATCTCTTAGGATGGTCCCCGGATGAGAGGGCTCAGAACACTGAATCATGGAACTTTCTCTAATCAATCTGGGCAATTTATTTTTTGATGTTCTTAGAGTCTCATAAATTACATCTTCTCAAGACCTTACTCAGTCTGAGAAGTTCTGAAGTTCACTGAAGTTCTGGGAAGGCTACAGTTGCTACTGTAATAGGATGGTCTCATCTGAGCATGCGTGTTACTTCATACTCCGGTTTTCTGTAACTGCTCGACTGTCTGTTTTTGGCTCCCAATAGGTATCCATAGCCGTTGGACTTGCTGCTTTTGCCTGTGTCCTGTTGGTGGTTCTCTTTATCATGATCAACAAGTATGGTCGACGGTCCAAATTTGGAATGAAGGGTAAGGTGGAATTTTCATTTGCGAGGGTCTCATGGGGGAAACATGGCTCCTTTTGATCAAAAGATGCTGTTTTAATTTCTTTGCTCTCTGAGAGGGCTTCAGGGTGGTGGGCTTAAGTGGCCCTGGTAGAGACTCCCATCTACACGTTTATTATTGGTAGTGATGGATTGAAGGCAGTGTTGGTGTGAGGACCAAACTGTGGACCACCTGGTTTTTCTGTAATGAGTAAAAACATTGCTTCACTGGGCTGGTACAATGAGGATGATTTGGGAAAGAAGTTGGATTTGAGGGCAAATGAAGAGGACTTACATTTCTTTTTATTTTTGGTGGGTAAAAGGACTCTTTGTTTGAGTAACTTGGTTTTTCTCTTGTCTGCACCCATCCTTGGAGTTGTGATGAGAAGGTATTAGCAGAACTAAATGTAGGATGGTAGACTGTGGCATTGAAAGGTTGCCCATGCATGGTATCTCAGCACGTAGCTCTACACAGAGTTCCAGAATGGAAGCCAAGAGCAACGTGATTGCTAAATCTGCTGGCCAGTTTCCACAACACAGAGTACTCAACCCCATTACAGCTGGGGTGGAATGTAAGACGTGGCTCTCCACCAAGGCTTGGGAAAAGGGGACTGGCACAAAAGGGGTTAATGTGGTGAATTAGCATCCATCTGCCTGGTCCCAGGATGGATCTGACCAAATGGCGCAAGGGAGGCTGGATACCAGTGCTTAAACAGAAACTTGAATTTCAAGATACACTCCCAGCTGGGGTTTCCATTTATGGCTGATGTTAATAGGAGAAGGGTGGGGAGGGAGTATGAAGTGTTTGACAAGCCGTCAGGTTCCTGAGCAAGGATTCAGGTTGGAGTCTTCGGTGAGATTATGGGATCCAGAAAGATGAATTTCGATGACTTCTGCACACGGACTGGTATCTGTGGTTGGGGTCTTGACCTGGGGGCTCAGGAATTGAAGGGGAAAGCATGAATGAGATTCACAGGGATAGTGGTCCCCTGAACTTATATGTAAATGTTTAATTGTTTGTACACGGTGGCAGGGGGCGGGGTTGGGAAGGAACTAATCCATAGCTTCTATTATATTGTCAAAAGAGTCTGTGACCACCCTACAAGTTTAGAACACTGATATATAGCAAGGGATAGCCGTAGAGAACTAGAAAGGCAGAAATCATAGGGGAGGACTGTCTGGCTTCCCAGAAGCCTCCTGCCTCTTTCTGCTCTTGGTTAAGCTGAACAAGTCCCAGAAGAGCAAACCAGGTTTTCTTGAAGCAAATGAAATATTTTGACCAAGAGAAATAACGCGTAAAGGCAAATTATAAAACTTCTCTATATATTAGAAGTTTGGCCTGAAGCCAGATGACTTAAACAAGAGGAGACCACGGTCAGCCACCTTGGCTGGAGAGGTTTTATCTACCAGTACCCCACGGGCCAAACAGGGGTTCACAGGTTTGGAAGATCAGTGACCACCATGAAGGCTCTGAGCCTTCAGTCTTAGCATCATCCTTGGGCTCCTGGCTTTGAGGACCTGGCACTAGTACTTGTGCAAAATTTTCCTACCATGGGAGGAACTTTCCTAGCTCTTCCTCCCTCCACCTAAGGAAACAGCAGGGCCTTGACCAACGGGAAAAACGGGGCATTATTGCTCTCCCCCTGGAGAGGCACACCACCAGCTGAGACCCTGCAACAAGACTGGCACCACCATACAAGCAGATTTTTCCTCTTAATTGTCATCTGTTTTCTGGAAGAGCGTGTCCCCATGTCGGATGAATTAGGCAGCACCCAGGGTGGTGCTTTCCCCTCAGCTGTTCTTGGAGCCTCTCCCAACACCCACTCCCCTCTCCCGGACTGAGCTGCCTTCATTGGCCCTGGTTGCGCCACAAGAACACATCCATAAGTTTGGAAGTGAAATATTCCTTCATTTAAAGTCAGGCGACCTGAAGAAGTTTGGCTAGAGTGAGAGGCAAGATAAGATGTTGTATCCAAGGCTGACCCTGTTTAGAATTAAGCCTGCATCTTTCTGATCTTTGTTATGCCTGACTGTATTTAGTTCTCATCTTAGGATGAAACAGCAAATGCCCCAGGCTGCATACACCCTTGATCTTTTATTAGCAGTGGGCCTCCCAGTCCAGAAAAAAGAGCAAAGTTGCATGTACCAGAAGTCCCCCAAATCTGACTCAGGCAAACCTCCGTCTCTTCAGAGCCACCCGTTCCTCAGCTTTGAATTTTCAAATCTGGGTTAAAAATCTGTGATGTCACTTAATTGCTCTTTGTTTCCAGCAAAGTTACTTAACTTCTCACAGCCTCTATTCCCACAACTTCAAAATGATGGAATGATACCACCTCCCTCATTGCATTGCTCTGAGTGTTGAGATCTGTGTGTTTGACATTTAAAAGGGTACCTGTGGTTGTAGTTTTCTTCTTTTTTGTGTATAAGCCTGTCCAAGCTTCTTTCATTGTCCTTCCAGGAAGGACTGCCCTCCCAAGGCTTAATCATGCCCTCTTTTGTCCCACACAATATTTAGTAAAAATGCTTTTCTTCTACCCTAATCCTGGGGCACTGTCATTATCTTGCTCACACATCATCTGTCCTGTTAGACCAGGAGTGACTTGTTGCAGAAACCCGCAGTCACTCAGCTGAGTATGCCTGAAACTTTGCACAGTCTTTGACAAATTGTTTCTGAACTTAGAAATGAATGACTTTAGTTTTACTCAGAAAACAAGCACAGCTTGTTAATCAGTAATGGGCTAGTTAGGGCTCATTTGGAAATCTGAGATGTCTGGGCAGTGGAGGTGGAGCGGAGATGATCTGGGAGACTCATAAATAATTCCCACCCTCCACATCTGAGGGCCTGGAACACAGTGTATGGATGAGGAGGACTTATTAAAATGAACTTCCTTCTGAGAAATAAAAAAATATATAGAAAAATACGGACATTGGTATGACAAACACTCATACTCCTGTCACTTAGAATAAGCAGCTGTTACTGTTTTGTCTTCTGTTGCATCTAATGTTTTATTCCTATTACTCATAAAACTGAGATGGCTTTAACTGTCACCCCGGTCCCATTTCCACTCCCATTTCCATAGGCAGTCATTAGCTTGAGTTCACTGTGCATCCATCAGTCCACTTGTTTTTGTCTCTCTCCCTGTATCTCTGTCTCTCCTTCTCTGCTGTCTCTGCACACCCACCCTTCACGCCATGGCTCTCTCCCAGCTGACCCCATACCCTGCAGACTGCCAACTTAGCAACTGCCTCTACTCTACGGCAATCCTAGTGGCCAAGTCTGGTAACCAGCTCAATTTTATAGTTCTACTTACATATATGTATATATATATGTTTTGTTTTGTTTGTTTTTTCCAAATCACAATTGCATTTATTCATAGACATCTAGAAAACAATCAAAAGTATATTTGTCTCTTATAGACCTTATTAATACATTTTATGTGGATGAGAGAGCTTGTGTCCCGAGAGTTTTAAACAGCATGATTAAAGACTGTAACACTCCCAAGAGTGGTCACAGATAGGTACAGGATGTGAAGAAAGATATACATATATACATACACGTATATACGTCTACATATGTGAATACGTTTATAAGATGCATTACTTTGTGTATGTTTTAATTTGTACACGTGTTTATACTCTAAGCACCCTTCTGCATCTTCTTTATTTTCTTGTCATGTGTTAGAGATCTCTCCATGTTGGTACATACAGGAATTCCACTGGGGACCTATTTTATGGAGGTTGAATGTATTAACCAGAGTTTATAGAAATGAACTGAAAATGCATTGTCTCAGATACTTTTTTACTGTTATCAACTGCCATCGTGTTGATCGAAATTCCGGCCTGGGGAGAGGTCAGGATTCTGCCCTGTGGAGGGGTTAGGATTCGAGCTCATCTTCTCTTATAATCACAAAGGTTCTGAAATGGGGCTGAGTGTCCAGTGGGCTTTCTTTGGGCTGTGGATGAAGCCCCATGCTTTAGAGTGGTAGGATGATCCTGAAGTATTTGGTGTGGTGTGGGCACTGACCAGTCAGAGCACATACTACCCTCCTGCTGGAGCCGGCACCCGGGGGCTCCCTGCTGTGCCGGGTGTTAACTCATAATCATGCCGGATCACAGGGTGGTTGAGTGGTGGGTGGTCGGGAGGTTCAGGGCAGGGGTCGTTTACTGGGAGGGACAGAAATATATCAAAATATGTCAGTATCTTAACTAATTATATCGTGCCGGTGCATCCTGGGCCTGGAAGTGACATGGCTTAGAATTTATTCCATGCTCATCCTCATATAATATTTTTAAATTAGACATTGAAAGATCGTGACAATGATCTAGCCGGGCCCTGCAGTGTCGATATTTAGAGATGAGAAACTGAGGCATAGGAAGCCCAAGAAAGGAGGTGACCTGCTCTGGTTTTCAGTCTGGTTAAGCTGCGTTGGTTCTAGAACGGACGTTCTACCTTGCATTCTCAGTCACTTCTCATGGCAACTATCGATAGAATGACCTAACTCCTTGGTCTTGGCCGCCCCACCATGAACATCCACCGTGCATCTGCCATCTTTATTTCACGTGGTTGTTAGAACAATAACCAGGTAGAAGATGCTAGTGCGTCTTTAAATACTTAAACATGTCCTATAGTTTTCATATAAGGTGACTATCATTATTGTTTAATGGAGAAAGAAGCAAACGTGTGGGGTTTTTGCAGGCTGTAAAAAGGGCATACATTATTTGGTCTCTCTTGTCTGACTACCTCTTAAGCATCTTTATATACGTCTAGATCAGAGATACTGTGGGAGTGAACTTCATACTTCTTGGCTCCCTCTTACTGTCACAGAGGAAACAGAATAATGGTCTATTAGAGTTGAAACAGACCTTAGACTTATTAGGCTAATGTCCCCATTGTACAGGTAAGGAAGCAGACGCAGAGAAATGAAATGGCATGCCAAAATGCACGACTAGCTAGAGCAATGCTGGCCTGCTTTCCCACCTGCGTGCTGTACGCAGAGAGCCTGGGAAGGTCTGGGAAAGGAAGACGGATTGTGAATAAATCAGGTCTGCTCTTCCAATACTTTATCTAATTATCTTTGAATGCTGTCCTGCTTCAAAGGGGCTTTCAAACATGTCTCTTATTAATCCTCTTTTCTCAAGCTGGGACACACCTGGCCTGGGGAAAAGGCGGGAGCTGATGGAGGAGTCTTGCTTCCCAGGCTTAGAGGACTTCCTTTGTCTCTTTCTGGACATGTTGGGGACTGCATGGCAAGGCAGCAGAAGCCAGAAAGAAGGCTGGGAAGGACAGGAGTCTAGAAAGGCTGGTTGGGCTTCCGGTAATACCTTAGGTGCTTCATCTGCTTGCCGTCCATCCTAATGGTTGGACGTGTGCTGGTGCCCCTGATGGGCCCGTGGATGGGCACTCCAGGATTGTTCCATTGTGAATTAGCATCAGCTAATAGGTACTTAAAGTGGTTGCCTATTTGATTATGATTGGGGGTTATTAACATTTTTTTTCCCATAAACAGATGGTAACTTCTCTCCAAGTGGATTGTCAGAGTCAGATTTGGAGGGACTGATTGGTTCCTGCCGAAAGATCTCGTGGGTGGCTGCCTGCATTGAATGGCCCTGTTATCCCTCTGGTTTAACTGCTTGGTTAACGGGAATGATTAGACTTGGGAAGGAGTCATTTCTGCCCACTCTCCTAACCTTGGAACATTGGACTGAGAAGGGTTTCTTCCAGCTGGATGGAGGTAGGGCTGGGATCCTGGCCTCCTAATGTTTGATTCTCTAACTGGCATTCCTTCTTCAGCTGGGATAGAGGGTCCCTGTATCTATAGCCGTGAGCACAGAGCCAGGGAATTGATACAATGAGTGTGGGGTAGAAATGGAGAATTCTGAGACTACTGAAAGGTGACCTTGACCCTGGATGAGGTAACCATTAGCGCCACTGACAAGGTAGCTTTTTTTGCCCTGAGAAATACACTTATCTGGCCTTGATTTAATGGGGCATCAGAAGCCAAGAGCAAGGCAGAAGTGAAACTGAGTGGAGGACTTGGGTTTCCTGACTTCCTGAAATAAGTCTATTTTTCCTTCTTGCTTGCTTTTCTTTCTTGACTTCCTTTGCTGTTTCCTCCTCTGAATTGAGGTACGCAAGTGAGGAAGGTTACCCCTGGCCTTGGCAATGACCCTGTGCTTGGGATTCCTGGTGGAAGATGCCTCTTTGAACATAATTTTGAGACTTCTGTTATCCTCAGGCCCTTGGATTCTCCTAACAAAAGTTTCCATGCCCCTTCCCTCTTTTCAGACTCCTTGAGAGACCCCCCAAGCCCAAGGAACACTCCTAGCATTCGTTCAGGTCTAAATAAAATAGGTTACGTGTGTGGCCAATCCACAGGCAGGACATAAAGTAATCAAAGCCAGGAGGCTTCTGCTTCTCTTCTTCTGCTTTGGACTTCATTTCAAATTTCTGGTTGCAGATGCAGTCACACCTGGCTTGGTGACAGAGTTCTAGAATGCGGTGCCCAGAGGGTTGAGAAAGCTGGAAGGCAGTGTGCGTTTTTCTGGCATGTCTTTGCTGCTCTGTCTTTGGGATCTTTGCAGGTGTGCAGTGAACGGTCCTGGAAGTTCCCGCACTGTCACCAATGGTTGTGTTAAGGCTGCCCTGCTCCGTTTCTCTCTCTCAGGGCACCAGGGAACCAGCTGTTCTCCAACACTGACTCTTCTATTTGAAGAGAAATCCCTGGAAATAGAGTCTGATACAAAATGTTTCTCCTCTCTGGCTACCTGCTTGCGGGCTGTTCCTGGCAGGCCCCTGCCGCCTGTACAGCAGGGCCAAAGGTGGCCAATATGCTGGCTCCATAGCCAAAGCCATTGCCTCTGATTCATTTGATTTTGGCAACAGGACAGTTCTTACCAATTCCTGCCATTGCAACAGGTTCCCACAGGGTTAACAGCCCTTTGATACCTCAGGTTAAAAGTTCTCAGCCTCTTGTCCCCCACTTTACATGTGACAGAAGACTACCAGTCACATGCCTTATACACTCCTGCAGGTGTAACCAGGCTTTTGGACGAATGCTGGCCCTTGCTGTAGCTTCACACCTAAGAAAAATATATCCGCATAGGAGTTAGCATTTTTAAAACTAGGAATAAAATCAAATCCATACTAATTTTTATTCTTAAGCAATTCACAAACTTTAGTATTTTATTATTCATCCAAAGTCCTGGTGACACACTTCCTCACTGACCCAGAAATCTGACTGTATCCTGGCACCAGGATGGAAAACTAAGAGGGGAAGTGGCTGCCGGTCTTGACTTTCTTGCAATGTTCTTGGTCCGATGTGGTTTGGACCCCTGCACAGTCAAGTTGCAGAAACAGCTCCAACAGAATCTCCTGTCTTCTTGTGGCACATTCTTTCCATCTCTGTATCTTCTCCTGTGGGTCCTGGGGGCTTTCACTTGCCCAGAGGAGGAAGGACCATGGGCTTTGGTTAATGAGAAGCTTCCACATGGCTGCAGCGTCCGAGCCCTGGGTTCACGCAGCCCATTCTCCCCTGAACTCTGCAGAGGCGTTTGGATGTCCAAAGAGCGGCCCTCGGAACCACAGGCAGCAAAGCAGAGATCAAAACAACTGCTGATGGGGAAACATGATTTTGGACTCGGGAAGAAAAACCACACACTGAAAACAACGTCAAACAAGCAAACTGCTGCAAATCCCTGGCCCCAGCTACTCCTCACCCCGTTGCCCTTTGTGCTGTGCATCCATCGTGGGGGATGAGCTGGATGGGGTGGGGAAGGAGCGTGTTGCAGGAGGAGAAAGGGGAGCCTGCATCCAGCTGGGGCTCAGCCGCCAGTGGTGTCTGCCACCGCCTCCGGCCCCAGAGCATCCCGAGGAAAGAGAAGAGCTTCCGGTTGGTCTCTTCCTGGCTCTTTCTCTTAGAGGGTTAGTGACACCCTCTCTTCCTCCCTTCCCTGATACCCCTGTATGTTTAGTTTAGAGAGAGATTCACCAAGTCACTCTGGTACACACCCCTTTATTCTTTTCTCTTGTATTAATTCTGCTGCCACAAGCCAGAGAGGGATTTGCTGGCATCCTTGCACTGGTCTCCAAACCAGCTTCCTTCCTGACAGGCCCGGCTACCTAATTTATGGGACCCAGTGCAAAATCTTCCTAAAGCACTAGAATTGCAGGACAGCTACAGCAGAGACTTATACCCCAGTCATGGGGCTCTTCTGAGCACGGAGTCAGGGTCAGGCCTGTGAAGCCAGCTCTGCTCCCTGAATACACATTCCAACGTGGTTTCAAGCCCTAGAGCCTTCATTTTCTTCCTGAATGGTGAGGAGGGAAACCGATATTTCTATGCTTCCTGTTCAGAGAGGAACTGGGGTTTGGGGTAAAGATAAGAGTATCAGCTGATTTTTCACTTCTAATCATAGCAAGGAAAGAGAATAGGGGGCACTGGGCATTTATTGAGTACCTACTATGTGCCAGACACATGTAGGCACATGTAGGCATATAAGGTCTAATATACCTTATAATATTTAGTCCTGATGAGTGGCTGTTCTCCACATTGTAAAGGCAATAAAGCTGCTCAGAGTGGTTAAATTGCCCCATGTCATGTGGCTGGTGAGTAAAAAAACTAGGTTTTAAATGAGGTCACTCTGAATCAATGGTTCTCAATCTTCACTGCACATTCCAATCACTTGGTCAAATTGTATGACTCCCTCGGCCCAGGCGGCACCCCAGACTGATTAAATCCAATTCTAGAGGCGAAACTCAGGCATGGGCATGCTTTTTTCAACACCTCGGGTGATTTCAGTTGTGCTGCCAAGGCTGAGAACCAGCGGTGTAAGGCCAAGATGCAGCTGTGCGTTTAATTAGTTGCCCAGGTCACGTATGCAGTCTGCAGACCGGTGTATCTGGTCACCTTGGGACCATGTGAAATGTGTAGATGCCTGGGATCACTCCACACCCACTGGGTCAGACCTGGGGTGAAGTGAGGGAGATTTTTGATGCTCACTAAAGTTTAGGAACCACTGCACTGAATCCTGAGGGATGCTGGGGATCTTATGAAAATGCAGATTCTGGAGAAGGGCTGAGAGTCAGTGTTTCTAAGCAGTTTCCAGAGGATGCTGCTCCGGGCCCCACAGTTCAGGGAACAAAGGATGAAGTGAAAACCTCAGGACTGGGACCTGGGGACTTAGGTCACATCTCTGTGTTCCATTTCTTCCTGTGCATCATTAGCAAAATCAGCCGGCCTCAACCCCTGACTCTGCTAGTTGGAATAATATGACTGTACGATTACAAAATAGAACCACGACTTCTAAGGCAATTTTAGTTCTACCCTCTTTGGGTAAATAAGCCTTGCTTCTTTCCTAAAGCAGCTCTGCAGTGGCTTCCTTGGTTCATACCGAACTGCCGCCTCCTTCCACACAAGGGCACTTGTAAGGCCTGCAGCCTCTGTTGATCTTAGCACAAACGTGAGGTCCGTCAACACAAGGGCTGGAGGCAGAGCCCCACGGAGGCCAGCAGTCAATGGGCGGGCAGCATTCCCAGGCCAGAGTCCCTTGTGTGGCTGGGCAGGCACTCCTCTCCTCTTCTAGAAACTTCCACGTCCCGTTTCCTCTTCCTCCCATAGCTGATCTTGGAGGTAATGTTCGGAGCTACAGGAAATGGGAGCAGCTTGGGCTTGGCAGGCCCTGAAGTGAATCAGCGCGTGTTGTTTGGTGGAGGAAGCCTAGTGGGTTAAGTCAGTGGTGGCCCAGGGCACCTGCCAGCCTCAGAGGCACTGCTCTTGGTGGCTGGAATTTTATTCTCCTCAGTCCTGCCGCTCCAGTGGTATTTACATTGGACACCTGCCCTGCCCTCCCAATTGACTGTGGAAAAAGAACTGCGTAGTTGGCCAAAGACTGGAACGGTTTCCTTAGCAGTCCCAGCAATGCCGAGCCTCCCTACCTGATGGGGATCTTGAGTTCAGAGGGGCCTCTGTGCTGTAACAGCGATGCACACCTGTTCCCGGGGGGGGGAGAAGAATGCCAGCGTCGGTCTGTCTGCCAGCAGGTCTGACATGAAGCCCCGAGGAGGGTGCCCAGGTAGTTCCAGGAACTGCCTTTCCAAGTGAATCCTTCCAAATCAGTTGAGTTCAGTGGGTTGGCCTTGGGCCAGTGGAGGGGTGCCAGGGGGCACCCCCATTGTTGGCTTAGTCTTTAAGAAAAGCAGGCAGGATTTGAGTACTGTTATTGGCCGTGAGGTGCGGAAATGGCTCCAGTCGTCCCAGCCGCTGCCTGGGCTTGCTTTGTGGGGCTGGAGGTGGGGGGCATCTGGGGGACACGCCGGCCTGATTGGGCTGTGTTTGGAGCTGGAGGCCTTCTAAAGAGAAGCACTGTCAGAAATGAGGGGCCATCCGAGCGAAAGGGAAAATGGACATTCATGTTTGCTGTTGCTAAGTGTATGGACAGAGCCTGCCTTTCTGGAAAGTGGTTTGGCAAATTTTATTAAAAGGCTAAAATCAGAGGAAGCCCATGTCCCAGAAACTCCACTTCTGAGAATTTAACCTCAGGTAGTGATCACCAACGGCTGCCCATATTGATGTGTGTGGGCGTTCATCCCACTGTGACTTATACAGTCAATTCGATCAACTAAGAATTGCTTAAATATAATAAATGGTTAGTTGAGCACACTGTGGTTCATACAAATGATGTAATTTCAATGAAGACATTAAAAATGACAATTTGGGGGGACTTCCCTGACAGTCCAGTATTTAAGACCCTGCGCTTCCCATGCAGGGGGCGTGGGTTCCATCCCTGGTCGGGGAACCCAGATCCCACATGTCACCCAGCCAAAAAATGAAAAGAAAGAAAGAGAAATGACAGTTTTTAAAAGCAAATTTTTAATATTTCTGTAAGGATATATATGCAAATAGTAAGAAAGCCCAATAATGTAAAAGATAATGTAGTAAAAGTTACTCTCAATCTGCCTAATTTCCTGCTTCTGAGATAATAACTATTTAGAGGTTCTGTGTATCCTTGCCGAGATAGTCAGTGCTATACAAGGAGAGATGTTTCCCGTTGCCTTTATGCAAATGCAAGCTTGTATTCACATTGTTCTGGACCGCATTATTTTTGGTGACTATCTTTGAGATTATTTCATATTAGTTCATAGAGATCTACTGCATTCTTTTTTTCTCTTTTTTCCAGCTTTATTGAGATATATTTGACACACAACAATGTGTAAGTTTAAGGTGCACAGTGTGATGATTTCATACATGTATGTATTTACTGCAGGCTTTTTTTAACAGTTGAACATCAAGAGTGATACTTGAGAGCAATATTTATTGACATGTGAAAGTGTTCATATGTATACATATCTTTAAATTGGGGTATAGTTGCTTCACAATGTTGTGTTAGTTTCTCCTGTACAACAAAGTGAATCAGCTATACGTATACATATATCCCCTCCCTCTTGGACCTCCCTCCCACCCCACCCCCCTATCCCACCCATCGAGGTCACCACAGAGCACTGAGCTGGGCTCCCTGAGCTATACAGCCGGTTTCCACTAGCTATCTATTTTACACATGGGATTGTTAATACCAATCTCCCAATTCATTCCACCCCCTCTTCCCTCCCCACCGTGTCCACACATTCGTTCTCTATGTCTGTGTCTTTATTCCTGTCCTGCAAATAGGCTCACGTCTACCATTTTTCTAGATTCCACATATATGCGTTAATACACGATATTTGTTTTTCTCTTTCTGACTTACTTCACTCTGTATGACAGACTCCAGGTCCATCCACGTTTCTACAAATGACCCAGTTTTGTTCCTTTTTATGGCTGAGTAATATTCCATTGTATATATGTGCCACATCATCTTTATCCAATCATCTGTTGATGAACATTTAGGTTGCTTCCATGTCCTGGCTATTATAAATAGTGCTGCAGTGAACATTGGGGTGCGTGTGTCTTTCTGAATCATGGTTTTCTCAGGGTATACGCCAAGTAGTGAGATTGCTGGGTCACATGGTAGTTCTATTTTTAGTTTTTTAAGGAATGTCCATAGTGTTCTCCACGGTGGCTGTATCAATTTACATTCCCACCAACAGTGTAGGAGGGTTTCCTTTCCTCCACACTCTCTCCAGCATTTATTGTTTGTAGATTTTTTTCATGATGGCCATTCTGACTGGTGTGAGGTGATACCTCATTGTAGTTTTGATCTGCATTTCTCTAATAATTAGTGACGTTAAGCATGTTTTCATGTGCCTCTTGGCCATCTGTATGTCTTCTTTGGAGAAATGTCTATTTAGGTCTTCTGCCCACTTTTTGACTGGGTTGTATGTTTTTTTGATATTGAGCTGCATGAGCTGTTTGTATATTTTGGAGATTAATCCCTTGTCAGTTGCTTTGTTTGCAAATATTTTCTCCCATTCTGAGGGTTATGTTTTCATCTCGTTTATGGTTTCCTTTGCTGTGCAAAAGCATTTAAGTTTCATTAGGTCCCACTTGTTTATTTTTGTTTTTATTTTAATTACCTTGGAGGTGGGTCAGAAAACATCATGCTGTGATTTATGTCCAAGAGTGTTCTTCTATGTTTGCCTCTAAGAGTTTTATAGTGTCTGGTCTTACGTTTAGGTCTTTAATCCATTTTGAGTTTATTTTTGTGTATGGTGCTAGGGAGTGTTCTAATTTCATTCTTTTACATGTAGCTGTCCAGTTTTCCCAGCACCACTTGTTGAAGAGACTGTCTTTTCTCTATTGTATATTCTTGCCTCCTTTGTCACAGATTAGGTGACCATAGGTGCGTGGGTTTATCTCTGGGCTTTCTCTCCTGTTCCATTGAGCTATATTTCTGTTTTTGTGCCAGTACCATACTGTCTTGATGACTATAGCTTTGTAGTATAGTCTGAAGTCAGGGAGCCTGATTCCTCCAGCTCCGTTTTTCGTTCTCAAGATTGCTTTGACTATTTGGGGTCTTTTGTGTTTCCATACAGATTGTAAAATTTTTTGTTCTAATCCTGTGAAAAATGCCATTGGTAATTTGATACAAATTGCATTGAATCTTTAGATTGCTTTGGGTAGTGTAGTCATTTTCACAGTATTGATTCTTTCAATCCAAGAACATGGTGTATCTCTCCATCTGTTTGTGTCATCTTTGGTTTCTTTCATCAGTGTCTTATAGTTTTCTGAGTACAGGTCTTTTGCCTTCTTAGGTAGGTTTATTCCTAGGTATTTTATTCTTTTTGTTGCAATGGTGAATGGGATTGTTTCCTTAATTTCTCTTTTTGATCTTTCATTGTTAGTGTATAGGAATGCAAGAGATTTCTGTGCACTAATTTTGTATCCTGTAACTTTACCAAATTCATTGGTTAGCTCTAGTAGTTTTCTGGTGACATCTTTAGGATTTTCTATGTATAGTATCATGTCATCTGCAAACAGTGACAGTTTTACTTCTTCTTTTCCGATTTGGATTCCTTTTATTTCTTCTTCTTCTCTGCCGTGGCTGGGACTTCGAAAACTATGTTGAATAATAGTGGTAAGAGTGGACATCTTATTCCTGATCTTAGAGGAAATGCTTTCAGTTTATCGAAATATTAATGTATTTTCCAGTGAGTAAAGACTGCAAACAGGTGCCCATTTGTTTTTGTTGTAAAATAAAGAGAAAATATTTTCATATATATACCTGGGAAGAATACTGGGATCATATAGACTGATAGGTCAGAATATAAATGGTAGTTATCCTTGGATAGTTGGATTATGAAAGCTTTTTTTATTTCATCCTTTGTGGCTTTTGTTTTCTTTGTCTTCCAAGTTTTCTGCATTGAACTTTAAAACAAAGCAGGCAGCTGCTGGGGAAAGGGGGCACGGGATGCATGCACCTCCTTACTAGATGCAGAGTGCTGACTTTCTCCCAACCTAGGCTCCATCTGCCCCTTCATGGGGACAACCGGGGCTCTGGTGTCACTTAGCATTGCTGATTGCACAGACCAGGGTTCCTTCCAATGTGTCCTTGGGCCACTTGCATCAGAATCATTGATGGTGGTGGGGGCTGATTAAAATGCAGGTTCCTGGGCTACGTCTCCTGAATCCAGTGCTCTGGTGGTAGGCCCTGGGAATCGGTATTCTTAAAAAACACCCTGGGTGATTGTGATGCTCATTAATGTTTGAGAAACTTCAGTGTAATTAGAAATTGGCAAAGTTTTTCATTAAGAAGCGGGATAGTAAGTATTTTAGGCCTTGCTGGCCATATGGTTTCTGCTGTAATCACTCATGTTGGCTATTGTAGACACTTTGTAAATAAATTGGTCTGGCTGTGTTACAATAAAACTTTATTTACAAAAATAGGTAACAGACTGGATTTGGCCTGTGGGCCATAGCTTCAGATCCCTGGTGTGGACTGACCTAGTACCCTGAAAAATTAATCAGAAGATGGAGGAGCCTGCCAAGAACTCTTTATATTTGAAGAAGCAGGTCATATTATAAATAGGGACCATTAACAGAGTGCTTATTATATGCCAAACACTTTTTCAGACACATACTAAACCTTAAGACAATGCTGCACAGTAGCTATTATCGGTATTATCCTGGCAAGGCAATTGAAAGAATAAGGAAGAATAAGAATTGAAAGAAAGTGATTAGCCCAAGGACACGTGATCAGTGATGGCAGGTCTGCAAAGCTGAGGAGGAAAGTTGTAATGCTACAGTCCTATTTCTCTCTAGCCTTTGGGAAAGAATGTTTTCAAAATTTGTTCTCAGGGCTTCAGATGTCCCCAAGTCCCTCTAAGTTTTCAAGCTAAGGAGGAATAGTCACAGCTCTATACTTCGTGGTGGTACAAGTCCTGGGATCACTCTGCACCTCACAGATATCTCAGTAGAGTGGGGTCCTGAGAAGTCTTGGGATCTGCCAGGTTCTGTGGGCATCAGGAGACTTTTTTAAAAAAATTAATTAATTTATTTATTTTTGGCTGAGTTGGGTCTTCTTTGCTGCAGGCAGGCTTTCTCTAGTTGCGGAGAGCAGGGGCTACTGCTCTTTCATTGTGGTGCGTGGGTTTCTCATTGCAGTGGCTTCCCTTGTTGTGGGGCATGGACTCTAGGCATGTGGGCTTCAGTAGTTGTGGTTCAGGGGCTCAGTAGTTGTGGCTTGCAGGCTCTAGAGCACAGGCTCAGTAGTTGTGATGCACGGGCTTAGTTGTTCCGCGGCATGTGGGATCTTCCTGGACCAGGGCTCAAACCAGTGCCCCCTGTGTTCGCAGGTGGATTCTTATCCACTGCTCCAGCAGGGAAGTCCATTAGGAGACTTTCTTGTGGCCCTCCCTCAGTGCAAGTTTCCAGATGGCTAATGCTAAACATTCACCTTGCTCGGAGCCCATGGAGATAGGCTGGTACCCAACCAGTCTGCAGCAGGGCTGAACAAGAGGGAACAGTGGTGCTGGCCAGCAGGTGGCCTTTTGCCATCTGGGCCATTGCTTTCCTCCTCCCATCTCCCTACCCCAGCCTGCCTGAGCCTCCACCACTTCCCTGACTCAAGGGGAAGCAAAATCCCCTCGGCTAGGGTCAGCCTCTGAGGCTGGTGGTTCAGCCTGATGGCTTTGCCCATCAGCAATACAGGTGGGCCAGTACCCTCTGAGGTTATTCTAATAAAAATACCAAGAGCTACCATCTTTTTTTAAACTTGCTATTTTATATTGGCGTATAGTTGATTAACAATGTTGTGTTAGTTTCAGGTGCACAGCAAAGTGATTCAGTTATACATATACATGTATCTATTCTTTTTCAAATTCTTTTCCCATTTAGGTTACATAATATTGAGCAGAGTTCGCTGAGCTGTACAGTAGGTCATTGTTGGTTATCCACAATAGCTACTGTCTTGAGAGAGCCTAGTTTGCCTTGAGATGTTGATTCATTACATAAAATCTTGAAGGCTTGGCTTATTCACTGGGTGAACTGAGATACTATATATAAAACAGAACCCATAACCTAGAACCCAGTGCCCAAAGCATAGTAACTGCTCAACCAAATAGCTAATTATATAATTCTTGCCGTTATTTTAACAATCAGGAATGCTCTGAGATCAATATTATCATCCTGAGTTTTACAGATGAAAAAAATGGAATTTTGAGAACCCTGATAGGGTCATTGGGTCTATCTGACTCCAAGGCTGCATGCTCTAAGCCACGATTTTGCTTTTGAAAGTCAGAATAGAAGAGGCTCCAGGGCCGCTGAGAGCTTTGGAGGGTCCCCATCCCAGAGAACTGCAGAGACCCCTTGACAGATGGTCCTTTCCTTCCCTCCATCATCTGAGAGCCTCCTGCTTGCTCACAAACCAGTGACAAAAGCTCCCCAAGCTAACAGCTGCATACTTTCCTCTTATCAGTTCATAAGCTGCTTATCCTGCCTCAGGCGGACACTTGGCTACAGGTTAATGGGGTCTTTTGTGGCCCTTTAATCTCAGCCCCCACTGCTTTCTGCTCTCTCTTCCTCTGTCTCTCCAAGTATACAACTCCCAGAAACAGCGTAGCACACCCTGGCAGAAACCCCACTTCCAGATTCTACCTGAGGTCATAGTGGGGAGCTTGGCCCAGGTTCAAAGAGGTGGCTAAGACAGGTGAGAAAGCTGCAGTTTCCGTAGATGCCTTGGCCATCATGCCCCAAACTGTACTCAGGGGCAAACCCCCATCATTTGTGTCACAGTGAATGTCCCATACGCTGGAGATACAGGAGTCATCCATCCTTGGCACACACCTCTCCTTCTCCAGTCCCCGCCGTCCACCCCTGCCTGCTCTGACACAGCCCTGGTCCGGTCCGTGTCACGTCCTACAGAGCCCCTGAAGCCGCCCCCCGCCCCCCGTCTTTGTACACTGCCCCCTCCACTCTCTCCAGGGCTCCCACCTCAGCTTTCTAAGCAGACTTCCCACGACCCTCTGGGCCTGGCCCTCTTGCTGTGTTTTCTACACTGCAGTCTAAGCATCAGAGCCATACTTTGCGATGGAAATTTGCTCGTGTGTCCCGTTCTCTGCTCCAGACCCTCCAGGCTTCCCCCGGCTCTTAGGAGAGATGCCGACATGCCCGACAGAGCAGCCCAGGCCCGGCATTGCCTGGACCCTCTGCTACCTCCCCAGCCTCAGCTTGCTATGGGATTTCCAGTCCTGCCATGGGGGCCTTGCCTCTGCTTCCTCAATGTTTCACTCTCCCTAAGGCCGCAGTGCCTCCGCCTGGATGGCCTCAAAGGCTCCCCACCCCACAGCTTCGTGGGTTCCCAATTCCACCTCCTTCTTATTCCAGCCCAGTCTTCTCTGCCCAGCCACGCCTGCCCCGGCCGCCCAGAGCCAGGGTAGCCCCTGTGACCCCTCTTCTCAGCATCATGTGCTTTTCTTCCGTAGTGTCCTGCCCCGTTATTCAAAGAGTGTTTGGTGATCGCTCGCCTGTCCCAGCAGAGGGACAGTGATGGGCTACCTCACACAGCTTTATTAATGCCGATAGGCTGCCTCAGGCAGAGGGGTGCGTGAATGTCCTCTGGTCCCCCTGAGCTTTGCTTCTGACAGTGCTGGAGCCTAGCCCTCCTCCCCTGTCCGCTGGCGCCCCCAGTTTTGTGGCTACTGTGATGGGGCATGTGATCTGGATATTTTCTTTCGGTGCCTGTTGATTACCTGTAAGCTAGAGACAGGGATGTTCTCCTCCAGCTAACAGCTCTTCCCCTGCCTCGCTTTCCTCCTCCTACCCCGTGGCGTTCCATGGACAGGAAGATGCTGGATAGACCTGCCTTTCCCTAAGATCACACCGTGTTTACCTACCCCTCCCTCTCCCTCTGGATCTCTTCCTTTAACCGTCACCTTGTGTGGAATCAGACCCATTGTATGACTCCCTCCTCCGTCTGCGTCACTGAGCCCTCTTCCCTAGCCACGCACCTGGTGCCCGTTACAGCTGAGAGTCAGACAGGCCCGGGGTCGAATCCCACTTCTGCTGCTTGGGAGCTGGGGCACTTACAGTGACTCATTAACTATCCTGGGCTTCCGTTTCCTCAGCTGACAAATGAGAGGGCTAATTCTTACTGTACAGGGTTTTGTGAGAATTAAATGAAATTATGTATATAAAGCAATTAGCTTAGTCCCTGGCCATGTAGTAATCACTCAATGAACGTGGTGAGGGGAGAAATAATTATGACTTTCGCTCCATTCAGACGAGCACCGAGTAATCCACAGATCCCATAATGGCTGTGGTTTGCAGCCTTGGTTCTATGTTAGAATTAACCTGAGGATCTTTTACAAATTCCAGTGGCCGGGCTGCTTCCCAGACCAATTAAGTCAGAATCTCAGTGGACGGGACCCAGACTCTAGTAGTTTCTAAAGCTGCCTAGGTGATCTCAGTGGGCAACCAAGGCTATGAACCTG
The DNA here is from genome assembly GCF_963924675.1 of Phocoena phocoena. NCBI lineage: Eukaryota > Metazoa > Chordata > Mammalia > Artiodactyla > Phocoenidae > Phocoena > Phocoena phocoena. Next base: position 137,441,199 of record NC_089220.1, on the reverse strand, counting down.
CCTTGCGATCTCCCCTGCCTCTTTCTGACAGAGTACAAACACTTTGGGACAGAAGGAGGTAGGAGGGATGGAGGGATGAAGACATGGCAGGGAAAACTCTTGTTTATTGGGCCTCAGCTATGTGTCAGGCATTGTGCCTGGCACTTTATATGTTCCCATTTGCTTTTCACTGTGAACTTGTGACACACGAATTCTTGTCAAATAAGACCTGTTTCTTATATGAGCTTTAGGAAGGATGAGTGGCTTGTTTCATGTCAGGTATCATCTGGCTTAAGGATGAAGGACCAAGAGACGAGGGTGGGACCAGGCTCTCTCTCCTTCCGTTTTGGCCTCTTCCCTCCCTCCTTCAGTGAGGTGATGGAGCGGCCCGGTTCTCACCCCGCTGCATGGGGGCCGGCTGCCACATCTGTGCCCCTGCAGTATTTAATGACCCAGCCCTCTTGCGGCTCCTCGGGGCTCTCGCAGGTGATCTGCCACCTGTTCTTACATGTGTAGTCGGTCGTGCCGTTTGCTTAACGGAGAGATTTAAGTGCCTCGCAGAGGCTCTCCACAGATAAGGAGAGAAGCATCCACTGACCAGAAATGGGAGCATTGTTGTTTTGGTTTTTATTGCCATCAATTTCCAGGCCCTCTCTTGGGTTGGGGAAAAGTAAGGCGTGGGCTGGGCACAGAGAGCGAGGGACTCTTTCTTGCCTGACTGTAGATCAGAGGGAGAATTCTCTCATTCAGGGTGTCTCCAACTTTACTGTGCATGACAGCACGAGGGCATCTTGGTAAAATGCAGGCTCTGACTCAGTAGGTCTGGGGCAGGGCCTGCGATTCTGAATTTCTCACCCAGGGGAGGCTGCTCCTGGTGTTCTGTCAGCTACACTTGGCCTAGCAAGGCTCTAGCTTCCATAATGGACCCTCAAGTCCATTTTCTGACCCCTGCAATATTTACTTTGGGAAGTGTCATGGGATAGTTTAGAAATCTGTGTTCTAGCCCTGGCTGTACTCTAATTTATCTTTGGGTACCTTATGAGCTTCACTTTTCTCCTCCATAATAAGAAGGATTTGAATTAAGTGTCTTCCAAGGTCCCTTGTCCTTGTAATATCCTATGACTTGTCAGTGGATTGGGGAAGGGAGTCAGGGTAGGTTAGAGGGAGCGTGGAGTAAGAAGGGTGAGAATTCCTTGGGAGATGGGAGTTGGGAGGAGTGTGCGTTGCATAAATTGGTTATTCCTTTAAGATCAGCAGGTCTGAATCATGAGAGGTCAAAGGTTGAGGGAGATGGGCAATGAACTTTCTTTTGTGCTGTGTGTCCACAGCCCCAGGGTAGTCTCTGAACTCCTGGCAGGTAGGGGCGGTGGCTCGTGCTTCCTCACTCACACACTTGGCTTCTCTGAATGGCTGGAGTATACTTTGGGACACTTCCCATCCATAGGCAGAAACCCAGGGTTTCTGCCTATGGGGTGCTGTTGGTTTCTCCTGATGCTGTGATGGTTAGCCCCTCGGTCCAGCCCAGGATACTTGCCTGCCATCACATCTCTAGGATGTCACTTTCTCCCTGCATTGGATTCCCCCACTGGTCTACGCTTGGAATGTTCCCCAGTTGCTTTCCTTTCTCTATCTAGTTGATCTGTTGGGCCCCAGGTGGCCTTTCCCACTGCCAGCTTAGTGATGATACTGCACTTTATTTGGTGAGTTCAGGTCTCAGAGTATGCGATGTTTTCACTTCACCACTTCCTACAGAAGGTTCTGCACACTTTATCCATTCTTCCCAACTGGACATGTCCATCTGTCAGTGGATGGGCTCGGGCTCCTGTGTCTGTGATTGCTCTTGGCAGACCTGGGATGGGCCCTAGTTGGGTCAGGGAGGCCAGGGCGGCTTTCAAAGCTGGTTGTTGTCGGTGCCTGGCTTTCCCCAGGGAGCCTGTGAAGTTGTGGACAGAGTCCGGTGTGATGGGGTGGCTGCCGTCACCTCTGGAGTCTTTCTGGACCAACAAAGGCCCTGGAAACCAGGGATCCCAGTCACATTGTAGCCCCAGGAAGGCTCATACCTTTATTTTTATTTTGTATTTTATATTTTAATTTTTATAAAGGGAGTATAACTCCATCATGGAAAATCTAGAAAATACTGAAAAAAAAATCAGTGACAATCCTGTTGGACGTGAATACATATGCACACACACAGATACACCCAGATCTATGTAACTACCGACCTATATACCTAAATATCTATATTCACATTTCTATTTTACACATATATTTCAATGAAATTAGGCTTGAACAATCCATACAGTTTTTCTGACCTATTTTTTCCACTTAATATTTCTTAAACATCTTTCCATGTCATTCAATAGACCCATGTCTTTAGCTTTTCCAATACTCTGAAAAGCTTATTTTTCTTTCTTGCTTCCTTTCCTCTTTTCATGTTGCTTGCTTTCACATTTCATCTGGTTCATTCAGAATTTAATCCACTTTCCCTGGGGCTCCATAGCAAAGGGGCAAAGGCTGCATTTATAAAATGTGAATGAGTGTAAGAAAGACACAAGCCAGGCCTTCTCAGTTTCTCAGCTCCTCTCAGCTCCCTCTGTGGGTGTTTCCAGCCTGGCTTTGTCCAGGAAGCATCAGGTATGAGAGGCTTGGCAGTAGCCAAGCTAAGCTTCTTCTATCGGCAGTGGCATCAGTCCTTAATCGTGGGTCCCGCACTGTGGGGCATTTCAAAGGCCTTGAGGGACACGGCTGAAATCAGTGTGGAAACTGGGGTGCACTCAAATGAAACATGTCATCTTAGTGACAGCATCCTTAATCGTACGCATGTACACACTCCAGCAAAGGCTGAAGGGTTGAGATGAGAGCTGCGGGAAGCTGTGCCTGGGGGCACAAGCTCTGGGCTAAGACTGGACCTGGAGTCCCAGACCTGACACTTGATGTGTGTCTTGGGCGAGTCCCTTAGACTCTCTGAACCTCATTTGTCCTTATTTGTAATGTAAATGTATAGCGCTGACTTGATACCGTTTTTGAGAGCATTAGCTGGGATTCCATGTGGGAAGCCCTCGGTGCAGTGACAATCACCTGGGCAAAAACATGGCAGCTGGCATGTTTTTAGGGCTCTCCTAGGTGGGAGGAAGGCATTGCTTCCATGCACAAGCATGTGGGTATGTGTAGTTCCACTCATGAGGTCCATTTCTTTTGATGAATGTAAAGTACTTGATGGAGTTATTTTTATTCAACCTCTGTATGAACCACAGGGCAAAGATATAGCCCTGCTCTCATTTTACAGAAAGATAAATGCAGACCCAGGGAAGCAGTAGTGTGTCAGGGCTGGTGGAAGAGTATCAGACCAGTTTAGGGAGGTGTGGGTCCTCCTCCTGCCTCTGGTACCGAGTGGCTGTGTGGCCTGAGCGGTCACTGCTTTTTCTGATCCCCATTTCCATGACTCAGAGTGAGCCAACTGCTTGGGCCACCTCATCGCTAAGGCCTCTCCCAAGCCCAGCCCTCTGGCTCTAAGGCAGCAGTGACTGAGTCAGCTGCCCCGCCTTGAACGGTTCCCTCATTCTGGATGGATGTTTCTGAGGCATTAAGAGTGGATGGTCAGGCCAGCACTCACTAGCACCCAGAAGAGCCCCGGCGGTTGCCTGGACCTGGCAATGTCCAGCATACACTGGGGGAGCTGTGGTAACCATCCCTTCCACTGCCTCACTGCAATGTGCTTTCTCATTCTAAGCGTAGCTCAGTTTGAATTATGTATGATGATCCTTCCTAGTCATTTGGGAAGACCAATGAAGTCTTAGTAATCAGGGCCCTTGCACAGTCTTCTCTTGGCTAGTGTCGATTGAGACATCAGTCCATCCAGAGTGCCAGGACTTGAAAATTTCAGTCTTGCCATTGAGTCGAGTGAGAACCAGGAGTTCTCCCAGGCTAAGCAGTAGCCGAACCTGATGAAGCAGCGTAACTGTGTTCTAAACATAAAAGGGCAAGTGAGTCAGGAATTGACCCCTTGGCTCTGGCCTCATGGCCCCTCCAGGTAGATAACTCCCCTGCCATGTTCTCTTCTCATCTCCCTGCCAGTGCCCGTGAGCTGTTTAGGAATGCTTTATCCTCACTCTGCAGCATCCCAGTTTCCGGCCCTGCATGGAGCTGGCCATGGGAATGAGGAGACAGTACAGTATGGAAATGCAGGGCCTCAGACTGCAGAAAGGGCTGGGAGAGGACAGTCAACCAGTAAATGAGCACACACGCGTGCGCGCGCACACACACACAACTCAAAACAACTGAATTTCTGTGTTGATAGCTGGGAAGTGGTAACAGCATGAGACTGTCAAGGGCAACTCAGCCTAAGTCAAAACATGGTGCTGATGGCAGAGTGGGAAGCCAGCAGATCCAATTTTCATCCTCGTGAAAGACTGTTAAGGAATAAGTGACCAAACATTATGGAGACACTATCTCAGGTTGCAGTAGGGAAGACAAAGATTGTTCTAAGGAAACGCACATCTTCATTAGAAACAATAGAATGGATTTCAAAAGGAGATGAGAAGTACCTTTTACGTATAAACTGTAACCTACCCACGTCTGAGCTGGAAAGAATCTCATGCAGCAGTTCTCCTTGACACACCTGCATGCAACAAAAAGTCGTCATCTTTTCAGTGTTAAAGATGGATATGTGTCATACACCTCTCATCAAACCTTGTCTTGTTGAAACCAGCGATCCTAAGTTAGTGTTATTTGTAGCTAAGGTATTCTATTGGCGGCAGGCTAGGCACGTTCCTCCAGATATCTGGCTAGTTGGGAAAGGAGAGGGTCCATTATAGGAGGCAGGCTAGACTGGGGAGGAAATTCAGTAGCACAGCAAACCTAAGTCAGTAGCCAACTATATAGGAAGTGTGTCTGTAGTCTAGAATTGTCCATTGGTGTCCCATGGCATGGAGTTCAGGGCCTCTGGGATGCATCTAGAATCTCTGTCTGTACTTTGACTCTTAAATGGGATGGAGCCCCTTTTCTCTGGTTAGGCGGGGGCCCTGGGGGGAAGGGAGGCTGTGGATGGATTTCCACATGCCTGCATCCCTCACCTTCTAATGGGAAAGACTTTTGGCCTGACCACTGAAGACTTGGAGCCTTTGAAAGTCGCTGTCTCCTATGATCTACCTCCCAGCGGTTTTATAGAGAGTGGAAGACCGTCATGGTGAGATGGGCTTTTGACGCAAAGAAAGGAGGAGGTTTCTGTCTTTGTGTGATCTAAGGTCTTTCTGCCTCTTTAACTCATGGGCAGTATTAAAGCTGCCCCATCTTTTCATCACTCTTTTGAATCAGAAAAATCACACTCTAGTCTGCCTTCCCACACCACTAGGAGATCTGTCTCTCTCTCTCTCTCCCTCTCTCTCTCTCTCTATTCATCCTTGAACAGCATGAGTTTGAACAGCAAGGGTCCACTTATACTTGGATGTTTTTCAGTAGTAGATACCGTAGTACTACATGATCCACAGCTGGTCGAATCTGTGAATACAGAACCATGTATGTGGAGGGCCAACTATAAGTTGTATGGGGATTTTTGACTGTGCAGAGGGTTGGCACCATAACCCTTGAGTTGTTCAAGGGTCAATTTCTGTGTATAAGTGAGTGCATATAAATATATATATAATATATATATACATACACACGTATATATACGTACAGCAGTCCCCAACCTTTTTGGCACCAGGGACCGGTTTTGTGGAAGACAATTTTTCCACAGACAGGGAGGGGGGGATGGTTCAGGCGGTAATGCGAGTGATGGGGAGCGATGGGGAGCGGCAGATGAAGCTTCGCTGGCTCACCTGCCGCTCACCTCCCGCTGTGCGGCCCGGTTCCTAACAGGCTGCGGACCAGTAGCGGTCTGCGGCCCGGGGGTTGGGGGCCCCTGTATATATATGTGTGCATGTATATATATATACACATATGTAATTATTTTAAATAATTGGCTCACGTGATAGTGGAGACTGGCAAGTCTGAAATCTGTAGGGTAGACTGGTCGGCAGGAAACTCGGGCAGGAGTTAATGCTACAGTCTTGAAACAGTGTCTTCTTCTCTGAGACACCTCAGGTTTTTCTCTTATGGCCTTTCAACCGATTGGACCAGGCCCACCCTCATTATTGAAGAATCTCCTTTACTTAAAGCCAACTGATTGTAGATATTAACAACATGTATGAAATTCCTTCAGCCGAAACCTAGACTGAGGAGCAATTGAATGAGTAGGTACTAACTAAATTGACACATAAAACTGACCATCGTATTGCCTAACTTCCTTGAACCTCAGTGTTCCTTATCTGTAGAGTTGTAATGTCTATAATGTGGGGTGGTCGTGAGGATTAAATGTATTGATCTCTGTAAAGTTCTTAGTCTGTGCCCAGTAGACACTTACTAGTAGGTAGCTATTGCTTTTAGTATCATCTGCAAAGACCATGAGAGATACACCGGGGACCATCAGAAGCCTCTCCATCAACTGTGACTGGAAGGTGGTTATAACTTTGTGCAGCAGGACCTTTGAGCCAGTGTAGACAGGCTTTGAAGGGCTGTGGGATTCTGGAAGGTAATCCTCAGGCAGGTGTAGGAATATCCCTCAGCTGACTGAAGGATGCTGATGGAAATGCAGTTATTGATGGCATCTTCCTGGGGAGGTATTGGGGGAATGGCAGTTTCTTTTGGTAGCCTTTACGCCAGTTCTTTATTTCCCAAGTTTCTTTTTGCTTTGTCCTTTCCGGGTGGTCTATTTATAGAAAGATTTTTTTTTTTGGTATAACTAAATAGAGATGCTTAATTCAGGTCTAGCAGCTCGTGAGAAGTTAGAAGCATCTTCCTGAATGCCTCGTATCCAGAGAACATCATGAAGAACCACTCCTGCTTCCTCTGTTAGCATCCTCTCCCCATCCATCAATAATTCTGTTGCATAGGACCAAGGGAGATGCTGCCCTGAAGCTGGCCCCAGAGGTCACTGTGGTCCTGGGCAGGTCTTTGTGCTGGTGGGTGGGGATCCCCTATCTCCTCTTCCCCTTGCCAGCAACTATCCCAAGCCAGGAGGATTTTCTAACCTGATTGGAGAGAGCCCTGGGCATTCATTCATGGGGTCGTGTTCTGCTAGTGGGCAAGTTTCTTGTGCCTCAAAAGTCAGTACCTATGTGGTGTACTCTTCCTTATGACCTTCTTCTCTGACATAATCCTGGCTGGGTGTCTTTTTCTCTTCTACCTGCTTCTGCCTGCTCTCAGGTAGGTAAGTTAGCCAAGGCCTACTTAATTCACAGAGGGTGGAGTAGTAAGCTCTGTTTGGACCATCTAAGGTTTACCAGAACTTTCCACTTGGGGCAGTTGGCTGCTGGCTCAGTGATTAACCACATGACGCTTGCTTCCCCTCTGCCCACTCTTTCTTGCATGAGATTCTCTAAATGGGCGCCCTGTGGGGAGAAGGAGTAAATGGTAGGATCAGTCCTTTTTGGCTCCTTGGTTATAATTTACTTAACGACACCACCAAAACCCCTTGAATTGTTCTCTGGAGCAGTGCTTGCTTCCTGTTTCACCTCTTTGTCTTGTCCTTTCCTAACAGATTCTGAGGAGACCTTGGTGTCTGTAAGGGGGCCAACCTTGGGTCTGGGAATGGGGATGGTGGGACACAGAGGAGTGAAGAATGAGCCTCAGGGAATTCAAAGTTAAGCCTTCATCCTCATCACTAGAAGAATAATTCAGGGGTCCACACAATCCACAGTTAGACTTTGTCTGCCCATTGCTGCCTTGAGGAGTTCCCAGTTGCAGAATTCTCAGAGGGCCAGAGAAACACCCAGGCCTCCTGGCCAACTCTGTACTCCCCTCCCCAGATCCTGAAGTCTTTTCAGTTGGTGCTTGTGGCATTACGTTCCACTTGTGAGTTGTCAACAAGTGCGTGGGTCACCCCATTATAACATCCAATCTCTGGAGGTTCCATGCTTATTCCCTGTTCATATGAACACTTAATAACTCTTAGATCAACCTGGTGATAGAATAAGAGACAAATGGTTTTAAATCCTCTCCCCCACCTCCTTTTTGCTGCAACATTGGAGACTTGGAGAGAAATCAAGTGACTTCTTGGAGAACAGTGTTGGTTGGGGCAGAACCAGGCTAGAACCCAGTCTCTTGACTCTTGATGCTCTGTTCCTTCCACTGTATCATTTTGTACCTCTTTGAGCTTAAATTCTTGGCCTCTTTGTTTCATAAATCTTTTAAGAATTTCAGGGAATACTGGGGCAACTAAGGGATGAGGTAAATCAGTAAAATTAAGGACCCAGATTTTGAATTTCTGTCCTTTGGAATATTCGCCTCCAAAGGCTTTTCTCTCATCCAGCTCCTATGGTTATGGACTGCGTCAGCTTTTAGCAGATACTGCAACCAAGGCTCCTTGTCTCTCCCATGTACCTTCTCCAGATTGTCATTTTTTTTTTTTCCTTTTATCAGCTGGGGCATGTTTTCCCTTCCACTTCCAAATTCAGTCATGCTTCACATTTTGACTGCTTTCCCTGGTTCTCTGAACTCCCTCCAAGTTGCTGCCATCTTTTGGCTAACAAGCTGCCCAGTATGCTTCCACTGGTCACCTCCCCAGAGCCTCTCACAGCTTCCTTGATGGTCCTCGGCCCTTATTCTGGAATGTCCAGGGCTTACCCCACTCAGTACATGCCCTGCTCTTTCCACCCTTAGCTCTCCCTCTGGCCTTTGCTCTTATACCTTGTCATTCACACAGAACACTTCCTCTCTCCTGAGTGTCTTTCAGCATTAAAATTAGGTGAGTGAGGCTTTGGGCACAAAATTTAAGAGGATGCCAAACCCCCCAGTAATCAAGGTTAAAAAAAAAAGGTCAGTGTTTTTTTTTTTGCATTAACTTAGATTTTTTTAGACTATTACATCATGCTATTATTTCTCTTGATTACTGAGCCTTTGGGCACCTCCTGAAATTTTGTGCCTGAGATGAGTGCCTCGTTCATTTCACCCTAGACCAGACCTGTCATTCATACTCCATCTCACTGTGTTCCTTTTCTCCTGGCTTTGCTTCTAGCCATCCTTTCCTGTTATTCCTCTAGCCTTCTGGTCCTTGCTGATCTATTCCTTGTGAATTAATGTTCTGTTTACATCTTTTCCAGATAGTTACTAAAGATGTTAACACATTCTCTAGGCCTAATTCCAACCTCTCCATAGCCTGTGCACTAACTGGAGGCTTTCGCTCAAGAAAAGGAACTGCATTTTATCATCAGTTCTGTTGTTTACAGTCTCCTGGTGAGTGTTTCCATCTTACCCAGGTCTCTGTTATCCTCGTCCAAGCACCTTCATGGCTCATGTTCGAGACTTGCTGAAGCTCCACAAATGGCTTGAGAGATAAGCCCCTGTAAATAAAGCTTATGGTCCTTGTGAATGATGGGAGCTGATAGCATGCATATTCCAGCCAATTCGGTTAATTTTTCAAGGAAGATTTGGGTAGAGGCCACATCGGTATCTTCTCTGAAGTTCCACTCTCTCATCTCGGCTTCAGTCTCCTGGGCCACCTGCTCGTTTGGATCAATCGGGAAAAGACATTGCTGCCATTGTCAGGTGTGACTTGCTCTTTATAAACCAAGTTGTTCTTCTGTGCTTAAAGGCTGCATTAAAGTGTCCTCCTCCTGTTGGCCTGATGTTTCAGAAGCACCTTGAACTAGATTTACCTTTGTTTCTTTTTGTCAGAGGAAAAGGTAGATTTTATAACATAAATTTGGCAAAATAGAAGGATACTGTAGTCCATGCTTTTAGCAGCTCACATATTAAAGAAGATGGTCATTTTCTTTGGTCTTCATTAAAGCAGAGAATGCCTGTAAAACGAACTTGGGAAATAGAGAAAAACGTTAAATCATCCTTGTCCTAACACCTTCAAAATAACCACAGTTTACATCTTGGTCCATTTCCTTCTCGTCTTTTTTACATATTTATTTATGCTGTAGATCAGTTTTATATCTTTGCTTTCACATAGCGTGGTATCAAAATTGTCTCCATATCATTACCTGATCATTATAACCATCATTTTTAAGGATTGCCTGCTTTTTAATCCACATAACTCTATCTTTTTAAAATTTAATCACTTGGCCTTTATTGGTCACTTAGGTGATGAACAACCATGAAGTGAACATCTTCGTGCGTATCATTTTCCTTTGTTAGGATGAGTTGCCTGGCTTAGATTTCTGATGATGGAATTATTGCTAAAATGCTTTACAGAAGAGTCTGACCAAGCGACAAAGCCACCATCAGCATATGAGAGTACCCCTTCCTAATCCCTTTCTTGCACTGAGTAAAGGTAATTTTTAATCCGTGAGTTACTGTTACCCTGAGAGTTCCTCAGTTAGACATATAAATAATCGTGGTAGTCTTTAGAGTCTTCTGGCCCATTCAGTTATTGACAGTAGCGATAACATCCCAACTGATAGACCTGACACATTCCTCCCGCCTGTGCTGATAGAAATATATTCAAGCCATGTATGTATTGTTAAATGTTCTAGTAGCCATATTTAATCAAGGTAAAAATCCAACAGGTGAGAGTAATATTAACACTATATTTTATTTAACCTAATATATTCAAAATATTATCAGTTCAGCTTGTAGCACTAGCCACATATCAGGTGCTCAAACACAGCCTTCCACAAAGAAGCCTAAAGGCTCTGTCAGATTTTCTCTTCCTTCATTTAGGTAGGCTGTAAAAGTCTTTTCTGTGTTTTTAGTCTTGAGTTCAGGTGTACCCAGAAGCTGACTCTGAGACAGGGACTTACTGTGCAGGTAGTTTATTTGGGAGGTGATTCCAGGGAGCAGAGGGGACAATGCTGAGGGGAGATGAGAAAGCCAAGAGCTGGTGACAATGAGCAGTTCTCGCTGTGGGTCCCTGGAGTGTAACCCTGCTGGGGACCATCTGAGAATCTGGGTGGGGGACATGCCTCAAAACTGCTCCCATGAAGATCTAGGGACTGGGGCATCGACTCACTGACCCTTGTCCTCCCTTCATTGGTTATGCTTGTCCCCAGGGGTGTTAACTCCCCCGCACTTCTGGGTTGTACCTGCTTGGGGCCAAGCATACTTCCTGGTACTGGAGAGAGCCCTCAGGCAAAGAAGAAAGATGCAGGCTCTTGGGGGTATGGAGACTGTCTGCATGATTGCTAGTAAACCCAGGTGGGCCAGGGATGTAAGGTGGGGCCTCAGTAGCATCTGCCCTTGAGTCTATGTCAAGATTCACTGAGATCTTCTTGAATGGGCATGACCCCAGTCAGGTCATTCCCAGTTGATAGTATTCATAGGTGACTCAGTCTGCATTCTTTTATATACAAGCAACGGAAACTGATTCTGGCTAACCAGACCAAAGGTAATTGATAGAAGGATGTTGAAGACTCTCAGGATGTAACAGGACCAAGGAGGAGGATGCTGACCAGGTTTAGACATGTGGTGGAATAAGATTTTGCTCAATAATGTATGTAGTAAGCTGGCAGCATAGTTAACATCTTGTAGTGGAACAGAATTGTTAAGATATCCTGTAGTCCCCTTGTTTGTTCTGGGACAGGGAGAAAGGCCACTCTGGTTTATTTTCAGAAGGGCACCATCTAAAATTATCCTCCCACTATACTACACACAATGGAAGAAAGATGATGCCCCAATCGGAAATCAGGTTGCTGTTAGGGAATAAATGCTGGGTAGCTAAAAATGGACAAAGGACACTGCAAAAGGGGATCGGGCTTTCTGGTGAAATCTGAGTAAGATTGTGCTGATCAATTTCCTGGTTTTGATAATTCACTATGGTTATGTGAGATGTCTCCACTGGGGGAAGCTGGGTGATCGGTATGTGGGGACCACTTCTGTACTACTTTTGCAACTTTTTGGGGGTCCATAATCATTGCACAATAACAAGTTAAGAAAAGAAAAAGGGAAGGGCTTGGAGATTTAGATCCTCCTTTGGAGTCGAATTTGGAGAAATTGGAGTGTCCTAACTTCACCTTTACTCCCAACCTCATCCTCAAGGGCACCGAAATCACCAGAGCTAAATCTTTAGACCTAAGCGTTCTCTGCAACCTTCTAAACCTAGGAAGAATGAAGCACCCATTTGTTTGGACTCCAATGGGTTTCTTGTCCCAGCCAATTTATTATGTTTTTTGAAGTTTAACTTTGAAGATTTGATGTTGATCTACAGTTTATTGGGTAGGATAGCAGACAGGTCTGAAATGGAACTGAGGGTTTACAAAGCTGGGTTTGTACAACTCTCAGTTCTGCTTCAGTAGGAAGGGAGTGTAGCAAGACCACTTTTGTTGAGACATTCTTCCAAACAGCAGCTGTTTCTTCAAGTGGCTTCCCAGCCAGAGCATATTCTGAGGGGATTATTAAGTTCTAGAATGTGACCATTGACATGAACACAGTCAACCTCCTAGAGAATGTGAGATGTTTCCATCCTTTCTTCTTAGAGTGGTCTAATGTCCATGGAAGTAAGAGAGTCTGGACCCTTGGTAACAGGTACACCTAATGCTGGCTCAGAGTGCCATCAATTTGCAGTATGTCCGCAACTCTCAGGTAATGGGTACCGGGGAGCCCATCTTGTCGAAACAAGATCTATGAGACCTCCACCCTCATTTAGCCGTTAACATTTCTACTAATAATTCTGTAAGAAGCATTTGGCCAGTCAGACTCATTCTGTTATGATGGGTTTAGACAGACTTAATCTAAACAATAATAATAGTTCATAATGATAGAAAACACTGAGCTGTAATCTTCCCACTGTCTAAGTTATCCCCTGGGAGTAAATCAAGTGTTTAGGGAGGTGCATTCATGTCTGCAGGGCACTGGGGCTTTGCTCAGTCAGTGAACACTGCCCAGGGCTGCAGGTGGTCCCACAGGGCCGGCAGGTGGTCCCCCAGGGCCTGGTTTCCTAATCTGTGCCCTGCCCAGCCCTGGAGTAGGGGTGAGGGGCTCACACTTTCACATCATCCTTCTTCCCGGGAAGGCGGAGTATTTTATGGGTGTGATCTCATTCTTGCTCCCAGCATTCTCTGGAGGCTGGGCGGGGTCTGCTTTGGGGTTGCTGACGGAAGATTCCTTCTTTCTCCCAAGACCACTTCCACAGCTTACTTTCTTCTGAAGGCTGCAGCAAGAAAAGCCCACTTTACTGGCTTTTTCTAAAGACTTTCCAAGGAACCGCACAGTATCTACGCAGAGGATCAAAAATGCATCCTCTCCTTGTGTCATGGGATTTGGAGCTGAGGAGGGCTCCATATAATCCTGGCTCCACCAGGATGGTAACCTTGCCAGGGCTGTTTGCCCTCCCCAGGCCTCAGTTGCCTGTGGGAATGGGAAGAATGGTACCAACTAGTGCTGTCAAGACAGTCAGTGAATGATAGCTATTTACACAAGATAAGCAGAGGGCTTATATTATGTTAACTTTATAACAAAAATACTGAAGTCCAGAGAGGGTTAAAGGGATCCTTACTGAGTCAGTAGCAAAAGCCCTGCCTTCTAGTCCAGGGTGCCCATAGCGGGTGATGCCTGCATGGTCACGGTCACGGTCACGGTCATGGCACTGCCTCCGGGATTGGATTCCACAGTTGCCCTTACGATAATCACTTGCATCACCAGAGACAAGATATACTGTGGTGACTTTTAGATGCAGACAGAGCATGTCTGTTCAAATCGTGACTCTGCCATTTATGAGCTGTGGGATCTGGGGAAGCCATTTGCCTTTACAGGGCTGAGTTTCCTTCTGTTAAGTAGAGAAGTGGATGCCCACCCATAAGGATAAGAGGCGTAACTGCAAGTAAAGCACCTAGCAGGCTGCCCGGCATGTAGTAGGTCCTCTAGAAGTGTCCCTTCTAGATTTTTCCCCTTCCCTACACCCCAGTCATGCTGCCCATCTGGTGGTTATGTGAGAATATCCTCCCTTTTTTCCTCCTTTGTTTCTTACTCCCTTGAGAATTGACTTTTTCCAGGAGAATAGATGTTTGACTTTGTGATCCAAAAGGAGGTTCCTCCTGCCAGAAAATGCTTCCCCATCTGTTTGAGATTCCTTATCAAGGGAAAAAAAATTATGTTTACACTGAAGTACAGTGACATTTGGTTTTACTTTCTGTGGTAGTCAGAATAATGCCACCTTCACCTCCATCCACCGCCCCCGCAAAATAACATGTCCTCCCCCCCCGGAACCTGTAAATGTTACCTTCTAAGGAAAAAAGAATCTTTGCAGATGTAATTAAATTAAGGATTTTGAGATGAGGAGATTCTCCTGGAATTTCCAGGAAGGTCCTAAGTGAAGTCATGTATATCCTTGTAAGAGAAAGGCAGAGAGAGATTTGACCCTTCACAGAGGAGAAGGCAATAGGAGGATGGAGCAGAGAGAGATTTGAAGGTGTTGGCCTTGAAGGTTGGAGTGATATGGTCACAAGCCAAGGAATGCCGGCACCCGCCAGATGCTGGAACAGGGCAAGACCAGATTCACCCCTGTAATCTCAGTGACCAGAGCTGTGGTCCAGCCCTTAAAGGTTATTTAACACTGCAGGGCAGCATTGCTGGTCGAGTTTCATCTGACCTCTCTGTCCTGATTGCCTGGGGGAGGTTGTCTGTCTGTTGAGGAGCTTGAGGCGGGGTCTGGGCTGCAGACAGGAGCTGCTCAGGTGGCCGTGCCTTGGCTTGCTGTGTCTACGCAAGGCAGGACGTCTTAGATCCGTGGTTCCCATTTGCCTCCTTGTGATGTATGATCCACTGTGAGATGGGATGCACGTAACTTGTTAGCAATATTAAAATGCCAGCTTTTGCAGATGATTTACTTTGTTCAGTAAATTACTGCAGATTCATGGTGCTTTCACTGGCTTGCATTCTGAGATGCTCTCTTGAGTAGGGCAGAAAGGGGTGGCATTTTAGTTAGCACACTGGGAATTGCTCACAATTTGGGGGATGCTCATCTGGCAGGTGAGCCATGGAGATAAAAAGAGTCTGGGAGCCATGCCCAAGGACCACTTACCCCTTCCTTCCAGTTCACAAATATGGGTCGGAAGTATGTGATCTCCTCACCCTTGTGCCCGTGGAAGACATCACTAATTGATCACAGCACTATTAGGTTTAAATTCAGGCACTGAATCCTTCTTAACACAGGGCTTTAGTCATCCACTACCAATTGATCTGGGTTTGATGTTTGAGGTGACATACATTTGCCATTCCTGCTAATTCTTTCTCCAACTTTAAGACATCGTGAATCTGCCCTAATTCCCAGCAGGCATGCTGTTCTTTCCAAAGTCCCTTTCAGACATCCATCCAGAAGTCTGGCCTCTTTCTTTGATCAGGATAAGCTGCAGGTAGTAAAGCCATTTCCCAATTTACCCCGATTTCCCTTTCGGACCCATGGCAGATGTCATAGTAGAGATAGTGCCTCTGGCTTTTCTCTGGGTCACAGATCATAGAGGAAGCATGGGCACTAAGTTTAGAAATCAGCAGCTCTCCTGTGATGGGTGTTGACTGATTTTTTTTTTTTTTAAGGTGAGAATCTTGGTCAGATGCCTTGAGCACCACTGTGCACCAGGCACCCAGAGGGGCAGTGAGAGGAGGTGTGTATTCAAGTTGTCCTGGAAACAGCCCTTTCCGCCATCACTTAGGGCTGGAGGCCATGGACTGGCCACCTGAGAGTAGGTGATAGGAAGGGACAGCAGTAAGAAAGGAGGCTTTGCCAGGGGCTGGTGACTGGGACTGTGGGTGGGTCAGCTGGCTGTGGGGATGCTAGGGGCTGAGGAAGGAGTGGGGGGGAGGACAATGTAAGTCTGAGTCCTGGACGTTAGTAGCAAGTTGGTTTGTGAACTTATTTATCTGTTTGGCATTATACCCCTAGGAGTGGCTGGAGAGAGATCTGGGACATGTCATTGCTAGAGGGAAAATGACCATGGCTGGATTCGCATTAAGGATTTCCTACTGGGCTTGCCCAGTGATTTTCTGATAGAGATTCTGAGCAGATCTCACTCTTTTCCCTTCTTCATGTAGATATGGATGGAAGAATGCTTGTCTGTGAGGTCTAGGGGTTCCTCCCTCCCTTCCTTCCTTCCTTCCTTCCTCCCTCCCTCCCTCCCTCCCTCTCTCTCTCTTCTTTCCTTCCTTCCTTCCTCCAACATTTTTGAGCATCCTCTGTTCACCAAGGGCTACTTTACATATTAGGATTCAGCAGTAAATAAAAGTCTCTGCTCTCACAAAGCTTCTGTGCTAGTGGGGAAGGGCAGGAAGGACAAACAATAAACCCACAAATACAGATATAACCTGTCAGGTTGTGATAAGGGCCAAGGTGGAGGAGACTAAGGTTAAGAAGAAACAGCCTGGTGGAGGGGCTGGGGAGCTCTTTAGGGTAGCAAAGCCTCTAGAATAAGGGATAAGGGCCACCTGAGCAAAGAAGGGCCCTCCTTACAGACATCTGGGGGAGGAGTGTTCCTGTATAAGGAACAAGAGCAGAGGCCCCAGGGTGGCTCCAGCAAGCTTGGCAGAGGTGACAGGGGGTGATCTAGGGGGAAGTCAGTGACAGAGAGGGCTGGTGATGAGACAGGTCTGTGTCCGGGGATGGGGCACAAGGACAGGCCTCCACCCCCGGGAGGGTTGGCAGGACAAAGCAGGGTCTTGGTTCTGGAGAAACTGGAGACAAGCAGGGATTTTGGTTTGAATTTTATAGCTAAAAACCGACATCACTTTATTATCTTTTGTGATTCCCCAAGTGATCCAGACACTGACTTGCCTTCCCTAAAGTGCCATGTCTGCTGTGGGAAGAGGAGTTAAAACTCGCCAGCCACCATGTGGTGAGGTCTGCTTGTTGTACCCATGGAAAACCAGTGCCATGGCTTTTCTTCTTCATTTTGAAGGCTAAAGTAATACACAGTCATGGAGCAGTTTTGGAAAATACTGAGAAGCACAAGAAAAGAGTAACAATTCTGTGGTTTCCTACCACCCTGAGATAATTCCTATCAGTGAGTTGCTTTATATAAAATCTACATTGGATTCTACTGTGCCTACTTCATTCATTCAACAGAAATTTATTAAGCACCTATTATGTACCAAGAACTGTTTTCAGCACTGGGAACATAGCAGTGACCAAATCAGACCAAAAAATCCCCTGCCCTTTGGGGATCTCACTTTAGAGGAGGGAGAAAAGGACAACCCAATACATAAGCAAAATACATAAAATGTCAAGTGGTGATAAGTGCTAAAGAAAAAAATAGAGTTGGGAAGGGGGACAGAGTGTGTTGGGGGGAGTCTACAATTTTTGATAGGGTGGCTATAAAAAGTCCTGATAGAAAGGATGTCATTTGAATAAATCTGACAGAGGTGAGGGAGGGAACCCTGTAGATATCTGGGGAAGAGCATTTCTGGCAGAAATGCATAGTTCAGAGGGAAAGGCCAGTGCAAAGAATAGCATGTTCAAAGAACATCAAGGACAGTGTGGCTGGAGAGGAGGGAGTGAGTGGGAGAGTAGCAGAAGATGAAGTCAGCGAGATTACATGGGACCAGACCACACACGGCCTTTTAGGCCACAGTAGAGACTCTGGCAGCCATTCTGAGTGAGTAAAGAGCTTGTGGAGGGTGTAAAGCAGGGGAGGAACGTAAGCTGACTTGTGTTTTAGGAGGGGCTTCCATGTGGGAATAAACCCCAGGGGGAGCAGGAAAGTCTGCTGTGTCCAGTGGTGCAGGTTGCACTCTGCTCAAGGGCAGAGAGTCGAGGCTGGAGATGGTCAAGCGGCAGGGTCCATCAGAGGGGAGCATCTTTCTCGAATTCATCCAAGGTACCCCAAAGCTAATAGTGACCCAGCTAGTTTTGTAAACCACTCTTTCCTCTTAATAATATGTCATGAACATTTCCCCCATGTCTTTCAATAGTCTTTGACATGTTTTTTTTTTTTTTTTTTGTGGTACGCGGGCCTCTCATTGCTGCGGCCTCTCCCGTTGCGGAGCACAGGCTCCGGACGCACAGGCCCAGCGGCCACGGCTCACGGGCCCAGCTGCTCCACGGCACGTGGGATCCTCCCGGACCGGGACAAGAACCCACGTCCCCTGCATTGGCAGGTAGACTCCCAACCACTGTGCCACCAGGGAAGCCCGACATGTTTTTTTAATGGATGAACAGTATTACATCATTTGGATGCACCATAATGTAATTAATTTCCTACTATGTTAGACATTTCAGTTATTCCCAGTTATTCACTATTTTAAAAAATGTGCCTTTGGATGTCACTGTATATAAATCTCTGATTATTTCTCTGGGCTAAATTTCTAGAAATGGAGTGGTTAGGTTAAATAATATGCATTTTTAAGGCTCTTGGTTATTAAATTATTTTTTTAGATAATGGGACTGAGGTCAGGAAGGTTGAGTAACTGGCCTCCAGGCGTGCAGCCAGGAAGGAGTAGAGTGAGATTTGAATGCAGGCATGTTGGTTTCTGGACCCATCTTCCTCCCATCACACTAAGGAGAGCTCAGATGTCACTCAGCCCACAGCCATGGGCCACGTGGTCTCAGCTCTGACGCTGAGGAGGAGACACAACTAGCCAGCTTTCTTTAATCAACTCTGTGCCAGGAACTGTGCTCAGCATGGAATGTGAATGTTCCCACTGGATCCTCAGAGGAACCCTGAGAGGCAGTAGAATAGATTTAGCTCCATTTAGCTTACATGGAGACACTGAAGGTCAGAGTAGGGAAGCAGCCTGGCTGAGGTCACACAGCTAGAAAGTAGGGAAGCCAGGATTAAGCCCTGTCTAATACCTGTGTTCTCAACCATCCTCTGCTACAGGGCCTTCCAAGACAGGAACCACATTCAAGTTCCTTGAATGATAAATTCTAGCTCGTGTAGGCTGCCCGTTCATTTCACAGCCCACGCTTGGCCTGACAGCTTCCATGCTGCTCTAGCTTTAACAATAATAATTGTCACTAACATAATTACTACATTGCTTTTATTTTATTAATGAATTTTATACTATTATGATAGTATGTTATCTATGCTGATATCTGTATAATATTATCTTACATATACTAACATTTATGTATATTATATTACTGTTACTACATGGTCTTACGATTACCGCTATTACTACATTATTACTACTGGTACTATATTACTGCCATTACCACAGTCCGTGTTTCTCATTCTGGGGCCCCAGCTGAAGGGACAGAGCGTGGTCTTCTCAGGGCAGATGGCAGGGGCACAAGAGGCTGAGCAGAAATCTGTCATGCCTCTTAACTCATTGCCTCATGGTATTGCTATACTTATTATTACTATGATAATCTTCAACATTATTATTATTACTATACTAAACATAGGAGCTGGTATTTCCAAGCCAATCACTGTGTTTTGCTGTGTTTTGCTGGCTTTCTTCACAACCACCCCGCGAGGCAGGTACTCTTATTGTCCTTATTTTACAGTTGGGGCAACCAAAGCCCAGAAAGTTTCAGGACTTATCCAAGGTCTCACACCTCAGCATTGATATTTTTTAAAGCAGCTTTATTGAGGTCTAATTTACACACAGTAATCTGGAAGCACTTACAGCATGCGACGTGAGGTTCTGGCATTGTACCCACCTGTGAAACCATCACCACAATCAAGGTGGTGATCGTTTCCCGAGTCTGATGTCCCTGGGCTCCAATGATGCTGAGGCGGGGTGTCTCCTTTTGAGACTTCCTTATCAGTCTGTGCACATTGCCTGGTTTGGGTTATCCTCGTCTGTCCCGTTGATCCCAGGAAGAAGGTCTCGGGAGGGTCCAGGCTTTCTCCCGTCTGTGTCCACTTCCGTTTCCTTCTTCCCGTCCCCACTTTTTGTGGCACTTTCTGTGGCCAAAGAGCAGAATTCTTGAGTGAAAGCAGAAACTTATTCCAGGGATGGTGCCTCTAGCAAGGGGGATTCACAGCGCAAGGAAGATGAGACCCCGAGAGGAGAGCAACCCCTCCCGGGAACACCTGCACCCGACACTGCCCCCTGAGGCCAGTTGGGGAGTGGAACCCGCCACTGAGTGACCCTGCGGAGCCTCCCCCAACCTCTCACTTTTCACCTGCTGAACCTTGCTGACTCTGCAGGACCAGCTCTTTTGCTTCCACATACACAAAAATTTCCTGACTCCCTGCGGCCCACACTTTGCCTCTGGGGAACTTGCTGTGTCCAGTTAATTGTTATATGACCTTTACATGGCTGGCCCTCAGTTAATATTCAGATGAACTGTGTGAGCAGAATGATTGTTAAGTGTGTGTGTGTGTGTGTGTGTGTGCGTGCGTGTGTTCCATTGCTGGAAACCGCTCTGTGACCAAATAATGTGATGAGTTGAGTCTCTTCAGGTACAGAGAGGTTAAGAGCCAGGAAGTCAGGGGACTTACCTGGTGGTCCAGTGGTTAGGACTCAGCACTTCCAGTGCAGGGGGCATGGGTTAGATCCCTGGTCGGGGAACTAAGGTCCCACATGCCGCGTGGTACAGCCAGGAAAATATTAAAAACAACAACAACAACAAAAAAAACAGAGTCAGGAAGTCGGGGAGTACAGGGCTGAGAAGGGGGCCTGGCTGTAGGTGAGCTTAGGCTTGGCCTCTGAAAAACCACTTTCTGGATGGCCATGGATGTGTGTGAGGAGAGGGACTGGGGCAATCAGCCCACAAGAGTCCCAGGCGAGGAGAGGAAGAGCTCTGAGAGGCCAGCCATCTGCCCTTGAGGACCCAGCACATTGTACTTGTCATAGTCGACGGTGACAGACAGTGACCATGTCTGTGTGCCCACTGGATGACAAGAGGGCTGTGCCTTTTCCCTTGCATCTTGCTAGAACAGTGGTTCCTGCATTTGTCTGCACATTGGAATCACCTGGGGAGTTAATAAAATACTGATGCTCGGGTGCCACCCCTGACATTTGATTTAATTGGTCTGGGGGGCAGACTAGGCATTCGAATTTTTAAAAGCTCACTGGGGGATTCTCCTGTGTGGCCTGATTTAGGCCTAGAGTCTAGCATAGCACTGTCTTATTGAAATATAATGAGGGTCATGTATGTACTTTTAAGTTTTCTAATAGCCCTATTTTTTTTAAAAAAAGGAAAAAGAAACAGGTGAAATGAATTCTAATAATGTATTTTATTTAACCCCACATAGCCAAAATATTATCATTTCAACAGGTTTCCGATTTTAAAAATTAATGAGACGTCTTAAATTCTTTTTTTTGTGCTAAGTCTTTGCAATCCAGTGTGTTTTTACAATTATATAACACATCACAACTTAGACTAGTCACCTTTCAAGTGCTCACTACGGAATCAGACAGTGCAGGTCTGGCACATAGTAGGTGCTCAAGGAAAGTGTTGCGAACATATGAACAAGGGAAGCAGTCATGGCCAAATCTATACTAGTGAAACTGGGCAGCTGCTCCAAAGGTTTGGAAAAGTGTGGTTTGTTGGCAGAGCTCTGCTCAGAGAACAGTCTCTCTTATTGCTTAGGATTCAGGCCTCAGACACCAGTCCTACCATGAAGCCTTCCCTGATCACCCTTTGTCCCCCTCCTGCACTTCACTCCAACCCTTACTTAGGTGTACCTCTTAGATCGCAGAGCTTCAGTATCCTAGGCTTGTTCAGTCATTGCCATTGTCTCCCTTCTCTGTGTGACTGTTGTCACGTAACCTATAAGCTCCTTAAGGCCGTGGATACGTCCTAATTAATCTCTGTATTCCCAGTGGCCAGCCCGGTTTAATTCAATAGACGTTTGTGGAATGATGTAATAAACTAATAATAACATAGTGATCCTACTGCCATGGAGACCAGTTTTAGGGAATGACTGGCCCAGAGCAGGACTCATATTGAAGGCAGAGCTGACCAAACTGCTTTCTCATAGTCTGGTCATTAGATTATAATCATGTGTCTTAGTCAGCTATTGCTGCATAATGCTGGGTAATTAACATCCCCAAACTCAGTTGCTTCCAACAAGCATTTATTAATAAGAAGTAAGTGCTGTGAGTTTGCTAGGGTTTGGCTAATTCCAGCTAAATTCAGCTAAGTTTTGCCCCACACTGTGGGTTAGGTCCTGTTCTGTTCCACATTTCTCATTCTGGGGCTCCAGCTGAAGGGGTAGAGCATGTTCTTCTCGTGACAGATGGCTAGAGTGCAAGGAAACATGCTGTGCCTCTTAAAGCCTTAACTTGGAACTGTCATCATCACTTTCTCTGCATTTCATTGCCCAAAGCAAGTCACCTGGCCAAGCCCAGCATCAGTGGGCAGAGAGAGAGAGGGAAGAGAATATTAATAACCCAACCTACCCCACTGTAATATGCTTCCCTGGCTGTGGGTGATGGTGTTCCTGCTTCTAAAAGTCCCATCCCTTATCTTGGTGATGTTTGACTTTAAGCCCTTTTCTCAATACAGGAAGAGAAGAGGATTGGGGGTTTTATCAGCCATAGCTTCTCTGCTGTGCTAAAGTTGCCTCTGCTTTATTTGACATTGACTACCTTGTTTTCTACCCTTTTGACCCTAAGAATTAGTTAACATAAGCATTCACTCTAAATTCTCTTCTTGCTCTCTAGGGAAGCAGTCAAGGATTGACAACCCCTAAAATAAAGGTTTTCCAACTGTGCTGTGTGTGCAGACCATGTGCATTCCCATACTGGAGTTTGCACATGCTTTGATTCTATGGTCTCCTTGTTGAAGAGAGGATGTGGCTGGCCACAGGCCTTCCAGAGCTTAAGCACATCCCAGCACATCTTTCTCAGGATCCCTGCCTACATTTAAAGGCTTCTGAGGTTTAAGGAAATCAACCCACTCATTTTCCATCGCCTTGATAACCTTTGGCTCCACTGGGCCAGGGACAGAGAGACATCTTTGTGTATGTGAAACCGCAGAAAAAACTCAACAAGGTGAGAGAGAGCACATAGAGGGGGAAGGGGAAGCCAGAGCAGAGTGTCATCCTTGCATCCATCTAGTTTGGACCTTCCAAGTTCACTGCCGTTTCAGAGACCTTGCCAAAGCCCACGACTGAGCTCAGCGCCAGGTGCCCCGGGTCATTTCCAGGGGAACCTTCTTGCAGGGATTCTGTTTTGAGTAAAGATGCTACTTCTAATGAACCAGAACAGAGCTCCTGGCCGGCTTTCTCTCCCTCCTGCAGGCCTGCAGGCCTCTGTAGGCTCCGTGGAGCGTGGCCTTGCTGTGAACGGAACAGTGTGACCTTGACAATAGCCCAATGCTGCTTCTCTCTCCTGGCTTCTCCTGCTTTGATTTGGCTGCTTTCAGGTTCTCTGCCTCCCAGAGAGGTGAGGGGGGCAAGGGGGCAGTGGACGTACTTCCAATTGGTTGGGGTCTCTGGGGAAGCAGCAGCTTTGAACCCAGTTTGACCCTCTCAGGGTTCAAGTTCCTGTTCTCTTGGCACAGTTGATTTCCCGTTTTGAAGAAAAAATCCGGGGTTTTAAGAGTTTTTTTTTAAAAAGGCACTTGGACATGAAATGGCTCTTACAAAACAACATGTTGATGAGTTTAGTATAAACGAATCAGAGACATATGGATTAAATTTCCCTTGCAATCCATAGGGGCTTCAAAATGAGGGGAAGAGTGTTTGTCAAAATGTGTGTCTGTCTCCCGCCAGGGTCTGGGGCAGAATCAGAGGCTGTGGAGGGCTTGGAGAAGCCTTGCCCAGCCCCGCTTCCCCATGCCCTTCTCCTCTGATGCTGGGGCTTAGAGCCAAGGGTGTTGCGGAAGTCTTAGGTTTGCTCGTTTCAATCCTCAAGCCTGCAGTCCTTTTGCTCTTAATTGAATTGTTCCCCACCCCTCCCCTGTGCCTTCAACAGGTCAGTGTCTGACTCCTGCAAAGACCCTGAACTTGTGGAAGGAAGAGAAATTGACATGAGCCACCTTGACAGGTGGGATGTCAGTGCCACTCCTTGACCATGGCCACATTGGCCATCCTATCTTAACCTTTCTTGGCAACATACAGATCTATTATTGTTTAGACGTGGCCATTAGAAGTACCACCCCCCTGATGGCCAGGATAGGGGGTCCATAGCAGGGAGTGGGGTGAGGGTTGGCAACCTATGTCTTAGATTTCCCAGATCCCATTCTTGCGGTCGGAAGAGGGTGGGGCTGGAAGGTCTTCTGTTCTCATAATAAGAATAAGGATACTTGAAGGAGGATGGGCTTTTTTATCACCTGGAATCATCCAGATACCCAAAGTGTGTTGGCCTTGGTGTTTTTATCTACCTTCTATCTCAATTTTTGACCAAGGAGCAGAGAAACACAGTGTATTTGGAGAGAACCTGGGCAGCTTCTATAGCTGCGTTGTTGTTATTTGGCCTTAGAACTCTGGTAGGCAAGAGAAATCTTAATGGAAGCCCTCTGTGTGAGACAGATAAACAGCTTCAGCAGAGGAACCCAGAGGGTAGCTCACTCCCCCCATTATAACCTCCTGCCCCTCCCTTCCCCGCTGAGTGGGAGTCATAGGTCCCCTTGGAACACAGCTTGAAAGCACAAGCAGTGTTCTCGAATAAGAATCACTAAATTCTTCGGCCCTTAGTGCCAGCGGCGAAGTTAATAAATGTCTCACAGACATTATGTTGAGTGAAAGAAGCCAGATGCAAAAGAGAACATGCTATGTGATTCCATTTATGTGAAGTTCAGAAATAAGCAAAACGAGTCAGTGCTAATGGAAATCAAATGGTGGTCACTTCTGGTAGTGATTGGGAGGAAAGAATGAAAGAACTTTCTTGGGAAATGTTTTGTGTTTAGACTTGGCTGGTGGTGACACAGGTGTACACCTGTATCCCGATTTCTTGAGCTATACACGTAAGATCAGTACACTTGATTCTCTTCATTGTATACGTATACAATTACAATACAATTGTAATACAATTGCATTACATAGATGCAATACAGTACATAGATGGTAAACCAAAAAACAGAAAAATCATCATCACCTTCTTCCCCCGCTAAAGTCTGAGGGCACCACTGTCAGGTGGACCTCTTAGCACAGTGATTGAAAGTCTGGGCTTGGAGATTGCTGGTGCGGGGATGAGGGTAGAGCCCGGGTGGAGCAAGGCATGGGGAAGGGTCAACTCAGAAAGCACAAGCAGGGTCTCCTGCTCCAAGCAGGGCTTGAGTGACAAAGATGGCCATGGTGGAGCTGGGAGAACCCAAGTGGGTTCTGACTGAATAGCCTCAGCCTCATCACGAAGGTGAAACTCAGTGAGGCTATGGATGGGGTCTTAGCGGGCCCTGAGGTGATTGCAATATGGTGGCCACTTGGGCAGGGGAGCCAGCCCCGCCTCAGGCACTTCTTGGCAATCTATAGGGAGGGATGACCTAAGCCCCTGTCTTCACCATTTTGATATGCAGAGAAATCTGGGGGCTCTGAGGATAGGGGGACGCTGCCTACACAGCCCTCACCGCCCCACTCTCTCAGATTCAGAGGGACTTGGCAAGTTGGAGGCAGACAAGAGAACAGAGTGTCCACAACCAACCTTCCAGGCTTCCAGAAAGGGGCTGCACCTGTCTCAGACAGTTGGAAGGTTGCTTGAAGAGACGGAATTAGCCTTGTCGGGCTAGCGTGTCTGGGCTCTGGTTGGGAAACGGAACAAACCATTGTCAGTGGGATTGAGGAATGCGGCCTGGACAAAGCGTGGCAACAGTTTGCAGAGGGTCAAGGCCCTGACGGGAGTAAGGGGGCACGTTGGGCTGTTCCCTGGTGGTCCAGCAGGTGTGGGACACACCTCACCCCACTCTCCCATTCCCTCCCCTCCTGAGCCTCCACAGCCATCATTGGGTCCAGGCCCTGAGGCTTTCGGTCCCCTTTTTAGGGTTCCTGTGTGGGGGCCTGAACCTCTGCCAGGCCAGCCACTCTCGTGCATGAGGGAGATTTCAGTTCTACTTTAGAAAACAGTTTTCTTTCCAGCCTAAGCAGCTGCCCTCTGCCAACCAGTGCTAGAAGTGAACTATGTATAAAATTACCCTCCCGGCTAATTCATCCTAGCCTCTTTTGGTTTAGTGCTAAGGTAGGGAAACCAAACACGGTAATTCTCAGAGACTTATGCTGCCATGTATTGACACTTTCATTCTTGAGAGATAAGTCCTTTTCTGGAACTTGACTGGTTGGACCAACAGGGCCAGTTATATGTGTGTGTGCCCACTTCCTTTCCTTTCTATGGAGATGCCAAACGTCTGCCATATTGAGGCCACAAATGCCGTGCTTGTATACCCCCCCACCTGGCCTACTGCTCTCCATCTCTGGTTCCCAGCTCCTCCCTTCGCCAACCTGGGGTCCTTTGGCCCCAAGTTTGGAAAAGCCATGTCATTATGGGATTTAGCTAAACACACTGGGGCTTGCTGTAAGTGATGTTTGGTTCTCAGGCCCATGGTGGCTTTTGGAGTAACTTTTCCTTGTAAATTGCCTGTGGGTCTAATAAGCTCTCAAAAATCAGCATGAAGAAGATAAACAAAAGGTAGCAACAGACAATTCCCAGAATTAGAAAGGAAAAAAAAGTAAAATGGCTAATAAAATATGGAAATTTGTTTAGCTTAAGTAGGAATCAAAGCACTACTAATTAAATCAGTCACAAGATTCTGCTTCCTCCTGTTAAATTGACAAAAATAATAATACATGGTGGTTTAGATGCGGAGAAATGGGGGCTCGCTCGCATTCCCTGCTCTGGGAGTATATAAATGGGTACCAACTCTCTGGAGGGCTGTTTGACAGTATTTTTCAAAAACTTATAAATGGATATTCTCTTTGACTCAGCAATTCCGTGTTTTGGCATTCTCTTACCTTAAGGAAATAATCAGAGATGTTCATGAAAGTTCATGTACAAGGTTTTGTATTGAAGCATTACTTGTAATGATGGAAAATTGGAAATGACTGAAATGTCCAACAATACGGAATCTGTTATGTAACTCATGGTTCATTCAAATAATGAAACACCATGAAACCATTAAAACATGTCATAGAACAATGTTTGATGGCATGAAAAATATGTACAATATTTGCTACATAGAAAAAGTCAGATTGCAAGTCAGTATATTCAGTATGATCCCATTTTTATATCAACAACAAAAAATTCAAATAGATGTATAGAAAAAAAAAGTTGGAACGATATATGCCTGCAATTTCCTTATGGTTATTTCTAGGTATGGATATTATAGTGAATTTTATTTTCTAATTTGTGCTTTTCTTTTGCCATTTTCAAATTAGGAATTGAATGCATCCTTAATTGTTTGAAATTTAGATTGCTTCTAATTTTCCATTATTGATAATGCTTTGGTGAATGTCCTTTTACTTAAATGTTTTGCACAGACTCCTGTCAATTCATATAAAGTAGAATTGGGGGTCAAACGGCACGCCCACTAAATTCATATAAAACAAAATTGAGTCGTCCTTGGAAGGTTTTGTACTAGAATATCCTTGCCCCTAGTCAGCTCTGTATCAGCGGGCCATACCCTCACATTTGCTCTCCTCTTAAGCTGTGAGCTGAGAGTTTGTGACTGCCAGGGCTCTGGAGACAGGATTTGCTGATGACATGGGCTCTCTCACTTTTTGCCTCGAGTTCTCTCCTTTCCCATTTGTCTCAAGCTTCTGGAACCAGGAGGCATCCTGGGTTCCTGCTCCTTGAGCAGCGTGGCTGCTGGCAGGTGGGATCAGGAAGGGAGAAAGGCTCGAATGTATATTGAGCATCTGCTTTGTGCCAGGTGCTGGCCTGGATGTTATTTAAGCCCTGGGACATCTTTGACACCTTTTCTTACTCCACGTCTAACCCAGTCCTTTTAGCTTCGCCTTCAAACTGTGTCATGAGTCTAACCACTTTTCAGCATCTCCACCAGTACCTCTACCTCCTGCCCCATCACTTCCTGCTGCATAGTTGTAATGGCCTCTTCTCGGCCACCCCTGCTCCCCACATTCTAATCTCTACCCAGCAGCCAGAAGGGCCATTTTGGAACACACTGCAGATCTCTCTCCACTGCCCCAAACCCACGGTGGTTTCCTATTTCATGCAAAAAGCCCAAGGCCCTACATGTTCCAACCTAGACCACTGCCACTGTCCCCGTTGCTTGTCCACCAGCCGCCCTGGCCTCCCTGCTGTTCCTCAGACATCCTGAGAAAATCTTCCCTTTGGACCTGTGCCCCGTTTCCCCCTCTGTCTGGAATGTTGCGCCCCCTGCCTCCTCACTTTATCAAGGTCTCTGTTCTGAGGTCACTTGATTGCAGAGGTCTTCTCTGGCCTTGCTTTCCCCTGACCCTGCTTTATTTGTCACTGTAGTACCTATCATGACTTGCCATGCAAGGTATCTATCTGTTTCTTCTTCCGCAGTTAGAATGGAAGTGCCCGACAGCAGGGACTTAGCTGCGTTGCTACAGCTCTGCCCTCACAACCTACCATGGAGGATAAGTTCTCACAACAGTCCCTGAGCCCCATGCTAGGATGATGAAGCCGAGGCTCAGAAATATTAATGCACCCACCTGTTCAAGGCCACGGCATTAGCATGTTGCAGATCCAAGCTCTGGCTCCTATTAGAGGTTTTCTCTCTCTTCCTACAGGCACAGCCCCTGGTTTGGGGCTGCTGTCCTGGCTGCCTTTCCCAAAGCAGTGTTAACCGTGGGTTGGATCCCTGTAGCCCAGGTGGCCTGTAAATCCACATCAGTGTGAGCTCTGAGATTCCCCATTGGATTCTGTCTTTCTCCTTCGCAATCCACATGGGTCTGTCCTCTGTCCGCATTGCTATGTGTTTGTTGTGCCGCTGTTCTTACATCACGTTTGTCTAGGAAGGAGATTTACCTGCTTTTTATCAATGGGGTAAAGTTCCTTGACCTCAGGTGACGGTCCGGCCAGGGCTCTGGTTTCAGTATGCTCTGAGACACAGACTGAGAATGAAGCCACATCCCAGATCTGCACGCAGGAGGGCCATTTTTTGCAGTATTTTACCCAGTCTTCCCACTTGCTGCCTCCTCCCCAGGGTTATTTACGATTTGTTGAGTGCCCCCGCTGACAGCGCTCTAAGAGACATAAAATTCTCGTTCTTGGCCTGAGACCTTGCCATCTAACGTAGCCAGACAAATGACTCCAGCATAAGCCACCTTCCTGGGGAAGGTGCTCACCTTTCCAAGGCGCCGGGTTTCTCAAGATTTTCATCTGCACGTGGCTTTCCATTTTTAAACTCCCCTTGGAAGAAGTGGAGACAACTCTGGCAGGGCTGGGAGGGCAGAGTGGAAAATGTTGTCTGCGAAGGGTTTTTGAGAACAAACAGCATTCCAGGAGGCGTTTCCAAGGCATGCAGTTTGTGACTCGAGACAGCTCGGGGGTGGGGCTAAGATGATGTTGAGAAACAGAGAAAATGAAGGCAAAACCCCAGTGAACAGAGGCAGGTATGGGAGTGAGGGACCAGAAGCCAAGTTTAGTAACTGAAGGTGTAGCAAAAAGGTTTACGTCCATACAGCCATCCATCCCTTCATTAATTCAACTA
This sequence comes from Phocoena phocoena, assembly GCF_963924675.1. Lineage (NCBI taxonomy): Eukaryota > Metazoa > Chordata > Mammalia > Artiodactyla > Phocoenidae > Phocoena > Phocoena phocoena. Next base: position 137,411,786 of record NC_089220.1, on the reverse strand, counting down.
ACCCTTAGCACATTTTCCATCTTAGCTGGAAACTCTGCTTGATCATGGGAACTGGTTCTTTGCCTGCCCCTCCAGGCACTCAAAATCTACCTGCAGAAATGCAGTTTCATCCTTGGAAGTATTTTAAAACCTGTGATTCTCGGACTTAACGAGAATCTGTGATTCCCTCTTCTACTCTGGACTCTTCCACCATCGCATTCATCACAATTTTAAATGCTTTTGAGTGTGTGCTGTGTATGCTTATTTGTTAAATATTCAGCTCCCCTTCTGCAACCTTTATGAGGGTAAGGACCTATCCATTTTCTTCGTGCAACCCCGGCCTGAGGGTAGTTTCTGGTGTTTGGTAGGCATTCAATAAATACAGGGGAATAAAGCAAATGTAGTGGGGAATCAGGAAGGGACTCGATGGAGGAAGTACCACTTAATGATGCCTCCTATATAATAACAACTATTGTACCATCAACAACAAAACCAGTTTTTCCCATACAGTGAGCCAGGCTCTGAGCTGAATTCATCATATACATGATCTCACGTGAGGTGAGTGTGACTATTCCTGTTTTGTAGGAATAGAACCTGAGGCCCAAGGAAGCTGAATAATTTGTCAGTGGGCACAGACATTGTCCATGGGCTGGGATTCTCATATGAACCGCCCCCCTCGCCATGGTGCTAAAGGTCCCTCTACTTTATTGCCTGTAAATTGGTGTCAACTGTTCTTGCAAATACCTATCACAAGATTGAAGCAAGAGAGATTCCAGCTGGATTGAGGAAGCTTTGGGGTGCATGGATGCTCTTCAAGAGAGAGGGAGGTATTCCCTTTGGAGACTTTTAAGAAGGGAATGCAGAGCGGTTAGTGTCACGTGGTTCTGGTGGGGTCCTCTTTAGGGACAGAAGAGGGGCTGGGGATTCTCCTGGGGTTCTGTTCAGGGCTGTCTCTCGGGTCCATTAAACTGCTCATGGAAAGTGATGGCGCTTGACATATGGTAATTAAAACATCCACTGACTGAATAATAACTTTTTATTGACAATCCTACTGGTGAAGGCGAAATTAACTTGATTTTAGACATCCTCATCGTAGACTCGGCTGGACAGAGGCCACCGTTGTGTGAATGGAGTTGTTGGCCCTGTGGATGGCAGGGGTGGCCTCTCAGGTGGCCTGAGTTCAGGCCAAGCATGAAGCAGCCGGTGGGGTCCAGCCCATGTGGGGAGACCCGGCTGATTCAGGCAGCTAAGGTGCAACTGCTGGGGCCCCTGGGCTGCGGGTGACTGCAATTGCTTGTGGATTCTGGATTCTGACTCTAAAATGCGTTCGGGGAAATATTATTTAAGGTGGATATGTGAGGTGCCTTATCATCCATGAAGAGCCAGAACAACCCCCGGTGGTGGGAGGCTTCTAGACCTTAGAGCAATCATGTAGTGGAGTGTGGGTTTAGGGGGTAAGGAGGTCAGGAAATGAAGGAGGTGCCTTACGTTTTACATCAGCTCAGTTCATTCCAATAACCATCCAAGCTAATTATTTTTTCCTCATTTTTACAGATGGGGAAATGGAGGTTCTAAAAATTCAGTAGTTTGCTTAAGGCCATCCTCCTCTTTAAGGACTAGGGTTAATGTGTGACTAAGACTGGCCAGCTCTAATCCTGGGAAACCTTTATGCCAAGATGAATTTCCCCAGTGTGACAGTGGGACAGGGATGCCCCAGGAAAAGAGAGATTTGCTTTGTCAGAGCCACAGGAGAGCCAGGTCACGTATGGCCATTGACATCACCATTCACCTGCAAGGGGGTGCTGGGTGAAGGTGATCTGGGCAAAAGGATGTTTGCTGCTCTGTTCTGTGACCAGGGCCTGTCCTAGGATTTTGTCACCAGTTCTCTCAGAGTTTGAGTCATCCAGAGAACAAAGATCAACTTGAAATCCGAGATGTGACTCGCCATTGAGTCACATCTAGAGCTATACAATGCCCACTCACCACATGTGGTTATTGAAATTAATTTAAATTAAGTAAAATTTAAAAAGCGGCTTCTCAGTAACACTAGCCACTCTTCAAGGGCTTAGTAACCACACATGGCAAATGGCTACCATATTGGCCAAATATTTCCCTTCTTAACGGAAGTTCTCATGGACAGTGCCAGACCAGAGGCCACTGGCTGTTTCCGACAGCAAGGTGAGTGTGGATCCCGCTCTTCACTTTCGAGTTGTGAAGCTTTGAGTAAAATGCTTACTTTCTCAGAGCCTCTGTTTCCCCCATTATAAAAAGGGAAGGTGGGGCTATCGTGAGATAAACCGATCATGTGTGAAAAGCATGGCCCGTGGTGCTGGGCATACAATCGGTGGTCATCAGAGTCTGGCACTGACTTCATATTGAGGAGAGAGAAAGACAAGCCCTTTTGGTCTGGGACGTTTCTTCTACAGACCGATTTCCATTTGGTGAAGTTACCTGAGGTCTTCGGTCTTCCTGCTATTTAATCCTAATTGCTTCTGGAATAAATATTATCAGAAAAAAAAAAAACCCTCATTGGAGGCACCCTACTTTTTTCTCAATCTTTTCATGTGAGAATGGCCCTGTTTCCATCATGCCAAAGCTGTTTTCCCTTCTGGAGGGCTGCAGCCCTCTGGACCTCGCCCTGGGTCTTGCATCTTCAGATTTTTCTCTCTCATCTTCTTATCCACCTGCCCTCTATGCACCTATAACAGATTAAAATATTTCATTCCTGGAGCTTGTTAATTACTGCCAGAGTGCGCATCATTTTGCACTTGGACAAGCAGAGGGTGTCTGTTTTCGTCCCACTTTGCTTATGAGGAAGAGGCAGCAGAAGGTGAAGTGGTTCTCAAACTTGGATGCGTATCGGAACCACCTTGGAGGGCTTGTTACACTAGTCCTGGGGGTCCCACACCCTGAGTTTCAGAGTCGGTAGGTCTGGGGGTAGGGCGGCAAGAACTTGCATTTCTAACGAGTTACAAATGCTGCTGGTCTGGGGACCACACTTTGGGAATCTCTCTTTTTAGGCCATGCTTGCCTGTCCGCTGAGTGCCCCTGAAGAAATATCCGTGTCAGCATTACCTGGAGGGCTTATTGAAACACAGATCACTGGGCCCCCTCCCCACAGTTTCTGATTCATTTCTGGGGAGGTAGATAGAGCCTGAGAATTTGCATTCTTACCAGATTCCCAGGCGAGGCTGATGCCATTGGTCCGGAAACCACACTTTGAGAACTGCTGGTGTCTTTATACCAATGTTAGCTCTGGGATTTGTCAGATGTGAAGTCAAGGCTGGTCTCTGCCATTCTTAAACTTGAACTTAAGCTCTCTGGGCCTCAGTTTTCCCATCTGTCAAATGGAAATAAGGGCTAAGGTTGTTGTGAGAATCAAACAGACCAAGAATAGGTGCTAAATAAAAGCTTGATTTCTTCTCCCCTAAACGTGAGCTGTCTTGGCTGGGCTGCCGTGAGGCTGCTAGGAAACAGAACATCCGTGCCTCTGGATTTGCCCATCTATGGCTTTCTGCCGTCCCCCAGCCAGTGCTGCCTGCCCCTCACCCTGCTCTCCAAGCCTGGCAGTCCTCATCAGCCCTCTCCCCACACAGCCAGGCTGCCAAATCTCAGCTTTCAAATGCCCACCGCACCTCTGCCCTCTCACTACCACTTCCTCAGATTTCCCAAACAAATTGTGTGTCCCATCAAATTGTGCGTTAACTGTTTTACAATAAGAATAAAATGTGTTTATTTCCAGATGACCTGGAGTTTTTGGCTGCCTTGCCTGAAAGTAACTAAAAGCAGTTCAAGAAAGGGAGGAAAGAAAATGGAAAACAACAACAGGAAGGAAAGGAAAGGGCAACTCCAGCCTGAGGCGAGATTTGGGAAAGTGTAGTTTACTTGCCCCCCACCATCTCCCCTCCACCCTGACCCCGCAGTAAATTCCTAGCTGCTTTGCAGTGCCCTACGCTGTAATGGATCCAGAGAAAATCCGGAGCGTCCCTGAGCTCAGCCTGTCGGGGGCACGTGGCCTTTCTCTGGGGCTCCCCCTGAGGGGGTGTGAGGTGGAGGGTTGTTTTTGTCCTGGGGTCTGTGAGAACGAAGATCACCATCCCAGGATGCTTTGTGGACAGGCTACTGTGCTGGGGCAGAAACCGTCAGGAACAGAGGCACAGAAGCAGGACTCAGAAGCCGGGCAGAGGCTGGGAGTATGGGGCCCTGCGGCAGAGCAAATACAGAAGCAAGGATTATATGTCTGCCAACGCCTGCTTCTAGCACAGTCCTGGTGCTTTGTGCATAGCTCCTCAATCCATTTTTTTCTAGCATCCTCTCATCAGGCGTGTCAGTGCTTTCCAGCTCTGTGATTTGGAGTATGTCATTTAGTCTCCCCCCAGCTTCTGTTTTCCTAGCTCTAGAATGGGCCTAATGACCTCTTGTGGGGTGGCTGCTGTTCAGACTAAGTGAGAATATGCATAAAATCAGACAGCATGGAGCCCAACGTATAGTAGGTGCCTGATAAACACCGGTTCCCTTTTCTTCACCTCAGCTCTATTGGAAGCCCTGCTCCAGATGTGCAAAGATGAATGTGGTGATCTCGAATGCAATGGCTTGTGCTAACCCGCCTACCTCCCTGGCATTCTGGCCTTGGCCAGCGAGGACAGAAACACCAGAAGAGAGACCCAAGCAGAAGGGACAGGTTGGAATCTTCTAAGCAGCGGGCACTGTGGTTCCCTCAATCCCCCCTGCGTCCCGTGCTCAGGCACGGTGGCAGGCAAGCCGGAGAGGGCTCCCCAGGCAGGCTGCTCTGCAGAACCGGAAGGCAGCGCCCACCCCTCGCCCTCATCCCTAGGAGGCAGTGAGGCCCTGGGCCTCAGGTGCAGGGCGGCATGTGCAGCCCGCAGCTCACTGGGCACTGGACTTAATCGGAGCTGCCTCCTCCATGACTGAGGTCCATCTTCAGGAGGCAGTTGAGACTCAGTGAAGATGAGTTAGGACATGAAGAATGTGGTAGGATTAAACCCTTATCAGATCATTACTGCAGCGAGAGAGAAAAAAATCATGCCAGGCCAGGCTGATGTCTCTGTCTCTATCTTTTATTTCCTAAGAGCCTGTATTTATCTATTTTTCTGCTAGAGGGTTAGGAGTCTTCCTTCTCCTCCTTTTTATCTGGTTCTCCTTTTCTCTCTCCTTGACTTTTAGTAGTGGCTTTTCTTCTTGGGTCCCAGTTAAAAGTGGTCCTTAGACCCCTGGTTGCTAAGCGCATCATTCACTGACTTCCAGTTCAGGATGAGAAGAGACATGTCGCTGTGGCCCTGGTCCAGGTTCCTGCTCCCAGGAAGCCCTGCAGACCTCAGGTGGGTGGGCTGGGCCTAAGGGAGTGGTGGTGGGCATCGGGGAGGATGCTGGTGATCAGGAAGGTGGGGGAGAGTGAATACGGAATGGGAGTTAGAATAGAAAGAGCAAAGAATCGTGGGAAGAAAAGGATTAGGGCTGATTTTTGGCCATCTGAATTTCAGCAGTGTCCTAGACAAGACCCTCTTAACTGAAGGGAGGAAAGCTGAAGTTCTCCCTCTGCATCCCTTGTCATATTTCTCTGCCCCTCTCGCCACATTTGGATCATCTGTGATGATCCTTATGTCCCAACCTGCTTGATGGCTAGATGGAGTGCCCACAGCTACCTTAGTGCCCCTTTCCATGGGTACCACCTTGCTCTCCTTCTGGGCTCAAGTTGGTGGATGATCAAGGCAGGACTCGTGCCGTCTATGGCACACCTGGCACGGGTAATTCTAAGGAAGCTGCCCCAGGCTGGTAGACCCCAGGGCACCTGGAACTTCCCAGTTCTCCTTCTAGTATTAACCTTTTCTCCTCCTACTTCTTCAGACTTCTTTCTGGAACAGTATTGCCCATGGAGGCCAGTTTTCTGTTGAATTTGCTGATGGGGTCTTTATTTTTCCCACTGACGGCCCTGCATCACATGGCAGCACTAAGAATGACGGGAGGAGGGAAGAAGGAAGCAGGACTGAAACGGCTGCAAGATGGGTTGGTGGCAGCTGAAGCCGGTACACGGTCTACGGTAGTGAGTATAGCTCTTGCTATGGCATCCCTGGATTTTTCAGAAATCTCTCTAGACTCTGAACAGTGCCCTGTGAATTCTGGCTTCTGGGCATGTGCCGGAGAGAAGGCAGCTTGCATTTTTTGAACAGTTTGAGTGCTGAGGTCCCTGACCTTTTCACCAAACCCACCTGCCTAGGTGAGGTCAGCAAATGTATTTGGATGTGTACCATGTAAACAGTGAAACACTAAAGGAGAGGATGAGAAAAGGCAGATGGAAAGCTGTAGCTGACATCTGGCAGTTTGGAAGCGAAAGTCTGCAGGTTCTGTGCCAGCTTCCTCCATGTTGTGGCCCCATCTGTCTGCCAGCCCTGTTAACATGGGCCTGGGCTTCTCTGGGTCCTGAGTGTCAGCATCCTGCTTCTTACTAGTCATCCTCTGCCATTGGCATTACTCCACAGCTTCTTCATGGGAGGAGCCAGTGTGGCTCTGCCTGCACCCAGGCTGCCTACATACTTCGCTCCCTTTGATACCACTGCACAGTCATTGGAATACCAGGTGTTTGCATGTCACCTCAGTTCTCTGCCTAGGCTGATAGATTTGGTTAGCAACTTTTGTTCCCCTCTGGGCAAACTTGTGCAAAGTTGAATGTGACTCATAAAGGTTGTAGCAACACCAGGACTTGGAGTAATCATCACAGATCTTCAAGGTGCTCCGCCATGAGCTCAAGTAGCCTCATTCCTGATAGCTTCTTACATTGTGATATCATCTTGGATAGAGAAGGCAAGTGGGACTTGCCCAGAGCTTGTTATGATTGATCTCTTTCTGCAAGGTTGTTCTAAAGTCTCACTCTTCTGCTGTAGAACTTGAGAGCAGCACTGAAGTTCTGAGATCAGACACAGCGCTGATGACCCTTGATACTTCTCCTCCACCCGTGTCTTTTTAAAAAATTAATTAATTTATTTATTTTTGGCTGTGTTGGGTCTTTGTTGCTGTGCGCGGGCTTCCTCTAGTTGCGGCGAGTGGGGGCTACTCTTCGTTGCAGTGCGCGGGCTTCTCATTGCGGTGGCTTCTCTCGTTGCAGAGCACGGGCTCTAGAGCACAGGCTCAGTAGTTGTGTCACACGGGCTTAGTTGCTCTGCGGCATGTGGGATCTTCCCGGACCAGCGATCGAACCTGTGTCCCCTGCATTGCTAGGCAGATTCCTAACCATTGCACCAGGGACCAGGGAAGTCCCTCTCCCCATGTCTTTGACCCCTTCCTTATCAATGACCTTCACTTCCTCTCCATCTCAGCCATGCAATAGCGAGGCCACTTCTTGGCTTGCCCTATGGCTTGGAATTTCTCTAAGATTCAGACCTACCTCTGTCTTTCTACCCTCCTTCTTCCCACTGTACCTTCTCTTTAGAGCCTCTCTTGACGCCCAGTCTCTTGGCCCCCTGTGACCTCTGAGTGCTCTTGGCTCCATTTGCTCCCTCATCCAGACCAACCCCGTTGTTAGCCGTTCAGGGCATCTCCCTGGGACTCTAGGCTTCCCCAACTCTTGCTGTTCTTGCTCGGCCTGCTTTAACAACCCTTGCTCTGCTGATCCCCATTGTGTGATTTTTTTTTTTTCCTGTCCTGAGTTGCTGAGCAGGACAGCTATAGACGCATACTAGGTGGGTCCACTGCAAATCTGGCATTCGCGCCCCAGCAGGATCCCCACTGCTTTCTGGCAGCCCTTTGATTTGGTTCCTGCTCACCCCATAGTAGCAGTTCCAGGCCTTATCTACCCCCTTTTAAGCCCCATGGCTCAGCTCTTTAACTCTCAGTGAAATGTCTGGCATACGAGCTTGACCTTGAAGCTGCCCAGTGCTGGCAACTAGCAGCTTTCCTCCTTCCAAACCTCGCTCTTGTTCTGTATCCTCACCTTTCCTCTCCTGTATCACTTAAAAGTGTCTGGGGCTTCCCTGGTGGCGCAGTGGTTGAGAGTCCACCTGCCGATGCAGGGGACACGGGTTCGTGCCCTGGTCCGGGAAGATCCCACATGCCGCGGAGCAGCTGGGCCCATGAGCCATGGCCGCTGAGCCTGCGTGTCTGGAGCCTGTGCTCCACGACCGGAGAGGCCACAACAGTGAGAGGCCCGCGTACTGCAAAAAAAAATAAAGGTGTCTGGGTAGGTTTGTCCATTGATTAAATGTTTATCTGTTATCCACTATATTCCTGAGCTAGGAATATACATATCCTAAGTCTCCATCCTAAGACAGTCACAGCCTATGAGGCGTTGATGCTCATAAAAACCGCCAAACAAGGTATCAGAGCATATTGAGAAGAATAACAATAATTATAAGAGCAGTCGTTTTCATTAGTGAACACTTACTCTATGTCAAGCCCACTGCTAGGAACTTTTCATGTATATCACACTTCATCTTGGCCCCAAAGCCTATGAGTTAGGGACTTACAGGATTCTCATTTTATCAAAGAGAAAACGAAGGGAGAGCTTAACTAAGAGGTAGAGTTGGGATTTGAAGCCAGAATGTGCCTCCAGATTCTTCCATTCTTCCCTTCTTCTATCCCATTCTTCTTTGAGGGTGGACTCACCCCAGGAGGGTCTCAAGACAGCCTGTAGGCCCCTCCCACGTCCTCTGTGCCCTCTTGGCTTTCCAAATCCATGCCTTTCTGCGGCACAAGCGCTGCTGCTCCGCCCCACCGCGAATTCAGCTGCCGAGCACGTGTAGGATCACATCGTGCTTTTAACTGCAGGCAAAATCCATCCCCTTGGGAACTGTCCCAGTTTGAGGGTTAAAAAAAAAGGCAGTCATGTTAAAATAGAGATAAATACTATAGACAGAGAGAGACATGAAAATAGATCCAGGAGGGATGGTAGATACCCTATCTAAATAGATCGCAGAGATAAATACATGGAAACCATAGATAATTATTGTAGGGAGTAATGCTCCATGGGAGGCTCTATGGATAAATATATAGACCAGGGATAGTGGGATAATTTAGAGGAAGTGAAATGAAAACAGTGCGTAGGAGTCCACAAGTCTGAGAGCTGTGCTGAATGGGCCTGAGCCCTTTGGTGCCGCGCATTCAGTGGAGTAGGTCAGAAATCCGTGGGTGGACTGCAGACTTCCAGAAGCCATGCAGCGTCCTGGGTAGAGTAAGAGCGGGATTAATTGACAACTGTGTGAGTGGGGCTGGGAGTGGGGTGGGAGATGCTGAGGCCAACTTGGGACAGTGTGTCATTGCAGTGGGCCTTATAAGCTGACATGGGGATGTTAAAGCCGAGTGGAGCCCTGGAGGAACGGGGCTAAACTGGAAAGGGGAGTGAGGGCCAGGCTCTTCCCAGGGACCCATGGAGAGAGGCTCAGGGCTCCAGTCCTTGAGGGCGCCCGGAGAGGAGAGCCAAGTTCCCCAGTAGTTGAATCAGTGAAGCAGGCTGTCTGCACAAGTGTGGGACATATGTCTGGAGGCTGCAGCTCAGTGTCGTAACCACACAGAGAAAAATCCATCCCAGGATAGCACTGTTCCTGTGGTTGATGACTGTGGTTCTGTGGTGACTGTATATGGACTTGCCCACAGGTAGCCAGGGAAGATTATGGAAAGCTGGGGTGAACTTGGGACAGACAGCCTCTCACATGTTCTTCTTCTCCCCACCCTGGTCCCTGCCGTGTTCATCCAGAGCTTTGCAGTTCTGTTGGGCAAATATTCCTGACTGTGCTGTTTGGCTGTAGAATTTCCTATTCAAGGGCATACAAAAGAGGCAGGAGGAGGCTGTGATTCAGAAAGGTGGGGCAGTGTTCATCTCTCTACGGACCTCCCGTTGTTTCTTAGAATGATTGACTAGGAAGAGGATCAGCAACCATCAGGTGAGGACTTTCACCCTGGACAGTGATTCCATCTTTACATCCCACCCCCCTTTTCCAGGTAAAGCAGGAAGCAGATGTTCACTGTCTTTGAGAAGGACCTTGCCTTGATAGTCAATGAGGCATGGTTCTCCCATGTATGTCTGGGGTATCCATTGATTCTCTTGCCTTGTTCTAGGGTGGGTTACAGGCTGTGGTGCATAGGAATGTAAGGTTTTTACCTTCAAGGGGTTTGACATCAGAAGAGTTTATGTCAGAAAGCCAAACTGTGGTCCTCTCTGCACTGGGGAGAAAGAGCCCAGATGGTTGTTTCTTTTATATCTGGAGTTTTGCCTTTGATGCGTGATTTAGCTGCTCTGGTGTTATTTCAAATGTCATAAGGCCCAGATGTCCTTTCTCAGGGATTAGCCTTGACAGTAGGCCATTCTGGTGAAGTCAACTTTCCTCTCTGAATCAGGGTCTCTCTCCCCCTGTTGGATAAGAATTATGGTGGTGTGACTCATGTGAGGGTGTCAAAAGGATCAGGCGAAGGATACACTGGAGAAATCCAACAAGTCCTAAAGCTGCCTGATGAGAGAGTTTTATTTCAGCAGAGAACTTGGAGTATGGAACTTCTGTTGGGTTAAAATTCCTGCCCCGTTTGTAGAGGAGGGAGGTTTGCATAAATAACAAGGGAACAGTTCCAAGGAGAACTTTTCCAGTACAAATTTGGCTAATCAAATCTCTAGCTGGACTTGTCCCCAGAGGATTCATGAGAATAAAAATTGAGGGGACAGCCATCCAGATGGCATCTGGTAGGGGTGTAGGTTGTGCTCCAGCAATATTCTGGGGTATCTGCCCAGTTCTGGCCGTCTGGAACACCCTTCCCTCCATTCCAGGCAGGGGGGTGTCCTAGAGAATGGGCAGCCCTGAGCAGCCATCTGGTCACCGGGCAGAGCCTCAAACCACCTGACTTAGGGACAGGGACCATATGGGCTCCTCAGTGTTCTACCTTGCTTACTTTTGACTTTAATCTTAAAGTCCTCTGAACTGGAAACAGGACTCAGTAGAAAGGTTTCTGCTGGAGAGCCAGAGGCTATGATTGCCATGGAATTTTTTTCTCCCTGGTAATGGAATGGTCAGACTGATGGGCAGGACGTTGACCCAGTAGACAGAGGAGAGGGATAGGACTGGAAACACTGGGCTTCCGTGCTAGGTTGGCTGCTCATCAGTAGTGAAAAGCTAAGATGACCTCATCTCCTCTCTGTAATGGGTGGAGGAAATACAGTCATGGAGCTTGAGTCTGTAAAATGCATGGACACCACTGAGCCACGGCATTAGAGTAGTTATAGTTACCTAGTTTTCATACCCCCTTGATTCAATACAAAAAAACCTTTCTCAAGCGTAGGTTATGTGCCAGGTATTGGAGAGCCAAGAAAAACAAGATGAGGTCCCTGCACTTAAAGAGCCCGCAGTCTAAAAGACATTTTTCTCATCCATGATTCCTCCCTCCTGACCCTCAGGAAACCATGTGGTCCGTTGTTGTGGGTAGTGGTGAAGGAGACATTGAGTCCCAAAGTGAAGGAGTTACACAGACTGAAGGATGGGACTTGGGGCTCAGTAGCAAAAACCCCAGAAACCTGTTTTGAACTAAGTTTTGGCTCTTCCTTGGGGCTCTGGGGTTCTTGATCTAGACATTGAGTCCCACTGCAGTGGAGGGGAGACCCAGTCGTGCACCATGGAGCAAATGGCTCACCTCTCTAAGACTTAGATTCCTCCTCTCTGAAATAGGGATAATGATAGAAGCTACCCCCAAAAGGCCGGGGGAGTGTTTAACGAGGCAACGCATGTGTCTTCACTGGCGTTTTAAAAAAGAAGAAAGGAAAAGATCAAAAGCAGAGGATGTGGACGTTGTGTATGTGAATTTTAGAGCTGGGGTAAGGGAGTGTGTGGCCTTGAGGGACTGTCTGTAAAATCAGCTGATCCATCCCTAGGTGACTGTATTAGTTTCCTAGGGCTGACATAACAAATGATGTAAACTGGGTGGCTTAAAATAATGGAAATTTATTCTATTGTAGTTCTGGAGGCCAGGAGTCCAAAATAAGGTGTCAGCAGGGCCATTTTCCCGCCAAAGGCTCTTGGGGAGAATCCTCCCTTGCCTCTTGCAGTTTCTGGTGGCTCCAGACCTTCCTTGGCTTGTGGTTGCATAAAACCAAGCTCTGCCTCTGTCCTCACATGGCCTTTTTCTCTGTGCCTCTCTGCATTCTTTTCTGTCCCTTAGAAGGACACGTGTCATTGGATTGAGGACCCGACCTAAGTCAGTATGATCTCGTCTTTAGTCTTACCTTTATTATATCTACAAAGACTCTACTTCCAAGTAAGGTTACAGTCTGAGGTTCCAGGTGGATATCTCTCTCTTTGTTTGGCAGCAGGGGTTGGGGTTACTGTTCAGCCCCTTACACTGACCAAGACAGAAGCAAGGGAGGTTCTTTATCTTTTCATCCAACTCATCCATTTCCTACTTCTGGGCTCCTGGTTACTTGGACTTCCATGACCAGAGAAAAGAAGTTCTGGGAGCAGTTCATTCAGCCCTCTGCCCATGTCAACATGTACTTGTTGAGCACCGGTACATGTGAGATGGATGCTATGCCAGGCATTGGAGCGTGAATATAAACTAGGAGAACAGAAGCATGCTGCTAATGATTGGGGGTCAGCCAGGGGCCGTCCCAGTGCCTGGTGCCGGGTACAGATGTGACCCACATGCTCCCCACCCTGGTAGGACTCACAGTCTTCAGGGGAAGCGGGGCAGGTCATGAGCTGAGGAACAGCCAGAGAACTGAGAGTTCTGGCAGCTACCAGCCCAGGGCTCTGGGGGCACAGCAGAGACACCTAACGGAGCATGGAGTCATCCGTAAAGGCCTCCCGAGAGAAGTGGCACCTGGACTCAGTCTTCAGGGACATGGCAGATCTAATAGCTGGAGAAGCTCTTTCCAGACAGATTGAAAATCTGCAGAATCAGGAGGCTTGAGAGAACAGGCCCATTCAGAGAGCCATCAACAGCTCTGTCTGGCCATGATGTGCTCGTGAGTTGGTGGCGGGGAAGCAAGAGAAGAGGCTGGGCACGTGGGCCTGATTCTCACCACTGTTGTCATCACTATCATCAACAGCGCTGACATTCAGGGAACTATGGAACCTGGCTTTGAGCCCCAGTCTAAGGAATTTGGGCTTTTCCCCCCAGAGCAGTGGAAGTGTGTGTGTGTGAGGGAGATGGAAGGTACCTCATTCCCCAAACGCCTTTATATGCAGAAAACAAGAAGTTCTAAGTGCCTGAGATTCTGGAAGTGGAGGAGAACAGGGGGCCTTGGGCCTTTGGCACAGGGGGGATGACAGAGCAAGCACATGGAGAAAGAAACCCAGGGCCGACCCTCAGTAGCCCAAGGAAAAGGAGTTTCTTACCTCTCTGCCAGATATAATACTGAGAACAATGATAGTAATGATAATAACGATAGACTTAGTTTGGCTATGAGTAGCAGAACCACCCCACCCCCACCCCAAATAACAGTGGCTTTTAAAAACTCGACATTCATTTTTCTCTTGTGAAAAAGTAGTCTGGATATAGGCAATCCAAGGTTGTTATTTTAGTTCTGTGATCCTCAGGGTCTTTCTGTTGTGCTCCTTCACTGTCTTTACCATGTTGCTTCATGGGCTAAGTTGGTGGCTAGGGCTCCAGCCATCACATCAGCATTTCAGGGGCAGAATTCCTAGAAGCTGTCACCCAAAACTTCTGATTACATCCCATTGACCAAAATGGAGTCAAATGACCATTCCTAGCTGCAGGGTGAGCTGGGAAATATAGTCTTTATTTTGGGAAAGCATTTGCCCAGCTAAAAATAGGATAAGAGGTGAGCAACTATTAGTTAATGCCCAGCTGACCCTCCCCATGTGTTGGGGAGGGAGGCATGAGCATTCTACGTTACTGTGACCACTGGGGGTCAGGTAGGGGGTCGGTCAGTGATGGGGAGGCCTTGGTAGGGCTTTGTTCTCCGAGCTCAGTTTAATCATCAAGCATTCAAACGTGACCGTGCTATTTTACCTTAGCAAGTGTGCGTTTCATGGTCGGGTAAAAGTTAAATTTATTCATTTATTTAATCTTTATTAAAGGCATCTCTAATGACTTATTGATTTTTTTTATTAGTGGGGGGAAGGGGAAGCTCACTTTCTTGGCAAGCAAGCTATTACCTGATACCAGGTTTGAAAGCCACTAAACGACGGGTCTGTTTTTGAAATATTAAAAGAAATATTTCAACATAAAAATCAATAAAGGGACATGAAACAATTGAAATGGATGAGCAGATTAAGAACAGCTTTTTTCTCTTAATGAAGAACATTTGAAATGTTAAAAACAACAACAATAAAAGAAAGAAAAGGGAAGAGAAGCATCGCAGTCATTTGTCTGATACCCAGATGCAAACATAAACCACTGTGAATATGCTAAGAATAAGTGTGAAGATGATAGCAGTGGCTGAAGGTAAATATTCTTGAACAAGGATAACTTCTCACACTTGGGTTATGCCTTCATCTTTTTTTTTCTTGCATGATTGAGATAGCCTTTGAATGGGGCTAATGCTTTGACTTCTCCTCTGGACCCACAGTCCCTGTGCACAGAGCAGCCCGGGTGATCCCATGTGAAGCACGGTCAGACTGTGCCAGCCCTGGGTGTTCAACCCCCGATGGCTTCCCAGCATGTGTAGAACAGAGAGCACGCTCTTCCCCACGATCCACGTGATCCTGCCTGGCCGGGCCCAGGGTTTCCCCTCCTACCCTCATCTCCGCCTTCACTTCTCATCAGCCCTACCAACCTCCGTGCTATTCCTGACCATGCTGAGTGTGCTGTTTTCTTGGGGAACTTTGCACATAGTGTTCCCTCTGCGGGAACTTGCTTCCCCCAGCTGGTCTCCCAGCTCCTCCTTCATGGCACTCCGGCCGCTGCTCAGATGTCACCTCCTCAGCGAGGCTTCCCGACCACCCCTCCACCATCACACCTAGCCCCTTACCCTGCTTCACACAGAGCTTAGCAGTTCCTCACCGTGTGCTGTAGGTTCCCTCTTTCCTCTTTATCATGGGCTTCACCTGCTAGGATGCAAGCCTAGAGAGGGCAGGGACTCCGGCTTTTGTGTTCCCAGAGCCTGGCTCCCGGAAGGTGCAGCAGCATTTGTTATATGACCTGGTAGGTGTTTCTCCCCATTTTATCATCTCATGGAGCCTCAAGTAACCCTGGGAGGTGGCCAGGACAGATAGAACTGTCTCCACTTTTCTGATGAGGAAACTGAGGCCGAGAGCTGGTCAGCAGCTGGGCGGGCCTGGGACTAGACCCAGGTCTCTGATTGTCAGGCTGGTTCTCTTCCTGCACCCCCTGCTTGGGACATCATACCAGAGACCTGAAACTTCTGCTGTGCCCGCAGCAGCCTTCAAGGGACAACTTGTGGGCCTACACCCTGTACCTGATGGGAACTTATTCAGCAGGCCCCTGGCTAGAAGCACCAGGCATCTTCCAGCACCTCCCAGCATGGGACCTGGAAAAGAAAACAAATGCAATCAATATTTGTGCAACCGAATGGAACCTAAATTATCGTAGTGATTAAGTCAGGGGCTTGTGTCCCAGCTCATCGCTTACACGATTCCCTTAAATCTCTCTGAGCTTCAATTTCCTTGACTCTAAAACAAGGACGGTAGCTGTACTTACTTATATAGATAGGATTGTTGGGAGCATTAAGTGGGGTAATGTGCTTAGCACGGGCCTGGCACGTTGAGCGTTTCAAAAAATGCTAGTCGTTTTATCGCTGTCCTTGTTATTGTCCTTCTGTGGTCTTTGGATGCTCTAGGAATGCTCAGACCTTGCTGCTGAGTTGGGCTCACATATGCAGTAGTACTTATAGGAGCAGCAGCAGGAAATCTCTGATAGTACGGTCTAGCTGGCAAACCTTTTTAACATCCATGTGGCCTTTGGTGATTACACCATCAAAGACTAGAAGGGTCCTCCAGACAAGTGTCCTTGTGCAGAAGTTGACCAACATTTACTGATATAGGCTGAGCCCCCTCTATGGTGGCTGTGTGACACCCCAAGCACCGACTGCCACCTGGCTTAGTGTGAGCTAGGGCTGCCATCACAAAGCACCATAGACTGGGGGGTTAAGACAAGAGAAGTTAATTTTCTCCCAGTCCTGGAGGCTAGAAGTCCAAGGTCAAGGATGGTTTCTTCTGAGGTCTCTCCACCTGGCTTGTGGATGGTTATCTTCTTCCTGTGTCTTCACGTGGTCTTCCCTCTGGGTGTGTCTGTGTCTTAATTTTGTTTTATAGGACACCAGTCATATTGGATTAGGGCCCACCCAAATGACCCCATTTTAACTTAATTTTCTCTTTAAAGACCACGTATCCAAATCCAAATACACCTCACATTCTGAGGTGCTGGGGTTTAGGACTCCAGCATATTTTGAGGGGACACAATTCATCCCATAACAGGCTGTGACCCCCCCCCCCGACTTCTGCTATAGTTTAGAGTGAAGGCAGCTCTCTGAAGACAGGGTGGGTGTTCTGGAAGATTGTCCAGGGCGTGTGTTTATACAGTTGGAGCTGTGCACAGGATGGAATGTGTGTGAGGCATGTATAGATGTGGGATGTGCATGGGCCGTATTTCTGTGGGTCTGGGTTAGTGTGTGTTTGTCCCAGGCAAATCACTGGGATTTGTGCCTATCACTCAGGGTTTATAGGTGATAGAGAAAGAGTAGTGACCACGAAATGAACACATAGGACATGTGTGCTGCTTACCAAGTGAAATCCCCGGCTCTCAGGAGACAAAATCATTCTACATTCTGGACTCTTGTCTTCCAGCAGAGCCACCCCTGGTCTATCTGAATTACAGATTAACTGGCACTGAGGGGACATCAGAATCCATTTAAATGAATAGCTCTCTAATTTATTAACGGGCTTATTTATGCTGCTGGTATCAGACGCTCATCAAATTCTTGGAGTGGCACGGGCCCTTTTCCTGCCCCCCTGACCCATTGCTGCTTCTTCCAGGGGAGCTGTAACAAGCCTCAGACAGAGGGTATGAGTGAAATAAAGGGGCCGCGCACCTTCCGTGGGCTTGCTGGGTCTCTTGTAGATTAACAATTAGCTTGCTTCTCGTGAGGAACATCTGAATCCTCAGGAAGAGGCCAGAGTCCCGCACTTTTCTCTGCTGCTTGGAGAAGAGAATGCAGGGGGCGCTTCCCTGATGACCAGACCCTCCGCTTAGCATCATCCTGTGTGTGGTGATGACATAGAGATTTCTGGAATCTGACACACAGCTCTCGAGTTGCCCTCCTGAACATGATTCCACTTCCCTTTTCCAGCCCTGTGGTTTAGGTCAGGTTGCAGAAGGATGGAATAGTTGAGCATGGTTGCATCTGAACATACAGGAGGCCTTCTGCTGGGTTAGCTGGCTGGCTCTTTTCTCAGGAAAGGGCACTGGACCATCGTGGGGTTCATGGTGCCAGGTTTGCTTGGGGGCGGGATTTTGGGAAAAGTGGTAAAAAATGGCAATGCTAGGAGTCCTTCAGGAATGCAGAGAGTCTCAAAGACAGAACTCCCCATGTTTGACCTTAGACTTTTGTTAACCTTTGACCTTTGGAAGGAAGATACTCAGTTCCACTTACGATAATAACCTAATAAATGTTAAACACTTTTCATTTAACCCTGGGTTCTGCTGTCTTATCAGTACCATTTTATAGATGGAGAAACCGAGAGAGAAACTCAATAACCTCCCCAAGGCCACTCAACTAGTAAATGAGAAAGTGGGATTTGAAGCCAAGCTCAAATCTGTCTGATGGCAGAGTCCTTGTGTTTAACTGCTGTGCAAAACCCTCAACCTTTCCCCTTTGCCCAAAGCAACCTGAGTTCCTGCACACTCGCTCCAGACACTATCAGAGTCCAAGGCCCTGGCCTGTGCTCTCTGCCATCTGCTCTCCCTTCCACATGCCAGGGAGAGGGATAGACTTGGAGAGTCGCGAGGTCTCACCCTGGGAGAGTGAGCTTTGTCACCCGTGGCTTCTGGGGTCAGAGCATCTGCTCAGCTCTTCATCCCTGGCCCTTCCTTTCCCTTTGCAGGTGATTCACTGTGTCAGTGGTGTGTCAGCCCCAGGCAGGCAGCAAACTTCTCCCCAGAACATCATCAGAGGCAGAGGAAGAGCAAGATGGAAGAGGACAATCTTATTCTCCCAGAAAGATAGTGGGAGTCATTTTGAGCGGGCTTGAAAAAGGGCTGGGCGGTAGCTCAAAGGTGTCATCTGAGTGAGCTTGGGTGCAAGCCCTGGTTTGCTGGAGGTGGGAGTGAAGGTTGTATCAGCATCTCACAGCCCCTAGGGGGCACAGCCCAGTGCTGGGAGGATAGACCCTGCTTCCCAGGTGCTCTCCTGAAGTTGTAATTGACAGCAACATAGAAACACCTTTACCTTTCCTTGAAGGTCACCGTGAGTGTCCTGTCCCTCCAGCTTCCGGGACTGGCCAAGGAACTCAAATAAGTGCCCTTGGTCAGGACACTTCTTTCTGCTGCTGATACCACATGAAGGAGGCCGTCACTCAAGTGAAGGTGATCATCGAAGGGGCTTGGTCCCTCCCTAAAGCCCATCAGCCCGAAGGAGAGCTCTCTACCTTCTGTCCAGGGAGGCATCACAATGGGAAGATAGCAGGAGAGGGGCCACAGAGTCTCTTAATTAGAGATTTTCTAACGCTGAGGAAGCATGCTAAGGTTTTGTGCAGGTCGGTGACGAGTGAGTTTTGCATTTTTGTGAAAATGCCGTCTCTTTGTCATATTTGAAATTTGTGTGAGATTATTTTAATTCTTGAAACAGGTTTCTTCCCAGCTCCAAATTATGATCTCATTGTTAAGTGGAAGCAGTGCATTTGTTCCCAAGCGGAACCAAGGCCCTGAGGCAGATGATAAACTATATAAGTATTGCCAACTATAAGTAGAATATTTACTGTATTTATTTTTCTAAATTTGGACCATGAAGAAAAAAACAGAGAAATGTTATCATCTCCCTTCATCTGCAATCTTATGCCCTAAACATTTACTTATTATTAATATTTAAGAGCCGTCACTTCGTATGAATCATTGGCTATAAAAAGGTATATATTTTGCTCGATTTCCATTTTATACACATATTTCTTCAACTCTCTACCATATGACAGAGGTTCCACATTAAAAATACATATATAGGAAAAGGGTCTGTGCTTGTAATGTCTCCCGCACCTTGTCTTAACTGATTTGTTCAGTTGAAAGCTCTAGGAAAATTTTACCAATGGAACTCAGGGGCCTGCCACTCTGCTTTTTTATTCCCCCTGTCTGCCTGCTTTCTCTTTAGTTTGACCGTAAGTCATACCTTAACCTACATCTAATGCCACTCTGCTGCCAGGGCACTTTTCTCTGCCCGTTTCCGGCTTCTGCAGTTTGGTTGTCTCATTTCAGTGATGCTGGGGAGATAAGATATGAGCCCCTTTCCATCCTATCCTCCCTTCCTTATCAAGGCAACCTGAATTCAAAACTTGCTCCAGCTGCTGGGAGGGGGAGATGTCTACTTGATGGGTTTAACGAACTTAGTGACTGCCCTGTTTAATGCCTTACCCCCTAGGCTGGGTATTTTGCAGCATGGAATCAAAGCATAGGAGCACAAGGTCAGAAATCCTGGCTTCTCATATTAGCTGGTTGATTGTGCAATCTTGGGCAATTCACTCGGTCTTAGTTTTGTCACTGGTTAGAAGGGCAGGACGTTACCTGCCTTATCTCTGTCTGGGAGTAATTGGAGAGGGAAGCGAATGAGCCAGTGGATGTGAAAGTGCTTGGGATCATCCAGTGCTGTGCACACGTAAGGTCTGAGGCACCGTGATGAAGATTAGAAGAATGATGATGATGCTTCCAAGGGGCGTTGGCTTAATATATTTTATATTTCCAGGAAGTATGTTATTTGGCCGTTCTTATAAAATTGCATTATGAGAATCTGAGCTTGAGCCCGATCCAAAAATTGGGAAGTGCTTTCTCTCCCAGAGCTGCCTCTGGTTTCCCCAGCGCTATTGGTTGGATGTGGTCACTGAGACACCACATGTCTCCATCTGCCTACTCCTCCCGCTTTAATTTTTTAAGTGGTACAGATTTCCTTTAATCTCTTTCCTATAGAGAGATGGGGAGGGCTGAAAAGGATGGTTGGCAAAGAGCTTTGAGTTATCTATAGAATTAGGAGGCCCTGGGGCTCCACTGTGGGGCCTGGGAGGTGCATTTATAGCCAGAATCTAAGCTCCCAGGATGCATCACACCCTCAGCCATCCCTCCTTCCCTGACCCTCTGCCACCTCATGGCTTTGTAAAGCACAGGAAGTGTTCAGGCTCTAGACGTATAGACGTTGAAATCCTAGCTCTGTGAATTTCCATCTGCTTGATGCTGGGCAAGGGACTACATTTCTCTGAGCCTCAGTTTCTTCATCTGCAAAATGGTGATATTCATAGTACCTAGCTCACAGAATTGTGGGAATATCCAGTGAGGGGGGAAATGCCTGCAAAGAGCACAGTGCCTGGAACATAGTAAGCACTGCTATATTTTCAGAAGCCAGGGGCAGCTTTGTGTATCCTACTGACCCAGGAGGAAATGGAGTCCCAGGAATATTTTGGCTGGACCCCTGTGGTTGCCACCAGAATGTCAGCTACCAAGGACTTTGCAGAAACTCCAGGGCTGAAGTATGGAGGTGCCACGCTCTTTTGCAGTGTCCATTCATTCAGTTATTCATTCATTCTAAACATATTGGATGCCTGTTGATGCACTGCTCATTTTAAGGACATGGACATGGCTCTAACATGTCCCTGCTCTGGAGGGGCCTGCAAAGGCAGGGCACCTAAGGCCCCATAATTAGCTGTAGGGCAGGATAGACTGTGTACCATAGTCTGGGTTGGGGGGTGACGATGCATGCCAAAGCAGGAGGGGTCCCTTCCCTTGGAGCAGGGGCTGGGTGAAAGTAGCGAGGGGCTCAGACCAGAATTCACAGAGGATGAGGCTATGAGCTGGGTCAGTAGGATGTATAGAATGTCACGCCTGGCTTATATTAAGTTCTCAACAAATGGTAACTATTAATGTTATTATTTAATGCTTTACTCACAACTAGCATTCAGTATATTTTTGGGATTGACTGGCTGCCTAACTGGCAGTAGGAACAAATGAGGCAGGTTTTATTATTCCCATTTCTTTTTGCCCAGAAGGGCCTCCGGCTTTTGCTGAACTGATGCGCCATCAGTTGCGGCGCCGGGGCCTGTGATATCTCCATGCGTTGAATATTCTCAGCCTGATTTCCCCTCCACAGCAGGGCACATGCCATCTACCTTGGCACAGAAGGGGGCCAACCTTTTTCCGTCAACGTCCTGTAGTGTCAAATGAAACAATCAGTGCCTTTCTGCAGAGTCGAATCGCAGAGACGAGAACTCAGGGCAAATTGCTAAAGGACATGAAATTCCAATCCTTAGCAGTTCAGTTAATCACAGCCTCTCATCTCAACATATACATACATGTATCCCCACTTAATAACGCTATTCCTAACAGCTCCCATTTATTTAGCCCCTTCTGGGTGCCAGGTACTATGCTAAGTATTTTCCAGACATTTCTCCATTTAATTCTCACAGCAATCTTAGAGTCTTGTAAGGTAGGTGCTATTATTTCTCCCATTATTCAGGTGCAGAAACTGAGGCACAGGAGAGGACAAATAACCTGCCCAGCTGAGGTCCAAAGAGCCTGGACTTGAACTTGGACAGTCTCCCGCCATAGTCCTTACCCTGAACCAAAGTCCCTTATGGCCTTGCTGGATGTTGGGAGTCAGATTTATGGTTGGCTTGCTTTTGACAAACTCAGGGTGAATGGCAGCATCTGGGGTTACAGGTTTCAAAGATTGTTCCTGAAAAGTACCCTTTACACGATCTTGTGTATCAGTCCCAGGAAACTGATTAAGCCCTCCCCCCAAAGTTCAACAGTTCCACTACTTACGAGGTTCCAGGCCTCCTGCCTTGCTTACCTCAAGGAGCACCCATGTGCTGACTGTAGGGCAGGCCCTTTGAACCCATTGGATCCTATAACCCTCATGACCATCCCATATATAAAATTAGCTTCCATCCCTCTCTGCCCCCCTTGCATTTTATGGCTCTTATTTCTTCCTGACATGTATTTATTGACTTACTTATCCACAGTCTGTCACATCCCCCTGGAAGGTTAACTCCCCATGAGAGGGGCTTTGTTCTGCTCACTGTATTCCAGTCCCTAGAACAGTGCGTGGCACGTAGTAGATGCTTAATAAATGTCGAAATTGGTGAGTGGACTGTCTTAGACTTATTACCTAGCTTTACTGATGAGGACACCAAAGTTCAGAGAGGTTAAGTAACTTATTTAAAGTCACACAGCTGATGAGGCCCCCAGATTTTGTCAGCTGATACCCTTGGGCCCAGAGTATCTTTAACTTCCAGCTCCTTGGTGGTCAGATACCTGGAGTCTGACAAGCTGTTCCAGGAGTGAGTGCTTCTGTTGCTGTTTCACCTTGGCTGTCGTGTCTGCTGGCAGCTTTCTGCACATACACTACCTTCCCTAGCACTTCCACTCCTGGCCCCATTACCCAAAGACTTTTCACTTTCCCTTCTCATTGCTCATTGATTTATTAGCATAAGCCATTTTTAGCTCACTATTATAATAAATCTATTAATTCCTAGTGATTACAATTAGCATTAATTACATTTAACCTACAGTATCATACAATGCATGGTTGGAGGGGAGACTCAGCTTTTTGACATGATGGCCCCTGAGACCTCTGGCATCAGATGCCCACGGCCTCTAATATGTTGGGGTTATGGCAGTCACGTGCCCGCGCAAAGGCTAGAGATGTGGTTTTTAAGTCTGACAGATGTGGGTTCAAATTGATCTCTCCATTTTTTAGCCATGTGTGCTTCCCTCTCTGAACCAGTTTCCTGTCACTGGGAGATGAAGAGATGCCCCCTATGCTCATTCATCTCCCATCCTCTCCCCAGGACATGATATGGGATGAGGAATCCCGTGTCAAGGTTCTGTGTACTTCCTGCCCTGTTCTTTTAGCTATTTCAGATGAACACCTGGAACTATTTATTACATCCCTTACTCTGCACTTCCCCTTTATGTATGGAAATTAGGGAACTATGTCCATCCAGCACAGAGGGCAGCACTGCCCTTTAACATTTATTGCATCCCTACCAAATTCCTGGATAGGTGAAGAATCAGGCTGAAGTCCATGGAAGCCAAGAAGATTTAGCCAAACTGTCATTTCAGATCCTCTTTTCTATCTCTAACAAAGCTCATTTCTTTTTTTGCATCATTAAGTACTCTTTCTTTGATCAGAGATGAGAAGCATTGGTTAATTCTAATTCCCTAGCATGGAGTGGGAGACTTTCAGAAATGCAAATGCTATCATTAGCGGCCATATTAAAAAAAGAGGCTCTCAAATCAATAATTAGTGCAGAGGTTAAAAGTATCAACAGCAACATTCTTGAGTTAGCTAACTGCCATTTGTTTTTGTTTTTACTTTATCGGTATTATTATTAACATTTACTGAGCACTTATACCAAGCCAGGTGGTTTACATAAATATTTAATTTAACTCTAACAATAGCCTGATGAGGCAGTTACTATTATTAACCCCATTTTGTAGATGAGGAAACAAATGCTTAGAGAGGTTAAGTGGCCTGACTAATTTCATAGTAGTTAAGACAATGGTGGGAGTATAGACATCGTGATAAGCACTCTTGTCTTTTCCCAGTCGAGAGGAATAAAAAGATGGCATCAGAACCAGCCCCTCCCTTTTTTAAAGGCTTATCCTTGAGTTGCAGAGGATAAGGATCAATAGAAGGACACAAGAGGGGTGACAGGAAAACCTTGGTTTTCAGAAGTGCTACAAGAATTTAGAGAAGGAAGTGGCCAGGTGGGCTGGATGGGGGGAAAGCAGAGGGAGAGGTAGGTTCAAGAAAGGCTTCAAGGCAGTGGTGGGAGTTGAGCTGGCTCCTGGGAAGTGTGGGGTCTGATGGGTGCACTGGAGGCATCAGGGCAAGTGGCTTGGGCTGGAACACAGGTACGACTGGGGTAGAAATGTAGATCGTTTATATGGGGAATAACACAAAAGGAACTTTTACTCAGTTAATAGTAGGAGTTGTGGTCGGTAGATAATTAGATACTGACGGGCTTTGAGTATCAAGCCTAAATTGTATATGTGATGAATCAGGACACACCTTAATAAAATTAGAGAGTGAATTTGATGGAAATTCTGCAACAGACCCAAGGGAAATGTTAAATATGCTCTCTCATTCTTCATATTGTATTTTTAGGTTTTCTTAAAATGATACTTTGTGGCAGACTACGTTACAGGATGAGTACCGGCCTTGGCATGAGATGGTCTTAGATTTGAATTCAGCTTCATCATTTATCAACTGAGGGACCGTGGACAGTGTGATAAAATAGTTCTGAGCCTCCGTTTCTTTGTCTATAAAATGGAGATGATCATTGCAAGGTTATGAGGGTGAAACGAGGCAATATTTACAAATTGCTTGGGACAATTCTTGGCCATAATAGATACTCATCCAAGGGTAGTTTATTAAATGAGAAAATACAGGAAAGCATAGTCCAGTGCCTGGAGTGCAGAAGATTCTCCATAGATAACATCTAGTTCATTGGTGTGTGTGCGTGTGTATGGTGTATGTGTGTGTATGTATATACACACATATATGTAGTATCTATGACTCAATCTACCTAGTGAAATTTTGAAAAGACACATGTATCACATCTGAAATCAAAAACATTCCACGTGCAGGCCCTCTGAACCCATGTGTGTGCCTAACAAAACTTGTTTACTGTCTAGTATATTCCGACAGTTTTCGCCAGCCATTCCAGAGAATATGAATCATTGATTCTGAGCCATCTTTGATTAGCAGGAACTTCCAACATGTCAAGTTTCTCTGCCCCCAGCCCCTCTTCCAACTGGTTAATGACCTTAAAAAGACCCTTAGCTACACTACTTTGCAGCTAAAGGGTCTTCTATTTGAAGGCATCTTGGGATTCACACATTTGCGTATTAGGGCAATGTTCTGAGTGTGTTTGGGAAGTCAGCAGTTCCGGATAACATTGGCAACAGCCTTCCGGCCAAGGTTGACATTATGCAGCTCAGGCTTGCTCCATACTGGTCTCCCCCATATGTCATTTTGCTTTGCATCACCACTTAAGTCAGTGACAAGATCAGCGAATTAATATTGGTGTTCGCTAACCCCATTGACACACACATATTCTGAAATGGACACGTTACACTAAGGTGAACTTTAACTTCCATTATGAATCACCGTAGGGTTTTTAATAGAATGCTAACAAAAAATACGGTTAAGCAATTAAAAAAATAATAAAGGGGGCTTCCCTGGTGGCGCAGTGGTTGAGAGTCCACCTGCCGATGCAGGGGACACGGGTTCGTGCCCCGGTCCGGGAAGATCCCACATGCCGCGGAGCGGCTGGGCCCGTGAGCCATGGCCGCCGAGCCTGCGCGTCCGGAGCCTGTGCTCTGCAACAGGAGAGGCCACAACAGTGAGAGGCCCGCGTACCGCAAAAAAAAAAAAAAAAAATAATAAAGCAAACCTGCTTAAATAGCTATAATCTCAGGAGCTCAAAATTATACCTTTTGTCCTGGGAACATAAGCTCATGAGAACTAGGGAAAGTAACCTGTTAAGCCGGAGGATTTAAAATAGTCTAGGCGTACTAGAAAAGTAGTTTGAGCATCACTTCCATGCTCCTTGCACATGGTTCACTTAGCAGGAGACAAGATTGGCTTTTCTCTCTCTTCAGTCTCACCATCCACGGCATCCTCAGCTCCAGGGTTGCTTCTGTGCATCTTCTACCAAACACAGAAAAAAACAACAGCAAAACAATTTCTGCACAGCTTGCTGGGTCTTAAAGAATCTCTGATCCCTCTGTTGCCCTTGGCACTCTTGGCATTTCATTTCCTCACAGTGCTGCCGGGCAGCAGGAGGTTATGGTTGCCCTTACGCGAGGCATTTGCAGCCCCAAAGAAATGACGTGATTGCAAACTGTTGTATTCACAGCAATGCTGGGCTAAGAACTCGGATTAGAACCTGGGACCCTGTGGCCTCCAACTGTTGCTCCCGTCTTCCTTGACAAATCTCCTCTCCTGCTAGGATGATTTGACTTTTATAGGATCTTGATTTCCATTTTAATAATCCCAAGACGTCCCTTGACTCTGCAAAGGAATTAAATTTAAATACATAGGCTACATTTTATCTTGACATTTTCTTTAGAAGGCAGGAGAAAGATAAAAAGGAAAATGGCCAGGTATTCATTCTTCCCATCACCAGAGCAAAATCCTTCTCTTTCGTTAGAATCATTTGCTCAGATTCTCTTGGGACAGGTGTAGGGCCAAGGGCTGCTCTGCAAGCCCCCAGGCTCTCTAGTTACCCCTGGAGACACCGGGAAAACTCTGCATCTAGTATTCTAAATCTCTGTGGGGAACATACAGTGTCAGCATTAAGTGATATGGCTTAAAGATAGGCTTGTCAGTCTAATTGATCTTGAGTCATTGCCTTTCCTGTCAGAGCTGTCTGTCTCCTTACCCATAATCCTCATCACTTTGATAGCCCACCAGGAATATGGGACTTGGCCCAGCCTTGCCTTCATCCAATAACATTATGAAATTGATACTGACACTTCCATTGGCACTAATTTCTCTAAGAGACTGGAGCCAGAGGACAAGTGGTTTAGCTTCATGGCAGTTAAGTTTTCCAAGTAGATCAAGACGGCCTAAGATTGATTGACCTGTACCCTGAGGAAGCGGGGAAGGAGGGGGAAACAGAGGGAGAAGAGGGAATGGAAAATCAATGGCTGCATCATCATTATCATCAAGTGATATTTATTGACTGTCCAAGAAGGACAGTGTCCTATATGGATAGTTTAAAGATACGTGCCAGGTCCCTCCAAGGACTGCTTCAAAGGGAGTTTAAAAAGTTAGAAGGGAAGCAAGTTGGCTAGAGTGGTTCACTGCTTCACTTGTGGTATCATCCCCTTGTGTCTGGAGTCTGGAACAGCAATTGATTCTACCCATGACCATCTTTTCTCCAGCCTCCACTCCCATGCACGGGAGGCCCAAGGTACTTTTATTAGGGAGACTATATCATTTATCATCCAAACCAAAGGAGGCACTATTGATAAATATCCTGGAACAGCAGGTATAAACAAGGACAGTTTGGGGAAAATCAGGATGTATGGTCACCCCTTTCAGTAATTAAGAACAAAGCATATCTGAGCTAAACGAGGAGATGCTGTCTCTTTGACAGGGTTTAATTCCTTACCTGAACCTCCTTTAGGTTAATGGATTCACCAGGAAATAGGGTTTTGATGAGGAGGTACCGTGAAAATAATAAGTTTTTATGAACTGGGAGGTTTAATAATATTACCTAATCCGGAAGTCAGTATAAGAATAACTCCTTAGGGTGGAATAGGGAAGGTGAGAGGGAGACGCAAGAGGGAGGAGATATGGGGATGTATGTATATGTATAGTTGACTCACTTTGTTATAAAGCAGAAACTAACACACCATTGTAAAGCAATTATACTCCAATAAAGATGTTAAAAAAATAAAAATAAAATAAAGTTGTCTTGGCTAGGACTAGGATATGGAAATCTCTGTTTTCAGGATTCTGTTGTAATAGGATGTGACAGGTAATCACACAGAGGTGGGAGAATCTGACTATTGAACTTAAGGTTTAGTCAACCGTGTCTTTTTTTTTTTTTTTTTTTGACTTCTTTTTATTGAGGTGTAGTTGATTTACAATGTTGTGTTTACAATATTGTGTTCAGGTATACAGCAGAGTGATTCAGTTATATCTGTATCTATATCTATATATAGATAGATTATATATAGGTAGATTTATACACACACAACATATGTATTTTTTTCAGATTCTTTTCTTTTATAGGTTATTACAAGATATTGACTATAGCTCCCTGTGCTATACAGTAAATCCTTGTTGTTTATCTATTAAAAAAAAAAAGAAGAACGCCTTAAAAGTGATTGCAGGAAGTCACAAAGTTGAAGAGGAATGTGCGTTTTCAGATTAGATGGTTAGATCTTTGGATTCCTTTTCCTTTGTACCAATCTGGCTCATGTGTCCATCTTTAGAAAAATTAATGGCTAACTCACTACTACTAGAATCTCCCTCACCACTCCGTTTTGGGATATTCGGTTTGAGTGTTTGATGTCCTTGATATATTATGCTTTAGTACAGTATATACATTACCCACAGACATACTTTGGTGAGATGGAGAAGGGGTAAAGTTGTAAAGAAATGTAGACCTTAAACACCTGTTTAATGACCAATAAACTAGTGTTGCTTTATGCGTGAGTTCATACGTATTCTTGCTCAGGAGTGCATCTGTGTGAGCACGCATGGGATTTCCAGCATATTTATGAGGGTCTGGTGGGAAGCATGCATGCGACATCATTACCTTGCCCTGTGTGACTAAAGGGGCTCCTTAGAGAATGTGACACTCTGAGTGCTGGCTTGGCCAGTGGAGCCCTTGCAGGGGGCTGGAGGGCAGGTGTGTAAATGGGCACAGATACTACAGTATATAAAGCGTGCCATACAAGGGAGGCGATCACAGAGTTGATATGATGTTATTTTGATTGATTTTGGTGTTGTGTTTATACCTTCACATGCTGGAAATCGATGGATCCTCTGCACCTTCCCCAGTTCCTGCGGCAGCACTGCTTGAATGAAATGCTTATATCATATTTACGGCTTTGTGAAAGGGATGAGTGAGCCAAGAGATTAATAGGGGCCGCGAGGCCCTTGCTCAACTGCTGCCCAGGCATGTGGGGAGAAGAGGCAGTGGCCAGGGTTCAAGGTGCCTCGGAGGTGATGGTTGCCGCACTAGGGGAGACAGTGTCTGTAGGGCAGGAGGGAAGGGGAGTCCTCTGGGGTGAGGCACTGACTGTTTGCGGGGATGAAGGGTGATGGACCTCAAAGCTAGAGCATTTGTGGGGCTGGAGATCTTCCTCTGGGCTGCCTTCCTTTCTCTCCTGCCCTGGTTTAGTGTCTCCTGTGTGCCACCCTATTGCCCTGGGCACATCTGTAATGCGATCCTCATCACCTGTGTCACGTCCCCTGGTCTATTGTGTGCCCCTGTTGTAGACCTGGGAGTCTCTTCTTGGCCAGGCCTCATCTTCTTTTTCCTCCCTATTGCGTGGCTCAGAGTCTGGCACAGAAGGTAGTATTTGGGAAGGATGTGGGTGGGAAGGCCTGATTCAGAAGGTGTGGCATGAACCAGGAATTCAAATGTTAGGATTCTGGAACTAGCTTAGTGCTAGGATCCCTGGGAACTTGCCCCTGGAAGGTTAAATGCCCGTGACATGCGTTCCCAACTCAACCCAGAGCCTGAGGCTTCTCCAGTTTTATCACCATCCTTAGAATGCCCTTTCGTTCCTTATGCCCACCCCTGCCATTCAGACCCAAGCTGAGAGGGAGACAGATGGGAGATTTGGTGGTGTGAGTTGAATTGTGTCCTGCAAAAAGATATATTGAAGTCTTAACTGGTACCTGCAAATGCGATCTTCTTCGGAAATAGTCTATGCAGATGTGATTACGATGTGTGTTAAGAGTAGGTGATACTGGAGTAGGGTGGCCTTCTAAAAAGAGGAGAAGAAACGTGGAGACAGACACACACACACACACAGAGACGAAGGCCACATGGTGACAGAGGAGTGATCCATCGACAAGCCAAAGAATGCCCAAGGACTGCCAACCACCAACAGGAGGGAGGAAGGGGCAAGGATGGATTCCACCTGGAGTCTCAAGAGAGAGCATGGTCATGTTCAGGGACTTCTGATCTCCAGAACTCTCAAAGAATACATTTCTGGTGTTTGAAGCCACCCAGATTTTGGTATTTTGTTACAGCAGCCCTAGGAAACTAAATGCACTCGGGGCGGCAATGCTTACTGATGCCTGAGATAGCACGCAGACAACACATATTTTCTAACTGCCTGCTGTATTAAAAGCATTTTACTAGGACCTCAAAGAAGTTCAAAGACATACAGGAGAGAGTTCTTGACGTTTAGGAGTTTATGATCTAGAGACTTCAGGACCAGCCGAGGAGCTTGAGTTCGGATGAGCTAGGAAATGGGTCAGTGTTGACCCCAGGATAGTCTAACAACAGGACAGTTCAAATGTAGGGGTCAAACAGAGATATGACTTCCTCATAGTTTTCTAAGGACACAGTGTTTCTAATGAAAATCATAACACAGATGATCCCTGACTTAACAATGGTTCGACTTACGATTTTTCGATTTTACCTTCGACTTACGATTTTTCGATTTTACCGGGGTGCAAAAGCAATGTGCATTCAGTAGAAACCGTACTTTGAATTTTGATCTTTTCCCAGGCTAGCCACATTCAGTATGATACTCCCTCGTGATGCTGGGCAGCAGCAGTGAGCTGCAGCTCCCAGGCAGCTACGCGATCAGGAGGGCAAACAACCGATACACTTGGAACCATTCTGAACCCATGCAGCCATTCTGTTTTTCACTTTCAGTACAATAGTCAATAAATTACATGAGATATTCAGCACTTCATTATAAAATAGATTTTGTGTTAGAGAATTTCGCCCAACTGTAGGCTAATGTAAGTGTTCTGAGCCTGTTTAACGTAGGCTAGGCTAACCTATGATGTTCGGTGTATTAAATGCATTTTCAACTTATGATATTTTCAACTTATGATAGGTTTATTGGGGTGTAAGCTCATCATAATTCAAGAAAGAGCCATACCGGTCAATGGCATAACTAAGTTCCAAAGTAAAATTTCAAAGGACGGCTCAGTGACTTGTCTGTGGAGATATCCTTGCCAAGGATGCAGGGTGAAAGGCTCCTGTCATAGGACCCTGAGTCCCGGTTGTACAGTCTTTTTGGAATTCCTGTCTTGCAGATAGCTGGGCCTGGGAGATGTGCCAACCAGGGCAGGCAGGTGCCAACCCCTGGCCCAGTAAGCAGTAGGTGAGAGGCCACAGAAGGGCCGGTGAGCACCAGCAACTCCCCATCATCTCTGCCTCTCTCCTTGCATCTCTCCCTGCATCTCTGCAAGGGCAGGGAATATGGTCCCACAGTGAGAGGGTGTGAGGTTCAGGGCGTCAGCAGGTCAGGAGCTGTTGACCTCTGTGGGCACCAACAGAGAACCCTGGGTCCCCATTTGGAGACCACAGAGAAACCTGGGCGTGTCTTGACAGCCCTATGTCTCTTCCAGTGACAACCACAAGAATCTGTGTTCTTTGGGATAGTTTTGCTGGACACTCACAGTGCTGATTTTGACCTTGTACTGCCTTTTGTGAGGCAGGGTCTCCTTTTGTCTGGGTTTATTATGCTTCTCTTTCACGTGCGTTGGCCCTGTGGTTTCTAAGTCAGTCTTATGAGTTTCTAATTTTAGAAGAAGAGATTCACAGCTAAACTCATGAAATCTCCAATCTTCCACAAAGATCCACCTGGTGGGGAGTCCTCGCAGCTCCCAGAGACGCCACTTTGGATCTTACTCCCTAGATGGAGAATTGCGATTCCTGGCCACCCCTGACACTTCTAGAGGAATTAAGTTTGATGTGAGCTCCAAAGAACATTGGATGGGGAGTCAGAAGAGCTGGGTTGAAGTCACAGCTTTCCCCTGAATGTGCGGTAGGTCATTTCAACAGCTCTGAGCCTCAGTTTCCTCATCTGTAAAATGGGCAATGTAGTCTCTATCTTGAGTATCCCATTGGGTTGCTGTGGTAATTGAGTGCATGGATAAGAAGGTGCCTTGGAGCAGTAAAATGTCACACAGATCCGAGGGTTTCCACTGCTATTAGATTATGGGGTTTAATGCACCAAATCATGAGATCCCCATTCTAAAAAGCTCTAGGGTCTGTAACTCTCATTTTCCTCACTAACTTGGGACTCCTAGGAGGCCTCAGACCTTTCCACTGAGCATTTCCTAGCAAAGGGAGAAATGTCTTTTTGTCTGATGTAAGGCGATGGACTCTGTACCAAGCACAGGGACAGCTGCATGTGAACACTCAGGGCTTGGGAATGAGTTTACAATCTCAGACTGGTCTGGAAGAAGCTGTTGGACTTTCACGGTTTCTCTCCAATCTAAATTCAGGCCTCATTTCAGCATCTTTGATTTAGGGGCATTGTAGTTCAAGTGTTTTCATTCTAGACCTCACTGATTTGAGGCTGTATAATTATGTACCATAAGGTAGGTAGGGGGGTAATTAAGATTATGGTCTCTGGAGTCTGACAGCCAGCTACGACCACGACGCTGTCACCTACTACCTGTGTGACTTTGGGCAGACTACTCAACTGCTCCGACTCTAATTATAGGACCCACTTCCCTGAGCCACTGTGAGCCTTGAATGAGACAGAACAGTGCCCGCTGGTCAGAAAGTGCTCAGCAGACATCAGCTATTTTTACGGTGTTTTGTTTGAGCCTATGAGGCCATCACTCTGCAGAAGGAAGCAGGGTTTTCTATAGGTGGCACTATGCCATGGCATCACTCCACAGGTACTTAGAAATACCAGGCAAGGGGTTTCCTCCTGACATACCTTGGATAACCTATTGCCCAGAAAGCAGTGTGGCAGGACCAGGCAACCGTGGGAAGCTTTTCTAGTGGGGAAGCCCCCCGTGAGCCAGTGCCTGTAAGGCCCCAAGTTTCTCCTGAAAAGAGTTTTGTCTCTACCTCTTCTAACTAGTCATGCCTCACTTTAATTTAAAGAACCTCACATTGAAACCATCCACAGGTCAATGGATGGGGTTTTAGATATTGTTTCCCACTTGTGAACCAGGTCAAGTCAGAGGCGTCTGGGCTCAGCCCGCAGGAATTTGGACTCTCATCCTCTTGGTCTTAGTGTTGAAATTAGATTATGCAATATAGTTAAGGGAATGAAAAAAGTGACATGAGCGAGTGGGTGAAGGACATGGAGACATCGGTGATCCAACACGGCAACACCTAGTACAGCGTGCTCAGCTTGCTTCCATGCACACACAGTCCCCAAGACGAGGGGGAAGATCTATGGATAATTCTTGAGAGGAAATAAATGCCTCTATTTTGGGGTAACACTGACTAGTACAGTGGCTAATGCTGAATTTAGAAAAGTTGAGATTTAAGCTAAAATCCTTGGACAAAAACACCAGCATACTGTACTCCAGTTGGCTTATACACGCATTCGGAAGGTGACTACTCGCTTCCTGTTCGTGCCTGGGATGTTCTGAAATATTATGAGTGTTATAAAGTGTATAAAGAGTGTTTGGAGAAAGCTGATGACAATTGCCTTCCCTCCAGGCTGCATACTTCTACCTTCTCAGGCCCCTTGCTGCCTGCCACTCTGTCTATGAACTCCTGGTTGCCTCTGCCGGCTACAGCCTGGTGCATGGGTTGTGGGTCTAAAGTTCCCTGGAAATGTCATGAGCTGCCTCACTCAATGAAGCCAGTTCTCTTACAAATGAGTCTCAAGGGAATAAAGATTGGGCATGGAAAGGAGCTGTGGCTGACCCATCATAACTTGTCCCAATATCAGAAAAACAATGCTGGAGGGTCAGGGAGCATGATGCAGTGAAATGAGCCCAGACTTTGAAGTCAGATAGATGTGAGTCTGTCTACCATTTATTAACTGTGTGACCTTGGGCAAATGATGAAACCTTGAGCTTCAATTTCCTCCATGTGTTACTGGGATAACAAGATCTAACACCAGGGTTGTTGTGATGATTAACCGAGATAAGGGAAATCAAGTATTCAGCGAGCCAGTCCTGCCTTCCCTTTCCTTAAATGTGTGTTCTCTGGCTGGTTGTTCAGTAGCATCATTTTCAATCTCCAAGCAATACCTCCAAGCTATGAATGCTTCGAGGCATGAACAAAGCCTTTGGTTCCTGTAAGAGGCTGGGAGGGAATTGGAGCCAGAGAATAAAGCTTACCTTTTGGGAAAAGATTCAGGGAGAGGAGCGCAGAAGTGAGGAGAGCATGCCTTGTTGGGCAGCCTGCAGGACCTGGCGAGCCCCAGAGATCACAGTGGCAAAGACTGTCAGGAAGCTGGAAGAGGCAGAGAGGGGAGGGACCACAGGAGCTGGTCCAGGAACAGTTGGTGACTTGCCCCCAGGTATGCTCTTGGGCACAGCCTATGTTCATTTGGCCTCTGTCCCACCTCTGCCAATAAAAATTAAGAAGCCGATTTTCTTTTGTTTGCCTCTAAGGACTAAGCCCTTTTTATGTGACTGTAAATGGAATCCCTCTCTGAGCATGGCTGGATTTTTAATTGTGTTTGTTGTGCTTTCACTTATTTTGTCTTATGAGTTGAGTTCCGGCTCTCAGATTTGTTGATGCAAAGCTCTCACCCACCAGGGACACGTCAATGTTTGATTTTTATCAGTAGGAAAAGGTTGAAGTTTTTAAAAAATCATTTTCTTAATCCAAAGGTTGGCTTGTTTGCTTCATTCTGACACATTAAAAAACCATGAGACCCATCCAGGTTTGTTGTTTTCTTATACTTCCCAAGTCAGAGTGAGGTAGGGCGGAGTTTTTTTCAACAAAGGAGGCCATGATCTGGCTCTTAGTGGAACTGTATTAGATTAGATTAGAACTTAATTTGGGGACAGAGTTGGGAATAGGCGTTTAAGATGAATCACATCATTAGGGACAATAAGCCCACCCTTTTCATAAGACACTTTTGTAGAGATTTGTTGAGGATGGCGTGAAGCGTGCTCATTGTCTCAAGGAAAGGATTAAAGTAAAATTGTTAAACATGAGACGACTTCATTCCTGTATTAGTCAGCATGAACTGGGTTATGCTGATAGCAAACAGCACCCCTGCCAATCTCAGTGATTTAAAACAACAAAGCTGTATGTCTCACTTATGTGTACCAGGTGTTGGCTGGAGACCCCAGCTCTGTGTCAGCCTCACTCAGGACTGCCTGGCCCTCTGCCTCATGCTTCCACAATTGCCAAGGCAGGAAAAAGAAAATCACACACTGGATTTTTTAAAAAATTGAGATGTAATTGACATATGACATTACATTATTATATTAGTTTCAGGTGTACAACATAGTGATTCAATATTTGTGTGTATTGTGAAATGATAACCTCCATCACCACACATAGTTACACATTTTTTTTCTTGTAATGAGAACTTTTAAGATGTACTCTCTTAGCAGCTTTCAAATACACGGTACAGTTTTATTAACTATAGTCTCCATGATGTACATTATATCCCCAGGACTTGTTTTTGTTTACTTGTTTGTTTTTTATGATTTCACACATAAGTGAGATCTTATAGTGTTTGTCTTTCTCTGATTTATTTCACTTAGCATAACGCCCTCAAGGTCCATTAATGTTGTTGCAAATGGCAGGATTTCCTCCTTTTAGTGGCTGAATAATATTCCATTTGATATACGTATCAAATTGGTTGATATATACCAAGTCCATTTGGTATATATATACCACAGCTTTATCCATTCATTTGTCGATGGACACTTAGGCTGTTTCCATGTCTGGTCTATTGTAAATAATGGTACTGTGAACGTAAGGGTGCAGATATCTCTTTGACATAGTATGTTCATTTCCTATGGATATGCAGTAGTCCCCCCCTTATCCATGGGGGATACATTCCAAGATCCCCAGTGGATGCCTGAAACTGAAGATAGTACCAAACCTTATGTATACTATGTTTTTTCCTATACATCCGTTCCTATGATAAAGTTTAACTTATAAATTTGGTACGTTGATAATAAAATAGAACAATTATAATATACTGTAATAAAAGTCATATGAGTGTGGTTTCTCTCTCTCTCAAAGTCTCTTATTATACAAATGTAATGCCTTTTCCATGTTAACTGAGTATTTACCATGCACTGTGGTAGTAACTTTTGCAGTTTGAGGTGCAACAGCAAAACTAGCATGAATTTCTTTTTCCTTCTTCACTATTTTACCGATAGAAGATTGGTTCTTACTGTAGATCTTAGCAACCTCAGTGTATGATTTTTTTCTTTCTTTACTAAGTCGAGAACTTTCACCTTTTCAATTAAAGGAAGCACTTTACAGCTTCTCTTTGGCATATCTGAATTGCCAGCATCTCTACTCTTGCGTTAGGGCCCATTATTAAGTAAAATAAAGGTTACTTGGACTCAAGCACTGTGATAC
This sequence comes from Phocoena phocoena, assembly GCF_963924675.1. NCBI lineage: Eukaryota > Metazoa > Chordata > Mammalia > Artiodactyla > Phocoenidae > Phocoena > Phocoena phocoena. The sequence goes on along the minus strand of NC_089220.1, from coordinate 137,375,670 downwards.
CATGACAGTCGATCTTTTTTAACCCAGTGGCTACTAAGTGACTAATGCGTGGGATGTGCTGGGCAAGAGGTGATTTATGTCCAGGGTGGGATGGAGAAGGAACAGTGTGAGATTTCATCACACTACTCAGATCAGTGCACAACCTAAAAGTTATGAATTATTCATTTCTGAAATTTTCCATTTACTATTCGGACCATGGTTGACCACCAGTGACTGGAACCACAGAAAGCAAAACCGTGGATAATGGGGGGACTCCTGTATTCTCTGAAATGGAATTGCTGGAATATACGGTAGTTCTATTTTTTTAATTTTTTGAGGAACCTCCATATTTTTTTCCTGCAGTGGCTGCACCATTTACAATCCCACCAACACTGTACAAGGGTTCCCTTTTCTCCATGTCCTCACTAGCATGTGTTATTTCTTGCCTTTTTGATGCTAACCATTCTAACAGGTGTGAGGTGATATGTTATCAACACACTAGATCTTCGAGCTTCCATGGGGAAGTGATACAGATCACTTCTGCTCATTTTCATTAGCCAAAGAAAGTGATAGGGTACTGCCTCACCTCAAGGAGTGCAGAAAACTGCCTTCCTACCAGGTGCCTGGAAATACTTGGTGAACAGCAGTCATGATGACCATAATTTCTAAGAGGGTTTTCTGAATGGCTAGGCGAGATTGCCGCCTCTCCGTGCCCCACTTTGGAAAGAAGTACAAGGATAAATGAAGGAATATAGAAATGGTTGGATCCTGGCTCCAGGATTTTACAATCTAGCCATAAATATTGGCCTTGACTGCCCAAAGTTATCTTATATGGGTTGGTTCAGCCTTGAAAATATTTGGTGATCTATTCCTAGGTGACTTGATTCAGATGTGATGTTTTGGCTTCCTTAATGGGCTCATGTGTTCACACCGAGTTCTGGCTATTTATAAAAAATACTAGGTGTCAGCCATCCTATTGGGAAATTGGGTAGTTTGGTGGGAAGAGGAAGAACTTCGGAGATGAACATAGGTTCAGATACAGGCTCCATCACTTCCTGGCTGAGTGATTTTTGAAAAACCAAACTTATTTGAGTTTTCCAGTTGATTGCATGGGGATACAAATATTTTTTGGAGGATCAAATGAGAATAAAATGCCCAGCAATATTTCTGGCATATAGTAGGTGTTTAATAAAAGTTGGTTTATTTTTCCTCCCTTTCCCTTTCGTTGTAACCACATCCTTGGGACTCCAAGTCATTCCTTTGGAAATTGGAGACTTCCACTTCCACACATTGACTGGGCAAATGCCAGAGTGTAGAGTCAATGATTGGGTGTTCTTGGGGCCAAATGTCTGAGAATTGTTAATGCTTTGTAAGTTAGGGTGTTTGTGGAACAGAAGGGGATTTAGGTGACAAGGGTAAGAAACACTGGAGAGATGATTCTAAGGAGGTTCTTCCTCGGATCTGAAAGAGGCAGTGAGTGTTTCTGTGGTCATGCATTACCAGGGAGGCTACTGCTCTTTCCTCTTTAATTGTGTGCGATGCACCCCTTCCCTCCTCCCCTCCCCTTTTGTACTGTGGACCCTGAGTCTCCAGAGGCTTCTGAGGATGCCATGTCCCTGCAGGCCTTGTGGTGGCTTGCAGCCCCCAGCTTCCCTGCAATGGGGGCCCTGCCCACCTGGGTCAGAGCTCACTCTACTGCAGTGAAATTCCACCTGTGTTCCCATCAGAGACCTTTGCTTTCTGGGGGAAACTGAGCCCTACACTGGAATCAACCACTTATGAAATTCCGAGCCATCCCTGGCTCTGCTCCCTTATTTTCTGCTATAGAACGAGCAGGGAAGGAAAGAGAGAGACTCTGGAAAGACAGTTTGGACCATCCTGCTGGGCAGGACACCTGTCGGGGCCATCAAGCTGTCTCTCATTATCTAATGGTTCTATTACGGTGTGATTGGAGGAACAAAACCCACCATAGGTCTGAAGGGAAAAAAAGGCACCTATTTGGGAAGAGAATCATGTGATGGGAGTGTCTGAGCAGACCTGTCTTCCTTCAGGTCTCTCTCAAAAGCTTGAACTAACCAGAAGGGCTATAAACCTGTTTCCTTCTTTTTGTTTATTAGTGCTGCATACCAAAATAAATGTGCAATTAGGAATGGATTAGTGACAGCAGAGAGGCCCATCACAGATACTAGACAGTCTGTGTGTGTGTGTTGAGAGCTAAGAAGACAGCAAGCTTGACTCCTCCTGACCTGCCTTAGGGCTCAGAAAATAGAAGAGAGCTCCCCACACAGCTGAGATGTCCCCTGAATTACTTGTCCCTCCTTTGTATCTTAATAAATTCTTTTCTGTGGATATTCAGGTAAGAAGAAATGCTTCCTTTCCCAGAGGGACCACAGGTCTGTGGGTTTCCCCCTGAGGCAAAGGACAGGAGAATCAGCCAGACTTGGGAAGGGAAATCGATTCTTGGAGTGGATGCTGGTGGCACATAAAGGTATAAAGGTATAAAGGTAAAAAAGTTACCTTTCCAGAGCTTGATATATAGGAAGCACTCAGTGATAAAAATGATGATGATGGTGATGGTGATTTCTCTAGCTCTTCAACCCACTATAATATGATATTTTCCTCTACTGTTCTGTGGAATCTGCTCTCATTAAAGCCGCCTTCTTATTGTCAAATGCAGTGGCCTGATTTCATTCTTCATCTTACTTGCCCTCTGTATATGATGCTCTTCAGCTTCCGGAAGTTCTCCTACTTTGACTTCTAAGAGAACAGCCTTCTCTGGCCGTTTCTTCTCATTCTCCTTTTTCAACTCCCCTTTCTCCGCCTGCATTTTAAGTAGTGGGTCCTCCAGGGCTCCTTAGTCTGCTTTATTCTTTTATTTCTGTCAGGTCTTTGTGGGCCTCCCCATCCATCCTCTCCGTGGCTTGGGAGACCATAGAAGGACACTTCTACCCATGGCTCTTTCCCCAGCCCTTTTCAGATTCCAGAATAAATAATGTCGAGAAAGCTGACACTGTTTTAAAGCACAGGCTTTTGGACCACTTTGTTGATCACTCGCTTTGTCCATTGACTTGATGAAAGCAGATTCGAATGTCCAATGTTCTGTCTTCTCCAAACTCCTCCTGATTTGGTGTCCTTCCTCCACGTTGCTGTAACAACCCATGTCCTGTAATGCTGAGAGCAGAAGGGGCCAATGTGTGTGGGGGGACCTTCTGTTGTTTTGTCTTTTGAGAACTGGATCCCTGACTCCCCTTTCCTTTTTTGCCCCTTTGTTTTGCTGAACCTTCCACTTCACGTCACTTCCTAAGAAAGGGTGAGGTAAATTTTTACATGTCTGAAAATATGTCCCTTTTGCCCTTACTATGGGTGGATACATTTTTAGGTATAGAATTCTAGGTTGAAAATTTGTCTATCAGAATTTTGAAGGAATTTGGTCAGTTACAGTAACAGTATTAGGTTTTTATGGAGAATTAGGCTGTCTTTCTGCTTCCTGTTACTTTTGAAATATGACCTGTCCCATCCTCCTGGAAGCCCTTAGCATCTTCTCTTTATCCTCATGGTTCTGGCATTTCATAACTTTGTGTCGTGTGTGTGTGTGTGTGTGTGTGTGTGTGTGTGTGTGTATACGCACCCACGTGCACGCATGTGCATGCATGCATGCTCTCATGTATGTGTTAATTGTTCTGGGAACTGCGTAGATAATATTTTGGGCAAATTTTTCCCTATTCTTTTATTTTGGCCTTTCATCTTTCTCTTTCTGTCCCTCTCCCTCTCTGTCTCTCTCTGCTTTTAATCAGATGTTGGCTCTCTAGATCGAGTCTTTAATTTTCATATCTTTTCTCTCCTATTTACCACCTTTTTCCTTTTTGTTTGACTTTCTGGGACATTTTCTTGACTTATCTTCCATTCTTCTATGACTTTCAAATTTTGATGATCACAATTCTCAAGGATTCTTTCTTACCTTCTAATTGGTCATTTTTAAGTATCATCTTGTTTTCTGGATGCAATATCTTCATTTATCTTTCTGAAGATATTTTTTAAAAAGTCTTCTGCTAGGGCTTCCCTGGTGGCTCAGTGGTTGGGAGTCCGCCTGCCGATGCAGGGAACACGGGTTCGTGCCCCAGTCCGGGAAGATCCCACGTGCCGCGGAGCGTGTCGGGAGCCTATGCTCTGCAATGGGAGACGCCACAACAGTGAGAGGCCCGCGTACTGCAAAAAAAAAAAAAAAAAAATCTTCTGCTCCCTGAATTGCCTCTGCTTCCTGCAGGTCCTGATTGTGTGTCTTGTGCCCCTCTCTCATGCTGAAGCTTTGCTGAAGTGTCTGGTGATCCTGGACTGTTTCTTCGTATTTAGGAATTGAACACTAGAAAGCTAATAAGATCCTGTTTTGTGTGCACAGTGGGGCTTGTCAACTGTCCCGCTTCACTAAGGCATGATTGCCATGTAAGCTCCACTTCCTTGGGAGACCCTCACATGTCACTCTCCAGAAGTCCATTCTAAGGCATTTAGTTTCTCCAGAGAAGCATTCTGTAATCTCCTCTGGGGTGGCGGTATTTGAGGCAAGACCAAGGGTGAGGTGGCTGGGTAAGCAGTGTTGTTCCTGGTTTCTGTTGTTTTATTTATTATTTTTAAAATATTTATTTATTTATTTGGCTGCGTCAGGTCTTAGTTGCGGCACGCGGGATCTTCATTGAGGCCTGCGGGATCTTTTGTTGCATTGCGCAGGCTCTTCCTTGTGGCACGTGGGCTTCTCTAGTTGCGGCAAGCGGGCACCAGAACACATGGGCTCAGTAGTTGTGGCATGTGGGCTCTAGAGCACGCGGGCTTAGTTGCCCCACGGCATGTGGGATCTTAGTTCCCTGACTAGGGATCGAACCCACGTCCCCTGTGTTGGAAGGAGGATTCTTAACTACTGGACCACCAGGGAAGTCCCGTTTCTGTTGTTTTAGGAGCAAGAAGAAGGAGCTCTGCCTCGTGCTTCACCCCAGCCCACCCCTGAATGTTTCAGGTTCAATTTCTCTGGGATGAAACCACTAGACTCTGACGGATTGGGGGGAAGGTGATGGCCGGGGTGACTTGTTCCAGCCCCGAGCCTCACTGCAGCCTTCCTTGGTCCCCTGACCCTTCAAGTACTGGGTCTCCCCAGCAGAACTGACTTCCTGTCATGATTCCCTGCTGCAGACCTGGTGGTCCTTTCTTCCCTATCTTCCTCCTCTCTGTAAGCGAGCTTCTCCTCCTTTGGTTTCTCATCTTCCAAAACGTTGTTGAAACATCTCATTTCCTCTTGTCTCCCCTCTTCCTCTTTGTGCACCAATATTTCTTTAATTCCTTTGTATGTTAATAACAGTTGGGGTGAGCAGGCTAAAGACCAGTGTTCAGCATTCCATGTTTAACTGGAAATCACTGTGAAGTGTTTCAAAAAAGTTCACAAGGTATTTTCGAGAACTGGCCTCTTTTCGCAAGGCACGTGATGCCTGCGAGTATTTGGGCAACCCCTTACTGCTACTTTTTTCACATGGTCCCCAAGCACGGTCACACATTTGTCGTGGATTGAAATAAGCCTGTCTGTGCTGACGGGGTGGAATTCAGGGTCCTCAGTTTGCACTTACCCATCCTCCATTTAGTTCTGCCTCATTGGCGCTTCACCTTGCTATTTGATGGGAAATAGTCTCCCCATAAACTTCAGTAAGATGTAAGTGGATTTCTGTAGTGGAAATATTGTTCAAAAGCTGCGAAACCAAATCACAGCAGGTGCTTTGTCTTGGGACCGTGTGTCTTGCAAAGCAGCCATTTAAAATGCCACTTGTAGAAAGCCACAAACAGTCACAGCTAATTCACTTTACAGGAGTTTTATTTGTACTTACGGGAGAATCACACCACCAGGCAGAATCATTTCTCTACCAAGACAGCAGCATTAATCATCTTTCTCAACTCGTGTTCGCAAATCACCTTATTTACTGGTTTTCTTCTTTGGGTTACAATATGGTGGCGTTAGGGTTGGTGAAGATGCAAATGGTGTTCTCTGAAGCCATTGGGGCAAATAGGGAACTTTCAAGAGGGGGTCAGCTGGCCCAGCTGTCTGTAGGCTAATAGTATTGCAGCCTGAGTGCTGTCGCTTGCGAAAGCTGGCCGGAGTTAGATCCAAGCCCACATTGGGTTTGTCTGTCTGTGGACCGGGGAGGGTTGATAGCAGAATCCAGGGAAAGTTACTTCATACTCCTGTGGGCATCTGATGGCCACTCTGGAAAGGTTCTCAGCCTCCAAGGCCCTAAAGAGAGGCTCCAGATCTTAGCTGGACTTGGGACTCACAAGGGAGCTTTGAAATCCTGATGCCCAAGTTGCATCCCCAGACCAACTGAATCAGAATCTTTGAGGGTGGGACCCAGCACCAGTAGTTTTGAAAGCTCTTGAAGAGACAAGGGACAGGCTGCATACTACCGCTAGACCATTTTAAAAATCCTGTTGTTGTTATATAAGCAAAGAAACTTATTTGAACTTTTAATGATTTTGAACTAATTTGGATTTGGGTAAAGTGGGGATACTTCATGTCATAATCATTTAGATTCACTCTTATTTTGCAGCTGTTTCCGTGGTGTGATGAGGTAGATTTTCCTCCCTCTCATGAAAGAGAATTAAGCGGTTATTCTCAATTCAGAATCCAGAGCATTCGAGAATACTCTTCCAATGGATTTTGCTCCTATGGAAAATGTGGTGGGAAAAAGAGTGAAAAGGTCTGTGGGCAGGGCTGGGCACTGACTGGATGTGACTTCACCGGGGTCCTGTGTCTCTCCTGGTGTGTGCAGGTCCTGTGGCTGTCATCAGTGGCGAGGAGGACTCAGCCAGCCCGCTGCATCACATCAACCATGGCATCACCACGCCCTCATCTCTGGATGCCGGGCCGGACACAGTGGTCATCGGCATGACTCGCATCCCGGTCATTGAGAACCCCCAGTACTTCCGTCAGGGACACAACTGCCACAAGCCAGACACATGTGAGTACCACAGTAGAATGTTGTCCCTTCTGGGGAGGGAGGGTGGCATGGCGATAGACCACGTAGCTGGGGTTCTGGAACCTTCTGGGGTGACCTACCACCTGCTAACCTCCCACTCTCTAAGAGACCCTCCCTCTTTGTTTCAAAACTTGAAGAATAGCCTGGGCGAGGGGACACCACTGGGACAGAGTCCCCTGGGCAGAGCGGGATCGGGGCGGGGCGGGGAGCAGCCTGGAGGCAGGAGGCCCAGCCCCACCTGGAGAGGTGCTCCCAGTAAGGCAGGGGGCACAGACACGGCTGGTTGTACCTGTGCACCTGGCCTGTGTATTCAGGAAATGTAACCTGACTCTGTCCAGACAATAGCCCCTGAGGTCGTCAGACCCGCTGCCCCAGCCTCCACTAGAGGGGAAGGGAGTGAAGGGCGGTGAGGACCTTTCGAATGGAAACCTCTCTCTAGCTGCCCCTCCAGTGCCCCGAAGTGCACGTTCTGAGAATCAGATCATGGCCCCTGTGCTAGGACCCTTCTCCTCCCTGCTACAGATGTCTCCTTCAGATCAGAGGGCTCAGGGCACCTGCTTCCTAATCTCTCTTTCCTCCTGGTGGTTCAGCCCCTCCCTTTGTATTTCTGCTGAGTCTGCTAGGGCCTCTCCCCATTCCTGGTGCCTCCGTGGCTTGGCCCTCCATCCAGCAGCTGTTTCCCTTGCTGTGTCCCCAGGCTCAATCTAGGCTCAGCGACTACAGTGCACACCCCTCCCCTCCCACGGCTTCTGCTCCCAAGAAACAGTCAGCTATGTCAGGAGAGGGAACAGAGACACCTGAAGAGTGCCTTAGAGCTAGAAGGGACAGAAGGGATGGGGTAGGTTAAGGCCTCATCTACAGACAGGAAACCCGAGGCTCTGGGAGGCTGTGAGTCCCCCTTCCCTGCCTGTGGGCTTCTGCCAATCTGTTCTCTTTGTCTGGTCAGCTGGTCCCAGGTCAGCCTAGGAAGAAATGCCTCTGGTCTTGCTCTCCCTGCTGGCGGAGCTCTCTATACTTGGGCTATGCTCTTTGTAGCTCACAGAACTCTTGCTGCCCCCACTCGTCCATCTTATAGCAGAGTGGGCATCCAGCCACCCTGTCCACCTTTGCTTCTGTGTTTCTGCCTCTGTTTTTAGTGAGATGATCGCCACAGTGGGAGGTACTGGGCTAAAATCAGGGTAAGGTCATCATTTGCCTCCCAACCTTGATGTCCTCCAGAATCTGTCTCAGTGTTTATCAGACTCCCCCATCAGTACCAGTTAGAGGAAGGGTACTTGGGTTCTGGACCAGGGCTGGGCAAGGGAAGAAAGATACCTGCATTTCAGATAAACAGTGGGGAAGACAGCGCAAAGAATGGTTCTACTCTGGCTAAAGCGCTCACCTCAGATCAGGGTCATCCTGGACTGACCTCGGTGAGGCTGGGAGGAAAGCCCTTCTGGGATGGTAGCATGGGTCCAAGCTCGGTCCAGGGTTGGCGCTGCTGAGCTTTCTAGAGTGATATTGATATTTGAATAGAGGCTTGGCATTGCTGTTGAATATACAACTGATTCTCGTTATTCCAAATATTCTGTAAAGTCACTTTGACCACTAAATTAGCGAACGTTGGACCGTTGTTCCTAGGGGGAATCCAGGGTTAGGTTCATGCAAGCCTCTGGTCACAGCACTTTTATCAGCTGATCAAGACGTAACCTGTATTATGTGTGCTTCTGTTTAAAGACACCTTAATACATACTGTTGGTTCCTTAACATTGAACTCATAGTGGCCAACAGCACTATGACTCATGCCTGAACAAAGCTTATCAAACACACCTCTTTTCTCCATAAGGCACGTCGCAGCCTTCTCACTCATAGGAGCACTAGACAGAGCTTCAGCACTATGCTTGGGGGCTGCTTTAAACTGAAATCTCACCCACGAAAAGCACATATATGCAAAAAAGGTGGCATTGGATAGACCACGAGAAGGACACTTGTTTACAGTATGAGAGCTGAAACGAGAAAGCAGAGCATGGCTTTTTAACCTCAGCCGGGAACGTGCATGTGGGGTGACTCAAATTTGTCACCACTTCTCGAATGTTTGTGAATGACTGTGAAAGTGCTGTGTGTGTGTGTGTTCTGGGTTGCACATAAATTGTAGCTAGTAGGTGAATTCATAAAGACAGAATCCGGGAAAAATGAGAATGGGCTTTGTTCCCTGTCGCGGAAGCTCTGGGCCCTTGGGTAGAGTAGGGTCCCATGGGCTCCTGATACCAGGTGGTGGCATAGTTTCCAGATGGGGCGAATCTGGCATGTGGGGAGGAAGATCCCTCTGGGCCATCAGAATAAGTGGGCACCGTGGAGAGACCGGTGGGTTCTGAGTGTCCTTTGATGTCAGGACCCAGCACCCAGCCAAGGAGCTGTCGCCCTGGGAAACGGTGCAGAGGAGAAGCGTCTCCACAGCTCCTTGTGTTTGTGACTCAAAGCAGGCGGCCTTTCTACGTCCAGACAGCACTTCTGTGTACACAGGAAGGGGTCGATGGAGACAGAGAGGAAGCAGGTTTAGTGACAAGACTTGAGGGAGTAGGGAACAAACAAGACCTCATCAGAGCAAAATCCCTGGATGAATCCAGCTTATCCAAACCCTCTGATATTAAGGAAGATACCCTTTTCAGGGAAGCGGTACATTTTGTCCTCACGGTAGACAATGGGTGGCTCCTAATTGTTTTCAGAAAACATGTGTGGCAAGGACAAACAACGTGCAGGAGCCTTGTAACCGGATTTGGCTAATCCGCCCTCTGCAAATCCATGGCTGACTCACACAGTCCTGGAAGGGAGCTCCTGGCCCTCTTCTCGCTGAGATTTACCGGCTGGGAAGCAGCAGGTCTCTGATTACAAAGGCTTCATCGGTCAAGGGAAGGGACTCCAAGACACATCCCCATGTGCGATGAAACACTATCGTAAATAATTAAAACCACATGTGCCTTGGCAGATAAATAAGCAGTGAACATTTATGATGCTGCAGACGGGGCTGGGGTCACTCCCTTGGGGGGAGACGGCAAGAAGCAGGGGATTAAGGGAGGAGAAATGCTCATATCTTGGGGCCCCGGGGTGGGTGGTCTCCCATCTTTCCTCGTCCCATTTAACAGTGCAGACTGTGGGAAGAAATCGCAGGGACATAGCTACCTGACTTTAGGCCTCATTTCCGCAAGTCCTCCGTTGATGGATTTAGCACAGAAGTGCTTTTCTTTCTTTACACATGTGTTTATCATAAATGGTGGGACCTTTCTGGCTGGAGGGATTAAGATGCTGCTCCTCTCCTGCCCTCTCACTTTCTCTCTGTCTTCAGTCTGGTCCATAGCATTTTTCATAGTGTGTCAGGGCTGCAAGGATGTGTAGAGCTCACCTAGTACCATCCGTTATCAGATGCTTGCAGCCCCTCACCTATGTTCCCGAGTGCTCTGCATTTGGCATTGTCTTTATTCTAAATTTATTCCATCTTTCCAGGGGTTCTGGAAGAGCTGAATAAAGATGCTGCTCTTCCGGGTTGGATATAGAATCTGCAGTCTGGTGAGGCAGCCCTCATTATTTATTTAAAGACCCTGATGCTCGAAAGCATCAGGAAACCGGTACAGCCCTCCATGTCACACAGCCAATTTGAAGCTAGGTCCTTCTGAATGAGACAGCAAGGGGCCGGTCTAGGTGGGTCACTGGGGAGAAGTGTCAAGCTATTTGTAGCAACGTTGGGCACTAGGTGACTTTTGTCCCTCTTGTGACTGCTCTAGGCTGCAGTTGTGGTGCCTGTGCTGGGCTGGACTGCAGGCGGCTGTGTTAGGAGTCATGCTTTGCCTCTTGCCCGTTGCTCGGTTGGAAGGCTCTTCGGCTCTGTTCAAGGCCCTGAGGTTCTCTGTTCATCCCCTTTTCCCAAACCCATTCTCAGAGGACAACTTTGCCTCTTGGTTGAGAGAGCAGAGGCTAGCTGGGGGGTGCTAAGCCGTGTCACCCTTCCCTCCTGCCGTCTGTCCCCAGGCCAGGCTGTCAGCCTTTATTCTCAGGTTGTTTCTGTCTCAGGGGTTACAGGGCCCCATCTTCCCGGCGTCAGCATTCCCAGCTCTCCACTCCTCCCTTTGACCTCTCCCCTCCTAGTGGGCCGGTAGTCAGAGACTCTCTCTGACCCTGGCCAGCCCTCCTTTGCTCTCACCTCCCCTTTCAGACATTGTCCCCTTCCACTCAGCATTATACCTCTTCACATTCCCTGTCTCATAGCTCTGTTTCCCCAGGAACCCCTGAGTTCTCTTGGTAAAACTTGAGCATATTCCTTTGGGTCCCTCCTCGTTAGCATCTGAGTCATTCACACAGTGCTGATTTTTCTCCCTTTCATCTATTCAATAAATATTCATTGAGGGTTTGTGTCAGGCCTTCTTTTCAGCTTTGGAAACAATGGCGAACAAGGCATGCATGGTCCCTACCCTCAGGGGCTTACTGCCACCGGGGCTGATCTCCCAAGATGCAGGATGGGACCCTCTGCCCCCTTGGGGCCACTCCCAGGGCCTCGTGTCTTCACCTTGCTCCTATCTGCTGCTGATTTACCAGCCTCTACCCCTAGTCACTTCTTTCCAGGTCTCCCTCCAAGCTCACACCTCTGACTGTTACCACAGTGTAATTCCCACTTGAAATGCCCATATCCCTCCCCACATCCCCTCGCTCCCTTTTCTTCCTTCCTGTACCTACTCATCACTGGGCATCTGGCTCACTTCCAACCACGTGTGAGTTCTTCCTAGACCCATCCTATTGCAAAGTGACCTTTTCCTCCTGGGAACCCACGGCTTAGAGGAAAAGCCATGCACAGTAGTCTTGCATGATTTTGAGTGAAATCTTAGGTCATCCTGTCCCTTCTCAAAGATGTGGGTCCTGTTTCCCAAACCTGACTTTGAACTTATTCCAAGAAGTAGCTCTTATGTGTCACCAGTCTTTTTAAAAATTTTTTTCCTTTATTTATTTACTTATTTATTTTTATTTCTGGCTGCATCTGGTCTTAGTTACAGCATGTGGGATCTCTCATTGCGGCGCGTGGGCTTTTCTCTAGTTGTGGCACACGGGCTTCTCTCTAGTTGTGGCGTACAGGTTTTTTCTTCTCTCGTTGAGGTGTGTGGGCTCAGTAGTTGTGGCGCTCGGGCTTAGTTGCCCCGCGACCTGTGGGATCTTAGTTCCCCGGCCAGGGATCGAACCTGCTTCCCCTGCGTTGGAAGGCGGATTCTTTACCATTGGACCACCAGGGAAGTCCCCTGTGTTACCAGTCTCCATTGTCTGTGGAAACACAACATGGGACTAGGGTTGGAGAAGATAGCAACCAACCATGTGTCAGATGACGCTTGGTGAGTGTGTCTTCATTCCAGGCACAGGCTCTTGAGAGATGTCACAGACCGAGGGAAAGGTCGTTGATCTGCATCGACAGCCTCCTCTGCACCAAGCCCTGGGCTGGGCTTTCCATTTTTTACCTCATGCAATCTTTCGCCCACTCTCTGAGGGAGAGGCTGCTATACCCATTTTATAGATAAAGAAACTGAGGCTCAGTGAGCTTAAGGGACTTGTCCCAGATCATACAGCTGTTAAGAGAGAGCCTGAGATGAAAACCCAGACCTACTGACTCCAGGATGCATCCTTTCCCTATCAGATCACATTGCCTAGGATTCCAGTGGTCCACAAGCATTTACTCTCCACCTCCTGGACTCAGGGAAGCTGGCTTTTGAGGAATGCTGTATTGTGGAGGCTCAGTGTTCTCCCTGTTTCCAGGATAAGGACAGCCCTATGGGGAAGAGAACCTTGGCTGAAGGTCCCTGTAGTCATGGAGCTAGGTCAGCCTTGGTCTGGCTGTTGGGACTTATCCTCCTTTCTGAATTCTTCCCCAAAATCAAGTTCCCAAAATCAAGTTCCTGATGGTTGCCTTCAGATAAGGAAATACTTGGTCCTGGGGATAAGTCAGTTTCTTAATTTTTTAAAAAAATTTTAGAGCAGGTTTAGGTTTACAGAACAGTTAAGCAGGAAGTACAGAGTGTTCCCATTTACCCCCTGACACTTCCCCCACCAGAATCTCCCCTATTATTAACATCTGGCATTAGTGTGGTACATTTGTTACAATTGAAGAACAAATATTGATATATTATCATTAACTAAAGTCCATAGTTTACAGCAGGGTTCACTCTTCGTGTTGTATAGTTCTATGGGCTTTACAAGAGCATCGTGTCATGTATCCATCATTTAAGTATCACACACAATAGGTTCACTACCCTAAAACTCTCCTGTGGTCCATGATTCATTTCCCCTCCCCAGCCCCTGGCAACCATTGATCTTTTTTACTGTCTTCACAGTTTTGCCTTTTCCAGAATGTTGTTATAGCTGGAATCATACAGTATGTAGCCTCCTCAGATTGGCTTCTTTCACTTAGCAATGTGTATTTAAGGTTCTTCCATGTCTTTTCGTGGCTTAATTGCTTATTTCTTTTTATCACTGAATAATACTTCATCGTGTGGCTCTACCATAGTTTACGTATTCAGCTATTGAAGGACATTGTATTCGTGTCTAAGGGCTGCTGTGGCAAAGTACCACAAACTGTGATTTCAAGCAATAGAAATGTATTGTCTCGTCGTTCTGAAGGCTGGAAGCCTAAAATCAAGGTCTCCGGGGACTCTGCTCCCTCTGCAACCTGTAGGGGAATCCTTCTTCCCTGTTCTCAGCTTTTGGTGGTTTGCTGATATCCCTTGGCTTGCCACTGCATCACTCCAATCTTCTTTCCTCACATGGTGTCCTCCCTGTGTGTCTGTCTTCACAAGGCCTTCTTCTTACAAGAACACCAGCCATATTGGATTAGGGGCCCATCCTATTCCAGTATGACCTCATCTTGACTTAACTAATTACATCTGCAATGACCCTATTTCCAAATAAGGTCACACTCTAAGGTACTTGGGGGTTAGGAATTCAACCTGTTTTTTGGGGGGGGGCTGTGGGTGGACATAACTCAACCCACAGTAGACATCTTAGTTGCTTTCTAGTTTGGGCAATTATGAATAAAGCCGCTATAAACATTTGTGTGCAGGTTTTGCATGGACATAAGCTTTCAACTCTTTTGCATAAATGCCTAGGTGCATGATTGCTGCATCGCATGGTAAGAGGATGTTTAGCTTTGTAAGAAACAGCCAAACTGTCTTCCAGGTGGCTGTACCAAGGGGGATTAGGTTCTTTTCATTTCATATTAGACTGGCCTCCACTGCTTAGCTCCTGCCCCAGGGTCTCTTGGACTTGTCAGTGCACACCCACCTACTCTGTGTGCTTTCTTGAGTGTGTCTATGTATGTGTGTGTACACACAAGTGTGTGCATCTATATGTCTTCTGCTCTAAACTACACCAGCAACTGATGATGGTATAATTCTCACCGGATAGCTACTTAGCCTATAGTGAGCATACTTCACTTCTAACTTGTCATTGGTCAGAGGCCAATTGCCACATTGACTACAGAACTGACGCCCTGATTTTCTGACCAGTGTGCTCATGCCTTCACAGCGTCTCAGAATCAGTTTGTCACAGTGACTCTCTATGGTGCCCACCCGGAGCCCCCAGTGACCCTCACCTCTTCGGGCATCCAAGCCCTTTTCTGTTTTGGTTTCCCAGAAACGTTGCTAATGCCTTCTCTTTCCCCATGTGTCATTTTCAAGCTGGCCCTGGTCTTTCGGGCCTCCTTTCAGGCCTTCAGGACTCTGTTTTCCACGTGAGTCTCTACACTTTGAACCATACGTGTGCGTTCAACCTTCAGCCTCTCCTGGCTGGTCACCTCTACATCCTGCTTTCTTAGACCTGTCACTCCCCATCCCTGGCTGAGCCGGCAGCTCTGTCCTGGGGTCCCTCACAGCACGTCGTTCTCATTGGGCTGTTGATACCCCATCTATGTTGGTTCCCTCCAACCCCCTTTTCTCCTTTATTCCTCAGTCAGTCAACAAACATCCATTGAGCTCTTATTGAGTGCCAGCTACTCTGACGTGGACCCTGGGATGGGGTGAAGGACCCACCCTTCCTTACCTCTCTTTGGCTACATTGCAGCTGTTTGGAGGTCCTGTCCTCACTCTCTTTCCTCGGGGCAATTGCTTGATGCACCCCCCTTATCATACCAGCCTAAAAGGCGAGGACGTCCACAAAGATGACCAAAGCTGGAACCAGCAGGTCTGTGAACTGTGTCCCTTTAGCTGGGACCAGTGTTTCCTACATCAGGAGTGAGGGAGTGGCTTGTCTCTTCCTCCTCTTCTGGGCCAATCAGCCACGGACCCTGTATTTTCTGGAGGAGGAACTGCCAGGGCCGATTTACCAGCTGTGGTGGGGAGTACGGAGCCTGTGGACATAATGCAGTATTAATAGTGCATCGGCATGATATAGATTTCTGTCACCTTCTATACTAACAAACATTGCTTAGCGCAAGGTAATGATGTGTGTTTATTCCCAGCCACTTAGCTCAGCGTAACGGACTTGCAGATGAAATATGGAGAATGGGCTCCTTTGTCTGGGAGGCCACCCGCCCCGCAACCAGGAGCAGAGACAGCAGTCGTAGCTGCTGCTACTGAAGAATATGCCTTTCTAGGTTTTTCTCTAGCACAAGTCCTGATGGACTTGCCTGATGGAAGGAATGGTATCTGGTTACAGGGCTGGGCTAGGAGCTCTTCCTCTGGGAGTGGAGCTGAAGTGGAGGCTGGTTTACAGGGTGTGGGGGGATTGCTGTTTGCTCCCCTCTGGTTGGTTTAGGAGGGAGGCCTGGCTAAATGTGACATGAAGAGATTAGGACCAATGTGGGCGTGGGCCGTTCTGATACATCTCTTCCTTTATTCTGCTGGTTGGATCTTGATGGTCCCCATTAAGGGAACTATAGGTTGAATCTTGGTGAAGGTAATAGTGATATTTTGCCTTAGCCCTTTTCACCGATTGGGTATCTCCAGGCTCTGTTTGCCAGACAGTCTTTCATAGAACCTTTTTTTTTTTTTTTCGGTACGCGGGCCTCTCACTGTTGTGGCCTCTCCCATTGCGGAGCACAGGCTCCGGACGCACAGGCTCAGTGGCCACGGCTCACGGGCCCAGCCGCTCCGCGGCATGTGGGATCCTCCTGGACCGGGGCACGAACCCACGTCCACTGCATCGGCAGGCGGACTCTCAACCACTGCGCCACCAGGGAAGCCCCACAGAACATTTTAAACAAACAAAAATTAGGATTGCTCGCCTTGGATTTTCCTTCAATCCTATTTTCAGATCCACTTAGAATAAGTAGCAGACCCCTGAGAAGGCTGTGGTGTTAGGTTTGGTGAGCCCAAGGAGGAAAGGAGCGCTCAGACACATTACCAGTTTCTTTTCTTTCCAGACGAAGCTAAATGATTCCAGAATGGGTTATCTTGAAAGCCAAGGCAGTGAGTCCTGGGCCCACATGCTTGAGCTTGTCCTGAGGGTTTCAGTCCCTGGAGAGTAACCTCTGTGGTTACTGACTCCCAAATCCCTTAGATCTAGGCATAATCTAAGCATAGCATATTGCCATTTCTTTTCTCTATCCCAGGATTAAAAAAAACATGTGATTGCATTTCCCCCAAATTATCTGAAACGCTAGAAATTGCTGAGCATGTACTTTGGAGCTGTAACCAAACTAGTCCAAAGGGACAGACTCTGGTCCATCTCCCTGAGCCAAGACAACCTGCCTTCCTATTGAGTCTCATGACCTCGTATGTTCTGTGCTTCACCGCCATAATCACATACTCAAAGTTAGTAGCTGCATGCAGTCATGCTAATTAAGTAATTAGGTATAATTATGCTCACTGTAAATACACGGTAATTGGCTTAAAAATAGTATTTAGGGGGTAAGTGTGTGCTCCGTGGTGGAGAAGGAGGTGAGGAATGACAAGATCCTCAGCCAGTCTGTAGTCATGTCATTTTGTGGGGGAACATGAACACAGGGGAAGGTGCACCCAACAGCTGAAAGTGAGTGAGATGTGGAGTGGGTCCTTCCCTTCCTGTCCAGAGCCCTGGGAGCTGAAGGACTCTTTGTCTTCTTGGCATGTTTTGGCTTCAGTCTTGTCTCCAAGGAGTGGGAGGATTAATTTCCCTCCAGAGATCCTCTCCAGCTCAAGGTTTCCCAGACCTTTCTTTACTCTTTTTTCCTTCAACTGGATTCAAGCATCTAAATTGGATGGGAGTTTTTAAGGGTGATCATTCTGAACCAGCTGAGAAATCTACACAGCGATCAGATAGGAATCAAAAGTTGGGCTTTCTTGCTAGACTTAAGAAAGTTGCTTAGAAGTAAAGCCAAAATGGGCTTCTTGATGCCTCTCCCAAGCTTTGAACTTGGGATGCACAGACAGGAGTTGGGTCTCAGAGCAGATGTTGTCTATCTGGTTGCATGGAGGGTCATGGTCTGCCTCATTTTTGCAAGTCGGAAAGCTTAGGAGCTCCTTGGAAAACCACACAGGCAGGAAGAGTCTCCCTTTTCTGCATTAGCCCTACCTGGAAGAGAATATGATGAGAGATGATGGACTCTGCCCACCTCACCCATCAGGTAAATCACTTACGTCTCACAGAGAGGGACCAAGCACTCAGCTTGGGGGAAGAGCTGGGGGTTACTTCCTGTGTCTCTGAGGAGAAAGCAATTCCTGTTTTATGGGCAGAGGCTAAAAGACAGGAAAAAAGAACCCCCTTACCATCCTTAGAGACAGCAAGGGGTGCTATTGTTAGTGGCAGTCCCTATTAGTATTCTCTTTCCAGAAGCCCTTTCCAGGAGAAAATGGTCATCATCTCCATTTCCTCTGAATGAGCACATGAGTCATACTCCAGATGGGAGATGTGCCTAAGAGCTGGGAAGTTCTCCTTCTCATTGTGCTGTCTTCTTAATGGTCAGTAATTAAAAACCCAAGCTCTACTCACCTGTTAGCCAAGAAACCCTGGGTGCAACTGCCCTTCTGTCTTCTCTCCAGCTGCCTTTAACGCAGGATTTCCCAAATGGTGCTCTGGGAGTTTTTCAGAAAAAAAGTTCCACAGTCAAATAAGTTTGGGAAAACCTGGATTGAATATGTTTTTTGTTTTACTGTGGGATTCTGAGAGCTTCTAATGGTAAAGGTCATTGCAATTTTGTAGGAGAACACTTGGGTCTGCAGCATTTCCCAAATTTATTGGACCCCCGAACTTGATTTTTGAGGTACACTTATTAGCATCTCTCTGTGGATGCAGATGTTCAGTGGATCGCATTCTGGGCTGTTCTGGGGGTTTGGGGTTCTGTTTTTGCCTCCCCAGCAGATGTGATAACTCATGTGACAGAGTGCCCAGATGGGCCTGAACCTGTTTGGCATGTGTTCTGTCCCATTTCTTCCCAAGCATCTGGGAGGGACAGGAAGTGGCTGAGTTCCATGGGAATGTCCCAAGTCGGGGTGGTGGCATTCTTCAGGATTTCTGGCAGAGCACTAAGTGCCCTTCATGCAAGTGGATCAGGGGTCTTTGTTGGTTATTCTCTGCCTAGAAGCTCTCGCAGGTGCCTCTAACACTTCCTAAACCCCAGATCCAGAGATGCTGGTCATGGCCAAATTTCACTGCATTCCTTGTTTCCAGGCAGATCTGCCACTTAGGATTGGAATCTCAGGGAGCTGCCTCTAAGGAGAAACGCACAATCCAAGATGCAAGCTGCTGCCCCCAAGCCACTGTTTCCAAACAATTGGGTGGAAGGTCAGAGCACCTCTTTATTTCAAGAAGGGGATCCCTTTTCATTAGAAAAGAAAGCAAGATGAGTATGGGTGGTCCTAGACCCTGGTCCCAGCCTACTGACTCAGCAGCCACATGACTGTGGGCAAGGCATCCACCATCTCTAAACTTGAGATAAGAAAATGTGACCACCTTAGCTGGTATTTTTTGAGATGACGTGGCATGAGAATTTGAAAGGGCTCTGTCACCTTGCCAAAGTGGCATATACATGACCATCCTTGCCTTGACAACGACATTCTTACAACGATAGTTACAATTCCTGCCTCAAATATGCTGTTGGAGGAAACCAGATTGATGGTGTCAAAAATAGAGGTTTGCAAAGCTTGAAGTTATTTCTGAAAAGATAAGAATATTTCCCTCCAATGATTTCTTTCCCCCAACTCTAAGAAATAGCAGTTTATCACCCAGATCCGCAGCCACAGAGATGCTCTTGGGAGTCAGGACTGTAATATGTTGGTTGTCAGGAAACGATCAATGCAGATGAGCAGAGCGCTCAGACCAATTTCCTTTTGGGTTTATGAGACTGCAAAGCTGGGGGTGCAACTAGGGGATGGCGGAGAGATTCATGGTGAGATTCTTGTGTTGGTTTTATAGTCTTTGTTTATTCCCCCTTGTCAGGAAGCATTATTTTGTTGAAACTGCAGTGCCCCTGCTCCCCCGTATACCTGCCCAAGTGCATCACTTGAGTTACTTGTATGTCTGTGCCCATACAGTTAGGGCTTTAATGCCTGGCTGCCCAAGTGGCCTCCTTTTTCCCTTGTTCTTTTTTTTTTTTTTTTTTTTTTTTTTTTTTGCAGTATGCGGGCCTCTCACTGTTGTGGCCTCTCCCGTTGTGGAGCACAGGCTCCGGACGCGCAGGCTCAGAGGCCATGGCTCACGGGCCCAGCCGCTCCGCGGCATGTGGGATCCTCCCGGACCGGGGCACGAACCCATGTCCCCTGCATCAGCAGGCGGACTCTCAACCACTGCGCCACCAGGGAAGCGCATTTTCCTTGTTCTTATACATAAGTGCACAGCCCCTTCATTCTTCCTCAGCAGACATACACGTGGGACTTTTAGACACAAATGTACATGTTTATGGGTCTTGTTTATATTTGTGCACATATCTCATGTTTTGGGCACTGATCGTATCAGTTCAGATCTTTTGGCTGAAAGTACTAGGCAATCGTGACTCACTTGGGCTTAAACAAGAAGGCAATTGGTCATCACATAACTCAAGTAAATAGGTAGGGAAGGCTCCTGGTTAAGTACATTAGGACTCTAGTTCTGCTTTTCTGAGGTTCTCTTGCCTCTGCCTTTCTGTGTTTGGCTTTACCACCAGGCTGGCTCCCCTCACGATTACGGAATGGTTGCAGGAGCTCCAGGCATCACAACCAAACACATGGCCCAGGGACAGCACAGAATTGTCTCTTCTTGTGGGTTGATTGAAATTGAGAAAACCTTTTCCCAAGTTCCCCAGCAGCCTTTCCCTCCTGTCTCATTGGCCAGAATTATGTCATCTGTTTATTCTTAAGCCAGTCACCCATAAAGAAAATGGAACTAAAACAAACACCTAGGCTCCTCCAGATACTCCCCTGGGCTTGGGACTGCAACTCACTTCCCCTGAGGCATAAGGCTGCCCGGAGGGGTGTGAATACCCTCCACAGAATCAGAGTCTGTTAGCAAGAAAGAAAGTGAGAAATGACACTGCCCGCCACCCCAGTTCTTCTACGAGGGTCAACTCCTGCTCTGCTAGGAGTACGCAGAGGCCTCTTGGGGTAGAAGTGGCAGGAGGAAGATGAGAACATTGATCTCATGCAAATTTTACTTCTCCTGTGTCTCTGCTGAGGGAAAGCAAGCTGGTAATTTGTGGTGGTTGTCAGTACTGTTCTGGTCTGGGAAATTGTCCTGCTAATTTTCAAGGCTATACTTAATATGCCCAAGCAAAGACAAATTTCTTCATGTGGTTTTAGCTGGATCCGATTATCTTGGTTGAGCAAGCTGTGTGAATTCCTGGGAGCTGCTGTATGATCCTTTGGAAGCATCGTTTCTGGAGAGTAGGTCGGGGCAGGGGCTGGCGAAGAGAAAGAAAGGGGCAGAGTAGTGAAGAGAGGAGAAATCACATCTACTCAGTACCTCTCAATACCTACTCAGGGCCGGGGTCTGAGCTTTAAGCAGGTGAAAATAATAATAAAATCGTACACAGCGGAGTGCTTACTGTTGGCATTGAAAACTCTTTAAATATGATAAATTGTTTAATCCTTACAAAAACCATAGGTGCTATTACTTCCCCCATTTGGTAGATGGGGAAACCGAGGCACTGGGGAGATTAAGTCATTTCCTGTAGTCTCAGAGCTAGGCAATGACAGAACTGCGGTACAACGGAGCCCGCCACCCTCTCTGCCCCTCATCAGTCCTTCTGTCTATGTTAAATCCACTTGTCATGTAAGTGTTATGGTCCCCATTTCACAGATTGGGAAACTCAGACTCATGGAAGTTAAGGAACTTGTTCAAGGTCACTCGCTGGTCAGTGATGGAGTCAGGATTCAAACTCAGGGATTTAGGAACATGCCTCTTGCCCTGGCCCAGGCTGTGTCCTCTCACTATTAGCTGACCTCTACTTCACCTGCACCCCACCTTCCAGGAGACTGAGGATGAGCTTGGTGATTGTCAGACAGATGCTGGCTTGGATGACCCATGGTGCCCACCATCGAGTCAGCAGAAGGGAGTCCCTTTCTAGCACTTTCACGGCTCCCATGTAGGTAGCACCCTCCTCACTCCTACCTCAGCAGGTCATCTAGAACTTCAGATGCCTGGAAGGCAGGCCTCCCAGAGTGGGGTCCAAAATCAATGGGCAGTGGAGGGGATGCAGCAGCTACACTGGGAAGAAGAGAATGAGAGTCTTTGAGGTCATATTGGCTTCTTTCTTGGCCAAACTTCCTTTTCTCCTGTCCCTGGTGGCTGTGTAGCTTAATTTGTCACCCAGATTGTAGCCAGCCGGGCCTCTCACCAGGCACTGTGTTAGCTTCCGTCCCCAGACCTAGAATTGCTGGTGACACAGCAACTCTTCGCATTGGATTCTGCTAAGTCGGGTGGCCCTAATGCCACTGGTAATGAGGAAGTGTTGGGACTAACCTCCTAATGGCTCATTGATTGGTTGAATTATGCTCAGTGTAATTCTGAAAATAGATTTTAAATATGTGCTTGGGGATTTGTGGGGATTTGTTACTTAGGAGGGTTAACTCAGTTGTGGCTGGTTTGACAAAGATATCAACGTCAGTAACCTGGGTTGGGGCCATACTGTTTGTCTCGGGGAGACCCCCCAGGACCAGGACAGCTTGCCAGAGGGCAGAGCAGGCAGGTGTGGAAAGGTCCCCTTCCTTTCATACACAGCCCTTGGTAGGTCATCTGAGGAGGTCATCTGGTTGACCCAACCATTGCAAACCTCTCAATGTGCCCAAGGTGGGGAGAAGATGCACATATATTCTAGATTCTCCCTTTTACTTCCTCTGAAGCCAGGGAGCACAGAAGTTACCCTCTTTATAATTCCAAGTTTTTGCATTTCCTAGAGCTGCCACTCAGGGGAAGAACCAAAGGGAAGCATTCTCAGAGGATCAGCTTTGCAGCCTCTTGGCATATTCCAGCATCGTCTGGTCTGCTTGGCATCTTTGAATCCCAGGCCTAAAGCGGGGAGGTATATGAAGGGTTCCTGTTCTGGGCCTGGGCTTCTAATACCCATACATCTTTTTTGGTGAATGCCAAATTAATTTGGAAACATTAGAAAAGCTACATGGAAACTTTGTCAGTGAGAGCCAATGACCCATCAAGAGGGAACAAGTTTAAAAAATGATGGTGCATCTATATAATGGAATATTATGTAGTCATTGAAAATAATAAAGTAGATCAATATGTATTGATGTTAAAAAAAAAAAAAAAGAAAAGCTAATGTAGGTCCCTCTGTGAGGAAGCAACCAGCCACAGATGGGGCACAGAGACCTCCCAACACACCTAAAATCACCTGCCTTATGTATTTCTTTCTCTCTAGCCTATCAAGGACCTAAAATGCCTTCCATTTTTGATGCACGGTGGGTCCGAAACAAAAGAATAATATCATAAATGAGCTTCCATGGGGCAAAATGGGAAGGTTCCGTAAGAACATATTTCTGAGGGGAAATTAGTCAACGGTCTTTTCTGCAGAGCTTTGATTCCACTGCTCCATTGTAACCTGTCTGAAAAAGCTATATTTCCTGATACCTTTCCCTGGGGTAATTTATACCCAGCCCACTGTGAGAAAAAAACGTATCCTCAGGGAAGGGAGGAAGTAAAAAACAAAACCTGGAAGAAAAGGAAAAAAAACGACATGCTGCTCTAATAAAGAAATTACTGCCGTTCTACATTATGAACTGGATTAATTTTTAATGACTGAGAAAGGAGTTGATTTATAATGCATCCTTCTGTGCTGCAGAGCCTGTCCCCAGCTAATAAATAAATGACAGGTCTCTTGTATTAAAAATATCCGTCATTTCACATTGCTGGAACGCAAAGGGTGAGAGGCAGTGAGTGAGAGGCCCCTGGGAGCAGGCGTGCCCTGCTGGACCCAGTTGGCCACAGCAGTTGGCCTAGTTCTGAAACTAGAGTTAAGCTCATTCCTTTCTCTTGGTCTCAGCAAAATGACCCAAATAGCTCCAGCTCTTGTGGTCCAGGAGAAAGTTCATAGGAAGAGGTGCTGGAACGCTTAGGAATACTTAGCCATGCAAGTTCAGATTCCTGGTCCTTAAGCAAAACTCTATGTGGCTTCTCCCCACATGTGCTGACCACGTACCATGGGAGCTACGTGTTCAGTAGTTGGTCCTTTGTTGATAGTGATGTGACTCACAGCTCTTGTTCGCCTCTCTTTGCTTCTTAATAAAATAAAATAAAATGACACCTAATATTTAACTCCCAAGTAGTATATGCTCATTGCAAATATTTTAGGAAAAATCTAGAAAAGTACAAAGAAGAAAATAGAAATTACCATCAATACCGTCCCCGGTGATGAATCTATGAACACGTTGGTGTGCTGCCTTCCAGTGTTTTTTTTTCCCTTTTTTTCCCCTACATTTATAACAAATCAGACAGACAGACATGCCTATGCCAATACATACACGTGTATTATGCAAAAATGAGATCACTTTCTGCATACGGTCTTATAATCTGAATTTGTTGTTTAACAGTACATCATTGACCTTTATTTCATCTCATTAAAAATAATGCAGCAATTTTTAGTGGCTACATATGCGTGGCCAGGGCCCTTTTCACGTTGGTGCTCTTGTAGAGCTGGCAATCAGTCAATCAAAATGCATTGCTTTGTTCTCTATCACAATGCCAACTCCAGAGTAAACACAGTGCAGGAGAAAAATAAGGACAGAAGATGGTTTTTGCACAGAACTCATAATTATGGAGCAACTACTGTGCTGTAGAGTCACTGCCATGAGGCTGAGAGAGAGGAACAGAGCGGCGTATGATCCAGGCATAAGGCATGTATCGGGGATGCTGTCACAGAAACCTTACAAGGAAAGGGCCAGGTGTGCTCAGAGAGTGCCAGCTTGTTTAAATTAGGGGAGCAGAGGCTTGCCACGGAGGAGGGAGGGTTTGAGCTTCCTAGAAAGCTAAGGAGGATTTAGGTGGGCAGAGGTGGAAGGTCAGGCCCCTACAGGCCACAGCAGCAGTAGCTGGATGCAGACAGGGGCCTTTGAAGGGACAGGGATGGAGGTCATGGGTGACTGGAGAAGGATCCCTGAGTAGAGGAAGCATCCTGTTGACCTATTACATAGGACAGGTTTTTGTCCTGGGTATTGTAAATAGTGCTGCTATGAACACTGGGGTGCATGTGTTTTTTGGAATTACGGTTTTCTCTGGGTATATGCTCAGTAGTGGGATTGCTGGGTCATATGTTAGTTCTTACATAGGATAGGTTTTTGAAACAGCAATGATGCATTTATTCACAGAATTTGCACTTAAATCATTCCAATCTTTGTTTCCCACACTTGTCATTGTTATCAGTTTCTCAGAAGTAGGGAGTGTTTTGAGAAGTAAAGAAACCACTCATTTTATCATCAAAAAGGTCAAACAAAGTAGGTGATCCTCCCTGAATTTAGGGACAGTTTCAAGCAGACACAGAAAGCCCCCTGTCCCAGAAAGGAGAGAGATGAAACAGTCACTGCATATACCTTTCAGCACAAGGCAGGTTATTTAGAAAATGACAGAGATTTAGCAATTGCTGACAGCAGGTTTGACTCCTTCTGATTTATTTATATTGTCTTCCTAGGCTTATAAAAATGGAGGTTTTTGCCTGGATTTTAAGACTAGCATTTCTGTCCTTCCACATACGAATTTATTTCTTGATTTGTTTTGTGCATTTCTAAACATACATAGACCAATACTTTTTGCTTAAAAAAAAAAAAAAAGAAGGAAATTCTCTGGAGCTGGTAAGAGGAGGAATCAGAGTCCGTGTTTCTGTGAAGAGTCAGCTCCTGTGTTGCAGGATGTGCCAGGCAGAGTCCCAGAAGTATTCGTTCTTGAAGCACCTGGGAGAGCATGTATGTTTGCCATGTTGAAAAGTGGCAAAACCTGTGATCAAGTCATAGCTGGCCTTGGTTTTATAACTAGTCAATTGCAATATAATCCTCACTTACATTTTTGCTTTCAAATTTTGGACCCCAAATCATTCTAGGAATAGGACTTGGCTGAAAGCAAAGTTTTTCTTTTCCTGTTCTTTCTCTTTCAACTTAACTTCCTGATAGAACATAGAATTTTTTTTTTTAATCTAAAAAAGACCGAAGAGATCCATTAAGACCAGTCTCTTCATTCTACAGATGAGGAAACTGAGGGCCAGAGTCATAATTCTGTGAAATAATGCCACAGGATTTTTTGGAGGCAGAAGGGGGACTCTGTCCAATGGCTCTTCTCTCTTGATGTTTCTCACTTCTCCTGAGCCTATAAGTGGAAATGCAGTCTTTTCATTTCCCTCACAGAAGTTGATTTTGTCTGGGTCATTTAATAAAGAATGTCTGACAAAAGTGAACTGTCTGACTTAGGTGCAGTAATTGCTACAGAAATTGGTTTTAGTGACTTTGGGGAATTCTGCAGTTGAACCCAGAAGTCATCCTTATCAAGTATGGTTTGTTCCAACAGTTCCACAGATTTAAAACACCTCAAATATCACCATTTCTCTTTGGAGTGATTCTTTGTTATTTTAGTAAATTTTCAAGGGGCGCTGCCACACTGCCTCGTTGGATTCCTGGTGAAATACAGTGTCACTATCTTAATATTTTCTCTAGTTTCTTGAAGTCAGGCACTGCTAAGAGTGCTTGCACATGATCTAAAATGTCATTTTCACACAATAGATCTTCTTGAGAAGACTGGCTGAGTTCCTAATGGCATTAAAGAGGAAACCAACTTGCAGCTAGGCATCTATTTGATTCCCATGCAGCTTTCATGTTACTTAATGCATCCGTTCACAAAGGGAATTCGTTTCTACTCCTCAGCTTCTAAATGGCCTCACATGATTTGTAGTTGACAAACAGCACACTGGGATGCTTCTTTATTGTTTCTGTGGAAAGCTGGTTGTGTTAGCGTCACCGAGCGTATGGCTTTGTATCTTTAGGTATTCCATTGACAAACACTGGCTGATGGCCCACTGTGTGCAGAACCCATGCTAGGCAAGCACCATGTTTCCATTGCACATCTCCATTGCCTGGTTAAACTCTGACCCAAAGGAAGATGGTGTTCATGATTTTTAAGCATCCTATCACTCTAGAGTTGACAGTGGAATTTCAGAAGACCTTCATTCCTATAAGATAATGGTTCTCAAGGGTGGTCACCAGACCACTAGCATCAGCATCACCTGGAAATTTGTTAGACATGCAAATCCTCGAGATTTTTTCCCCAGACCCACTGAATCAGAAACTCTAGGGGCAGAGCTCAGCGATTTGTGTTTAATAAGCCCTCCAGGTGATTCTGATACACACCCAAGTTTGAGAAGCACTAAGTAAGATACTTATGGCTGCCTTTTTTCCTTCCATCTAAAATATTTGGGGCTTCCCTGGTGGTCCAGTGGTTAAGACTCTGTGCTTCCACTGCAGGGGGCGAGGGTTCGATCCCTGGTTGGGAAAATAAGATCCTACATGCCATGCGGCACAGCCAAATAAATAAAATAAAATATTTGAAGAAGTTGAGATGGGTTTTAATACAACTGTTGGCAGTATTTTAAAATTTTTTATTCATTGAGTAGACATTTATTGAGCATCTACTAAGTTCTAGATACTATATTGGGTGCTGAGAACACAAATAAGCAAACAAATAGGTCATTTTGCTGTGGTTGTTTTGATATGAATGTGTAAAAACACTTTTCTGGGTAATAGTAATATAAACAAAAGACCCTCATCCCTTACCTTCACACCATCTGTGACTTCTGTGCTGTCCTAGGCCCCTCCAAATGGGGGACTTTGTCAAAGCTTGGAGTCAGAGTGTCATGACAGTGAGAAATGGGGTAAGCAAGGTGTGAGGAAGGATCAGGGATGGGGTAAGGATGCCGGCTTTGCATGTTATTTGGAAATAATAAGAATGCAAGTATGAAGATTTTGTATTTCAAATGGTGTTAAAATGTTTCTTTTATATCAAATCCACCAAGTCCTAGCAGCCATGTCAAAATGGCTGCATTGGATTGTCCCAATCCACTCAGGTGTCCATTGTTTTGTGGGTTTGAGGATGACGTAGAGATGGCAAGATAGGAGTTAGACAGCTGAATGTTGAATTCCTCAAAGAACAGTGGGTGCCTCTCCCTCATGGTCCCCCAGGCCTTCCCACATGTAGGCTTTGATGGACATTGGAGTTTGGGCCTGCTGCTCTGTCATCTCTCTAAGTCCCTATGGCAATAATGGGAGCCCCTGCCTCATTAGGTCTTTCTGTGTATTAAATGATGGGACATATACAAACAGCTGCCTGCATTTAGAAAGCTATCACTAAATTCTAGCTATCAGGCTATTGGTACCATGATTACAGTCTGCCTTAGTTACACTAAAGAAGGAATTTGAAATGTCATTAGAACACTTCTGACCTACCAGATCATCCCAGGAGTATTTTTTTGGTCATGCAGATTTGGTTTGACATCATTGGCAAATCACACTTTCCCCTTGGTAGAGAAACGTGTGATGGGAAATGTCTCCCTTTGTCCAAGCCAGTGTCACATTACAGTGACATTGTTCAGTGACCGGCTGATATGCCCACAGCCAGGACCTGTGTATCTCCAGTGCTGGCTTCTCCGCCAAGTTAACCCTGAACCATGACCCAGTCCCAGAACTTCACTTCCTTGCCAAGGTCAAGGAGATGGTTTTGCCAGGAAATATCAGATTAGTGAGAATGTAATTATGATTTCCAAAAGTTCAGAGAATATACCAGTACAGTGAATGCCCCTTAAAGTATTGAATTTAGGTACATCTAACCTCTTCCTGTTAAATATGGAAATACATGCATTTTGTGAGTCCTTCATAGAATTAAGAGTAGAGCCACATTCTAATGAGTTTGCAGCTAAACTTTCTCAAATCCCTTTCTATTTTGATTTTTTAAAAGCCAGCCACGGACAGTTTTTTGTTGGTGAACGCTTACTGATGAGTAGGAATTATAGGCAGCAAGAGTTGAGAGGCCCCGGACAGAAGGAGCAGCACATGAAAAATTATAGAGACATGTTCTGGGGAGAGTCAGTAGTTCTGGGTGAGTGGAGTGAAGGGTGTGTGTCAGAAGCCAAGAGGTAATGGCCTGGGTGCCATGCTTGTTTATTTCAAACCATTTGAAGCTAATACTGGGGTACAGAAATATCCCCCAACAAGCTATGGATCAGAAAGGAACAAGAGGAACATTTGCAAAAAATAAAATGGATTTTTTTTTTCTTTTCTTGGGTAGTATAAGGGTGACAGTGTGTGTGATGGCATGAACTCTGAATTAAACATTGGCAAACCAGGCCTAGGTACCTACTATTAACCCACAGTATGGTATCAGGTGAGTGATTCAGACACACTAAATTGTGTCTGTGAATGATACAACCAGACCTGTTAACCAACCCAAGTTATTTGGGATAGTGTGGGAGGTCTTTGAGTGGATGTGTATAAACCCTAGCATTGCTGGGCATATATTTCGCTCTTTTTTTGCTCTTACATTTGCAAGTTCTGTTATTGGATCTTAGTGGACAAAAACAGAATGTATATCTTTTAAACTAAAACCCTCCTTATTCAATAAGTTTAGTAAATTGTTTTTAGGAGTAAAATCTGTTAGCAATATATGCATATTTTCAACACATCATTTAAAATAAAAAAGAAGAGTTTTTTTTTTAAACATCTTTATTGGAGTTTAATTGCTTTACAATGGTGTGGTAGTTTCTGCTGTATAACAAAGTGAATCAGCAAAAAGAATAGTTTAATTCTTCTCAACCTTTCCTTTTACTTCAGGAAGAAATATTAAAAAGCTTGGAGAAAGAACTACCAATTTGTTTTACATAAATTTTTCTCCTTTCCCCAGGATATTCATACCTTAAATCTTGATCGGGGATCAGCGTGGTGGTTGGAGCTTTGAGAGCAAAGTAATGCGGAAAGCATAGATAAAGCATAGCATAGAGAAAGCATAGATAAAGCACAGAGCCATGGACTTGGGGTCGTATTTTAGGGAGAGGAAAGGACGGGAGATGGAGACAGAGCGGGGCTTTTGGAAAGGGCTGCTGAATCCAAAGGTAGAAAGAGTTTGCAAAAGAAGGGGGGTGTCAGAGGCAGAAGCAGTAGACCGAGGTCAGGTCACCAGATCTGGGGAAGAGCTGGGTCCTAGAAACCTGGAGCAGAGGGATGAGGTGGGTCACCCCATCACAAAGATCAAGGGGGGACTGGTTGGAGGAGACAAACCAGAGAGCAGTGACAGGATGGTGAGAAAAGGACAAGGTGACCACATTACCTTGTCTTCTAGATTTGAAGGCGATTTGGGGCCAATTTCCATGCCTGATCGTTTGAAAGAGGATTTCTTCTTTCTATACCAGATGTTTTGGCTTGGATCGGTTTGGCCACCTGGAGGACAAAGGAGTCCACAATATCATTGGGAAGGAAAATCGTTCTATGGTGTGTTCTTTCCTGACTGGATCCGAGGAGGCTCTGAGAATAGGAGCAGAGATGCCTCTTATAACATTAGTGATCACATGTCCTAGTAGAAAAATCTGGGCTTGAGTTCCAGCCTCAGCTCCAGTACCTACAAGCTGTGAATGCTTAAGTCATTTAACTTCTCATCTGCAAAACAGCGCCTTGCAGCTTAGAGGTGCAAACCAGCAGCCCCAAGGCCACGTGCCACCCACAGAGGTGTGTTGTTTGGCCTCTGCAGAGCCTGTGGTTTTTTTCTCAATTGTTGCTAACAACTGAGACTTGGGAAAGTTCATATAACAATTCTGTGTTTGTAGTTTCTCTTGAAACATGGAAGGATCTGGCAACAGGTGCTTGCATTCCTGCATGGCAATTATTAGCTAGAGCCTAGAGGCAGCAGTGTTTTCTAGACAGAGTGTGTTTTCTGCCTTTTGCCAGAGTCCCTTCACTCCCTGTTGGCTTACACCTGACTCTTGCCCTTCATTTACATTGCTTATCTGCTTTTTGTGGTCATTTTAGTCTGTGATCCACCCCCCGCTTTTTAACGTAAGTCATTTATTGAGGTATAAACCAAGTGGGCAAATTATAAATGTACAGCTGTGTGAGTGCTGGTTACACCCATGTAACTAGCACCCCAGAAGCTGTCTCATGCCCCTTTGTCTTTGTCAAGGGTAAGGCAATTGTCTTACCAATTGTCTGCCTTCTATCATATATATCATCCATTAGTTTTGCCTGATTTTCAACTTTATATGAATGGAATCACACACTGTGTATTCTTGGGTGTAGTTTCTTTAACTCTCACTTTACTTGTACCATTTATCCACATTGTGGTATGTATTAATAGTTGGAATTAGTTTATTCTCACTGCCCTGTTGTATTCCATCATGTGAATATACCACAGTTCATTTATTCATCCTACTGTTGGCTGACATTTGAGTTCATTCTATTTTTTTTCTGTTTTTTTTTTTTTTTTTGCTATCCAAAATAATGCTGAGTGTGGACATTAAAATGCTAAAGCATATTTTTTGGTGAATATATATATATATATATATATATATATATATATATATACACACACACACATACACATATCCACATATGCATATTTCCATTAGAGGTGTACTTATGATTGAAATTACTGGCTCTGTGGTTATGTGCATGTTCAGTTATAATAAATTTTTAAAATAAGGATAAAGGAAATGTCTGCAAAGAGCTTGGCCCATAGTCATAGCTCCATAATTTGGAATGTTAGCTAATATTACCGTCATCATCATCAGAATTATCCTCATATTTTTAACGACACAGAGAATTAAACTCCTTGAATATGCCACTGGGTCTGAGGTTTCACCCAGCCCTCTTAGCTATAAAGCCTCAAAAATTTATGGGCAATGACAACTTTTTTCCCAGTAGACTAACCCCTCTCCCTCAACTAGAGGGCCCTGTGAGGCAGACAGAAAAGAGCACCAGAGTCTGTTCCCCTTTAGCTGAGTGTTGACAGCCCTCCACTTCGGTCCTACTTTATTTCTTTTCTGGGCCCAAGAAAGGGGCTGGTCTGCAAAGTCGGGGATATCTGAGCTGTTGCTAATGGAAGGGGCATCTTCCAGCAGGGAGAGCAAAGGGAGACGGTGCTCATGGAGGTGGATCTCATTTATTCCATTTCCCGGTAGTGGTCAAGATAATATTTCAGTAATTGATATGACTTTATGAATAATGGAGCATGGATCAAGGGGATTGGAGCATCTGTTTAATATGAAGAATTGCTGGGGACAGAGCCCTGATTCCTCCTCAGCATCCCTCTACTACTGCCAAGAACCTTGAGTGCCAGGAGACTGGGGTAAGGACCGGAAAACAGACTCACTTGCTGGAGGCAGAGAATTTAAAATGTGAAGTGCTTAAAAGTTACCGAGTTCCATGGATACCAAATACATGTCCTCAGACATCTGCATTGGAATCACCCAGGAGCTTTTAGAAAACATTGGGTCCTGGACCCCATCCCAAGATCCTGGTTGGTAGTCTGAGTGTGGGCTGGCTAGCTTCTTAGGGATTCAGATACTGATTCCATCTAATCTGTTGCTTTACAGATAAGAAACTGAAGCCTTGAGTGGTTAAGACACTTGTCCCAAGAGATTCTGTGACTTGGTGGCATTGGTATAATCAGAACCAGATGCCCTACCTTCCTTTTTCACTGAAATTTCCTTCCTAACATTCTACACAAGGAACTTCCAGAATCACTGCTCTTCTTCTCGCAGGTTCTGAAAGTATATCCCCTCTCAGTTAGTCTCAGCATTCTACCTTTGTTTTTTCTCCTGGAGAGGCCCAACCCAAACTAATTTTAACTTCTTTCTTTCAGGGGACACCTCCTTTCTGAATAGGAGCCTCTTTCTTTCTAGTGTATTTTGGTTCCCTTGATTCTCTGCTTCTCTAGAGAGAAGTGGTCGAGTCATCCTAGTAGATAATTCCTTGGCAAATCCTCTCCTCCCGTGAAGCTGCAGAGCTACAGTTGTGAAAGAACATTTGCTTTCACAAATGTGAAATCCTTCACAAAAGGATCCTTAGGTGTCCCATTCATCTACCCATTGGACAGATGAGGTCACTGAGGCATAGAGAGGTTGAGTGGCTTGCCCAAGAAATACAGCTGGTTTGTGTGCGGAAGAGAGGAAGAATTAGAACTCAGGTCTTCATATTCCTCTGCCTAATCCTTGCCTTGATTCAAATGAGCACATCTTTAATGTGCTCATTAAGAATTTCACATATCTGGAAACAGGCTGAAGGCAGGAAAAAATCAGTTTCCTAAGTACAGGTCTTTGCTTGTTTCTCAGCAAAGAAAACCTTAGAAAATCTTAGTATTGAAGGAGATTTGAGAGATGTTTCTAAGCCTGGGTCTCCTTCACGTCCCTTGCAGGTGGTCATCCATCTCAAGTCCTTCTTCTAGTGACCCAAATCTCCTGTTTCCACCATGGTCCAGCCCACGTGCAGGAAGATCTAGTTGTGAGAAAGGCCCTCTTGTCTTGGCCTAAGAATCAGGCTCCTGGGAACATGCTACCTGGACATCATTCTTCTGCCTGGAGACACTCAGCAAGCAGTGCCATGTTGAGAGCAAGCCCTGGCTTTGACCTTGGGTTTTTTAAGTCCTGCTCTGCCAACTACCAGTTATGTGTCTCCAATAATCCCACTTCAGCTTTTTGAGCCTTGTGTGGAAAATGGGGGTAATAAAAGCCCCCGTCGGAAGAGTTCCGATGACTATAACACCAACTATCATGCACATTCTAGCACCAGGCAGGCCCTTGACTCCCCGTGGCTCCTCCCAGTGAGGTAGGGCTGGGGCCGTGTCTCCCTCTTTTCATACCAAAGCTTCACACATCCTTCCATTGCTTCTCATGTGGCCCCATTTGCAGTGCTCCACGTGCTTTTTGGCAGTTTTCACATGTGTTTCTCAGCTAAGCAGACTCTCCCAAGATGAGCCTTGGTCACTTTTCCATGCATAAGGAAGGGAGTGTGAAATTTACCCGTGGCGTAGCTTCCTGTCTCTAAGGCGGTGCTGTATTCTGGAATCCAGTTTGGGGACCGTCTGCATTGGGCTGTGCAGGTGTGAGTCTGTGTGTGTGCGTGTGTGCAGAAATCCAACTGTGTCTCTCCCCGAGAGTGTGCATGTGTCTGTGTTCGCACATATCTTCCCATAAATCTCTAATGTTAGAGCCTCGGATGTCCCGGCCCATTTTTCACATCAAGGAGATGCTCCCTGTTTCTTCAAGTCCCAGAATCAGCCCATGTATGCCACGGGGCAGGACTTTTCAGTTCATCCTTTTTTCCACCTGAAGCCACATGTGCTGTGTGCGTGTGGAGGGCTGTTGCCCCCCGATGGAGCTGTGTTTCTGCTGAGGCCGCTACTGGCCACCAGCAGTCCCTTTTCATGGGACCTGTGGATGGGCATAATGATCAGCTCTCCCTTCTCTGTCCATGGGCTCCTGGAAGGGCAGAGCAACGTACCAGGCACTCCACAAGCAGAGCTGTCTCAGTCACTAATCTGAAAAGCACTTTACCATGAATGATACCTGAGCCGTGTAAGATATTAATAGCTGCAGAGGTTTCGTCCCTGTGTCATTTAAATCCCTTTCCTGAGTTACAGTCTTATGGAGGCAGTGGGAGAGAAGAAAAAACGCTCAGAATAATTATAAGAGGTGTGGAAAAACATTTTTTTGGAGGATTGAAGTATTCTTGTTTCATCACCCAGCCTACTGCCTGCTGGATTTGGGAATAAGCATTTTTATTTTCTTGCTTAAAGTTGGGGCTATTCGGACAGCTCCAAGGAAATTATGTGTGTTCTGAAGATCACCGGTCCTATGAGAAGCTCTTGAAGAAAGGGTTCCTCTGGGAGTAAGTTTGGGAAATGCTATACATCCTGTCTTCCCCCAAGCAAACCTCAGTGCCCCTCAGCATATTCAGGGATGAGAGGTCCTTCCCCGACACACCTGTTATGCTCTGGTCTGCCTTGGATTTACCGTATGTATTTGAACAAAGATCCCTCCAAACGTATCGCCCCATCTCTGATAGGTTGTTAGTGATATTCAGGGGTAGAAAATCTTAGTTGCAGGAAAATCGGGTGCTGTGGAGATTGAGGTGTAGACCGTGCAGTTGTGGTGGGAGAGGTCAGGGTCCCGGGCTCGTGTCAGTTAGAGGGGGAGGTTCCTACTAGCATATTTTTCTGCTCTGTCTGCATGTTAGGTTGTAGGATATACAGATGCCAGGTGTCCCAGGATTGGGGGAATACCAGAGACCCCTTCAGAATGGAAATATTAACTAGAATTGAAGTAACCTATTCTATTCATGAAGTCTAAGGTTTAGCAGATAGAAGGGGGATTTCCCACCGATTGCAGGGAGGGATCCCATGCAGAAGGTAAAATCAGGTGACTTTGTAAAGGAATTCATGAAAGCCAGTGTGACTTTAGGGTAGATAAACTGTGAGCTTTAGGGACACACCCATTGCCAGACCCTTTGATGGACACTGATGGCTGTTTGGGGTGATTAACCAGGGAAACCTGTCCCCATGAGACTTTGGTCTTAACACAAGCCTCCCAGGTGATGACATTATTACCTCATGGGCCTGTCTGGGGCCATCACATATCTTGACTGACCTGGAGGTCAAGCACATAAGGTGCCTGGTTCCTCCTCAGGGACCTCAGAGAAACATCGTGGGCTCTACTTAGGCCTCCTCTCTGGTGTATCATTATGTGTCCAGAGGACATCAATCAGGGAAGACTAGTGTGAGTGTGCCCAAAGGGGTTGGATCCAGTGAGCAAGGAGCCTAGGGTCCATATAGGGAAAAGGATGCAATAGAAAATCTTTGGAGTTATAAAAATGTAGGTTTAAACCCCAGGTGTACTACCATATCTGCACAAATTATGCCCACTGGACCTCATTTTTTTCATCTGAAAGATGGTAATAATAAATGCCATTGGAAGGGTTAAATGACATGCCATTTCACGTATGGAATATGCCAATGCTGTGATAAACTCCATCCATTCCTTCTGTGGGCCCAGATCAAGAGGAACTGAATACTGGTGACGCCATCACTCACTTGAGTTGATCCTTCCCCTGCTTCTACAAATTCGGTGTTGTTCATATTTACCCCTGTAGTTCAAGGCTGAGTCACATAGAGCTTTTAAGTTTGCTCTAAACACCTGCTAAATTCTTTTAAATGTTTTCTTGCCCTGTGGAGGGCAGTGGTACACACACTCTTCTTGATGGAAATGCCCCTTGAATTTGCACAAGAGTAGGACAACGTGTTCTTTTCCTAATAGCTGTTTTGATAATGCTCAGCAGTGTGTTGGTATTTTTGGCCAAAGTAGCACATATTGAGACCATATTCTCAAGGAATACTTTTGAATCTGTCCTATGTTTCTTTTCTAGGCTGCCTAATTTAGATTTCCGTTGACGAGAAGCCACTCCCCTTTTCTTGTCCATATGAAAGTTTATCTGCCCATTTTCTGGGCTACCTCCCTCCTGTTGTTCAAGGCACATTCAAAAAGTCTCATGACATCTTCCTATACTTTATGCCTTTTTTTTTTTAAGCGTTATAGTACCTGGAAGAGCTCAGGATCATTGAAAAATCAGAGGTACTCTGGTGTAATCCCTCTTGGAGATCAAGGGTACCAGAAGGTACATTGAGAATGGAGGGTACAGGTAAGGAGTGAAGGAGCTTATGATGGATAAAGTGTGGGCATCAGACCAGGTGGAGTATGGCACAGATGCTGAGAGACAAGATAAGGATAAGGTAGAGCCCACAGTCAAGTCAGGGGCACAGCAAATGGAAGTACCCCAAGAAAGCTAGGTAGGCTAGGGAAGATACTTGTTCTCCTGTCTCTTTTTTGTTATGTGGCCCTGACGCAAGAGATTCTGCTCTGATTGAGGAAGGATTTCCAAGAGACTCTGACCAGTTTCCCATCCATGACAGCATATCTCCTCAATTACCATGGAGATTTCCATTTTAAAAATAGCCATGGGGTGGATAATCTTAGTGCAAAAAAAAAAAAAAAACAAAATCCAAATATATCATAGCAGTTGGTTCTCCACACCCTTATGCCTATTTACTCCTTTGAGGATTTTCATCAGGTTTAACTTTTCCTTATGGAGAAAGTGTTTATTCCTCCATATGTTATACTGGCTTAAGCAATGAGTGATTCCCTGGTTGAAAATGTGTTCTGTGGTCCTCTTGCTTCCCAGAGGAGCAGAGTATTGTTGTAGTTAAGGTGTGTGGCTTCTGGAGAAATCTCACCTAGGTTCAAATCTCATCTCTGCCTCCTAGGGACCGTGTGACACCGGAAAAGTTACTTAAGCTCTCTCTGCACCTTGGTTGTCTCATCAGAAATTAGACCAATATGGTACCTGCGTCTTGGAGTTATGTGTTGTAAAGGAACTAAAACCTGGCAGGTGCTCAGAACAGCATCTAGTACACAGTAGGTCCCCAGAACATGCCAGTCAAGATTTTTTCAAGGAAGCTCTGAAGCACACAGGCTTACAGTTTCCATGAGGTATATGAATGGTTTAGTCAATAGTTCTACAAGTTCATAGAGTTGCTTCAAAGCCCAGAGGTGGCTGCTTTGAGACCTTCCAACTTATCTCCATAGAGTTGTCAGTTAGATCCAGAGCATTTTGTTTGTGTTCCACATTAGTCTGCTTCAAAAGACAAGAGAGTGGCTAGCCTTTGATTGCCTCAGTAAAGAATTAGTCAGATAATTCATTGACTTTATCTCCTTTGCTGCCTTCTCAACCCTAGCCCTGTGGTTTGCTCTGGGATTATTGGGTGGAACTAAGGATTCACATGCTGTCATGATGCACTTGGTAGATATAAAGTCTTCTCCCTGGGCTTGGAGGGTTTTTCAAAAGCCATTTGAGTGTTGAGGACTCATTTAATGTCTGGTTTGGGCTTGCTTACCAAGCTCTCTGGGCTTCCTTCCTCTTCTCTTTACTTGGGGAGTCTGCTTTTTTGTTTGTGTTTTTAAATATGCTCTAGTTATTGTGATAGGCTGAGATTTACCTGGTTAGTCATGCTTGTTTTTATTTTTTTGTTGCTGGTTTTTAAGAACCTGTGTATTTTGATTCATAAGAGTCTTGTTTTCTCTGGGCTTCCAGTAAGTTGTTGTTGCTGTTGTTTTTGCATAGCCTCTCAGGTTTTTCTTGGGTCTTACTTTTGTAAAACTGTTCCTCTCCATTTCAACATGAGGTTAACAATGAAATTGTACACCTATTTGTTGCTTTGCTTTGTTACTCCAGTATTTATATATATTTTTAAAAATAATCTAAAGATTAAAGCAGAGATCCCGTAGATTCCCCAACTGGCAGTTCCTAGTTTGGTGGTAGATGGGTATTGGTTGGGTTAGGGCTCCTCCATCCTCCTGTAATTCCTAGCAACCTCATCCAGCAGGGATGAGTGTCAGCACACATAAACACTATCAACAGATTCACCATTTCTTTGAGGGCAGTTAGGGCAGAGTCAGCTTGCTAGTGGAAATGTCTTGAACAGGTCTTCCATTATCCATCCTTGACTGAACTTACTTCTGTCCTTTGAGATTTTATGGCAGTATAGTTTCGTGTATGATCCTGAATTCTTAATAGCTTGAGGAGTGGAGAAAACTCCAAAAAATCCAGCTCTTAGATTTTTACTTTGAAAGGAGTGATAACCTTCATATAGAGGAAATCCCTTTTACACTCCACCTGGCCAAAATTATCAACGTTCTCTGTAAATACGTCTCCTAATGGGGAGTTCACAACCTCCCATGGACCATTATTATATCAATGCATAAATAGTTATACTTTTTTTTTTTTTTTGGCCGTGTTGTGCGGCTTGCAGGATGTTAGTTCCCTGACCAGGCTTTGAACCCAGGCCCTCAGCAGTGAAAGCATGGAGTGCTAACCACTGGACCACCAGGGAATTCCCTATTTATACTTTTTAACTTTATTTTTTTCAAATATTATTTTCATTTAACAACTATTGCAGTTTTTGGATTGCAAGACTTAATATTGCTAAGATACTCCCCAAGTTGATCTACAGATTCAACACAATCTCTATATCAAAAATCAAGGATGCCCTTTTTTGGCAGAAATTGACATACTGATCCTAAAATGTGTATGGAAGTGCAAGGGACTCAGAATAGCTGAACAATCTTGAAAAGAACAAAGTTGTAAGACCTAAACTCCTCAATTTCAAAACTTATTACAAAGCTACAGTAATTGAGACAGTGTGGTACTTGGCATAAAAACAGACATATAAATCGATGGAATAGACTTGAGAGTCCAGAAATCAACCCTTACATTTATGTTCAATTGGTTTTCAGTAAAGTTGCCAAGATGATTCAATGGGAATATAATAGTCTTTTCAACAATGGTGCTGAGACAAGTAGATATTCACATGCAAAAGAATGAAGTTGAACCCCCTACCACACACCATATACAAAAATTAACTCAAAATGGATCCAAGACCTAAATGTAAGGATTAAAACTATTAACCTCTTAGAACAAAACATAGGTGCAAACCTCTGTAGCCTTGGATTAGTTAATGGTTTCTTAGATATGACACCAAAAGCATGAGCAACAAGAGAAAAAATATATGCTTTGAACTTCATCAAAACGGAGAACTCTCGTGCTCCAAAAGGGCACTGTTAAAAAGGTGAAAAGATAACCCACAGAATGGGAGAAAATATTTGCAAATCATATCTGATAAGGGAGTTATTCCAGGATATATAAAGAACGTTTACAACTCAATAACAAGGTAACTCAATTGAAAAATAAGCAAATGATTTGAATAGATATTTTTCCAAAGAAGATGTACAAATGGCCGATAATAACATGAAAAGAGGCTCAACATCATTAGCCATTAGGGAAATGCAAAAGCATATTGAAATATCACTTCACACCCACTAGGATGGCTAGAATCAAAAAGTTGGACAACAGCAAGTGTTGGTCAGGATGTGGAGAAATTGGAGCCTTCATGTATTGCTGGTGGAGGGTAAAATGGTGCAGGCACTTTGGAAAACAGGCATTTCGTCAAAACATTAAACATAGAGTTACCATGTGACCCACCAACTCCACTTCTAGTGATATACTCAAGAGAATTAAAAACATACGTCTTTGAAAAAACTTGTACGTTAAAGTTCATAACAGGATTATTCATAATAGCTAAAAAGTGGAAACAATGCAAATGTCCATCAACTGAAAAGTGGCTTTTTAAAAATATGGTATATCTGTACAATGGAATATTATTGAACCATAAAAAGGAATGAAGAACTGATATGTCTGACTACATGGATGAACCTTGAAAACGTTATGCTACACGAAAGAAGCCAGACATGAAAATCATGTTTTATGATTCCATTTACATGATTTATCCAGAATAGACAG
This sequence comes from Phocoena phocoena, assembly GCF_963924675.1. NCBI lineage: Eukaryota > Metazoa > Chordata > Mammalia > Artiodactyla > Phocoenidae > Phocoena > Phocoena phocoena. The sequence goes on along the minus strand of NC_089220.1, from coordinate 137,335,922 downwards.
ATCCATAGTAACAGAAAGTAGTTTAGTGGTTGATGGGGGCTGAGGTGAGAGAAGTGTGGGGAGTGACTACTAATGGGTGTGGATTTTTTTTCTGGGTTTTTTTTTTGTGTGTGTGGGAGGGTGATGAAAATGTTCAGGAATTACATAGGGTGATAGTTGTACAACTTTTTGAAATATACTAAAACCCACCGAATTATACAATTTTAAAAAGTGAATTTTATTGTATGTATATTAGATCTCAAAAAAAAATTCTGAAAAAAACCCCAAACTTACATGGACGCTGCGCAGTTTGAACGGATGTGTACACCCGACCTTGCATGGGGCCCTGTTGATGGATTGCAGAGATTCTCAGAGGAGGGACCGGGGCTGGCTCAGTGGTGTTGACTGTCTGGCCACTCAACGCAGTGACTAGTTACCAACTGCTGTGGATATACTTTACATTTGAACAATGAACATACTGGTACATATCCACTAATTGTTAGTCCTTAGCTGTGCCTGAATGCTGTGACTTCCACTCAGGGCTCCTCTGTTATCCCACTGGGAGCAACAGAAAGCCTATATCCACATGCCTTGAATAGGACCGTCATAACACCAAGAAGTCTGAGCTCTGCATACTTAGAATCCCCAAGTCTGTGGATCAGGAGCTGATAAAAATCAGCATTTCAATCAATATTTTTGAGTAGGGTCTCACAGAGAAGAGTGTCTAGTTCTACTGAATCATATTATAATACAATATATAAGTCTCTCTCTCTCCTTCTTTCTCTTTTTCTCTCTCTAAGGGTCATTTGCATTCTCCAGTAAGCCTCTGTTGTCTGTCCCAATGCCATCTTCCTCATCTGAGTTCAGACTTCCATGAGCCAATCCAAGGTGTCAGAGATACAATCTTGGAGGTGAACTCGCCCAGTTCAGCTACTCATCAATCCCATACCCACAGCAGCTTTCTATGATGTGGCCGCTGTGTCCCTCCCAGAGAAATATCTATATAGCTCAACACATGGGAAATGAAATTTACACGGGAGAAGGGAAAACGTCTACATGTTATTTATTCAGTGATATTCTGTCTCATTGCAAAAAGTTTTAGAGGTGGTTTGCAAAAATATACGCAGGCAGTGCGACAAGATGAACGAAAGGAATGATAATATCTGGAAATAGGGGGAATAAGTATAAGGAAATAAAATAAAACTAGTGGCAAGATTAGACTGTTAAGTGCCTGATGATGGAAGAAGCTTGCAGATTTGGCTCCAGGCATCCTAATGGCCAAAGCACAGAGGTAAATATTTTAGGTTACAGGCTGCTGTTCAGAGGAAGAATAACTTTTGCAAATGTTGTGGTCTAACAGAAGCTTCTCGCATAGCACCACATAAAGAGTAGAGTGTGGGGTGCAGAATTACACTCACCAGCAACCTGAAAATAGATCCAATGGTGCACCTCTTAGGAATGTTGGTTAAAATATCCCCTTGATGCAAGTCAGTGGCTTCATGCCCAAACCCACTTCACAAAGTGGGTGGGTGGAAGAGAGAAGCTTTTAGAAGCACCCATGGAGCCTGGTCTTACCCTGGGGAGACCCAGCATTGCCTGGAAAAGGGGAGCCTTTGGGGAACTCCGTTGCTAAGGATTGATGGAATTTCCTTCTCCATCCCAGTACATCACACTGGGGTCTTGCAGGTCAGCTTTCACAACCAGCAGCACGCATCCCATCCCACCCCTACCTCCCACTAAGACTTTTCTTCTCAGGCTTATTGGAACTTGATCATGTGAGGCCAGAAATCATTGAAATCCAGAACAAATCTCATTTGACATTTTTATCTTGACTCTTCTGGGGGCCTTAATTAGCATGATTGCAGCACAGGAGACTGCTCCCATGGAATCTGTCTTACTCTTGGTTGGCATAATGGCTATTGAAGTTTCTCTAGTTTCTGTTTCTGGTCATCTAGGAAAGACTCTGATTAAAAGTGATTAAACCCCTTAATATGGTATAATAAGGGGTGGTTGGCAATGAGTTTATGGATTAAAAAAATGCATCAGAACATGAACTCATATAATTGTACTAAGCTCACTCCTAAGACTCCAATATGGGTTGTTTGCCAGCCTGGCTCCCTGGCCATGGCACACACCACCACTGTGTAGGCATCCGCTCCCAGCGTGGCCACCACCCCACAGCTCATGCAGCCAAGGCGTCCTTGACCCCCTTGCCGACAGCCAGGGCACACACATCACAGCAGGCAGCCATGTTGTTCTCAGTCCTATTAATGGTCCATGGCTTTGGGGAGCATCAGAATATATTATGGCTGAAGACAGAATTTTAGTTGGCATTAAGGATCCTGATTTCTCCAGTTCCTGGAGTACAGCGGGTGGTGAGGTCCTCTACTGGTATAGAACACATTGTAACAGTGGTTTCCATCATGGATGACTCTGCCCCCTACCCCAGGGGACATTTGAGAATGTCTAGAGACAATTTTAGTTGTCCCAATGGGATGGAGGGTGGTACTGGCATCTATTGTAGGATGCTAAACATCCTACAATACACAGGACAGCTGCCCACAATCTAGAATATTTGGCCCCAAATGTCAGTAAGGTAGAGACTAAGAAATCCTGTACTCTTTCAAGGCAGACTCCGACAGACTCTTATTTAAAGTTCATAATGGCCTGGTGAGGGAGAAGGTATAAAAGTTTTATTTCTATTTTATAGATTGAAAAACTGAAGCTTAGAGAGGTCATGGGCCTTCCCTGTCTCTCAGTGTCGGCCATCTGCTTGATTGTCCAGTTCTCATTCTGCTGCCACTGGTACAAATTGCATGGGATGACATGGACTTTGGGGTCCACAAGTGTTCAGAAGAGGTGCAGGTTTTATCTAAGTGCTTATGGCACATCTCTGGAGAAACCATGACCCCAAGTGTCTTACGAAGGAAAAGTACCCCAATTTCATATCTTTCCCCTAGGTCTCAAAGCACACATCTCCATCAAAAGTACTAGATGTTAAGATAATGGTAAGACTTGATCACATTTGATACTTGGGGAGGAGTAAGGTCTTTACAGTGGGTGAAAACATGGTGATTCGTACAGTCTGATTCCAGCTCATGTTCAACTGCTTTGGGAGCCCTGGTGGTTACATAAAGTGTGACATGACCTGTTGTGACAATAGGAAGAGGTGGCGTTTTTGGAATTAAGAACACATGACCTGCTAAAATGCAGTCATATAAAAACCTCATGCACCCCTCAACTCTCTGTGTCTGTCTGGGTGTATATTTGCAGGTGGAATACCTTCCAGAGCCTGTTGATTTAGTGGAATAATAAAGCTGAGAAGGGTCACCCAGGATGATAAGAATATAACTGTACTCACACTCATTGCCTGGGAGTTTTGAAGGATTTGTAGGACTGAGAGATTCTATAACTGAGTTCAAACCCAATGTCTCATCATTTCACTGCCTTGTCTCTCTTCCTAGGGCATCTATGTCTTCATCATTGCACATTGCCTATGGGTCACATTTGGAATTAGAATCTAATTCATTCTGCTTGTGGCCAGGCACCGCCCTGTGCATTTCACATACATATTTGTAACCCCCCGGGCCTCCAAGGGAAGTAAAATTATCCTTATTATACAGTGGAAAGCCTGAGTTCAGGGGGTGACATCACTTGTGTGTGTACCCACACCTGGTTGCTGGCAGAACAAGAGGTGAAACTTAGGATTTGCTTATTCCCTTTACCATGCTCAGGGCAATTACACCTTTCTCTTTGCTCCTCAAGCAAGAAAGATAGTCTCATCCTCATTAGAAGAGGAAACAAGGCCCCTAAGGCGTTGAATTAGTTGACTATGGTGAGAGTCCAGAGCCTAAAAATCATATCTCCTGACTCCTAAGCCAGCTGGTGTGCTTGGGGGATGATAGGAACAGGGAGATCCCCAAAGAATTCATCAATGCACAAAGTTTCTGCCATAAATTGACCTTAGTCTCAGTTCTTCCACTGATCTTGTCATATCTAAAGCAGCTCTACTCTGACTGGAGTAGACGACAGAGCTTTGAGCTGAGAATTACCATGTGTGCTGTAGTGCATTGCTTGCGGAGCATCGCTTAAGGACAAGTGTCTTGCTTCCGGTCTGATGAAATAAAGTCAAGAGTGTAAGGTTCCTAATTCCGATTCCAAGTGTTGCTACACTTCCTTTAAGGGCTGCAGGATGCTCTTCTGGGCTTGTTCTGAAAACATCACCTGCTCTCCCACACCTACTCCTTTTCAGGTGCTCTGCAGTGTTGCCAATGGTCCTGTGATCAGTCACGCTGGAGAGCCCTGGGGCTGCCTAGACCCCACCTCCTCTCCCACCTCCCACATTTAATGAGATGCAAAATGCCTGATTTGCATAAGATACCTTTGCATTTCTCTGGCATCCATCTCCTTGATTCTCCTTTCATGATCCCAGCCCTAACTGACCACTGTCCACCTGTGCCTCAGTCACCCTTTAACCCAGGGGTCTGCACGCTCTAACATGCGGGCCTGGTCTAGCCCACCACCTGCTTTTTTGGACAGCTCAGGAACTAAGAATCATTTTATTTTCAAATGATAGGAAAATATCAAGAGAACTATCATCTTTTGTAACACGTGAAAATAATATGAAATTCAAATTTCAGTGTCCATAAATGAAGTTTATGGGAACACAGCCACACTCATTCATTACCTACTGTCCGTGGCAGCTTTTACGTGATGCTGGCAGAGTTGCATAGTTGCAACAGAGACCGTATGGCCTGGAAAGCCAGAAATACTTACTATCTGGCCCTTGACAGAAAATGCTTGCAGGCCCCTGCCCTACCTCACCACTCATTCCCTCTGTCACATTTATCCGAACTCATCCATTGCTCAAGCTCCTGAGCTCCTTCAACATCTGCCCCAAGCTAATCTCCATTTATTTCCCAATAGGACCTCCTTGCACTCCTCAGACGTATCTTATACCTCCCCACTAAGACCATCACTCAAGTAGTTCTTTCTGCCGGAAGTAACTTTTCCTTCCCATCTTCTCAGCAATCTTCTCTCTCTCATAGATGTAGAGAACAAACTTATGGTTACCAATGGGGGAAGGAGGGGTGGGATGAATTGGGAGATTGGGATTGACATATATACACTACTATGTATAAAACAGATAACCAAGGAGAACCTACTGTATAGCACAGGGAACTCTACTCAATGCTCTGTGGTGACCTAAATGGCAAGATATCTAAAAAATGGTGGTTATATGTATACGTAGAACTGACTCACTTTGCTGCACGGCAGAAACTAACACAACTTTGTAAAGCGAATATACTCCAATAAAAATTAATTTAAAAAAAAAGAAAAAAAGCCTCAGCAAATGCAATCTGCTCTGAGGAGGTCGTCTCCCACTCTAGTTAATTCCTCGGAAGGCCCTAATGCTCTTCCGGTCCTGCTTTTAAGGCATGAGGTCATTTCTATTACACCTGGCTGTTTCAGCCAAGGTCCCTAAGGGCGGAGGTGACCCACAGCTGTCACCTAGAGTTGCTAAGTGCAGGCTGAGTGTGTCTGCCTGAGCAGGGGCTCCCTGTCCCTGAGACTACTTCCCCAGGTGTGTAACTCCTGTAAATTTATAAGACTTGTTCTCCCAAGCCTATGTGACATTGTTTTGAAAGTGGGAAACAGGATTCAACATTTAGAAATTGATTTTTAACATTAAGTAGAAAGATCATGGTCATTCACTGATACGTCACTGAATCTAAATCTCATATCCATGTATCCACCTATACCATATCTATTGATCCCTCATCAGTCTTTGTTTATCTGTCTGTCTGTGTTCAGCTATCTGTCCATCAATTTCTAAATTCTTTCCACAGTGCAGCCCAAGTACCGTCCCTTGATTGGGGGTGTCACAGTTTTATAAGATTACCCACAAAAAGTGCCCAACACTGCTTTCCTAATGTCCCCTGCTGAGCTGGTTCCCCATTTCTCCCTTATTCCTGCTGTGTTCCAGCCAAATTATACTGTGCTTCTCTGGAAAAAAAAAAAAACAACCCTGTTTTTAGTTTCCTAGGGCTGCTCTAACAAAGTACGACAAACTTGCCATATTAAAACAATAGAAATTTATTGTCTCACATTTCTGGAGGCCAGAAATCCAAGAGCAAGTTGTCGGCAGGGCCATGCTCCCTCTGAAAGCACTAAGAAAATATCTGTTGTGTGTGTATCTCCTAGATTCTGGTATTTTGCTAGCAATCTTGGGCATTCCTTGTAGATGCATCACCTGAGTCTCTGCCTTCGGGTTCACGTGGCATTCTTAGTGTGTGTGTGTGTGTGTGTGTGTGTGTGTGTGTGTGTGTGTGTATCTGTGTGTCCAAATTTCCCATTATAAGGACAGTCATATTAGATTAGAGCCTACCCTAGTAACCTCATCTTTTTTTTTTTTTTATTGAAGTACAATTGATTGACAGTGTTAATGATTTCATCTTAACTTGATCATCTGCAAAGATAATGTTTCCAAATAAGGTCACATTCTGAAGTAGCGGAGTTATCTTTTGCAGGGGCACAAATCAACCCATAACAATCCCCCACTTGTTATACTTCACCCATGCTTCTCCCACCATTTGCAATGCCCCCCACGCATTTCTGCCTAGTGACCATCTTTCCCACCCCCTCTCCTCCTCGCATGGGATTGCTCCCCCACTGAAGTCCCACAGCTCTGGGTGGGTACCTTTCTCTCAACACTTGCTAGAGTAGATCCCACATTATAATAATTTATTTTAGGATCCTGGTTGACTGTACACTTCTTTTTCTTTTTTTGCTCGTGGAAAATTGCTACTCAGATATTTGCAAAAATTATTGCTAGGTAAGCTTAGAAAGGTCTAACCTTCACGTACATGGCACTGGATTTTAAGTTTCTCTGGGGTAGTCACTGGGTTTTACTCATCTTGGTATTCCCCTTCCCACCTCTGAACATAGTGCCCGTGAGCACAGGAGGCCCCTCAATACGTGTTGGCAATTTGGAGATTTGGAGCACAATGAAAGCAGGTATTTGAATCTGCATTTGCTGGTGTCTGTCATTGCAAAGTGCTGATGCTTTCTGACCTGTATAGCATCTATCTACTACTCTTAATGTGGTTCCTAGCTAGACCATGACACCGCCACTGCCCAAAATGAATGAGTCTTTTTGTGTGTGTGTCTCTGTGTGTATGATGCTTCCCTCTAGTTAAAGAGAACAAACCCCAAGAAAGGTTAAGAACCATTGCTCTATAGAGACACATGGTGGGACCCTTCTTGTCTGTCTTCTTTTCATCTTTCCCTTCACCATTATTTTCAATACCTTCATCATTATCACTAATCATAGGAATTCCAAGTCAGAAAAGCAACTCATAGGTTTATATTCTTTAATTGTTAGGGCTATAAATTTAGAATGTGCCAGCTACTTGATCCTATTAGCCATACCCTACTCTAAGATAATCTGCTTAAAATTTATACCACTCAGGGATTTGGACTTTATTGATTACATTTCCTGCTAGATTCAGGCCTTTGCCTTTTGCTCATTGGAGCCTAAACAAAATGGCCATGACCCTGAGGAAAGTCAGGCACCCTGGGATAGCAGATAGATTGAGGACTTGGGTTCTGGGAGAGCCACATGATCAAGAAGGAGGCATTGATGTTAAGATAATTTTTTTTCTCTTTCCTTACCTAACAGAGTTATTGTAAGGTTAACATAATCATTTAAAGTTTTGGAAGAAGAAATGCTTTGTAAATGCCAAGATACTATAGTAGAACTTCAAAATAATGTGGCATATTGTTATACAGATTCACACACACACACACACACACACACACACACGAGTCATACCACACGGTTCTAAAAAATAAGTTTTCTATTCTCTAAAATGCTAGTCTATCAGGTGAGAAATAGAGGGAGCTGTTGGAAGTGCTTCCTGATTTGGTTTCAGTATAGCAGGGGGGTTAATATAGCACAATTCAATATAGCACAAGAGCTGGAATGAGAAAGCCTAGATTCAAGATGGCGCTGCATCTTATTCACAGGGCAACTTGACATGAGTTACCGAACATCTTCACTCCTTTTTTTCTTCATCCACAAACTAGGGACCATAACAGTTCTCCCCTCATAGGGATGCTGTGAATGTTAGATGAGGAAGTCCATGCACAATACTTCACTCATTGTCTGGGCATGTGTAAATGCTTATAAATACTAGTCGTTAGGTTTTTTTAAAAAATGATCTTACTGAGAAATGAAAAAAATATATCCATGAATAGTTTCACTGTTGTATATTATATTTAAAACAGTTCCAGATAACAGGAGAAGAAATATCACACAGAAAGTCACAATTAACTGCCAAATGACTTATACAGACAGTGAGATTTGAGCTGGTTATTGAAGAATTCATGGGAATTGGATGGGGAAAATAAGTTAGAAGATAAACACTCAGGACAGCACAATACCATGGAAGTGAGGACGGAAACTAAAAACTGTAAGATATGGTCAACTTAGAGTTTATCTAACCAGAGATTGTGTATAGGGGAGGGGTGGGTGACAAGGGCAGAATATCTGGCTGAAAACAGGGTGTGGCAAGACCAGGATGGCAGCCTAAGCCATCTGGGATTCATACAAAGGTACTTTCAATCTGTGTTGGCCCCTGAACACGGTGGTGGATTGGTGAACATGATGTTTTAGTGACATAATTTGACAATGGTGTGTCAGAAAGCTTAACCTAGGGACTGGAATCAGAGGAATATATTACAAAGCCCCAAAACAGTGGCCTTAAAATTGAAATGGGGGTTGAGGAAGCCTAAACCAGTACTTGTTAATCATCTGTTTCATGTGCCAGACTTTGACCTGATGCTTTTTTTTTTTTTTAAATCACAACAGCACCTGCAAGATAGATAATGGTATTTCCAATTTACAGAAAGGGAAATCAAGGCTCTGAGAATTTAGGTAATTTACTTAAGGTTTTAAAGTCACACATACCTGGTAGGTAGTAGAACAGGAATTTGATAGCCAGTCAATCGGTCTCCAGATCTTTCTGCCATGCTTTGCTGAAGTGGGGAATCTAGTAGAAGCATGTGTACATGAGATACTGTAAAACAAGTATTGAAACCTGATGTTTGATTAGATATGGGAAATTAGAAAGACACTGGCAAGAAATGAGGATGGTTCCAATAGTTTGTGCCTAGGTGATTATAAGCATGGTAGAGATTTTAAAGAATTGGCCTATCAAGAAGGGAAATTGTTTGGGATGGGGATTATAGAAATGTTGGGTTTGTGGTTATGATGCACAATAATGGAAATGCCAAGTAGCCAGTTGGCATCATGAGAATGGAATTTAGAAGAAAGGTTTTGGCTGGAGTTAAAGGGTTAGATGTCACACCCCTGGATGTGGACATTAATGATGTACAAGGAGAGAGAGAGAGAGAGAGAGAGAGAGAGAAGATGGCTAGAACAGCATTCCTATACTTTAATCACCTGAGGATTCTGTTAAAATACAGGTTTTGATTCACTAGGTTTGGAGTAAGAGCTTGAGAGTCCTCATTTCTAGCAAGCTCTCAGTTGCTGGTCCAAGAAACACTCTGAGTAACCAAGGGTGAAAGGACTGATCCTTGAGAAACCACCATAGGTACAGGTGGAGGAAAAGAAGCCAACAGAAAGAACAGGAGCGGAAAGGTAGAAAGATGACACAGTATTATAAGTGTCATGGGGGATGTGGGATGGTTGAGATACCACACTCTGTGGAATGACCAAGGTGAAGAGGAATGGAGAAAATCTAGTTATGGAGTAACCATTGGTGATCTTCAAGAGGTCAGTTTCTGTGGAGGGAATAGAACTTGGTTTATGGGAAGTTAAGCATTAACGATCTGTGAGATAGTGGAGTTATAGTTGGAATTGGATCATGCAAAATGTTGGTACCCAAAGGAACTAAGGAAATGGGATGATAGCAGACGGTATGTAAAGTGGAGGACATTGCTCCATCATTTACTAGGTGAGAGACTGGGAATGTAGGCACACATGGATTTGGTACATGAGCACATACCAAAAGATAGAATTGACCATATGTAGATTTCTACAGAAAGGGGAATAGAACAGGATTTATGGAAGATACTGGAGAGATAGGAAATAATTGAGGAAAGAAGTTGGAGATAGGATTGAAGGCACCAGTTAAAGAAAAAAAGAAAATACATCTTTCTCTCATACAGAAATAAAGAAAAGTAATCAGGCTGTGGTCAAGATGGTGCAGTGGGTTCATGCTTTAGTACACCTCCTCTGCTCCAAACACATCGCAGTGACAGAAAAATATAAGAACACATAGCTGGGTCTAAGACCCAGCTATGTGGGCCTAAGAGCAAGATAAGTAACCTGATGAGTCAGAAATAGTACAGAAACAAAAGGTTGATGAGCAGAGGTACATTCATTCTCAGGCTGGGCTCCAAGTCTGGAGGCAAAAAGTAAGGACAGAAATTTAGCTCTCAAGGGTCCTGCACAACTATATGTGGTCCAGATTGTCAAGGGATCAGGGCTAGAGTCACTGCTTGAAGCCATGGGTTGGGGACAGGCTTCCACACTGATGAAAAGAGTCTGAAAAAATAGTGTTGCCAACCCCTATCTGAGAGTACAGCTAATAGGAATCTCTGAACCTAAGGAGGTAGGGGAGAGAGGTAAAGATGTAACCGTGAGATGATGAACTGACTTAAGCCACTCACCTAGCTGAAGACGGTTCTGCTATATCCCATTGCAAATCAGTATGGAAGGGAGAAACTATTCAACATGAGGAATAATAAAGTTATATTATTACCTCATACCAGTCACAGAGTAAGTTATAAATTCTGGTTGAAATTTAGAAGTAGAACTTTTTGTTTTCAGCAGCTTTTTATTTTAAAATGTTATCACCTTTTAGGGGCCCCAGGCCATCATTATAGGATGGGTTTGGAATTGAAGTTCTAAGAGCCTTGGTGGAGGCAGCAATAACAACAACAACACCAAAAACATTAGACAATGATGACTGAGCACAAAAGGAAAAGAGAGAAAAAAAAACTTCCTACTCAAAATAAACTACAATCCAACATTATGAACCATGTAGAAAAAAAAAAACAGTTAACAATAAAGATGTTTGTTATCCTGACTTTTACTCAACAATGATCTGGATATTCTACCCAATGCAATAAGACAAGAAAAGAAATATAAGAATTGTGGAAAGATATACGACCATCTTTTTGTGAATGATATGATCATCCTACATAGAATATCAAAAGGTATTTGTAAAGCTAGAACAAGTTAGAGAGCTCAGCAACGTTACTAATACAAGATCAGTAAACACAAATTAATATATTCCCTAAACACAGTTAGAAAAATTTAACTGAAAACAAATCACACTTACAATAGCAAAAATGAAATAAAACAAAAAAGGCAAAAAAATATAAATTCTACAAAGGATATGCAATATCTTCTAGAAAATACAAGACAATATTAAGAGTATAAAAGAAGAATGAGAAAATGGAGCATATATCTTATTCATAAATAGGAAGAACCAATATAATGAAGATGTTGATTATCCCCCAAGTGTATAAATTAAATACACTCCCAATAAAAATCCCAGCAGGGTTTTTGAAGACACTTGCTTGATAAGCTTATTCTATAATTTATATGAGAGAATGAAAGACAAAGAATAGCCAAGGTATTTTTTTAAAAGAAGGTTGAGGAGATTTGCTCTCATAGACAAAGACAAAAAAACTTATTATAAAGTTCTAGTAATTAAGATGGGGAGACAAATAGGCGAAAGTATAATAATATGTTTTTAGCACTCAGAAAACATACATGTGTATGTATGTAGATATATAGATAAACAAACAAACAGAAAGATGTGTGGCTATGTGTGTATTTTTGATGTGTCATTGCAAATCAGTATGAAAGGGAGAATTTATTCAATAAAACCACATGAGGAAAAATAATCTCATACCAGCCACACAATAAATTATAAATTCTGGGTGAAATTTAAAAGTAGAACTTTTTGCTTTAGATAAGGTTTTTGTTTTAAAATACTTTTAGATATACAGAAACGTTGCAACAAGAATGCAGAGAATTCTCTTATACTTCTCACTCAGTTTTCTCTATTGTAATCATCCTAAATCACCATGACACATTTGTCACAACTAAGAAGCCAGCTTTGGCACGTTATTGTTAACTAAACTCAATACTTCTTTCTGATTTCACCAGTTTTTCCTCAAATGTCCGTTTTCTGTTTCAGAATCCCATCCAGAATACCACATTACATTTAGTAATCATGGTTCTTTAACCTCATCCGATCTGTGACAGTTTCTCAGACTTTCCTTGTCCTTGATTACCTTGACAGTTTTGAGGTCAGATTTTATGCAGAATGCCTCCCAATTTAGTCTTGTTGGCTGGGGTCATGAGTTTTGGGGAGGAAGACCACGGAGATGTGTGCTGCCCTCATCACATCATATCATGCTTATCACATGGCATCACTGAATATGCTAGCCCTGATCGCCTGGCTGAGACCAGGATTCTCCACTGTAAAGTTACGTTTTCCCCTTGCCATACTCTTTGGAAGTAAGCTGATAAACACAGCACACAAGGTGGGGAGTTAAGCTCCATTTCCTTGAGTGAGGAGACGCTACATAAATTTTTGGAATTCTTCTCTAAGAGAGATTGTTAAATATAGTACTTTTGGAGGAAAAGAGTATATCCTTTGACATTGAGGGAGGAGAATCTTAAGATACATATTATAAATAACATAAAGGGAAAGATTAATGCATTTGTCTACGTTAATTTTTTAAAATCTTTAATTTTACCATATACAAAGGTAAAAGATAAACCATAGACTGAGAGAACATAATTCCAATGCATACAGCCAACAAAGAATTTACATGCAGAATAAATAACAAATTCCCACAAATAAAAAAGACCAACTTATATACAATGTATGTATGTATGTATAGATATATATAGTATGTGTATGTATTATATATTACATATTATTATATAATATTATTATATAGGTAATATATATCCACGCATACACACATAATATATATAATGCACACACACGTATAACACACACAACACAATGAAGAAAGTATAGGGAGAGACACTTCACAGAACAGGAAACTCTAATTGAGATGATGTGAACCTCAGCAGTAATCAGGGAAATGCACCTTAAAGCTACAAGAAGATAACATCTGTCACACATCAGTTAATATCATATGTGGAGATACAGGGTATGACGTTCATCCATTTAGTGATCGTAGAAATATGAGTTGGTCCCATCAGTTTGGGGAAACGTTTAGCAATACAGTGAAGGATTTCTACACACTAAATTATAAATGACTAAATGACTAAATTATAAATGACTAAAGTCATTCTTCTGAAACATTTTTTTGTACATAGAAATCACCTGAAGAACTTGTTAAAATGAAGATGTTGATTCACTGAGGTCTAAGAGTCTCCATTTCTACCAAACTCCTAGCTGATGCTGATGCTGGTCTACATGCCCATAGTTTGAGTAACAAGCCTCTAGAGGTCAGCAAACAGTGGCCTGTGGGCCAAGGCCCAGATCTGGTTCCTGTCTGTTTTTATCATTGAAGTTTTATCGGAACACATTTGTTTGTTTCTGTGTTGTCTATGGCTGCTTTCAGACTACAATGACAGAATTTAGTAGCAGCAGCAGAGACCGTATGATTTGTATAAAGCCTAAAATAGTATTTATTATCTGGGCCTTTACAGGAAAAGTTTGCCAACTGCTGCTCTAGAGAAACTCTCCCACATGCACGTATAGAGACTTGTGTAATAATATTTATTGCAACTTTTTTTGGAGTAATGACAGAATGGAAATAAGTGTCAGTTAGTAGAACAGACAGATAATTTATAGTATAGTCACATGATAGACTACATCAGTTACAAGTTACAGAACTACAAGTCTTAATGTGGATAAATCTAGAAAAAACATCCCTTGTTTTAAAATTCAAACTTAGCCAATTTTCTTACAGATATATACCTCTGCAGGCAAATTATTAAAAGATGCCTGGAAATGACCCTCATCTATTTCAGGGCAGTGATTACCTCTGGTGAGGGATTAGGTTAGGGACAGGATCATGGATGCATTCACATGGGCTCACAACCATAGGCGTCATGTATTATTTCTCTCAAAAATTTGGAAAGAAGATATCCAAATGTAATAAATTGTTAATACTGGGTGGTAGGTACACAGTTTTGATAATCTCTACGCTTTCTTATTTCAGACATTTCAAACACTGGAAAAGAATCAAAAGAATCAAAAAGGGGAAAATATGCTGAATATAAAGACAAGTATTTTGAAGTGCAGGGAGGGAGTGAACATAGAGAAAGGTTATTCATACCTGAGGCTCTCTCTCCTCTCAATTAAGCAAGAGATATTCTGGTATTACAAATTGTCCCTTATATAGTTAATTTTGAGAATGGTAAACAGGTTTTACCAGGTGACTAATTTTACTCCATGGCTTGTGAAGTATTTTGATTCTAAGAGGTCACTTCATCCAGGTCCTGGAGTAGAAGGAATTTCCCTTTCTCTGGAACTAACATTTCACTCCTTTGATCCAAGCTCAGCTTATTGTTGGGACAATAGTGATGCCAAGAGCGAAGCTCCCAAGCACATTCCTCCTCCTTTTGAGTGCAAGCCTTGCAGTATTCCTCAGGGAAGAGTCAGGAGAACCTTCAAGATTCCTTCAGGGAAGAGCCTTTGGCTTTCGTCTGAGAATCTCAGTGTTCCATGCCCTTTTATTTCGCTTAGGTGTGGATGCCCTCCCACTGTGACTTCTCCTGGCATGATTCCCCGAGCGAACTCACATTTGGGTTACATTCAGCAGCAGCCTCCTCCCTGAGAGCATCTGCGCACAGCTGGAAGCCGGCTTTGCACGTGGGCCAGGGCAGTCTCATCATTGATTTTCCCAGCAGTATTGAGGCAACTTTACAGGAAAAGGTGCTGCGTACTGAAGCTGGGGATCTCAGCTCAGCACTCTTAGCCATAAAATGTACAAGAGGGACGTTTCAGTTCCAAGTACATTTGCATACCCTATAGAAGCCTTTGTAGCATGTTTGTTGTTGTAAGGATATGGGAATACTTTGAGTCCAATCATACCCCATGAAATTTAACAGCTGTATTGAAAAGTCCTGCTAGCTGGCACTTGGTAACCTTTGGTCAAGTGCCTTCCATGTGTCAAGGAAAGTGGAAGCACAGCCAGCTGATGATACAAATACCCAAAATACCATCTTCTCACCCAACAGTAGCATTATAAGTGGTCTCTAGCATGCTTTCTTCTTGGGAACCTGATTTCTGAACACAATGCCCTCTTACCCATACAGTTCAATTCCTGAACTATCTCCTCTTTCTGAGATAGGTTTATCCCTCTGATGGACGTTTCCAGCCACTATGTATCATTTTTAACCATAACCAGAGGGAGCATAAGTTTGGTCATTATAGGGATAATCAGTGAGGCTTGTTGAGAGGGCATTCCCTGGCCTTTAATGCACAGCCCATAACCTAGTGCTGGCTTTATGTTTATTGTAAAGTTTTCAACTCAAATGCTAAGACAAACCATGCAGGGATTGTAAATAAGTGAAGGGACCAGGTGGAGGATAATAGGGAGTAGTGTGGCATATGGCGAATTAGAGAACACATGCCCTGTCTAAATGGAGTGGCCACCACTTTGCTCTAGCTGATTATCATTGTGCAGAAATGCTGGCCCAACATTGACAGAACTCTTGGATTTTTAAGGGAAGCTAGAAATAGGGATATTTTAAATGTGAAATCTTCCAACTTTTAGATGTTGGCAACTAATTCAAAAAATTTTTAAAAATCACGCTAAAAGGAGACACAACCCAGAGCCACAGATGGCCCATTGGTTAGGTTTGCAACCTCAGAATAACAGAGGAAATGATCTGAGAGCTTTAAGTAAGATCATTTGTGGCCAGCAAGTCTAGGTATTTGGGTCTCACCCGCATGGCTCAGTGCCACAATCTTTTTACTGAATCTGATGGCAGGAAAGAACTTAGATTGAGAGCAATAATAGCCACATCAGGAGGCAAAGGTACAGAACCACGTAACAATAGTCATAACCCGGGATCACTGGGGCTCTTTGATGACCTTCTTCCCATGACCTTAGAGAGGTCACCACACAGGCAGCAAACGAAGCAAGCGACATTTATGAGAGACATTTTCTTTACCATAATGTACCTTTTCCTGTCACTTCTTGCTCACATAGTGACCCAAGGGGAGAGTGCTGGGGAGAGAGCAATTCTGGGCTCCGTACTTGGCCTCCCAGGAGGATTCTCAGATTCTACACTCTTGCTCTAGGTGTGACTATGTTCTGAACAATTGCTCTTCTCTACAAATTCATGATTATCTCTCTTTCATCAGGTTTACTTTTCATCCTTCTTAAGCTGAACTCCCAGAAGTAACATCAAAATGAAGGGGTCAATGTCTAGATAGAGTTTGGGGTTCTTTACTTGGTAGGTCCTAATACACACCAAGTGGTAGGTGTGGCTGGCTAACACTTGCAGAAAATGAGGCAGCATGGGAAAGGGTTGAGCTGGGCACCTACTGGAGGAGGGCAGTGGCGGGGCATGGGGGGCACTCGGCTCCCTGGTAGGGAAGCTGTTAGTGAGGAAGGAACACTCTAGCCCTCCAGCCAGGCCTTGCAGAAGGAGCCGGAGGTAAAGCCCTGCTTCCCCTGGAGAATGTCCCCATCACTGCGGCCTTGACCTCCATTTCTGCCTCCTTTTCCGTACATTGATTTTCAACAAATGGAAGCCATATTGCAAAGCAGTTCATTATAAGGAGTTTAAGGTTATGAAAAACTTGGTTCAATGTTCAATATCAGACTCTGCCACAAAGTGTACTTGGTTTTTTTTTTTTTAATATACATTACTGAGCCTTAGTTTTCCCACATGTAAAATAGAGTTAATAATATCAACTTTTAAAAGATATTGGAGGGACTTCCCTGGTGGTCCAGCGGTTAGGACTCTGCGCTTCCACTGCCAGGGCCTGGGTTCAATCCCTGATCGGGGAACTAAGATCCCGCAAGCTGCGTGGTGCAGCCAAAAAAATAAAATAAAATAAAATGGAGATACTTAATTAACTGTAAACAGTGCCTGGCACCATCACTAACTTATATAGGTCTTTGGATTCCAGGGTGATCAGTGATGCATTGGATGGTAGGGCTATTATAGCTGGGCATTGCTTGAGTCTCCCTTCTTTAGCCCATTCCTGCCCACAGCATGCTTCAAGACATTTCACATCTTCTCACCCCTTGGGGAGTGGTATAGAGGGTGTGGCTAGAATGCCCCCTGACTGGGGTGGGGTACAATGCAGGCTCCCCACCCTGACATCTATCCTGTGGACCCCTCCTGCTCTCACTCTCTCTGGACAAGGATCTCAATTGCTCTGTGCCTCTGATTCCCTATGATTAAGCTACCCATGACCTCAGTGCCAGGACTCCTGTGTATATCAACCTCCCCTTTCTCACAGCCAATGCTATGTAAATGCTAAGCATTTCTGTGATGTAGCAACTTTAAGAGGATGAATGAATACATTTGATGAGGGAATGTTGGGAAATAATCCAATAGGGCTCCATTTGGTATTGGTCCTTTTATCAAGGCCGTAACCCAAACCCACTTTATGGGGTTAGGGAATAAAATTACCATGTCAGATAACAAAAAGGAAGAAGCAGGGACAGAAAGTCAGGCCTTGAGAATCCAAAGTCATATGAGTGTGTAGACAAAAGATGCCAGGGAAGTTCTCACTGGTGGGTGCTGGAAAGCTGGTAGCGCTAGACTTCCAAGGCCAGAGCAAGAGAGTGGGGCTGGGATGAAACCCCGGAGAGGGTGAGATGATTAGGATTTACAAGATTGTCAGAAAAACAGAAAGGTGTGAAGGTCTAGGCCATCCTTTGTGTTGCATGGCCATAGAAGGCAGCCCTTCTCTTGATGCAGTGAATATTAAAGAACTTGCCCTTGAAGATTGAACCGGCTTTTGGCCCAACGGGATTGGCTCCGAAAGCTTTCATCCAATTCTCTGGGTGCTTAGCACCCCCTAGCCTCTTCCTTCACAGCTTCCCTCCCTTCCCAAAACGATCCCAGAGTCTCTGGCTTGCTTCTTAGGAAACATACACCTAGACGGTCCCTGAAGACCAGGCTCTGTTCTGAATTACAGAGGGCCTACAAGTAGCTTTGTGCTGGATGACTCTGGGGACAGCTGTTGACAGATGGAGGAAAAGGTTAGACGTGAGGGTCCATGGGCCACTGAGGGGCGAGGCTTTCTTCAAAAGTATATTTGCTCCTCTTTGGCCTTTCCTCCAGCCATCTCTCCCTTTCCTAGTCCATGTCCATGGTGGTCCCTGTCCCCCCTGCCCTCCCCCGAGCATACGCCTTTTCCTTCCTGCTCCGGGGTTGTTCTGAGTGAAAGGGGGACTAATGGAGGATTTTGGAGCGGTGCCCCTTATGCTATAAGGCTTCAGCGTTTAGAATCTTGGAAAGGCTCCACCTGGGAAAGAGTTCCAGAGAAAACAAACTTCAGATCCAGGCTCGTATGGGAAAAGGCTCATGTTCATGGAGGTGGCTTCAGGGACCTTGTCAGAGGCTTGGCCCCTGCCTTTAATGGATCCGACGTGGAGCCTTCCAGGGCCCACGATGCTGCATGGCCTTCAAGGGAGATTTCACTCACAAGCTATGATACCTCTTTCATAGGACTTAGAGTTGTCAGGTCTCTAGGGAACCACCAGCTTTTGTCGTTCTGTTTACGCCCTAACTGAGGCAAGAACGATTTCAAGGGGCCAAACACCCCATCTCTTCTCCTCTTCATTCCCCCTTGTCATGTTGTTCCCTCTTGGAGAGTAGCTGAATTTCTTTTCTAGGAGAGAAGGGGCCAAAAAGGTATTCTCAAGACCGGTGGGATCATCAGCTCAGTTCATAGGAATCATCCTTCCAGCCCCAGAAATGGCATTGACAAAAGCAGTGATGGGCACAAGTTCAGGATTCCCCTGGGCCAAGAAGAGGGATGGGGGGGTAAGCATGGTAGGGAAAGGTTAGACAGAGTTTATGGTGATCCCCTCATGCAGTTCCTTAATGCCACTGTGTGATACTCAGGGGACCATGTATCTAGATTTTATGCCTAAAATAAAGCAGGTGCCCCTACAGGTAAAGCAGTGTGAGTACAGGAGCTGGGAACACCTGGATTTCTGTTTCTGGCCTTGTGCACTTAAGAAAAGTACTTCCCCATGTCTTTGCACATGGGGCTCAATACTGACCATTAATTCCCCCATGTCTGCCTCTTCTGCCAGGGGTCTTTTCAAACATAGACAATCATGGGATACTAAACTTGAAGGACAATAGAGATCATCTAGTCCCATCAACTCACTATATATATGAGGAACCTGAGGTCCAGAGTGGGGAAGTGTCTTACCCAAGGTCACATGGTGAGTTACCTCCTTTGACGTCTTTGTATGCAGTACAGACCCCCTGTCCCCCTCACCAATTTTAATTCTTAAGATCTTAAGACCTCATGAGTTTCTGTAGGTCCCAGAGGACTCAGGGATGACTAGATGCCTAGTATGGGATTGGTACTAAAATCCCTTAGGTGAGGGAAATATTCCAGGCCAGGTTACTTCACAGAGCCTAGGTGAGGCATCTGGGAGTAGTGAGAGAGGGACCATTGCCTGGAGAGAAACAGTGGAGTCACAGACCCTCTAGGCCAATGGCCTGCCTTCCCTCTGCCTCAGACCCAAGAGAGCCCTTGTCCTGGGTTAGCATAGTGATGCTAGCACAGAAACATCTCATGTTGAAACCAAGTCTCCCTCTAAACATGACCTCATCAGTGAGGAACTTTCCTCCATCTCCACAATCTAACCCCACTCCCTGCAGACGGAGGGCACCCAACATCCAAGATGACTCAACTCTGTTTTGATCGTAATATGCCCTCAGAATGAGGAGGGGAAAGTCTCAGTGCTACCAACTCGATCTCTCCCCATCATAGGCTCAACGTCTAGCTGCCATTACGCTCTTCACATACCTGCACACAGCTTTCCTAAAAAGGTTGGCTTACTCCTATCTTGTCTGCACACGCACGTAAACACCCACGCACTCGTTACAGACATTATTTTATAGACATTATTTTAATCCGGGGTTGACTGAAAAACCTCCTTCTGGAGATTTGATCAGGAACACCCACGTCTCTGGACATCCTAATTCCGTCCATGGCAGGGTGGGGCCAGAGAGGAGCTGAGCTAGCATGGAAGTCCTCCTTGCTTGAGGCTGCCCATGGCTTGATGGCCACCAATGCTACTCCTCCAGGGTATTCCATCCCCTATGAGACTTGGAATTATGGGAAGGCTGAGAGATCAGCCATCATTGCACTGACTGGGTGAAATGAGAGGAAAAAGTGAAGGAGAAGGAGTTTATAGTCTTGGAAGTACAGTGCCCCCAGCCTGGTGCAATCAAAGGTGGTTCACATTATCCCAGCTCCTAGGGTTAGAAATGGCCCTCAGGTATCCCTTAAGAATGTAAGGTCTGGAGAGCATTTTCCTCCCACCCCTTTGCCCCCCAGGGACCCTAGCGATTATGCCCTGTTCCCACCTCCCTCTCAAGCTCATCATCAGGGCCTCCTCCTACTTAGATGAGGCTGCCCCTCCCCTCCTCTTCCAGGACAATCCAAGGCCAAGCCCCCAAATGTTTTGCTCACGTCCCTTCCTCGGTTCAGTGGAGGCTGCAGCAAAAGTGGAGTGTTTCCAGTTTCTCTGACCATGCTTGGTTTTAAGTTAATCCCCTCCTCCTATCCTTCCCTTTTGCTGAGAATTCATTTGGCTGTTCCCAATATATCTGTATCCGTGTCCCGTATCTCTAGTTCTTCCCCTTACCTTTCAAGCTCCCTCTCTGTTTCCCCTTCTAGTTTTGATCTTCTTTGGGGGTTTTGGTTTTTACTTTATTTTGCTTTTTTCTGTTTTTCTGTTTTTTTGTTTTTGTTTTTTATAGGTTTCAGAGAAATTATGTTGAATCCAATAAGCCTTCCCGGACATTCCAAGCCTCTTAACCATGGCATCTATGTTGAGGATGTCAATGTTTATTTCAGCAAAGGACGTCATGGCTTTTAAAAACTCCTTTTAAGCCTCCCTGTTTTGATGTCACCTTGGTAGGCTGGGCCCTCTGAGAGGTTGGAAGCTCTAGGCATTGTTCTGTTTGGATCCGGGGATGCTAAGTAGAAACTACACGAGCCGCCGGTGCCCCTGCATCCTTTATCACCACCAAGACGGGTGTTTGCCCCCATCCGCCACTGGCAGGGTTGCCCTTTCCCTCCAATCATCACTGTGCTCCTTTTTTTTCTGGCCTCCAAGGCAGCTCCTGCCATCATCTTAAGAGCCAATAAAGAGAATTAAAAACCTGTGCACCAGGAACCATCTCTTAAATACACTAGCCATTCTCTTGCTTTCCACAAACAACCCAACCACCACGAGAAAGCCTGATGAAGTCCAGCCGTGCTCCGGCCTCACTTTCCCCGCTTGGAAGCGTGGGGTCTCCCTGGCTCTCCCTAGGATACCAGGCCATCCTCTTAGTGACCTCGTCGCCCTGCAGCCTCCCGTGGGGAAGAACATCTAAGCAGAGGTGGAGACGGCGCGGTGAGAGGAGAGGGAGCCAGGCCCAAGTATTGGCACCAGATTAGGTCTCAGAGGAAAGAATGGAAACCAATCATTTTCTATATATATATGTATTTTTTCTTTTTGGTGGAGAAAACCATACCTTTTTTTTGGACACACTTTCCCCCTACTTCCTCTTCTCTCTGGAACGGCTCACAGTGAGTGGTATTAGAAAACTCCTTGGAGAAGAGGATTTCTCCAGGGCTCCTTCTTGGCCTCTAGATCTGCAGTTCCGACAAGCTTTGGCTGCAGGAGGTCTTGCCCGTGAATTGGGCATCCTGCTAGGACCACAAGGGACCAAGGGAATCAGGGACCAAGGCCCTTCCTGCTGTTCCATGATCCCAGGATTGGCTCTCTTACCCCACTTTTACTTATTCTTGACTCTGAGAACTTTTGGCACCCAATGGAATCACCATTTCAAGGCCAAGATGAACTGAAGGGGAAGAGAAGTAAAAATTGGCCTCCTCCAGCCCCTCTCATGGCTCCAATGGAAGTGTCATCCTGTTCTCTGGTCAATATATGTGTTTACTTTGCTTGCTTTGACTCATGCCTTACTCCATGGCCACCCTCTCCCAAAGAGGGAGGTTTGTTTCCCCCATTTTCAACTTGATCCACTGGGGAGAGGGAAAGGGATGCTTTTCCCCCTGCTTCAACAGGAAAGGTACAGTTGTAGGGCCTGAACCTCTCCCAGATTTGCTGCCATGTTGGCTGAGTGGACTTCGGGCTTGGCCTAGTTCCCCCCAACCCACCCATGGTGCCTCCGTTGTAGGGGGTCAGCACAGGCTGCCCCCTTGAGGGTGGAGCATGGAAGAGGGGGCCAACCGTGGGGAGATCGTAGGACAAAATGGTGGTGGTTTTAATCCACTAAGTTTTGGAGTGATGACACAGTAACAGATAACAGATTCTCTGCCTTGGGAAATTTCCCTGGGGGCTAGGATTCCCACTTAGGGTTTTAGGTCCTGAGTCCTGTGGGTGGTGGTTCTTCACGTCGGGTTCCCAGCCTGATTCTGCAGACACCTCCATGGGCTTTAAAAATGCACAGCTTTCCAAGTTCTTGCCCAGTATCTGGGGTGGCCTCCCGGGCGCCTGAATGTTCAGAGTATCACACGGGGATTCAGCTTCTCTCAAGGGCCTAGAAGTGTGTTTATTTAGCCCCTCCCAGCTCCCCGCCATCCTGCTCCCCATTGCTTCATGTCTGGCTATTCCCCATTGTGTCCTGCCAACCCTTTGGGCCAGGGCCCCCTCCTGAGTGTGGCTTTAAGGAGTAAGCTTGAGGATGATGTTTTTTAATTATTGTAAATCATTACCTCATTTCCAGCCTCCCAGGCTCCATCCATCCCAGCATCTTTTATTCTGCCATTTTCTTCACCTTGTGCTATGACCGTGGGGCGTTTGTGTTTCCGCAGAGACATATAGGAGTGTTCAGTGTATAGTTTCTTAATAAACACTTTATTTTCTAATGAAATGACTGGATCAGACCTCTTATTTGGCAATTTTGCAAAGAATATTAAAGATACGTAGAAATTTCAGGCTACCCTGTTTTTTAATTCCCCCCAATTTTACTATTACTCTTTTAAAGGAGTTTCTTAGCCAAGTCCTGTTTGCAAAGGATTTTACAATCTGTTCCATTGGTTGCTTTCACTGAGACCCCTCCAGATACAGACTGAGTCCATACAGTGAAGGGTTTCCTCATCTTACTGAGAAAGAATTAGAGGCACAGAGGGTTGAATGGTTCGCTCAGGGTCACACAAGAACAAGAGACAGAAGCCAGGTTCAAACCTGACTCTTTCAGATACAACTCAGGTTACTGAGACCCTTGTCTCCTCGGTGGCTGGGGACTCTTCTATTGTCCGTACAGCCAAGGCTTATGGAGATTCTTTCTTCAGAGCTGATGTGTAAGGGGGTCTGGGAGTGGGGTTGAAGGATCCTTTATCTTTGGTGCACCAGTAAGCCAGTGTAATTTTTCCCTTGGTTGCAGTGGTTTTATATCTCCCTTATGGATCTTGGGGAAGTGACTTTGCCCAGAGGAAGATGGGGTTTTGGGCTTGTAGGCCAACATGCCAATCATCCAGAGACCACTCCCTGCCCCCCCACAGACACATACACACTAAGGTAGGCCAAACTCTCATGTCAGGTCTCATGTGGGCTACCAGAAAAGGAGAGGCAGAAGGGTCCTGGGGTCCTACTGAGGCTAAAATGCTTAGATGAGCTGGCTGTATCTGTCTGCCCTTGGTTCCTGGGCCCTGACCCAGCTAGAAGGGTCAAAATGCCTTCTGTAACTTACAATATCTTCCTTTTAGGAGGAAGGGACTTTGTATGTAGGAGATTTGGAACAAGAGAGGAGGTCGGGGGCTGGGAGGATTTTGACCCTTCCCTTGGTCTCAGTAGGCTTTTTGGGGGCTTCTTACTTAGGAAATAAAGATGAGGCATGCGGAAGTAAGGTGGGTGAGCTCAAGGTGGAAGTCCAACAGGGATTGATTCGGCTAGGTTGGTGCTTTTTCTACTTACCCTTACTCAATCTCTTATTTAAGTCTAGCTTGGTTTGAGCCCTCACCTCACCTCATCCCCAATGGAAGCTCATTTTCTATAGAGTGGCCTGGGTAGGGGGTTGCCCAGCTCCGCATTCTCCTGTTCTCAAGGGTTCCAGGATTGGACCAGGGATGCCCCAAGGGTTGAGACTGTCTTTGGGTCCTTCAGGCTGCATGGATTCTAGGGAGAATTTCATTATTAATAAGTAGAGATATTTAAGTTTTTTTTTTTTTTATCAGGATGCGTAGATCCTGCCAATGCTTGGGAGAAAAGATGATGAATAGAAACGGCCCCTGGGAAGATGGGAAAGAAAAGCACCTATCCTCGGGAGGAAGGCTCAGCCACGTGGAGGGAGAGCTCTCCTGGTGCAGCAGGAGGAAGAGGAAAAGAGGGTTTAGAGGTTTGGGGCAGGCAAGGGAATGAGAGAGTTCTTGTCTGGTGGCTTCTGTTTTGCCTATCAAGTGTAAGGCAAGGCCTTGTGCTGCAAGCGAGAACATCTAAGAGCGTTGAGAAGGTCTAAAGCAGCAGAAGAGACCGCGGCAGATGGCAGGGAAGCATGAAAAAGTTGCCGGGAGGAATGAGGACTGGCTGAGACTGGGGAGCTGTTTTGAGTGTCCAGGATTCTGTTCCCCATGCTTTCCTGCTGGGCTTCGAAGTCCCATGGCATCTACCCCAACGTTAGAGGCTCTGGGCCAGTCAGCGCTGGCACAGGGGAGGCATGGAGAGAGGAACTCAGCCCACTAAGGATGCTGGGTTGGACAGGCTTCAGGCAGGGAGGCTCAGGGGACCAACAAGACCCGTAGCTCTGTGTTTGGAATCTCACCCACAGGATTTCACAGTGGCTTTCTCAGACTTGAGGTTACGTTTTGGTCCTAGGGGATTTCGTGGCAAAGCTTCAATCCATGAAACCAGTGTGCCTGCCATGTGCTGTCTGGATCTTCATTCTGGAAGGAGTGATTGAGGGGCCCTGGTTCTGAACCCTGTTCCCTGAAGCTCAGAGGGTGGGGAACCCACTGTACCCTTAAGAAGCTGTAGGACAGTGGTCAACTCAGTTGTAGGGCCTTTCAGGGACATGCTCTGGAGAGGACCTGAGTCTTTCACTAGGGTTGTGTGGACAGATCCCAGAACTGGTTGCCAAGCTCCAAAGAATGGGCTTTCCTGGGGAGCCTTAGTAACGATCATTATGGCGAACTTATGAAGCACCTATTCAGAGCCAGGCACATTTGACCCATGAGGACGCTGAAGCTCAGAAAGGGTTAGTAATCACTAGGCCAGGTTTTCACAGCTGTGAGTGGCAGAGCCAGGACTGACACGGGGTCTCTTTGACCTCCTGGTGCTCTTGGCTGTTCAGCTGCCCCATAGAGCAGCCCCATCTGCTCCTGGAAAGCTGCAGTCCTGAGATCTCCACAGGCATAGCCTCCCCCTGGCTCCGTAGATGAAGTCCTTCAGGGGTCTTTGGGGCTAGATGCTATCCCTAACTTCCTCCTGAAAACACCCGAACACGGTGATTTTGAAAAGAACGTCTGCCACGCTCCTTCTTCACCCATTCTAGCATTTAGTGACCCTTGATGCCTGAAAATGTGGTTTTTCTTACATCTAAGATGAATCATCTGGTTTTCAGTTGGTGAGATCCCCAAACAGACAAGGGTGGCATCTTTGCTGTCAAGAAGGACTTGTTGGATGAGACACACCTGATTCCTCAAGTTGGTAGGTGAGGCTGCTCAGGTCTGGGCAAGCAGGAGCGGCTTCAGGCAGGAAGGTAGTGGAAGGAAGATCCTTGCCTGACTTGTGCACCCCCATCTGAACTTTGTTCACCCTTCCTCAAAGACCTCCTGGTGTGTGGAAGCTCGGCCATGTGCTTCTCACCCAGGGAAAGAGCAGATGCCAAGCATCTTCAATTTGGAAGCCAAGAAGCTGGGCTCTGGGCTACCCTGTCGCTCCCTTCTTACGTGGGAATTCTTTTGTGTAGCCAAGCTCCCAGGTACCACATGTTCCCCTCCCCAGCCGCAGGTGTGACCTCAGCCTAGCACTGGGCCGTGACGCTTCCCCTGGCTCTGCCCAGCTCCTGCAGGTCAAGGCCAGGCCTGAGCAGACGCTCAAGCGTCTCAGATACAGGAGCTAGACGCCAGGGAGGGTTTGATGCCGTGGAGAGAGCACGGGGAGCCGGCAGATCAACGCAGGGTGACTTCATCGTGTGTAGCTTCCTGGACTGCACCACATGCGGACTAGGCAGAGGGCCTTTGTTCCTTCAGTGTTTACCGACTCGGAGCTCCGGCTAGACTCACAGGTGGCCTCCAGAGTGACTCTGAAATGGAGAGCAAGATGAGGGTAGCAGTGAGGGACAGACGGGGAGGCGTGAAGGTGAAGGGATGCTGGCTGCTCTGAGGCTCCTTTGGGAAGGATAGAGGGGAAACTCTTCAGTGTGACAGCGGAGGAGGCGACGGGGCAGCGAGGAGGGTGGGAGCTTCAGGGGAACCTGGTCTGCATCCAAATTGTCCAGGAGGCCTGAAGCTCTACTCCCCTGCACCCCTAGCTTTGCCCCACCCCTGACATCCCCACTGTACTGCTGGGGAGCGGCTGAAGCGGCCAGTGGCCTCAGTTGCCTTGGATAGCTCTGGTTCTGCATTTTGCCTTTAGAAATCCTGTACCACCCCCACCCCCCAACACCGCCCTACTCACCTCTCAAGAAAATCTCAGCCAAGATCTAATCATATATCCCAGAGCTAAATAAGCCTCCTTCCACTCTCCTTGAACCCAAAGTGAGTTGAAGATCTCTTGCTGGCAAGAGATCAGGTTTCTCGTCTGCTTTTGCACATGGTTCGGAAATTTAATCAGGATTCCGAGGGTAGGATTTTAATCCCAATTCCTCCTTCGATAAAGTGACCCCAGTTTGCCCCTGGGACTTAAGCTCTGCTTGCTCGGGGAGGAGATTGGGTGGGTGATGAGGGCTAAGAGCTCGCTGCCTTTTCGTCACTTTCCATCAGGACCCTGTCCCCTCCTGGGTGTGTACCTGAGAGCAGTAGCTCTTCCTTCCCCACCCCCTTTGCCTTCCAGCTGGAGGGGATGCATTGCTCAGATATTCTGCAGGTTTGGGGGTGGGGCATTGTGAGAACTGGGGAGAGTGAGGGAGATATTGGGGTTATCCGTTGACTACAGCCTGTTCGGCTCCCGTGCAAGAAAGAAACCAGAAAGGCAGGAGGATCTCTGAGAAGCACAGATCCTAGAGGGACACAGAGGATGCTGATGACTCAGATTCTGTGCCAAAGGCAAGGCCAGGTCCATGCAGGTCCCGTTTGGGAAGGTGGAACTACTTGGGTAGAGGAGAAAGGCAGGATTTCCAAGTTCCCAGGGAAGATCCGAGCTGTAGAGAAACCCTGACTGAGAGCTTTGTTGAGACTTTCAAGCCTGGAAAACAGGGGATGCATGAGCTTCCTACTCAGACCAGAGGCAGCCCTGGGCATCTCAGGATCACGTGTCTTCCCACGACCCTCTGCAAATAGGAGCCGCTTAAGGCCGCTCCGATGTCCATAAACCTGCCTTTGATTTGGCTGAGAGTGGACGGGGGGGCACGTGGCATAAGGCAGGAAGAATGGAGCTTGGCTTTCCTGAGAGGGAAAGAGCAATTCTCCCTTCACACCCTGTCTAAGAGCAGTGGCAGGCGCTGTCTGAGAGTTTGGAAGGTGGATCAGAATGGCCTACATGGCTGTGGAGAAGGTTTGAAGACCAAGGGTTGAGGCTGCTCAAAGGTATGAGTTCCAGGGTTGTGTCCGACTTGTGGCTCCATCCAAGTTTGAGGAACAGAGTGTCATGTCAGTTCGGAAAAACCCCACCAAGCCTGACTTGGGTGAGTGATGGCGGAGGCCTTGGTGGCTGACAGTGACACCCAGCTTGTCTATGGAGCTCTCTTTCCTCCTCCCCGTTTCTACCTCCCATGTGCTGTTACCATGGCAGCAAAATGAAGCCTGGTTCGGTCTTTGGGGACCTCAGTGGAGCAACCGGCCTATTTCCCTTCAAAAGACAAGGGACAAGGCTTCCCTCTCTTGTCCCTACGTTTATTCTGCAGTGAGAAGGGCAAGGACCTAACCCCTGTAAAGTGACTTCACTGCTGTCAACTATGGCCTGGTGATGCTTCTTTTATAGAGCTCTGAAATGCCACCTACTTTTTTACTCTGAAGCACACACCAGCTTTGGTCTGTTTTGGTCCCCGTGATAATGTTTTAAAATTGCAATGCCATGTCCGTTACATTGCAACGTTTGCAACAGCCTTCGGCCAAAGTCATGTGATCCTGACTCCCAGATGGACTTCTCAGGGGAAGAGAAGGTGTGGGGCTGGGGGGAAGGGGTCCTGGGTGCTCTTGGAGGAATGACATCTGTCTACAGTCTGTGCCACAGTTCTTAGTAGCTGGACAGGCCTAGGGAGGTATTTACTACACACAGCCAGGTTCTCGAGGGTGTTGGGAGCAGGGAGACACGGAACATCCTTGAATTTGGAGCTGAGAGCGTTTAGATTCCATAACACAGGAGACCCCTGGACCTACAAACGCTGTTTCACTGCCAACCCTTCTCAGCACTGGCCAGACAAACTGTCTCCAAGATCTTCCCTCCTGCTGCCACAGTCAAGAAGGACAAGTCCTAAAGTCTGTGTACCATGGGCCAACCAATGTAGGCACCTCTCCCAGGTCCCTCCTACAAGCAACCTTAGGGATAAGGAAAATTCCGGAATGCAGGCTAGATGCTAAGTCCAGCCCACGTATTATGTATACACCAACGTGTCAGCCTTCTCTTACTGTTAATTCTGAGAAAAAGACTCACGTGACAGAGAACCCGAGAGGAAATCTCAAAGCAATTTTTGTCATGAGCGTTAGGTCTCTGAAAACTCACGCTGGCTGAGAGGGCACAGCCAGGATCTCTCTTGTCGCTCCCATCTTAGAGCCACAGCTCTGGACCAAAGCCTTCTGCTTCAGAGGGAGCCAGATGCAGAGCCGACCAGTGAGAACTTGACTCTGGTGGGGAGGGTGGGTAGGAGAGGCACCATGAATAAAGAGTATATTCTGAGAATGTCCTTCCTGCGAGAACTGAAATTCTGAGTTCATGCGCGAATGACTCATGGACTCGTTCAATCTTTATGGCTGTCAACTGGACACTTCCCGGTATTATAGCAGGCAACTGCTGTGTAGTACCTTTGATACCAAACGGACAATCTGGTCATTAAGAAGACCAGAATGACACCACTGTGCATTTCTAGGATGGTATCTTTGGCCATCTTAGTAATTTTGTGGGTCAGCCACTTGACCAACTACTGCCCTACATGGATCGATCAGTTTTCTGGGAAAGCTTCAGTTTCTACAACGGGGTCCTGTCTTCATTTGAATGCCCAACTTGTTATTAAATAAATCATGCTGTAAGGATCAAGTGCTCTCCTTTTCCTTGGCTGTGGAAATGTTTCCCTCTAGTTTCATAAGATGCTAAGAGCCCATCAAATAACTTTGGAGAGCATTGTATGGTATAGCCAACCTCTTGCAGGTTTACCATGCATGTTAGGATACTGAAGGCTCTGAGAAGTCCTCCTTTAAATAACCCTTTTTATCCTACCTCTTTCCCAATCTAATTGAACATAAAACACTCTTCACTCTAAATAGACTCATGCATACACTCTAGGTAACACTTGGTCAGGGTGTGGGCAGAAGCTTTTTGAAGAAGAACAAAGCACGATGGGTTAGTCAACCACTGACCTCTTACATCAAGATGAACCACCACAAAAAAAAGAGAAAAAAAAAGGTGAACCACAACACCCCGACACCTTTGCCCAGCTTTAGGCTCGGTCCCCCAGTTTGGCCCTCGGCTTTGTATGGAGGAAGAAATGATTCTGGCAGCTGGTGGGTAGGTGCTCTTGTGAAGTGCAGGAACCCTTCACTGCGATGCCTCGGAAGAAAATGGTAAGTCATTTCACGTAAGAGCTTAAGACTTCAGCCCTAAACCTGGTCACCCTCCCAGGTGGATGGAGGTGACATCATCTAGCAGTAGTGCACGGCAGTGAAGAGCTGGCATCAGTCTCAGCACTACCGCCAGCAAAATGACTTGGGTAAGTTACCTTTCCTTGTTCCATATTTGTCTCTGAGCTTGCTGTCCCTCAGATAAAAGATCCTACCCAGACAGGTGTCCCAAATACCATGTCCCCACGAGTCACTGTTGTCTCCTAGTGGGGGACATCTTTTGGTTCTGGGGTCTGTCTCTCTGTGCTGAGTGTCTTAGTGTATCACGTGGGAAGGGTGACCTCCGGCCCCTCCTGGAGTTCTGGGGAGGGGGGAAGAGGGATAGGATGGCTGCCCTTCTGGGTGAGGGTTGGTGGATTTCTCCCGAAGAGGAATGAAGCAGATGCTTGGAGGTTAATAGACCCTCGCTGTCACAGTCGGACAGGGCCAAGCGGGAGTTCTTGGCAAGATTTTCCAACTTTGATCTCAAGAAGGCAGCTCTGCCTAACAAATAGTCTGAAATGTCAAAGAATAAATGTTAAAGCTTGAGGGGTCGTTCTCCTGGGAGTTGCCTGGGCTGGCTAGGGAGGGAGAGGAGGAGGGAGAGAAGGACACAGCAGAATCCTTCACATAAAGATTCCGACTTGGTTTTGTGATATTTAAGAAAAAAGAAAACTCTGAATTATTTATAGCGCAGAAGATGGAAGCTGGATGTAGAAAAGTGGCTGGGCTTGAGATGGTAGTTCACGATCCAACTGCCCCAGCTTTGAAATGGTAAAACTTTTCTTGTTGGTGACACGCTCTTGACCTCTCCTTATCTGTTATTATGATTACTATTATTGTTCTTTTAATTAAGAAAATGTATGGCTTTTGCTTCTGTGAGTCGGGGAGAGGCAGTTTCTAGAAATGACCCCATCAGCTTCCAGCTTGTGCCTCTTCAGACAAGGATCTGGGGACCCCCGCTCCAGTATGGGTGGGTAGCATCTTGGGTAGCAGTTGGTGGCCTGGCCATCAGTTGGCCATGTTGATCTGGGAAGGTGGATTTCATGTGTCAGTTGTTCCATCTAAAAAATGGAGCCAATTGTCATATGCCTCTTCTAGGTATACTGGGCGCCATGAATGACGCCACGTGGTCAAAACACCTAGGCACTTGGGTGAGGGTGGCAAGAAAATAGCATCTCTGTTACATGAAGGGGGGAAAGGAATTAAAGAAATTTAAAAAGGGAAAATCAGATGTGATGGAAGGATTGGTGTTCAACCTAGAGGGAATGGGGTCTTTCATCTGTTTATTTTCCTCAGTGATGTTGTTTAGATATTAATAAAAATACTTCTGTTTGATAATGCGTCCTGATTCTATAGCATGGGTAACTGAAAGCCACTGATAATCTCAAAATTGCAGTCAAATTTAAAATTGTAAGTGTAATTGACACTCTCAGGGATGCCAACAAATAGAGACAATCTTTGGACAGGTTGCGGGTGTTTGAGTTGAGGCGGGTCCAGGTGCAAATCAGATCATCGGTAAACCTCCAAACAAGCAATGTTGTGTTTAAGATGTATTGCTTTTACTGAAAATATTAATACTTTTGCTTTTTTTCTAGACTTGTTTTTTTTCCACTTCGAAGAACCTAGAGAACATTTTGCAGTTAAAATGTCACAGTGACACTCCTGTTATAAAACTCTGGAAGTGTACTTATTTTTATATTCGGTAACTTACTCTACCTCACAGAAAGGTCTTCCAAATATTTTTTTCCCCACTCCCTACTTTCAATGCTGTAGAAGTATGACTAGCATTCTTGCTCTAGGACAGTGGTTCTCAAACTTTCTGGGCTTGGAACCCCTTTACACTCAAAAATTAGAAAGACCTTGAAAGTTTTTGTTTATGTGGGTTATATTCATCTACAATTACTGTAATTTAAATTAAAACTGAGAAACATTGGAAAACACAAGTGCACACACACACACACACACACACACATTTTATTTAGCCATCAGGGCAATGATGCCATCACATGTCAGGAAGTCACTGGAAAAACTCCTAGTATACCTGTGAGAGAATGAGAGTGAACAAAAGGACAGACCATCTTAGTATTCCTAGGAAAATAGTTTTGACACGTGGATCTCCCGAGAAGGTCTCAGGGCCACCAGGGCTATTTGGACCACATTTTGAGACCTGCCACTCTAGGGAAAACTGATGCATGAGCAGATACGGAAATCAAGTCTAGGTCCTCTTGGTACCAGTGAATGGTACCAGTTATGCACTTTGCTCCAAATGTCGGACTCCATCAGAACTTCATTTCTTAATGCAAACATCACCACTGCCCCTAAAGTGCCAACCCAAACCCAACTGGATATAACCGTGTATGCTCGGTTGCTAGGGATGTGGGAACCGTACAAGAAAGAATTCATCTATTATAAAGAAAACTGGGAGGTTGGGTGCGTGCTTGCTCTGGAGAAGGAACGTGGGCTTGATGCAGCAGTAAATATTATTGGCCGATTGAAGAGACTCAGCATGAGCAGGGTTTGCAAAATCCCAATGTTGAGGACAGGGAGAATGAATGTCAGGGGGATGAAGAGCTTTTGCAATCAGCACCTTGCGGGTCAGAAGTCTCATCACGTGCATCATAGCCCTCATTGTGCATCGCATTTGGATTTGTCTAAGGAACATGTAGGACTTAGCAGTGTTCTACCAGGTCCCTTAGGAGCGTCTATTTAAGTTTAGAGACCCTGGTCCCTCCCTCATTCACCTAACGTGGGCAGCTTTGGTGGAGAAAGATTGGACCATGAAATGCATAAGGTCTTAAGGAGCCTCGTCGGGTCAACTCGATACATGCGTCAGACAGAGGGAGTTGTCCCGTCCTTGGGGTCCTGGGTGCACGACACCGTGTTTATGCTTCCTAGCGTTTTTACCTGTATAACCCAGATTTATCACTTATATCTGGGGGATCAAGAACGGCTCTCAGCTTGTTCTGAGGGGTCCTTTGTCCCCAGTATTTCACAATCCTCACCAGGAAAATAAGGTCTTTCAAGAATGCCTCTGAGGTCATGAGTTGATGTTGGTTCATTGATTCATCCTTCAAACAGTTATTGGGCACCTACTCTGTACCATGAGTGGCATCTACTCTGCCACTGAGTGAAGCAGTTGTATTTCCTGCCCTCTAGAGCTTCACAGTCTACTGCACTGGTTCTTGTTGGGGGAAGGGGTGACTTGTCTCCCAGGGAGTTTGATTATCACAAATAAGGGTATAGCCCCCATAACTGGCAGCCCCCATAACAATGAATTACCTGGCCCAAAATGTCAGTAGTGCCAAGGTCAAGAAATCCAGTCTAGTGGGAATACAGATCGGTATCCCTTATCTTGGGCAAGAGGGTTTTCATACTTTTCAGGGCCCTCCTTCAGCTGCCAGGAGTCCGAGGGCCATGGCGTCCATATCCCCTGTCCTACACCCCTTCTAGATAAAGTTGCAGTTGCCTAAACCAGAATTCCTTACCAAAATGGTCCTTAGCCCACTTCCAGGGCACTTGCAGGCCTGTCCGTTGGTCTTTTCTCCTAAGTGTGGGCTGCACTGCAGGTGTGTGCCCTGTAAAGCCCAAGAGTTGGCCAAGGGGCTGCTGTTTGGGGGCAGAGGGGAGTGTGAGTGAGGGGTGAGTGGTGGCTCAGGCTGGGGCGCCTTGTGCTTCTTTGGCCGTGCAATGGGAAAGGGGAGCAAGCCGGGGGCCAGCTCTCTGGCACCGCGTGGCCCAACTCCCAACTCCAAGGGGCCTGAGATGTCTAAATTTGTACCTGGTTCTTCAGGTCATTCTGAAAATGTATTCAATAAGGTAGGAAGATAGGATGTACCTTATTTAAGAGCGTGTTAGCTTGATTAATGACTTCTGAATTTTTGAACATGTGAGATGTGAGCTTCTAATTATTCTATTGTCCCAGGTCCTACAAATGTAAGGGACAGGCCTGGTGCAGACAAATGAGTAATTATGAAGCAATATGATGAAATTGTGAATGAGGTAAACATAGAGGAAGGACACTTAGTTCTTAAATGTAGTTCTGGAAAATACTGAATCATGACATCTGTTTGCAGCTGTATAAATAGAAATGGCAGTTCAGGGAACCCACAATCAGGATGATCAGTTCAGACTTTCAATGTTCTGTCATTTAGAGAGATGTCTGCCTCTTTGAGTCTGGGAAGCCTGATCCCACTGCCACATAGATAAATACTATGGTCCATTGGCAGCCTCGGGCTGTTCAAGTCAGGCGTTCTTTGTGCTGGACCATCTCCACCCTGAGGTGGTGCTCATATAGTGTCATGCCCTTGTCAGGTTACCATGGAGACTGATCTTGAGGTCTCCAAAATTGATTTGTATTTATTGGGGATCTGCTGTTTTCCGGATGCTGTGACCAGCATTAAACAGAGAGAGAGAGAGAGAGAGAGAGAGAGAGAGAGAGAGAGAGAGATAGGATGCACTCTCCCCTCCCCTACATGGGGACTATTGGGAGGGTATCTTTCCACAGCAGAGAGGTAAAGACCTTGGAGAAATTGCATGGGTATGATGGTGTTTTTCTTCTAATAGCATTGTGGTTTGTTTCTGATTACAAAAGTAATTTATATTCACAGTAGACAATTTGTTGAAATACAGAAAAGCACACAAACACATAAATTATCCACAGTCCCATCACCCAGAGACAACACTGCTAACATTTTAGCTTTCTGCCTTTCAAATCTTTTTTATGTTCTTATTTAATTATTAAACAGAATCAAATCATTCTATGTGCACGTGCACACGCACACCCATTGCTTCGCTACTTCCTTTTTATAAGATTGTTTCATGTGCCATTTAACTAACCTTTTGCAATATTAAAAGACTTTTTATAGATAATCTATTCACATGGTTCAAACACATATACACACACACAAACACACACACACACACACACACACACACAAAACTTGTGCATGAATGTTCATAGCAGCATTTTTCAAAATAGCCAAAAAGTAGAAACAACCCAAATGTGTATCAACTGATGATAAACAAAATATGGGATACACAAACAGTGGAATACTACTCAACAGTAAAAAGGAACGGAGTACTGGTATATGCTACATGAATGAACATCAAAAACAATATACTAAGTAGTGAAAGAAGCAGGACATGAAAGATCCTGTTTTGCATGATGCCACTTCTATGAAATGTCCCGAAGAGGCAAATCTATGTAGACAAGAAGTAGATTAGTGGTTGCCTAGGTTTGGGGTTGGGAATGGGGATTACCTGTAAATGGACCCAAGAGATCTTATCGGGGTGATGAAAATGTACAAAAACTGGATTATGGTGATGGTTGTGCCACTGGTAGATTTACTAAAAATCATTGAACTGTACATTAAAATGGGTGAGATTTATGGTAGGTAGATAATACCTCAATAAAGTTTATTTATTTATATGTAAATATATATGTAAAATAAAGTTTATATGTATGATATATATAATAAATATATGTAATATGTTGATGTAAAATAAAGATTTTATATACAAACTTTATTGAGGTATTGTTTACCTCAGTTATTATATATATGTTACATATATACATGAATTCTTCCTACACCTGTCCCTCATCTGCAGGTTCATTGTACCACCACCACCATCACCACACAGGTAACCACTGTTATTGTGTGTCCTTATGAATTATATCTAAACAAATTACATATAAACAAATATTAATATACACTCTTGTTTCCCCTCCATTTTGCATGTGTAAAACTATATCACACATATTATCCTGTGCTTTATAGTATTCCCCCTGCAAGCTTTTTGGAACTCTGAGAGAAATTGCTCATTGTTTTTTTTTTAGAGATACATGCTATTCCATTGCCTTGGTGTATCCAAATTCATTTAATTTCTTTATAATATTTTGCTCTTACAAATAACTTCAATGGATTGATCAAAAATATAATGAACCTAAATAAATGTGGTTGAACCTAAATACAACATTAATACAGGTCCAAATAATCCCCACAGGCTATTTGGTATACCTGTTACGTACCTATAACCTGTATGAGGTTATACCAATGTGTACCCTCAGTAATAATATATGAGAATGAGGTTCTCCACAGCCTCAATAAACACAGAGTTGCAGCATGATTTTTAATGGCTGGGTAAGGTTCCACTGTGTGGATATACCATCTTTATTTTACTGTTTGGAAACTTGGCTTATTTTGTTTTATTTTTCTATTCTTATGAATAACAGCAGGCATTTCCACACTTCTGGTAGCTAAGCTGAATGAGGGGGATGGCTGAGCGGCAGCGCCCGCCAGGGGTGCTGTGTGTTCCTGCATCCATGCCTTGTGGCCCACTGCAGACACCCCTGGGTATTTAGGGACTCCCCAGGAATCCCCAAGTAGCCAGTGGGCTCTCCTTAAGAAAGCTGTCCTCTTGTAACAGAGAGCTAACTTAGGGAAGCCATCTCCTTCTAGAACACGATGTCTTCAGAGCCCAGGATACAAGGTTGGTGAGTGTAGGGGTCCTTACCTTTGCCCAGGTGACTTCAAAGCGCTGTCGGTATTCCCATAATGTTGTTCTCCAAAGGGCTCTCTGGCCAGAGTCCTGCCCATTTTAGCTTTGGGGATTCTGAGCTGCAAGTCGAAATGTTAATGGGATTCTGAGTGAAGCCTCTAATCTCATCTGTCGTTCAGATGGCTGACCAAGCGTGGCAGCCTGACTTTCTCAAGGTCAGGGTGAGGGTTGGGAGGCAGTCCCCATGTACCCTGACCTCCTGCCCTGGCCTTTAAGCAGGTGGCCACCTGGGAACATACTGAGTGGGGCACAGCAGTAGAGGTTGAAGCTGGCTGCGAGAAAGGCCACAGACAATTCAGAGCGAGACATTTCCAGCCGAAAAAGAGGGGCCCAAACTGGAGAGAAGTCAACCAGCTGGAGCGGATTCAAGGAAATAGCAACAGGAAAGACGAAGAGGTGGAGAGACTGATCACGAGATTATCTAAATCCGCAGCTTTGGAGGCCAAGCGACAGCCATGTTTTCTCTGTGGTAGCTCTCAGTGGTGACAGCAAAGAGCATGCTGGGATTCCAGTGAGTCCCCTTCTCTTTTCCTAAAAGGGCCCTTAGTGTCCTTCTGAGGTGGGCGTGGGACAGAGGCTGACCAAGAGGAGAAACTGACCCTCCCCTCTTCTGAGTTCCTAGGCTCTTATCTGCTGGAGAGGAGGTCCTGGGGAAAGGAGAGGTACATGGACAACACAGCAGATGGTCCGGAAAGAACCCAAACATATGGGGGCACAGACAAGCATAAGGGGCTGATATTAAGGATTGAGATCGGGTGGTGACAGGGAAGGGAAAGGAAAACTGGGCCTGGGAGGAGCACTGAAATGGAGACCAACGAGTGCAATTAGGTTTGTGTCACTACCTACAGCCCAGGCAAGCTGTTCGTGGGTCATCTGTTAGAGGCAGCTGCCAAGATGGCATGTGTATTCCAGGATCCCTGGGTGCTAGCCCTTCGTATCTGCCAGGCTGAGGGAGGGACCATGGATGCCAGCCCTGGAAGCCCACTCAGGCATGTGTGGCCCACCGTATGAGGCTCTCTGGCATTCTCCTGGAAGCCAGGCTAGCTGGGAATCAAGGAAATACAGCATGGGAAGGACCTCTGTGAGACTGTCTTTCTCCCTCCCTGCAATGGGATTGCGAAGAAGCAGTTGTAGGTGATTGGAGCAGCCACTGATGCCCAGGCCATAGGGGGCCTGGTGCCCTCACTGACATACTAGTGTCCGTTTCTTGCTTATTTCATCCAGTCATGCCCTCGGCAGGACCTACCCCAGCCCAGGAAGCGGAGAGCACAGTGCGCACCCAGGAATCGGCCCTGCCACTGCAGCCACCTCAGGTCTGGCTTGCTTCCTGCCTGCCTAACTCCCCCCTCCCCTTCCCCAGGCCCTGCTGCAGCTGGTGCGCCGATCTGCAAAATTGCTAATGCCACCGTGCTCAGCACCGTGTGTGCTTGATAAATAGCTGTTCATTTTCAAAAGTTGTTAACTAAGGCATTAACTAAATGCTCCTTTCCTTTGAAAGATCTCCCGGGAAGGAGTATTTCCAGTTTCCCTGGAAGTTCACCCATATGACTCACTGAGGATTTTTCTGCCTCAGTGGCACACATTCTCTTAATGATACTCCAGGATTGAATGGGTATCTAAACTTAATTCAAAGCACAGGACTTTGCAACAGGGTTGCAAAGAGAATTCAGCTCTGGTCCCTGAAATGGTCATGGACAGTGAAGTAATACACAATATTATGATAATTCTCTGTGTGTTCTCTGCTTCCTGGAATTCCAGAATCCTGATCATATCTATGTCTGAATAGATAAGTGAGTGCCCCTAGTCATGGGCAAGATAGCTGTTGATGAGAGAGCTTAGGTGAGCTTTGGTCAGACCCTGAAGGACTTGGGATTCATCTGTGTTGAATGAGGACTAAGGAAAAGCTGTTGGATTTGGGTATCAGGAGATCACCATGACTTTGTGACAGGTCAGGGAGTGAAATGGTAAAAGGAAGAGTTTAAAGGCTTGAGAAACAAATAGGGAGCTGAAGCTTAGTAGCCGGCACGAGTAGGTAAACTCCCTATCAGTGAATCTGGTGATGAAGTGGGGCACGGGAGAAATTTCCAGGGGAAGTAGGGTCAAGGAATGCTTTTTATTAGGAATGGGGAAACCTTATTCTGTAGCTGAGAAGTCAGTGGGAAGGAGAGATTTATAATATCGAGCAGAGGTAAATACTAGATGGGACAATATCTGAAAAGTAGATGGAAAAAACTGAAGATGTAAGCTTGGGTGGAGAGGGTATCCTTGGAAAAAAAAGAACCATCAATTCGTCTAAGACGAGGGAAAAATAAAAGTGAGATAAGTAGAATCGAAGAGAGGGAATTGAGGGAATTTCTTTTTGTTTCATTAGCAAAGTATTGAACAAAGTCACTGAGAATGGGAAGGTTTTGCACTGGGAAGGTTTTTTCTATGGTTCCCCTGGAAGGAGGTCCTGGGTCAGTCTTATTTGGGAAGGAGACCCAGATCTTGATGAACTTACATTCATAAAGGACGCAAAATACCGCCTATTTCCGCTACTGTGAGTGTTGGCTGAACTCAATTTCTATGCACATTTGATTGTGGGTGCTTCGTAGCCAAACTTGGTGGCTGCCTAGTAGGGTGCAATCTGGGAAATGCAGTAGGCAAACCCCTTCATCCTCAGTCTCCCACCCTGCTGAGGATTCAGCTTGGCAGGCTGTGGCAGGATATGCTGGCCCATACAAGGATGCCCACCCTGTGTCCCAGAGATGGAGTGAGGTTCCATGCCTGGCCTCCTAGCCATTACCCTTGGAGACATTCACAGAACCCACCTAATTGCAATGCAGTTCAGGACTTCCCAGTTGACGAAATGGCTCTTTATTTTGTCTGTGTCAGTGGTTTAATGAGTTAATGTTGTGATCAAGCCCTCACTTGGGTGCAGGGACTCAGGTTAAGGAGAAGATGGGATTTCAGGGGAGACGGAAAACCTGAGGTTCTGGTTTTCAGTAACTTTGACATTCTTGTGTTTACTGGTGGAATCTATGCTCAGATGACTGTGGCCTTAAGCTTTATATTAACTCAGAGCTGTGATTGCCCTCCTGCTGGGAACTGCCCTGGCTTAATAATTAGCACATCCACCTTGGCTTCAGAATTTGGTTCTGCTGAAGCCACAGCCACCATGGATGGTGCTCGATCTCCAGTTCTCACTGGAGGTTTTCAGAGTCACAGGAGCCTATGGAATAATGATAATCAAACCCACCCGTGCGGTCACTCATCTATCCCTTGAGTTGCTGGGGCACAGTTCTGATGGGGACACAAAGATCCTTAGCTCTCATGGAGCTGGCATTCCACTGGGGAGGCCAGTGGATAAACAAGCAAGTCAGGAAGACAACTCTCCGATGGCAGCAGTGCCACGCATGAAAGTTTAAACAGTGTCTTGTGATAGAAGTGTCCCTTCTATCCAGTGTCCCTTTCAGTTGAATGGTCGGAAAGTGGGCATTTGGGGACAGGTAATCAGGACTCTGTCAGGGCTGCTAGCAGGGCTCTAAGGTGGCACTGAGCTTGGAATGTGTGAGAAGGAAGGAAGCAGGGTGCAGGAGGGGTCGGTGGTGCGGTCAGAGAGCAGGATTACATCCCATAAGCAACGATAAAGTGAGTTTGGCTTTCATCCTAAACTCAGATTTGAAGTAGGGAAGAGATAGTAAATTTCCTACTTTACTTTTTATTAAAGATGACCCTGGCTGGCCAACCGTGTTCCAGAACGGGTGGAGGCATGGGAGTGAGGGGTGGGAAAAAGAGTGGAAGCTCAGTTGGGAGACCATTGCCCAGGTGAGGATGGAGGATGGTGGCAGCGGGGTGAGAAGAAGTGGGGATGCAGACAGATTTGAGACATGTTTGGAGGTTGGAGTCAATCGGATATATGGATGGGTCTGGTGGCACTATGGAAAAGAACCATCGAGTAAAACAGGTGGATTGGGGGTCTGTACCACTGAGTGAATGGGGATGTCATTTCCCATGCTGGGGAAAATTGAGGCCCTGGGGAGGGGCAGGGGCAGGGTAAAAAGAGAGAGTTCTCTTCTGGCTGTGCAACATGTGAAAGACCACTAGACACTCAAGCTGAGATGTCAGGTAGGGATTGGGATAATGAGTATGATTTCACAAGCCCGATGACAGCTGAGCATCCTTCACATGAAAGTGTGGGAGCCCCACCCCACATATACATTCCAGCCCATC
Organism: Phocoena phocoena; assembly: GCF_963924675.1. Taxonomy (NCBI): domain Eukaryota; kingdom Metazoa; phylum Chordata; class Mammalia; order Artiodactyla; family Phocoenidae; genus Phocoena; species Phocoena phocoena. Next base: position 137,295,000 of record NC_089220.1, on the reverse strand, counting down.
CTCCAAGGATGCCCAGGGATGGGGTAGGCTGAGGGTGTCTTGTTCTTCTCATAAAAATTTCCAAGTTCCTGCTTTCACTGGATGGGTGAGTTTACAGACCTGCCTCAGCATCTACATGGGCCACAGCTCTCCTGAATCTTTATCCTTGATATGTGAAACGTGCCTTTTGTTCAGTGTTTTATTCTCAGAACATCACAGAGAGTGGCTTTTGCTATAGTTTTGATGTTACAGGGGAAGGTTATGTGGAAGCAACACAAATTACCAAATATGAAATCTTAGACATTTCTGTTCCTGAATGGCCCTCCAGCCACCAAGCCACTTCTATGATGCTAGGCCCCCCTTTTTTCTCTTTCAAGTTCTCCTCGCTCATCTCCTCCCAGGGAAATCCAGGCACCACATTTCAACGTTCAATGCAGTTTAGTTCTTTCCTTACTCAGCGCTGAGCCTGCTTTTGCATTTACACAGACTAATTAATGTGCTCTGCTAAATAATGAGCCAGCCACTTCGGGTCCAACTTCCAGTATCAGGGAGAACTAGAAGGAGGCTAAAATGTTTTTGTCTTCTTTCACGGTCTCTGAGAGACCAAGGAAGCAGTAAGATTTATTTCTCACTTATATGAAGCATGTCCCCCCCACCTTCTTAAAGGAGAGAGTGACTACAGTCGGATGAGACGTAAACATTGACTTCCTCTGTGTTAACCTAGTAGCAACCCAGCCATGACCATTTACCAAGAGCTCCTTTTGTTCCAGGGGTTCTGCTGGATGCTTTCGATCGGTGAGCTCATTTAATCTGACAATACCATACTATGGGTCCTCTTATGAGCCCATTTCACAGATGAGAAAGTTGAGGCTCAAAATGACAACACAGCTAGTGGCAGTGAAGCCTGGGTTTGAGTCAAACCCAACATCTTTTTTTATTATTGAAGTATAGTTGATTTACAGTATTGTGTTAGTTTCAGGTATACAGCAAAGTGATTCAGTTATACTTATATATATTCTTTCCTTAAAATTCTTTTCCATCATAGTTTATTACAAGATATTGAATATAGTTCCCTGTGCCCTGTGCTATACAGTAAATCCTTGTGTTTATCTATTTTATATATTATAGTGGGCATCCGTTAATCCCATACTCCCACTCTAGCCCCCCACACCCAACCTCTTAATGACACTACACAAGGAGGGTGCCGCCAGTGTAAATGCTCTCTCTGTGGGACTGTGCCCATCATATGATGAAGATCTTGATGAACAGGAGGAGGACAACGGTGATAGTGAAGATAATTAACATTTAATGATGCTTGCCTAATTTAGGTACTTTTCTGAGTAGTTTGCACACACTAACACATTTATACTCAGAACAGTTCTATGAGGCGGCACTATTATTATATCCAAATCTTGTATAGATAAAGAAACTGAAGACCAGAGAAGCTAAGTAACCTTCCCAAGATCACAGAGCAAAATGACTGGTGTCGTCTGAATTTGATCCCAGGCGGCCTGGTCTATTCGTCATGTTGACCGTGGTTGGCTGGAGCCAAGTAGGTAGGATAAGGAGGCAATAAAACCCTCCTCTCTGCCCCAGTGGTGGGAGATTTTTAGGCACAGCCAGAGGATTGAGGCGCCGTGATCGGAGCAAGGCTGGCTTTCCTGGGTAGCTCTCCTTTAAACGACCTCCTCTCCCCCCACTGAAAAACAGAGCGGCACAGTCTGTGAGCACTCACTGGGGTAACTTGCAGCACGCTATTCACGCATTTTTATTGCTCTTCTTGGAGGATGACAGAAATGGAGCATTTTCTTGCTGATTGCTGGGGAAGGTCACTTTTACATATACTTTCCCATTTATACGGGAAGCAATGTAGGCTCAGAGAGAAGAGATAGTTTCCCTGCACAGTCTTCCCTGATCCCTCAAGACCCAGTTAGATGTACCTTCCAGGTGGTGCAGGAGGCTTCTCCTTACCCCGCCCCTCTGTGGGGCTTATCACACCGTGTTGAACTTGCCCGTGACTCGTCTGTCTCGGGTCTAGACTAGTGGGCTCCTGGAGACCCAGGAGAGTCTTTTGTTGTCCACCATGTCCCCAGCACACAGGGAGGCACACTGTAACTTTAATGCACATTTGTTAACTACGTCACAGATTGAATGACTGTGTGTCCCCAGGAGAGTCCAGGTGGGTAATCCAGTTTCCATCTCTGTCAAAATGACGTTTTTTTGTTGAACTGGCTTCTTTTCTGTGCAGGACCACCACTACCATGCAGGGGGCTGGGGTGGGTCAACGGCTGTACTTGCCAGGTAGGTTTGGAGCAAGGGTTACTTACAGGCTCTGTGGCAGGTGGACATTTTCTAGCTCTTTCCATGCTCTTCTTAGCCAGGACCCAGACACAGAGTCACTCACTGGCCAGCGTCCCATTCAGCCACTCCTACAGCTCCATAAGCCAAGGTAGAGGCTACTCCAAGTAACTTCCACCTACTGTGAGCTTATCATGTGTCACCTGCTGCCCTCCAGCTTCCCTGTGCCTTGCCGTGTCCCCAGGTCTCCTGACCCTCCTGACAGCAGATAACAAAAAGCCTCCATCAGCCAAGCAAAGTGCCCTTTTCGAAGGCATCTGGCCTGGAGCTATTGGAGTTGTCTATAGCTGAAAGTGGCAGGCAGAGGCTTCTGAGGACGAATTCCTATTTCAGGGTAGGTGGGTAGGTGGAGTAGGCGTGTGCTTAGAGAAGAGAGGACCTTTGAATCCATCCCTCTCTCTGTGTCCACGAGTGTCAGGGTGAGTGAGCGTGTGTGAGACAGCCTAAAGTGAGCAATCTGGGCTAAGAGAGTAGAAATGAATGTCTTAGCAGTCTTAGGACTCATTAGATGCCTGGTACTGTGTGTGCTAAGAGGTTTACAGACTGATATTATCTCATTTACGTACATCTAAGGTGGATCACATTTATCAGAAGAGATATCATCTCAGAGAGGTTAAGATGCCCAGTGTCACACAGCTAGTCAGTAGCAGAGCTGGGTATGTCTAATGCCAACACTGGGGCCTTTGACCACCAAGGCATAAAAAGTGCTTCTCCACCCCCTGCCCTTTCCACTCCCACAAGACCAAAAACCTGCACCGTCTCACGGTTCATTCTCCCGACCACACTCCCGGGAAATCTATGGCCCCCAAAATTGCAACATGAGCAGCGAAAAGATTTATATACATAAAAAATCAGACCCCTGTAGATCACTGTAGCTGTCAGGGAACTTATGAATGCACTTACAGTTGATTTTATTTATTAATCTGTTTATTTTGAACATCCACGAAACTAAAACGGAACAGACAGCACATCAGGTGAAGAGACTGACATAGCTTTTCACACATGTTAAATTCACTGGGCACTGTACAGCGAATTCTATTTATTAAACTCTGGTCTGCTACAAACTTTTTTGGGGGTTTCCTCATTTCAGTGAGACATTTATCAAGCGGTTTTGCTCTTTTGCAGATAACTTTTTTTTTTTCCATGACTGGTCTTCCATCCAAATATTTAATTCCTTCCTGATTTTATAGCTTGGATTTCCTAAATCATTCTGCCTAAATCATGACCTGGAGTAACTGGAGATTCACATATGTTTGATCCAAAATCTCACAGATATGGAAAAGTTATAGAGGATGACATCCATGTGTAATTGACAAAAGACACATTTGCAGGAGAGGGCCATAGCTGCCTGGCCTTTCAGCTTCTGTACTTTTTGTGCTGAAAATGAGAAAATGGGTAAGTTCCCAGAGAAGAGACTTAGAGGGAAAGGGTAAAAGAGTTGGTGCGGGAAACATCTGATCTCAAATAATTCCTCTGCCTGCAGTCAGTGGGGCCAGGATGGGCTGTGCAAAGGGAGCCCTGCTCAAAGGCTGGCCTCTCAGAGAGCTGGCAGGAGGGAACAGCAGCCCAGGCCTGTGGACCCTGCTTGCACTTTGTGCCATGGAGGCTCAGGAGCCCTTCACTCCTGCCTGGGGAGCCTGCAGTGGGGATCTATTTCAGAGAAAAAGAAAGCACACACACGCACACATACACGCACACACACACACACACACACACACACACAAACATGCACACTGAAAAGGTCAGACAGGAGCAGAGCAGCTGCACAGAGGAGTAAAAAGCAGGCCAGCAATGAAGGCTAATAACCCACAAGGAGAAGGGGCCGGTGGGCAAGTGGTTAAGAACAGCTTGTTCTCAGAGAACGAGAAAGCAGTGGTAAGGGTCAGGAGAGGGAGGTCGCAGTGCTCTCTGGTGAAGGCAGCCACAGTAGACAGAGGGTGTATAAATGTTGTGACATTAAATGAAAATCTCCTATGAAAAATGAAAGGGGAGGGATCCCCCATCTTTTTTTTTTTTTTTTTTTTTTTTTGCGGTATGCGGACCTCTCACTGTTGTGGATTCTCCCCTTGTGGAGCACAGGCTCCGGATGCGCAGGCTCAGCGGCCATGGCGCACGGGCTTAGTTGCTCCACGGCATGTGGGATCCTCCCAGACAGGGGCACGAACCCGCGCCCCCCACATCGGTAGGCAGACTCTCAACCACTGCGCCACCAGGGAAGCACTGCCCCCATCTTGATGGGAAGGGAGAGTTGGGGTCCACCTGCAGGAGATGGGAACATGGCGTCTTGTGGAGCTCTTGAGTGTGTCTTATGTGGATTCCTGAGGCTGATGCTTTGGGGGGCCACCCCAGGGCGTCCAGACCTAATGATGAGAGCTGCCCACTTGCCAGCAACACCGGTCTGGGTTCTGTGATATTCAATGAGGTCTCTTCTCTCCAGATTTTCCACTGACATTAGTCCCAACAGTTACTTAGCCCCCAAATTCTGGGATCTTCCAAAGGACTGGTAAGAAAAAAATAATACTGACATTGTTCAAAGCCCAAACTTCTATCTGTGTCCATTTCCTTGGGCACTAGGAGAGCTAGAAAGAATGAGCTTCTGATCCAAGGTACCATACGAGGGTTTGCTAATGCCTTTAGCCAGTGCCCGAGAGGCAGCAAACTTGGAACTTGGTGAACTTGATTAGACCTAGTCTGAGCTTCCAAGTGTGGCACCCGGATTTCCACCAGTTCAAACTTTATTTTTTTTGCTTGTTTGTTTTTGGTTGCAGAATTATAGAGTAGGGGGAGGTTCAGGAGACAGGCCAGGAAACCACCGGCCAGTGCTTTTAACATCTGGTGAGGGGGGAACTCTTGGAAGTCAGCTCAGAGGACGTGGTGGGAAAACACCTGGCAGAGCGAGCGGGCTTCCACACGGGAGGCTGGGATTCGGGATCGCAGAGGCTGTGCGGAACGAATCTGCCGGCTGCACTGAGCTCAAGCTGCCCACACCCAGGGCCTGCGTGGCCGGGACCCACAGGTTCCAGCCTCTGACCTTGAACCCTATCAGATACAGGGCTGAAGAGAGTGCGGACTAGAGCGGGAGGCTTAGAGAGGGAGGGGGCCCGTGACTGGAGGACGCCTTAGCTCTGGGAGGGGGAGCTGGAAATGGGAGCATCCCCCTTGGAAGGGGCTCAATCACGAACCCCTTAGGCCCCCCGACAGCCTCCGCAGTCTGTGGAGGCGGGCTTCAGGGGCCTCCAACAGAGTCTGGAAGAAAGGGGTGCAAACCCTGAGGCCAGGTGAAGGGAGGCCTGACTGGGTATAATGGGGTGGGCAGCGGTGAGCCTGCAGCAAAGAGCACTTTGTGCAGATAGGGCTGAAAAGGAAGCATGTCTGAGCCCAGCTGAGTTGGGCCATGTTATCACAGTTCTCAACTATCAGAACTAAGATTAAAGATTACCCTGAGGGCACTGACACTATAGGCTAATGTGTATTGAGCACTGACTCTGTGCCCCGGCACTGTTCTAAGCATTTAACACTTCTTATCTCACTTAAAGATACCACACCTCCATGCAATAGGCACTTTTTTCTTTTTTACTCTCCATTTTACAGGTGAGGCAATCGAGGCTCAGAGAGACTAAGTCATCAGGGAGGATCACTGGAGGGTTGAGGAAGGGGTGGGTGAAAGGAAGGAGCGGATCTGCTCCTTTATGAACATTTACAGCATGAGTTCATTCAACGTACTGCAAACACATCACTGCACACGCACATAATTTCATTGACTTCTCATGAAAATTCAATGAGATGGACACTTTTTTTTTTGAAAAGAAGAAATAAAACTTTATTTGAAAATAACATTAGCATGTATGTAGAATGTTCTAAGGAATTTCCACAAAAAAAAAAAAGGAACTAGAACTAAGTGAATTTAGTAAGATTGCATGATACAAGATCAGAAAACCAAAGTTAGCTGTATTTCTGTATACTAGCAAATAACAAGCCAGAAATAAAATTTTAGAAATTTCGTTCACAATAGCACAAAATACTCAGAAATAAATTTAACACAAGCTTTGTAAGACTTCTACACTGAAAAAGATACAACATTGTGAGATGGACACTTTCTTAATTTCACTCAGGAAAACATCGAGGCTTGAGACTGGTTTAGTAAATTGTCAAATGCTCCTTCCTAAGATGTGTCATTGAACGTGAATCTGTACCCAGTCCTGTCTCACTCCAGAGCCAAGCTCTTCTTCACTCCCCTGCCTCTAATACTGGTGTCTTTTCTTTCTTTTGTATTTGTTTTGTATATTTGGACATATTGTTGCTTCTGACTACACAGGTCTCCTAATGTCCATCTTCCAATGCCCATCCTCTTCCTGTCTGAAGGGGTTCAGTTTTCGGTTGGATCCAAGGTCACCGGTAATTGTCCAGGCCAGTGGCATGTTCCATGAATGGGTGATTGTTGTTCTGTGGTCCACCTTCCTCTGCTTCACCCTGGGGTTCTCATAGGTGTTTCTGCTTCCTGACCTCAAGACTTCCTGTGTGAAGATGCAGGACTCCATGGTGCCCTGCAGTCTATGTCTTGGTCCAGAGCTCCAGAGCTGGAAGGAGCAGCCTTGAATATTGAGAAACCATGTCTGCTGTGGGAAACCATGACATCACCAGATGCACTTGGGGGAGAGAGTTATATGCCAGGGGTGGGAGGCTGAGGCAGCATCCCTGCACTGATGCTGGAGGAGAAGGACCTCTGGGGAGACTGAGATGCAGAAGAACCCCTTGTACGGGCATTTCGAGTGGGAGTTTGACATTATCAAGTTGGAAAGGGAACATCCAGAAGAAAGGGGGAGGAAGTGGGAAGCTGGGCAAGTTGTTGGAGGGACAGATTCCCAGTCGGAGCCTGAGCTTCATCTTTCAGCACCTAACTTCTCAATTCCAGATGCTCTCCTTGGGGAGTTCTTTTGCTTTTTCCTCTTGGCTCGGGCCGTCCACGCTTAACGAGAGCCAGAGGGGTACTCTCACCATGGGAAGAGCTGACACGGCATGGAGACAAAGGAAGTGGGTAGGAAAGGATGGGCTTGGTTAGGGAGGCTGGTGTCAGGGGGCCCCACGATGTCAGTAAATGTCTGAGCTCCTGTGACTGAGCTCCGAGGGGTAGCACCTGGGGGCAGAAGCACATCTGAACTTTAGCCTCACTCACTGAACTTCTTGTGTCAGGAAACATGAGCTGGAAATCACCCCAGAACAGACAGTCCTCTGCTGATCCTCTCTCTTCACTGCTTCCAGAAACAGCAGGGTGTCTTGTCTATTTATTCATCTTGGTGGGAACACGGTGTCTTGCAGCCCTAGACCGCTACCTCTAGCCTAAGGGTGCACATGTGCCCTGGAGCAGAGACCTGGTGTTTGCGGAACTTTGGCAGATGCAGACCTGCAGGGTCACTTTGCTCAGAAGTCTGCAGTGCCAGAGACTGAGAGGTAGGATGTGAGTCTCAGAACTGTCTTGGTTCCCTGTGATCCTGGTTCCTGGGGCCAGTCTTGGAGCCAGGACATAAATAAGTTTGCTCTTTGGAACTTTCTTGTTCCTTTCCCATTCTCACTCATCTTTCTTTTCTTTTTACTACTTCCTCGGCTTCCCTTCCTCCTCTGTCTTAGTAGTGTTTTTCTTGCTAAAGTCTCTAGCAGTGCCCTGGAGGTGTTTTTTGATTGATTCATTCATTCATTCAATATTTAGTGAGTACCTACTGTGTACTGGGCCCTGTGCTGGACCCAATCTACAAAGTCAATAACACAGGGTATTGCCCTTTTGATTTTAACATCTGCTAGCACCCTCCAGAGCCCCTTTGCAAAGCCATCAAACTGAAAATAACATGGGGTGTGGAATTCAGTGAGAAGAGCCTTGGGATGGGATATGGGCTGGCCTGCAGAAACATCAGGGTCTTAGACAAACAATCCACCGTGGGGCAGCAACAGCAACAGACAACGCTGGTGTTCCTTCAACCTGGAATCCTTTTCCATTGTCCTTGTTACCTCCATTTGGTTAGTAACTGGGGACTAATTTAAAAATCTATACCTCCAAGAGAAATTCTGCAGAGTTCTTCTGTTGGCTCTCTAGCCTTGGAAATATCTTCTCTTGGAAAATCCTTGACATGGACCCAGGAGGTCCTCTTGTTTTCCTAGTCCATAAATCAACCAGGGATGTCTTTGCAAGAGCAGTTATTGGGACAGTACAGCCATGCTCTGTTCTTCTGTCCAGGTGGAGAACTGGCTGGGTTGACTGCAGACCACAACAAAGGGTCGGTAGCTGGCTGGGAGGGCACATTTACCTGTCATGCTCTTATATGGTACAAAAGGGGAAGTTAGTTACACTTGTCCTGCCACGCATAGGCATGATGCAAGACGCAGCCAGTTGGTCCAGGAGGAGGGGCTAGGGTAGGTCTGTGATGGCAGGCGGATATTCCCACCAGAAGCAAAGGCAGGGTCCTGCCCTCTCGGCAGTCACTTTCCCCCTCCAAGATTCAGAGCTGGCCTTCTATCTGCCTCCTGCCGCTTCAAAAACCCACAGTTGGAGCTCCGGGAATGTTATTCTTTTTCATTTAAAGACATTCCATTTCATGTGTAATTAAATGTGTGGTATTGCATTAATGTTTTCTTCTGAGCATTTTTGGCAGCCTGAGACCCTGGGTCTGGCTGGTGCAAGGAAAACACACACTTCTCAGAGATCGTTCCTTCCTCTCCCTGTTCCTTCTTCCACCCTTTCCTGCCAAGAATCTCCCTTCTCCTTTGCACACAGTTGCTCTCAGGACTCACCTTGTAATGCGCGAGCCTCCAAGGCTGTGGAGACCCTCTGTTCTTCTACGGGGCATTGGGGTCTCGGATTTCTGCCTCTGGCACCACCCTCATCTCCAGAAGGCATCCTCACTGCTCACCTGGACCTCAGGTGGTGACGACCAAGGGTGGCAGGAGTGGGTTCCATTGGAAGAAAATCTCTGTTCTTTTTTTTTTTCTGTTCATCTTTATTGGAGTATAATTGCTTTACAATGGTGTGTTAGTTTCTGCTGTACAACAAAGCGAATCAGCTCTATGTATACATATATCTCCATATCCCCTCCTTCTTGAGCCTCCCTCCCACCCTCCCTACCCCACCCCTCTAGGTCGTCACAAAGCACCGAGATGATCTCCCTGTGCTATGCGGCGGCTTCCCACTAGCTATCTATTTTACGTTTGGTAGTGTATATATGTCAGTGCTACTCTTTCACTCCATCCCAGCTTCCCCTCCCCCCCCTCCCCCGGGTCCTCAAGTCCATTCTCTATGTCTGCATCTTTATCCCTGCCCTGCCACTAGGTTTGTCAGTACCGTTTTTTTTAGATTCCGTATATGTGCGTTAGCATATGGTATTTATTTTTCTCTTTCCGACTTACTTCACTCTGTATGACAGACTCTAGGTCCATCCACCTCATTACAAATAACTCAATTTCGTTCCTTTTCATGGCTGAGTATATAGATGTGAAATCAGTGCCTCTGTCTGGCGTATGAGTTACAGAGGTGAGGGGGCTGTGACAGAAGGATGGGCTCGGTGGCAGCTATCTGCTTATCCCAGAGTTTAGAGTCTGGTGGGCCACTTCTAACAGCTGGGTGATCATGGGCAATTGCTTCAACACCTTGAACTTCAACTTCCTCATCTGTAGCACTTGGGTAGCAATGTGCTGTATTTAAGAGAGTTGTGAAGAGAAGGTGTTACTTAGCGCGGTGCCGGGCACAGGGTAAGTGCTCAGTCAATGACAGTTATTTTTACTATTAATAAGGGCACAAAGGGATAACAATGGGCTAAAAGAGACAAGTGCAGGGTGAGATAGAGTTGATGGGGGAAAGATCTGAGGGGTCTTAGCAAGGAGCCTAGGAACCAGTTAGGAGCTGGGTATTCCAATGGGCCAGGGAAGAAGGTAAGCCAGGGTGGTTAGGAAAACCCATCAAGGCTCAGCTAAGAGAACTCATGGCCAGCCCTTGGGAGTGCTGGGAAGCCTGCTTCTGCAACCCCTAGGCGACAGCCTTCAGGGAAGGACAATCTCAGTGCTGCATGAATACCTGGCCTCCTAGGACAATAATTAGCGAAAGCACCGAGGTGGCCAATGAATTTCTCTTAAGGAATTTTGAGTGTGACTGAGGGAGCATGCTGGCTTTGGGGGACTGACTTTACTGTTGACATACAGCAGAGTCAGGATCACCATTATTTATAACTGCCAAGCCTGGGAAATCTGTTTTTTCTCTGTTGATCAATAGCAATCTTTAGTAGGTGGCTGTCTCTGCCTTTGATGTCTTTATTCCATTGTCTGACAAACCTCCTCCCGCAAACTATTTTGGACCTGAAGGAGGAGGTGGTTGGACATCGTGGTGGCAGGCTCAGATAGGCTGCCAGTGACCCCCTGAGTCACTGCTGGCCCCCCACCACCCCCATGCAACCTCATGTCATTTTATTTCAGGAGAATATCACCACCCTTCTCCAAGTTTCTTTCCAGGCCACTATTTTGTTCACAGGTAGATTGAGCTTTTAGTTAAAAGCAAAATCTTGCAGAAAGGAAGGAGACATACTGTTGTTAAATGTCCATTATGTTTCAGATATTTTCTATTGTCTTTTACCTAAAATTTTTATATCAGTCCCCTTAACAACTCTGCCAAGTAGATATTGAAGGTTTCCATTCTACACATAAGGAACCAGAGCCTGAGGGAGGGTAAGGCACAGTTAGTGGCAGGGTCAGGATTAAAATACCTGTCTCTTTTCCCAAGGTCTCACTCTTTCAGCAACATAATGTTTTCCCCTGGGTTTTATGCTTCTTCTTCATCCCTGGTCTGCAGGGATGAATAAGTAGTATATGGCTGCCATACCCCCATTTTCCTAGAACACAGAGGTGAAGCTGACAGTGGTCACCCGTGTCTTGGGCCACATCTATGACCAGTGAGTCTCTGCAGGTCACACTAAGTATTGCAGAAAACCTCTACCTGCCAGGATGAGGCAGCCCAGGTGAGCAGATTAAGGACAAGGGTGTAAACACAGCCTGCCTGCCGACTTCTCAGGGTCCCAAGGTCTTTTGAACAGAGGTAGCTGGTGACCTCCTTGGATTAGTGATTCTGCCCTAAGTCAAGCTTGCTCCGGGCCTAGAAGACCTCCCCAAAGTGAATCCCACACGGATGGAATGAGTATCTTGGGCCTCAATATAGAGAAAAATTTGTGGTGCAGTAACTATTTCATAGAAATCCTCAGTCTGTGCTTGTCTGATGAATCGATTAGCTGTCCTATGGGAACAGGAGGCTGTACAGGTGGCTTCCTCTGGGGGAATCCAGTGGTGGCTGTCCCGATAAAAGGAGTTAGGGAAGAGCCAGGCCAGAAGAGGTCAGGAACCCTTTCCATTTCCCAAGAACACTCCTTACTGTATACCAGCCCCTTGCTTTCTCCAGCAGCCCCCTCAGTGCAGGAGGCTGGGAGGTCTTCCCACGGCCTGTGCTGTGTATCCACTTCTCTCCTCCTCCCCTGCCCATGTCCCGACGTCTGAGCCTCGTGACCCAGACTCTGCTGAGCTGGCCAGCCAGGCAGGAAAAGGAGATTGATGCCCCTGCCTCCTAGGAAAATCCATCACTTTGTGGCCTGTGGGTCAGATGGCTTCACCAGAGGCAGCTCTGAGCAGTACTGTGTGAGCTAAAAATCAACACACAGAAAAGGCCCCAATAGACATATGGACGTCAGAAATGAAAATGGCTCATTCCCGCCACTCCCCAGGGGCCTGAACAGTCAGTGCCCTTTCCTCCCACACTCCCCACCCACACCCTTCTCCCCGGGGCCTCCTGGGTGGGTGGGTGGGGGCTCTTACCCTTTCCCTTGGGAAGATGTTGCATCAGGGTCCAGGGATGTACAGGGTTAGAGAAGTCAGGCAGGAGTAGGGGAAGGGGGAAGACAGAGGGTTGAGCTTCTGTGGACCGATGGTCTTGGTGGCCACAAAGTGGGGGAGGACAGAGGAAAGGCAGCCCCGGGTAACAGAAAGCACACAGGCTCAGGAGTCAGAAAAAAAAGAGAGAGTCCTTTGGCCACATTTTAGTTCCGCAAACTTTGGAAAGTTACCCGCCCCCCCCTCCCGCCTCCATTTTCTCATCTGCGAAAGGGGTACAATCACACATACCTCCCAGGGTTATCGTGAGAATGGAATGTTGAACAAATAGTAGGATTGGGCACAAATTAATCCCCTTTACCTGTGTCTTCCTATTTAGGTTCAGGGAAAGAAGCTGCTCGAATGGTATTTTGGAGTCTAGAGTCTTGTTGGTACACGGGGTTCTCCACATGGAAGTGATTTGCTTTATGCATTTAGCCCTAATCCAGCCTCTCTGTGCCGAAGCTGAAGCTCCCAGGTTACCTTGTGGAGTTCTTATCCCTATGGCTGGGAGGAAGTTCTCTCCTGGGGGAGGATTTATGGTGGGATGGAGTCTGTTTTTATTGTCCCTTGCTTCTTCTGCCCCTTCTCAGATCTCACCACCCCATCCATGGGCTTAGCTCAGGTATTGGTCTCAAAATACTTCTCCCTGCAGACAAATTGAATGAGCCCCAGTGATTTCATTCTGAGCCACCGGGCATTTCCATGTCTCCGAAAGAGATCCATTTGCAGATTGAGGGCAGACACTGGTCCGTGGCTGGCTCTGCTTCGTGCTTTCAGAGAGCAGACAAGTTTCCGGCATCATGGTCACCTGCCCCCTGCCACATTCAAGACCCACAGCTGTCAAAGCTCTGACCTCCTGAAGCTGGGGTTTGGCAGCTGCCCCCAGGCTCTTAACTCCTGGCATGTGGAGGGAGGGTCAAGAAAAGGCCCCCTCTATGCGGCTGCCACGTGACTTTTCTGAACTTTTTTTTATATCATTATTGGAGTATAATTGCTTTACAATAGTGGGTTACTTTCTGCTTTATAACAAAGTGAATTAGTTATACATATACATATATTCCCATATCTCTTCCCTCTTGCGTCTCCTTCCCTCCCACCCTCCCTATCCCACCCTTCCAGGCGGTCACAAAGCACCGAGCTGATCTCCCTGTGCTATGCGGCTGCTTCCCACTAGCTATCCACCTTACGTTCGGTAGTGTATATATGTCCATGCCTCTCTCTTGCTTTGTCACAGCTTACCCTTCACCCTCCCCATAATCTCAAGTCCATTCTCTAGTAGGTCTGTGTCTTTATTCCTGTCTTACCCCTAGGTTCTTCATGACATTTTTTCCCTTAAATTCCATATATATGTGTTAGCATATGGTATTTGTCTTTCTCTTTCTGACTTACTTCACTCTGTATGACAGACTCTAGGTCTATCCACCTCATTACAAATAGCTCAATTACGTTTCTTTTTATGGCTGAGTAATATTCCATTGTATATATGTGCCACATCTTCTTTATCCATTCATCCAATGATGGACACTTAGGTTGTTTCCATGTCCTGCCTATTGTAAATAGAGCTGCAATGAACATTTTGGTACATGACTCTTTTTGAATTATGGTTTTCTCAGGGTATATGCCCAGTAGTGGGATCGCTGGGTCATATGGTAGTTCTGTTTGTAGTTTTTTAAGGAACCTCCATACTGTTCTCCATAGTGGCTGTACCAATTCACATTCCCACCAGCAGTGCAAGGGTGTTCCCTTTTCTCCACACCCTCTCCAGCATTTATTGTTTCTAGATTTTTTGATGATGGCCATTCTGACTGGTGTGAGATGATATCTCATTGTAGTTTTGATTTGCATTTCTCTAATGATTAATGATGTTGAGCATTCGTTCATGTGTTTGTTGGCAGTCTGTATATCTTCTTTGGAGAAATGTCTATTTAGGTCTTCTGCCCATTTTTGGATTGGGTTGTTTGTTTTTTTGTTATTGAGCTGCATGAGCTGCTTGTAAATTTTGGAGATTAATCCTTTGTCAGTTGCTTCATTTGCAAATATTTTCTCCCATTCTGAGGGTTTTCTTTTGGTCTTGTTTATGGTTTCCTTTGCTGTGCAAAAGCTTTGAAGTTTCATTAGGTCCCATTTGTTTATTTTTGTTTCCATTTCTCTAGGAGGTGGGTCAAAAAGGATCTTGCTGTGATTTATGTCATAGAGTGTTCTGCCTATGTTTTCCTCTAAGAGTTTGATAGTTTCTGGCCTTACATTTAGGTCTTTAATCCATTTTGAGCTTATTTTTGTGTATGGTATTAGGGAGTGATCTAATCTCATACTTTTACATGTACCTGTCCAGTTTTCCCAGCACCACTTATTGAAGAGGCTGTCCTTTCTCCACTGTACATTCCTGCCTCCTTTATCAAAGATAAGGTGGCCATATGTGCGTGGGTTTATCTCTGGGCTTTCTATCCTGTTCCATTGATCTATCTTTCTGTTTTTGTGCCAGTACCATACTGTCTTGATTACTGTTGCTTTGTAGTATAGTCTGAAGTTAGGAAGCCTGATTCCTCCAGCTCCGTTTTTTGTTCTCAACATTGCTTTGGCTATTCGGGGTCTTTTGTGTTTCCACACAAATTGTGAAATTTTTTGTTCTAGTTCTGTGAAAAATGCCAGTGTAGTTTGAAAGGGATTGCATTGAATCTGTAGATTGCTTTGGGTAGTAGAGTCATTTTCACAGTGTTGACTCTTCCGATCCAAGAACATGGTATATCTCTCCATCTATTTGTATCATCTTTAATTTCTTTCATCCAAGTCTTATAGTTTTCTGCATACAGGTCTTTTGTCTCCTTAGGTAGGTTTATTCCTAGGTATTTTATTCTTTTTGTTGCAGTGGTAAATGGGAGTGTTTTCTTGATTTCACTTTCAGATTTTTCATCATTAGTGTATAGGAATGCCAGAGATTTCTGTTCATTAATTTTGTATCCTGCAACTTTACCAAATTCATTGATTAGCTCTAGTAGTTTTCTGGTAGCATCTTTAGGATTCTCTGTGTATAGTATCATGTCATCTGCAAACAGTGACAGCTTTACTTCTTCTTTTCCGATTTGGATTCCTTTTATTTCCTTTTCTTCTCTGATTGCTGTGGCTAAAACTTCCAAAACTATGTTGAATAAGAGTGGTGAGAGTGGCCAACCTTGTCTTGTTCCTGATCTTAGTGGAAATGCTTTCAGTTTTTCACCATTAGGACGATGTTGGCTGTGGGTTTGTTATATATGGCCTTTATTATGTTGAGGAAAGTTCCCTTTATGCCTACTTTCTGCAGGGTTTTTATCATAAATCGGTGTTGAATTTTGCCGAAAGCTTTCTCTGCATCTATTGCGATGATCATATGGTTTTTCTCCTTCAATTTGTTAATATGGTTTATCACGTTGATTGATTTGCATATATTAAAGAATCCTTGCATTCCTGGAATAAACCCCACTTGATCATGGTGTATGATCCTTTTAATGTGCTGTTGGATTCTGTTTGCTAGTATTTTGTTGAGGATTTTTGCATCTATGTTCATCAGTGATATTGGCCTGTAGTTTTCTTTCTTTGTGACGTCCTTGTCTGGTTTTGGTATCAAGGTGATGGTGGCCTCGTAGAATGAGTTTGGGAGTGTTCCTCCCTCTGCTATATTTTGGAAGAGTTTGAGAAGGATAGGTGTTAGCTCTTCTCCAAATGTTTGATAGAATTGGCCTGTGAAGCCATCTGGTCCTGGGCTTTTGTTTGTTGGAAGATTTTTAATCACAGTTTCAATTTCAGTGCTTGTGATTGGTCTGTTTATATTTTCTATTTCTTCCTGATTCAGGCTTGGCAGGTTGTGCATTTCTAAGAATTTGTCAATTTCTTCCAGGTTTTCCATTTTATTGGCATAGAGTTGCTTGTAGTAATCTCTCATGATCTTTTGTATTTCTGCAGTGTCCGTTGTTACTTCTCCTCTTTCATTTCTAATTCTATTGATTTGAGTCTTCTCCCTTTTTTTCTTGATGAGTCTGGCTAGTGGTTTATCAATTTTGTTTATCTTCTCAAAGAACCAGCTTTTAGTTTTATTGATCTTTGCTATTGTTTCCTTCATTTCTTTTTCATTTATTTCTGATCTGATTTTTATGACTTGTTTCCTTCTGCTAACTTTGGGATTTTTTTGTTCTTCTTTCTCTAATTGCTTTAGGTGCAAGGTTAGGTTGTTTATTCGAGATGTTTCCTGTTTCTTAAGGTAGGATTGTATTGCTATAAACTTCCCTCTTAGAACTGCTTTTGCTGCATCCCATAGATTTTGCATCGTCATGTCTCCATTGTCATTTGTTTCTAGGTATTTTGTGATTTCCTCTTTGATTTCTTCAGTGATCACTTCATTATTAAGTAGTGTATTGTTTAGCCTCCATGTGTTTGTATTTTTTATAGATCATTTCCTGTAATTGATATCTAGTCTCATAGCATTGTGGTTGGAAAAGATACTTGATACAATTTCAATTTTCTTAAATTTACCAAGGCTTGATTTGTGACCCAAGATATGATCTATCCTGGAGAATGTTCCATGAGCACTTGAGAAAAATGTGTATTCTGTTGTTTTTGGATGGAATGTCCTATAAATATCAATTAAGTCCATCTTGTTTAATGTATAATTTAAAGCTTGTGTTTCCTTATTTGTTTTCATTTTGGATGGTCTGTCCATTGGTGAAAGTGGGGTGTTAAAGTCCCCTACTATGAATGTGTTACTGTCGATTTCCCGTTTTATGGCTGTTAGTATTTGCCTTATGTATTGAGGTGCTCCTATGTTGGGTGCATAAATATTTACAATTGTTATATCTTCTTCTTGGATGGATCCCTTGATCATTATGTAGTGTCCTTCTTTGTCTCTTCTAATATTCTTTATTTTAAAGTCTATTTTGTCTGATATGAGAATTGCTACTCCAGCTTTCTTTTGGTTTCCATTTGCATGAAATATCTTTTTCCATCCCCTTACTTTCATTCTCTATGTGTCTCTAGGTCTGAAGTGGGTCTCTTGTAGACAGCAAAAATATGGGTCTTGTTTTTGTATCCATTCAGCTAATCTGTGTCTTTTGGTGGGAGCATTTAGTCTATTTACATTTAAGGTAATTATCGATATGTATGTTCCTATTCCCATTTTCTTAATTGTTTTGGGTTCGTTATTGTAGGTCTTTTCCTTCTCTTGTGTTTCTTACCTAGAGAAGTTCCTTTAGCAGTTGTTGTAAAGATGGTTTGGTGGTGCTGAACTCTCTCAGGTTTTGCTTGTCTGTAAAGGTTTTAATTTCTCCATCAAATCTGAATGAGATCCTTGCTGGGTAGAGTAATCTTGGTTGTAGGTTTTTCTCCTTCATCACTTTAAATATGTCCTGCCAGTCCCTTCTGGCTTGCAGAGTTTCTGCTGAAAGATCACTGTTAACCTTATGGGGATTCCCTTGTGTGTCATTTGTTGCTTTTCCCTTGCTGCTTTTAATATGTTTTCTTTGTATTTTATTTTTGACAGTTTGATTAATATGTGTCTTGGCATACTTCTCCTTGGATTTATCCTGTATGGGACTCTCTGTGCTTCCTGGACTTGATTAACTATTTCCTTTCCCATATTAGGGAAGTTTTCAACTATAATCTCTTCAAATATTTTCTCAGTCCCTTTCTTTTTCTCTTCTTCTGGAACTCCTATAATTCGAATGTTGGTGCGTTTAGTGTTGTCCCAGAGGTCTCTGAGGCTGTCCTCAGTTCTTTTCATTCTTTTTTCTTTATCCTGCTCTGCAGTAGTTATTTCCACTCTTTTATCTTCCAGGTCACTTATCCATTCTTCTGCCTCAGTTATTCTGCTATTGATCCCATCTAGAGTATTTTTAATTTCATTTATTGTGTTGTTCACCATTGGTTTCATCTTTAGTTCTTCTAGGTCCTTGTTAAATGTTTCTTGCATTTTCTCTATTCTATTTCCAAGATTTTGGATCATCTTTACTATCATTATTCTGAATTCTTTTTCAGGTAGACTGCCTATTTCCTGTTCATTTGTTAGGTCTGGTGGGTTTTTATCTTGCTCCTTCATCTGCTGTGTGCTTTTCTGTCTTCTCATTTTGCTTATCTTACTGTGTTTGGGGCCTCCTTTTTGCAGGCTGCAGGTTCGTAGTTCCCGTTGTTTTTGGTGTCTGTCCCCAGTGGCTAAAGTTGGTTCAGTGGGTTGTGTAGGCTTCCCGGTGGAGGGGACTAGTGCCTGTGTTCTGATGTATGAGGCTGGATCTTGTCTTTCTGGTGGGCAGGTCCACATCCGGTGGTGTGTTTTATGGTGTCTGTGGACTTATTATGATTTTAGGCAGCCTCTCTGCTAATGGGTGGCGTTGTGTTCCTGTCTTGCTAGTTGTTTGGCATAGGATGTCCAGCACTGTAGCTTGCTGGTCGTTGAGTGAAGCTGGGTGCTGGTGTTGAGATGGAGATCTCTGGGAGATTTTTGCCGTTTGATATGTGGAGCTGGGAGGTCTCTTGTGGACCAGTGTCCTGAAGTTGGCTCTCCCACCTCAGAGGCACAGCACTGACTCCTGGCTGCAGCACCAAGAGCCTTTCATCCACAAGGCTCAGAATAAAAGGGAGAAAAAGTAGAAAGAAAGAATTAGTAGAAGTAGAAAGAAAGAATTAGTAGAAGAAGAAAGAAAGGAGGGAGGGAGGGAGGGAGGAAGGAAGGAAGGAAAAAAGAGAGAAAAAAGATAAAGTAAAATAAAATAAAGTAAGATTAAAATATAATAAAGTTATTAAAATAAAAAAATAAGAAAAAAATTAAAAACAACAACACCAAATAAAAAGACAGATAGAACCCTAGGACAAATGGTGGAAGCAAAGCTATACAGACAAAATCTCACACAGAAGCATACACATACACACTCACAAAAAGAGGAAAAGGGGAAAAAAATCATAAATCTTGCTCTCAAAGTCCATCTCCTTAATTTGGGATGATTCATTGTCTAAAGGCAGGAAGGAAGGAAGGAAGGAAGGAAGGAAGGAAGATAAAGTAAAATTAAATAAAGTTATTAAAGTAAAAAACAGTTATTAAAAAAAATTAAAAAACAAAAACGGACTGATAGAACCCTAGGACAAATGGTGGAAGCAAAGCTATACAGACAAAATCTCACACAGAAGCATACACATACACACTCATAAAAAGAGGAACAGGGGAAAAAATGATAAATCTTGCTCTCAAAGTCCACCTCCTCAATTTGGGATGATTCGTTGTCTATTCATATATACCACAGATGCAGGATACATCAAGTTGACTGTGGAGCTTTAATCCACTGCTTCTGAGGCTGCTGGGAGAGATTTCCCTTTCTCTTCTTTGTTCTCACAGCTCCCGGGGCTCAGCTTTGGATTTGGCCCCGCCTCTGCGTGTAGATCGCCGCGGGGGCTCTGGCTCACTCAGGCCAGGGGGGAGGGAGGGGCACGTTGTGTGGGGCGGGCCTGCGGCGTCAGAGGCCGGCATGACGTTGCACCAGCCTGAGGCGCGCCGTGCGTTCTCCGGGGAGAGTTGTCCCTGGATCCCAGGACTCTGGCAGTGGCGGGCTGCACAGGCTCCCAGGAAGGGGGGTGTGGATAGTGACCTGCGCTCGCACACAGGCTTCTTGGTGGCGGCAGCAGCAGCCTTAGCGTCTCATGCCCGTCTCTGGGGTCCGCGCTTTTAGCCGCGGCTCGCGCCCGTCTCTGGAACTCCTTTAAGCAGCGCTCTTAATCCCCTCTCCTCGCGCACCAGGAAACAAAGAGGGAAGAAAAAGTCTCCTGCCTCTTCGGCAGCTCCAGACCTTTTCCCGGACTCCCTCCCGGCTAGCCGTGGCGCACTAACCCCTTCAGGCTGTGTTCACGCCGCCAGTCCTCTCCCTGCACTCCGACCGAAGTCCAAGCCTCAACTCCCAGCCCCGCCCGCCCCGGCGGGTGAGTAGACAAGCCTCTTGGGCTGGTGAGTGCTGGTTGGCCCTGATCGTCTGTGCAGGAATCTCTCCGCTTTGCCCTCCGTACCCCTGTTGCTGTGCTCTCCTCCGTGGCTCCGAAGCTTTCACCCTCTGCCACCCGCAGTCTCCGCCCGCGAAGGGGCTTCTAGTGTGTGGAAAGCTTTCCTCCTTCACAGCTCCCTCCCACTGGTGCAGGTCCCGTCCCTATCCTTTTGTCTCTGTTTATTCTTTTTTCTTTTGCCCTACCCGGGTACGTGGGGACTTTCTTGTCGTTTGGGAGGTCTGAGGTCTTCTGCCAGCGTTCAGTAGGTGTTCTGTAGGAGTTGTTCTACATGTAAATGTATTTCTGGTGTATCTGTGGGGAGGAAAGTGATCTCTGCGTCTTACTCTTCCGCCATCTTCCCGGAAGCTCTACTTTTATTAACTTTTCAAGGCTTGTGATTCTTGCTGCCGAGGGAGGGAGAGGAGATGGAGGGTTCTGAGACGTGACCCAGGCACAGCAGCTGGAAAATGGAGCCCCACTCTCCTTAGAGGTCCTCCCTGCTCATTCTGGACTCACGGTGGCTGAGAGTCAGAAGCTCTGGTGGGGGAGCTGGTGACGTCACCCAGTCCGGAGTTGGATTTAGGGACCCAGGAACATATATAGCTCTGTAGCTCTGCCTTTGTAGAGGTGCGTCCAGAATGTAAGAAATCAAGAGAGGTGTGATCTCCATCGTGAGGATGAGGGATTGAGGCTCTGAGAGGGGGCTTGACTCCGCCTAGGCCACACGGGTAAGTCCGGGATTGCAGGCCTCCTCCTGGTCTTTGAGTGGTGATGCATGTCTCACGTACCTGTGGCTGTGGCACTTGTTGAGGCCAAGCTGTTAAAGTGAACATTAAAGCAGAAACTAACAAAGCATTGTAAAGCAATTATACTCCAATAAAGATGTAAAAAAAAAAAGAAAGGGGCAGGAAGAGGAGAGGATCTTCAAGATGGCGGAGGAGTAAGACGGAAAAAAAAAAAAGTGAACATTGGTCATCGGCTGACTAATTCCTCACCCCACTCATGTCAACCTGTTCCAGTGGTTCTTAAAGAGGGGTGCCGGACCAGCAGTATCAACATCACCTGGGAACTTGTTAGAAAAGGCAAATTTGCAGGCCTCAACCTGGACCTCCTGAACAGAAAGCTCTGGGAGAAGGCCCCAGTGAACAGTTTTCATAAGCCCTCTAGGTGATTTTGATTTTTGTCCTATTGCAATGTCGTGGGATGCTGGGGTTGGGGAGGGGTCAGGGGCCAAAGGGCCCTCAAGTGGCCTGGCTAGTCTGGTCTGTCCTGATGCTCTGGATTCGAGCCCCATCTCAACCCAGTTGGCGATTCCTGACTTGGCCCTCATTTTCCCCTCTTGTAAAATAATATCAATAATGGTGAAAACACACACCATTTCAGAGGACTTGAAGGTTTACTAACTTTTACATAGAATAGCCCTTGTAGCAGGTAAGTAGAACTTGTATTATCCTCCCACACCCATTTTACAGATAAGGAAACTGAGACTCCAGATGTTTTGTGAGGTGGGCCAGCCCATAGTGGGGGAGAATCCAGGTCCTGAGCCAAGTGCCCTTGACTTTGCATCCCTGACTGATCCCTGCGGGCTCAGAGGCGTGGGCATAGCCCTATAAATCTGCCATCCCATCTCCACTCTGAGGCTGCGTCAGAATGCTCATCTCGCAGGAGCCCATCCGTAGTCACCTGGGAATGACTGTGCAGTAATGAGCAGATGGCCTCCCTGGAGAGGTCCTGACATCCCATTTTCTCTCGATGTGAAACTCTTAGCCTCCCCTTCAAGGCCAACAAATACCATTCCTCAGAGGGCTAGGACAGAGCAGCAGAGGGTGTGAAGAGGGAAGCGATTTCTAATTCCCTTGTAAAGATGGGGGCAAAGCCCTGCAGCATGTGTCAGCTCCCTGGCAGCCCTGTGGCCTGGGAGCCTGCAGGTCTGTCTTGCTGGGAAGAGAGAATAATGGTCTGTAAACGCTTGCACCCACAGATGCTGGCCGGCAGGTCATCTGGGACATGGTAGGGCTACCAATAATTCTGATAGAAAAAAACAAGATTTGTGTAGTCTATTATGAGAAGAATCCCCTGGCCAACCAAAACACTAACTACGGCCCTGCAGTCACACCCCTCTGTCCCTGTAATGCGTTCTCTTGTTCTTGGGGACAGTCTGCCATGGTCCTCTGTCCTCAACTATTATTTTTTTGACAAGGTTGAGAAAACCCTCTTTCCTGGCCCTGTGATGCGCTTCATAATGTGAATACAGGTATTTAATGGGCTTCTGCCTGTTGAACGATTAATGGAAAGGTCGGTGAGTAATCTCCGGCTCACTCCCCACCTCAGCAGCCCACTTCTTGTACAATTCCTTCGAAGCATTCTTTCCAAATAGGTGGGAGGGCTGAGGTCACATCTTTGCTCTCTCCTGGCAGGCAGACTTTAATTAGGTTGCTAAATTAGCCAAGGCCGTGGTAGCCCTTCTCTTTGCACAGAGCCTGGTTCTGGGGAGGTCTCTGGACTTGATTTTGTGTTTTCTCTCTCACAGGAGAGGGACTTGTCAAGCAGAGGCTTCCCCCAGATAACTGTAACTCCCACTTAGCGGTCTCCATCATGAACCGGACACTGTGCTAGGAGCACTGTAGTCATTATGTTATAACAAGAGACAGTGTGGTGTGTCCGCGTGTGTGTGCATGTGTGTGTGTGCATGTGTGTGTGTGCATGTGTGTCCGTGTGTGTGTGCATGTGTGTGTGTGTGTGCATGTGTGTTGGGGGGGGGCACTGGGCCAAACTCTCATGTGAATTATCTCATTTAATCTTCCCAAGAATTCAGAGAGTAAAGTATTGGTGTTAATTCCATTTTACAGATGAGGAAACTGAGGCTCTGGGGTGAAATAACTTCCCGAAGCTCAAAAACTAGCAGGGAGTGGAAACCAGGGTTCAAACTCGATTCTTGACTACTCAGTGCAGTGCATGGACCCACAGCCCACGGACATCCCCTGAGAGTTTATTAGCGATGCAGATTCTCAGAGCCACTTGAATCAGGACCTGCATGATGCCCAGGGGATTCCCATGCACAGTAACTGTTGAGACTGCTGTATACGCTCTCCAGCAACTATAGCTGATTATGCCGGAATCCTGGGTGTTAACGATTACTGACTCTGGTTTAGAGAGGTTCGGGGCTAGTCGGGGACAGAGCTGAGATTTCATTCTGGGTGGAACCCTCAAACCACCATGCGATGCCTGTTTTCACGCCCAAGGTAAGGTGCTAGAGCTCAAAAGCAGAACTCCCTGCTCTAGACCCCTGTGCTCCCCTGTCCCCCTGAGCCTCCAAGGAGGACAAGTGCCTGGGACTGACTTGGCTGCTCTCTTCCGTCCCCTCCTGCAGATGTTCAGCACATTAAAAGGAGAGACATCGTGTTGAAGCGAGAACTGGGCGAGGGAGCCTTTGGAAAGGTCTTCCTGGCCGAGTGCTACAACCTCAGCCCCACCAAGGACAAGATGCTCGTGGCTGTGAAGGTAATTCTCAGAGGCATGTGGGCCCCAGGAAGGAAGAGGAGTGGCTGGGGTCAGGTGGGAGGGAAAGAGAGACTCACTCCATTCTGGAAGATGGTATCAACTAATGTTATCAGATGCAATCAAGATGGTATAAACTAACGTAATCAGATGCCCTTGCTCCAAGGTAAATGAAGTTTCCTTAGGACCCAAATCAGCTTCCTTTGGCTTCGGAAGTCAAGAGCTGTAGCACATAAGGGGACTGTGCCCACGGTGCAGCCGGAGGGACAAGTTATGCCTTTGATGGGCCCTGGTTTTATTCTGGAGGCCCTGGGCTCACCGCTGTCCCCAGCTGTCCCTCCTCCCATCTCAGCGACTTTGCAGGATGTGCTGCCCGTGCCCAGAAAGTCATTTGACCATTTCTCGGGAGTACAATTGCATGAGGGGTGGGTAGATTACAGAGGCCCTGGGAGCCACTGCTCAAGTCAGCAGACGTCACTGGGCATAGGAGATGGGCTGGGGGGTCAAGTACTGAGCACAGGGAGGGACAGTGAGTGAGGCTGGAGGACATTCTTAGGTACCCCGTGGGATCCAGGTTCAGCGCCCAAGGGGCAGCATGCCTGAGGTTTCCTGCCTTCTTAGATGGGTCGTTAACCACAGGGCTTTGGTATTGCTGAGCCAGCCCTGCAGATTTGCAGTTGGAGCCGACTTGCTTGGGGCAGGAGAGAAGGAACTTTGCTACTACCAGTTACCTTCCTCCAGCAGGAAGCAGCTTCTCCCAGTCACTGTTAGACACGTCTTTGAACACGACTGGCACAGACAAGAGTCAAGTAGCCTCACTGAGGCACCCACAGGTCTGGGGTGTGGAGTGGCCCCTGTGGGAGTGGGTGCAGCGAGCAGGCCTCTGAGGCCAGCGTGAATTCTGCGTGATGTTCTGGGCTGAGAGCAGGAGATACCTCCTTCCCCACGAGGACTCTCACCTGGGCCTCAAAAGGCCCATCCTTAGCACTGAGGGTTCATGACCGAGCCACCTCCTACGGCAGTTGCATATTTCTGAGACTTTGGGGTCTCTGTATTCACAGTTTGTTGTGTCTGCAGAGGGTAAGTGCCCTCCATGGATGCAGGCAGTGCTGTGCAGGCTACAGGCATAGGGGAGGAATCAGAGAGCTGGGTGGGCGCCTGGCCATCACTGATTAGCTCTGTGACCCTGTGCAAGACGCTTAACCTCTTTGAGCCTCAGTTTCCTTCTCTGTAAAATAGGAGATATAATATCTCCTCTTTAAAATTTTGGTGATTAAATTACATAACATATGAAAAATATTTAGTATACTGCTTGGGACACAGTAAATGCTTAGTAAAGACTCATTGCTATTTGTTTTTATCAACATCATTATTCTTGATGTTGATATTATCCAACGTGCTTAGACACATGACATATGACCTGCTGAGCTTGCATTGACCGTCTAGAACAGGGGTTGCCAAACTCCTTCTATACTAGGCCAGATAGTAAAAATTTTAGGTTTTGAGGACCATACACTCTTCCTTACAGCTACTCAACTCTACCCATGTAGTGGGAAAGCAGCCTAAACCATACATAAATGAATGGGGGGGGGGTGGCTGTCTTCCAATACTTTTTCTCTTTTTTTTCAGAAGTGGGCATTGTCTGTTGACCTCTGCTCTAGAAAATAAATAAGGAACTAGCATATTGCCCCATAAAAGGCTAATGCTTATTATTGCTGGATATGCTGTGAGTAAACTTGCTCAGTGTGTCTCCATAGACATGGGATGGTTAGATTAGTGAGGGTGTCTTTAAACAGTTTGGACCAGGGATGTGGAAAGCTTTCTAATTTTGTCCCTAAACTTAGAATCTACCCTGCCCTAAAAATTTTAATTTATAGGATGACACTAATCGACTGGGTGTTCCAGCATCCATCTGGGGACTGGTGGATGAACTTAATATTTTTGTGCTTTGAGCAGGAAATGAAATGATGGCCTAAACCCTGGGAAACGTTTCCCGATGAGTGGTCTGGCATTAAGGGGCAGTACCCAGATTGGGTAATGCAGAAAATGTGTTTCTGTTGTCACCCTTTTAAAAGGGTTTCCTTTCCTCCTTTTTGGTCTGGGAAGCTTGGGAAGATGAATGTTCTGGGATTTTACACCATTTGCCTCCCAATGGATCCGCCCAGCGACCAACCCCTGGAGGAGATGCTTGTCTTCTCTGGAGAACAGCCAAGAAATGGTGTTTCCTGCTTCTCATCCTCTTTAGATTGTATTCCTTTTTGCAGGCTTCCTCCTCTTGAGTTTGTTCTCAAGTTGATGCAGGGTGATTATGGACTTCCAGAGAACACATCCAAGTATAACCCCAAATTAAGTTTTCCCACAGTTGTGGTTTTTAAAGCAAGATTTTTTTGCCCAGCAGTTGCTATGGTGGAAACAAAGAGCCGAAATCCCAGCCTCTGTTCTGAAGACACTTGCAGTCTGTTGGGGAGACAAGAGAATACCCATGAAACAAACGCAGAGCAGGACAAGACAGAGTGTAATTTGTATATATGTGTAGTGTTAAGAGTGACATTAAAAGCATGTAATTCATATTTTTAAATAGGTAGTGCAACTTTTATATAGTTATTTGACAAACAATAGACTTGCTTTATATAGTTATTTGACAAACAATAGACTTGCTTAAGAGTCTCCTCTGACAGACAAATAGCCAATAAAACTATGAGAAATGTGTCCAGCCTAATTAATCATCAGAAATTGAACCATAATGAGATACCACTGTATACCAAGCAGAATGGCTAAATAACAATGACAAAACCAAGTGCTGACAAGGATATGGAGCAATTGCCACTTTCATACTCTGGTGGAAATATAAAGTGGTCTAATTGTTTTGAAAAACAGCTTGGTATTTTAGAACATTGGCATCTGTGTGACCTAGCACTTGCATTCTAGGTCTAGACCTGACAGCTATGTATCTATCTGTCTGTCTATCTATCTACCTCTATCTATCTTTCCACAAAGAGATGTGTTTAAGAATGTTCGTAAGCATTCTTTATAACAGCCAAAAGCTACAAACAACCCCAGTGTCCATCAGTAGCAGCTTGGATAAATAGATGTGGTATATTCATTCAGTGAGAAACTTTGCAACAAGGAAAATGAATGAACTACAGCTGCATGCAACAATTTGGAAAAATCTCAAAAACACAGTGCTGAATGAAAAAAGACAGATATAGAAATATACATATATTTTATATATATATAGCACTATATGTATGATTCCATTTATTTAAAATTCAAAAAATAAGTACAACTAAGCTCTAGTGTTTATGGATGTGTGTATCTCTGCACATGTACTAAAATGGGTTTTAGTATATTAGTAAAATCTGAAGCTGAGCATCTGTTGAAATATCTCTGCCCCAATAAAAGAAAAGGAAAATGGAAAGCAACAAAACCCCTAGACTGGAAATGATGATGTGAAGTGACTCTGAAGGAGATGGCAGCTGTTGAGAAATTTGAATGTTCTTGCCATCTAGACTGCTGCTCCCCCAACCAACGAAACAGCCCCACTGAAACCCAGGGTTGGGAGTGGACATGAGACCTGATGGACATAAAGGAGAGACTAAAAAGGGCAATGTCTTCAGACTTTGGGGGAAAAAGGAGATGAGAAGGGAAAATTCCAGATCTCCTCTTTGCTCTGTGGATACCACTGGAAGGGCCTGGACACAACCTCCCTGGCTTCAGAGACTCCTTGGCAAGCCCTGTCTTCCTGCACCAACAGTTGGCAGCTGTGAGGAACACCCATTCCACCCCATGCCACTGGCTGGTGACCCATTTTGAAGTTTCCCGGCTCCGAAGAGGTTGAGCATGGACTCTGCTGAGAGGTGCATGAGAGTCTCTGGGCTGATTTTCCCTCTCAAGATTTTTTTCCTGGCATCTCTGTCCCAATTGCATCAATCCCTGGGGACCTGGGCCACTTGCAGCTCTGGACCCCAGTTGCCACAATAGACCCCTTGCCAATTACGTAGGAACTTCAGGTTTAACCCAAGAGCTGGAAAGCCCATCATAAAAGTAGAGAGATAATGGGTAGGAGAAGGGGTGTGGAAAGACCAAAAGAGACAGCAGTTGCTTTGTGCCCCATCTTCCAAATGAGGAACTCCTCCTATCTGCTCTGCAGAGTAGGTGCCAGCCCTGGGAATGATGGCTGCGACTGCTCGAGAGCTGAGAATGGAAATATCCAACGGCTGCCATTGGCATCCGGACTGTGCGAGAGACTGATTTACAGAGATGGAGAGAGGCCATCTGGCTGGCCCCAAATTTGATCTACTTTTCCCTCTCATAAATCCAGTGTTCACATAAATCTCTGTATTCTCATCCCACCCATGCTGGGTTCCTTTTTTTTTTTTTTTCTTTCCTTTTTATTCTTCATGAAAATAAGTAAATCACTGACAGTCATCCTATACCCATGCCCCAGTCCATGAAGCTCAGGAGCTGGGTCACCAAGAGAGGCTCCCTCTCACCATGAGTCTCTGCCTTCTTCCACCCATAGAAAGAAGGCTTTGCAGACATCTTTGTTCTGGTTGCATGTGGACACACGGCAGCCTATGCCTTTATTATCGGGTAGATTTTCTGAGAAGGCAGCCAGAGATGAAGTGGAAAGCACATGAGATCAGAGCTGGTAAAAATCAGTAATGGACCAGTGGCCTTCCCACTTTCCTGCTGGCCTTGGCCTGCCTGTTATCCTTGCTGGGCCCAGCCATTCTGCTGACTGCCCACACGCCTCACCTTTCCTGACCCTCTCCTCTGCCCTTTCACATCTTTTAACTTCCGTGCCCACCATTCCCCTGAGGACCTGACCAGTGACTAATTCATCCGGTAAATTAACTCAAGCAGGTATGCTGGACAGGAATGTATCCTGGGCTCCACACTCAAGCTATTACTTCTTACATGATCTTTGACAAATCATTTCCCTGTCTGGACCTCAGATTTCTCACCTGTAAGATGGGAAAACTGTATTAGACAGCTTCCAACATTTTGGTCAAGAGTAGAATCATTTAATCCAACATTTTTTTGGTGAAACCTCCAAATTTTGAAAAGAATGCAAGGTGGTGCTTGTTGAAGTTGGAGTGGGCCTTGATCGCTGGCTGAGACACCATGGCTCTAGAGGCATTGCCATTGAACTTGGTGGCACCAAGAAGCCCAGCACCAAGAGATTACTGTGGTATAATTAAACTCTAGCTTCTGTCATCCAAGTTGTGTGAATGTGTCCTGATCCCCAGAGGAAACTGAGGGCTGAGCCACCAGAAATGAGCAGGTGGAAACATGATATCTAGTGCCCTTTTAAAGCTACGAGTCCACCATCTCTAATGTATGCTGATGACTGATGGAGGTTTGATGGGCCCCTTAGATATGATTTTTGCACATTCACATTCCTGCAGCGCTGTAAGCCAAGGCAGCCCTGTGGATTTCAGCTAGTGGGGATTGCAGTGGCAAGAGGAAGATCTCTGGTTCGGGAGGCTTCTCAAGAGTAGCAGAATTTACAGGGGAGCCTAGTCTGCCTAAATAACCCGAAAAGGCCAGATGCTTGGCAGAGGGAATGCAAACCAATCGCGTCTAGATTTCCACTACCCTGGACATGATGTGTAAACTTCACACCCGTTCCTTCGTTGCCTCGTGTCTTGTCTTTTGAGGTTACTAAACTCTGTCATTTGAAGCAAGTGGATGTTTGGCTCCATTTGCCTTCTGACCTCATGAGGTGGATGGGGAAGGCTGAAGACATATGTGAGCTCAACTGTGCAGGCTGGTCCTCCTGTAGAAATGACCCTGCCCTTCACAGTTCATCATTCAGCATGGCTGCGCTGGTCATTGCTGGGCTCTATTCAAGGTCCTGTTCAAGGACCCTTGGAGGTGGTCTGGTCTCACCCTCCCCTTCTGGTCTACAAAGTCCACATTCACTGACACCCCTTTTAACCATTGCTCTTCCATTTATCTTCCTGGGTCCCAGGGCAAGTGGCTTGGTCTGGTGCTTCTCTCTCACACCGGGTCTCCCACTCCCACAGGGGCCAAGTTGTGACATTTCTGTGGCCACCAGATGCCCACCCTCCCATCCTACCCTGGGACTTCGTGATACCTTACCAGGTCCCGGTCCTGGGTGGGTCCTAAGCCTTCTGCCCATTAACTGCTGTTCCCACAGCTGTAGTCCCAATTACACCCCAGTACTTCCTTCAGTCCCCTAAAGGAGGACACAGGTGCCTTCTAGAAGCCAAAGTGTTCATGTTTCTCTGCAAATATACACTTTTTCATAATCTAAAATCAAGAAATAGAGCAAGGAAACTTAATTACATTGTCATCCTGATTTCAGATGGGCTGTGAGCATAGGCTAATTTACAAAGATAAAGCATTTGGGGCACTGGTTCCCCCACTGTTTATTTTAACTGTGAGACCATTTCTTTGGGGAATTCTTGGGGGCATGGGTCTTTGTCAGGCCTTCTACCTCCCAGCTCCCTCCCTCCGCCATTCACGCTGATCTCTGAGGAAGCCTAGGGCTCTGAGATGAACAAGGTTTGAAATAACTGGCTGGTGGATGGGATGGGACATGGGTGTCAAGAAGTTGGTTTCTGTTTCTACAAGGTTCAAAATGCTGAAGGAGGCAGGAGTCAGGTCTGGCTATTGTGATTTAGCCTCGTGGTCTTTAAAGGCCGATTAGGATCGTACTTGTTGGGAATCAGCATTGTCTTTATTATGGGCACCAGCTTTCTTCCCAGGAGGGGAACAGACAAACCCCTGCCCTCTAGCTGCTAAAAACCGGTATCCCGTGTTGTTTCCAGGCCCTGAAGGATCCCACCCTGGCGGCCAGGAAGGATTTCCAGAGGGAAGCTGAACTGCTCACCAACCTGCAGCACGAGCACATTGTCAAGTTCTATGGGGTGTGTGGCGATGGGGACCCCCTCATCATGGTCTTTGAATACATGAAGCACGGAGATCTGAACAAGTTCCTCAGGTAAGCGAGGATGGCCATCCCCGCCCCTAACCCCCACCGAACCCCTGGGGTTCTCTCTGGAGCCAGAAGTCCTATCGCTCCTCTGAACACTTCAGTCTGGAGATTAGAAATGAAAACAACCTTTCATTCTTCTACATTACCTCCTGAGCAGTTGGATATAGGCCTTTGCCCCTGATTTCTAGGGGGGGATGTTGAGGATGCTATGAAAAGGAACCTGTACTCTTCTTCCTGATTCTAAGGTAGACTAAGAAGAAGGGCAGGGTGTGAAATGGGTCCAAGGAGGGAGATCAGAGGACCTGCCAGCCTGTAACTTCCAACTTTAAGGTTCTAGGGCCAGCCCTTCCCCTGATGCCGTGAATAGCTTTCTGACTTTGCGCCTTATGCTCTCACTAGCAAAGTGAGGCTAGCACCTTCCACACCTCCTGAAAACCTTTTTGTCGGAGACTTTTTGATGATGAATAAGAAGGTACAAGGTTACAAACTCACTGGGAGACAGAGATGGTTGAATTCAAGGGCAGATTTTCCCCCAGATAAATTTAGAACTGGGCTATCCAGTATAGTAACCATATATGGCTATTTAAATTTAAATTTACAATAACTAAATTTAAATAAGATTTAAAAATTCCTCTGTCTCACTAGCCACACTTCAAATACTCAATAGCCACATGTGGCTAGTGGCTACCATATTGGACAGTGCAGTATAGAACATTTCCATTAATAGAAAGTCCTGTTGGCTAGCACTGTTCTAGAAGGATTGGATTTTTTGTAAGAAGGGTTTCCACAAACCTGGAGCAGGATCATCCGGATTTTGAGGGGCTCCTGATGGAACTTTTAAGAGACTGAGACCCCAAGCAGATGTTCTGGATGGAGTTACAGTGGGGTTTGGGGAGATGTGAAATCTACCTTCCCCAAGGAAGATAGCATCTCACTGACAGAGCAGAGTTAGCACTTCTCTGCCTCTCATACCTGTTACCTCCAAGTAGTGCCCAGATGTGGAAGAAGCAGGCATGTGTGAGCGTCTGTGGAATCCAGGGTCCCAGGAAGCACATTGAACACTCGGGCCCTGGACGCTTTTAGGGTGTGGTTCCACTGCTGAGAATGAGATTTCCAGAGCTCAGATGTGGGTTATGGCAAACTCTAGCACACTCCCCAAGCCTTGATGAGCATCTCCTTGAAGTGGGACATTCAACTGAGTGCTGTGGTGTTTTGAGGAGGGAATGGAAAGGGTTGGTAGCAGGTTTCCAAAATTGGCCCTAGAGGAATTGGAAGGTATCTGTAGGCTTTTCTAAACTTCCTGAACTTGGTTTCACAGTGAAATTTACTCCTTTCCTGAAGAATTGAGTCCTTAGCATAAGACAGACTTGGGTTCATATTCTGAATATGTCTTAGTGATGTAACCTGGAGCAAGTTATTAACCCCTAATTCTCTCTCCTGGAAAATGAGACTATTCATAACTGCTTCACACGTTTGTCGTTATGAGTATTCAATGACTATATTTGTATAAGGCCTGGACAAGTTTCCCATGTAGCTAGGTGTTCAGTCAATGGTAGCTACGATTAAAAGTATTACAGTTATTATTTTATCAGAACTGTGAACCATGGTAGTTTCTAATACAGGCAGCATCGTTTCTCAGGACTCAGGATCTTCCTCTTCCTGTGCTTCCATTTCCCTGAGGTCAGAGGGACGTGGTCCATTTTCCATCAAGCCCTCCCCATAGATTCAGTGGTGCCTTCAGCCCCAAGTGCCACCAGCAAGGCTAAAGAGAGGTCCCGAGTGCCACTCCGTACCACTGTCATGCCCGCTCTAAGGGAACAGGAAGAAAAAGAAAAAGAGAGCAGAAGGCCCTTCCTGCTCTTGCATCTCCCAGTTGGTGTGTGTTAGGGGCAGGCTGCAGTGCACTCTCCTGGTAAGTGGGAATGTGGCTTGCCTGCTGACCCCTCTTCCTTGTGAGCTGATGTAGTAGTTCTCCTCTGGAGGCATGAGGTAGGCAGAGCCCACAGGAGATAATAAAATGAACGTGTTATATTTAACGGTACCTTTCAGTGGAAAGCGGAGAAGCAGTAAAACAGGCTGAGGTCTCATTGTACACCAGGGCTCCTTGGCCCACAACTTCATAAATAAGGGCCCTGGGTGTAGTTAGAGCTGACTGGGCTCTTTAGAGAAAAGAGTGAACACTAAAAGTGACTGATATGACAGGGCAAGGTGTTAGGATAACAAATCTGGCCCATGATTTGGGATGGAGCAGGTGCTGTGGCTCCCCAGGTCTCTGCCTCAGGGTCACAGGGTCTCTTCATCCCATCTTGCCATTAACAAAAGTTACCCAATCCTAGACAGTGTGGTGGAGAGGTTAGGAGGTAGACTGAAGAGCGTTGCTACCTGAAATGTGGACTGTATCAGCCCTGGAAGCATCAGCCCTGGGAAATGCAAATGAATGAGCTCTGCCTAGCCAATCAGAATCGTAGGGGCCCAGGAATTGTATTTAACAAACCCTCTGGAAGCTTAAAGTTTAAAACTCTCTTCCAGAGCCACCCATGTGGCCACTGTGGGACCTCTGTGACTTTGACCAAGTGATCTGATCATTTCGTGCCTCAGTTTCCTTATCTTCAAAATCGGGGTGGGAAGATTGAGTGAATTAATATATAATATTTAAGACACTTAGAGCAGTGTGTGGAACATAGTAAGGGCTGTGTAAGAGTTAATTGTTTTATTAATTGTTCTGTAGTAGACATCAAGAACCTGGGAAGCCCCTGGATAACCATAACACATTCAAGAGTAGGTTCATTCCCTGATTCGTTAAAGCACGTCTGCTGTCATCTTCGTTGGGAATCTGGTTGTAGAGTTTGACCACATCCATACTCACAGAATATAATTTTGGGTAGATAGAAATAGTCCATAAGTAGACTGAGAAGAGATCTTATTCATTTCTGTGGTGCATTCCAGAGAACAGGAACGCAAGAAGACATTTCCCCTTGATCTCCTTAATTCTCTCTGCCCCCTCTCTTCTCTGCCTAACCCCACAGGGCCCATGGGCCAGATGCAATGATCCTTGTGGACGGGCAGCCACGCCAGGCAAAAGGAGAGCTGGGGCTCTCTCAAATGCTCCACATTGCCAGTCAGATTGCCTCTGGCATGGTGTACCTGGCCTCCCAGCATTTCGTGCACCGGGACCTGGCCACCAGGAACTGCCTGGTTGGAGCTAACCTTCTGGTGAAGATCGGAGACTTTGGCATGTCCAGAGATGTCTACAGCACTGATTACTACAGGGTAAGGTGGCTTCTCCAGATGCAGCAATCCGTGGCAGAGCTAGTGCCTTCTCACATGTCTTTGTCATTGTCCATTAACCCTGTTACTCCGGAGCACACATATACACATCTGTGCCCAGATATACATCTGATGCTTATCCTTTGGCCACTCCTGCATCTCAACATACCTGTTAATTATTCTCTGGATAGCTCACTCCTCCCTTCCACCTGGATAGGGATACTTGACTGTATCCTTACATTGCAATGACATAATGCACTGTGTTCTTACTTCCATCAATACTCATTCTTCATGCAAACAGATACACGCACACACACACACACACACACACACACACACGTATATATATCCCCAAATGCTCACGTGGACAAGCTCAACTTGGTGCTACATTTTAACATCTTTCAACTGAGTTCCGTATCCAGCCTCACCCACGACACATTTTATTCTTTAACATTATTTGGTGAGCTTATAGGCTTGTTTTCAAAGGTAGATCTTGATAAGAAGTCAGAACCCAACATAAAGTAGCAAAAATGGTTAACGTATTGCTGAGCAGAATTATCCAAATGGCGTAGGAAAGATGAGGGAAGGAAGCAGGTTCTCATTGCCAACTTTGGAGAGAGGTACAGGTGGGCCTTAGGAAAAGCTTTCTGATTGTGAGAGGAGATATCACGTTCAATTTTACCTCTATAAAAGTGTCTACTTTATATTAATAGGTGTCTTATTTTGCTCCCCTTTGTATTTGGGAATCATCTTCCCACGGATCAGTGAGTGGTTCTGACAATGTTATTATTGCCAGGGAAAGGACGGGTGGGCAAGAGTGGCATTTATTCCCAAAAGGAGAAATACGGGTGCAACCTGTATACAGAGATAGGATAACTTCTGCAAGTTGATTGGGAGGCAGATGCCTCAGATATATGGAAGATTTACTTTGGGGTCTTTGAATGGGTAAGGAGTTTGGATGGTATATAAGGAGAGGGTGGGGCAATGTTTTGGAGGTTGAGAGGCACGGCACCCATTTCCCTCATCTTCTTTGTACAGAATGAATGATCATATTGTGAATCAAAGGACCTAGATATATGTCTTTTTGGCCTGAGCACGGTGGGTCAGGAGGCTGTGGGTTTGGGGTTGGCATCTGTAAATCAATTCTGTCTGGATGCTCCTGATGGCTTTGCCTAAACAACATTGCCCAGACGTTATAAGGGATCACTCAAGATACTTTATTTTAGCCATAACCTGGAGAAAAATGGAATATTTGAGAAATTCCTTTTGTAGCTAAAAATGGACGAGTTCATGGTACAGCCAAAAGATGGCAGATGGTAGACCATCATGAGAATATGAAGCAAAGTAGACCAAACAGTAGCGAAGGTAGAAAGTCTGCAGAAAACTGGGCAGTTTCTCTAGCTACCTGCCCAGTCCAACATCCCTAGATATGGAAAAAGGAGCATGATGTAGCAGTAGGCACAGACTGATGGGCAGGGCAGACCTGCCCGGAAATGTCAAAGTGGAGTCTTTCTTTCGCATCTAGACCAATTTTTTTTTCAGTCATTTCCAAGAGAGGCATCGGTGTGGTCACTAAGGGCCCATGGGTCATAGATTTCTTGAGTCTAGCTGGAACTGGCACCGTTTAATTGCTTCTGCACTCTGCATAATGGGGTTTGCTGGCCTGTCTGGCTGAGCTCAGATTTATGTTGGTGTTGATAAAAGCAGGGGATGGATCATTGTTTTTCTGTGTGAGGCAGATGTTTGATTATACCAATCTGGTCTCCACTGGCTTTACCAGGGTGTTGGGAAACAATATCTGACCAGAATGTGTGCAAACTCAACTTTAAGCTTGCTTCAAGGAGCGCGATTGATATTTCTTGATTTTGATTTAAAAGAGAGAAGAAGAAAAAGACTACATCTCCAAATGATCCTGCTGTGCCCTGACTTGAACAGTTGTGAACTGTTGCCCTTTATACCTGGGAGTGCTACAAGGAGTAGATCCATCTTGTTTCTGTGGGCTCCAGGGCAGATTGGAATTCAAGGATGGGAGAGTGAGGTGGGAACATGTTCACATACCAGCTATCCACAGTTCCCTTTACATGAGTTCTAAGCCAGGTATAAGCAGAGGCCAGCTGGCCTGAAAATGTGTGTCTTTGGTCCCAAGGAAGTATAAAATATAAAAAGGATAGCTGGGGCTTCCCTGGCAGTCCAGTGGTTAAGACTCTGCCTTCCAATGCAGGAAGCGTGGGTTCGATCCCTGGTCGGGGAACTAAGATCCCACATGCCATGGGGTGTAGCCAAAAACTTAAAAACAAAAACAAAAACGGATAGCTATTGCAGTAAAAACACAATGCACCATCAGAGAACCGCATATCCACTCATGGTGGGTAGATATTATACTCTGCATATTCAAAGAGCAGCTTGTGTCATATCTTCATGTTCAGTACAGGTGCCCACAAGGTCGTCATGTGTACACAGCCCCAACCCCTCCCTCACCTTCTGTAAAACAAAAGGCAGAAGTAGACTTGCCTGAGGTCATATCAGCAATAAACTGTGAAGTCTTATTATCCGTATTGGAAGACATCAAGGTGACAAGGGAGTTCTGTATTTGGGCCCAATGTTACCTATGTTCACATCCTAACACTGCCATTAACAGCCATGGGACCTCAATGTGCTTTCCTGAAACCTCTATTTAACTTCCCCGTTTTTCAAATGAGGACAAACATGGTCTCTCAATCAGGTTATTTCTGATGTTAAGCAAGTTGATCTGTGTAAAGAGCCTGGAATACACTACTTACTGGATAAACTGTTGTTTATTTTCCTTAGTCCCCTTCACACCCAAGGCAGGAGAACCTCAGGGATAATCTTATTTCCACATGTAGTTCTCGGGTCAGAGAGAAGGACCTCCTGACCACTGGAAAATAAACTGGGATCGTGTAGCTGCCCCGAAGGAGCAGAGCCTTTATGTTGACCACCTCTGAAAAATTTCCTTCCCAAGGTTTCAACTTAAATAGAAATACTGGGTCATCAGTGCTTGCCTGTTCTTCTGGTCTGTGTTTATATGGTCTTGCTCATGAATCTTAGAGCTAAGTCCATGTTCAGGTGATTTATGAAAGATTTTTTTTTGTTTGGTACACCGGCTGAGACTCTGGGGGAATACAGTGATTTATTAGATAGCAAGGACGCTGAAGGATTCTCTCTGCAAGCTGACACCCGGGACAGGTTTGCACCTCTCGGCTACCATACGTTACCGAAATCTGTTGGGCCTAGGAGTTTGCTGATTTCTGGTACCTAGCATAGCTAAATGCACATAATTCAGGCGTGTGTGTGTGTGTGTGTGTGTGTGTGTGTGTGCGCGCGCGTGCGCACGCACTCGTCTGCCCAGTGTAGATTCCAGGGTGTGTATAGGAGGGCAGAGGGAGAGGTGGAGATAAACTCCTCCTTCTATTCTTTCCTTTTTAATTTTTTAAAACAAAGAGCTGCCATCTGGCTCATGCACAGGTGGTATGAAAATGATGTACAAAGGTGAACTGCTTAATTTCCTGTTACATATTTACAGAGAGAAAACAAACATCTCTGCACCAGAGTGAGTGCCAGAGCAATTTGTTCTCGCTTCTTAAGACTATGCCCCATGACAGATCCCTTTTCCTTGTATGGGTCACTGACTCATACACTTCTGAGACTGCCTTTAACCTGGCTTTGACAAGGGTGGGGTTTTGGTACCATTATATCTTTCTCAGAGTATCAGACAACACTAAGAGTTTAGGGCTCAAATCTGGAATTAAAGAACGTCCTGAAGAAGACGAGGTTGGAATTCCAGAATAGAAATGTTTTCAGATGTTTTGATTTGGAGGGGAGGTGGTATGCTGATACAGGAAGAATGGGGGTGTAAGAGATCGGTGCTCTGATCCTACTGATGCGGAGGGCTGGGGGTGCACCTTCCTGTTCACTCTGCCGTCCTCCGTGCCCGGCACAGGACCTAGAACTTGGCAGACACCCCATAAACATATGAAGAAATGCATGAAAGAATGAATGAAGTCAGAATGGGAATTCAGAGTTAGGCAGGAAGTGGATTAGGCCAGACCAAGAGGAGCCTGAATAGGCATCACTTTTGTGGAAGGGCTTCCATGCCCTGCAGGGCCAAGCATCGGGATCCCTTCAATAGGCTCCCCAGTTAAGATCTAGGGCAGATCTTATGTGTTCCAGCTACACCCAATAGTGACAGAGGTGACAACCAGAATGGTAGCAGCAGAGAATCAGTGGATGAATAACTCTGCTCTTGAATCCCGCCTGATTCTCCTGTGTCCTGGGGCTCCCTGCTTGATCATGTAAGCCCTCACACCAAAACCAGCTGAAGGAGGCATGCTCGTTTTACACATGCTGATTGTGGAGCTTTGCACTTTCTCACCAGCCTCTTAGTGCTCTACTGGGAAAGGAAGAGGGTCTTCTGAAATCTTCCAGGTCAGCTATTATTGGCCTCCGTTTTATAGTTAAGCCTTGGAGAGGGTTGGTGATGTGTACAAGACCTTGAGATTCTCCAGCAGCAAGTCAGTGTTAGATCCTTTATACAGCCTTAGGATGAGTGATCCACTTTGTACATTTGCTAAACTTGTCCATGCTGGTTTATTTCCCCTTGTGCCAAATACCCTAGCCATTGAGAAGGTCCATGTGCTGGGGACAGGATTCAATACAATTCCCTGACTATGTGCAAAGATGAAGAGAATGGGATCTGTATTCCCAAGGAAATGAAATTTTCATAGGGAATGTAAAACAGGATGAAAATTTGTAATTCCACCATAACACAATAGGGTTACCAATTTCAAAAGCCCATGTAATTAGAGGGATGATTTGGGTCTTGAGGCAGTCAGTGGGTTGAATTTTAGGAGGAATAAAGATAGTTTTGAAATAGGCAAACCAGGAGAGTGATCTGGAACAGTGTGTCACTCAACCAGCCAAACCTGAAGGTACATGAAAGATGCATGGAAGGATGTTTGTAAAGGAAGGATGGGACCACTATGGCAGCTCTTGAAAGGCCAGCTGTTCTGACGTGGGTAACTGAAGGACAGTCATGGGAAGTTTGTCATCTGTTTTAGTGTAAATGAGGCTCTGCGAGGACCAGTCATCAGGCAGTGGCATGTAGGAGAGACGGCTGGGACCCGAGGCCACTAAAGCCATGGCAATGGTCCAGGGAAGAGACAATAAGGCTGTTTGCTGTGGGGTTAGCAGTGGAGTGTGGAAGAGAAGCCATCGGAATTAGTGGGGCTGGGAAAGGTGAACTCAAGGCTAGGGCCTGGGAACTCAAAGCCTCTATCCGTTTTGTACTGTAAGCTTGAAAAAGAATAACAGTGAAATGGAGGGTCGGGATGGATTTTTTACAAATGCATATTTTAGGCCACCTAGTCCATTCTGCATCCCTAGAGTGTTAAAAACAGATGAACAAATGCCAAATCATTCAATTTTAAAGAAACATGAAGCTGGAAGGAGCCTTAAATGTCATCTATTTCACCCCTGTGGCCCCAGGCAGAACAGCTTCAGAATCATTCCCGACAGATGGTTTGCTTGCTCTATTCCGGTGCGTCTCCTGGGATTCCACTGGCTCCCCCTTATTCCTTCCAGCTGTGGCAAAGGGAAGCTATCATTAGTGAGAGATTTATCTATATTTTTCTTTCTAATTCGTAACACCCTTTAGAAGTGGGAAGTTCTCAGTTATGTCTAGCCAGAATTTTACCTGCTGCAAAATAAGTCTATATTTTCCTATATCCTTAGAGGAGATAAACACAGTTTATATTATAAAACAGACATTATAACACTCAGGAAAACGTGAAGATGCTCAGTGAGACCAAAATAGGTAATTGGTTGTGTTTTATTTGCTGGAGGGGAATCAATGGGATATAAATATCTCCCTCCCTTGACATGCCAAAAACATAATATCCTCTTTCTGAGAGCAGTTTCCAGGGGTCTCCTAAATTTGGTTTCACTTCCCTGTAATATTGAAATCTAGTTGTTTCCTTTTGTCAGTGACAGTGGTGCAGGCATGGGATAGATGCTATCATAGTCAGCCTGATCTCCATGGGGACAGATATTGCAGAAAAATAAGGACAGGCAGAATCCTCATCAGAAAGTTTCAAGAACATGAGGCATGTTTATACTGGAACCCAACCTCAAGAAAGGAGAGGAGAAGGCGCAGGGTGTTGGTTCACTTTATCCTTCTCTGCTCCTGTGGACGGTGGGGATAGCAGCCTCTTTATAACTTGACAGTGGCGAGTATTATAACAGACCCAGTTTGGGGTCCTCAAGTATAAAGGGCTTTTTTTTTTTTTTTAATGGCAAACTGAATATATAACATATAAAGATACATAAATTTCCATACAAATATCTTCTCTACCAGCTGTAATTAAGATATTTGTATGTGGGCTTCCCTGGTGGTGCAGTGGTTGAGAGTCCGCCTGCCGATGCAGGGGACACGGGTTCGTGCTCCAGTCCGGGAAGATCCCACATGCCGCGGAGCAGCTGGGCCCGTGAGCCATGGCCGCTGAGGGCCGCTGAGCCTGCGTGTCTGGAGCCTGTGCTCCGCAACGGGGGAGGCCACAACAGTGAGAGGCCCGCGTACTGCAAACACACACACACACACACACACACACACACACACACGCACACGCACACACACACACACACACAAAGATATTTGCATGTAAAGAGAACAGTATGTTCCCTTGACTTCCTCCTAGTAGGGGACTGTATTTCTCTCCTAATCCTCAAAGCCCAGGGCTTTGTGATCTGAGTCTAAACAGGAGGAGAGGGAGGAGGACTGGGTCAACATAGCGTTTGATATTCAGAATTTTCAACAGAGTTTTTACTCCCAGTTGTTTATTTTTTAAGTTTAGCCAATCCCACAGGACAAAGCTGAGGTGGGGATGGGAAGAACCCAAGAGAAAATGGGCAAAGTACCCAGTAATTCTGGAGGCCGGCAGATGGATATTCCTTTGAATCCTGAGCTTCTGCTTATGAGCTATGTGACCTCAGGAAATTTTCTTAAACTCTCGAAGCCTTAGATCCTCATCTGAGAAAAAAAAAATGAGAACAATTTCTTCTTTTGTGTGGGTTAAATAAGATAATGTATGCAAATTGCCTGGTACCTATTAGGCACTCAATAGATGGTAGTTATTATTCTATGTAAATGAATAAGGTAGAAATCATATACAGATCTTCCTCGACCTACGATGGGGTTACTTCCTGATAAACCCATTGTAACTTGAAAATATCCTAAGTCAAAGAGGCATTTAATACACCTAAGCTACTGACCATCAGGGCCTAGCCTCAC
The DNA here is from genome assembly GCF_963924675.1 of Phocoena phocoena. Lineage (NCBI taxonomy): Eukaryota > Metazoa > Chordata > Mammalia > Artiodactyla > Phocoenidae > Phocoena > Phocoena phocoena. The sequence goes on along the minus strand of NC_089220.1, from coordinate 137,253,751 downwards.
CTACCCTAAACGTGCTCAGAACACTTATATTAGCCTACACTTGGACAAAGTCATCGAACACAAAGTGTATTTTATAATAAAGTATTGAATGTTTCACGTAATTTATTGACTACTGTACTGAAAGTGAAAAATAGCAGGGTCGTATTGGTATAGAATAGTTGTAAGTGTGTGGGTTGTGATCTCATGGCTGACCAGCAGCTGAGGCTCATTGCTGCTACCCAACATCACGTCAGAGCATCCTGCTGCATTACCGCTAGCCCAGGAAAGGGTCAAAATTCAAAATTCGATGTGCTGTTTCTACCTAATGCGTGTCACTTTCACACTACGCTGAAGCTGGGCTATCATAAGTTGGGGCCCATCCGTATAAGAAATTTTAAATAATTTAAAGTTACCTACAAGCCAAGGTATTTCCTATGATGGTCTTTGGTGCTAGATCCTAACACTGAAGGAGAGAAGAGCCTACTTAAGAGAACTCGGGGAGATAAAAACAAAGCCGCTCACTCTTCCAGGACTGATGTAGACCACTGGAGTTGGTCTGTTGGAAGCCCAGGAGGAAAAAGGAAGCACTTCTAGTTGGTCAGAGGAAGAACTTTCCCATTTCGGACCTGGTAGCTCCAAGAAGAAGCTAACTTTTGATAACCATAACCATGAATTCTGTGGTAGACAAAGGCCTTCAGAACTAGAGCTCATTCTCCAGGCCAGGCCTCCTAAGTGTGTGATGCCCCTTGTTACCCTAGAGGAAGATGTTAGGGTCATGTGCCCCAGAGCCTTGGGGATAGAGACAAGGCTGGTTAAAGCCCAGTCCTCCCTCCTTTTTATCTCTTATTATATGCAACTCGATGGCCACTGCTCATTCCTGTGCATAACATGAGATAACGGATATTCAAGAGCTTTGTGAACTGTTGGCTTGGGTGCTGCTGATTTTATCACCACTGCCACCACCACCATTACCACCATCACCAGCAGTATAGTCTGCTTAGTAGGTGATCATGTGCACTCTGGAAACAAGTTCATCCCCAAACTTGGTTGGCAGTGGTTGTCAGTAGGCCATCTCTTCCACTCTGCCACTCACCATGACAACCTCTCTTCCACTGAGTCATGCTCTCCAGCCTCTGTAGCCAGGATCTAACTTTGAGTTGTGGCCCAGTTTGTTCTTGAAGTTGATAATTTTCTTACTCAATGGGTCAATCCCCAACTTCCTGATCTTTGTATTTATTTAGTTAGTCATGTCCTTGAGTCATTTGGGTACATGCATGTCCTGTAGCCCTCTACAGCATAAATTCCCTTAAAGGCAAAGGAACCCACTCCATTTTTATCACAGTGATGTTTCACATAAAAAGCGCTTAATAAAAGTGCTTAATTAAAAAATATATTACCCTATGCCAAGTGTTTGTGATGGGTAAGGAATAACGGCCATTATTCCTTAACAGTCCTATAATGGTCCCCACTTGCCAGGTACCAATAGTCAGTATGTGGGGATTCTGGGTAGGTATATCTGGAAGATGCAGTGGTGTCACCTAAGAAAAAGCGAACAGGATCTGATTCCCTACCAAAGGCCCAAACATCTGCTTATCAGTGAAAAGGCCTGAGAGAATATCTCACAATAATTAAAACACCCATGAGACTGCAGTTAGCACCAGGAGGACAATTTATTAATGTGCACAGGGGACCAGATTATTGAAAGGCTGTGTGATCAAAGCATTCACTCCCAGTAAGCCAGCCTGTGTGGGGAGCCTGACCACATTGAGAAGGTTACATGAGGAAGAAATCAGAGCAAGGGAGTCAGATGAATCAAATGGTCAGTGTCATCTAGCTTAGAAATTCTGATATATCCCTATTGATCTGATAGCAAGGACTTCTTGGCTTCCTAGTCTTCTGCTTAAATCCTCCTCTCTCCCCTGACTGAAGCCACCCAATTGGACTGTCCTCCTACATCCATTAACCTCTTTTGTTCCTAAGCCAGTTGTGAGAGCCCTTGATAAATGCCATGAAATTTGGGTAAGCGATCTACACCGGCAAACTCATGAAATCCTGGCTAGAAATCAACTTGGAGGTCATCTTGTTGAACCCACTTACTTGACAGATGGAGACACTGAACTCCAGAGAAAGAGCAGGTGTTTCTCAAGCTCATGCATCTATTTGGTGGTAGAGTTAAAATAAGAACGTTGGTCTCCCATCTCACAGGTCCAATGCTTCTCTTTGGTCATCATCAAAGGACTTTGAGGTCAACCAGGCTATTGTTATTATTCCTCCTTACAGACCAGTAAACCGAGGCTCAGAGAGATTAGTTGGTGTTCCTCAGATTGCACAAAAAAGTTGGGCAGGGCAGAGATGGTTTCCGTATTCTGATTCCTAAGTAAGGTTTTCTAAAGAATGTGAGGCCATTTGTGAATAGACATTTAAAATGGTCTAACAGTATAGTACTGTCTCCATAAAGTTAGGTAGAGTTTAAAGTTAGAAGTGGCAGAGTAATTTAAGGAACTATTATGCTTATGCCAGGAACTGTATCAAATGTGTATTTTTGTAATGCTGTGAAATATTAGGCCAGATTCACCCTCTCCATATCAACAGATTCACACATCTGCATTCTTTCTCACTTCCCTCACACCTCACCATCTGTCACCTGCCCTGTTTCTAGCCCACCTCTTGCTGTGACTGTTTGTCTCACTCTATCTTGAAGTCTTTCTTTCTGTCTTCTATGATCTCTTTTACTTTAAAGAAAACTCTTCATTTGACCTTTCTGCCACCTCCAACTTTCATTTGTCTCCTCAACTACTCTAATAGGCTGTGTTCATCTTCTGTCTTAATTTTTAAGCTTCTGATCTTACCCCTTCCTTGACTCTGCATTTTGGGGTTCACTAATTATTTCACCACGGCCAAATTCAGATTCCTTTCCTCTAAAGAGTCAAATCCATTTTCAAACTGTTGAATGACATTATCAATAACTGCCCCATTCCTTCTCCCGCCCCTCCACTCCCCCACTGCTTAAAATCCTTGTTCAATGCCTTAATGATGCTCTATGATCTACTCCCCTTTATAGCCATTCTTTACCTCTTCCACTGGTTTCTCTCCTTCCCATTGGAAGTTCTAGTGCCACCATTTTAGACATCTACTTTGGAAAGCTCACACACTCACATGGTTATAACCCTTTCTTGCTTTTGTGCAGAAGCTGTTTGAATTTACATTTTTAGCTTCTACCTCTTCTCTCTTTGATTGCTTAACCAGTAAGTCTCCCCTGGACAGTTCATTGGTGATTGAAACTTGTCTCGTTGGAGATACTACTCACCGTGGTGACCTCCTACTTCTCAAATAGCCACTCCTCAGCAGTCTGTTGGCATGAACAAAAACTCTTTGGAGAGATTCCCGGAATGGGAGTCATTTTTGAACTTGTCTCTTCCCCATTTGTACCTAATTCTTCACCAAATCCTGTTATACCTTTCTTCATAGCACCTCAGCATCATTTGTTCTTTGAATGTTGGCTGGAACGCTCCTAATTCACACCCTGATCAGACCAACACTTGGATCAGTGTGTGCACCTTCAGTCTCAGAGCCCTCCATCCCATACTTCTCAAACTTTTCATCATTCTGCCTGCTTGTTTAAAAGCTTGGGGAAATACAATTTCTCAAAAATATACATTTCTCACCCTGCACTCTGCCAGTCCCCTTCCTGTTCCCTCCCACAAGAAGCCCCCTGACACCTAGCCAGCCTGTCCCTCATTCCACAATGGCACTTGCTCCTTCCCATTGTTTCATAAGGACTTCTGCATCAGTTTGCTAGGGCTGCCATAACAAAGTACCACAAAAGTCTGAGATCAAGATGTTGGCAGGGTTGGTTTCTTCTGAGGCCTCTCTCCCTGACTTGTAGACGGCCGTCTTCTCCCTGTGTCATCACATCATCTTCCCTCTGTACATGTCTGGGTCCAAATGTCCTAGTCTTCTAGGCACCCAAGTCATATTGGATTAGGGCCCACCCCGATGACCTCTTTTAACCTTAACTACCTCTTTAAAGACCCTTTCTATACATCTAGTCACATTCTGGGGTACTGGGGATTAATACATAAGAATTTGGTGGGAGGACAGAATTCAGCCCATAACATCTTCTCTTCCCAACTTCCCATGTGCTCTTTTTCTCATATCCCCCTTTGTTTTTTCTCTCTGTCTGTTCCTCACTGCCATCAAAACCCAGTGATGCCCATTTCGTTGTCCTCACGGGATGGTCTCCTTGGCATCGCCCTATTGGTTTACACACACAGATGTATTGCTTCATGAATGTGCTTTTTTTTTTTTTTTTGCGGTACGCGGGCCTCTCACTGTTGTGGCCTCTCCCGTTGCAGAGCACAGGCTCTGGACGCGCAGGCTCAGCGGCCATGGCTCACGGGCCCAGCTGCTCCGCGGCATGTGGGATCTTCCCAGACCGGGGCACGAACCCACGTCCCCTGCATCGGCAGGCGGACTCTCAACCACTGCGCCACCAGGGAAGCCCTGAATGTGCTTCTTTTTTTTTTTTTTGATTCATTCCTGTGCTTCTCTGCCTCTGGTTTGACTGAGAGCAGGGACTGTGTCTCTTGTCTTCTGTCCACAGCTCTTGATTTGGGAGGTGCTTGAAAAATGCTATTGCTAAGGTACCGTAAGTTCCTTCTCTAAGGCAGCCTGACACACACCCCCTCCTCTGACTTCTCAAGAGGCTTTTTGAGGGAAAACGGTTTTTCCCAAGTGGTAACAGGGAAAATAAATGGTGATTCTGTTGACAGCAAGGAGGAAGAGGGCTGAGGCTCTATACAGATGACGTCCTGTTAGCTCACCTCCTTTCTAAATTGGAAAGGCAGGAAAGGGCATCTGGGAGAGAAACCCCTAAAAGTAGTGATAAATTCAGTGATTTTTCGCTGAAGACAAATATTTCCTCAGAAGCTTTGGAGAAGGTGCTATTTCTTGACCTAAAGGGATGAAAATTCTAGGTAAAAATCTACCTCTTTTCAGAGAGTCAGTTGGCTGGAAGGCTTATCTGGGCAGGAGTAGAACACTTGGAGGGAAACCAGTTGGATCTTGGTGGCTCACAAAGGAAGAAGCTGGTTGTCGTGTACTAGGAGTGGTGTGATGGTGTGTCTGCCTAGCCATGGACTCCTGAGTGAGGGCAGTTGGGATGAGTTGATGCAGTCAGCCTTTCTCTCTAGTAACATGGGAGAGTTGTTTGGAAGCTGTGGCCAAGAGAGACAGGCCATTCAGTTAAGGATATACCCACCTCCCTTCTCCTCCTTGCTTTCGTCCTTCCATGCTTCCTTCCTATGCCTTCATCCCTTTCTTCTCTCTTCCCCTGCCCCCCTCTCTCCCCCATTCACTGTCAGGAAGGGCTATGCCAGAAGGGCCCACTCAGCGTGTCATGGCAGCGGCAGAGGCTAGAAGCATCGGCAGCTTCCACAGTGAGTCTGGATTTCGTTTCTGGGGTCAGGGGGCTGGGCAGTCCACACACAAACTGACAGCTTGCAGACTTTGGAGAGGAACTTCCATGGGCTGGGGCTGCTCCCCACATCTCCTCCCCTGCCTCCCATCATGGGGACATCGTTTAACATTCATGGAAGTTTCCTGCCAAAGGCTTTGATGTGCTTCGGATGTCTCATGGGCAAGAAGCATGGTGGTGGTGGTGGTGGTGGTGGAGGGACCGGGGCCATGTTCTGCTAAAATGAGGTGCACATCTGGGAGAGCCGCCGGAGTTCAAATGGCTGCCAGGGATTCTGTCCGGGCCTGCGCGTGTGGTAGAGGCTGGAGGCTCTGCATGGACTGTGGTTTGGCTGCTTTCTTGCGTTTCAGGAAGGGTGCCTTGAGTTTTGAATACACATTGGATGCCTACACTCCCTAAGAGACTCCCTTTAAGGAACTAAGAGTACCACATAGACTTCAGGGTCTGAAAAACTGGAGGTCTCCCCGTTGACTTCAGGTGAAGCTTAGTCTAAGAAATTTGATGTTCAGGATAGCTATTACAGAGCTCCATGCCTGAGTCATATCCCTGAGTATTGAGGGGAAGGTTTTCCCCCTCCCCATTGTAATTTCTATGGTAGTTTCTGGAGTGGAGATGGACATACTGCAGCGTTAGTCAAAGTTCCATCTGTCTTGCCTTGATCATCAGACAGAAGTGGATCGCTTCCTTCCACTTTTTGCCTAGAGGCTGTTTCCTTCTGTTTGGGGAATGGTCCACTTGGGAAAATAGAAACACAAAATTTACCTACCCAACCTTAAAATCTCATACAGACTAGGAAATACGAGTCCTTCTTGCCATCTCGAGATGCTTTCCCACAGGCCAGATGCTGTTTCCAGACACTAACTGGGTGTATTGTAGTTTGTTTTTAAGAGAGAAGCCTCTGGTTTCTATTACATGACATTATCCTGATGTCAGTCTTCTGGGCAGGTGAACGGGGTTGCTTTTACAATTCCATTCATTTCTCTCATGATTTGGTTAAGGAGGTAAATTAAGCATAGCTTCCCAAGTTCTCTCAGGATCTCATTTTTATAGGTATCTCTTCTTGGCACTGTTACCAACAAAGGCATTAACGTTTAGGATTTTTCAGTGCTAACAGCTGTGTAGAGCTTGAGTTTATCAGACCATGTTTGCCAGTCTCGTGAGAATTTTGAAAGCAGGACCATTATAAGAGATTAATCACTCTCATGCTTTTGAAACATCATATGCATTTCATTCACATCAAGGTAAAACTCTTGGTTTCAGGAGTTGATGGGCTTAATTAAAGTATCAAATTGGTCAAATTTATGAATTAAGTTCAACAAATATTTATTATTAATCAACTATGTGTATTTGACTGGCTAAACTTGGATGTCTCAGAGAATGAAAAGAGAAGCTACTAATAATTAAATAGATACCACAGGCATAAACTGGGACCTTCCCTGAGAAATTGGGACATACAGTCACTCTCTTCACTTCATGTACTGTGAACTGTTCTAGGTGCTAAGGATACAACTGTGAATAAAACAGACAAAAATCTCTGACCTTAGTAAGGAAGATAGAAAATAAAGATAAAGTAAAATATATTTCATGTTAGAGAATAACAGGTCCTTAGAAGAAAAATAAAGCAGAGGAGAGAAAAAGAAATGCTTGGTGATGGTAATGGTGGTGGTGGGGTGGTGGTGGTGGTGGTGTGTGCGTGTGTGTGTGTGTGTGTGTGTGTGTGTGCACATGTGTGTTTGCAGTTTTAGACGGGGAGGTCAAAGCAGTTGAGTCTCCTGAAGACTGCAGTGTATTTTAGTTTATTTAATTTAGCCAAGGAAGGCTTTAATGGCTTGGCTTAAATTTTTCTGAAACAAGTCAAATCTGGAAATTCTGAATCCAAAGCAAAAGAAACCTCAAAAACTTCAGAATGACCAAAAAAAAATTGAGGAGACAGAATCAGGGGTGGCCATGGCATTGGAAGCATACCTTGTCTTTGATAGGTTTCATCTCCAACTAACATCACTGAGAGGGTGTCAGAAAGTGAATGAGGCTGTGGCTTTATCCACTTGGGGAGCATCTTTGTAGAAAATCCCTCAATCTTTGACTTGCCCTGGCCATTCAGGATCGTTCGAGGCTTTTCTTCTTCCATCTGGTGTCCTTGGGGATAGTAGGGGATGACAACTCACATTTATTGTGTACCTACACCTGTCAGGCACTTTGCTAGGGGCTCTGAGTATGTTTATTTAATTTACACTGTTCTCACGAAGAATTTATCAAAGTCTTACTTTATGGGTTAGAACACCGACATTTAAACATGGAACTAGAAAATTGTGCAGCCAGGATCTAAACCCAAGTGAAAGTATATCTGAAACCCTGCTTCTATCAGTTAGTCTCAGCATCCATCCATAGATACCAGTTGGCAGGAAGTAGTAGAAAGAAAAGAGAAGTAGGACTCGCTGGATTACCACAAGGTCCTGCGAATTGGCTGACGCGCATGGCTGGATGAGGAGTAGATGTATTGGGGTGATTGTACATGTCTTTGCTGACTGTGCATGACGTACAGCAACTTCTGCTGCTTCTCCTTATGTTGTTGTCCTTGGGAATGGGGATAGGCATGGACCATTCGGGGGGCATGAGAGCTCGTCTTCCCATTGGGGCATCCATCCTAGGCAGAGGTGGAGCTTGACTTCAGTGTGTCCTGGGTTCCTGGGTTTCGTGCACGTTGGAAGGAGGGCGGTGCATGGGTCTCTGTATAGATAATAGGGTTGGGGAGAATGCATGCAGACGTCTGAGACCAGACAAAGGTTTTTCAACAGGGGATTGAGTGAAGAGTTGAGTTTGAAGAGAATCCTAAGTTTCCTGCCTGCCTTTGTGAATGGAACCCACAGACTGACTTCATCCAGTCTTGGGACTGCTATTAACAAGAAGCAGGAAGTCTCTGGACCACATCTTCTTATGGTTATACTTAACGTTGATATCACTCTGTGACCTTGTGTCTATTTGTAATGTACATTTACATACTTCTCAGAAAAAAAATTAAGTAGAATCTTATTTTATGCATAAGGTGGGCTCTTGGTAAAGTGGTGTGGTAAGCAAACCACCGTTTATGTGCACCAGAGAGAGCTGCTGTAGCGAAGTGAAGAATTATTTTGGGATCTCCAATAACCCTCTCCCGTTTTCCTTTTACTCTAAAGGAGGATCTTTCCACCTGCAACGCAGTTATTTCCTTGGACTTCTGTAACATATTTATCCAGAGGTCTCAGTCCACGTCAAGGCAATGTCTCTTAGTTTCACAATATGTGTCATATGGATAGAGAGAAGTTATTACTCTGTCATTTACTCAGGATTTTCTTTACCATCACAATGTCAGAATCACTTAAGAATATACTCCAGCCCCTTGAATGTCCCTTACTGTGGTATTCCAGCTATTGGATGTTGGCTGCCCCGTCAAATCCTGGTTCTTTTCTGCTTATAGCCTGTTATCTAGTTTCCCTCCATCACTTTGAAACTCACGAGCTAAGGAGAAAATCATCATTCATCTTCCTCCATAGGATACTCTTCCCTGACTTGTCTCCGAGTCCCCTCCCTGGCAAAAAGAGGCAAGAAAGCAAACTACATTTTCTTCTAAAATATGAACCCATTTCAACATCAGTTGACTTCTCTCTTCTGCATCCGTGTGCTCTGTGGTGTACCAATTTGGAACAGGAGTAAAGGTTAGAAATGTCTGCTTATCTTTTAAGCTGACAAGGATATTCCTTCTTTCACTGATTACATACTGCCCACCCTGCCAGTCACACATTAAACGTCTTAATTCTAGAAAGGACTTAGTTGCAGCTAGAAAGACAATGCTGGGGTCTTTGACCCAAGTCTGTGAGGGTACATGGTCATAGGTGAGTCCCAGTATGGGAACTCGCTTGGAGACCCAAGGCACACCCTTTACACCAGCATGCTAGGAACCCAAGGATGTATCTCCTCACCCCAATGAACCCGGTTTTTCTAATTAACCTGAAAACACATACCTGTCTCTTTGCACACCCAAGGCACAAAAGGAGAGCTCAAGATGAGCTTTTTTCACCCCCTCTCTGCAGGTTAGTGTTTTTCAGCCATCACGGACGGAGGTTGTAGGGTGAATCAAGTTGTGGTGAAGTTGTCTATGAGCTAGAGAGTATTCTAAAACACACTAGGACTTTGACAGAGTCAAAAACCAACATAGTTGAACAGCGTTGAAATTGTGGGATATGATTTTTCACCTTTTTGTTGCTATTCCAAGTCTTGCAACGTAAGAGAGTGAAGACTGGCCTTTTGGGAGGGAGCCTAATACATTGTCCTGTGGGAGGTGCCTCTTAATTATGTGGCGTCTCATGTCCTTAAGTTCAGGGAAATTGGTTGTGTGTTCCCAGGGTCAATCCTTTGGGTTCTCACCTGGAGATTTATCCAGAGATAGGAGCTCTGCCCATTCAATGGTAATTAATCTTTGAACTCCTGGTTCTCTTGGCATTGCTCTCTGATGATCTGAAAATAGATGTCTCAGATCAGAGCAAACCCCCAGAAGAGCATGCTGAGAGTTGCCTGGTATGGGGTGGGGCCCAGGGCTTCACGTGAAAGGGCTCTGGGGAGCCAGAGGGAAGATGACAGAGAAAAGAAGGGAACCATCTGGTTGTGCCATAATGCCGCTCATTAGCAAAGGTGCCCTAGCATTTTTGATGGGATTCTATACTCCTTGTTCTGGATCTTATCTTCAAAGTTGGTCAAGTCCATTTGCTTCCACAATTCTTTGGGTACAGATGACTTATGAGAAATCCATATGTCTGGAAGGATTGTGACAAGACCTCCTGTCTGGAGATGCTGGTGGAAATAACATAAGTTCCGCTATCTCTTTTGCCTGGGTCTGCTGGGCTGGTCCCTACCTCTCTTGAGCATTAGCTAGTTCCTCTGATTTCTGCCACCTCCTCCCATGCTGGCATTTGTGGCTAACCCTAATGGAAACTAGATGTCTGATGCGACCTGCAGCCAATCGCACTGGTTTTGGGCAGGTGCAGTCATACAAGGAAAGCTTTCAGTTCAGGTGCTGGTCTCAGAGCCACATGTGTGTGACGCTTGGTGGCTGGTGAGACCCTGGCATGTGGGTACCAGCACGCAGAGCAGGAAAGAAGAAAAGTGCACTCGGGGGGTGAGAGAAGGTATATTGCAATTCCATCCTAGCTGGGCAAGCTGGTTTCTATCTGGGCCTCTGGCATCTCTCTGAGTCTTGCTTCTTAGGTTCATTTCTAGAAATCGACATTTTATTCCTAGAAATAAAGATGAACTTGAGAGTTGAATTTTCGACTGTTAGATCAAGATTCTTTTGGCTACAAGTGACAAAAAACTTAATCTATCTTAAGCAAAAACGCAGTGTATTGTCCCAGTAATCACCAAATCCAGGTTTAGAACTTATTTCTGCAGTGGCTTAATTCTAAGACCCAAATAAGTCACCAGGCTTGACATGTGTTGCTAGCTCTCTCCCTCCTTCCTTCTCCTCTCTACTCAACCTGCCCATCATCCCTCCATCTCTCTCTGCCTTCCTCTTTCTCTGCCTGAAACGACGATCTTAGAGAAAGAGACATTAATGGGAAATAGATTTCCAAACAATCAAGGCTAATGAATTTTGAAAATTATGATGATACATGCTGCAGGAGCTGAACAGATTATCCGGGACCTAGTTGATCACTAACAAAGACCTGTCTTCATCAGGGAGTCCTTGCCATGGGGAGCCCAGCTGAAATAATCCGCCTCACTTCTACAGGAGTCAGGCCAGGCATCACGCAGAGAAAATCTGCAAAGCAAAGACCAAGGAAGCAAAGCCCGTGACTGACTGCTTTTTCCAGTCCGTCTACGAGGAGGAACATATGATGTTTTCCAGTGTCATTTTTATGAGCATTCTCTGGGCCGACGTTGGCTTCCATCTTCCTTCATTGAATCTGCAGATTTAGATATTTCTGAATGAAAATCCTCGTTAGCTTTTATGGGTGTTTTCACAGAAATCAAATTCTGGGATTTCTATCATACTTCCCCAAATCTGCCACCTCCAGCCCATCAATTTATAGGCTTGAAAACTTTTTTTACAAGCGAGTCTCCCTTCAACTTGAAAATGCATAAGACCTCTGACTTGGGGGTGCAGAAGAACATTGGTTTTGGAATCAGAATAATTTAGGTGTGAGGCTTGGATCTTTCCCTCTTCAGCCTTTTGAACTCACATAAGTTGCTTAACCTCTTCCTCCCTTTCCTTCCCTTCCTTCCTTCATGCAATGCTTTTGATAATAATAATTTCCAGAGCCAAGGCATATTGAGAGGAGTGGATGAAGCAGTGCATTTTGTCTTATCTATCATAGATCCTGGCCCAGTATAAACACTCAGTAAGTTTTTGTTCTGTATCCCTGTTCACTGGGACAAGCCTTCCACCTCTGCCCCAACCTTGAAATAATGAAAGAATCTCTTTCTACCTCTGTTGCAGTGGAGACCAGAGGTTTAAATAAATTAAGATGAGGGCACTATGCTTGAGGATTGCCTACCCCAGACTTAGTCTCGCTCTACCTCCTGGGGACTCACTAAATGACCCTGAGTAAGATGTTTCATCCCAGTTTCATTAGAGACAAGAAGCCCACTTGCCCTTATCCTCCTTCTACGCTTTTGGAAACATGAATGTGTACAATAGAGTAGGAATGCCTTTGAAAAACACCATCCAACTGTGATTACTGGCTTAGCATTTAAGACTTTCTCCTGGGTTCATCCTCGGAGCAGTCTTCCCCCTCCTTTTGACCTTGAGGGAGAAGCCAAGAGGTAGGGCTTGTTTATAAAGGGAGAAGGGGCAGCCCACAGCTGCAGGCCTCAGATGATAGCTTGGGATGCCAGATGCTGTGTGGAGGGAAAGCTCCTCCAGCTCTTTCATCTGAGATTACCCTTGGCTCACACCCTTCACTGCAAAAAGGCACCCTGGGATCCAGTTGTAGAGTAGTGGGCTGTGTGGAACTAGTGGGTCTCAGAACTCTAACCTTCTCCCAGGGCTGGGAGGGGCATCCAGAGGTCATCTAGTCTTTGCTTCACCGAATCACCGTGTTTTGGAACTAGATGACCTCAAAGTCAACTAGCCCAATTCTCTTCGCTCACCCTACCAATTTTATAAATGAGGACCCAGGGGCCCAGGGATGAGCCAGGTGGTGTGATGTAAACCTAAGGCAGGGCCCTGGAGCTCCCAAGTTCTGGCCCATTGCTCTTCTTGTCTTTCTTGGAACACACACACACACACACACACACACACACACACACACACACACACACACAAACTCTGGAAAGCCAGACTGCTGAGGCTGCTGTTGTTGGGAAGGACCTTGAGCTTTTGTTCAGTGCTCCTGGTATATTGATGAAGATAAGAAAATTTTGCTTTGGACAATCTCATGCCGATTTCACATGGAGAAGAAGCGTAGCAATCCTCTGGTCCAATTCTTTCCTTATTGCAGATGTGAAAATTGAGACCAAAAGGAAGCACAGGGCGCCAAAGCCGCAGGGCGACACCCTGGTGGAACTAGGATAAGAACTCAGTTGACCTGAGTCTCAATCCAGTGTTCTTTCCACTGGGTTCCACGGCTTCCCTTGGTGTCAGATCTTCCTTCCTGCTGCCTTCCTCCCAAGACGCTGGAGGCCACCCATCACTGGAAGCAGGGTGGCTAGGTTAACTAGTACTGTTTCCTGGAATTTCGTAGGGGAAGGGCTAACTAAGAACCTGTGATGCATAAAAATAGTAGTGGTATTAACAAGTTGATTAATCACTTGGCAGTTCGAAGAGTGATTCAGCTGCTATCCCCTAACCGCAGGCTTCCCTGAGAACTTAATCCTGTTATTTTTTCTAAGTTGAATCCCCACCTTTACATGAGGATGGAGAATGTTATCCACTGGTTCATGTTTGTGGTCCTGCCAGAGATCCAGCCAGTGATCTGTGAGCTCTCTCCTCTCAGGCACCAAGGGTCCTGCCTTTAGAATCGAAGGGTCTTGTTTCATGACTCCGAGAAGAATCCCTCTTTCTATTGGGTGAAGAGGAGCATTCAATTCTCCAGAAAGGTTTGAGTGTGAAAAGTTGTGTATTGTTCACCTTCTTGCCCTAGTTGGAGCTGCTCCAGCAACTAGTCTGTGGAGGGATTGCAAGTTTAACTCCAGCTCAGGGAAGCTAGATAAGGCAGCCTCTAGCCTAAGGAGGAGGTGCATGTTTTTTATGTCAGGTCCCATGATGATCTTCCAAATTCCCTTTGCCTGGGACGTAGCCATTGATGGTAGGCTTCTGCTGTGATATGTATTGTTTACTGAAGTAATTAAAATATGCAAAGTGTTCCCTGTCCCCCATTTTGTGCTTCTTCCCCAGCCACTTCCGGCATTTTTTGTTGGCAGTTAATAAAACAAAAAGGTGGGCCCAAAGGCCCAAGTCTCCCTCAGGTTAGAATGATTAATTTGGAGAGGTTCAGAAGTAGCAGATTTTACCTCTAGCTACAGCCGTGCCTTTCTGGCTGATGTGTTCAACCTGCACTAAGCACTGTAACTGAGGGCTGGCAAATGCTTCATGAAGAGCACAGGGCAAGTGGAGGGAGAGGGGAGAAAGGAGGCAAGGGTTTGTTTGCTTCTTGTGGCACCACAAAACCAAAAAAGACTTCTCTTTCTCGGAAGCCCAACACTGAACGAGCCATACCCAAGGACACCTGAGATTTAGTTCCTAATCCGGCCTCAATCTTTACCATCACCAAATACCCCCGTCTACCTGCACCCACAGAAGTTCAAAACCTATCCCCCTATGTTATCTAAATCCTCGATGTGGAGTACGCTTCTTGCAAATATGTGCTAAGATAGCAACGCTACTACACACCCATAGTGCTAATGGGGACCGTTGTATTGACACTTGCCATGTGCTGGATACTGTGCCAAATGCTTTACATGGATTATTTTATTTAATGCTCATGGTCATTTTAGGAAGTAAATACCAGTTGTTGTTTAACATATGGAGAAACCGAGGCTCAGAGAGGTTAAGTGATTTCTGGAGGTGACATGGCTATGAATTTGCAGCCTTGTGTCTAATGCTGTATCGTGATGTTATACTGCCTTTGCTGTGCGATCTGCTTAAGGGTGGGCCACCTTCTGTTCCCATTCTGGGGACCAGTTTCTGCACCCAGCAGCTTTTTTAATGGGAGATTTTATGCTTTTTCAACAGCATTGAGTAGAGCGTGCAGGGTGCAAAGATTGTTAGAGGCTTTAGGTCTTACCTTCCACTGACCCAGAAACGGCTACCTGCCTTTTCCAACCTCTGGCCCAGAGAGATGAGAGATGTGTGAGCCACATGCACCATGACCCGAGGGTTCTCACAGTGAGGGAAGTGGGAAGACCGCAGCTGGCCAGACCTCTTTTAGAGGCAGTTCAGAAGCAGCCCCTCATGACGGCAGGTGTCAGACCAGCACAGAAATCCCTGTCATTATAGGAAATAATACTATACATCAGTACTTTCAACGGTAGTCTCGTGCTACTGGCTAGGCTTTATAAACATTCTCTAATTAGTCCTCACACATTCTGTCTGAGCTAAAGATCAAATAGCACCAAACAGAGGCTGTTTTAAACTGTCTGTTTCTGGGACAGCTGATTTGGGACCCTCGCAATGGAAGGGCAAGAAGGTGTTCCCACGACCCAGGCACTGGGTCTGCATAACAGACATTATAAATGACGGGTCAAGTGTGCCAGGCTGTTGGAATCTTGAAATTAGAGGGAAAGAAAGCCTTCAGTTAATAAGGCCACATAGTCTAGCCTGTCATTCAAAGCTTAAGAGGTGGGGACTCAGCCTGAGCTTATTTACAGATAAGGCCTCATTGGCTTTCAAGGGAGGCTATTCCAGCGATTATTAGAAAAGCTCTTTCTCTCATGGAGCCATTGGTGCACATCTGCTGTCTGGTCACCCCTGCTCCTGGATGGAAAGCCCAGGCTTATAAGATGATATCATAAAACTAGAATCGTGATTAAAAAGTCAATGCTGTCGTCTTAAGGCTGGTGGGATATTCATTCAATAGGAAGTATTATTGCTATCGTTATTAATGTCTCTGAGAAGATGGCTGGAGGAGACAATTATAATTCGTTTTGCTTTTGGAGGAAAAAGATCCCATCTTAGTCTTTGCTTTTTAAAATTCAAATTATCTTGTTCTTCCTTTTTTCCCCTGAGGCCTCTCTCATAGGCTGTGCAGCCACTAACCTGCCCGGTCTTGTCTTCCCTGAGATTCACGTTAGGTGCACTTCCTAAGTGTCTAAACCCTGCTTTGGTAAACAGCCAAATATTCCAAGGATCCGGGTCTGGTGGCCACACTGCTCCTGGAAGCTTCTTTTAGCCGTTCCCAGTGTTTGTAGGTCGAATTGTCTTGAACCCACAAAACCCCTAATGAAAGAGATTTGGAGTGTGGCAGTGGATTGACTTTTAGCTTGGCCTCTATCCACCATGGACTTGCTGACATTCCATTCTTGAGCTGGTTTCCTTATCCATAAATCAAGAATGGTGTCTCTTTGTTGTAAGGGTCACTGAGCAGAATGTCCAAGTCCCTGGAAAAATTGAGAGGTGCTATTCATTCATTAAACATAGACGTTGAGAAAGTAGCATCTTTCAAGAAAGATTTTGATCCAAAGTCACATGCCTGAGCATGTGTACTGAAAACCCACCATGTCTCTGTTCCATTTAATATCTCATTTAGTGTCTGTACATGTTCTGTGTAGCTGCATTATTGTCCCCATTTTATACCCTAGAAAGCTGAGTCTTCAGAGGTCAAATACATCCCCTAGGGTTGCTTAGCTAGTAAAGGGTATTGGCCAAGTTATAAATTATCCTTTTTGCTCTGTTGGATCTTCTGTTTCTTCATCCTATACACACATTTTCAATAGGAGTTGTTATATTTTTCAGATTTGGGGAGACATCTAAATATTTAGCAAAGCCTTTCTTGCTTGAAAGGGATTATCTTATTTTTGCTAAATAAATCTGAATCTAAACCAAAACCTATCAGTGCCTGAGCTGTACAGGGTAAATTAAAAATCTAGATTGATCACAAAGAGGCTTTATCCTCCTGCCTTCCTTTACCTATTGATGTTTAGCAAGCACTTGGGGTCTGAATGGATCAGTCTGGATCCAGTGTGGTCCATGGATCTGAGCTGAGCTGATATCTCCAGCTTTGTTCAGCAAGTCGGGCCCTTTTAACAACATCCCTCAAGTTTGCTTCCGTGAGAAGATATGAGTGCAGCCAGGAGGCTCCACGTCTGGGCATTTGGAAAAGAAAACCAGAGCCAAGTCATTTTTCAGCCCACATCTTTGAACTTGCAATGTAGGCTCTATAAAAATATACATTGTTTGGGGCAGTAAAGGACAATGAGTTCTCAGAATGAGCGCCAGCATTTACACAGGATTTAGAAAGAGGAAAACAAAAGGGGAAGTTATAAAAGGTATGTGTCCTGGGGCTTCCGTCTGAGAACTTGCTCCCGGCAGATGCAGCTCTAGGTAAAGAGAGTTGGGCAGAATCACAATGGGCCTCTTTATCCTCTGGGCTCACACTGCTGAACAACTTGGCTCTTAAAACTCCTTGTATTTTTGGAAAACTCCAGTGGTTTTTCCTAATCCTGGGGCTAGAGGCTCAGCCTGAAACATCCATTCCACCAAAGTTCTCTTAAACGGACATTTCTTGCTTAAGCCGTCATAAAGCCCTGCTTCGAGGGAGTGGTGCTATAATAGCGTCTTTGTGAGTTTCCTCTGCACTTTCCCTCCAAAGAGTTCCAAGCACCCATTAGACCTGGGACCGTGATCTTCAGTTTGTGTCTATAAGAAGTTACATAATAATTTGCCCTACTTGATTGGGAAGAGGAAGAGAGACAAAAAGAAGCCAAAACAATTTTGCCTTATTAAGTCAGAAGTCTGATGTCACTATAGAAAAATCTCAGTCTTTTGTGTAAAGGTTTCATCCATGAAATCTCTGCAACTGGTATGAAGCCACAGACAGACACATATTTATGAATGCACACACACATAGATTGTAGATCTAAACCAAACAAATACTCAAGCTAATATATCCCGAAGGCACACACCATTACAACAGGAGGAAACTCAGAGTTCTGCCAGGTGACCCAAAGTCCGTACACATCAGTGAGGAAAGGAGACTATAGATCCAAAATTTAAACTTCATAAGATTCAATCTGTGTGTTTTTGATTTGTACACCTTTATGTATGTATGCCCTTCTCCACTAAAAGGTTCACACTGAGAACAAGACTCTTTGGAACTTTGGTTCCATTTCATTTAACTTTCCTTAGTGACCTTGAACAAGTCACTGCCTCTCTTCCAACCAAGGTTTGCATGCCCTTAGGGGGATTAGGTAATTTCCAAGGCCCTTCCCAGCCCTGTGTGTTCATGAGCTATAGCTTTAGTGTTGAATCTCTCCTTTCAGACCTTGGATTCTAAAGAACTTGGATTTGAGGGGCTGGACAGTGTGCAGTTGCAGTGCAGACTGGTCCCCTAAAGATGCACCAGGAATCCAGATGTCATCTGGAGGGAAAGAGTATAGGTTCAGACACCAAAGAAGCATGCCTAGTGAATGATCAAATTTTAGAGCTGGGCAGGGTGGTGAAAAGCTGGTTGAAAATACAGCATCCTCAACTCAGAAGACCACACTGGAGAAAGTGAGGGGAGAAGGAAAGAGGAGGAGGAGAGAGAAGTTAGAACTGAGAGAGTTCCCTGAGGGCAGGCTGCCATTTCAAAGGCTCCGAGGGCCTCCCATATATGTGGGGATGGAGCTATTAGGAGAGCCCAGCAGTTGGAGTGGGGCGGGCAGTGAGAAGGGTTAATTCCAGGAAGGAGGGCTCTGCCATTCTGGCGAGTTTTGAGGCTGTCAGCAAAGCTAACCAACTGGTTTAGAGTGAAATCATTTATTTTTGCTATCTTGGAGACAGGATGCAAGGACTTTGATATATATATATATATATATATATATATACACACACACACACACACACACACACACACACACACACACACACACAATGGACTATTACTCAGCCATGAAAAAGAATGAAATAATGCCATTTGCAGCAACATAGATGCACCTGGAGATTATCATATTAAGTGAAGTAAGTCAGAGAAAGACAAATATCATATGATATCACGTCTATGTGGAATCTGAAAAAAATGATACAAATGGACTTATTTACAAAACAGAAACAGACTCACAGACACACAAAACAAACTTATGGTTACTGAAGGGATTAGCAGGGGACGGGTAGATAAATTAGGAGTTTGGGATTAATGTGTACACACTACAATATACAAAATAGGTAAACAAGGACCTACTGTATAGCACAGGAAATTATATTCAATATCTTGTAATAATCTATAATGGAAAAGAATTGAAAAACTACAGGTATGTGTATATATGTGTGTGTGTGTGTGTGTGTGTGTGTGTGTGTATAACTGAATCATTTTGCTATACACCTGAAACTAACACAACATTGTAAATTAACTATACTCCAATTTTAAAAAATGGTTAAAATGAAAAAAAAAGCAAAAAAAAAACTTTGGACCTTTCCTCCTACATTTAGGTCATTTATTTCAAGAGGTGTCAGAGGGAGATTTCACCAACTTCATATGTTCGGGGCATGAGTGACAGACCTGTTTGTATCCATGACTGTACTCACATGCATGTGATTGACATGCACATATGTTCATCTAAACAGTCTCCTTCCCAATGTATGGATGTATGTGTCTGTATTGGATGTAGCTAATACTGATATGCAGCCCTTGAAAACCCCAGACCCTCGGGAATAAGAGTGGCAGTGATTTTAAAGACTGTGTTTAGTGGCTGGGACTCCTACCTGGGGCATGTTCAAGGTGACTGCCCCCCGCCTGGCTGACGAGCTGCTCAGACGAGCAGAGCTGGGTGTAAGAGGCAAAGGTACTGGGGCATTTGGGAAACGAGGAGACTTTCCAGGGGATGAAGAAAGCATATATGCTAAGCCTTTTATTTTCCTTAATGGATATGGAGACTCTTCTATGTGCTGAGACATGCAATTAAGAGAGATTAAAATTGAATAAGTAAAAAATAATGGCACCATAAGTGACAATCTTTATGATAATCTCCTGATTAGGGTATTTTGCCATTAATGTACATTGCAAAGTTTCTATAACTCTTCAGAAAGCATCTGCCATTCTCATCTGCTTTAACAGATTTTGACATGGCCCATATAGATTAGTGATTACAGAGGAAGCTTGAATCCTTCCATTGGTATCAATAATGCCCTGTATTTGCTCACCTTTGCTGGGTCCTTATTTCTTTATCTGGAATATATGGGTCACTTTGTCTCCTTTATACCTTGTCAGAATTATGTGAAGATAGACATTTTGAACTTCTGGGAGAGAAGCGGGCTTCCATATGTCCTTTGAAGAAGCTGCCTCCTTTTCTGTGTAATTAGATGCAGAGACCTGAGAGCTTTCTCGAGCTCAGCTGAGTTTCTCTTTAACCCACAGCAGTGGGTTCCCTCTGACTGCAGGGAAGTTGACATCATTCTATGGAAATAAGCAAGACAATTTCCTTGTTCAGGAAAGGCAGGCTACGAAGAGAAGGGATGGCTGTGGGGAGGGTGGAGGTTTGCCTCCCACCAGGAACACTCTGCCCCAGGGCATCCTGCCCCCAGAAGGAAAAGGAACCTGGCAGCCTCTGCAGCCATCCTGCTTTTCCACCCTTCAATCCCACTTACTCCTGGCCCTCAGGGCAAGGCTGGGAGTGAGGGCTGAAGGCTTGAATGAAAGAAATGAGGCTGGAGGATTTCAGGCAAGCACCTGAGGCTGGAGGTGAGGCTGTAGTTTTTGCTTTCCTCTTTTCACATCCTCTCCCAGGATATAGCTGCAGGCCTGAGGATGGGTGACATACAGCCTTGGGGAAAGATAAACATTACACCCTAGATGCCCAGGCTCTATACCTGTCATCTTCAAACTTTAATACCCCTAAAATAATTTTGAAAAACCATGTATGTCCCTTTGCATGTTTTAAGTTGCCATCTAAAATCGTCACCATACTTTTAAGTATGTCATTTCCACAGCGTTGTAAATATTGACATTAGAAAGATACATCGCTCCTTTAATGCTAATGAACTTTAAATACCAGAGCAATTTGACCTATCATCTATAAAACACATGAACAAGTACTTAAACACTCAGGTTTACATGGTTCCTTTTTCTTCTTGAATTTATATTTTCATTCCAGTTTCCCTACCAAATTTTATCCTTATGGCTTCCCATTTTATGCATGAAAGGCTTTTATTGGCCATTCTGTCACAATTTAGTGTGATAGAAATATGTACAAAGATTTAAATATAATTTTTAATGCCCAATGATCATAAGTTTCTAGATGTTAAGAGATTTGGATTGAGTTATCATTACAATTATTAGTAATACACAGAAATAGGCAGTAGATCAAAATAATGTATATATATCACAACTTTTGATGAATGTGAAAGATAAGGTGTACAATATTTTTGGAAATACCTCTTATATTTTTCGATTAGTTTGTATTCATTGATGAATATTATTTATTGCTAAGGTAAGGAATTAGATTAAGGTTCAGGATCAATTCTATTACTGTTTTTTTCATTTTTATAAATATAAGAAATGAGAAACGTTATTCACAATAAACCGAATGGGAAAGGAAAGAATTTTGTTACTGTAACGTGACAATTCTTCGAACTCATATCTCGTTTTTTGCCTAAAATCACATATTGGTCTCTTATCAAAATTTCTTTTTAATCTTCTCTCAGCTGATAATTCTTTGAAGTCTGTCCCCCTTCAGTGGTTTGAAAAGAATTGGAAACCACCAGACTTGCAAAAGAATTTATTTCCCAGTTACTAGAGACATTCATTTTCAACACCCATACCAATATTTCACAGAGTTTATTCATTTGTCTTCTGTAGGTTTTCTATCCTAAGATTTAGAATGAGTGAGAGATTTGTCTTTCCTTTTGAGAGTGGCAGGCGTGTGTGTGTGTGTGTGTGTGTGTGTGTGTGTGTGTGCATGCACAATTGGGCAGGGAAATTGCTGGACCACAGCGAGTTCTCAGTGTTAGAAAAAATCCATAGGAGACTTGAGGATCTGCATAATCCTTCAAAACTATCCTTGCCTGGGTACCCATTGGGAAGACTTCATGTATCTCCAAAGTTATGTTATTGAAAACATTTCAGTGGGCACTGCAGTCTATCTCTGCCTGTTACACTCCATGGAAATTTTAGGCAATTACCCCTTAGGGGGAGTGAGAACGACCTGAGCTATACGTAAAGAGAGCATTTCCCTGTTGACAATAACAAAAGAATGGAAACAACCCAGTCCTATCAATAGTGGATTGATTGGATAAACTGTGGTGTGATCATGCACATGGAGTGCTATCTAGCTATAAAAGGAATGAGAGAACCCCAGTGGGGGAAAAGAAGTAAAGTATGTAACAGGTATGGTATCCTACTTTCATTTATGAAAGTGAGGAAAATGAACATAATCCATATTTGCTTATGTTACAAACAATAAAAGAATAAACTAAAAACAAACATAAAATGGTTGCCTCTGGAGGGAGGAGATCAGGGTGAGGAGAGTGAACAGAGATGGAACTAGACTTAGATTTCATGTACCTTGATTTTTTGGTTTGACTTTAAAACCATGTAATGGTTTTTGCATCTTTGTAAAACATTATGTCGAATGGGAAAGAAAAAGCAAAGCAATTCTTAAAAATCAAAAGCAAAATGAAATGGATAAACCTGTGTATTAGGTTGGTGACTTCGTCTCTCAGAGAGGAATTACTTCACATGACTTTAAAACATAGCAATGTTTTAGGTATGTCCCTAGTAGGTATATCTTAAAGATGAAAAGAACTGCAAAGACTGTAGACAGCTTTCAGCAATCATGCTGTTAGTAAAGATACTTGAACTGAATTTGAAATATATGTATTAGGATAAAGCAAATAAGTAATACTACTAATGTAAGAATCAAGGTTTTCAGCATAAGAAAAAAAGTACAGATATAAAACCAAAGTCAAGTAAAAGCTCTGTAATCCTAAATTTGAGTTGGAAAAAGCAATATAAACTCCTGAAGTATTGTCTTTTGAAAGAAAAGTTTTTCCTAGTTACTTCCATTATAAGGACCCAGAAATACTGACCAACCCAACAGCAGTGAGCATTCCTGGCTTCCATAGTGTGGTCTCTAAATTCCATTGTCCACCAAAAGGATCCAGGGTTCCTTGAAAAAATGACAGAGTCTAGGGCCAGGGCAGCAAATGGACAAGATGAGCCTAGGATATTTTTTCTTGTCCAAAAGCAAGGATGCTATCAAAGACCACTGGGGTTTGGTGAGAGGTGCCAACTTGAAGAGGCTGCTACTGGCCAAAGATTGAACAGTTGAACATCAAAAAGAGCAATTATAATTGATGGAAACACTTCAAATGTATTAACACACACACACACACACACACACACACACACGCATGTGCACACACAAAGAATTGATGATGCTTCTCAAAACCAAACTAAAACAAAACAGTGTAACCAAATAGTGAAGGAGAGTTTCTAGTATAAACTGTTATCAGTGTAACCAAAGAGTTAGTGAAGGAAAGTTTTTATTCATAGGAGATTTCCAGCTAATCTATGCAGAGGGAATGCTAGAATTAGAATGTCACCCTTTTAAAGCCACTAATGAAGTAATGGATCTGGGCAATGATCATCAGTGGCTGCTGACATTGTTAGGTAAAAGGGAACTTTTTTTTTTCTGGTACACAGGCCTCTCACTGTTGTGGCCTCTCCCGTTGCGGAGCACAGGCTCCGGACACGCAGGCTCAGCGGCCATGGCTCACGGGCCCAGCCGCTCCGCAGCATGTGGGATCCTCCCGGACCGGGGCACGAACCCATGTCCCCTGTATCGGCAGGCGGACTCTCAACCACTGCGCCACCAGGGAAGCCCTAAAAGGGGACTTCATAAAGGAAGATCAGGCTGACAGCACCCGAATCCACAATAACAGAGGTGGTGGAAGGTATTACTCAAGGTAGTGTAATCCGAAGCTCTCCAAGAAGTTATTTTATTTTTAGACTCATTTCTTGGAATTTTTGCCTTATTCCTATATATTTCCTATTTTAAAGCTCAGCTTTCAGATCCTTAATGTATCTCATTGAGAGCTTGTATCATTAGCAAGAATTTCTCAGGCAGTGCCTAGGCAAATTACCTTATCTTCATCTGTGAAATGGGGATACTAGGGAATTCTACCACATAGGACGAGAGAGAGGATTAAATGTGGGGTGTGTGTAAACATCCAGTGGCTGAAATTCAGTGTGCATTAATTAGGACTATTTTTATTAAGATTATTATTTCAGCCCATTGCTTGCCTGGCTAGGTTTCGCTATGGGGATATTTGTCAGTATTTTTTTTACCAAGGAAGGATTTGACCACTACCTTTCCCAGACTGTATCTCTCCAATGTGGGAGAAGGACACAAGAATGCAGGTAGCTCTGAAGGAAAATCAGTGTAGTCTAGGTGGATCTATGGGAAATATGGACAATCTAGGAAATCAGGTTTGCTCTGCTGCTCACTACACATAGGGCACAGTCATTGCACTTTACGTGTATTATTTTTTGTATTTAGTGATGCTCAGTTGGTTTTTATATACATCATCTCACTTTAGATATGGCCGTTGCTTGACTCCTATGTTGAAGATGAGGAAACTGAAATTCAAAGAGGTTAAGAGCTTGTCACAAGTCACATCAGGGCTTCCCTGGTGGCGCCGTGGTTGAGAGTCCGCTTGCCGATGCAGGGGACACGGGTCCATTCCCCAGTCTGGGAAGATCCCACATGCCGCGGAGCGGCTGGGTCCGTGAGCCATGGCCGCTGAGCCTGCGCGTCCGGAGCCTGTGCTCTACAACGGGAGAGGCCACAACAGTGAGAGGCCCGTGTAGCGCAAAAATAAATAAATAAGTCACATCAGAATACAAGCTTCTGACTTCCAACTTATTACTTTTCATTGTTATATCACAGTTCACTTGAAATGCTTTAGTCCACTTCTAGAGGAATGTCATATAAACTTCACCCACATTGGTGGTGCCGCCCAGAGAAAATCTTGATAAAGTTCTTAGTGGTACCTCTGTGGCCAATTAATACCCTTCTGATAATTTTCTGCCCAGACGCTTAAGCTCATCAAAGTTTACACCAGCACATTCAAATTTCTCTTATGGTAAACTTGGAAATTTCAATTTGGAATGGCTCTTTCAGATTGTGTATAAAATCATCAAATGAGGCAAACAACCAGCATCAATTTGGAGGAACCTGTTATTTACCATTTTTCATCAAGAAAAATGTTCCCATATTCCTAACCTCTTTTTCTTTTTATTCAAGAAACCAGGTACAATAAACCATTCCACTAGATTCTATCAAAAACCCAATTTTTCTTCAAAACTAATATTTTGATTTAGAATGTAAATAAATTAGGTCCACTGGTTTTCCTTTAGTCATATGTTTATTTTTTTCTTTTATTGTTTAAAATTTTCAAATGTGGCACACGATTATGATAAAATTACAAACAGCATAGAAATACATACTATGGTTAAAAAAATGGAATTTTCTCTTTGGTCAGTTCTCACTCTCCTTTCTAGAGAAAACCACTGGTTTAATGGCTATATCTCTGGACCTTTTCTATGCATTTACAGAGTTATATAATACATTATTGCCTTTTAATATATTTGCTTATGCATACACATTTTTTTTTTTTTTGCGGTACACAGGCCTCTCACTGTTGTGGCCTCTCCCGTTGCGGAGCACAGGCTCCGGACATGCAGGCTCAGCGGCCATGGCTCATGGGCCCAGCCGCTCCGCGGCATGTGGGATCGTCCTGGACCGGGGCACGAACCCGCTTCCCCTGCATCGGCAGGCGGACTCTCAACCACTGTGCCACCAGGGAAGCCCTATGCATACACATTTTTACATAAATGAGAATGCTAATATATATTTTTAATGTTTTGCATTTTCATTTACTATATCCTAGACGTATTGACATATCACTCTACATAACTCTACTGTATTCCTTTTAACTGCTGCATATACACTTAATGATGAACAAATTCCTGCCCTTAAAAACAATGAAATAAAATATCTTCAACGAAGTATTTTTGCTTACATGAGCAAGTATTTTTCCAAGACTTCTAGAAGTAAAATTGCTAGATTAAAAGACACTTAACATCTTTAGTGTGGACAGATTCTGCCAGGCTGCCCTCAAAAAAAACTACCCCAGTCTTAGCAAGGAATAACTCTTCCTCAGGACCTCTCATGCACTGGATGATACCAGTCCCTTCATTTTCCCCACATAATATTAAAAAAATGTGTCTTTTATTGTTTTGACATTTCTTCATGTGTTTGTGGCCATTTGTAGCTGTTTTGTGAATCATCTACTCTTACCCTTGATTCATTTCTCTGTTGGATTTCTTGTTTTTAACTAATTTAAGGAAGCACTTTATAATATATGGATTTTAATTCCTTGTTACATATATTGCAAATATTTTCTCTGTCATTTGTCTTTTAACTATGCTTATTTTGTATTTTGCCATGCAAAAGTATTGAATTTTATACCAGTGGTATCTCTGAATTCTGTCCTTTATGGCTCCTTGAACATGTGTCTTATTTAGGAAGGCCTTCCTCTCCTGAGGTTATCCAAATACTTTTCTAAGTTTTCTTCTAATATGATTATTGTTTTGTTTTTTATGTTTAGCTCTTTAATCCATCTGGAAATGATTTTTGTATATGGTGTGAGGTAGGTATCTAAGTGTACTTTTTAAATGAATAGTTCATTGTCCCAACACTGATTACTAACCTATCATTTCATATATTAAATTCCAGTATTGATACATGGGTCTGCTTCTGGACTCTATTTTGTTCCATTGATCAGTGAAATTGTCTATTGCTATGCCAGTAACACAGTGTGTTCATTCCTGTAGTTTGATAATATGTTATGCTATCTGATACAGCAAATATCCCTTGTTGTTCTATCTCAAGTATATCTTAGTTTTTTTAATCAAATATTTACTCCTCTCAATGAATTTTGGTATCATATTGTCAGTTTCCATATATCATTCCATTGAGGGTTTTATTTAGATTGTGTTGAATTTTTAGATTAATTTTAGGGAAGAATGAGAGGTTCATGATATTGAGTCTTCCTATCCAAGGAAAAGACAGTCTTTCCATGTATTCAGATCTTCTTTTATGTTTTTCAATACTTTTCTTTACATAGACCTTGTATATTTTCTGCTAAAGCTATACCTAGGAATCTTAAACATTTTGTTATTGTTGCTAATGTACGAGCATGTTTATTGAATTTTGAAGTCATTTTACTAGTGCATGAGAATAGTCTGATTTTTGTATATTCATTTCATGTCTGGGTAGCTTACTAAATCATATAATTGTTCTAATTGCTTTTTAGCTAATTGTCTTAAACTGTCATATCATATGCGAACAATGGTGTTTTGACTCCTCCTTTTCAGTATTTTTACCTTGTTTTTATTCCTGCTTTATTGTAGTGGCTAGGGCCACCTGAAAAGCATTGCATAAAATCAGTAATAGAAGATACCTTCTAATATGATATTTAGTATATTAAATACAGGAAGTTACCTTTTATTACTAATGAATTAGGGCTTTTAATCAGGAAAGGGTGTTGGTAATTTTGGGCATCTTTTGAAAGAATGGCTTTTCTTCTTTTATTTTTACCTTATGTTTACTTTATTTCTTCTCTTGGAATTTCAGAGTTCCTGTGAGGATAATATGTGATTGGTTTTTATAAACGCCTTTTAGATAATTGAAATTAATATGCAGCTTTTTCAGGAGGCTGAAATGTACATGCATCACTCATATATATCAATTAAAACTCATTTCTTTTATTTTTTAAATGTATCTTTATTTCTGTTGTCTTCTTGATCTATCATTTTGCAAAATAAGTGTTTTAATTTTCCATTGTAATTGTAGCTTTGTTAGTTTTCCTTTATTTATAACCTGTTTTACTTTTTATACATTTTTGTTGCTATCTTAATTGGAGCAAAAAAGCTCATAATTTTCATAATGGCGAATTTTACCATCTTCAAATATAATATAGACCACTTTGTATCCATTTAGTTCTTGGCTTTCTGAAATTTTTTCATATATGCATTCAATTTTGATATGTTCTATATTGAATATATGACATATATTCAATATACTATATATGAATCATATTTTCAATGTATATTATACATATTGAATATTATCTGTTCAATATATATTATATATTCAATTATACATTGTCATATATTATTATGTATAGTGAATATTATACACATTGTATATTCAATTTTTTTTACTGTTTGTTATATTTTTGTCAAAAGTTTCAGTATTTTCAAAATTTTCAGTATTTTCTGTTATTTCCTTTTAAATATGTCTTTTCTAGATAACATGCATATTGATTTTTTAACATAAATGTTTCTCTTATTTAAGAGGTATCATATATAACCCATTAATTCTTATTGTTTATAGTGATATTATTTAAACTTCTTTTTCATTTTGTGCTATTCACTATTATCCCTCCCCCTTTTTGTAGTCTTTTTGGTATTGGTTAGAGATTTTTAGTTCTATTTTCCTGAAACTGGTTTGGAAGCTATATGTACTATTTCTATTCTTTTAGAAGCTACTTTAAAATTTTAGCAAGCACATTTAAATTTAAACTGTTGTAATCAACAACTGATGACTTTCTGTAAGCTCCCTTGCCCTTCCTTCTAAAAGACAGAGCCCTTATCAGGCTTTTGATTATTTCCCTACCTACTCGTCTGTGCACTTATTGTTGAAATTATCTGGAAGTTTCATTCCAGAATATCGTTAATAATAGCAGTGATAGTACTATTTGTATTATTACTATTATTATTTACTTTATGCCTCTATTTTACAGAAATCATTTATTAGTAATTATATTACATTTTACTACCACATTAGTGACCATTATCTAGATTTAAATTGTGTTTTTTGTGGCTTATTTGCTTTGCACTCTTTGTTATATTCCAAGTCATCATATATTTTAGATTCTTTTTCTGTTTTTCTGGAGTACATCCTCAATTTTTTCTTCTTTGTTTTTCTCAAAGGCTATGAGTGGTACACTTTCTGAGTCTGCTTGTCTGAAAGAAGCATCTTCATTTGTCTTTACATTTGATACAGAGCTACCTTGATTATAAAATCCCAGGTTGAAAACAACTTCTGCAAATCCATATTATCATTTATCTTCTAAAATACTTCAAGTGGATAGGGCAAACATGATCTCTTTTTTTTTTAGAAACAAGGTTGCCCATCGCCAACAAGTCATTCTTTCTTAAGTGTTTATGATTATGATTCCTCCAACTGGCCCATCATAAAAATGAGAACTTTGATTAATACCAATAGTTTCATCAGGACATTTATAGAGAGATTTTTCTATCAGTCGAAAGCAGTTTTCCAACAAGTTTCATGTATTAGCCAGAAGTTCCCATTTCTGATGCTCTATTTATGAATGATACAGTTAGTTCCTGAGTTCTAAAACATGCTGTGAATTTTCTTCCACTTATGCTAATAATATCTCTAACCTCCTGGGCAGTGAGGATTTCCCTAATGTTTTTTCTCAGGAAAGTGTACCCTGAATGTCAGTCACTTCCTCTGGCCCTTGGCTGTCAGATCTGTAAACCCACAGGTGGCTTATGTCCTCCTCGGGCTATTTAAAAAAAAACACTTTCCTAACTGGCCTTTGAGATCTTGCTAAGAACGGTTGTGAATTCTCTTCTGGTCCACCTGATTTCTCATCAGCATGTGGTCTTTCATACTTTTGAACTTCCCTATCCCCTTCACTCAGAACACTGAGTTCTAAGTAGCAGTGAGAAATTCAAGATTGTCAGATAAAGCTAAAGTCATAGTAATACAGATTGGATGCACATGGACCATGCATCTAATCTCCTTGGCCAAGGAGTCTAACCTAATATCTGCAAATACTCTGACACTTGGTAGCCTTGCTCAGTGATTCTGTGACTTCCCTCTGGACTCCCTCTCAAGGTTAGATTTGATTGTAGTACCAGATTCTGAAATCTTCTCTCCCACTTCAAATCATCTTGTAATCTTTCTTTATATTCCATGCCAAGGAACATACCTTCCCTTAGGTGTTATCTCTAATTGCTACTCTAGCTCCCTGCAGTATCGTAGGCTTATCTCCACTGGCCCCCCACGCTCATCACAAAAGTTGCATCATGTTTGGCTATCTTAGAATAAGATGCATCAAGAGGGCATCTGCCTATGAAGAGTGCAGACTGATATGACTGATTCTGGCAATCTGGTCACTGTGTGTGCTTCTGTCTCGACCCCTTTTAGGTGGGAGGACACACTATGCTCCCCATTCGTTGGATGCCCCCTGAAAGCATCATGTACCGGAAGTTCACTACGGAAAGTGATGTGTGGAGCTTTGGGGTGATTCTCTGGGAGATCTTCACCTATGGAAAACAGCCATGGTTCCAGCTCTCAAACACAGAGGTACAGAAAGGGGACAGATGGGAACCTTGATTTGGAGGAAGGCAGAGACATCTCAGGCCAGCACTTAGAGTGTGTAAAACATTAGGTGGGGTTTGGAGCCAGCAGAGCAAATGCTGGCAGAAGCAGAAGGAGAGACCTTCTTGGTAGAAAAAAAATTATGGCTGTAGGAAATGTGCTGTGATTGTCAAGAGAGCATGAAATTAGATGTTGAAATTGAGATGCAAGTCACGGTTCTGTTTGCTCTGCTACACTTAAAAATCACAAATGTTTCACTAAGACAGAAAGTGAAAACAAAAAACAACTATGAGTTTTTCGATTGTGCCATCCTGTGGAAACACCTACTATGCCCAAGTCATCTGGGTCCCCAAAGGCTTTAGGTAGACCAGGCCCAGAGATGTGCAGGAAGGTGAACTGGCAAGGCAAATTTCATGTTACTGATAGAGCTGTGTGTGGACTTCCAGGAATAAGATGAATCATAACAGTAAATGTAATAATATACACATTATGTATTTTATACTTTTGATTTACAATATTAATAAAAAATGCTAGTCATCAAATTTAATAATAGCTAACATTTAGTGCCTGGCATTTTCCTAAGCACATTAGCTTATATTAACTCAGTACTTTTCACACAAACACTTGTTGAAATTCAGGACAAAGGGAGGGGCGCTGCTTGGGGTTCTGGAATGGACTGGCCAGAGGTGAAAGCATCAGCCTGGAGAAGGCTTGGGCCGTGGTCCAAAGCAAGATGCTTCTCAGTGCCATTGTGTCATCCCAGGGAACTCGGTCCAGTCTGCAGACAGTAAAGGGCTTGGTCTCCCAACCCAGCAGACCTATAAAAGATTGCAGTTTATGGTCTTCTGTCTTCCGGGAAAACATGAACATGAGGACCTTTTAATATTAGAATCCTATCTGAATATTCCAGAAAGTGTCTCTCTTCTTGGAAGCTATGTTCATTTTTGCTTTCCTATACCCTGACCGTTTAATTAAGTAAATGTCAAAGACTGAAAAGAAGGCATTTCATTACATTTGTAACGTCTCATCATTTGCAAACTGAATGGGTCCTGACCACATTTCCCAAAATAGGACAAAATATTTTGACGACCTTTAAAAGAAATGTAAGTGTGTATATCAGAACTCATTTGTTATGATGCTTTAAAAAATTATTGTTTTCCTAGGTAGGGAGTAGTGGTAAACATACACGCACATACACATGCATGCATGCATATATACACATGCTTGTGTGCACGTGTTGGCACATTTGCATGCACTCAGGCACACAAGGCACCCTGATCACAGCCCCTATGTAGTTTGGTTGCCCTAGTAAAGAGGGGAATCTGGGCTGAGGGTTCTATTGGTCTCAGCAGATGACCTGTCCTGGTTACCTAAACTGGCTTAGAGTACCTAACGGGGCTCTTGTGGTCATCTCTGACACTGCTTGGTAAGGCACTGGCCTTGAAGATGGGCTTCCTACCCCCGGCCACCGCTTCCACGCTACCAACACCAGCAGTGAAGTCCTGACAGTCACTGATAATGAGTTGCTCTATTGAAATTGACAAGCTGGAGAGCCCCACATTGGAGGAGACACCACCCTTCAGTGCTTTTAATCTTAGCACCAGGCAGTGGCTACTGCAGTTTGAACTGGACCCCTTTTCATGGAGGTGAAGGTAATGGAAGGTGAAGACAGGGTTCAAATAAAAACGGGACAGGAACAGCTGGAGACCTTTCAGGCTGGCAAAGAACAGAGCCTAGTGGGCCTTTGCAGACTCTGGGGTGACCAGGACCAGGAAAGTGCTAACACAGTGATTGTTTGACAAAGCCATCTCAGAGTCAGAGTGACATGAGCCCACACTCCAGACAAGGCGCTGTTGAGGGCAGCCTAGGGAGATAAAAACTATATACAGATTAATGGGGGCAAAGAGAGGGAAATAACATTTTTCACATACTCTACTAGAGAAAATTCTGTGTGATTTTATCATCACGGTCTCTCTTCAAAATGAGGAAACTGTGGTTCGGGGTACATAAGTTGCCCAACGTTACAGTGGGAGAGTTAGGCAGAAGTTAAAATAACCTGAGAACTGTAAGATAGAATCTTGAAAATTCACAGTGTCAGCAAAGAAATCTTTTTGGGGAATTGGAATTGAACTGCAAATTACAGGCGTGGTCCTGAGGGGCCAGCAGGGGATGGTCCAGGTGTACATTATTTGCTTTCTTCCTACTCCTCCCTATGGCCTCCCGTTTGGTACAGTGGCTCATACAATCCCTTTCCCTGGCCTCATTTGGTCCTTACAGCAGTCTTAGGAGGTGGTCAAGGGAGACATCTGATCCCCATCTTACAGGTGAGGATGCTGCGATCCTATGAGGTTAATTGACTTTCTCCGGACACCCAGCTGGGCAGTGGTGAATCAGGTGGTTAGTCCTAGTGTTAAGGACTTTTCAAGAAACAGAATACATGGTTTAGTGCAAAGAGCAAGGGAGGATGCGCCTCACTGAGGAAGGGACCTGTGTAATGGCTTAGAGGTAAGCATCACATGTGCGCCGAGGCTGTGCCTGGGAGGGGAGCTTGACAGGAAGTGGGAACCATGGAGGGGCAGAGCTCCTTCAAGGGGGTTTCAAAATCATGCAGGCTCCTAAGAGGGGGTGGGACAGGTCAGTTGCCAATCCCCACTGCCAAGTGGGAAATGAATGCAGCTCAGTCATCTAGATAAGATTCAGGACTAGAGAGGAAGAGAGAAGTGAAAGGAAGAATGTCTGTGGGAGTTGGAGGCCTGGCCTAAGAGATGGAGAATAGAGGGCAGCAGTGGGCTGGACCAGCTAGTGCTGGATCATGGCCCTTGGAACCCATGCACAGGACAGGCGAGCAACTCTGGTCTCCAGCCCAGCCTCAGGAGGGTACCCCGCCTCTGCACTGAAGCTCATCAGTGAAGTCATTGCCTTCTGCTGCGCCTGAGCCACAGGGCCAAGGCTGAGCTTTGGTGATAGCTTCCCTGTTCTCCTCTCTTTTTCAGGTCATTGAGTGCATCACCCAAGGTCGTGTTTTGGAGAGGCCCCGAGTCTGCCCCAAAGAGGTGTACGATGTCATGCTGGGGTGCTGGCAGAGGGAACCGCAGCAGCGGCTGAACATCAAGGAGATCTACAAAATCCTCCATGCTCTGGGGAAAGCCACCCCCATCTACTTGGACATCCTTGGCTAGTGGTGGCCAGTGGTCGTGAATTCATATTCTGTTGCCTCTTCTCTCCCGGCCTCACACCCCTTCTTTTCCACTGCACAGACTCTTTTCTTTCATCCTTGACTGAAGCAAACATCTTCATATAAACTCAAGTGCCTGCTACACATACAACACTGAAAAAAAAAGAAAGAATAAAAACCCTGTAAGGCAGTTTGGCATATATATATATATATAAAATATATATATTTATATATCTAACTATCTATATCTACAGAGAGATAACCTCTTCTCTAATGCACAGAGAAGCTGCTGATACACAAACCATAAGACTGTAACAACAACTCAGAAAATCTTAAGTATTATGAATGCAATTGAAACTTCCCTTAGACGCAGGCTGTGGCCCGTGCTTCTTCAGCTCCGACTTCTGGGAGCAGAAGACTTTGACGATGCACAGAGACAATCTTCACGTTGGGACTGGAGGAGCTGGGGTGGAGTGCCAATCACTGCTGCACAGGTGACCATCTGCACAGGTGTGTTAGCTCCAAGCTCTGCACATGTGCACGGGCAGACCTCATCGACAGGCTCAGCGAGGAAAGAACACCGCACCAGGGGCCTCTGGGACGCCTCACACATCCCCTGACCATCTGCTCCATGCCTTCCTCCTTTCCTCCCCCTCAAGACGATTTTCTAATTTGTCTTTTCTAGAAAGTATAGTCCTGATGCTTTGGGGAGTCAGCAATGGCGCCTACAGGTAAACACTGAACAAAACAACGACAGCAAAACACAAGACCATGGCGACAGTGGACTACATCCATCTTGTTGTAAACCATGCTCAAGTTCCTTCCTAAATTTGAAAGAGATGTGTCATCTCTCCTCTGGACTTCAAGAACTGGACTTCCTGGATTTAAAGAACCACAGAATTAAAAGCTGAAATCTGAACCCTGTCAAGGCACTGCCTCCTGTCTTTCCATCATTGGAAAGTCTCCTTGGCCGCACCCCCGACATTCAGGCTATTGGGGAGTTAAGGGGGGTGTCAGACATCCCCCGTGTTGTCTGCGCATGTGGGCACAGCAGGGTTCCAACGGCAGGAGACTTCATTCTTTGCAGGTCTTATAAGGTCTGCCCCTCTGGGTCGTCTATTTCTCAACCCGCCTTCTCTAGATTCTAGCTCCCACTTCCTGGGCCTCTAGGAAGTCCCAGGTAAACCCCACTGCTGAGAAAGGAGCCCAGGTCTGGCGAGAGGCTGGGGCAGTGCTTGCTTCAGGGAGCCAGGCAGTGGAGTGGGCAGGAGCCAGGGGGCGGGGCAGGGAGAATCTGTTTGGCACCTACATCCGGCCCCTTGTCATTCTCCTCACGTTTCCAGCCCCTGGAAGGATTGATGCATCCGCCTTTGAGTGCTGTGAAAATGCAGGGGCTGAGAAATCACTTCTGTGGACTGGGTGCAGGGGGAGGGGCCGAGGCTGCTTGGGGAAGCATCCAATGCCTGGCCGCTGCCGCAGGCTTGGCATCTTAATGAGGACGGAGCCCTGACCAGGGAGAGAGAAGGAAGCATCTGGGCTGGGGCCAGCTCCCTCTGCCCCGACACCAGGGGAATCACTGCCTTCCCAGCTGCCGCTGTCAAAGACTGCGACAGGGGTGCATCTGCGGGCCCCCCTGACCCGTGACAACAAAATGCCCGTGGAAACCCACAGCTTAGCCCCACAGAGTCCTCCCGCTGGGGAGAAGAGGATGTGCTTCTCCCAGGCCACCAGTCCCTCCGCCTCACCCAAGCACAGAGCTACCGAATGGACTGGGCTTTGCCCGACTGGAGCCTCTGGGTCCCCCGACCTGCACCCCTCTTGGCCAGCTTAAGGGACCATCAGCCGCCTGGATGTTCTGGTCAGCTGCAGTGCAGGCATCCTGTGTGGGGTTTGGGACTGAATTTTGTGTTGGTGGTTTTGCTTCTTTTTTTAGACCCACAAATATTTTTATTCTGAGCTGTGCTCGGACTGTAGGCCATGGTGGCGGGGGCTGGGGGGAGGTGGGGGGGTGTGGGGGGGGGTGGGGGTGGAGGCTTGCTTCAGGGATGGCTGAGGCTGCTGAGTGGGGCCGGGAGGGGAGGGAGGGGAGTTGGAGTTGGGTGTGTCTTTTCTCTCTGTGCTGTGCTCCCAGCCCCGAGGACTTTGGAGGAGAGCTCTTGGGATGCGCTCCCTCAAAAG
This sequence comes from Phocoena phocoena, assembly GCF_963924675.1. Classification (NCBI taxonomy): domain Eukaryota; kingdom Metazoa; phylum Chordata; class Mammalia; order Artiodactyla; family Phocoenidae; genus Phocoena; species Phocoena phocoena. The sequence continues at coordinate 137,218,358 of NC_089220.1, read as the reverse complement.
AATCTTGTGCTATCCTATGGCAATCTCCCCTCTTGTCTTTCCACCTGGTGGGCCTTGGTCTCTTCCGGGGCTGTTAATGCTGGGTTGAACTCTGCAGTCTGGTTTGGCCCTAGCGAACTAAGGGAAAGTTGTTCAAGGAGGGAGCGGTCTGGGGCAGCTGCAGGGAGGTGTCTCTTAGTGAGAGATGAGGCTCCGAGGCTCCTGTTGCTGCCACATCCTCCCCCATACAGACACTGTGTAGCTTCCATCTTCTTGGCTGTGTGTTCCTAGAACCTCAGAGTCCCTGATAGTCTGCAAGAAAGGGAGGGTGGGGAGGGATTGATGGGCAATTGGGAATGCAGAATGTAGTAGGGTTTCAGCGCAGGGCACTGCGTCCTCACGGCCTAATGGAAGTACGCAATTCCTTTGCAGACAAGGAGACCGGTGTTGTCAGATTGCCCTTGTCTGAGTCCCTTCAGCCTCTGTGTAGGCCTTGGGGGTCACACCCTCTTCACGTCCATCATAAGCAGCTGTCTCCTGTAAGACTCCAAGATGAAGGGTACGGGGTTGGAGGAGCAGAGGGGGAGGGCCTGCTTTCTCACTGCCCTTGCTGTGCTCTCTGTGTAGAGAGTCTGCGTGTTGACTTACTAACCTCAGCAGGTGGACAAAATAAAAAGTCTTTTTGGAGAGTGAAGGAGACAGAGAATGGGACTGTGGAAATGGAAAGGGTACTCAGGGCTCTGGGGTGAGCAGAGAAGGTGGATTCTTCTGTAGAGGGAGGACCGAGAAGACTCCCCCGTGTCTCCGTTTCTCCATCTGCAAAATAAGAGGTGTGTTTGCTAATCTCTACATTGTGGAATTCTTAGACTCTAACAGCACCGACTCTCTGTGTCCCTTTTCTCAGGACCACTCTGGAATGCCAGGGCAGCCCTCTGCAGGCCTTGCCTGGGTGGGGGCAGTTGCCTCAGAGGGCTTGTCGGCCTGGGCACAGGTGGGTTCCAATAAGACTGTCCTCTCCTCCTTTGCAGTCACAACGATGAAGGAGCTGAAGTGCCCGAGGTTACTTTACGCCTACAAGGAGCATCTGGTCTCCTTCACCCTCCTAGACTTCCTACACAGGCAAAAGGCCCTGGTGAAGTGTTATTTACTTACTTATTTATTTTTAAGGAGCCTGAGGTAGTTAAATGGGTGTTGAAATGACATCCCATTAGCCAGTATGGCCACCCCAGTCTACTTCAATCTCATCGCCCCCTACCAAACTCCACGGTTTAGAAGTCCATGTCTGAGCGACCGGGAAGGGGTGTAGCATTATGCAAGCTCCTTTGTAGCTGTGGTAGATGCTCCAGGTTCCCCAGGCTGGTCTCCCTGCCACGCCATCCTCACCTGGTCCCCTCCAGGACTGGGTGTGAGTGACCTGCTGTTGGATGCCCACCTTGGAGTAGGGTGCCATGGCCAAGGGTCCTTCCAGTTCTTTACTTTGGATGTGAACCAGATGCTGCCCTCTAATTATATCCCTGACCTCTGGGTGGATCTTGAGGGTCACTAAGCCTCATTTAGTTAACAGACAAAACCTTGATGCTTCCTCCACTCAGAAGACTGTGCACAAATCATCCCTGGAGAGAGGCTTCCCGCTGGAGGCAAAGGATCCTTGGTCCCTCAGGGTTCAGGGTGAACATGACTCTTTTTCTCTGGTGATGCTTCCTTTGCAGACTACACCAATGCATGTATTTTTGGTGCTAAATACTACAGAAATCAACACCAATGGGAGAGCAGACTGCAAGTTTCTGGGGTTGCACGAGACAACTCAGAAGCAAAAGGGGTCAGTCATGCCTGGAGAGTGCGGGATACATGGGAAGTTAGGTGGCAACATGGAGTGGTGGAAAGACCATCGAGATTCCTGGCTTTGCTCTAGTTACTCGGGTGGCATTGGCCAAGTCAGCTAACTTTTCAGATGATCAGATTTCTCATCTGAGACATTTAGAAGGTGGAAATAGGTATCTTTAAGGTCCCTTTCAGTTAAAAAATATTATGTTCTGGTCTCACTTTTTTGTTTTTTAAACTTGCTTGTTAGAAATAAGAGAAAATAAAAGGTCGTTAACGATGGGGATGAGGGACAGTTATCAATGGTAAGAAATTGATTATAGAAGGCAAACAAGAAAGGCTCAGTGACTGTTAGATTTAAGGGCTGTTGGTGGAGGGAGGCCAGGCAGACAAGCCCAGGACCCGATTTTCATGCTCTTCAGGGAGGCTGCCATCCGGCCCCTTGGCTGACTGTCAGCAGCCTGTCCTCCTCAACTGGCCATCCTACTCCATTCAACACCAACATACCCAAAGTTGGCAGAAACTATTCCAGGATGTGGAGACAGGCCTGCCTACTGCCCAGACAGGCCACTGGCAATCTGCACTCTGGGTCAAAATCCAAGAGATTTTTACCTTCACCTGCTATTGTGAGGAGCTAGGATGTTGGAAAGAGGGCAGCATTTTAAGGTGCAGACCATTCACTAAAGTTCTTCTCCATTCAGGAGTGATGAGCGGCTTCTTTGCCACACGTTTCCAAACCCAACGGCAGCAGTATTATTTTGACTCGAGGTACAGTTATTCCAATGGACAGTCTTGAGATCTGGGGTCTTTCTTGTGCTTCGCTCAGAGTCTGGAGCAGAGAAACATCTATAGATGTTTGTCCCATGAGCCCGTGTGTGTTGGCAGTCTAGACAGCTGCCCTCTAATGTCCCTGGGATGTCTATTGTCAACTTTGGGTGATAGCCAGCCTGCTAGAATACTCCATGCCATTTGCCTGAGAGCAAAAAATGCTGCTGTAGCCACTATGTTTTTGGTTACTGGAGCACCAATATCTTCTTTGATACCATTTCTTTCTTTGTTTTTTGACCAACACTTACTAGGTTTCAAAGGAAGATTCCAAGTTTTTGTATCATCATTAATATATCAATATAGGCTTCGGAACATGTTTTGGGATGCATAACATCACCGGGAATGTCATCATAAGGAGAGTATAGGCCTATATACATTGTATGCTTATATCTATATATTTAATTGGGATGGCTTCATTGAAGTTCCCCTTGGAGTCAGCAAATTGATTCCATCATTCTTCATTTCTTTGACCCTTACATTTCTCAGGGATGAGAAATCCAGAGATGGACTGGCCTAAGACATCCAGAAAGGTCCTGATGGGAAATCTGGCATCTTGTAAAGTTTCATCATTTGGTGCTCCCTGAATTAAATTATGCTGGTGACAACATTCTGAGCATCTGAAAATCACTCTTCCTGGTTGATAGATCACACAAGAGCTGACCGTTTCTACCACATCACATCCCATTTCGGGGTTGCTATTGAAATCACCAGCACTGCAGGTGAAACCAGCGCCTAGGAGGGACGGGACACAGAGAATGTGAGATGAGGATCATTGTTTACTCTTTCTGAAAGGCATTGCTGACTGTGGGAGATGTGGTGAATATCTGAAGCCCTGCATTGGGTACTAGGACTTTTGCTGTGAACATAAGCTGTTTCACCCTAAGGTTCTGTGTCTTGGCTTTTGACAGAGTCTCTGTTTTCCTAGTGCATTCCTCCTAATCATAGTTCTGTTGACTGTCTAAACACATTCTGTACTTTGCAACAAGAGATCCTCTGGCCCAAGTCTTGGTATGCCAACATAGACACTTTTCTATTTCATGAGGAGATCCAAGGGGATTCGGGGCCTCTCTCAAAGTACTTGGAATTCTTGGGCAAAATAAGAAAATTCAGATTCCCCTTCATCTTTAACTGACCAAGTTCCAAATTTAAAACAAGACCTGGTCTGATATTTGCAGTATGGATGGTGTCTTAAGCCAGTGAGCTGGGCTATCTCCCATCCTACAGAGGCAGGACAGTGAGCTCTACTAATTTTTCCTGATCACCAAGGTAAACGATGCTTTGTGTGCAGTGCCATGGCCCAAGCTTGTAGCTTGCAAGAGATACTTATGGCCAACAAATCTAGAAGTTTCTAATAGAAGACGTGTCAAGATAGTGTAGTTGAGGAAAGGCCTGTTGGATTCTCCTTCTGAGAAACGCCTTGTCACTCAAGTCTTGCTTTTCAGTTTAACATCTCACAAGAGAAGTTGGTTTCTTCTCACTTTATACTGTGACAAATTTATGTATCCTTCCTGAACGTCTGAAGCTATACTGAGAGCCTGGACAGCCACTAACCATGGTCTACTCTGACATTCTTATGGATGCAACGTCTCTAAAGCCCAGTGAGAAATATGAGTGCCTAAGCTAAGTCTGGTAGCTTTTCCTTCATTTAAGAAGAGTACATGGGGGCTTCCCTGGTGGCGCAGTGGTTGGGAGTCCGCCTGCCGATGCAGGGGACACGGGTTCGTGCCCCGGTCCGGGAAGACCCCACATGCCGCGGAGCGGCTGGGCCCGTGAGCCATGGCCACTGGGCCTGCGCATCCGGAGCCTGTGCTCCGCAACAGGAGAGGCCACAGCAGTGAGAGTCCCGCGTACCGCAAAAAAAAAAAAAAAAAGAAGAGTACATGGGAGTCCTAAAAACAAATTTTGTAATATGTTAACAGGTAGGACATACTCAAACGAATAGCTTCCTGACATCTTTTGTTTTCTCTTGGAGAAGAGTTTATGTTCCATCTCCATTTAACAGCTTCCCGACATTACCTGGTGCCTCTGAGCTCACGTTCGGAGTGAATAAATAAACCTGGTCCGGATGATTTGATGACTGCTTTCCACAGTAGAGAAGTAAATCTCAGTAAAGAAGCTTGTCTTTCATTTCTGTCCTTTTTTTCTTTTTCTTTCGACTCCTATCCTCCTGCTTCCATAGGACTGACAATCCAGTTTCTTAAACTTCATGAAGGTCTTAATACGAGGTGAATCCCGGGACCACAAACAGTTGGACTTCAAACGGAGAAAATTGGCGCTGAATGATTCGGCACACAAAGCAGGAAACTTTCATTTCCTGCAGGCAGGATGAAGTGACTGTTATGTTAAGACTTCTGAAGGAGCCCTGCCCTGGAGTAATTTCAGTGCTGTCAGACAACGTTGACATCTAGATTAACCTTGTGCAGTGAAGTTTACTGCAGAGCTCGTTGAGATGCATGCGGTGGATCTCTGCAAATCGCATCTGGAATCCCATCAGCCACACCCCCCGCCTTCACTCCGCACCCACTCTTCTCTCCATCTGGGCTCTGACCCCAGGAGAAGGAGTTTTGACCTCTCTCTGACCACAGTGCTGAACCAGGCTTTGTGCTCAGAGTGACGTGGTTGTCATCGTATTGGTTTTCCCCCGAGGGGACTACAAATCAAGGCACGAAAGCCACTCTACTGATGACAAACAGCTTTGCCGTGTACCTTTATGCTGCACAAAGTGAAATGGTTTATAAAGCATTAGTGTGCCCCGTGTCCGTGAGCCCTGCTCTGGGCTCTCCGGTCCTCCAGCATTTCCAGGTTCAGATGTAACAGGTCCTGACTGCAGCCCGGTGGTCAGGTGGGGACAGTGGGTTCTGATGGACAAAGGGCTTGCCCTATGTCTGAGTAGAAGTTTCCTATGGTCCTAACAAAAGAGACAGCCCAGCTCCTTTTCCTCCTGGTTGTTACAAAGAATGCAACTGTCCCCTAAGCTCCAGCTTGCCAGCCTTCTCCTTATGGGGTGGTGGGCTCCAGAATGACCCAGACCCCTTCTAATTCACGCTATGGAACCACACGGAGGTGCAGCGGCTGGCAGAAACCTCAAAGCTGAAATCACAACTTCTCTACAAACTGGGGCCATTCATCACATCAAAAAGTCTTGAGAAAAGTCCTTTAGCTTAGATATGCACCACAAATTTCCCTGGGGTTTTACTGATGTCTGTTTCTCCCTGAAATTGTTTTTCCTACTTTGCCTCTTGTCTTTAATATGAGTAACAAGAATCTCCTTGTATTCTCTTAGATATTCCTTCAGGAGAAATGAAAGTTGCCAGTCAAGGACATTGTGTTTATTGACTGGAAAAATGGATTTCTGGGCCAAGTGATGTCACAACCATAAAGAGGCAAACCTGATAACTTTACTTAAAAGCAGTTACCAGTGTGGTATTTTGTTCTGGGTGCTCAAGCTCACATAGGACAAACTACATTCATCTTTCTACTTTATTACTTAGATTATACTGTTTGCATGCACACACACACACACACAAATGCCTCTATACTCCCCGAAGGTCCCAAAAGGTCCAAGAAGCAGTGTGCCCCATTTGTGTTTCTCCCACCAGCCTCCATGCGTATGGATGTGCCGACGGGTGTGCACCAAGCCTGTGGGTTCTAGAGCTTACTATGGCTCACCTTTTCTGATCAGCACACAGTCTTTGACTTTCTAAGTTTTTGCACTTTTTGATCATTTATGAAATTAGGGCCTTTTCAAGGGCAACTAAATCCTGAGTTTTCAGAGCCTTCATATTTAAAGGCTGGACTTGTTTTCTCAGAAACACAAAACCAAACTGAACCTTGATGCAGATTTTACTTAATTCATTTTTCGGGGTGGGGGAGAAGCACTGATTTGGGACCTGTAGTACATATTAAGTATAAATATAAATGTAAGTTGGTTCAAGCAGATTACTGAACCTATCTTGGGGCTGAAACAATGAGATATCAAACACAAACATTCAAATAGAATGGGAACATGAAGGGGAAGGGTTAGACTTTCCTTGGGAAAGTTCAACGTTCCAGAGGACAAGAACAGAGCACCGGGCAGGAAGTTAGCTGGCTTCACTGGGTGTCGCTTGAGTGACTGTGCCCAAGTCACTTCAGTTCTCTGGGCCAATGTGCAAGCGTCCTTAGTCTACAGTGGGCAGCGGGCAGCAACTTGCAGACCTGGGGCCTTCTCTGTTGGCAGTGATGGGGCAGATCAATCTATGTCTCATCTGTTGTTCAGATCAGTTCTGAGTGAAGGATAGCTTCTCCAGGTCTCACCTAGAACAGGTTTGCAAACGTCCCCACCCTGAAGTCGGCCCCACTTTCATCTTGTGTTCAGTTCATCTCTTGCAGCTCTCCTTTGAAAGCTCTTGAAACTCTGAACGCTTACCATCCATCCACCATCCCATACACGCCCCCTCTAGATGTTTGTCATTGGCATTTTCCTCTTTGAATGGCCATCGAGCACGGAGGGCCAGAAATGCCTTTACAAAAATCAAAGTGGAAAGAAGATGTTTTACCCATTTGGCTCTGTCACTGAAAAGGCAATGATGGTAGATTTTGTTTTCAGGCCTGGAATCCTGAACGTTTTGTAGCAAAATGGCATCTCCTGCTGTGTTTAACTCCTATTATCCATTGTTGCTTTCATGAGTTTCTGTAGATTGAAATGTAATTTTTTTTTTTTTAAGTAGGACTCTATGAAGCTTCCCTGATAAATTGGCTAAAGAAACCAATCTTGAAGGAAAGCAACCAAAGTGATAATGGTCCTGAAGCAGTATCACGTGTATTATGGGGCCAGCATTTTGTATATGGGGAAATAAACTTAAGATGGAAAAAAAATAACCGCTGGAGTGAAGACCAAATGCCAAATCGCATTTCCAGTAGCCTTGAGCACTAACAAATAGGTGTGATTGAGATTCCCACGAGAAACACATCGGATTGGAAATGAAACCCCTGACAATACATCCTGAGGCCAGATAGCCAAGGTTACAACAGTGATGTCATTTACAGCCCCTTAAAAAAAATCCCAGCTGTTTGTGACACCAGCCACTATTTGCAATGGTGACTAGTTGGTCTGTTGAATCTTTCAAATGTGATTTCCTTTAGAGCTCCAAGAAATGATCAGGTGTGATGCAACTGAGTAAATGCTGTGCATGCTTCCTTTTTTTTTTTTTTTAATTTCTTACTCCAGAGAGAAATCAGAATAACACTGAGTAACTGAAATCCTAAGTAATTCACAAATCTTTTGCTCAAGTTCAGACTATCTCAGCTTCCCTTTTCTCTTTTTACCTGGGGCTCAATTTTTGTTTTTCTTAGATAGAAAAGCAACACTTTTGCTCTGAAACTCTGTCCCAGTGATTTTCCCCCTGCAGCTGTCCAGCAGACAGAAAGCATTCTAGCTTTCTTTGAAATGAGAGTCCAAACTGGGTTATGACTAGGATTTTAAATTATGATGTGAGATTGGAGAAGTCAAGCTGGTTCAGGGTGATGTTCCATAATTCATTCTGATAATCCCAAGGAGATGACCACCCTCACAGCACTGTTTAAGGCCTTCCTTGAACAAGCCGTTTCCCTATGTAACTTCTTAGGGACAAGACTTGATTATTTAAGGATTTCAGAGGTATCATGTGAGAAATAACTCACCGGATATGGAAAATTTGATTTAATATATTAACAGGAGCAACAAGAACTTGTTTTAATGCTTTTTTTCTTCCCTCTCTCTGAGAATTTAGCCTTTCTTGAGGCCATCGGGCTATTTCCTTTCCAAGGCTGGAAAAGATTGATTATAGTTCATGTCTACAGCAAAGGCTCCCCCAAGCCCATTGCAGTTGGAAGCAGCCCAAAACGACCCATGTTAATCATTTGTTACCCTACAGAATCAAGGACTTTTCTTGGTCATGTATGTGGGCCAAGGCAGATGAGTTCAAGGGTATGTCAAAATAAAATGAAAAGAAAGCAAGTTGGGACAAGAAATTCTCTGTTTGAATTTGAGAGAAAACAGTAGCCCTGTTCTCTCTGGCAAAGATTCGTGTACTGTTAAGGGAAGAATCACGTTTGTTTCTCAAGTAGGTTTTACTTTCTGAGATTTCGTGTGTGTGTGTGTGTGTGTGTGTGTGCGTGTGTTGGCTGGGAGTGGAGCTGGGAACATTAGGAAGTAGTTGTTTACAAGTTTAGATTTTCTCTTGAGCATAGTAAAAGTTCTGCTCAGTTTCTCAGAATGTGACCATGAAATTAGGGGTGAAGAGGCATTCAGAGGCCCATGTTTCAGTATATGGTAAATTTTTACCCAAATACTTCTTTCAGAAACATTTAGTCCTAGCAAGCCACATCAATCCTATGTCTGCAAAGGTATCAGGAAAAGGAATCAGTCAGTAAGCAGTTTCTGTAGACCTCAATGCTGCATCCACTTATAGGCTTCTTTTCTAAGAGTTTGGAGTCCTTGACTCATATGAGAGAATATGCCAATAGGTCCTGAATGGGGAGGCGGTTTGGATGAGCTGTCCCATAGGTATTATGACAATGCATTAACTCTGTCCTACAGGAAAACTAGGGTCACTTTAGGGCTGCTTTCATTTGGAATGGCATAAGAAAAGAGAGTTTTAAAACACGTTTTGAGTGCTGTCACCCAAAGTCAGCGTCTGTTGAAAGAGTTTTCAGTTTGATAGGCAGAGTTTCTCACTTCTCCCATCCGTCAGTGCTTTTGGGGGTATCTGTTTTCAGCACCAGAGACAGCAAACACCTGCCTCAATTGAACCAATGACTGCTAGCCTGATTGACCTGCCAGTCAAGAAAGGGTGGGGTTTTTCTTTTACTTCCATCCTTTGGGACCTCAAGCTGGAAGACTTTATTCTTAAGTTCAGGTGCCTACACCTTTTATTAATTTCCAAGCTTGTTTGTGTCACGTTCTCAATCTGCTAACAAATAATGGGTGTTGGACTAACGTGCCCAGGTCTTTTGGCTCAAAGCAGTGGAAAGAAAGACACTTAGACATCAGTGGAGGACACACTTTGGCACAGGGACCCACTGCAATAAGTCTTCGCAAGGCACCATGGACTTGTGAACTCCCAAATGGAGGGTAGCTTATTGGCAATCACTTTGAAAAAAAAATGTCTGCACATTTCCCACAAAGTACAAGTCTATGTTTTACTCCGTGTGCATTTGGAGGCAGTATTTCACAGGAGTTGAGCAGGAGCTATGAGCTTTGGGGACAGAAAAGGGCCCAGTGATGCTGTTGTTAGCATTTTGAAGACTCAGGGTGGGGCACAGCTTTGAATGACAGCAGTCACCCTTCAATCCTGAATGCTGTTCAACAGCTAACTTAGCCTTAAACAATCATAGTAAAAATGCACACGGCTCCTTAAGGCCTCCGTCAGGCCAGACTGAAGGGTTGCACTGAGAAAATGCATAGCAGAAGCACACTTTGTCTCTTTGCTTTGTGATGGGACAGTTGTCATACAGCACAATCATACACAGATGTCATTGTAGAGACAACATTGCTTTCTCTTAACTAATTGGCAGCATTTGCCTCACTCGTGTCAGGATGGACACTGGGAAGGCAAGAGAGTCACTGAGGATTTCACCTTAAATACTGTCTTCTATTTCACAGATGTTAGATAAATTCCACTTCACTTGCCTCTGAACCATCCAGTCCAAGGCTTTGAACACTCCACCATACTCTCTCCTCCACTTTCTCCTCCTCTCTTCAGTGTTGCTTAGCGTGTTTCATAACACTTAGTAGTGTAAAACTATAAAGGATTTTTTCTGAGGTTAAGTGAGGTGGTAGAATCAGAGCCAGATCTCAGAGGAGCGAGTTCAATGGAGCTGTGAGTTTGAACTTTGGAATGGGTCTGAGGAAAAAAATCCATCCTTTCCCTGCATTCCTTGCCTTCTTGAGGGCATCCCATTCCAGTGCTCACACTTGCTATGCAAAAAAGGCCATGGCAAGAGTTTCTCTTGACTATTTATGTGAGGATGGTGGGAGAGCAGGGTCAAAAATTCTCTACTGGAGTCCTTTAGAATAGAGGAGCTTTGTTTTATATTGAAATCAAAGAGCAACCCTAGTTTAGAAAGAAGATGCACATGAATGACCAACCGCTGTAATAGAGTTTAATAAAACAGATTCTTTTCCCTTAAAACAGAGAGGAAGGAGTTGTAGATTGACTGGTAGGAAACAAATGATCCATTGGTCAGGGAGAAAGGTGGTCTGAGATGGAGATACAGAAGTAGTCATCTTTACAAATGGAGGTATGCCCAGGGCAGCCTCAGGAGAGAACAGGCCAGAGAAAAAAATCCTATAGAGGTTCTCAGTACTTTTTCTGCAAAATTCCTAAAATTTCCAAGGGCACTTCTAGCCCTCTGCCTCCTTAGAGGCGAGCTCATTGCTACTTCTGGGTTCTTAAGGCAAATGCCCTACAAACACCAAAGTCTTGTATTTTCCACTCTCAGCCGACACTGGCTGTCCAGAGTGGGATTTGCTCCCCTTCCCTATGTGAAAGGGGCTTGTTTTCAGTAGAAGTGTCCTTTAAATATCCAGCTAAAACTGGAGGTAATTTTTTGCATGAATGGCTTTTTACAGCTAGGTCTAAAGCAGAACAAAACTTGTATTAAACTAAGTGCTACTTTACATATCTTATTTCAAGGGAAATGAAGGATTTATTGCGTGTAAATGATGTACACTGATTTGTTTCCTACTGGACATTACATGTCCCTTTATCTTTAGGCTGAGGTTGGGCAGCAAACTTTCAATATCTGGAAAATCAGCTGGTACCTACTTCAGTGCACTAGTTGAAGGAATTTTGCAAATGAAGTTTAGGTGCTCTTGTAACTGATTTCCACCCCCTCCCTAAGCTTTCTGTATTAAATATATGTAAAGTGATTATATCTTGTCTGATTCCGTGGGTTTGTGTGTGTTTCCCAATGTTTGTGTAAAGATAGTAGCCATCTGAAGTGTTCGATGGATTATGGCAACTGCTGAGCGATGGTGTCTATGGCATGTGGACATATGATCCATCTAGGCACTTGTTCTGAGGCCAAGTTAATCTTACAGAGTTTAGAAAAGAAACTATGTAGCATGGCTTGGGAAAAGTTTAATAAAGGATATAATATTGCCAACTCACCATTCATTGGTGGAGACCTTGGCAGCAGCCGAGTTGAGGTGTGCTCAACTGGATTTTACATCATTTATTTTAATCTCGATTGTTCCTCAGGTCTATTTTATGACTTGAAAATATTCCTCCACAATGCTTGTTTCTTTTTTTTCCCAGGCCACTGGAAATTGCTGATCATTCTTGCTTCTCATCATTTGGATCCCAAAGTCGTTGACTTGAAATGGGTGGCTGAGGTTTTAGTGAAACTGGGTTTTACTCATAGTGCCCCTTCCTTGAGGTACTATTTCTTCCACTCTTTTCCTTTCTAACAAATACATCCATTAGCCATGCTAAGTTTATTTGCATCCTGGCAAGTCTTGGAGAGTCAGTTTAGTTAAAGTGATGATTGTATTTTATTTGCCTTTGGAGGAGAGGCTTATCATCTAAGTAAAATTCTTATGTAAAGGTGTGTTTTATGCAAAAAAAAAAAAATCCACAAAGACAGATTCTAAATTTGGTAAGATGGCCCCAGAGTAGGGGGATGTATTCTCAGTTAATATTAAGGGATGTGTTGAAAAGGCAAGTGCCCTCCCTTTCTGTATTCCCCAGCCCACCCTTCCTTCCTCCCTAACCTCAAAAGAAAACAGAAAATTATTTTTTTAAATCGTATTAATAATTTATGTTTAATACAAAAGGATGATTTAATGGTATCACCAAAGGTCATTCTCCCATTGTGCATGTCCTTCACTCTTGGCCCTGTACCCATCACCCCGTTCTTCACCCTCACGCTTCCATCCCAAGGCAACGTGTCTTCATTGGAATCTATCAGTGTTGGAGTTCAATGTGGGGACGGAGGTTTAACACCATGACACTAATGGAAACCAACCATTCTTCACTTTCAAATGGTTCATTACTCCAAGAAGGCAAACTCTTTTCTTGGTTTTTGCTTAAAAACATTTTATACATATATATGTATATATGTGTGTGTATGTATGGACATATGTATGTATATGCACATGTACATGTATATATGTATATATCCATCTCCAATATAAATATAGCATATGTGAGAGTTGTAAATACTCCTTGGTTATACTTCTGTCTTCCTCATGCTATCATATCTTCTGTGTTATGTTAACAACTCCATTTATTGACTGATGAAATCGTGTGTAGACCTGTATCCTCCTGACATAGTTTATGTAGGGTATCTTCTCAAATAAAGTATAAAACATCAATGTCCTTGTTTTATTTGTATTCATTATTCAGTAGGGAAGTGTGTTGAATTTAAAGGTAGGTTGAAGTTTGGGAAAGTCCAAATGTGTGCAAAGATTGTGGGATTCAGTATCATCTTGAGAGCTGGGACCCTGTTTTGCTGAAGGTCAAATAGCTTGCACAATGCTTAAGGTAGACCCTAAGTTGGATATTGGGTTGAGACGAATGTTTCAAGAAGGATGTACATATATTTATAATTTGAGGCAGGGCACAAGGAAAGGATTGACGACCTCCAGCTATATGTCATGATGTCCTGTCATTCCACATATGTTGTTACTCAACTTCTTAGTTACAATAGTTTTAGTTCCTAAGATGGGATAAAATATATTCCCTCGGATTTTTTTTTACCCCAAAGATTTTATGATTCTTTGGCATAATTACATTAAATCTCGTTTCTAGTCTCTCTTTCTCTCTCCTTCCCCTCCCTCCCTCTCTCTCTCTCTACTTCCCAATTTCCCTTTCTTTCCTTTTTTCTTCGTTACAATATATAATGTGTTTCCTTTAATGAGGAAGACTTATTTCCATTAATTTATTTCAAAAACATCAGTGGATTGTCGGGGAGGGACAGGGAGGCACAGGCTGTAATGTCACTCATGAGGGTTCACCAGAGGTGTAGGAAGCTTTAAGGCAGGGTTCCCCGCCTCGTCCCTATTGACATTTTGGACCACAGAATTCTTGGTTGTGGGGTTTGTCATGTGCATTTTCTGATGTTTACCAGCATTTTCATTAGAGCATTAGTACTCCTCCTCTGTCCCCCTCCCAGGTATGTCTACCAGAAATGTCTCCAAACATAGCCAAATGTCCCCTGGGGACGGGGAGTGTACAAAATTGCCCTGGTTCGAGAACCATTGGTATAAGGGTTTAGACATTACCATGTAATGTCACACAGTATTAAAAGAGAAATTTCATTCAGGAAAATCAAGAGCTCCAGGTCGTGCGTGCCCCAGCCCTTTCTAGACCAGCGGCTTGTCTGTACCACGTGGTTAACTTGTCTCCTTCCTCTAAGCGCATCTCCCTTCAAAGACTGTAGCTAAGGATCAAGTTACAGCACCATGTTTGGGTTTCAGACAGTAATGGAAATATCTTCCTCATCTCCATATATCAAACACGTTGTTATCACTAGAATACCTGTTCACACAGCCTTAAAAAAAACGTGTGTAATTCGTAAAGCTCTGAGTGGGAAGAAACCCAAATAGGCTTTTTGAAGGTTCTATCGCAGTGAAGGAAGTTAGCATACCTAAAGGACAAAAGACTTTTGTTCTTCAATTGTCCCTTGTAATAAATTACATTTTTCACCCGGCCCTTGCCTCCTGGCCACATAAGACTACAAGTTCATGGGACTTCCCTGGCGGTCCAGTGGCTGAGACTCCAGCACTTCCACTACAGGGGGCATGGGTTCAATTTCTGGTCAGGGAACTAAGATCCAGCATGCCACGCAGAACAGCCAAAAATAAAAAATATATATATAAACTAAAATGCCATTAGAGTTAAAAAAAAAAATTACAAGTTCATAATTAGACCCCTTGCAGGCATGGGACAAAAGTCCTCGGTGTATAAACTCTTTTTGATGAGGAAGTGGAACATGCATTAAGTCTTTCCAGACAAGGGCTAATGTTCTCTGTACAGTGATATGTATATAGTACGTACTTAGTAGACATTTGTTGCGTTGAACTGGATTTCTCATTCTCCAAGGCCCAGATCATTTGTGCTGAATTCAAAGTTCTACCACTGTGCCTCATGAGCCTCACATGTGAAAATTCTCAGGATCCAGAATTCTGAACCACTTGACAACATGGAAGTTATGAGTAAATCTCTCTCTTCCCCAGCTTGTGGCTGCCTTTACATTAGTGTCTTCCTGGGCTGCCTGAAGGCAAAAGTAATGTTTCTCAAAGTAGGATTTTTAAATGCTCTCTGAAGTCCAGGCCTGGTGGCTTGGCCTATTTATTGCCTAGTCCAGTGATGGCAAATCACGGAAATGCAGGGAGAGACAGCGGGTCCCACGCCACATACATGAAACCCCCACCCTCACCCTTCTGCAGGGGACTACTTCCTACTGCACGCAAAGTCCAGGGAGGCCCTGGGGTCTTGCACTTGCACTTCAGAGCATCCTCACATCCTTCTGACCCATTATTTGGCATTTATTTTGAAAGACAGTTCAAGGACTGGATAAGGTTACAGACTTCTAAGTCTGGAAGGTTCTTGATTAATAATCTCATTCAACTACTTGCCCGAAGCCAGGGTTCTCAGGTAAACAAAAACTGAGACAAACTATTGATAGCATCTTCCAATGCCTGAAGGCATGGTCGATACTATTGTCTTATAAAGACAGCATGCCCCTAAAAAACCGTCACTCCAGTGGTGACACAAAGAAGCAGTGGTCTAACAGGGAAACTTCAGAAATAGCAGCTGGCCATCCCTGATCCTGAACCTGGAGACTGCCTATCGTGGCATCGATCACAGACATGCCAGGAAGGTACTCATTAGACACAAGGTAGATTTATCAGACCTGATGTCCTAGGTGAGGGGGTAATTTTTTGGCATGGGTCATGAACATACATATGAGGGAGCTCCCAGGAATTCTACTTGAGCTTCTCAGAACCTATTCCTCTAATGTTTCAGTGCATGGAGGGGCACCTTGCCCTGAGCCATGCACTATTCCTTGTTCCTGTTGGGATGCTCAATGTTACTTAGCTATTAACTAGGGAGATGTTCTATTTTAGCCCCTCTTTTCTCCCCATTTCCAAGGTTTGCAATGTTCTCAACTATTCAAATCGTCAGTGTAGGGCTCAGCAGAGGGTCTAATTACTGCCCTGCTTGCCACTTGCTGATGAGCTGCAAGGGCCAGGGAATGGCTTTAAAGCAGTTAAGTAGAGAAGAGCAGCTTCTTTGGAAAGTTCTCTGGGAGTTTGGGTCTTATAAGGGAAATCTGGATGGTATAATGTGGGAGAGTCACTGGATAAGGCCATCTTCTGACTACAGATCGTGGCCAGATACCCATGCCTTAGAGGAAAGCACAGTACTTGTATTAAATCAGCCAATCTCTATGAGTGTCTTAATCATAGTCCTTTCTCCTCAGACTTTTGAAAACATTCTTAAGTAGTAGCTCAAGTAGTCTTAGCAGACAAATACTCAACTATAAGGGAGAGAGGCCGTGGAAGAGAAAAGGTGCCAAGACATGGTCATGGGCATTCATATTTAAGCCATATGTCACTATTTGCCCAGCAAGCTGTCTGCAAGAGCCCTGAATGAGTCAATTCTTTTAACTAGGACATATGTTAATATTTCTATTGTATAGATGTGCTAATCGAGCCTCAGAGGTTTAGATAACTTGTCCAAGGCTGCCCAGTTACTTGAGGCAGAGGTAGGGTTTGAAACCAGCAGTTGGGTTTAGTACACGTCGTCTTAATCACCATCCTATCCTTCCTATCACATGGATTGAAGCTGCTGTCCAAGACCACAATGGAGGGTTGTAATCAAAGAGCAAACAAATAAACAAAAACAACGGGGAAAAAGCAGTTTAGACTATATCGCTTTCAGGATAGTCTTTCATTCATTTATTGATGTAATAAATTTAGGAGCAGTCTTCTATTAGAGGTACTATAACGTGCCAAAGCCTGAAGATGTAAAGGAGATTTAAGACTCTCTCCCAGACCATATCCCTCTTTATCCCACACTCTGGATTCCACAGTGAATAGAAGATCGTCTGGGTTACTAATATCAAAGCTATAAGAAGACTCAGAGAGCACAACAGAGGACAGGATTTCAATTATGACTTGGATGATGACTAACAGAAGAGTTTTTCATAAAGAGACTTCTCCAGCTTCTCTCAGTATACAGCCAACTTCTCACTCCTTTTGCCCTTGTGCTGTGGATGGAGAGGTCTAGGGCTTTGAGATCTACCAAACCAGAATTCCGTGGATGCCTTGACCTTCTCCTGGATATTACTCCAGGTGGAAAGCCAAAACCCTTCTCCCAAGCCCTTACGCGAACATTGACCTAGAAAGCAGGGTAATGTCTCAATCATAGTCTGACACCCTTCGGTCACTGTTCCAGGGGCACACTGCCTCTGCTCATTTCCATCTCTATGAGCCGCAACAAGCCACTGCCTCCTGCTACTTAATGGAAAGCCCCACTGGTAGAGTTATGCGCAATGGGGCTGATCATAAACGTGATTTATGGAGTTGGTTTATTTACTGCCTCTGATGCCGGCCCCAGCTGCCAGGAGTTTGACCGACAATTTCTGTTTATCTATTTCTCACTATATAATACCTGAATTCACATTATAAATTCTTCTGCTCGGAATTTCATGACATCTGCTCTGGTATTTATTGATGGTATACTCATCAGGGACTCTGTCCTTTGGGGGGATGAGGTAGGCTCTGAGCCCCTCGTTCTGTCTGTCGGGGTGAGGCTAGGACCCTGACACCCTAAAGTGAGAGGACATTACTGTTACCTCTTGTGCCTTGCGACAGATACCCGTGTATATGTTAGAGATATGGTCACCTATGACAGAAGTCTCTTGTGACTCAAAACAAGTGGAAATAAATGACAGAGAGTAACTCAGAGTCAAAGTGGTGTTTGACCACCTGAAAGTAATCTGGTAGGGTAGGATAATCCAGATCCTGCCTGGATCCACAGGTAGAACCAAATGACCACTAATCTCCAACCTTTGGATGGGGCTTCGGTTCATGCAGAGAGAAGAGAGTTGGACTCTCTCATCTTGAGTTGATGCTCTCCCCGTGTTTAAGTTCCCATCATTCAAGCATAATCAGAGGAGTAGGGGTGAGAAGTCATTCTGAAATATCCAAGAAGATTCCCATACTAAATCAGGAGACTTCAAAGTTTGGCTAAAAGACCCAAGGAGAGTTATAATAGTGTTTATTCTCCTTCTATAAATGTAGGGTTTTCCATCCAGAAAGAATGGATCAGCAAATTTCCTTGAGACAAATGTTGTTTTTTTTTTAAAAAACAATGCTGCATCTCTTTCATAAGAACTTTACATTTTTTTCCCAGAGAAATGAGGCCAGTTTCTACCATGGTTTTTCTTGTTTTGTTTTGTTTTGTTTTTTTCCCTGCAGTGTTATACTCACAGCTGGAACTTCCCTCAGTTTTACTCTCAGTCAGCCCTGGCTGCCCAACTCCTGTAGTCCAGCTTCAGCAGAGCTGATATGGGCTCCAACCCTGAGCTTTCCCTGTTCTGGTCCCTCACCTGGGTCCCTAGAAGGAAGCTAAACTTTCATTAAGCCCATAATATGCACCAGATAGGCATCTCGCTAAACCTTCACTGAGCCATCATAACTATCCCCTATGAATTATGTATTTTTATCTTCATATTTCTAGATGAGGAAACTGAGGCTTGGAGATGCTGTCTCAGAAAGATTAATTTTCTTGTCAAATGACACAAACAAGTATTAGGCAAGGGCAAAATTCAAGCTTTTGTCTAACTGCTCAGCAAATTTTGTTTCTGTTTGGTACCACCTGTGAGGTTTGTCCCCCAAACAGCGAGGAAGGAAAAATACCTCTCATTCTCCCAAAGTTTTTTTCATCCATTAATCAACTGGGGACCATGGCCAAGTCATTTAACTTCTTTGGGCCTCAGTTTTCTCATATGTAAAAGACACATAGTCATACTATGATCTGTTCTTATAGTATGGAGTCATATGAGGACATGCACAAAGTGCTTGGTACTTGGTCTTGCCCTTAATAAGCCTTACATAAATGGTGGGTTCATTATCATAATCATCACCGCCATCACCATCATTATTACCATTGTCATCATCATGATCAGTTTCATCATCTGCTTGAGAGAGGGCTCCATCTTCCCCTCCTCTAAGAACTCATTTCCTCTCTGACTGGCCTCAGATGCTCTTTGGGAGACTTTCTCTCTATCGAGGTGGACAGGAAAGCCCCTGACAGCATGGAATTACATTATTGATTTGTGCCTCCCAAGGCCAAGCCCTTTTGAGATTCATTAAATCAAACAATAAAAGAAAACCCCAGGAGTTAGACACATTTCCACGTATTGCCCAAATTCAGTCCATCTCTCCTCAGCTTCCCCAGCCTGGTCATGGCTATTTCTTTCTGACTGTTACACAACAAGAAGGCTACTGGCAGCCACTAATGGATCCAGGAATAATAACAGCTCCCAGAGCTTCAAAACTAGAATACATTTTATAAAAGTGAAAATTGGTCCTGCTGTCAAAAACTGAGTGATAGAGAGGGACAAGGGAAGGGCAGAAGCTATCATTTAAGGTTCATCTGTTTGTTGCTTAGCTGGACCTTATTATTCCCATTTTCCAAATAAGAAAACGAAATCATCAGTCTAAGAAAACTGAATCTCTTATGCTCATTTTAAAGACAAAGTTAATAAAGTTTAGGGAGGTTAAAAAAATTGTTCAAATGTACTCAGCTACTAAAGCAGGGTTTTGCAACATCTACACTGTTGACACTTTGGGCCAGATAATTCTTTGTTGTGGGCGGCTTTCCCGTGAGTATGTGAGCTAGAGCCAGATTGTACCCTGAAGGGTGTTTAGCAGCATCCTTGACGTAGATGCCAGTAGAAAACCCCAGTCATGATAATCAAAATTCCAAGATATTGTCGAATGTCCTTCATGGGGACAAAATTGGCCCTGGTTGAGAACCACTGTCTTAAAGCATAGAGTTGGGTTTCAGACCAAGGTCTGCAGACCTACTAAACTCAATGCCATTACGCCGCTTAAAGGAATAATAATCTAAGAAGGAGTTTTTTTGTAAAGATGGTGGAATTAAGCACAGGAACAGAATCTCTCCCTCCCAATAATTAAAAAGGATCAGAGAAAGAACCTGAAAACAATTTACTAAGTAGGAAACAGATAAGGACTGGGGTGTAACCTCACGACATAAACTTCAAAAAGTACTGGCTGTAAATATAAACACTCTGGCGGACTTGGTATGGTTCCTCTTCCTCCCTCGGCCCTTAGAAGTGAAGCTGGAGAAAATGTGAGTTGAAAAAAAAAAAAAAAGCTGATATTTGCAGATAAGTGGCTGAGCCAGTGCTGGAAAGTCAAGGGCAAACCCTTGTGTGTAGAAGCCCCTGGTCACTTGTGAACATTTCAACAGAGGCAGGAAAGGCGATTAGAGCTCCCCAGGGCTCAGGGCTCCACTCTGTCTGGGGAGAGATCCAACCACACCTCCCGGGTGTCCAGTTATGGCTGGGCTATCAGCCAGATATTCTGTCAAAGTACATTTGCACCCCACCGAGTCCTTCAAAACTCATTCCCTGCTGGGCAGTCCCTCTTTCCTCCCTGGATTTTCTCCAGCTACAGCAAACTGATGACACACATTACTCAACTCTCAAACTCCTGCTGGTGGATAAAGGCTTCAGTTCAAGTGGGAGGAGTGTCAAACAGAACTCACCCAGTCTAGATCAGAATAAATAGAAGGTCTGAACATAATTGCCCATGTTAGGAAACACCTAGTAAAAATGCAATATATTTATATATTGCAAATATTGCAGTATATTGTAATATATTACTAAGTGTATATATATATAATATATATATACACATATATATATACACATATATGTGTGTGTGTGTGTGTGTATATATATATACACACACACACACACACACACACATATATATATATACTTGGCAATACAAAATATAATGTAAAGTAACAAAAGGTGGTAGAAACCATTGCAAGTATTTCTCCATTTCTCCTAGTGGGGTATTAGTCAATATGATAGAAAGTGAAACAAGCAATATAAAAATGACTCCAACATTTTAATGTTTTTCATATTTGTGTATCAACCATAGATTAAGTTTTCAGTAATTATTGTTTCTTATGATGAGTAAACACTAATGGGGAAAGGTTAACTATCACTCAATTCAATAATTTTATCTAAGATAGAAAGTATCTAAGATAGAGTGTATTAAAAATGTTATTTACCTACTGAATATGTATAGATGATGGCTTACAATGATGCTTATCTAGTTGGAGTGTTATTTCTAGGTGGTGAGGTATTTGGTGACATTTTTTGCATCCTTTAATTTTTTTCTATATTGTTTAAATGTTTATAGTGTGCACATATCATATTGACAAATAAGAATAAAGTTGTTTAAGAAAGACAGAATCAAGAGAGAGAAAGATGGAGGGAAGAAGGGAGAAAGAAAAAGGAAGAAAGGAAGGAAAGAAGGAGGGAAGGAAAAGAAAGCAAAAGAATGTGAGAGAAAGAGAAATTAAAGGAGAAGGAGTAGTGGGGCTAATATGGGGGGGCACAGGAGGATATGATCCATTTATTCTGCTTGGGGGAGCTAGTAGAATATAGTTGAAAGTGTAGAATATGTATGGGCTTTGGAGTTTTAGAGACCTGGGTACATCTTACATCTGCCACTTAACCAGAGGGTCCCTAGACAAGTTCCTTAAACTTAAGTCTGAAATTTCCTTATCTGTGAAAGGAACAATCACACTTGCTTTTACAAAGGTTGTTTTGAGTTTGTGCACGGTGCCTAGCATTGGATAGTCCCTTAAAAGATGCCAGCTTCCTTTCAAATTGCCTCTGGTAATTCTTTTCCGATCCATCCATCCATCCATCCATCCAATTATCCATCCAATTATCCATCCATCCATCCATCCGTCCATCCATCCATCCATCCATCCCATCCATCCATCTATCCAACCATCCATCCATCCATCTATCCATCCAACCATCCATCAAGAAGCTTTTATCAGACAGGTGTTTACTAACAGCTAGTAAACCTCAATATGAAAAGATTCAGTCCCTGTCCTTGGCAGAGCGAGCAGGTCAGAGAGAATGAGAAGAGGGAGACCCCGGAGCTTTGGAGTCAGAAGATGCAGGCGCTTCTGCAGAGAAGCCCCGGTAACTATTCATTAACCATTCTCTTCAGAGGAGGTCTCCTGCACCTTTGCTTGGCACATCTGAGTGGCATTTTTCTAGGACCTCAGGAGACAGTTGGAGAATGTGTCATTTTCATTTCACTTCCACCGCCTCTTCTACCTCTGTTCTGACTCCCACCGTGAAGTCCTCTGGCTCTTTCTCATGGCTTTGAAATCGAGAAAGACACTTTGGAATTCAATTAGCCACACAGTTGCCACAGCAACGAAAACATATAAGCTTAAATGATTTATACGCACAGACAACACTTCAGAAAGGAATAAATTTAATCCTGCAGCTGGGAATGAAATGGACTGTACAATAAGAAAAGTACATTCTTCTCTCCCCCATGAGAGGCTTCCAGGTCTTAATGTGATCTCAGTGAGCACTGAGGCCGAGGGAAGGAGGCAGCCCGTGAGCAGCTCACACCCACAGCCAAGGTTGGGGTTCACATGGAGCCTTGCTCTACAACTGCTGGGACATTCTGGGCCAGTAAAGCCAGGCGTGAGGGTGTGTATTAATCCATGGACCAGAAGCATGTCTCCCATAAGGTCATCTTCCTCCCCTACCGATGCTGTATGTGGGTTTGTACACACCCACACCCATAAATCCTGAGACTGACTTCACATTAAAGTGAGATCCTTCACAGAGGCATAGAATCGAAGGAGCTGGTTAGAAAAAATAAAAGAAATAGAAAATCCCTGCATATCAGGTATTGTGCCACAATTTCTGCTTTACTCCTGTATTACTCTCCTGTTACAGGTCACAGGACCCATTGGTACCATTGGGCTAGGAGCACTTTTTAAGGTGGATTAATATCTACCTGTACTTTATTTCTGCTATAAGAGAATGTTTAGTCTTTATGGGCCATATGTGTGAAAACAAATGAAAGCAGACAGTATCTTGAAGTAGTTATCTTTTATTTTTCATTTATTTTCCTATTTTACATATATATTGACCCGTTGGAATCACCTGGAACAGGAGTTTATTAATTTTCTTTCATTGTGCACTCCTATTAGTTGAACATATACATATGTATTTACTTATAAAATATGCACATACACTATGATCCATCCATATATATTCAAAGCTAATAAAGCATATTTTTAAAAGTTTTTTGAAAAAATGTATTGAAGTCAAATTTTCTCTCAGACCTAAATGAATCATCTTCACCCCACTTTGGAAACCATTGCGCAGGGGGCATCTGCATTGCTTCAAGAAGAATTAGGTGGTTAAAATGGGAGCCATAGAGAAAAAATAACTTAAACTTCCAATACAAGCTCTTGAGGATCAAACTGGAAGATCGTGAGGGGACTAGGCACCGTGTGCTCCATAATAATAGTGGAGAAGAACAGAACCAGGTGCAGACGATACTAACCTTAATGTTCTCCACCCACTCAGAGAACTGGAGAGGGGAGGGGCGAGGAGATTGTGGAAAGAGCCCCGTCGCTCTTGAGAGCCACTGAGACATAAAGCCAGTCTCTCCTTCACTCCCCACCGATTGGATGGTCACTGTGGCATCTGGGCTGAGGAGCTGTTCTTCAAGTTGTTCCCTCTCCCTTGAGGGCTCTCCACAACAGCAACTGCAGGGGGCCACTGAGTGGTCTAGCTGATGGAGCCCACCTATGCTCCCAAGACTTTGCTGAGTCCATCCAAACTGCCCCGTCTGGACTACTCCATCCTCAAGTGCCCAGGACATGTAGAATCATTGCCCCCTCACATTACCCAAGTGGAAAATGGTGCAGGATCCCTGACACTCATAAGATGATGGTGGCTGTGTGCAGGGGTAAGCCCAGCACCACTCCTTGATGGGACTGGAAAGTGATGAAACACATTACTAAGACCCCACTAATTGGTACCCACTAATTTAGCATTGTTGAATTTTGGTTTTTCTTTGCAAATCTTTTCTTTTCCAGTGGTGAACATGTATGCCACAAATCAGCACACAGAAACTCACATTCCAGATAAAACCTTAGCATGCAATTTCTGTGTAATGCTTAACATCTAGGAAAATCATGAAATACTCCATTTGCCAGCTTTCGTTAATGTATTTGGAGAAAAAAAACCGGCAGTAATTTATTCATATCGTATAATTCAGGATTTTCCCCATTTCAGACAATTCTTCCCCTAGGTATGCATAGACCTTGAAGTTGGATAAAGTGTTTGAATTCTTGCTGTACTACATAGAAACAGTGTAGTCTCGGGCATACCACTTAACCTCTGAGAGATCAGTTTCCCAGTCTGTAAAATGGGGTTGGCAATACCACCTTTGCTGAATTGTTGTAAAATGTATATGTAATCAAAAGCACCTTGCCTCTGACCTAGCACACAGGGACCACTCAGTTTGTAGCTGTTCTTGTCATGGTAATTAGTATAAATGAATGAGATTTTCCTGTTTGCCCCATTCATATATGTTTCCATGTATTCATATGTATATATGCATCTCTTTCCTGTATTCATATGTGTATGTTTCCATGTATTCAAGGAGGGTAGGACAAACTCTGTGTGCGTGAAGGATGGTTAGTTTTTAAAGGGACAGACTCCCTTTACCACTGCGCATTCACTGGGGTTGGGTTATTCTAGGCCTTCAGTAGAACTTTGAGCAGGGCTAGTGATAGAGGGACAGAGTATTGAGGAACTTCTGTGGATGTCTGTGACTGCTTCTCCCGCTGCAAGTGGGGACAAGACCCCTGCTGGGCTATCAAGGTAAAAGTGGATGATATTTTTAAATTTTTGTATTTTTTTATTGTGGTAAAATAAATACACATAACATTTGCTATTTTAACCATTTTAAAGTGTACAGTACCAGGTATTAAGTACATTTACGATGTGGCATAAACATCACTGCTATCTAATTCCAGAACTTTTTCATCACCCCAAGGAGAAGCCCCATACCCGTTCAGTGGGAACTCCCTATTTCTGCCCCATCCCCCCTTCCTGACTACCGCTGATCTCTCTGTCGCCATAGATTTGCGTCTTCTGGACATTTCATATAAATAGGATCATACAGGACGTGGTCTTTTGTGACTAGCTTCTTTCATTTAGCGTAACGTTGTCAAGGTTCATCCGTTCCGTAGCACGTGTCAGTACTTCATTCTTTTTTATGGCTAATGATATCCCATTGTGTGGACATATTGCCTTTTGTTTATCCTGTATTTGTTGTTTAATCCCATCAGCCCACATGGCATCCTGATGTGGTAGACTTGAGTCACGCAGCCCTTGGTTCAGTGACACGGTCTCAGGCACTCGTGTGTTCTGAGACTTTTGGTGTATGCCCACCTGTGAAATGAGGGTAATGATGATTGTCAGGGTTATAGGGGCAATTGAATGAGATGAGCATATGCATATGAGCGTACCTGGCACGTGCGAGGTATCTTAATCCATTTTTGCTTTTTGTTTTCCTCCAATTTCTTTAGCTTCATAAATGTTCTTGATAAAACAACTGTCATGGAGACTGAAGGCTCCCAGTGGGGTGCACGCCAGGCAGGCTAAGCCTTGGTTCTGGACCTTACTCTGGCCCCTGGGGCAGGGCTGGACTCTCTGCTGAGCCGCTGGAAGCTGCCCCTTTCACCATCAGTCTAAGTCACACTTGTTCTTCCTCTCCATCCCACTCCTAGAAGGTTCCTGAAACTCTCATCAAACACCAAATAGTAACACCTACAGGCTAATATAGGGTGAGGGGAGTAGCCTCAGCCCTGGAATGTCAGATGAGCCCACACAGCTCCCGGGAGAGTCATGAGTGCCAGTGTGTTAACATATGTAAAGTAGCTCTCACTTAGCAAGCCACAGGAAGGTTATTCCCTTTCCTTGAAAACAGTGACTAGGTCTTATACATCTGTGAGCTCCCTGAAGTGTGTAGACCGGGGCCTTGCACACAGCAGGTGCTCTCAAAGTGTTCAGACCAAGCCTTTCTCATAGAAGTGCTCATTTAAGGTTTGGGGAATTGAGGTGAATCTGCAGACCCCACTGGCTCAAGCGCCAGTACCCCAACAGAACAAACCAGGTAGACCTCAGTCCACAGAGCCAGCCAGAAAGAGCTACTTGCCCCATGAGGCCTGTCCCCCTTGGGAGATGCATACAGGTGAGTAAACCTAATAAAGCAACGGCCTTGGGAACGAGGGAGGGTGAGGCAGCTCCAGGAAGCCCCAAGCTCCCACAGCAGGCAGTGCTTAATGAGGTCCTTTGGCACAAGGCCAGTGACTCTTGACCAGTTCCCTGGGGGCTGGATTTGCTGAATCTTGTGAGAAGAGGCATCGCTCTGCTGGAAGGTCAAGGGAGATGAGTGCACATGGACGGGCAGTGAGTCACCAGAGCCCTGAGCTCTCCAAGCCAGGATGGTGCTGTCAGCGGGGTGTTGGCCACAATCCAAGGCCTCTGGCTGCTTGCTGTGTAGCCATCACCTTGACGGCCCAAATGGGCATCCACAGGGCCTCCTTGTTTTGCTTTAAAGAAGGCCCCAGACAGTGAGCTTGGTATTTCCCTGGCAAATACAACAGGCTCACAATTCCTATCTGCAATTCCGAAAGAGCTCAGAAATGGAAACTTCTTTCGTAACTTAATTAGCAGCAAAACCTGACCTGATGTGAACTCACTTTGCTGCAAAAATGTGACCTTATCTGAGGCGAGGTTATCCATGTAGTGTGAATATTTATGTGTTTGATTACAGGTGCTACCTTTGGCCCTGCTGAGGGTGCTGGAGGACATACAGTATATGCACGGATTCTTTTCCTCAAGACAGCAAACATCTGCACCCTGAAATGCAGCCGGCCCTGAGGACTCCAGAAGAGGCACTGGGCACCAGGACTTACGACATTCCGTAATTTTCCAGCACCGGGGGAATGGCATGTTCATCTTCTACAGTCTGCTTTAGTGGGTGCTTTCTGGATGCAAGGACCAGAAATCTCAGAAAAGGGAGTTAGTAAAGCTACATGGTTTTCTCCCTGGGAACTAGAGGAAGAAATGAAGGCACGTCATAGATGGAAACAGCTTTAGGCCTCTCTCTCTCTTCCTCTCTCTCTCTCGCTTTCCCACTTTCTCCTCTCATGGGGCTGCGACATGGTCCTCCTTCTCTTTCCTTCCTTCCCCCCTCCCTCCACCTCTCTCTTGTCCTCTCTCCCCCTCTTCCCTTCCTTGCCTTCCTTACCCCTCCTTTTTTCTTCCTCCTTTTCTCCCCAACCCTGGCTCATCTCTGGGCATCTGCTCCTTTCACTCTCCCTTGCTTTCTCATCACTGCCGGGGCCTCATGCCTTTGGCTTGCACAAAGCTCATCGATAATCTGACTATATTTCCACACTTCATTCCATCCTGCTTTCTGCTGTGATGTGCTCCATCTTTCTGTGTGTCCCAGTTGGACAAAAAGAATTCTAATTGTCTCAGCTTATTTTTTCATTCATGCCAGGTGTATGGAAGGACCACCCTTGTTAGGTGCTCGCCCTGGAGCAATCCTCTGTGTTAGGGGAAGGGATCGTGGGATACAACATATGGCTGTCTAACCTGACCCTTGAGTGGGTGCAGGCATTAATTTCACTTAGATGAGACTATGGCTGGTCAGGCTCCGAAAGTCCACTACATGGTCCAGACTCCAGCATTGCTGATGGACGCCAAACAGGACCAGAGACTGAACAATATTTTAGCAATTTTCAGTAACCTTAGCTGGCTCCTTCCCTTTTTGCCATCCCACCCCCGCAGATACACAAATACTCTGTTCTTTCACGTTGCCCTAACTTGACAGGGCTCCTCTTTTTCGCTGGTGCGAGTCACATGCCACCAAGACTCACCATTGCAGACATTCCCCATCCCTGGGTCAGTGCTTGTCAATTCTATCCAACCCTAATGTACTGGTACTTCCCATGGCAAAAGACATTGAGACCGCAGCAAACTCAAAATAGGGCCTTCTCTAGGGTAGGTATCTGATACATATTAGTTATAGTCAGTCGGATGAATACACCAAAGAGTCAAAGAATCAACGAATAATGATGCCTCTGTGAGCACATCTATTGCGTTTCAGTGCAGTAACGTGGGGAGAATGGGTTTTGCTGATGGAGTAGACGTCAACGGAGTCCTTTAATAACACATCCAGGGGTGGTTCCTTCTGCATCAATGTGGAAAGTCAAAGCCAAGAAGACTGGGATTGCTGGAATCCTAGGCAGTCTGATCCTACAGTCTCATGCAGCCTCCCGCCCCTTCCCCGCCTCCCTCAGTGCTGGCAGACATGGGAGACCGTGGGCTGGCAGGGCTTGGACAGAGCAAGGTCAGAGGCCAGGCATCTTGGGATTCAGCTGGGCAGGACCCCACACCCAGCTATGCCATTGTCAGAAGCAGAGAGACTCCTCAGTGGAAGGGGAAGACTTGCCATGTCAGCAGGAGCTGTTTAAATAGCTTTTCTTGCTGGCAGGGTGCTAAGGAAGTACTAACATGGGGGGGGGGCGGGGATGGAGGCAGCAGGGGCTTTGTGGGCGAAAGAGCAGATCTGAGCCCGCTTCAAAGGTGCTGAGTTAGGAGCCGGAGAAGGCGGCCCTGCCCACCTTCCCTGTGTCAACTGGGGCCCTTCTTAGAGAGCAGAAGAGGACCGCTCGGGGGTTCTGAGCATAAATCCCCTTTGTCTCACGACTTTCAAGTCATCCTCCTCCTTGTTCTTTAGAAGCCAAAGTGCTAACTATTGCTCTGGGCCAAATCTCATGTTAGACCACCTGGAAACGGAATGTCCTCACTCCTGGGCTTGTCTCCCATCATACAGAGGGGCTCTGGGACCTATTTCCTCTCGGAGGGACTCCATTCCCTGGGGGCCCACTCCCTCCTTGCCAGGGGAGTCTGTAAAGGGCATACAGTTCTATCACTCTTTCCAGCTGGATTAAAAAAAATTTTTTTAATTATTTAAAAATTTCTCTTCTGGAAGGCTAGCAAGGTACCCTTGTTTATGTCTCTCCATTTTAAGGACAGAAAGAGTTGGCATCTGTGAAATCAAACCATATGAAAGTCCCATATTTTGTAGGTCGGAAACAATTTTTTGTAGGCAATGTCACATTATTCAAACTATAACTTCTGCCTGGAGTTGGGCATCAAGCAGGTTGGAAGTCAAAATGCTGGGTGTTCTCGGGATGGTGTGTGTGTGCACCAGGGTACAGATTGGGGTGGCCTGGACTTGGAAGTTGAGAAAAAGCATAATGATGATGATGTTACAGAACTAATGATCACATGTATTGAGCCCATATCACATTCCATAATAAGAGATTTCTTTGTAATAACTCATTTAATTCTCACAACATCCCCATGAGGTAACTATTGGGCAGGTGAGGGATTTAAGTCCCAAGGAAATTAAGTAACATGCCCAAGATCACCCAAGAAGATACCAGAATATGGTCCAGGCAGAAGCACCCCAGAAGCTTAGCTGTCTCCCCAGCTGTGAGGGAAAAGGAGGAACTGCAAATATGAGAGGTATTCTGGAAGCCTCCCACCTTCTCACTGGCTGTAGGAAGTCCAGATAGGGTGTGCTATGGAAAGAACAGTGCTTTAGATGTTAGAAAAACTTGGGTGTATTGGGTTTGGATACCAGCTGTACTTTTACCCAATCAAAAGACATTGGGCTGGAGAAACCCTTCCACCCATTTCTTCAATAGCCTAGAGACATATCTTGACCCTACATATTAGTTGCCTAGGGCTGCTTTAACAAATTATCATGAGCTTGGTGCCTTATGACAACAGAAATTTACTCCTTCACAGTTCTGGAGGCTGAAAATTCAAAATCAAGTAGGCTGCAGGGCAGTGCTCCCTCTGAAAAATCTAGGGAAGAATCCTCCCTTGTCTCTTCCTTGGCATTTCTTGGCTCCTGCCTGAGTCTTCACATGGCCACTTTCCCTCTGTGCATGAGTCTTTGTTCAGATTTCCTTCTTCTTATAAGGACACTGGTCATTAGGTGATGTCCCATCCCAATCCAGTACGACCTAATTTTAACTTGATTCTATCTCTAAAGATCCTATTTCCAAATAAGACCACATTCTCAGGTTTTAGATGGATAGAGTTTTGGGGGACACTATTCAATCCAGCACACCCTGCTTGGCCATCAGCTTTAGCTTAACACTAATTCATTCATTCAGTCAGTCAGTCATTCACAAACATTTACTGAGCACCTAGTGTCAGACACAATGTTAGATACCGGGGAAACATGTTGAATAAGTCAAGGTCATTCTGCATAAGGAGCTCAACCAACTAGTTGAAGAGACAGATGTGCCCACAAGAAAGCTTAGTAGAGGTTTACGGAACCCATGATCGGACCCCTGTTCATAAGTCTTGGGGGAAAGGTCAAGTTGGCTGTGAAAGGGCATTGGTCAGAAAAGGTTTCATAGGTGAGGTGGTGCTTGTGCTGAGACTTTTCTGAAGTCAGTCTTTCCTGAAAGTGGTTTTCAGAATGGACAAAGTGGGAAGGTGCTCTGGGTGGTGCGCACGGTATGTGCAAAGGCTGGGGCACCTTGAAACTACCCCTTGTGTTTGGGGTTCTGCAGATGTTTCGGCAATGATCCCACAGCAAGGGTACAGAACTCACATGGAGAAAGGACCTTGCCAGGGGAGGCAGTGACTGACCCTGAAGGCCAGCACTGGGTCACATGGTGATGCCAACAAGTCTCAACTGGGGACAGGGCAGGAGGTGGTCTAGGAGCACCCTATCCCTAAACAACGCTGGTTACTTTTAGCATTTCTTGCCTTGAGAAATAAAAGAAAGGACAAGAAGAAAAGAAGCAGGGAGCCTCTATAGCCATTTGATCATCACGACTATCCCAGGGATAGTCTGAGGGACAGAGCTGTTAAATGATTTACCCTAAACGACAAAGCAAATAAACAGCAACGTTTCATACCTTGATTACCGGGATTGACTCAGAGTATTGTTCCAGTGTACCCCACTGCCTCCCAAGGAAGGCAGAAAAAACAATCCGCAGTTACCAACAGGCCAATTAAAAGGCAATTCTTTTTATTACATAACAGGTCTTAGGCTTAAAGAGGGATTTGGCACCATCACAAAATTATGTTTAAATAGCAACCATCTAATAACAGCCCCTGCCCCGCAGCTTCCCTCCCTGGGTATTTAAATGTGCCCTGATAGATCACAAACTGCTTATTTTAGGGAAAGAGAAGAGGAAACCAGAAGACCAAAGTGTTAAAGGCTACCGTCCATTAAAGATCAATCAGAAATGAAGAGGCATTCATTAATGCTTCCTGGGAATTATAAGTCAATGAAAATGGGATTTCATTAAAAAATCCTACTGTATCAACTGCCACCCTGGCTACCCCTCAATGGGAATTTTTAAAAAGGAGATTTGGACCCAGAGCACTTAATGAATCAAGTTTTCACCAGATGTACAATTTTTTCAGAAGCACACCTCTCCTTGTAAAGCAAGATGGACTGTCCTAGCGATTGAAACAGCAATAAACTCTCTGTAAGAATCTGGCAGCTGAAGACACGTGGCTGTGTTGGCAGAAAGAGCTTTGGCTGGAGTTGCTGACACGTTGGGGTTACCCCCACGTGGTCGAGCCCCTAAAGACCCCAAATGTCACTCGAGAGTCCCTTGGAATACGCAACCAAATTAAGAGCTCTGCGTGTATTACGGCAGACCCCAGATTATTCCAGAGTAAACAGCGATCTTTGCTTCCAAAATGGAATGAAGAATAGAGGAAACTGTTATAATGTGAATCAGGCATAAAAAGTCATGAGCTCAAGTCCTAGCTCTGTACTAACTATCTGGGTGGAACTGGGCGGTACTGGGAAAGTTCTTATGTCTCTCTTGAGCTTTATTTCCTCACCTGTTAGATGAGCAGGAAGAGTTAGATGCTTCGGTTCTGCACTTCCGGCTCTGCCATTTTAGGATCTCTGGCCAGGCAGGTGTGATGTCAGAGGCCTCCACGTGGAGGACCTGGCCTGGGACTGAAGTCTGATTTACCAAGGTAGGACTGCTATTGAGGCCGAGGGCCAGGATGGGGGACACGAGCTACTGCAGCTTTTATAACTTCAGGACCAGGAGGAAGCGATCGATACAAGTCAGATGGAAAGGACATAAGCAGCAGGGGAAATGTTACTGGCAAAGGGAGACACTTAAACCCGTGAAACTGAAACCATAAGGCAAGGACGGTGAGGCCTTGACGCACGGCCATAGCATCCGCAGTGTGCCCTTGAGCTGAGCTTCAGAAAAAGAGGGAAACGAGCCTCTGGAGGTGCAGTGGGTGTTAAATCCTCTCCTTGTTCAATTGGCAGCCTGTGCTCCCCTTAAAACCTCCCTGCCCTCCGACCCATGGCTCCCTGCCACCCTCTCCTCTCTCTCTCTCACACACGCACACCCTCAATAGGAATATTATAGAATATATTACTTTCTGGCTTAAACAGAAGACATTGTCATTACTGGAAACTCCACTTCCCTGGGACTCTCAGTGATGCAGGGATGGAAGGAGAAAGCCTGCTTTTAATGAACCGCCCACCACAAGCCAATTCCAGAGTCAAGAAGAACTGACTCAGACCCTCTTTGAAGGGCACCCCGTAGGATAAATGAAGAGGCTGATGTACACGTATGACCGCTGTCAGATCCAATGCCAACGGTCGCGGTGTTGACAGCCGTCATCTACAGAGGGCTGCTCTGTGCCACACACTGAGCTGGGCGGTTTCCATTGGTCGATGGGGATGGGAGTGCTATGTTAAAGGCAGCCTGGGTCTGCTGCTCACAACTGCACAAGAATTCTGTTGAAGAGGAGAAGGGCTTTCTTTTTTAGGAAAACAATTTGATGTGGTTGCTGATCATGAAATATGGGCTTGTCTAGGTAAGAGTGGGCAGAGAGTAAGAAAGGGTGAAATTACTCTACAACAGGCTGGAGCAGAGACAGATGGAGGGTGTGGCTTGCATGGGAGGAGGGATGGGGAAGAGGTCAGAAGAAGCATCCAGGGACTCAGGGGGAAGAGCCCTACTACTTAACAGTAGAAGATACTACTGTTAAGTATCAACCTGTGTTAGTTTTCCCTTATGCCACAGTCTCACCCCTCCACTGTTGCCTCCAAAGAAATGGTTTTCAGGGGGAGGCGATTTTGTCCTCCATGCATTTGGCAATGCCGTCTGGAGACATTTGGGGTTGCCATGACTGGGTGGGGGAGCGCTACTGGTATCTAGTGAGTCATGACCCAAAGATGCAACTAAACATTCTCCATGGCACAGGTCTGCCTCACAACAAAGAGCTATTCAGTCCCAAATGTCACTAGTGCTAAGCATGAGAAGCTCTGCTCCAAACTGTCAGTCAACTCTGCTGTACACCCAGCCTTGAATTAGCCAAGCTGTGGGAATGAAGGAAAAGGGGGCGGTTTCAGGCTGAGGTGGAGCTGGGTAGTGACAGGACAGCAGCCACTGGTGTGGGCTACCCGGCAGGATGACTGGGAATTCACCCAGAGGGAGGACCCAGAAGGAGCAGAAATAAGCATATGGTGCAGGAAGTGACAGCAAAATCTATGTGTCCACCCCCCCAGGTCCCAGGATCCTTAAAGTTCTGGAGGTAGCCCCGACTTCCCTCTCCCTGTGGGGTGGGTGAACTTTGACTCTTTTTTCTATGTTAATGGGAAGGGTGACTCCTGCCTGCTACAAGACTTGAGGACGCTCAGTTAAACACACATTGTCTCTTTACCTTCACAAAAATCCTGTGGGTAGATCTATTGGCCCCATTTTATACTGGAGAAAAACTGAGACAGTGTTGTTAAGTAGGTTTGTGATCACTTGACTTGTCTGAGTCAGAGCTGGGATTTGATCCAGGCCAAGTCAACTGTAGACTCGAGCTGTCCACTATTCCACACGGCCCCCAAGGTGCTGGAGGAGGCATACCTGGGGCCACACACAGGGCCTGAGCCGTGTTCCGGATGTCAGAGCACACTGGTTGGCTGTGAGTTTCCAAACTACTCTCATGTACGGCAGATGATTTGTCAAGATTTTTAAGAATATTTCCTAAGTGGGATTATTTAAGTTTCAGGTGTTATGAAACCACCTGATTGATTTTACTCTGATATTTATGTGAGGCTATTATTTCCAAATCTAGTTCCTTTCTTTCCTTCTATCTCTAAATTAAATTCTCACCTTCATGTAGTTGCAGGGCAGGACATTTATTCCCAGGAAATGAAGCCTCCTGCCAGGGAATGGCTAGGAAGGCCATTTCTCAATGGGGGAAGATGCTGCATGTGTGGACTGGGGTCAGGGTTGAGGTTATCAGCCAAGGTGGGGTGCAGCCCGAGCTCTCTACCTTGCAGATTGGGCTCAGAGTTATTTTGAGAATCTGCAAAGCCAGCCATTTAGAATTCTCAGGCTTGGTTATCATCCCAGAGTCTAATTTGATATCAGAGTTAATCAGAAAAAAATGCTCCACTAACTAAAATCAACTCTGCTCTCTCTCTCCTAGGACAGACACAGCTATCAACCTCTCCAGGACTGGTGATGGTTTCCATATTGGGTTCAGTGACATTTCAGGCACTACCCTGGTGGCATACTTCTACAAAATGCTTGTAGGTCAGTAGCAATCACCCCTGATCTGCTATCATAATAATTTATTTAATTCACTGACTAAAAAGATAAACAATGCCAATGCACTCAGTAGTGTTTTGTTTTGTTTTGTTTTGCGGTACGCGGGCCTCTCACTGTTGTGGCCTCTCCCGCTGCGGAGCACAGGCTCCGGACGCCCAGGCTCAGCGGCCATGGCTCACGGGCCTAGCCGCTCCATGGCATGTGGGATCTTCCCGGACCGGGGCACGAACCATGTCCCCTGCATAAGTAGGCAGACTCTCAACCACCGCACCACCAGGGAAGCCCTTAGTAGTGTTTTTAAGTGAACTTTTGTTTTACCGATCACAACATCAACTCCAACCATTTGGAAAACTATAGCATATGTATATATACATTTGGATTTTCAGCTCTCTGGAAGTAAGTCTTTGCCATGGCCTTCTCCCCTCACTGTTCACCCTCGGGCTTCACAGCTTCCAGATTGGGAAGACCATGTGAGTTTTCAACTTGGAAACTTTGCATCTCTGCCCTTCCCCAGGCAGAACCTGCGTTGCAGGACCTAAAAGTCGAATAGCTGGTTTGCGTTGTTTACGCTTTGTAACACCAGTGGTATATAATTGTCTTCAAGTCTGGGTTTAAAAAAAAAATAGCATGGAAAGGAAAGAGAGTATCTATAGTCAAGTTTTGTACGTATTAATTCAGATGGGTTCCTCCTCAACCCTTCCCTTCTTCATTTCCCATCTCCCTATACCACAGCGTAGGGTTTCTCGCCCTGAGCACTCTTGTCGTTTTAGCGCATATAATTCTTTATCGTGGGAGCCTGGCCTGGGTGGTGCAGGCTGTTTAGTAGCATCCCTGCTCTTTCCCACTAGATGCCAGGAACACCTTCCCAGTAGTGATAACCAAAAATGTTTCCAGACATTGGCAAATGTCCCCTAGGAAGCAGAATCTCCCCACAGTTAAGAACCACTACCATACTGGATGGGCCTTCTGTAATCACTTGCCTTATATATAAATCATGAAAAGCAAGCCCTTTAAATAAGAGTTTGAAATTTCCAGAGTTTGCCCATTTAAAGGCAAAGCTTTATGGTATATTAGAGCATTGGGCTTGGAGTAAACCCTGGGCTTGAACCTGGATTCTGCCACACCTTAGTTAGGTAAGTTAAATTCTCTGAATTTTAATTACCTTATAGTAAGATGTGGATGATATTGGTCTTGCAGAGCTGAATTTGTAACTGGATTTATTCCACTGGATATGGTGCATGCCACCATCTTTGTCTCCAATAATGTACTAGATGCAGCTTGTTTAAATGGCATATGTTTCTAGGAATTTGCTAAGATAATTGAGAGGAATTGATTTCTAAAGACTATTATTTTGAAGTGAATTTGAAAACTCCTCCCTCTCATAGATGGGAGGAAACTCAGAGAAAATTTAGTTGATTACGTCAGTTTAAGTTAGACTACGTGCCTGGTGAAATTCTTTGCATGAATGGCTGACTGACTTGGGGATAATATCCAGCCCTGCAAATAACCATGACCTTGACCTGCATCTCACTATACATTCAAACCATGGAACTGTGAGCAGTATGAGTGGGGAATGCTTTGTGGAGTGATTCACTTCACTCGTAAGAGCCTCCCAGAATATGTCCATTAGAGATAGATAGTTCCTGTTTCAGCTCTTACTCCAGGCCTTCAAGGTACAAGATGCACCTTGTATTTTCTGGGGTTTGGAGGTCTCAGTTCTGCCCTGTAAGCAGAGGAGGCCATGTCTCTTGGGTTGGCTTCCTGGGCACAAACCTGGCCTATTTTTGGCCTGAGGTGGCCCTCAATAATACAACTGTGAATTACTTGGTGCTTCTTTCAACAGTGAGACTGCCTGAGTCTCTAGTCTGCAGTTGATGGACAGAGATATGGTGTGGCTGCAAAATAGTCATAGAATACACGAAGAGGATGAAATGGAAGGAACACGGATTTTGCAGACCAGCAGAAGTAACTCTGATATTGACCCCACTGCTTACCAGCTGGGGACCACGAGGCACTAACTCACTCTGAGCTTTGGTTCCCTATGTGTGAAGCTGACATTTAGGGTGTGTTTTGATGCTGAGAGTTACTGTAGGCATGGCATGGGACTCAGCATGTGTCTACATATAGTAGGCACTCACAGTAAGTAGAATTTCCCAATACTGTTATTACCATATCCAGGGATTGTGTTCGAAACAAGAAAATGGCATGAAGCTTGCTCAAAAACTCTTTTCATGATATGTTTATGTCTTAATACGAAAGACTTTTAGCAAACACATCTAGAGGAATATGTAGCTGTACATTGACTAGGCTGCCTTTAACCAAATGAGCAAATTGCCAACATGGAGCTGAACAGGAAAACCTGGGACATGGTGGACTCCAAAGCGACACCAACGCAAGATTGAGTTAGCCTTTGAAGTCAACTTTGTGGTGACCTAAATCATGTTAGCTCTCAACTTCTGTCTCAGTGCAGCCTTCCCCTTCTTCCTTACATTTCTACCTGCAGCCCTCGTGTCAGCATCTTCAGATCCCCTACTGCAGAGAATCCTTCTACAAAGACTTTTATCTCCCAGAAGTGGATTGTTCAGTCTGGAAGCATTAATAGAGGGATTGCAGGTAAACTCCAACTTTACATGTACATCTGATATTTTTTTAATGACTGCAGGTTATTACTTCTGAAAATTATAATTGGCTGGTTCTGTCAAAGCACACAATACTGCAGGCTCTAGCTTCTCCCCTATTGTTGACAAAAAGGCATTTGTCAAACTCCAAATATGTTTGTTCCTCAGCTTTTCCACTACTATCCCTCTTATGAATTTGAAGGCATAAATGAATGCTTAAACATTTGAGGAAACCATTGTATTCTAACTCATTTTACAAAGGAAAAGGGACTTGGAAAGGAAGAGACCTTTTTGTCTGACTTTATAGCAGACTTTGGAAGGCAGCTGAGCCCTACTTCTTCTGTAGGGAGAGCCCTGGTGGGGCTGGTACAGCCAGGGCTCCTACAGGGTTCAAGCTTAAGAAGTTTTTGGAGTTGGGAGTCTCCTTCTTCTTCTCCTTTCCCCTCCCCTCCCCCAATCTCTCCTCCTTCTTTTTCTGTTTGTAGCATTTGATTATGAAAGATTTCAAACATACAGCAAAGCTTAAAGAATTTTGCAGTGAATACCCATATATCTACCATCCAGCTTCTACCATTAACATTTTTACCACATTTACTTTATCAGATATCAACTTATATTTATTTTATCAGATATCTATCAACTTATCCATTCTTCCATTAATTTATCTAATTTTTGATGCATTTCAAAATAATTTGCAGTATCAGTGTACACACCCCTAAGTATTTCAGCATTCATGTCATCAGCTGTAGTTCAATATTTGTTTACAGGATTTTTTTTCTTTGAAATAAAACTAACATACAATGAAATGTGCAACTGTTGAGTGTACATGAGTTTTGACAAATGGTTATCCTTGTGTAGCTCAAATTCCTTTAAAGATTCTGAACATAAACATCATCTCAGAAAGTTCTCTTGTCAAGTCAGTCTTTGCTCCTACCCTCCAGAGGCAACAACCCTTTCTAGTCATTTTCTACTGTGGATTGATTTTGTCTCTTCTTGGACTTCATATATGTGGAATCTCACAGTACGCACTCTTTTGTATAAGACTCTGTCATTCAGAATAACATCTTTGAGATTCACCCATGCTGTTGGGGGCATACATAATCCATTCTTTTTTTTTTGATGAGTATAACTCCATTGCATGACTATAACCTATGTATTATTCACTCTCTTATTGATGAACACTTGGACTGCTTCCAGTTTGGAATTATTATGAATAAAGCTACTATGAATGTTATTGTACAAGTCTTATTGTGTACAAATATTTCCGTATCTCTTGTGTAAGTAATGGAATTACTGGGTGGTAGAGTACATATATGTTTACAGGAAACCGATAGACCTTTTTTCAAAGTGATTGTACCATTTTATATTCCTGCTAACACTGTATGAGAATTCTAGTTGTTCCACAATCTTGCCAAAATATGGTGCTACCAGTCATTTTAAATGTAACCATTTGGGCAAGTATGTAGAGATATCTAATTGTGGTTTTAATTTGCATTTTTCTGATGCCGAAGGATGCTAAATGTTTTTTCATCTGCTTTTTGGTCATACAGAGGTCTTATTTTGTAAAGTATCTATTCAAATCTTTTGTCAATTAGTAAATGAGTTGTTTGCCTTTTTGTTATTGGTTGTAGAGCTTCTTTATATTCAGGATACCAGCAGTCCTTTGTCAGATACACTATTTAGAAATGTTTTCTCTCAATCTGTAGCTTGCTTAAGCATTTCCTTAATGATATCTTATATAAGCAGAAGTTTTTAGCTTTGATGAAATAGAATTTATTATTTTTTATTTTGTGCCAATCTTTTTCTGTAAACTAGGAAACTTTTGCCTACTCCGAAATCTCTTCTTCTATGTCTTCCTCTAAAACCTTTACGTTTTATCTTTTACACTTGTGTATTTGATCAGTTTTGAACTGATTTTTATGTTCGGTGTGAGGCAGTGGTTGAAGTCCATTTTTTTCCAGATGGATATCTAGTTATTCTGGAATCATTTGTTAAAAAGACCTATCTATCTCTATTGAATTGCTTTGTCACCTTTGTTAAAAACTAAATACTTGTAAAATGTAGGTCTATTTCTGGGCTCTCTATTCTGGGCTCTCCATTGGTGAGGCATGAGTTGAAGTCAATGGTTTTTGTTTATTTGTTTGTTTGTTTTTGCATATACACCTCCAAATATTCCAGTACCATTTGTTGAAAAGGCTATCCTTCTTCCATCAAAT
Organism: Phocoena phocoena; assembly: GCF_963924675.1. Classification (NCBI taxonomy): domain Eukaryota; kingdom Metazoa; phylum Chordata; class Mammalia; order Artiodactyla; family Phocoenidae; genus Phocoena; species Phocoena phocoena. The sequence continues at coordinate 137,179,112 of NC_089220.1, read as the reverse complement.
TGCCTTTGTACGTTTGTCAAGTCATTTGACCATTTATATGTGGGTCTGTTTCTTGATATTCTGTTCTCATCATTGATGTAATGTGCATCCTTTTACCAATACCACACTATCCTTATTACTGAAGCTTTACAGTACGTCTTGATATCAGGTAGTATGCATTTTTTTTTTCAAAATTGCTTTGGATAGTCTAGGTCTTTTGTAATTTTATTTAAATTGGAATCAGCATGCCAACTTCTGAGAAAAAAGAAGCCTGCTGGAATTTTGACTGGGAATTAATATTTATAGATAAAGTTAGGGGAAACTGACATCTTAATAATCTTGAATCTTCTAATATATGAACATGGTATACCTCTTCATTTATGTGTCTTCTTTCATTTTTCTTAGATTCTTTTTTCTAGTTTGTTTTCTGGTTTTTTTTTTGCAGTACACGGGCCTCTCACTGTTGTGGCCTCTCCCGTTGCGGAGCACAGGCTCCAGACGCGCAGGCTCAGTGGCCATGGCTCACAGACCCAGTCGCTCCACGGCATGTGGGATCCTCCTGGACTGGGGCATGAACCCGTGTCCCCTGCATCGGCAGGCGGACTCTCAACCACTGTGCCACCGGGGAAGCCCTCTAGTTTTTAATGTACAAGTCTTGCACATCTTTTAAAATTTTTTATTGCTAAGTATCTTGCTTGTCTTAATTCTTTTGCAATTGGAATTTTGTTATTTTGATGTTTGCAGCTAGAATACAAAAATACACCGGACTTTGCATGTTACATTTTATTTTGTTATCTGTATATATTTATTTATTAGATTTACTAATTGGTTTTATATGTAAGAGATTTTGTATGTCACCTTGAGATTTTGTGTATACCCAGTAATGTCATCTACAGTAGAGGCACTTTTACTTTTTTTTTAATCCTTTTATTTATTTTTCTTGCCTTAGTACAATGGCAAAGACATCGTGTTGAATAAAAGTAATGTGAATGGTCCCCTTTTGCTTGTTCCTGGTTTTAGAGTAGAAGAATTCACTATTTCCATCATTAAATATGATGTCAGCTGTTGGTTGTTTTGTAGATGCCCTTTATCAGACTGGAGAAGTTCACTTCATGTCCTAGATTGCTGAGAGTTTTTACTGTGAATGGCTGTTGAATTTTCTTTCTTTCTTTCTTTCTTTCTTTTTTTTGGCTGCATTGGGTCTTTGTTTCTGCACACGGGCTTTTTCTAGGTGCAGCAAGTGGGGGCTACTCTTCATTGCGGTGCGCGGGCTTCTCCTTGCGGTGGCTTCTCTTGTTGTGAAGCACGGGTCCAAGGTGCTTAGGCTTCAGTAGTTGTAGCATGCAGGCTCAGTAGTTGTGGCCCCTGGGCTTTAGAGTGCAGGCTCAGTAGTTGTGGTGCATGGGCTTAGTTGCTCCACAGCATGTGGGATCTTCCCAGACCAGGGATCAAACCCATGTCCCCTGCATTGACAAGCAGATCCTTAACCACTGTGCCACCAGGGAAGTCCCTGTTGAATTTTCTGTACACATTTACTTTGAGGTTGTACCTCTCTCACACTCTCTTTTCTGGGACTCCCTCTTTGCCAATCTTTTGGATGAGAAAGGGTCTGATGCTATTGTTTTTATTTTCATTTAACTGATTATTTGGGACATTCAACATCTTTCTCTTGTATTTACTTGCCACTTATTTTATTTCCTCTTCTGTGTAATCCTGTTAACATCCTATGTCCAGTATTATATTGAGTTATTTTTTATTGATTTATAGAAACCAGTACTACATTATGGATATCAAATTGTTCTTCCATGAAAAATAAATATTCTTCAAGTCTCTTTTTGTCTTTTAACTTTAAACTTTATACTACTTTAACATGGATGTAGTCAAATTTACCAACCTTTTCTTTTATGGCTTGCCCAATTTGTATCTTGTTTAAAAAGGATTTTTGCTTTGCCAAGCCTAGAAATGAACCATAACAATAGTATTCTGTAGAAAACCTGTGAGATGCAGGTAAATAAAAGCCAGGGAGAATCTGTAGCTTTAAGTGCATTTGTTTGTCAATGATAAACAGCAAATATTAATAAACAAAGTTGCTCACTCAGGAGAAGCTAGGAAAAGAACATCAGAGTACCAAGGAACCCCTCTTCCTCATGGAGTAATAACTTAATTGAAAAGACAAGCCACAGAAAAAATAAATGTGGTCAATAAAACCAAAAGTTCTTTCTTAAAAAGACTGTAAAAGAGACAAATCTTCAGCAAATTTACTTAATGAAAGATGGGATAAGACCTAAATAAATAACTGAATTAAAAAGGGGACAAAGCTACTGATGAATTGAAAATTGCAAGTGATGAAAGAAATAAAAATATAAAAATATTAGAAAAAATATTCATATAAATCACCACACTAATGGACAAAGGAAAAATTCTTTGTTTATCCCAATTCATGTAAAAAAAGTACTTGTTATAATTCAACATTCATATCAAACAAACAAAAAAACCCAATAATCCAAAGAACCCTCTTAGAAAACCAGGAGTAGAGAGCAATTGCCTTTCTGGGATAAAGGCGTCTGCTGGAAACGTCAGCATTATACTTGGAGCCCTATTCAATGAAGGAAGACAAGAAAAATTAAAAAAGTTATAAATACCAGAAGAGCAGAGACAAAAACCTCCTTTTTATTACAGACAATATAATCTTCCATCTAGACCACTGACAAATATTAGAGCAAATATGAGCATTTAGTATCGTGAGTCAAGCTCAACAAACAAAAATCGTTTCAAAAGCAAGTAAGTACCAAACATACATTGTGAGAAAGGCAAAACTTTACTGAAGGACATAAAAGAGGCCTGAGGGATGGACAGATATAACTCATTCTTGGTGTGAATATTTAGTATTGGAGGGATGAGAACTGTATCCAAATTTACGTATAAATTCAGTGCAATCCCAATGAAAACCCAGTAGCGTTTTTCATGGAACTTGACAAGCTGACTCCCAAATTCATAGAAAAGGGGAAAATGTACAGCCAAGGCAGCTTTAAAAATGGACAATGAGGGGAATCTACTAGCAGAGGTGAACTTATCATGAAGAGAATAATGCTTCAACCTCAGGACCCCTCTCTTGGGAGGAGCCTCACTGCATTCTGACGTGGTCATATGTTTTTGTGAAAATTGCCGAATTAAAATTTCTTAACTTCATATCTCTTCTGCTCTACCTCCCCTTCTGTCACATTTCAACTTGTGTTCAGTGGTATTGGAGCAGTAACAGGACCGGTTCAAGGTGAGGTCATGGGCACAGTGGCCATTGTTGAAGGCTTTTGCTATACCAGATTGGCTTTGCAAGAGCCAAACCATACACAGAAGTGACTGTGAACCCCATGTGTCTACCTCAAACTCAACTTACCCTGAGCCAGAACCCCAGAACACACTACTATGTTTTTGCAATGTGGTTATGATGATATTTTCAGGACTCTAAAATTCATTTCGAAGAGAGAGATTGGAAAGCAAATGAGATGCAAAATTAATTCGTAAAGTTGACAAAGCTTGAATACACTCTTTTAACTGTAATTTGGGAAGAAGTTTTGGAACATGTCAATAAAATAGTGAGAAATTATAGACTTCTTTTGTCATCTTTAAATTTATTTATTAAAGTATAGATAAAGAAGTCAGAGAAAATAATGAAGCAGGAAACCCAAGCAATAAAAATGGGTTATAAAATTAACAGAAGTTGTGCAGACACCGAGGAGAAAAGTATAACAAAAAATTACCAAATTATATCAAAAGGCATAATTATCAAGAGAAGGAGATATGTTTTAAACAGAAATTACGAATAAGCTCATAGATTATTTGATGATCTAAGTCGTGAAGATGATGAATCATAGAGACACACTGGAAACATATTTACATTTATTGCTGGTTTGACACAATATGTTGATATCAACAAAAATAAATTTATATTTTGCCACTATGACAAGAATATTGACATGAAACTGGCTAATGAGTATTGTCAGTTCAGAGAGTCCTTCAGATTAATCACATCACAGAAAACTTGAAATGCCCTGAAACCTTACAGCTCAGGTGCAAAAAGAATTAGCTACTGCTGTATCACAAAGCTAATACACCATTGTAAAGCAATTATACTCCAATAAAGATGTTTAAAAAATAAATAAATAAAGACAATTGGGGAAAATAAATAGACTATTGGGAATAGATAATTGGTCAAAGTGATAGATAGGATTTAATGGAAGTTTTGTTGAAAATAATTACTTCTTATATGAAGATATATTAAACTTTAGTTCCTAAATATTGCTTTTTGTTGGTCACATTTTACAAGATTTGATGGTTTAATAAATAGGTTGTTTCTTATAATTTCATAGTGTTAAAAACATATTAAAAAAGAAATTAGCTAGAGGTTTTTCCAAATTTGACAAAAATCTTAAAACTTTAACTGTCATTGCCAAAAACTATGTATTATACTGAGTTTTTTTTAAAGCTATCAATAATAAAAATACTAAACTTTAATTGACTCAAAGGAAAGTTTGAATAACTTTTTAATTCTCCCCTAGAAAATATTACACAATGGTTGTCATGTGAGGAGGGTGATAAAGAGTATATAGCCTGAAAAATGGAGGAAAAAATTATCACAGAGATGTGTCAATTACTATTATTTTTCTGGATTTTGTGATGGTTGTAGTATTTGAAAACTTTTAAAAATTTGTAGTTTGTTGTGATCTTTTTCTCACCCAATAATTATTTCCTTTTATACCTAATTTTCTAACTGTAATTTGGTATTCTTTTGTTTTAAAGAGGATCTTCTAAGTTATATAAGCTTTAGGTCCTACAATAATTGAATCCACTCCTGCTTAGTACGTATCAAAATATATAAAACTAGACTAATTTAAAATATGCTATATTAGTTTGGGAATAGATTGGGGTAAGTAAACATTTTCTGTAAACACAGTAAATATTTTCAGCTTTGTGGGTCTTATGGTTGCAACTACTCAGCTCTGCTGTGTGAAAGCTGCCATACACAAAACATAAGAAATGGAGGTGGCTGCGTTCCAATAAAACTTAATTTATGGATACTAAAATTTTAATTTCATACAGTTTTCACGTGGCAAGACATAGTCTTCTTTTGATTATGTTTTTAAACAATTAAAAAATGTAAAACCATTCTTAACTCATAGGCTGTAAAAAATCAGGATGTGGGCCAGATTTAACCCATGGGCTGTAATTTACCGACCAGTAGAACAGATGACTATATCAGCAGCATAAAATAGTAAATTCTCTGAAAGACTATATGGATATTTTTTGTATGATAGATTCAGCATTTTTCTTTTTCTTTCTTTTTTTTTTTTTTGCGGTACGCGGCCCTCTCACTGTTTTGGCCTCTCCCGTTGCGGAGCACAGGCTCCGGATGTGCAGGCTCAGTGGCCATGGCTCACGGGCCAAGCCGCCCCGCGGCATGTGGGATCTTCCCGGACCGGGGCACGAACCCGTGTCCCCTGCATCGGCAGGCAGACTCTCAACCACTGCGCCACCAGGGAAACCCAGATTCAGCATTTTTAAATCAGTGAGAGAAAGATGAAGAGAGTTGGCTATCCATTTTGAAACAACAATCCACCACGAAGATAAATTTCAGATTTGTTAAAAATTTAACAACAAACACAATTTTTAAAGTATCAGGATGAGATGTAGGTGGACAAGTTTATCTCTCCACCATGTAATCTCCTCCTTTGTCTTCCCTTAGCCAATCCCCAACAGCACTAGGCAGAAACTTGTTTGGACTGAGCAAAAAGGGGTGTTTGTAAATGTGGTTAACAGCAATGACAACAGAGTATCAGAATGTAAAGACCAGATTAAGAGTTGACATACCAGGTAAAAGATCTTAGAGTTTCTCTTGCAGACAAAAGATTTTGAGCTGGAGAGTAACGCAATTAGATCTGAGCTTTTGAAACGACAGTTGTCTGGCGATGTGGAGGATGGATTAGAGGAAGCAGGGTGTGGAAGCAGGCAGCCCACATTAGTCTGCTGCATGGCTGGGGAGGGCAGGCTGGAGTCAGGGAGGAGAGTTGTATGGGGTCCCCAAGTCTCGCGGGACGTGAGCCTGGCCTCTTGGACTGGCCAAGGATGCACATCAGAAGCCCCATCCCTCTCATATTGGCTGGCTCTAGACATTCTGGCTTCAGCCCAGGCCTTCTGAGGTCTATTTGGAGGAAAAGGCATCAGCAAAAGAAATCCCTAGATGCTGTGGGATGGGTCTAACAAGGGGAAAAAAACCAACCAACCAACAAAAGACCCAAACCTCCCTGTGCTGAGAATGGGAGCCCTGTTGTGGACCCACAGTTTCTGGGATAAGCAGTTTCTTGGTGAGATGGAGTCTCCAGAAATCTGGGTCAGGCAGAGAAGAAAGGCTGAGAGCAGATGGGGGATCAGGGCTGTCCACACTGGAAGAGGCAGAGGTGATTTAGACCTCCATCATAAAGCAGAGGCCATAGTGTTTCTGCACTTCACCCCCAAATACACTCACAGAACCAGAGGTTCTGAAGAGTCTAGCCATCCGGGATCTTGTAAAATACCAGGGGACTGGTCAGAGCCTCCCCCCTGTACTCCCCAGGGGCTTCTGGGGGTGGGGGGCATCTCCTGACAATGTTTCACCCTCGTCCCCATAGAAAGGGTCCCCAGACACCCTGTGTGTCTGTTCACTGTAGTTTCAGGAAGACCTCATTTCTTCCTCTCACCGGTCCCCATCCAGGCACCCTTGCTCCCTCATCCAGGGCTGCGGAGCCAGCGAGAAGAAAACAACCCACATCTGCAGCTGGGTCGGGAAGACGCGATTGGCACCCCCTGCCAGATTGGGTTGCACCAGGGTCTTTATTACAGGCTGTTTTGTTTCAGGTGAACTTGATTTAACCCTCCGTTTACTTAGAATCTATGAAATCATAAACTCTATTGTATTTGCACTCAGCCGATGCCTGGGGGAGGGTTTCTCTCGAATGTTTATATAAGGAGGCTCCAGGGCTCCACTTCACTTCCTGCACATCCATACGCAAGTCTGCACATGCCTACACACCCCTACCTGCCCACTCACCTCCGCACGCAGTCCATATCCAGCCCCCCACCCCCCAACACACACACATACACACACAGCATGTAACTCCATAGACACTTCTTTATCAGCCGCGCATACACTGTAGACTCACACACACATTCTCACTCCCTCCCACTCTGCAACCTACACTCATCCATCAATCACACAAACACACATCTAGATTCTCCCCAACCTACTCATGCCCCAACACACACACATTCACATATACCCAGAAACACACACAGCAGCCCTGACAATCAGCAAATCCCAGGGACCCACCATTTCTTCCTGCTGCAACTCTGATTTCTACAGCTCCCTTAGAGCTCTTTAAAGGTTCCTTAATTTGGAAAATACTTATCCGGGTGGATGCCTGGCTTTCATCTGTAGCATATCCACGTATCCCAAGGTAAAGGAATCATACTGGTTGACAACCGCATTGAGGCACCTCCTTAAGCAAGGGTGAAATCGTAATGTGAAGGCAATTTGTGGGTTAAGTTCATGGGCAGTTAGACCTGGGATTCCAATTTCTTTACTATCAGGGACACTTTTTATTCTTTTCCGCACATAGGCCCTATGCCTTGAAATATTTTGTCTAATGAGCAGACTGCATGTATAACTAATAGCTTCTCCTTTCTTACTTAACAAAGGCACACATGCCTTCCAATTCCAATTTCAGGTCAACACCTGATAGCTATAGCTACACGTTGAACTGATAGGATATGGGCAAAAAGTTAGCCTATGCAGCCTTATCTCAGATAATACACAATTTCTGTCAGGCTTTTGGAAATATTGAAAATAGCTCAAAGACCTCCACTACCCCTTTCATGGATCCCTTCAGGTCTAGAAACCCCAGGTTGGGAACTGCTTGAACTAATCCTTTGACCATTTTGCCAAGGTGAGTAACAATGTAAAACAGGGGATAATGAAAGGACATGATTCATTTTAGAACCTATGTGGCTTCTAGGGGCTAGTTAGGCTGGCTGAAAAATCTGTACAAACAAAATCTGGATTTTGCTTGTAAAGTCTAAAGCCTTGCAGTATGAATGGAAATTTATTCACCACGTTCTATGATGATAGTAGATTTGTGAATCATGCCCTTTCTAATTAGAGGGGAGAATAGGTTGCCTGACCTCATATGAGCAAAGGAAGGTGGTCAGAGGCCTGGCTCGCCCTCGGTGAAGAGCAGTCCTATGATTAATTGTTAAGAGATTGGGGGCCCAGCCCAGGACTTGAGCTGTAGCCAAGGCATATAGAGAGGAGGGGCTGTAGGTTTCCCAAGTCTGTGTGAAATCTAAGTTGTGGCTGAGTTTCCATTAGGAATCCTAGCGCGAATGGACTAGAAGTGATGAAGAAACTCATCCAGTGAATTCCCCTTGTGTGAAACTCAGAGACTGGAATAAGTTGGCCAAAGACACATAGCTAAGAATCATGCCAGAGACTGCTAGAACCCAAATCTGTGGGTTCCTTGATTCTTGGGAAATTCCCACTAGGTGGAGATGGAGGGAGAAATTTGGTATCTATTGCTACACTTTGTACGGATTATGGAACAAAAGTTTCCTTGGGCAGGTCCTCTCTCCCTGTCTTGAATTACAGGTGTCACAGGCACTGCAGATATGGTACTTGATTCGTGCTTCTTTAAAGTACAGAAAGCTGAAGGTGAAACAAGTTCAGAGAGCCTGGACCTTCCTTGGAGACAAAACACCCCAGCCTGGCTGATCACTGGAGTGACTCTGGGCCAGAACTGGATGTCCCTAGCTCTTCAAGGGGATCCTCGCTATTAAAGCAGGCACCCAGCAGAAAACAAAAGAAGAAAGGATGGGTAGTTAAGAATCCAGGGATTATAACCTGTGCTCTTCAACTCTCCAAATGAAGTAAAGGCTACCAAAGAGGAAGAGAAAGCATTTTGCATCCTCTTGCAGACTCTCTGTCACTCATAGTCTCCCCAGCATGGGCATAGATTAAAAATGCAAAATTTTCTTAAGGAAGAAGAGAAAGTAGTTATGTATCATGGGTTTATCCAGTTAAAGGGACTCTAGAGTACAACTGGCCATGACTCCCATTTTACATGTAGGAAAAATGAGACTCCGAGGTAACTGAAAAGCCATTTGTATGTCCCCAAGGGCGACGGGGGCTCCCGGTGGTAGAACCTCCTCTCTCTGCAACGATCATAATTTTCAAGTCCATCTCTATCAAATCTGGGAGACAGCCAGTGTGTCAGAGTGTTAGACTGACATCATGAGATGAGTCTTTTGCTTCCGTTCCCTCATCTCATATGGATCAGATGGTTTTTACTCTCAGAATCCTGGCATTTATGAAGGTCTCAAGACCATGCTTTTGTGAAAGATAAAGGTCTGGAAGGATACACATGACATGGTTAACATTGGTGGTAGGTGGGTAAGGAAAGGGAAGGCTACTTTTATTCATGTATCTCTGAATGATTTTGTTACAATAAGCATGTTCATTTGGAAGAGAAAATTTTAAATTAATTTTTTTTTTCCATAGGAGAGTCCCATTCTGTTCCAGACCACTTATTAAGCAGGGTGCATGGGCCAGTTATTTAATCCATCTAAGCCTCAATTTTCTCCTTTATAAGAATATAAACCATAATGTCCATGCTCAACAGATGTTCTGAAGATCAAATAGGAACCCTAGACATTATAGACAATAAGTCCAATATTACTATGCTAGAATTGTAAGTAACATGATTGCATGGCTTCAGCTTTTTTCTCATCCCTTTAATCATCGTTGCCACTTTCTTTTTTCTAGCTGGAGGGCTGTTTTCATTGATGCCACAAAGATTTATATGCTTTATCTGAAAGGCTCTGTGGAAGATTAGAATGGTGAGAGGTCACTCTTGTACCCTTACATTGCATTCATTCTGATTGGAGACACCCGGAGAAAAGGAAACAATTTAACATAAAATAGAAACTGCTGTAAGGGAGCCATCAAACAGACTATTCTAATTGGAAGGGCTTCCAGTTGATTTGCATTTTTTGATCAAATTTACTTGGTAAAGTGGTCATTCCTGTTGGGGGAAAGAAGATTAAAAAAGAAAAAGGCGTGGAGATATAACTACACTGAATGCAGAGGGGGTGAATTAACCCAAGTAACTTTTGAACACCATGTTTTGACTCCGTACCCTCAGGCTAAAGACAGAAAGAATTACAAATAAATACTAAATTATAGGGCTTCCCTGGTGACGCAGGTTTGTGCCCTGGTCCGGGAAGATCCCAGATGCCGCGGAGCAACCAAGCCCGTGCGCCACAACTACTGAGCCTGCGCTCTAGAGCCTGAGCTCTGCAACCAGAGAAGCCACCGCAATGAGAAGCCCGCGCACCACAACAAATAGTAGCCCCTGCTCGCTGCAACTAGAGAAAGCCTGCGCACAGCAACGAAGACCCAACACAGCCAAAAATAAGTAAATAAAAATAAGTAAATTTTAAAAAAATACTAAATTATAGTTAGTAGGTCTGTTTACACATGGGTTAGCAAATACAGAGACTAAGTGTCCTTAGTTGAGAAAATTTACAAAATATATTGCAGAGAAGGAGAGAGAGTTGTAATGTCAGAGAAGGAAGTTACAAATATGGAAAGGAAAGGCTAGAATGAACTCTGTGATGTTGGCTTGGAATTGGAGGTGTCAGCATAAACTCATGGTTTTTAACATATATAGAAACATGTAGAAATAAATAGATGATAGGTACATAATTAGATATAGATAGTGTGTGTGTGTGTGTGTGTGTGTGTGTGTGTGTGTGTGTGTGTAAAATGACAGGGCCCTGCAACAATAAGCCTACCAGATAACCAGATTTTAGCTTCTAGATATTATTCTCCATTAAAAGAAAGCAGGGCCTCTCAGGAAATGGCTCATCCCAGGCATGACTGGGATAGGGAAAGTACAAGTTGAACCCAGAACACATTATGCCAAAAAGCATGGAAGTGCTCAAAGAATGATGGGGACAGCTCAAAAGGACACAGGATCAGAAGCCAGATTAGAGGGGCTCCCACTGACCACATCTCAGACAGCTGAGAGTCAAAATCAATAATGTAACAGGTTATAACCCACTGAATAAAATAAGAATCCATGAGTTCATCCTGGTTGTGGTAGGCAGAAATTTAATAGTCCTCAAAGATGTCCACGCCCTAACTCACAAAATCTGTGAATATGAGGCCTTAATATGTTACATGGCAAAAGAGACTTTGCAGGTATGGTTAAACAATTTGGGCTAGGGAGATGATCCTGGATGATCCAGATGGGCCCAGTGTAATCATTGTGGTTCTTACAAATCCAAGAGGGAGGCAAAAGAGTCAGAGAAAATGTTATGATGAAAGCAGAGGTTGGAGTGGTGTGATTGCTGGGCAGGGGTAGTGAGCCAGGGAATGTGGACATCCTCCGGGAGCTGGAAAAGGCAAGGAATGGATTCCCCCCTAGAACTTCCAGGAGGATTGCAGGTCGGCTGACAACTTGATTTTAGCCCTAGAAGACCTATTTTGCACTTGACCTCTAGAACTGTAAGATAACAAATTTGTTTTTGTTTTTTTTAAACTCGACATTCCATGCAATTAGCTGCCAGGGCTCATACTTGGTGCAATGCCCATTTACATCATTCTTGGCCTTAGTGGAATACACTTCCAAAATCTCGAAGTAGGGCTCAAAAGGCCTTCAACATCAGAAGGTCCATACTCGGCATCTTCCTCTTCCAGCCGTCCTTTCAGTGCCTCCCCTCTCCTCCAGGACCACGGTGGCACAGCACACGTTCTCAGCCAGCAGCCAGCTTCCAAGCTCCTTCCCTCAGACACTCTCTCGCCTGCCCAGCTCCTCTCCACTGTGAGACCGACTCGCGGGCCGCTGGGCTCTGGCCAAATTTGTATTGGTTTAAGTCACTATGTTTGTGGTCATTTGTTACAGCAGCCATAGGAAACTAATATACTGACATACATACATACAAGCACATATACACACATATAAACATATATATATATATATATAAACATATATATATATATATATATATATATATATATATATATATATATATAAATGATGGAGGAGAGAAAGCTTTTCTTCCTAGTAGAATTCCAGTTAATAAATGAAGAGAGAATGATGAAATTTAGAATTACCATTTGGCAGCCACTATAGAAATAGGTTTTTCAGGCAAGAGTTATCAATGTATACTCAATTCAGTGTGTGAAATTTTTATGAGAAATGGGATACCTCCATAGTCTCAGAGCACCTCTCTACAAGGCACTGATACATTACAAGAGAAAAATAGTACCTTACAATGGAGAAACCTGATGGACACCACCTTAACCAAGTGATCGACGTTAATATCACCAATCCTGGGACAGCTAGGGGTCACATGCCCATGATGTGATGCTCTGAGAACACAGCATCACTTCTGTGTTACTCTATCAAAAATGCACATCTTAAACCAAATCATTAGGAAATATTAGACAAACCTAAACGGTGGGGCTGTCTGAAAGAGGACTGTCCTGTACTCTTCAAAAATCATGAAAAGCAAAGAGTGATTGAGGAGCTGTTTCAGAATAATTGAGACAAAGATGTGATGACTAAATATGATACAGGGTCCTAGACTGAATTCTGGACCAGAAAATTTGTTTCGTTTTGCTACAAAGGATGCTGGTGGAACAACTGGTAAAATTTGAAGAATGTCTGTAAATTAGATGATAACACTCCATTAATGCTAATTTGCTGGTTTGGGGAACTGTATTACGGTTATGTGAAAGGATGTCCTTGCTTTTACAAAATACATGCCAAAGTAGTTAGACTTAAAGGGACCACAAGTCTGCAAATTACTCTAAAGTGCTTCAGAATATATATGTATAGATAGACGCAGAGAGGCGAATGAAGCCAGTGAGGTAAACATTTAAACTTTGAGGAATCCGAGTAAAGAGTATAAATCAAATATTTGTATTATTTTTGTAACTTTTCTGTAAGTCTGAAATTATTTCCAAATAAAAAGATTTTTTAAAAGGTGTGGAAGTGAGCTGAGTAGCATCTGTTCAGAGCACGGCACTGAGGCCAGAGACAGGACAGATAACTTTGGGTTAGTGATGTGGGGAGCAGCTAGAAGAGGCCTTTGTGAGGACGGAGACCGCATCTTGTTACTAGTGCACCCTGGTGCCAAGTACACAGTAAGTAAGTAAATATCCATTGAATACAGGGAAGACAGAAGGATGGGGGAGGGAAGAGGACCTTTTCTTTTAGGCTGAATATGGGCAGAAAGTGGCCAGCTCCAGCTGCAGGCTCATTTCCTGAGCATCACTTGTATAGACTATGGTCAGATATTGTTTGCTCCTTTCTGCATGGGCTCACTTGGAACTCTGTCAAGTCCATGGCCCTGCTCCTGAGTACTTGTCCCTACTCTAAACCTGTGACACTGGAGAGAGTCCTCCTGAAACTGGGGAGGGGTTGATACTGTCTCTCAGAGAAAATTCTGATCACGTGGCAATGACAGATATCAGTACTACTTACTGAATTTATAACCCACCATGTCAAAAGAAAAAGCTTTCAGAGAGGTTTGACGAGTAAACATTGAGAAAAGAGCCTGGAAGTTTCACTTAGTAAGGTCAAAAGATCACTGAAGAATGAAAGGAGAGAACAGAAAAAAAAAAACCTCGACTTGCTTACTCAGAAAATTGTCTGAAACAGAACTGCTTAAATCCAAGTCAAATATGCATCAATTCAGCTATTGATTGCTTAAGGGATGACTATTCAACAATTCAAGAATACTCTACTGAGTACCCACCATGCATGGAAGGTCCATTTATTGAAGACCAGCTATGGGCCAGAGCCTGAGCAGGGTAATATATATGTAAGCCTCCCAGCTGCCACTTTCTTTTCCTCTTCTTTCCTCTAGCCTTCTTCTTCTTCTTCAGTTTATTGAACACTTACTATGCGCCTGACTCTTTGCTAAGACCTTTACTCCCTTTATATTGCTCGATTCTCATCACAGCTCCGTGAGTAGCTATGAGTGTAACCCCCTTTTGGCAGAAACATTAAATAACTCGCCCAGGGTTACAAAAGTTGTAAGAGGCAATTCTCTGGGATCCGCAGGAAATTCTATTCTGTGACTTTTAAAATAAGAGATGGAGGTACAGTGTCCAGGACATTAACCCATGAGCAGACTAGAAGCCAGAAACTTATAGCCACTAAAGGTTGCCTGATTGTTTATTTTTCACCCTGAGTGCCTGAATCACACAGTTAGGACCTCACAGAGGACTTACATCACTGGTGAACTTTGCTGATCTCTCTTTGGTCTTTTTATGGCATTTTCTGAAAGGGGAGACTGTTCAGATCCTCAACCACAAATGATCATCCCCCTGTCTGTCTACTCTGAGGGCTAGAAGAGTAACTATAATGTCCAGATGTCTTTTTCAACTCAAGTAAATCCAATACAATAACAATGACAAGTACCTACTATGTGCTGAAGTCTGTGCTGAGTTCTGGGGACACAAAGATGAATGAAACTCTGCCTCCTGATTTCCCTGTGTTGAACAGAGGAGCTAGATCTGTACATAAATAACAGGGTGAGACGAGCTATAATAAGGGCATGCATAGAAAGTCATTATTTTAACTAAGGGTTTTTTAACAACAAAAAGATTAATTGAGAAAAATATCTATGCTAGAGATTGAATTAGGAAAATGGATTAACAGCTAATGTAAGCAAACAGTATGTACAGCAAACAACATGTGTAGTACAAATATGCTTGAAATGTCGCTCTCGGGTTAATTACAGAGGCCATTCTTGCCATATCAATGGGGGACCCTCACCCAGGATAATGTTTTCTGATTCTCGTTGAAATCATCCTCTTCTCCTCTTTTCTGTCTTCATTCCTTTGTTTGTCTTTCACTGATTGATCTCTGAGGCTATTCTGGGTAAGATTTGTTCTTTTTTATTTTTTACAGAACTGACATACTAATCAGCCTCATTCTTTAGGTCTGGAATTAATCAGTGTTCGAACTACAGATTCTTTCTACTTGCTGATTCCTGATGGCCAAGAGGTTTGACTCCTTTTTTTTTCTTTAACGAGTTCATGGCCCCATAGAGCAGATGCTGGAAAAGGTCACTAAAAGAAGCACATATCTTGCTATTCTTATACATTTCTCTTTGATGAGGTGTTTCAGTAAAATTTTTAGAGCCCACACAGGCCTTGGTGAACACAGAAAGGGAGAATTTAAATCTCACTGAGTATATAACTATATGGAAACTTGGTTCTGCCTTATATGAAGAGGAGTCTGTCTGTGGGTTATATGGGTATGTGAGTGGTATTTGTTCATCTCATAATATTCCAAGTGCTGTGTTAAGTTCTTCACCCATGTTTTAATATTAATCCTCACAAGAATACCATGAGGTTTTGTTTTATTAGCTTTCAGATGAGGAAACTAAAGTTTGGAGAGATTAATAGGTTCCAAGTCACACAGCTGGTCAGTGGTAGTTTGGATTAGAATCCAGGTATGTTAGACTAAAACCCCAAGATCACTCCACCACAACAATAGTTATCAGACTTTAAATTTAGGAGGTCCAGGATAATTTCCAAATGTGCATTTTACCCGAAGGGTTTTTTTGTTCGATTTGGGTTTTTTTGTTTGTTTGTTTTTTGCGGTACGCGGGCCTCTCACTGTTGTGGCCTCTCCCGTTGCGGAGCACAGGCTCTGGACGCGCAGGCTCAGCGGCCATGGCTCACGGGCCCAGCCGCTCCGCGGCATGTGGGATCTTCCCAGACCGGGGCACGAACCCGTGTCCCCTGCATTGGCAGGTGGACTCTCAACCACTGCGCCACCAGGGAAGCCCCAAATGTGCATTTTAAATAAGTACTCCGGAGGATTCTGTACTTAAGCACCAACCATCTTAGAACTGCTTCCTTACAGAGAAGCATAGACAAACACATAATGACACAGTGATTACTAGAGTGATGGTAAGGACTGTAACCCAAATAAACCTCTTTTCCATGACTGTCTTTGCCTTGTGTGACATTCAAAGAAACATATTCTAACCGCCAAAAAGTAATTATATGTAATTCCAATCTTCACTTGCATCTCTCAAAGAATATTAAAGGAGAACGAATTCCCAAATCTACTGTTGGGATTTGGGTGGCCAGTTTTCCCAGAATGAGGGTTTCCCGAAATGTGAGACTCTTGCTGTTAAAACCAGGAAGGTCCTGGGCAAACTGGGACCAGTTGGCCACCCTACATGGGAGACTTGAATTCCTTGTGATTGAGGAGTCAGAAGAAGAGGAGATTCATAGGCCTGTGATGTGGACTAAATAAGTTCACATTTGAAAAGCAAACTCAGAACATTGCCTGACACAGTGTAAGCTCTATATAAATGTTTGTTAAATTAATTTAGAAAAAAAGTGCCTTTCTTCCAAGTACTGGGAAACAAATTTATATCTATGAAATCATGGTAAAGCCACTGAATTTGTGATTGGGAGGGCATCGGCGACCAAATGCATACAGGGGCAAATTGCAATGAGTTGAGATGAAATGAATCGTCAGCAATAGAGGCCCCTTTTATATATTATCCATTGAATGGCTGGAAGGGAAAGGAGAGAGTGGGCAGTAGATGTAAGTTGCTGAGAGGGCATGAAGACTCCTGTAGTTCTTCTCCTGCTGGGACCAAGGATTCCACTTCCCTTCCTTCTAACTTCCTTTTCTGTTTGCCTGACTTTCCAAATGGACAAAACCCCAGCAGAACTCCACTTGGCCTGGGGCCAAGCCAGGGTGGAATCCAGCCACGATCTCTAGGTCCTATATGTATATAGTAGCTTAAGTGCTTACGGAACAGAACAGGAAATTGTATCCACCTCGCAGACCAGTCACAAAGATTCTGTTTTCAAGGTCAGAAGCATCATTTCTCTACTGATTTATGGCTTCACTGACAGCAGAAACATTTAGGGAGCTGGCCTCCCATTGTCCAGTGCTCACACAAAGAGGATAGTCAGAACAGAGCTCTAATCATGAAGGAGGAGTCCTGGGGCACCGGAAGTGGGGGAGCCATGGGATACTAACCTGAAGACCTAGAGTGGCAAGGTACCAACAGCTGCCATTTGCTGAGCAGGTACCATATGTAAGTAT
The DNA here is from genome assembly GCF_963924675.1 of Phocoena phocoena. Lineage (NCBI taxonomy): Eukaryota > Metazoa > Chordata > Mammalia > Artiodactyla > Phocoenidae > Phocoena > Phocoena phocoena. The sequence continues at coordinate 137,161,953 of NC_089220.1, read as the reverse complement.
TATACAGATATGTAAATTGTGTGCATATTATGTATACCTAATTATGTATACACATTATGTTTTATTCTACCCCCAAAGCCCATTTTTCATATGGGATAACTGAGTCTCAAGGAGGTTAAGTAACTTGCCCAAGGTCACAGTGAGGTACGTGAGCTAGAGCTGGGATTTTTTTTTTTTTTTTTTTTTTGGAAAATTTCTGTTCTATCCACTCTAAACTCCATGGTTTCCAAACAGTGGTCTGTTCATTGGTTCTGGGCTGGGCACAGAAGAAGCCTGTAAGAAGAAACACATGAAATATATAAACTCACCTCCAAGGATTCTGATTGGTAACTCAGGAGGAACACAAAAATCAGTGCTCTGAAAAGCTCATCAGGCCATTCAGTTGTGCAACCACATTGGAGAAGACCTGCCATAGGCCACCTGGAATGTTCCCAAATTCTTGTGGCATCTCCAATTTCATAATGACCCTGGAAGTATGTAGGAGCCACAGCAGGCTGAATCTACCCCTCTCCCCTTCTTTTTTTTTTTTGCGGTACGCGGGCCTCTCACTGCTGTGGCCTCTCCCATCGCGGAGCACAGGCTCCAGATGCGCAGGCTCAATGGCCATGGCTCACGGGCCCAGTCGCTCCGCGGCATGTGGGATCTTCCCGGACCGGGGCACGAACCCGTGTCCCCTGCATTGGCAGGCGGACTCTCAACCACTGCGCCACCAGGGAAGCCCCCTCTCCCCTTCTTCACCTCAAAGAAAGGAAGGAGAGAGGAAGAGCAGCAGAGACGGATAGTATAAGACCCATACGTCCCTATGCTTGTGTTTTCAGCTTTAAAAGGCAAACATACATTCTGGGGCAGGGGTGGCTGAATTCATGCCAGCGTGAGCCAAAGAAGGCAGATTTCTCGTGTGAGAAGCGAAAGTGAACTTAGTATTTCCCAGGAGACTAGAAGTCCAGGTTCTGTTTGCAGTGCCCGCCATGTGCCCTTGGGCAATCACTCACCTCTGAACCTCAGTTTCCACCATTGTAGAGCCAAGGGGCCAGATTGGATGACTCCACTGGGCCCTCCCACCACCAACATTCTGTGATCTATTATGTTTTGATCCTGAAATTCTCAGTCAACAAGAAGGGTTGTGACTCTCCTTCTCAGACTCTAGGGATATAGGAAAAGAGAAGAAGGTGGAGGACAGGGAAACAGATAGCCTCTGTCTCCCAGAGTGAGACCCTGCGTTGTCTGGGCAGATCAGCACCAGGTGAGGGGGTGGGAGTGGGGCCGGGGTGGTGAGAGATCAACCAGATGCTATTTCTCTGGCGACAGAACTCTTCTGAACTAAAGAAAAGTAATTGAACTTAATGTCCAAACACAAAATCAGTCCATAAATCCAGGGGCTGTCTATTGGAAATTTCAGAAGGGCTCTGCTTCCCTTAATCTTATCTCTGCCAGACAGTTACTGTGTTCTTGATGCAATTAGAGTGATAAAATAATGTGACACAACTGCTGGTTTCTATCATGGCATCACTGCTGTTGACTTAAATGACAAGGTAATAATTTTATAAGAGGCCTTTTACTTTTATTTCTCTCTCCATCGTGGAGAGGTGTTTTCCAAATGGGGGGCATATGTCTCCAGATAACACCATATACAAAGACTGTTTCATTCATTACCATTTACTCAAGTACCTACATCTCCCAAGGGAACTTTGAGAGTGTTTTTGTAGTTAAAATCACAGGGCCAGCTAGGGATTATCAGAACCATAACACATTTCTTGCAGAGCTGGGTGATTTATACATCCTTCAAAATTAACCCTGGAAGGAATAAGCCTGCCTTATCCAACTGATTCCCATCTCTTTTATAAAAAAGAGTAGACTTGCCTAGACCCTATGCCCCCGAGAGAGAACTGTCCACGTGGACATGGCAAGGAGGCAGACAGTCATTCTTGACCTGGTGGGGTCAGGCTTAGAGAATCCAGACAGCAGTCTTCTCAGACAGTAAGGAATGGAGACTGATATCCAAAAGAAGTTTTGGATGAAACCAAGGAGCCACTGAGTCCAAGGAAAAACTCAAACCTTCTTTGGAGATACAAAGAACCCACGGCCATGACTGGGTCCAATTAGCATTTCTCTGGGAAGACATTTTGGTGGAAGCCCACGTTCTAGCCAGAATAGTCATGGACCGGTGGTGACAAGAGCCTCAAAGTTAAACCTTCAGCATAGAAGGCTCAATTCTTTTCTGTCAAGAATAAAATTTAACACAGATATGCAATGTTTAATTACTTGCAGACATGACTGTGCATGATTTCTACTGGATGGCTGTGATGTGTTTTCAGCAGTGCCTTTCCTTCAGCTCCTGAACATCCCAACGGCTGGAGGGCTGAGGAAGGAGCCACACAGCTCAGGGACAAGAGAAGTCAGCAGTCTCCCTTTATTCAACCTCCTTTTATTTCAACCCTGGAAAAATTTCCAGTCTCATTCCATATGGATGGCTGTTGCTCCTCCATTTCTCAAGAGAACTGGCAAGGAGGACTTTTTTACATGCCAGGAAGGGATGCCAAAAACGCACAAGTGCAGAGGCCCAGAGACAAGTGGTCATCCAGCTTGGAGAGCTCAGAGAGGCAAATTACCCACTTAAACACCAGCAGACATCTGTTACTCTGCCCTGATGGCCTTTTTAAACTAAGAAGATAGCTTTTCATGGAGGAAGGAGGGGGGAGGCCCTCATGAAATAAAAGTGGGGATAAAAGTGGGGATCAGGAACAAAAGTGGGGATGCATCCAACAAAGCCATTAGTTACAATCTTTCGTAAGGAAGTCAGGACTTAGAGACAAAGGGCCCATCTGCAACAGCTTCATGAGATTCTGGGACCCTGGACCTTTCCTCTGTCAATTTCCTAAAGTGAGTTATCCAGAAAACCTTTTAAACTGAAAGGATTTATGGCCGTGTCTTTAGGTGCTGGTAAGAAGTAGAGAACTGAGGATACCATGCCCGCACCCTGTGGGTAGGTCCAGGGTTGGGCTGAAGAATCCACATAGAGAGTGCCTCATGATCCTGGAGAAGGAGGAGAATTGAAAACCCCAGGGGACCAGAGAAGAGGAAAGGAAGGGAGCCCAGGGAACTGGTCTGCATCTCAGAAGGAGATGTGGAGCTAAATCTGTCTCCCTGAAGCTGTAACCCATTAATTCCAATCACTGAGAGTCATTGCTCTCTTACGTTCCTTGACAGCCCTTCAAACTTTTGGAGAGATTGAACAGTTTCCCATGAGTCTTCTTGAGGATAAGATAACTTCCCAAGTTTTACTCAATGAGGAAAACCACACAAATCACTCCTTCTTCTTCCTCTTAAAACGTATGCCAGCTGAGGACACCTTTTCACTTGTAAAACAGGGCTCAGGGACAGTACTAGGTTCCTCAAGCCTTGACTTATAATAATAATCATTTCCATTTATTCAGTGCTTACCTTCAGCTGAACATCAGCTAAGCACCTTGCATATGTCAGCTCCTGTAACTCTCCCAATAGCTGGAAGAGGGGATTACTATTATTGTCCCCCTTTCATGTATGAAGAAATCAAGATTCAAAGAGCTTAAGTAGTTAGCCCAACATCTCCTAGCTATAACTGTCAAATTTGGGGCTTGAATCCATTTCTGTCTCACTCCAAAGTCCATGCATATTGTTTGGTACTGTATCAAACTGATATATCTGTGTGGTATCCACTTTTTACCTATAAGACTACTGGAATTTCCAAATTTTACCCTTTAAAATAATTTTCCAAAGCTTCTGTCATTCGGTTCTGAGATGAACAGAATCACCACCATATCCAGACAAGAGCAATTTGGAACTTAAAAAAATCCATGTGATTTCTCTAAATTTATTAGAGAACAAAGAAAAATCTGAACTGAACAGTTAAAGGTTATTGGTGAAGAGATCATCTTTATCTTATGCAAAATTGTCCTGGGGTGAGAGGGGGAGGAAGGAAAGCTCCCAAAATAAATTTTTTTTTAAGGGATTAAAAGTCAGACAGGGATTGTATAAGAAAATTATTGCTCAATCATATTCAAGAACCTAGATGCAAAAAGTCCTAAAGACATTCACAAATAAATTTGAAAATGTGATGTGAAAAACAAAACAAAACAAGTATGGGATATATCTCAAGAGTCCAAATTTAATGGACAAAAAAGTCTATTAAAAATTCTATTAATCTAATTTACCATATTATTATATAAATCTTAAACATATGATCATCTCAAGATATGCTGAAAAAAAGCCTTTGAGAAGTTTGAAGATCTATCGATGACTAGAAATATATCAAACTAAAAAGGAAGTAATCTTCAATATGACAGTATCTACCAAAAATATATTTGCTAGTGATACTTAGAAGTGAGCCCATTAGTATCAGAGACCATTCCAGAAGATTCTTTCCTCATTATTACTATTCAATATGTACTGAAGGGCTTAGTCAATGCTCAAAGACAAAATAAAGAAATGAGATATAAGGGTTATAAAGAAGGAACTTTTATTATTTGCAGATGCATGAATGATTATCTATATAAAAATATAAGAGAATCTACTGAAAAATTAGAATAGGTGTAAAACTCATGGCTATAAGATCAACAGACAATAGCTAGTAGATTCTATATTCTACCAATTAGATAATGTACTTTATAAAAAATTCATTCATAATAGTCACAAGAACTGTAAGGTAACAAGGAATAAATATAATAAAAGACCTGCAGAGAAAAATATGGAGAAAATTATAAAAGTTTATTAAATGATATAAAAACCTGAGTAAACCCAGAAATACATCACGGTCATGAATGGGAAGGCACGAAACTGTAAGGATGTGAATTCCTTAGATAATAGCCTATAAATTCAATAAAATTCTAAATAAAATCCACATAGGACTTTTCATAGAACTTTATAAATTGATTTTAAAATTTGTTTTGAAGTATATATGTCTAAGAATAGCTAAGTCAATTTTGAAGTATAATAAGGAGGGGGAATTTGTAAGAGATTTTCCGCTATCTAGTATCAATACTTATAAAGCCACAGTAATTTCTTAAGTGCATATCAGGATGAGAGTAGAACCATGTGACCAATATTATAGGAAAACCCAATAGAATTTTCTACGATGATAGAAATATTCAAACTCTAAGCTATCCAGTGTGGTAGCTACTGGCCACATGTGGCTTGTGAGACTAAAAAATAAAATTCTTAATATCATGTACTTTTAATTAATTTAAATTTAAGTAGTCACATGTGGCTATGGCTACCATACTTGGCAGTATGGCTTTATAATAAAGTTCCTATAAGCTGACAAAAACAAAAATGGTGGTACAGTATCAGACTGAAGCGCCGTTACAAATCAGTGGGGAAAAAGAAATTGGCTGTTTACAGGGAAAAATATATATGTATACAAATGTAATCCCCATCTTACCCCATCTACACAAATAAATTCCAGATGAATTAAAGATCTAAATCTAAAAATAAAAACTTTAATAAAGCTTTTAGAGATAACATAGTAGAATACCTTTCAGAACTTATGACAAAATTTCTTAAGCAGGACAAAAAAGCACAACTCTTAAAGGAATTTATCAATACATTTAACAATATTAAAATTTAAAACTTCTGCACAACCAAAGATGTCATAAAATATAGTGAAAATACAAGCAAGAGAAGAATATATTTGCCACATATAATTGACAAAAGATGATTATCTAGAATATACAGATGACTACATGTCAACTAAATAGCAAACAACTCAGTGAAAAATATAAATATATGAAGCATGATTTCCAGAAGAGGAAACTCAAATGGGCAATAAAAATGAAAAAGATGTTCAAAATCCACAGTAATAAGGAAATGCAAATGAAACCAACAACAGTATACTTTTCATATTCATCAATCAATGTAATGGGTATTTGTCAATCTTGTCCATCTAGAATCTAAGCTCCCTTCCTATGTTTGGGGATTTTTCCTACTTTTTGTTTGAGGTAAAGTCAGCTTTCCTTTAGGAAGCTGAAAATGCTAGTTGCTGGTACAGCTCAGGCATGGGGCACATGACGTGGGCTCCACCAATCAGATGCTGCTGGCTGTGAGTAATTCTTCCAGGGGGTAGTGATACTAGCGGGGCAATAGAGTGTTGGGTCCACATGCGGGGTGATGACCCAGGTCTCTAGCAAGCAGTGTTAGGAGTGTAAGTGGTGTAGGTACAGTGTGCAGTGCTTGGAGTTGATGGCAGTCTGATAATGGTATCCTCCCTGGACTGGATTTTGAATGTTATGATGAGCTGAGTAGCTGTGACTCTTGTTCCCAGCCTTCATAGCAGTGGTTCTGTCAACCACTCAAAGTCATTTACATAAGTTTTTTTCCCCCTACTTGAATCAACCAGAGTTTGTTTCTATTTAGTACAACACTAACAATACCAAATGTCGGTAAGGATGGGGGGAAATGGATCTGCCATACATTGCTGGGAGACAGACATTTGTTATAGCCACCCTTGAAGGCAAGTGTCAATACATAGTGAAGGTGAAGATGTACGGATCCTATAACCCTAAATTTATACTTCTAGGAACATGCCAGATAGAAATATTTCCTCTTATTCAAGGTGAATGTGTATAAGGATTTCCATGCAGTAATGTTTTCAGTAGTCTACAATTGGAAACATTTTGCATCAGTGCGGAAATGTTATACATAAAGTGTGGTTTATTCATATGATAGATTTAACAGTGATTGTAATAAGTAAAATTGATCTTAAATGCTTCAATATGGATGAACTTCACACAAATGTTGACTCAGAAGAAAGTTTTAGTATGATACCTAGAACATACTATCATTTATGTACATTTATAACACATATACGACCATATTCTATGCGATTTATGGGTAAGTACATGTGTATAAAGGTATTTGTAGAAAGAACCAAAAGAATGGAAACAAATGACAGTAGATTGATTGTCTCTGGGAAAGGAAGGGGGTATAAGAAATCTGAATTGTATTGATCATGGCTTTTTTTTAATTAAAAAATATCGGAGCAAATATGTCAAAATTTTGATATCAAAAAATTCTGGGTAATGAGTATATGAAAGCCTGTTATACTCCTCTCTCTACTGTATATTTGAATTATTAAAGAAAAGCCCAAAGCTTTTGAGTTAAAAAATTTAAGACCGCTTTATTGCATTTTCACATTGTTCAGGTTACATTAATTAATGATATTTATTGGGTGTTTAGTATTTGTCATGTACTGCACTAATTGTCATATCTATATGAGCTCACTTAAGCCTTCATCCAAGTTTATGAAGTAGACCAGTGGCTCATTTGAACAACATGGGGAGCTTTAAAAAAACAAAACAAAAACTGATGCCTGGACCCCATTCATGGAGATTATTCTGGTCAGACCTGGAAATTGAGTGTTTTTAAAACTCCCCTTGTGATTCTAATATGCAGCCAGGGTTAAGAAACCTTGAAATAATTTATAGATTTGTTTCCCAAACTCTATCTGATTATAAGAATCACCAGGGGCAAATTACAAATACAGATTCTCAGGTAGCCGTCCCAAATCCACGGAATTGAATTCTTTAGGGAAGATGTCAGAATATTAGTGTTTCAGTCAAGTGCTTAGATGATCCCTCTGATCAGGCAAGTTTGGTAAACCTGGGATTAGTGCTCTCCAACGTCGAAGGCCTTGGTCATCACGTGCCCATCCCACCTCACCTACACATCTTTCCTGGAGATTCTGATTTAGGAGGTCTCAAGGGAGACCCAGAAAACTATTTTCTTTAAAAAAGGTCCCAGGTGATGATCAGTCACATTGAGGACTCAATAAAGTACATATTATTATTATTACACATGAGTAAACAGAGACTCACAAATGGGAAACACCAGCTTGCCCTGGTTCCAAAGCTCATGCTGTTTCCCCCACTTATTGTTTTGATGCCCTTGTGCTTGGAGTCAGTTTCCCCAGGCTCCGTCTCTGTCCTGATCCTAGCTCACATTTTCCATTCTGCCAGGACACCCCAGGAAACATATGTGCACCTCCCCATCAATGGGCGGAAATGTGAGTTGTAGAATCCAGCCCTTTGCAGTGGGACTGGTGGTATCTCCAGTCTGAAACAGGGTCGCGGCTAAACAGGCTGTGTGCCAGGACGTAGCTGCTGGGAGGGAAACAGAAGTGGCACCACCAGTGTGATGCTGTGGTTATCAGGGGAAATGTGACTGGCTGAGATGTTGTCAATATAGACTCTGTCCTGGTCCTTTCAGGCTCAGGAATTGTGTGTGTATATTGGGAAGAGGGGAATGGGCAGGTGGAATCTGCAGAGAGGTTGGGAGGAGCTGAAGAAAAACAGTTCTCAGAGTCCTTTCTTTTCCAATTCTTCCTTCCAATCCAATCACCCCCCACCCCCGCCAACCTGCCCATCACCAGATGAATCATTCTAAAGGTACATTTTCAAAGTGTGTTCAGTAGAACATGAGTGCCAAGAGTGACTTCTTGGAAAAAAAATAAGGCAGGAGGGTTTCTATTGGGAAATTCTGCTCATCATATGCCCCTCTTGAAGATTCATAATGCTCATTAACATTTAAAATCCCTGAGAAGTCCTTCAGTAATCTGTTTCACTTGGTATAAACCCTCTTTGTTAGAGATATATCTTAAAACTTTGTAGCTCTAGTGTTCTGGGGAACACATTTTGGAAAACTATATCACAAATGAGTATCTTGTATGTCTATATCCTCAGGTCACTGGAGAATGCCTCCTATAGTGTAAGATTTAAAAAAAAGAAGAAAAAGAAAAAAAAAACCTTTTGTCAATCATGTTAATGACATTTAAATTCCCTTGCTTGGCATCATTTTTTTTTTTTGCAGTACGCCGGCCTCTCACTGCTGTGGCCTCTCCCGCCGCGGAGCACAGGCTCCGGACGCACAGGCTCAGCAGCCATGGCTCACGGGCCCAGCCGCTCCGCGGCATGTGGGATCCTCCTGGACCGGGGCACAAACCCGTGTCCCCTGCATCGGCAGGCAGACTCCCAACCACTGCGCCACCAGGGAAGCCCGGTATCATTTTTTGACCAGGTAGGTATCTACCTGTAAAACCTCAGTTGTTCTTATGTGCCACAAATTCATTCTGATTTTTTTTGTTTGTTTTAACAGCACTTCATTTTCTGGGCAGAAGAAAGGGATTCATTCACACCCTAGTTTTAGTCCAGGAGTCCAGAAGTTGTGTGTACATGATCTGTGCCTGGCCAATCAGAATATTCCATCTTTTCAGCTGGGCCAGGTACGGACATCTAACCTATGTCAAATCACCAAAATGTCAGTTCTGGGACTTCTTTAACTGTTCAGACAGCAAATTTCCTTTTTTTCTGGGGTTTCTGGTTATAATAAAATTACAAATTTGAAATGTCAGGGGTACTATGTACAGAGAGTTTACCTGAAGGTGATACTAAGAGAGGAGAAAATGGAGCTTGGAAATGGAGAGAGTGGCTAAAGGCTGATGACATTACTTAAGCCCCTAGATCCAGCTGTGCCTGAAGCCTACCCTTGCTATGAAACTTTCTGTTTCAGTGAGCTAATGACTTGATCTCAATTTTCTTTGCTAAAGCAAATTTGTGGTGAGTTCCTGTCACTTGCAGCAGAGTACTTTCTAATTTGGTGGTTCTCAAAGTGTGGTCTCCAGTCAAGCAAATTCAATTCACCTGTGAACTTGCTTTCAACAGGTATGCCTCTCTTTTATCTTCCACCTTTACTTGCCTGAGGGATAGCTTGGGTGAACCCCTCTTGAAACCATCTTAACCACATGACCATAGTAATCTATTTTTGACCTTAATAGTGCCTACTGCAATCTGCTTATTACTTGCCTCCTGTATTCTTTTGTCCACTAGAGTATGAGCTCTAGGGTCACGGATGTGTACTGATTTATCTCTGGTCTTCCCACTGCACTGAGAACAGAATCTGGAAAGCAATGGAGAATTGCTTAAGGCTCCCAATTTGTATTTTCAGAGAGCCTCGTCTTCAAGGGTCCATTTAAGAAGGCAGACCTTCTTAATTAGAGCTGTTAGGACCCATAAGTGTGTTTGAAGAGCCTGTCTCCCTGGGGTAATTTAAGGTTATGAAGTGCAGGCCCTTGTAAACAGCTCTTGTGAAGCAGCTATCCTAACTTCAAACACGGGTCGCTATAATAAACGGTGTCAGAGAAACACAATTCGGGACCTTGCTAATTGTTCTCGCCTCACTGAGTTAGACATTACGTCTGTATATGACCAAAGGTCGATGGAATGAAACAGTCCCTCAAGGAAGCTAATAGAAAGTCAATTACTTTGGCCCTTTAAATTGCTTTTGGAATAGACCGTTGCTGGGCCTTGTGGGAAGCTTTCGGCACTCAGCTCTGATGGGTGGATGGTGGGCCCTGAGGATCACTTTGGGGCCAGCCTAATGCTTCAGGAAGCTCCCCTCCATCCAGTGCCATAAACAGCTGCATCATCTCCGCTGGCTAGGGCACCTGGGTCAACCCCTTGCTTTGAATCAAGATCAACAGATGACTAGTGTGTTTTGGAGGCAGGCTTCCCCCTAGCCAGGATGGACAGGAGAGCTGTCAGGAGTCTTCCAGAAGTGAGCAGGGCTCATCCACACCTGAACAAGCTGTTCAGTCAAGCCCCCTGGCCAAAGGGACTCTCCATGGGGCAGGGGTCGCTAACAGGTGTCTCAGCCCTCCCCCCTTATACACATACTGGGGAAATTGGCGTCTTGTCTCCAATCCAAAGCAAGAATGTGCAGCCCCACAGTCAGGGCTGGTACTGCTGTCCTCACCCAGCATATTTTTGTGCTGTTGAGCTAAGAGTGAGTCGCTTCTTGTTTCGGCTAGAGCTCCAGATGCCCATCTTTTGTGTTTGGGGAAAATGCAACAAAAGAGTTTGGTGATAACTGCTTTTCAACATTTGTGGCAGAGAAGCTCCCATTACGACATCAGAGAAGAAGGAGGGAGGCCATCCAGAGGTTAAAGGGCAGCGTGCTAAGCATCAGCTCAAGGCAACGCCCAAACGGTTGTAGTGTTTAATTAAGAAGGACCTTGCACTTTTGTGGGGCAAGGAAATTCGCTTTTATTTCGATCTGGCTGCAAACACCCCAACCAAAGTGTCTCTGCCTCTTTTCTTGGTCATTGAGTTTTACTCACTTTGAGCCAATCAGGGTATGTTATTTTCTTTTTCTTTTTTTTTGGTATTGGGAAGAAATAACTGTGAGGACTCTTCAAAAGCTCAGAAATAAGGGGCCATGCAGGAGATCAGGAAACTTCCACCAGCCTCTTAGATAGACTCATATACCAGAGGGCAGACAGCAGAAGCAAGAAGAATTACAATCCAGCAGGCTGTGGAACAAAAACCACATTCACAGAAAGATAGACAAGATGAAAAGGCAGAGGGCTATGTACCAGATGAAAGAACAAGATAAAACCCCCCAAAAACAACTAAATGAAATGGAGATAGGCAATCTTCCAGAAAAAGAATTCAGAATAATGATAGTGAAAATGATCCAGGATCTCAGAAAAAGAATGGAGGCAAAGATCAAGAAGATGCAAGAGATGTTTAACAAAGACCTAGAAGAATTAAAGAACAAACAAACAGAGATGAACAATACAATAACTGAAATGAAAAATACACTAGAAGGAATCAGTAGCAGAATAACTGAGGCAGAAGGACGGATAAGTGACCTGGAAGACAGAATGGTGGAATTCACTGCTGCAGAACAGAATAAAAAGAAAAGAATGAAAAGAAATGAAGACAGCCTAAGAGACCTCTGGGACAACATTAAATGCAACAACATTCACATTATAGGGGTCCCAGAAGGAGAAGAGAGAGAGAAAGGACCTGAGAAAATATTTGAAGAGATTATAGTCAAAAACTTCCCTAACATGGGAAAGGAAATAGCCACCCAAGTCCAGGAAATGCAGAGAGTCCCATACAAGATAAACCCACAGAGAAACATGCCGAGACATATAGTAATCAAATTGTCAAAAATTAAAGGCAAAGAAAAATTATTGAAAGCAGCAAGGGAAAAACAACAAATAACATACAAGGGAACTCCCAGTTAACAGCTGATTTCTCAGCAGAAACTCTACAAGCCAGAAGGGAGTGGCATGATATAATTAAAGTGATGAAAGGGAAGAACCTACAACCAAGATTACCCAGTAAGGAACTCATTCAGATTCAATGGAGAAATCAAAAGCTTTACAGACAGGCAAAAGCTAAGAGAATTCAGCACCACCAAACCAGCCCTACAAGAAAGTCTAAAGGAACTTCTCTAAGTGGGAAACACAAAAGAAGAAAAGGACCTACAAAAACAAACCCAAAACAATTAAGAAAATGGTCATAGGAACATACATATTGATAAGGTATCAATATCGATTACCTTAAATGTGAATGGATTAAATGCTCCACCAAAAGACACAGGTGTGCTGAATGGATACAAAAACAAGACCCATGTGTATGCTGTCTACAAGAGACCCACTTCAGACCTAGGACACATACAGACTGAAAGTGAGGGGATGGAAAAAGATATTCCATGCAAATGGAAATCAAAAGAAAGCTGGAGTAGCAATACTCATATCAGATAAAATAGACTTTAAAATAAAGAATGTTACAAGAGACAAGGAAGGACACTACATAATGATCAAGGGATCAATCCAAGAAGAAGATATAACAATTATAAATATATACGCACCCAACATAGGAACACCTCAATACATAAGGCAAATGCTAACAGCTCTAAAAGAGGAAATCGACAGTAACACAGTAATAGTGGGGGACTTTAACACCTCACTTACACCAATGGACAGATCATCCAAAATGAAAATGAATAAGGAAACACAAGCTTTAAATGACACAATAGACCAGATAGATTTAATTGATATTTATAGGACATTCCATCCAAAAACAGCAAATTACTCTTTCTTCTCAAGTGCACGTGGAACATTCTCCAGGATAGATCACATCTTGGGTCACAAATCAAGCCTCAGTAAATTTAAGAAAATTGAAATCATATCAAGCACCTTTTCTGACCACAATGCTATGAGATTAGAAATTAATTACAGGGAGAAAGACATAAAAAACACAAACACATGGAGGCTAAACAATACGTTACTAAATAACCAAGAGATCACTGAAGAAATCAAAGAGGAAATCAAAAAATACCTAGAGACAAATGACAATGAAAACACGATGATCCAAAACCTATGGGATGCAGCAAAAGCAGTTCTACGAGGGAAGTTTATAGCTATACAAGCCTACCTCAAGAAACAAGAAAAATCTCAAATAAACAATCTAACCTTACACCTAAAGGAACTAGTAGAGAAAGAAGAACAAACAAAAGCCAAACTTAGCAGAACGAAAGAAATCATAAAGATCAGAGCAGATATAAATGAAATAGAAACAATGAAAACAATAGCAAAGATCAATAAAACTAAAAGCTGGTTCATTGAGAAGATAAACAAAATTGATAAGCCACTAGCCAGACTCATCAAGAAAAAGAAGGATAGGACTCAAAACAATAAAATTAGAAATGAAAAAGGAGAAGTTACAACAGACACGGCAGAAATACAAAGCATCCTAAGAGGCTACTACAAGCAACTCTATGCCAATAAAATGGACAACCTGGAAGAAATGGACAAATTCTTAGAAAGGTTTAACCTTCCAAGACTGAACCAGGAAGAAATAGAAAATACGAACAGACAAATCACAAGTAATGAAATTGAAACTGTGGTTAAAAATCTTCCAACAAACAAAAGTCCAGGACCAGATAGCTTCACAGGTGAATTCTATCAAACATTTAGAGAAGAGCTAACACCCATCTTTCTCAAACTCTTCTAAAAAATTGCAGAGGAAGGACACTCTCAAACTCATTCTGTGAGGCCACCATCACCCTGATACCCAAACCAGACAAAGATACTACAAAAAAGGAAAATTAGAGACCAATATCACTGATGAATATAGATGCAAAAATCCTCAACAAAATAGTAGCAAACAGAATCCAACAACACATTAAAAGGATCATACACCATGATCAAGTGGGATCTATCACAGGGATGAAAGGATTCTTCTATATATGCAAATCAATCAACGTGATACACCTTATTAACAAATTGAAGAATAAAAACCATATGATCATCTCCATACATGCAGAAAAAGCTTTTGACAAAATTCAACACCCACTTATTTTTTTTTAATTTAAATTTTTATTGAAGTATAGTTGCTGTACAATATTATATAAGTTACAGGTATACAATGTAGTGTGATTCACAATGTTTAAAGGATATACTTTTTATAGTTATTGTAAAATATTGGCTATATTCCCCATGTTGTACAATATATTCTTGTAGCTTATTTTACACCTAATAGTTTGTACCTCTTACTCCCCTACCCCTATATTTCTCCTCTCCCCTTCCCTCTCCCTACTGCTGCTTTTTTGTTGTATTTACTGATTCATTGTATTTTTTTAGATTCCACACATAATTGATATCATCCAGTGTTTGCCTTTCTCTATCTGACTTATTTCACTTGTCATAATGCCCTCCAAGTCCATCCATGTTGCTGCAAATGGCAGAAATTTCATTTTTTTTTTATGGCTGGAAAGCCATTTCTGATTTTGGCCAGGTCCTATTACAATCTTGTTGATATCTGTACCCCAGTGTCCAGTACAAAGCCTGTGGCATTGCGGGCATTTATTTAATCAATAAACATGTATTTAGTACCTACTGTCAACACCCACTTATGATAAACACTCTCCAGAAAGTGGGCGTAGAGGGAACCTACTTCAATACAATAAAGGCCATATTCAACAAATCCACAGCAAAAAAAAATAAATAAAAATAAGGGGCCATGCAGGGAAACTGGAATAACAAAGAGGTGACTGAAACTGGTTTTAGAGGTGTGACAGATCTGAGAGTTTTGGCTGGATTCGCGTTCAGGGAGGGAAAAAATGTGTGGCATGGCTCAGGCTTCTTGCGGAGACCTGATAGCAGCTTCCTTCTCACCCACCAGCAGAGGAGGGTAAGCACCTGATACCTTGAGGGTCAAGACTGGATGAGACTCTTATTCTCCCAGTTTCCTTTCTAAGGAAACTGGCAGCAAGAAAAAGATGCCCTGTAGTCCCACCCAGGTGATACATCTTCTTCTCTGGGTCTTTCGGGTCTCAGTGGGATTTCCTTTGCTGATGCCGTGAAAGGGCGGTCCACCCTGAGAAAGGGAGGTCTTCATTGACTCTTCATAATCTTAGAGAGCATTAGGCTGCTCCTTGATGGTGCCCCACGCATGTAGCCTTGTCACTGAGTGCCTGCGTTCACATGTGCATGTGCATCCACATATATGTGTATGCCCATGTATGACGGGCAACTAAGGGTGCTTCTGGATGAGGAGAGCTCAGCCACTGCCTCATGGATCTGCCTCCTGCTTTCCCGATCCCCCTGTTTCCACCCCAAACTTAAGAGTAGCAAATCCCATTGGGAGGGACTGTCAAGCACTTCTAACAAGTAAGTTAGTAAGCTTTTCTGTTTCTTGTTTCCTCCCTCATGCAGATTGGGTGGATCGGGGGAGATTTGTACCTGTCATTAGAACTGTGAACAGCCATTTTCTCCCAGGTCCTAGAAACAGTGGTTCACAGGTGAAGGTGGACCAGATATCAGAGGTAGGAGGAGAAGAGCCAGAATTTAATGAGGCTGGTGGAATCCCTCTGACTGAACTGCTCCAGGCCCTAGACCATTCTCTTTTCTTCCTCTTTATACCAGGAACTCAGTCATTTTGGGAGAGTATAGGTGAATTATCATGTATCAGGTGAAAAACTGTTTCCGATTCTTATCAGTGGCAATGAACTTTGCAGAATCCTTGTCTTTTGCTGTCAGCTTGGATCACCCTTACCTAATGAACCTTCCATATGCAGGCTGGGGTCTCAGGCATCTCAATCAGGGCATTTTAGTTTGGCTGAGCTGGGACTCTGAAAGTATAGACAAACCCACCTGCTAATCCTCTGCAAGAAGGTAACTTGGGGATTGGGGATGGGAAAAACATTCTGATTTGAGGGTTAAGGGGCAAGAAGATCGACAAGAGAGATTGGGTGTGAGAGTCTTTTCCATCTGCCTCTCAGGCTTTGTTTGGACCCACATGTTAAAGCATGTAAGTCAAAAGTTGACAGAATTGGTCTGGAGAGTCCATGTGAGTCTCAGGGCCTCAGGAGGCTGCGTTAGAGCTGAGGGGCCCCAGAGTGGCCAGGTCGAGGAGAAAGCTGTGATTTCCCTGCAGGGATATGGAAGCCAGGGCAGTCCCAACTTCCTGAGGATTGTAAGTTTCAGGAGACCGGGGACAGCAGGGCTCCCCTCTGCAGAGAAGCCCCCCTCAGGTGGTTCTCAGGCAGCAGAAATCAACAAATGGCAGGTGGAGGAGAATGACAGGAGGGGCAGTCTGTTGTGAAGACAGCTACGGATTACCCTGTGGGCACATGTAAAAATTTGTGGGGAGCCAGTAGATACTCTTCTGGGGGTAAGTTCCTGTTTGGGAAGGGGAATGGGGACTTGGAACCATTGCAGTCTGAGTACAGATCCAACTGTGAAATGACCAACTGGTGAGAGGCCATACATCCTGGTCACAAGTAATGACCAAAACCAGGAAAACGAGTCTCAAAGAAGACCAGCAGAGGGGGAATCAAAGAAGGTTTTCTGTGAATGGCTTTGTTCTCAGGACTGTGTACGGCTGCTGGCTGTCTAACCTGGCACGGCAGGTTTCAGGAGAGCCCAAGATGGGGTCGGGGTGAGGAGTTGGGCCCTGCCCAGTTCTTTCTGAAGGAGGTCCTTACAATGTGTATATGTATACGTGCCTATATTTATACATACACCGTGCAGCATTCCTTCTGGTACAAACAGTTTCTTCATCTGTCGTGCTCTGGTTGGGATGCTTCCTCTCGACTCCGTGAAGTGGCTTCTTTTCCACCCCCAGCCACCACTCCTTCCTTTCTGGCCTCATCTCATTTCTTTGGAACCTCCTTTCTTCCCCCATATCCCTTCTTTTCCTCACCCTCCTGCACAGCAACACTGTTTTGTTTTGTTTTGGATCTTAATCACGGTCGGCTTTCAGGATGCATCAGGAAAGCTGGCTATGCAGGACTGCCATCAACAATGATTGGGGTGGCTACCCATCTCACGGTCATGGTCATTTGCCCTCCTCTTGGAAAGACCCAGTACATAGGAACGGGCCCCTCATGGCCATGTCAGTGCTCCACGACCCCCCTCTATGCCATGACTGATGGCTCTGATGGGGCCAATTACATTATCTCTGCCTTGAGACCATGAAGGTTGGAACAGAGAGTTAGACAGTGGAGCTGAGCCACTTTGATGGCTGCACTGGAGAGAGAAGGTACACGATAAATTCCTGCCATTGTAGTGGCTGCTGCAGATGTGGGCTTACACGTGTGCCAGGCCTGGCTGGCTTAGAGAAGAGCACTCCTGTGACACCACACTGAACAGCTTTGGCGTTGTATTAGAATGGACTGTGCTGCAGTAACAAGCAGGCCAACCTGTCAGAGGCTTACACAATAGAAGTTTATTTCTTGCTTACCCAGTGCATAATGGCTGGGCGACTCTCGGAGCTGCCCTCTTCCAAGCAGTGATGGAGATCCAGGTGGCTTCCTTTGGGTAGACATGCCATCTGGAACATGGGGCCTCCAGAGCTGCTCCAGCAAGGAAAGAGAGAGAGAGAGAGGAAACATCAGCTGTTCACCACTGTGGATCACACAGAAGACTCATGCAGAAGTGTCACCTGTCACTTTCGTTCCCATCTCATTTGCCACACTGGCCATGACGTACCTGGGAACGACAGAGGAACACATGGACTATTCCATGAACACTACCCCTCTCTGCCACATATTTTTTGAAAGAGGGAGAGAAAGAAAAAAGAAACCTCTTTAAGATGCCAACATTTTCCTGTGATGAGAGTGGCTCTTGAAACAAATAGTTAAAGGCCAATAGAATCTTTAGGGTAAAGCAAGATATAAGATGACAGATACTATTTTGTTTGAGTTCAAATGTGCCAGAGCAAAGGCAGCCACTGGTACCCTTTACCTCATCCTTCTGGTTGCTCAAAAAACAGCTAACCACAAATAGTTGCAGCCTCCAACCCTACAGACCTGAGATTGGGGTATTGGATGAAGTCGGTGGGGGGCTGCTTTTCTAAGTGAAGTGTCCTATCTTCTTCCATAGCCCCAGGAGGATGTGTCTTGAATCATCAGGTAGCTGTCAACACCCCAAGTGAGAAAGCAGGCAGGAATCACAAGACTGGAGGGTGAGGCGGGCAGAGGTGCATGGTGGGGACAAGGCTGGGTTGGGGAGCTTGGAGGCTTGGGGAGACTCCTTGCACAGGCCTGCTGTGGCCCGGGAATAAGTGGGAACACTGGGGGAGGATTTTCTACCTGCTGACTTAGGAAGGAAAGAAACTGGTAGAAGTCTGGTGTAGCCCACCCCCTTTTCTGCCAGCCCCTTGTACATGGCTTATAGGTGCAGGACACCCCATGAGACCAAAGATTCACCTCTCTGATCCCCACTTGGCTCACCTGCCCAGTGCCCTAGGAATTCAGAGGTGAGGGCTGTGTTGCTTTCTCTGAAGATTTCTTTTGCACACGCCTTACACTCTGGTCCTTACAGCACAAAATGCTAAAGCAGAAAAATAATAAAGAACATTTAATTCCAGTTTAATTAAGAGATGAAAGAATTTAGCTCAAGAGCTAATCTGGTTGCTGCCAATTTCAAAGGATACTTTTTTATTTTTAATAAATATATTTATTTATTTATTGGCTGCGTTGGGTCTTCGTTGCTGTGCGCGGCTTTCTCTAGTTGGGCGAGTGGGGGCTACTCTTCGACATGGTGGGCGGGCTTCTCACTGTGGTGGCTTCTCTTGCTGCGGAGCACCAGCTCTAGGCGTGCGGGCTTCAGTAGTTGTGGCTCGCGGGCTCAGTAGTTGTGTCTCGCGGGCTCCAGAGCACAGACTCAGTAGTTGTGGTGCACGGGCTTAGTTGCTCCGCGGCATGAAGGATCTTCCCGGACCAAGGCTTGAACCCATGTCCCCTGCATTGGCAGGCAGGTTCTTAAGCACTGAGCCACCAGGGAAACCCTCAAAGGATACTTTTTTTAATTTTAAAGTTATTGATTGATTGATTGATTGATTGATATTCCTCTTAAAGGGAAATAGCCTTCCATTGCTCCCATGTCTGTTGCTATCACTGGCAGGAGAGGCGTGATGCCATGAAGGTATTAAGCCTTCCCTCCCCCTCTTCCCACTCCCTGCTGTCTGGTCAGTCCTGCTCCCCTTCAAGAAATCACACCATTTGAAACAGACACTGGGTTTCAGCTCTCAGGGGGCAGTGGGTTCAGTGCTACTATGCAGCACTACACAGTAGGAGAATATAGGTGCAAGTTACAGGCACTTGAGTCTGAGCCCTGCCTCTGCCCATAAGAAACTTAGGGTAAGTGACTTCCTTCTTTTGTGCATTTTTTTTCTTATCTCGTTTCTTTTAGGGACTTTGATGGCTACGCAAAGCACTTAGCATACTCTCTGTTGCATAGTAGGGATAAAACAAATAGAAGCTAATGTTATCATTATTTGAGGGGTGGGTAGGGATGGGGCTAAACAGGGCTTCTGGAAATCATTCATGCATCTTGTTTTTCCAGAACAGTTATTTTGGGTCTTATCTGGGTCATAGACTCGTTCGAAAAGCTGATGAACTTTCGCCAGAACAAGCAAATATGCAGATGACACAAAATTTTTCATGCTTCTATTTATTGCTTCCTGTAGCTCAGTGGTTCTCAACCTGTTTGACTATGAATGTCCTTTTCTAATGACAATATTTTTTGCCTTTTATGCCCCTCCCCCAACCTGATCTTTTTTTTTAACGTTTTATTTTATATTGGAGTATAGCCGATTAACAATTTGTGATAGTTTCAGGTGCACAACAAAGGGACTCAGCCATACATATACATGTATCCATTCTTCCCCAAACGGCACTTCTCATCTTATGGATTGAGAAAATATCTAATGACACGCAGAGACTCTGAATTCTGTAATGCTTTAAAGAGATTTTGCATTTTGTTAACCACAACAGCATCTGCATGGATTTGAAATGAAAAGTTGTAAATATATCTATGGGCTGCATGATTGATTCCATCTGCATTCAATGCTTGGTACCCCTGTAGATTTCCTCCACTGTTGGAAATCTCTCCAATAGACAGGTTTACGGAACCCAAGACTGGAAGGAAATCAAAGGGCCATTCAATCCAGCTCCGTTAATTTGTATAACACAGAGGTCAAAGGAAGAAAATCAACTTTTTAGAAATCATGTAGCCAGATGATATCAGAGAGGAGACTGGAACCCAGGATCCCCACAGCCAGCCTAACAGCTGCCTGATGCTGACTTTCTTTGGCAGTTCTGGGTTGGTGGAAATTCTTCCTTTTCCACCAGTCAGTGGTCAGTGGTCTGTAGTGAATGAATAGGAAAATGAAGCTTGGCAAGTAACTGTAGTCTCAAAGCTAGAGTGACGGTATAATTTATCTTCCAAACTGGGACATGTTTGAGAGTGAAAGGGAGTGCTGCTAATAATTATGCCAGGGCAATAGGTGTAAACCAAGACTAATCTGGGCAAGCCGGGGCATATAGTCACCCTACTGAAAGCTGACCAAGGGCCTATTTTGGAGCACTTTAAAAGCCACTCAGCAATAAGGATGACTTGCTTGAAGGGATTTGGATTAATTATTGCCCTTCCCTCTGGCCAGTTTCACATCTTGAAAGCACAGCAAAAAAGACTTGAAAATCTGGAAACTCATTAGGAATTACTAGTCTCTTACTGTAAACTCCCAAGAGGTTTGTAGCTTGCTATTTCCCACTCTCCATGCAACAGCACACGTCACCCCTTTCCTAGTTTTTCCTATCATGAGTATTGGCTCCTTCCCAGCCCCTCTGCTGGGAAACTGTAGGCATCTTCACAGAAACTTGGGCGATCACCTCATCAGTGCTTATAGACATAATAGGGGGCCTAGTGTCCCGGTGAGTGCTTGGGATAGGCCCTCTACTGGATAATCTCAAGCAATGACTTCTTTTCTCCTTAGTTTCCTAATCTATGAAATTAGAGGTAGGACTGATTCACTGCTGTTCTGTGTTAGGGCAGGATGGGCTGTGCTGTATAACAAATAACCCTTGATCCTAAGGGACTTAACACAGCAAAGGTTTATTTCTCACTCAGGCTATAACATGTGTGAGTAGGGGGGCTCTGCTCTTTATAGCCTCTCAGGGTCCCAGGCTCCAAACAGAGAATAGAAAAGTGGAATTCAAGCAACCACCACTAAATATGTTCATCTAAAAGTGACATGTGCATTCACATCTCTTTGGCCCCCACCAGTCACAGGGCCACACCTTACCACAAGGAAGCAGAGAAGAGCAGTCCTACCATGTGTCCAAGAGTTGGGGAATCAGAGTATTTGTAAATGCTCCCATGGCTATTCACCACACCCTCAAATTGTTTCTAATTTAAAATTTTACAGTGAAAGTATCATTTTCTTCCTCCCCATCTCCACCTTCAAATGAAATCTAATTGAGAAGCATATGACATAAAATGGGTAGAATTGAAGCTGACCTGGTTGAAATGGAAGTTGATGCATTAGACCTTCACCCTTTGGTGGCAATGTGATTATTGCTTTGTTTTAGTAGATCACTTGATAGCCTTGAAGATGACAGATTGAGATTGGAGATACAGGGGAGACCAATTAAGTGGCTCTTTAGAATCTTCTAGGCAGGGGAAAATGAGGGCTGGACAGAGGATGGAATGGGAGGGATTGTATTAGTTATATATGTTGCATAAAAATTACCCTGAAATGAGTGGCTTAGAACAATACATGTTTGGCATCTCACAGTTTTTGAGGCTCAGGAGTCTGGGTGTGGCTGAACTGGGTCCTCAGCATGAGGATCTCTCACAAGCTGCAGTTTAGGTGTCAACCAGGCTACTGTCATCTTCAGGTTCAGTTAGGGCAGGATCCCCTTCCAAGGTCTTTTGGTGGTTGCTAGCAGGATTCAGTTCCTCATGAGCTATTGGACTGGGGACCTCAGTTCTTTGCTGGCTGTTGGCTGGAGACCACCCTTAGTTCCTTGCACTGACCTCTCTCCAACAGAAGAACCAGGTGAGAAGAACCAGGGAGAGAGAATGTGTGAACAAGATGGAAGTCATAGTCTTTTGAAACCTAACGACAGAAGTGACACTGTATCACCTTTGCCATATTCTACTGGGTAGAAATCACTAGGGGTGTGGATTACAAAAGGATGTGAATACAGGAGGTGGGGAATCACTGGGATCCGGGTTGGAAGCTGCCTGTTACAGGAGGATTTGGGAGAGGTTGAGAAACCTGAACCTCCATGAAGGAGACTGATGGGGTGTGGGTTACAGAGATGAGGAAGGGGCAGGTGATGCCTTCAGGGCTTTGGTTTGGATGAGGATGATTGGTGATGCTGTTATTTGAAATGGGCAAAGCAGAATGGGGAGGTAGAGGCACTGTTAGGCTTGTGACATTAAATACCATCCTGGGCAGAGGTCAGTCTGAGTCACTGGACACTCAGAAACCCAGTAGAAGGGGCCTCTTGACTCCCGACTGGGCACCAACATCCATCCTGCTCTGGTCTCTGTTAGTCCTTGCTCTCCTTCGAGCTTGAGCTGACTAAAGGAATTCAGGGTGAAGTTCACAGCAAGTAGAGGTGATTGAAGTGGATTTAACATTCTAGTCCTTTCGCTGGAAATTACCAGACTCTGACCCTTACTCAGGCATTCCCCCCTTATCTACATTTAGAACTGAACAACCAAAGGGGTCACAGAACCAGGATTTGCATGAGGCTTTAAGAGAAAATGAAAAGACACAAGGGCTGTACACAGTCAAGCCTACCAGGCTTGGCTCTCTTTGAGACAAAGGCAAGTGGCTTATTTAATTTTTTTTTTTAATGTGTGTGTAAATTTCCTAAAAGGTTGACCTAAATGAGTTCTTACAAAGATCTGATAGCCCAGGACAATGGAATAATCCTTTTTAATAGGATTAGAGACTGTGCTAAAAGAGACTGGCAGTTTTGGGGCTCTGCATTGTAATATGTGCTCAAAGAAAGCACAGGAAAACGAAGACGGAACCTTGTTTCCCATGTTGTTTTACACCCTCTAAACTACTAATATCTCCAGCTCATAGCATCCTTGGCTGCCCACATACGGCACTTCTGGGATCCTCTTCCAGCATTGTGTCTAGTTCTGGGTCCTTAGTGGGCTTCTGGGCCTCTGTGAAAGGTGACATTGAACTACACTATCCTCAAGGTCTATCGCAGTAACATGGACCTGATTTCTTTTTTTCTTTTTAAAGATTTTTCTTTTTGATGTGGACCATTTTTAAAGTCTTTATTGAATTTGTTGCAATATTGCTTCTGTTTTATGTTTTGGTTTTTCGGCCGCAAGCGGGTGGGATCTCAGCTCCCTGATCAGGGATTGAACCTGCACCCCCTGCATTGGAAGGTGAAGTCTTAACCACTGGACTGCCAGGGAAGCCCCGGACTTGATTTCTTCAGTCTATCTTTACCCCAAGGTCTCTTCCAATCTCCATTATTTCAGGTTCTTTATTTCATGGGTCACTGGGGAACAGACTGCAGACCCAACTCAGGAAGTCTCAAAATGAGGCACTGTGTGTTGGACATGGGCTTTGCATGGGACTGATGACCCCAGGCTTGGGTATTTACTGATGAGACATCTCTGCTGTATTTGGGGAAGGGGTGTGAAAGGGTTCCCTAGCTCAAAGCACCTCTGTGAATGCTTCACTTATGCTTGGAGAGGGAGTGCTGGCAGACATGCAGGAGAACCTGGTCTGAATACTAAAGGAGCTTCCTTCTAGAATAACGTGTTCTGCAAATGGCAAGGCAAATCAAGAAAGAAAAAAATTAAATTCCATCCTCACAAAGGCAGGTGAGACACATGTCAGATCAGTAGCAAACATTAAGAAAATATTCTGCCAAAGGGACCACGCTGACTGCACTGAAATGCCTTAAGTTAACATTTTAAAGGCAATAAAGCTAATTTGAAAATATATTCATTGAGCCATAATGAGTGAATTAAAAAAAATTCTGTCAAAATTTCATCCAATTACAGAAGCACAAATAGGCTATTTTATTAAGCACCAGTCTGAATGTTCTGTATGTGTTTTGTTTTTTTTTTTTTTTTTTTTTTGTGCGGTACGCGGGCCTCTCACTGCTGTGGCCTCTCCCATTGCAGAGCACAGGCTCCGGATGCGCAGGCTCAGCGGCCATGGCTCACAGGCCCAGCCGCTCCGCGGCACGTGGGATCCTCCCCGACCGGGTCACGAACCCGTGTCCCCTGCATCGGCAGGCGGACTCTCAACCACTGCGCCACCAGGGAAGCCCTGTATGTGTTTTTAATAAATTTTTTATTCTCAATCAAGCAATTCATGTATCTATCACGTCCATCAGGATGCAATCTACTTGTTTGAAGGTTGTTTTGGTTTTTTTTTTGTACATGGATATCACTTTTATTAAAGACTGTTTCTCTGTCACCATTGGCTGGCTCACACTTTGGGTTTTTCTTGCCTTGTCCTGAGTGTGGACCTCACACTGCTTTGCCTACTATGACCCAAGATCTAAGGTGGGCATTTGGAAGGAGACTGAATGAAGTTATAAGTAGAATCGGAGGCCAGGGGCAGGCAGAGTTTGGCGAGGAAAATCAACCGATTAACCAATGAGTTTTTATTATTAAGTACTTGCTGTGTGCACAGGGATACAGAAGAAGCCAGAACCAGTATGCCTGAACCTCAACTGGCTTTTAGGGAAAACAATGTTGGTGATCAACCCCTGGAGGGTAGGGATCATACCTGTCTTGTTTGTGGCTATATGCCTAGTACCTGGAATAATACATGGATTTAAAAAAAGAAGGTATTCAAGTGATGAAATGCAAAAAGATAAGAATGCAAAAAGTGTCCAGAAAACAGAGACATTGGTTTGAACTCAGTAGCCAGAGCATGCCCAGAAGGGGTAAATTTCCCAAGCATACCCATCCCTGCGTCTGGAGTCATGCCATTCCCTCCTCATCAAGGACACGCACTCCTTGCTTTTTTTTTCTGTCTACCAAATGCATCCAGTACTTCAACCCTCCTTTGGTATTTTCTCCAAGTTATTTTCCTTGATCCTGAAGCCAAAAGAGATATCCCACTTCTTCGAACTCCAATGCAATTTTATTTTAAAAATAAAATAAAAATATCTCATTTAATCTTTAAAATAAGCCCAGGAGCAAGGTACTATTATTATCTTTTTTTTTTTTCAACAGTGGAGTATACTGGCACAAGGCTAAAAAGCTTACTGAAGAGCCCAGAGCTGTTAAGACATGGATCTGGAATGATACTCAGGTCTTCTGGGCTTCAAATCCCATCTCACTTTCACCAGGTCATGCTGCTCTCTCCCCTTTTCTCATTTATCCCTACAAAGCTTCCCCTGGTACAGGCTTGGTTGACTCACATCTTATATCGTAAGAAGATTTCAAACCTGGGGAGGGCAGTGAGCTTGGCATGTCTCATTCTGCATGTTCCCTACTTTTCACGAGACAGTTACTCAACTAGTCTGCTAGATCAATAGTGGATGAGATCAACCACATGTCCACAAAGTCTGTGCATGATCCATGATTGGATGCCTTCCCTGCTTCCATTGTCCAAATGAGGTCCACGATTGCCTCTCCTTCTTGCCAACCACCAGCTGGAAAGGCCACCCAACATGGGAGGGCCAGGATTTATTGAGGCTGGGGCTCCATATATGATAGACCCACACTCTGTTGAATGCATAAAGCTGATACAAAAATCCACTACTGTATATATTTTAGAATTCCAAATTTAAATCCAACAAATATTTACTGAGCACTGTAGGCAGAAAAATATAAAAGGATTAAAAGAGAGGGTGAGAGAAATGAAAAAGAAGGTTCTGTGACTTCCTGGAGGATGGGAAGGTGGTAAACGTGACTCAGAAATAAGGCTGGATCAGAAGGCTCCTGAAGACCAATTTAGCACCAGGACTTACGTTTCCTGGGCTCCAGACCATGCTGCTTGGGAGCCGTCAGTGTGGAAGCTGATATAGGTTTGCTGTGATTCCCACCCAGCGGCCTGAGCTCTCTCTTGCCCAGGAGGTACAATTAAGCACATTTGAGAGGTGGCCTGTCAGTGGTCACAGGTCAGATGACATCACCTGGCACTGGTGAGGTTGAATTCCAAGTCTTAGCCTCTTTGGGGCTATGCCCAGACAATGGGGCTCTAACTATAGAATGTGACCCTGGCCCCTTTACAGGCCCAAAGGATGAACCCAAGAGATCGATTTGGATGAACATCACATTCATTGATGCCGTCCTTGCTCAGACTCAGTGGGTTTCCAGGCCAATAGGTGATCAGATCTTCTGCACGTCCATTCTTGGTTTGTTTTGGCGTTTGCTTCAAACTTCAGCTTTGTTTCTGTTTGATTTCTTTATTTCTTCTTTTTTTTTTTTTGTGGTACGTGGGCCTCTCACTGTTGTGGCCTCTCCCGTTGCGGAGCACAGGCTCCAGATGCGCAGGCTCAGCGGCCATGGCTCACGGACCCAGCCGCTCTGCAGCATGTGGGATCTTCCCGGACCGGGGCACAAACCTGTGTCCCCTGCATCGGCAGCCGGATTCTCAACCACTGCGCCACCAGGGAAGCCCCTGTTTGATTTTTAAAGCACTGTATACTTCTCCCATGGCTGACTTGGTTTCCTGGTTGGAAGAGGCCCTCTTTGATGTTATAGCCGTGTTTTCTTGTTGTACTTAGCTCCTGACTCCAAACCATGGCCTAAGTCTTAGACTTTGTGTTTTGGAAAGGAACACTCTTTGCTAAAGCCAGCGGTCCTGTCCCAGCCCAGATGCAGCCCCTGCAATTACAGCCTCTTTCTAAATCTCCCTTCCTGGGTGGGCACATATCGTTGTGAGCCAGGCCACCCTTCCCTTCAGCCCTGCTCGCCACCAAGCCCGCTCTGCCCTTGAACTGTTTTGCTTGGGTCATCAAAAAAGAAACCCTCAGTGCATTTCAATTCTCTAAGTCAAGTTTGCAAAGATGCTCTCAGGCTCCTTCTCAGTGATGATTTATGCATGGCGAGTGGAATAGCACGCTGTTTTCATTCCTTTTAAAACCAAGTAATGACCTAGGGGGAGAACATTATTTTCTATCTCTATCTGTTCCTTTCTCTGTATCTGTGTCTTTTTCTCTATCTAAATCTGTATATCTACATCTGTATTTGTATGCATAGGGATACAATGGGATGAATTTAGTAGTCCAGCAGGGCCTTGCCACACCATTGTCTATTATTTATATTTGACTTACTAGAATTTGACACTTATTTACAATGCAAAGATGCAGAGTTGCATCATGCCCTTCAGGAAATATCTGTGTAAATATAGGCCAACCCCTTCAAGTGAAATAAAAATATGGGGTGTTTGTCTTTGTGCTATGGAGATAAAGATATTCACATCACCTTGGGATAATACTTACTGGGAAAATGAGAAGAGCCACTAACGGAATGACCTTTGACATGTCCTTCAAATTCTCAGGGCCTCAGATTCTTCATCAGGAATAAAACAAAAGATTTAGACCAGATGACCTCTAAGGGAAAGCCAACTCCTATGACAGAGAAGCTTTTGGTTTTTGACTGGCACTATGTAATAAATTGTTTTTACTCCAAATCTGGTTTTACAGATTCTACCTAGGAAATTACAATTGCAGGGAGAAGAACAAGGTCTTCTGGGTCTGAGATGTGTGTGTCAAAGTCTAGATAGGAAACCCATGCCAGGTGGTTCAACAGAGGGGATTTGATATAAGGAACCAGTTACTATGTGTTGGAAGCACCACAAAACCAAATGGGGTGGTGAGAAAAGTGCAAAATTGACAATAGCAGGGATTCACCACCATCCTTGGGCTGCAAGTGAAATAGGAGGGAAGAGGGCAGGGCACAACATTTAAAAGAATGACACAGCCATAGGATATGACAAAAACTGGCTAGAACTAACTAGATCCAAGATGGTGGAAGATTCAACTTCCATTGGACCTTTGCCTCAGCACAGGGTGTGCTCATTGTAATATTGATACATTAGCTAAATGACACACCCACCAGAGCCATGACAGTCCAGAGCTAACCATAAAAAGCCAAAAAGTGGGCGGTGGCCCAATTCCTGGAAATCCCTGTCCTTTCCCCTGAAATAGTTGGAATACTCCTCCCACTCATTAGCCTATGAAATTACCCAGCCCATAAAAACTAACCAAGCCATACTTTGGGGTCTCTCCCCTTCTGAGATGGCCCACACTCTGTCTGTGGAGTGTGTTTCTCTCTAAATAAATCCACTTCTTACCTCTCACTTTGTCTCTCACTGAATTTTCTCTGCAATGAGACATCAAGAACCTGAGCTTCATTAAGTCCTGAGACCAGCTGTGTGATCTCAATTAAAAGACCGTGGGTTCAAGTTCCAACCTGGGTTTTGGCCAAGTTCGAGTCCTGGTGCATGGGTTCGAGTCTCAATCTGAGTTGCATGGTTTCACAAGGACAAAGGGAGGTGGAGGTTTTGTCCGAGCACAAGATCCAGGGCTTCTAGAGGGAGATGGGACCCCAGAGGGAGTGACACACTGGTGAGAGCTGGAACCATTTTGGAATATAGTTATTGCCACAAGTGCCACTCAAAGCAAAGAGATAGAGAGGTAGATAGAGTCTGGCTTGTTTTTGCCCCTCAGCTGCCAGCTGATCCCGGACACTCATGAAAGCCAGCAGGTGAGGGAGTGTGAGATGCGCTGTTTGTAGGATCCCTCTTATAATGCAGGGCAGCCAAGGGAGGCGCAAGCGTGAGGTTGAGGTCAGGCAAGCAGGGAAGCTCCCTTTAAAGCATTTAGGAATGCCATCCTAGCATGGCTTTCCAGAGACCTGGTGGTCTGAGTTGGGGGCTCAGATGTTTCTTAGGCCTTTTCAACCCCTATCACCTCACATTTGGATTGATCTGGTAAGCAATTTCTAGGTTCTCAGTTATAAGAAATTTGTGAGATTTCCCATTAGTAACTACAATTTCTGATTACCTGCCATGTGCTGAGCAGTCTATAGGTGATATCCTTTTCTACCCTTTGACTAATCTGCTCGGAAGAGATAAACACCCGTATTTTATAGATGAAGAGAAAAAGGTCAGCGAGATGGAGCCATGTGCCCAAGGGCTCCAGCTAGATGTACAGGAGGCAGGATTGAACCCAGGGGATTCTGTCTCTAAAGGTCCCCGTCAAACAGCAGCAAGGTCGGGGCTTCCCTGGTGGTGCAGTGGTTGAGAGTCCGCCTGCTGATGCAGGGGACACGGGTTCGTGCCCCGGTCCGGGAGGATCCCACATGCCACAGAACGGCTGGGCCCGTGAGCCATGGCTGCTGGGCCTGTGCGTCTGGGCCTGTGCGTCTGGAGCCTGTGCTCCACAACGGGCGAGGCCACAGCGGTGAGAGGCCCACGTACTGCAAAAAAAAAAACAAAAAAAAACACACAAAAAAAAACCAGCAGAAAGGTCAACTATAGTGAAGCTCACCGTTTTATAAGGACTGTCAGTTTGATTTCTGGAAATGAGAGCTTTAAAATGCCAGGAAGCAAGAGCCACAGCACTCAGGGAGGGAATAACCGCAGGGCTTCAAACCTTCTGAGAAGCATCATACTGGAGGACAGCACCCCCTCCCTGCCAGCCCCCCCATCCTGGGGCCTTCAAGGTTTCTAATTCTTCCTGGCAGCTTGTTGCACTCATGGGCTTCCTGGCCCCTATAACCAGATTTCTTTATTTACAGTATCACACTCGGCTGGTAAATGGGGTTGTGGAAAATAGGATATTACAGATGCTATTTGGAAGAAGTTGCTGAGTAAGGCCATTAAACCCAGAGTAAAAATAAGGTGGGAGAGATACATGGATTGTTTTCCCCCCTCTGAAGAGAAAGAAGGCTGGTGGCAAATGACAGGGAAGGGCAGGAGCGTCAAGCCACCAAGGGTAAGGCAGAGCCCCGATGGAAATGGAATATTGCTGAGTGGAAAATGCAAGATAGACACATGAATCTCAGAAGCTGGCAGTCCAGGAGGTAAAGGCAGGAGGCAAGTGGACAGCTGCCTAGAATCCGAAGGACCCAAGCTCCATGGGCTCAGGCATCCTTCACGCTACAAGAGAAATTTGTTGGGATGAGGATGAAGGGGGTACAGATCAGGGCTGGGCTTGGAGGAAACATCCAGGCATATTCAGGAATACTTGGGAAGCATTCAGGAATTTGAACAGGGTTTAACACTTATGGGTAGGGCCCCTATAAAGAGGATACTTCACCTCCCTGATTCTTTTTTAAATTGATTAATGGTGTTAATAATACTTATCTAATAGGACAGAGGTGAGGATTAAGTGAGGTAACTGATATAAAATTGCTCTATTAATTGATCAAAAGCTTTGAAGTGTTATTTCTGAATATGTCTCCCCTACATCTCTTAATGGTGTTTAGAGTGTGAGGGATGACATACAGTCCCATGTTAGTCAGACCCAAACCAGCTCTTGATTCATCTTACAAGAGATATAACCGAGCAAGCTATGGAGGACTGCCCCCAGATGCAGTGGTGAGCCCAACAGTAACTGGGGGCAAAAAGACCAGGAGCGAGAAGGACCACATATAGTAGGTTGTATGGGCCAGAGTAGAGAGCTTGGTGGGATTAAACAGTCTGTGCAGCTACAAAGGGCACGGTTATTACCAATGCTTAGACACTTCAGAAAGGTAGATTTTAGTGCAATTGAAGGTAGATGTACTAATAATTTGAGTTACCCAACTGTTGGATGGGCTACCTTGTGAAGTAGTGAGTTCCCCACCATTGGAGGTATGCAAACTGAGGCTGAATATTTTGGAAGAGAGACTTGTCTATAGCACTAAGAGGTCTGGATGGTGTTGGAGACCTCTCAACCATGTGATTTTTTTGGACTCTGCCTGAACACAACTTGCTTCTCAGTAGGGATTCACTTTGATGGGTAAGAAGTGATCCAGATAAAAAGGGATCCCAAAGAGGGCCCGATTTGTTCTCTAAAAGCAGCCTAGAGCTTTTAACTTTGAGGCAAGGCTAGTGACGGTGGCATCCCTGGATGCTGGAACTAATGAAAAGAGCTTTTCTAGCTTTTTGATGCAATCACTCCCCTCGTCCCACAATGGCTTTTATGTCTGTCATAGCTTATCCTCACAAATATCCTAGGGAATAAAGTAGGCAGATAGTCGTATTCCCATTTAACATGTGGGCAACCAAGGGAGCAAAAAAAAAAAAGTATGACTTCAAACTGCAGGTTGGGGCTGGCTGGGATCTGAGGAGGTCGGTTATTCCAAACCTCTGATTTTACAGATGGGAAAACTGAGGCCCAGAGAAACAGCCACTTGCCCAAATTCACATTGTGGTTGGTGCCAGGGTCAGGGTGGAATCATTCTTTGCATATCCCACAGTTCATCAGTGTGGACTTGCAGGAAGGAACCAATATGGCTCTTACTGAGGCAGTCAGATCAAAGAGAGATTGTGGACCCTCTTTCTCAGCCTGATGTCCCATCCTGAACCTCCGTGGGAAAGTGTTCCAGATAAGTGGGGAATTTCTGGAGCCCAGCAGAATTTGAGGTTTGATGGAGAAGCAGCCACAGAGGACCAGGCTGACCACCAGCTGGGTCAAAGGTGATTTCCTGTGCTCTGTGAGGGGGTAGAAAAGCCACATATTATGCCCTCTGGCCTTTGGGGAAGGCTGGAGCAGCAGAAGGGGTGGTGCAGGCAGAAGCAGCAGCTAAGTAGCAGTCTGGGGATGATCTGCCATGCTACACAGCGTTATCGCTGTAATTACATCAAGAACAAGTTTTCTGTTTGAAAGAAGAGCCAGAGTACAAGAGGCACCTCCCGCCAAAACAACAGCCATGTTGGCAGCACCCACCATTCCTGCTGCTGCTGGTGCCCGGGCATCCTGGCACGAGCTAGCTTTGTAGACCCCAGCTGGGCAGAATGAACAAGAATGCTGCCCCTCTGCTAACCCCAGGTCTATACATGGGAGGTAGGTTTCCTTTCCAGCCTGATCAGGAAGAGATCAGAGAGAGATCAGAAGGTTAGAGGAACTGGCAAGATGGTAAAATCTGGGAACCCCCAGAAATGTACAAGGCAGTATTTCTATCCTGAGATTGTGATATGAAGGAGAGAAAAAGATGTTATCCACAATATATTTTATATTTTATATATACTATTCTTTTTTTCTCCCCAGAATGAATAACATCAGCAGGATGGACTGGATCCCGAGTGAGTGGGCTGCTGGTGTCCTGGAAAGGTACCCAGGAAGCAGAGAGAGGTGGGGCAG
Organism: Phocoena phocoena; assembly: GCF_963924675.1. Taxonomy (NCBI): domain Eukaryota; kingdom Metazoa; phylum Chordata; class Mammalia; order Artiodactyla; family Phocoenidae; genus Phocoena; species Phocoena phocoena. Next base: position 137,129,544 of record NC_089220.1, on the reverse strand, counting down.
GGGGAGAGGATGCTGCACATTTTGTCTGGGCGTGTCCATGGGAGACCATGCGCTGAGGGAACGTACAAGGGAGCAGTCTGGGAAGAAGGCCAAAGACAAAGTATCTGCTTCCTTGAAGGATCTAAGTACAGCTAGGAAGAAAGAGCCTTGGCTTAAGAGTTCAGAGACTTGGATTTGAATCTGGCTGCAATCACTCGGTCACTCAGTGGCCAGGGGCTTAAATTCTTCGAGTTCTGGTATGTTTATCTATAAATTATCTATACAGCAAAATAATGCAATCTACTATTTATGTTACAACGTAGTTGTGAAGTTTAAATGATATATGATATGCAAAATATTTTTCAGAGTGTGTACACAGCTTGTTTTCTAAGTATTACATAACACATAAAACTGTGTTATTATCTAAGTTTCCTTCTTATTGGATGCAATTCAGTTCACTGAACTTCAGCATGGATTAAGGACCCAATGTGTGCAAATCATCTTGCTTAGTCCTGTGAAACATGCCACGTGGAAAAAACTGGAAGGACTTGGTCGTTTTCTTAAGAGGTTTAACACTTAGTGGGGAATGCGTCGGGGGGATGCAGACACATTCACGGCTGACCATAACAGGGGGTAAGCAGAGGGTAGGCTGAGGCATAATAGCCATATACACAAAAAGCTATGGGAGACTTGAGGAAGAGCTGAATCCAAAATGGTGGGATGAGGAAAACTGCAGGGACAGAGAGTTACCTGAACTGGCTTTGAAGGCTGAGGGAAAAGTGTTGGTTTGGAGTTGCAAAGAACTCCCGGAGCATTGAGAAGGGGAGGGCCATAGCCACGGGGTGGGTAGAGTGTACCCGGAAGTAGAAGCGTTTCCGGTATCTCTAGCCTCCCACCCTCAACTCAGTGGTAGCTTCTCCCCGGCTCTCCTGACTAGACGTAAACGTGCAGGGCACTCTGCTCACGCAAGGCACCGTGACATTTGCGACCAGACTCAGGTAAGTGAGATTCTGGCTGAGTTCCTGAAGTCTGGGTTTTGTATCCTGTCTCTGCCTCTTGCAGACTGGCTGGCTCTGGGACTCAGTGGCCCCTCCTGTCACTAGTACCTCATAGTGCTTGTTGCAGTGATTAAATACATAAAACACGACCACATGCTTTAAAAAAAAGTGAGACATAAATGTTACTTCTCTTGGAGAAGACCAAAAATGTGGGCCTGAGAAATTGTGTCGCAAAGAACCATCTTCCCCAGTTAGAATTCAGGCTTCTTTTATACTTAAAAGGGGAGTGGGGGGCTTCCCTGGTGGTGCAGTGGTTGGGGGTCCGCCTGCCGATGCAGGGGACCCGGGTTCGTGCCCCGGTCCGGGAAGATCCCACATGCTGCGGAGCGGCTGGGCCCGTGAGCCATGGCCGCTGGGCCTACGCGTCCGGAGCCTGTGCTCCGCAACGCGAGAGGCCGCAACAGTGAGAGGCCCGCGTACCGCAAAAAAAAAAAAAAAAAAAAAAAGGGGAGTGGGGGACTTCCCTGGTGGTCCAGTGGTTAAGACTCCTTCACGCAGCAACTAAGACCCCCCACAGCCAAATAAATAAATATATATATATATTTGCGGTACGCGGGCTTCTCACTGCTGCGGCCTGTCCCGTTGCGGAGCACAGGCTCCGGACGCGCAGGCTCAGCGGCCGTGGCTCATAGGCCCAGTCGCTTCGCGGCATTTTCCCGGACCGGGGCACGAACCCGCGTCCCCTGCATCGGCAGGCGGACTCTCAACCACTGCGCCACCAGGGAAACCCATAAATAAATAATTTTAAAAAGGGTGGTGGGTGGGTTGTGTTTGGTTGCTGCAGACTTCTTGGTGCCAGAATCATTTGTTCTTGCAGCTGTCCATGTAAGTCCGGTCACAATGTTCCTATAAACCTCCAACAAGACAAATGTTATTCTCTCTTTTGCAACTTTTAATCTCTATATGAATGGAAAAGTGTTATACCTTCAAAGGTCAGAGTTTTGGGAATGGGCTATCCTGTATATTTCAGGCTACAGGCAACATTCTTAACTTGTAGCAAAAGAAATAGATACAAAGGCTAAAGTTAAAAGAAACATATTCAGTACGGATTCAGGTTTGTTCTTCCCTATTACAAAACTCTCATAGAATACACCGAACTAGCAGCAAAGCTGGGCCGTGTTATTATCAGGAAGGTACCCATAGGCCCTCTTTATTGCTCACCTAGGAGTTTTCTTTGCTTTATGCTGGAGGTTCTACCTCTTAGTTCACAGAGAAGCCATTTAGAAGGTGCAATTATTTGCAAAATTAATTTTGAGCACCTGAACTTGTTGCCAAGGACAATATATATGGGGACGTTGTTATTTTTTTCCTCTTGTGATGTTTTGGGGGCAGTTTGCAATGGATGAGCATTTTATTAAAAAGGGAGCAGTTACTTTTCTGTCGTCCGCAAACTCTGCATAGGTAGCAAAATGTAACTCCGGTCCGATATGCAAACGGTGCAGATAACTTGCTGTAGAATTCCACACACATCAGGCTTATCTCATGAAATTTCCTTACTAGCTCTGAAAGAGAGAATAAAGAGGATCTTAAACTGACTCCTGGATTCTGTCCAAGATATTTCAAATATTTGATATGGCATAGTATGAGTGGGGTGTTTTATTCCCCCAAGGGTGGGAGGAGGGAAGTTCCTGACCATATAATTATATTCTGACCTCCTGAAATTTACCCGGCTCTTGTACTTTGCATGGGTAATGAATGCTGTTCTTTCCCTCCTGACTGGGAGCCTTGTGCTGGATGGAAGGAAAAAGGAGATTTCTCACTTTAACCACCTACCACTGGCCAAGGTTGTTGGTTTCTACTCCAACAATGTCAGTCCTCTGTATCTTCTGAAGATTTAGGGCAGCTTCTGTGTCTGCTGTTAAATGTACTCTGAATTTAACTAATTGTAATGGAGCAAAGCAACAACACCCTGGTGATATAAGAGCAGTCTTGCATGCCTGAAATGCAGGCTGCGAATCAGGACCCCAATGTACATGTTGACAGCACAACTTGTCCAGGTGTAATAATTGCTATTTCTAGAGTCAAGTACCAACTGGGCTGGAAAAAAGAGAGAGGTGGAATTCAGTTAAGTAAAGGGTTAGCTGCTCTTGCATTTGACTGAATACATTTTGTTCTTAAAATAACTGCACAGTTGAGTTTGAATTGGTTTTGTTTTTTATGTTTGGTATTGTTTACATTTGTAGGTTCCTTTCCGAGTAGTGCTTTCAAAGGATAATTTATGTCTGTAATTGCCTCCTTAACGAAGCTGGCTAATCACCTAATTAAAACAAACATTTCAAAAATAGGTAAAGTGAAAAATAGGTTGTTCTCATTACCACCTTAGATTGTTTCAGTGAATAACACCCATGACCTCCTTAAGACAAACTTAGTGTTCCGGGTGGAGAAAGAGTCCCCAGAAACAGGAACCACAGACACACAGAACTCCATCCAGTCATGGTTTTGGAGTCTACAAATTCTTTAATATTAAGGGGCTTTTTTTTGCAGGAGATTATTTCTCTGATGTTGTTTTTAATATGTTCATAAATATAAGATATTTTAAGAATAAAGTTGTATTACTAGATTAAGCCTCTATTTTATATTTCTTCCCTTTCTTCTCTAATCAGGTTCCTCTCCATAGAGGAAACTACTATGTTCAATTTAAAGACTATCCTTCCAAACTTTAACAGAAGTGTAAATACTAAATCTGTTAAACTCTACCTATTTCACAGCTTGCTTTTTTCATTTAATGTTACATGTAGGAGTTCTTTCAGGGACAAAACAGGTAAGGCATACCTCCTTTGAAAAAATAGTACATTGAGTTCTGTGGTATAAATAGACCATAGTTTATCAAGTCATTTTCTTATTGATGGACATGGATGATGTTTTAAAATATTTCCTACTATAATTATGCAACACAAATCCTTGTCTGTCCCATTTTGCACTGATGACGAGCATTTTTCTAAGGTAGGTACCTAGAAGTGAAATTTCTGGGTTGAAGGATATGTATATTTTAAATTTTAATAGAAACTGCCAAACTTATCGCTAAAAATGTTGTACCAATTTACACTCCCATCAACAGTATTTGAGGATCTGTTTCTGTACACCTGAGCCAATACTTGCTATCATTACTATTTTAATATTTTATAAACTGATGAGTGAAAGTGATATCTCATTGTTCTTTTAACTTGTCTTTTAATTTGGTTACTAATGAGATTGAGCACCTTTGCATTTGCTGTGAAGTGATCTTTTTGAAGCTGAATTTTAAAATTTTATTTTAATAAACGAGTGGGAGTACATAGTATAAAAAGGCAAATAGTGCTAAAAGGGTTATAATAAAAAGAAAATATCGGCCCTCTGGTTCCCTCCTTTTTCTGTTGTTTCTCGCTCCAAAGACAAAACCTTTCAAATTTTGTGATTGTTTTTTTTTGCTTCAATATTTCTAAATAATATGCATGTATTGCTGTCTTTTGATTCTTCATTTTTACCTATTATTCAATTTTACTTCTGAGGTGAGTTTTCTTGTCTAAATTTATTCTCCCTTTCTTGCTTAGCAGCAGGCCCCTATATAATAGGGGATGGTGTTTCCAGTTAAAACACCATGCTTTGCTTCCTCCCTTATAGATAGGGTAGTTGATGATTTGCATGTGGCAATTATTTAAAAGGAAAAGCTCTTTAAAAGGAACTGACATATAGGTGGATTTTGACTTTCCTCCTTTCCTTCTTCTTCTTGCTTGGAACACAGATGTAATGGCTGGTGCTTGGGCAATTATCTTATGACCATGAAACAAGCTGGAAGATTGAATTGTCACACAAAAAGTAACAGAGCAGAAAAGCACAAGAAATCTGGACTTTTGCTTTCCATAGGAATTCTCCATCCACTTAGCTTTGACTTCCTTAAACTCTGCTAATCACTTAGTATTTTTCCATCTGCAGTTTGATTTTATGTATCATGCTCATATTTAAAGATGTTCCCCAGTTTCATGGAAAATGGAGGTTTTGGTCCTGTTACATTTTCTTCATGCAGTTTTGTGGTTATTTTTTAGAGACTAAAAGGCAAAATGCCTTTTCTGCGCTACCTTAAAACTAGAATTTTGTTATATTTTTAATGTCTTTATGCATATTGTAAATTGGTTTCTACGAAGTTTATATCCTTTCACATTCCCAGCAGTTGTGTAATAACATGTCTATCTTTTTTTTAAAAAAAATTATTTATTTATTTTTGGCTGCATTGGGTCTTCATTGCTGCATGCAGGCTTTCTCTAGTTGCGGTGAGTGGGGGCCATTCTTTGTAGTGGTGTGCGGGCTTCTCACTGTGGTGGCTTACCTTGTTGCAGAGCATGGGCTCTAGGCACGTGGGCTTCAGTAGTTGTGGCATGCGGGCTCAGTAGTTGTGGCTTGCGAGCTCTAGAGCACAGGCTCAGTAGTTGTTGTGCATGGGCTTAGTTGCTCCATGGCATGTGGGATCTTCCTGGACCAGGGCTCAAAACCATGTCCCCTGCAGATTCTTAACCACTGTGCCACCAGGGAAGCCCCAGCATGTCTGTCTTAACTAGTGCTGTCAACATTAAATATCATCATTTTAAAAAATGTTTGCCAATTTCATAGGTTAAAATGGCATCTTTTAAAAAAATTATTTTATTATTAGTGATATTTAAGCTTTAAAAAAATCTCACTATTAATCTTATATTTCTTCTTTTGTGAATTTTATCTCGTTCATCTTTTTTTTACTTTCCATTTTTATCGTTAATATTTTCTTATTGTTTTTTAAGAACTATTATATATTTGCCATTAACCTTTTATTATTCAATTTTTTATAAATATTTCTATCCAATTTTTCACTTCTGTTTTCATTTTGTCTTATTATTTTTGGTGTATGCAAACTTACATTCTTTTCTTCCTTGCAGTGTTTTAATTACACTCTGTATTTTTTTCATCTCGCAATTTTCCAAAGTTCTTTCTCAGTTTGGTTTTCTCAGCAAATGAGAAAAGCTAAGAAATAAGTAATACGCAGAATTTTATTATCGGCAAGGATTTAGTGATTTGGAGTGAATAAGTTTAATCAAATTCTATGTTCGAAAATTCAACATAATTCATGTAGCAAACTTACATTTTTATATAGTTACATTCATTAGTATTTCTTCTGTCTTGTCTTCTATTGCTTTTTGTTTAAAAGATATTTTTCTCATTTCAGAGAGCTTTAAGATATTTATCTATGTTTTCTTCTAATAGTTTTTACCTTTAACTCTTTAATACATCTAGAATTCATTTTAATGTGTATACTAAGATTTCATTTGTTTTTCAAATAGTTTAATATTTTTGCTGCATCTTTTATTGACTAATGAAACCCTTTTGCATTGCCTTATTTCACCCCCCCTTAACAATTAGTAACTTTTCACTTATTTGAGGGCTATCAGTTTAGTTTCACTGGGCTGTTTCTTGGTTGTTTGGCCAATGTCATGGTTATTAAATGACCACAGCTTTATAAGATATTTTAGTATTTGTGAGGGCAAGTGAATACTTCATTTTCTCCCCCAAATATAGCTAGTTCTTTTCTGTTTGTTTCTAGAACATCTTAAAGTAACTTTGGCAAATATTCAAATTATCTGCATGAAATTTTGATTTAGATTGTTTCTTTTTTTAACATCTTTATTAGAGTATAATTGCTTCACAATGGTGTGTTAGTTTCTGCTGTATAACAAAGCGAATCAGCTATACCTATATATATATCCCCATATCTCCTCCCTCTTGCGTCTCCCTCCCACCCTCCCTATCCCACCCTTCTAGGTGGTCACAAAGCACCGAGCTGGTCTCCCTGTGCTATGCGGCTGCTTCCCACTAGCTATCTATTTCATGTTTGGTAGTGTATATATATCCATGCCACTCTCTCGCTTTGTCACAGTTTACCCTTCCCCCTCCGCATATCCTCAAGTCCAATCTGTAGTAGGTCTGTGTCTTTATTCCTGTCTTACCCCTAGGTTCTTCATGACATTTTTTTTTCTTAAATTCCATATATATGTGTTAGCATACGGTATTTGTATTCATCTTATTTCTTACTTTTATGAAATGTTAACGTATTGGAAAAATTCTGTCTTCCCATCCAGAAATATCGTTTACTTAAATCTTTTATCTGTTTCCAATTTTATTATTACCTGTACATAGAATCCTTGCATAACTTATTAGGTCTTTTTTGTAGGTAATTGATATTTTTTGTTACCACCATAAATAAAATTTTACTTCCATTATATCTTTTAAATCATTATTGTTGGCATATAGGAAATCTGATTTGTTTCACATTTTTCACAATTTTACCTTGCTTATTACCATTTACCGAACTCTAATAAATTCTGAGAGCTTTTAGATTGATTCTCTAGTGTTTACTGGAATATAATTAGATTTCAAATCTGGCTTTCTTTTAGCTTGTAATAGTTGCTCCTGAACTATATATCTTAATCTCTTTTATACTGTCATACCATCATGGAGGGTGGTGGCTATGGGACAGTCTTCAGTGAAGCCCTCATCCAGAAGGAGAGGCTAGAATTAAGTCTTGGAGGAAGATTAAAATGCTGTCAGGACAGATAGGCTGAGCCCATTCCAGGCAGAGGAAACAGCATTGCAAAGACACAAATGCATGAAAAAGCCAGGTATGTTAAGCAGATGGTCAGTAGTTTTGTACAGCTGGATATAGGGTATATGAATCAGATTCATATTCCTAGTGCAATCTATCCTTCTCAACATTGCTTGTTCTTTTCATTCTGGTCCTATCTCCCATCATTTCTCAGCATATAATCCATGAGCTGGCCACAGCATGCTTCCTCCTATTCAGATGGTCTTTCCTGATCACATTCATATCACAGACTCCTACTCAACCTTGAATGCCCTGCTCAGTAGTTTTCTGGGTCCCTAGTGCTAAATAAAGCAATGATTAGTACTATGGTAACATACTTTTAATACATTTTAACATCTCTCTCTCGTATCCTGACCTGTGTGTAAAAACTGTCTTACTTATCTATTAGTACCTAGCAAATGTTTAGCACATAAAAGGCAGAATTAAATAGACTTTGGGATTATTAAAATTAGATTTTCCAGTTGCCTGTTCTATGCTCGTGGTATTTCTTTCCTAGATTTAGTTATTCTGATGGAAACGCAACATTTTTTATTACTTTTTGTTATTATTCTCTAGTCTTCCTATCAGATTCATGTTGTTTATAGCATTCCCTATTGTTTATCAGACACCGGCTTGTGAAATGTTGGTTCTAGCCTGTGAGGTGGGAGGAGCCAGAAAAAGTTCTTATTATTTTTCTAAATACAAGAGACACAAGACTCATGTATAAGGAAAGCCAGAGAGGAAAAGTTAATGAAATGTCTGTCCCTAGCATGGAGGGTAGCTCATTACAGAGCACTGGTAAAACCAAAGGGCTCTGACTAGATTTTTTTCTTTTAATATTTGCTTTTAGAAAGGAGTTCAGCTTTGTTTAAGTAACCAAAGAGAAGGCCATACATGAAATAAACAGGGGAAGTTGTTTTACTGAGGATTTCTGTAAGGACAGATATTTCTAATCAGCCACTAATGACATGTACTCTTGAAATCCCACAATCGTGTATCTGCAAATTTGGGGGAGAAATGAAACTAAAAGCTCTAGCTGAATCAAGGGCATATCTATATCATCTTTTTAAAGATGAAAGTTGACATTATAGGTGTCTCTAAACAAGATGACATAGATTGGGTCAAAATAGAGAAATTAAATCAAATGACTGTCATCTCCATCCAGTGCCAAGGAACAGTTGGGCTGGATATTGGATTGAGCCTGACATCTGGTTTGGACTTCATGCAGAGGGATCTGGCTTGACTCTGATGTTGGTTAATTCTTCCTCCTGAAAGGCAGGGCAGGACTGAGAGGTCACTGGCTCAGTGGACCACTGTGGGAGATGGAGGAGTTAGGTGGTAACATGGGGTGATTGGATGCAGATGGAGCTGGAGACTGAGGGCAGAATCATGCCCACAGAGGAGTGCAGTCAAACCTAAGGCTCAGTCAGACCTAAGGCTCAGTCAGACCTAAGGCACAGTCAGACAGTGAGGGGTGAGAAGTATGTTGTGGGAAGACAAAGGGATCAGGGCTTCTCCTGGGGCCCCCAGTGCCCTCTTGATGACCACAGGCTCTGGGGTGTGAGGTCAGGTTTTGAAGAGATAAGTGCTGCTTGATCCCTGGGAAGATTGATGGGCATGATCTTAATTCTTTACCAGACCCTTGATGAAGATATTAAATCATATCAGCCTTATGGACTCACTCCGAGGGGCATGATGCTATTTAAACTAGATGACAGGTACTTCGGTTTATTGTACTTCGGGTGTTTACCCAGCTGCTTTACGTTAATTAAGTGAACAAAATAAAAGAAGGCAAGAAGGGACTAATGTGGACTCAATTTCTTATCTATCTATACTCAGTTTTATCAAATATAGTCATCTGGATTTCACTACTGAAAGCTGGGCTGGTTATTAGCTACGAATTTGAAAAGTAGGGATGGGTTGTGTGATGATCAGAGCAAAATTGTAAGCATTAACCTGAAAGAGAAGAGAGTCAAGGGCTATGAAAGGAAGACACATGTTCCTACGAGGCTCTCCCAAGATGTGGAGAAGAAGAAACAAGTAGTTTTAGACTTCAAAGTCTGTCCTGATATCACTCTATCACCTCACATGTCATTTATTAATAACAGTGAGAATTGAAGATGCTTTTGGGATGCTTATTATATTTCGTGTGTGTAAACTGTTAGTCTTAACGAAATGCCTCAAAGTTAGTTAACTGATTTCATGCTACAGGGAAGGAGGTTCAGGGAGGCTAAGAACTGTGTCCAAGGTCACATGGCTGGTAAAAGAGCTAGAATCAGGCTCTGTGCTAAAAGCGTTTGATGCATTCTTTTATTTAAGTATCTCCTAAGAGAGATAGTAGTGTCATCCTCCTTTTGTAAATTTGGAAATCAAGGTTCAGAGAGGCAATGGAAACTGCCAGAACTCACATGGTAGATAAGATGATGGAGCCAGGTGTCAAAACCAGCACATGGAGAAGGACACACGATCACTTCTGCCATATTTGGGCCAAAGTACATAACTTGAATCTAAGCCTGAGGAGACAATCAGACAGTCCAGACTGAGGGACATTCAGCAAAACAACTGGACAGGCTCTTGAAAAGTGTCAGTGTCATGAACAACTGGGGCTCGGACTCCAGATTGAAAGAGCATGCAGAAACACATCATCTAGATGCAGTGCTGCCTCTGGACTGAGCCTAGATTAAAAGTATCTTGTATATCAAGCACAGCATTGGGAAAATCAGGGAGATTTGAGTACCAGCAGTTTATGAGACAATAATATAGTATTAGCATTATATTTTCCCAAGTGCTGTATTGTGGTTTTATAAGAAAATATTCTTGTTCTTATGAGATACTTGCTGAAGTATTTAGGAGTTGAGTGTCATAATGTCCACAATTACCTCTCAAATGGTTCAGCCAAAAAAGTGTGTGTACATGCATTATCTATATATGCATCTATCTATATGTATACACACTCATTTATGTTTGTGGAAAGACAGGAAGCAAATGTAGTAGAATTTTAATTGAATTGGTGAATTTAGGTAAAAGGCATTTGAATGTTCATTGTACTACTCTTCCAACTTTCCTGTAGGTTTGGATTTTTCACAGTATATAAGTTGGGGGAAATATCTATATCTGACCCCCCCAACTCTACTTCTTGACCTCTACTCTCAACTGTCTGCCAAAGTCAGTACTGATCGTGTGAGCCCCCAGTAGAAAGATGGATCATTATCACCTCTAACGATCATGAACATCACTTAATATTTACTATGTATTCAATCAGCAAATGTGTTATCGATCGTTTACTGTCTATCAGGCATCTCTCTAGGGCCTGAGGATAAAATAAAAGATAAAACAAAGTCCCTGACTTCATGGAAATGGAGAAACCAGTGTAGCAGATGGGAAATAAATATTTCAGTGAGTAAATGTTTAATATTATTTCAGCCAGAGATAAAGCAGAATGGAACTCAGAAAAGTGATGGAAAGAGATGTACGGCTATTTAGATAAGTGTGGTCAAGGAAGCCCTTTCTAGAAGAGCTGGTTTTGGGCCTGAAACTTGAATGAAATGAGGGAGCAAGTCTGGGACAGGTGTGGAAGAGGTGTATTCCATGCAGGAGAGAAGCAAGCACAGAGACCCACAAGGAGTCTTTCTGGGAGCATCCCAAGTACTTCGCATCTCATTTAATCTCACCATCATCTTTCTGCATTTTTGCTCTATTTTATTTTTCAAAACGAGTAATATGCTTTAGCAACATTCCCTTAGAAAGAGCATATAATGACATTTTCTCTTAAAGTGCAATCTTTTGTTTTTCAGAAAATGTAGGCAAAGAGAAAGATAGATTGTTGAAAGACATTCAGGCGCAAGGAAATGTCACATTTCTTTCCCATTTAACTAAAACTAATAGGTTGTTTCCGCTTAGAAGAGAAATAGTTCCAATCCCGTTTACCAGAGCTGCTCTAATCCGCTGGATCCTATAGAAGTCTAGAGACTCACGCGCTGTGGGCCACTTGGGGAGGTGGCTCTGCATTTATGTCACCTCCCATCTGCCGAACTGCACTTTCTTTAGGTCCACCCTCTCCACATTTTTTGGACTGTCGACTGAAAAAAAAAAGCACAACCTAAAAGCTGAGAATTATGTTTTATTCAGTGGACAAAACTGAGGACTTAAGCCCAGGACACAGCATCTCAGATAGCTCTGAGGGACTGCTCCAAAGAATCAGGGGCGGAACCAGGACATACAGGAGTTTTTACAACAAAGACCAGGTAGTTGGGGCATCAAAAGATTATTGTTAATAAAAGAAACCAGACATCTCAAGTTAATGAAATTAGTGCTTTTCTATGTATGGGAAGATGCAAGAGTCTGGGCTCACTGAAATCATTCCTTTGATATGCACCTCAGTTAGTGGGGCCAGTATCCTGTGCTTTCCCTTCCTGAGTCTCCTCAGGGCACACCGTTGGGGGCAGCTGTAATGTGATGGCTTGATGGCTGCAACATCCTTTCTTTAATGATGTGGCAGGCAATATTTTTCATTCATAGTACTAATTTGGAAGAGCACTTTATACACGAAGTTGGTCAGTCATATCTGATACAAGCAAATATTCTCCCTAAACTGTCCCTGGTCATTCAGTTTTGTCTGTTGTGATAATTGCTGCATTACACTGTTTTGATTTATCAATATATGTCCCAAAATCTACCACCTGTTTGTTTTTTGATGTTAGCCTCTGATGACCTCCTTTTAAGATCATAGAAGTAATCACCCATGCTTTTTTTTTAAAGAATTTTTATAGTTCTATTATAATTAAATCTTAAATTTATTTATAATTAGTGTTGATACATGATAAGAGACACAGATCTAACTTTATTTTATGTCCAAAACCCTCATAAAGTTTGTTGAGGATCAAAAAAGACATGCAGAGAAGTAGAATTTTTATAGTACAGCCTTCTTGGTCATAAATGCCATCTTTACAACAAAATCTTGTATAAGGAGAATTTGTGGTAGTGTAATTTATGTTTAAAGACATAAGGCCTTTTCAAGGAAATAATGCTTGAGACTTATAATTGTGAGTGAACTATTAACAGGACACAAATAGTTTGCATTCCTTGAAAATAAAGCAATAAAGTCAAGAGCACTAAGTAAAGAGACAATCAGTGACAGTTTACACTATTAACAAGTAATAGAAGACAGTCTTCCTTTACTCTACTTTGTTGCCTAGAAACTTTTCAAGACTTCCATTCTTTGCAAATTTAATAAGGTGCTTGTAATTTTTTAAAACCATTTAAAGGTATTATACAGGGTAAGAGACATTATTTTACGGGCCTGGTCCTACATCGAAATTTTCAAAGTATTTTCTCTTTTATTTAAAAATTGTTTTATTTATTCTCGCAGCTACTGCAATACACATTCCATGGAAATCAATATAGACTACAAACGCTGTAAGATAAAGATGGCTTGCACTACCACTATTCAGAGACACTTAATGGTATTCATTTATGTCCTTCTAATCCTTTTTCCATGTGCATTCAGTTTTGCAGAACCTTGATTATTCTTATTATGTTTTTTAACCAAGTGTTGGGTTGGGCCAGTGCTGTGTGAGAGAGGGGGCGCACGACTGTACATTGTGTGATTGATTGATGAGAGTGTGTGACTCGTGCAAAGGGGATGAAAGAGAAAAGAAACTTAAAATTTTCACTTAAGACTATTCATGGCATACGGCTTGGCGCGACATGATAGAAAGGAACTGATGCTCTGTAGCCTGAATTCTTATAGAATGTATGCTTTTTAATATACTGATAGTCTTTTATTGTGTGCCTACCATATGCAGGGCAGTTTACACACATTAGTTCTAAGCTGCATAATAGCTTCCAGAGTAGGTAAAATTATAGCTCTCTCCCCCGTTCTCTTATAGATAAGAAAAATGAGATTTAGAGGGGTTAATAATTGTCTGTTTTGCTACTCTTAGAGGCGATATTCAAAATATTTAACAGCCTGACATTCAGTCAAAACCGGTACCCAACCAATCAGCATGTATGGTGTCCATTCCACTGGACAAGGTCCATACTGCCACCAGGCCCTATCAATCATCATTTTCTTGATTTTGTTTTATATACTGTTTGGTAATCTTTTATTTACCCCACTCAGTAATATACTGTGACATCTTTCCAAGTTATCAGATGTCATTTTACTATGTAAAATGCATTCAGTGCATTTTTATTTAAAAACTCAGAAGGGCTTGTGACTTTTATATACTCAAACTGCAGTTCTCTCTAATGGGTAAAAAGTACACAGAATTAAAATCCCATATACTAGAAGTTTACACAATGAGAATTTGCAGTAGTGAGGGAGTATTGTAATGAAAATTAGTAGATACATGTTGGCAAGGCAGTCGGGATTTATTCTTAACATTATATGCATTTCTGGTTGCCCAGATTTAAAACGATGACCAGATATGGAAACATATAGTTGAAGAACTCATTCTAACCATAAACAATGGTGAACTCAGGATATATGTCATTTAATATGAGGAGTTTGTGTATTCCTAGAGCCAGCATATTGCAGGACACATAGTGACAACGTATATTGATTTGAATCGGATTCTAATGTGTAAATCAGTATTCAAAAAGGCAAAGTTGCTGCCCTGCCTCTAAATTGTCTGATCTCTTTCTGGAGCTCAGTCTCCTCATTTCTTCTATAAGGGGCTGGCGGTAGATCAGGGTTTGCCTGAATAGAAGTTATAGGTCAATGCTTGTTTTTGTGCTTTTGAATCTTTCTAGCCCAGAACTCTAGAAGGTGGTTACCAATCAATAGAGTTGGCTCAAGTTCAAGTCAGTTTCCCAATTCTAGACTAAATGAACTCATGGGCCCTTCCATCACTTTCTTTTCTTTTTATGGTGTATTGTTTGGATTGTCAGTCGCCATTTCTTGTACCAATATTTTGTTTATTTGTCAATTTTTTAACTTTCGTGGGGAAGGATGACTCCTTCATGGTTTCAGAATGGTTTCTGAGTTCCAGAGCCAGAGTCTTCTTGGAAAGACCTTGCTTTCCGCTTGATAATGATCTAGGTCTTGGCGTTTATGTATGTTACCTTAGGATAGTGAATCTCAAACCCCGAACGCAAGTGTTGGGATGCCAGGAGCCAGGCTGGGGAGGCCCCCAGCTAACATGAAATAATCCCATGTGCTTTCTAAGGAGAAGAAAAAATGAATTGACTGGATAGAATTCTTCTAATATTTTAAGTACCCACATTTTGTCTTAAATCTATGGCACCTTCTACTGTTTGTTTAAGATAGTATCTGGTATAAGGGGGTTATAATTTAATTTACTGCAAAAATACCTATTTGGTTATTACAAGTTTAATACGTTAATGTCTAAAAATGTTCCCCAAAACACGTTCAAGGTGCTTTGCAGTTGAATGTGTTTGAGAATCATTTCCCTGGATTGTTTGCATTTGGAAAGCAAAGGCCATGGTTGGGTGAGGTTTAAACCCGAATGAGCATCATAATTCTTCTAGTTGCTCTCTGCTTGAGAGGGGGCCAACCTCCAATCTAGAGGTTTTGTACTGGGGCTGGAATGGGAGGATGTCTCGGAAACCGGGGTGACTGATCCAACTCAGTAACTATGGCTTTCCTGGTCATAGAAGTTATGATAGGTCCCAGGTGGAGATTATTGGCAGCCCTAGCCAGGTAACATGTACCTATAGAAGGGACAGTCACCTCCAGGTTCAACCCTGCCCAAATGCTGAGACGTTGGGGGATGATCTCTCCCATATCCCATCACCATAGTGAGGCATGTGGCCAATAGCCTATGACGCTGATGTTCATGGTCTAGGAGTTTAGGCTCTTAAAACCTGGCAGAAGTACAGATTCAAGAGGACTCTGTAACTTCTGTCATTTGTGGTCCCTTACTCCAAGAAACTATGATGGTTTCTTTCCCAAGCCCTGGATGCCAACTGGGAAAATTTGTTACAAAACCGAAGAACATGGCTTTCTCTTCTGATTGTCCAAAGATTTTGTTTGCTCATTTTGAAAACTTACTGAAATATGGATTTTTTTTTTCTTCCTTATAAGATAGAACTTACTGAGATTGCCCATAGGTCCTGGCTGGTCCCCAGGGTACCATGACCAGCTTGGATGTCTTTAGTATCCAGGGGAGGAAAGGCTGCTTCTCTTCCCCAGTCTTTATTCGCCAGCATCTACCTGGCACAAAACCTTTTCATGCCTTCTCCAGGTTGGCAAGACAGACAGGTCAATGTCATCCTGTGAAGACAAAGATTTTGTGCATTGGGAAAGGAAAGTCAATTCAGGAAGGCAACTAAAGCACATCAGTCAAGTGAGCTACTTGGACGAGTGTAGACAGCCCTCTCCTTTTCTCTCGGCCACTGTAACACATTTTGATTGGTTGGTGAGCCCCAGCAGA
Organism: Phocoena phocoena; assembly: GCF_963924675.1. NCBI lineage: Eukaryota > Metazoa > Chordata > Mammalia > Artiodactyla > Phocoenidae > Phocoena > Phocoena phocoena. Next base: position 137,113,528 of record NC_089220.1, on the reverse strand, counting down.
TATTGAACTAGTCCGCTATTGGCACCACCACTTAAAGCTCAGGCTGCCATCTCTCCAATTGTAGTCTTATTCTTTTTTTTTTTTTTTTTTTTTTTTCCTTTTTGGCCACGCAGCACTGCATGTGGGATCTTAGTTACCTGATCAGGGATTGAACCCATGCCTGCTGTGGTGGAGGCATAGAGTCTTAACCACTGGACCACCAGGGATGTCCCCAACTATAGTCTTCAGATTCTCAAATGGCCAGGGACCCCCTTTCCAGTGTCCAACTTGCAACTCAAGTAGAGGTCATTTTGAAAGGAGATATTTGAACTCTGAAGGTCACTGTTCACCTGCTTTTTCCCTGCTGAAGACCCTCTTCAAGCTTCCTCATAGTAAATGTTGGCACAAATAGATACTAGAATGGTAGGGACTGTCTTCAGCTGAAAGAGCATGGGAAAGAACATTTCATCTGGTTATGGCCACATGCATTTTCCTTTGTCTGAAATATGGAGGGAGCATGGTAGACTCTCCTCAAAGAAGGGTGCTCTGTTTCTGTTGTTTATGCAGGGCATAGACTTTCTGCATGAAAACATTCCCATCTGCCCTTGTTCCACTCACTTAAGTGTTCAAGGGAAGCCTGATCATTCCTTCCTGGGTACCTTTCACCTTTGCTAGAGATGATCACAACAATAACTAATATTTATGAAGAATTTCATGTGTGCCAGGCACTGTTCACAACTGTTAACATGCCTTGTTTTCTGTACTCCTCACAACAGGAGTTGTGAACTCCTTCCCTACGTTTGAGAGACTATGTCTCTAATGAGAGAAAGAACCTTGGAACTTCCCGTTTCCCTGATGATTTCCAAGTGCTGTTGTTGTCAGGATGATGCTGATTTCACTCACATTCCTTAAATCTGATTCCCCTTTTTCCTCCTCATCTTGCATATTTCTTCAGCTATGCAGGACTCCTGATAGATTCCGCCACAGATTTCAGGCTGTCCTTTTGTCTGAGTGGGAGAGGGCGTGGACTAGAGAAATAGGATGAGGAGGGTATCAGCTGCTCTCCGCGCCCAGTGCACTCAAAGCACACGGACACTGACACCCAGGTGTGTTTATACACGTGCCTGAGGGCCTGCCTGGACACAGACACACAGACACACTAGCTAAACACACACAAAGATCAACAAATAAACTGTCCGGTCGCTAGGGTGACACACACAGAGACACACACACTTCCATTGCAAACACAATTTTTTTTCACTGTTTATTTTATGTTGGAGTATAGCCAATTAACAATGTTGTGACAGTTTCAGGTGCACAGCAGAGCGACTCAGCCATACATATACATGTATCCATTCTCCTCCAGAGTTCCCTGTGCTATACAGTAGGTCCTTGTTGGTTATCCTTTTTAAATACAGCAGTGTGTACATGTCAATCCCAAACTCCCTAACTATCCCTTCCCTCCACCCTTTCTCCACCAGGTAACCATAAGTTCATTTTCTAAGTCTGTCAGTCCGTGCAAACACAATTTTGTAACGTTGTTAAATGCACCCAGTTGCTCTTGGTCATCATTTCATCAGCTTGTGAGATGCATTAAGCTCTGAGCAGTGATTGGAAAAAATACCTCAAGTATATCACCCCTTCCACTCACCAACACGGAGGCTGCTTATTATTTGGTGGTTATTATTCTTGGTTTTGAGGAAGAGAGTGTATCTCATTTAGGCATCAGGGGAAAGTAGGTGCTGTTCCTCAGTCACACCTGTCCCCGATCCAGGGGACAAACAGACACCTGGAGCCTGGTCTCCTTTTCTCTTTCCATCAGCAGGGGCAGAGATCCTCTTTCCCCAGGACCCACACCAGGTGGGTATTCACCACATCTCCTTGCTCTCATCCTCCTGAAATAAGAAAGTGAACCGATCAGGGGCTGGCCTCAGAATCTTTTTCCCTCCACGTGTCAAGGCAGCCCCCAGATTTCAAAGACCTGCCCCCAGTCATTTCACATGGGCCAATCTCTCCATCCCAAGGCAGTTCGCCGCGCCCCAGGGTGAAGTGGGGAAACAATGCCCTGAGACTCGACACCTGCATGGGAGCGGAGGGGCCAGGCCTGGGGGCCGGGCACTCCCCCCATCCTGGGATAGATCTCCCTGGAGGCCCAGCCAATGTTTTCACAGCTGCGGCTGGGAGGCTGCTCCCCAAGTTCCTTACACACAATTGGCCTGCGCCCCAGCAGCTGTGCACACCCAGGCATGACCCCAGTCCCAGTGGGGAGAGGGGGGCCCTGGCCGCTGTGCCCGGAACCAGGGACAGAACCGACCCACCTCACCGGGGCGGGCTGCATCTTGCTTTCCTGACCCACTTCGTTTACACGGCTATTAAGGGGTACCCACGTGGCTTCCCTGGCCTTCTGTAACTCCCCGGGCAGCAGTGACAGCCTTATTAACTGCAAATGGCTTCTCGTGGCAGTGTTCCATTTCTAATATTAATAATCAGCGTTTAATAAAAACAAAGATGGGGAGATACAGGAGGAAAAAACAGACTGCTTTGCCCCTTTCCCGTGTATTTCCCTGGCAGGAGGCCACGAACAGTACCAGCAATAGACCTCTAGTGGTTAGTCCTGCGCCAAAGACACACCAGCGTGTGCACGTACACGCACACATGCACACACACGGACACGCACACCTGTTCCGGGAACTGCACTTCATCCCTCACTTGGCCGAAGTCAGGCTTAGACCCTCCTTCTTCGTCCCTGCCATCCCCTTCCTCCAGGTCCCCAATCCCACCATCTACAGCGACTTTGACAACTCAGAATCACATCATTAACTGATGTCTTTCAAGGAAGGGAGGAAAGGCTGGTGGTTGCTAGCTCTGGCGTCCTTACCTTTTCCCCTTCCTTCTCCCTCTCCATCAGGCCAGTCATCTGTAAGACAAAGGGCTCCCTCCTGCCAAGGCCCAGGGGAGTGGAGGTAAAGATGTAGTTAATTAAATTTACTCAGTGAGATCAACTGTCAAGATTAGGAGCTGGGTTTATTGTCACTAAAAATAAACGGGGCTGAGGAGGACAGGATGGAGGAGATGGGAGTGGGAAGGTGGGTGGAGGTGAAGAGGGACTTGGGGCTTTGGATGCTTGGATGCCCGGCTGATATTTAAAGACCTTTGACTTTGTGAAGATCTTGGCAAGCAGCTGACATCTCCTGGGAGCCTGGGGAGGTTTTTCCGATAACAAACAATCCCACTTGTAGGCTGAGGGGACTGTTCCCCTCTCTGTGTTTGCAGAGGCTGTAGGAAAAAGAGCTCTTTGTTCGTGGTGAGAAGCGTGATTCTTTCATTCCCTCTTTGACACCCCAGCGAGCAACCCTCACCCCATTCTCTTCCTCTACCTCTGAGCTGTGTGGACTGTGAACAGAAAGCTTTGTGGAGAGGGTGCACAGGCAGGCAGCTGTCCCGGGGACAGAGTGCCTACAGGCCCTACCCTTCCCAATATAGTCCAGACCCTGCCTGGCCAGGGCATCCTCTCTCCTTTCTTGGAGGCTGAAGAGTCTTCTGACTGGGATCCACCGGCAAAGAGCATGTGGATGCCCTTAGGGATTCACTCAAACAGGCTTATTAAGTTGACATCTGTAGCCTGAGGGAGGGATCCAGAAGGACAAGCTTACCCAGGAATCAATGATTGGATGGTACCAGCTCTTTCATTTTCCAGCTGTTCTCTTACGGAAAGGCTCCTAGTCCTTCTTCAGAACCTTCACAGGTGTCACATCTTCTAACCCTTCAACACCAGTTCCCCATTCAAAGCTGATCTATCTGTCCTCTGCTAGTTCAGCATTAACTCTTGCCATTGCAGGCTTTGCTCTACTGCCTGCTCCCTCCTAAATCATAAGCGCGGAGAGGGCATGGACCACATGCCTTTTCATCTTGCTCTTGCCCATCCCCTCATGTAGTGCTCCTAGGGGAGCTCATGGGGGTTGAGACCTCAAAGGGTGATGGCAGGCAACATCTGTGGCACACCGGGTTTACATTCTGGTTTAGCCGCCGGTGGGCCTGACACCAAGGAGTCCCGCGAGTGCATCCGAATGTCAGTGACTGTTGTCAGAGGCCCTCCTCCTGACTTGAAAAATGGCTGTCACTCTCCTATTCTGAGCTTTACCTTGGAAACACCCAGAGAATGGAGTCAGTGCCTTTCAGATTAATTTACTTATCAAAATGTCATTCCGCAAAAGCTACTTGTTAGCTGGGAGTCTCTCCATGTTTCTCTTGCTTTGAGCAGGCCTTCCTCTGTTAACACATAGGGGACTAAGATGTTAACACGTTGGCCTTCCAGTGTAAATACATAGGGATGCTAAGAGTTGGGGCCTGTGTTGGGGGGCTCAGAATCCCTGAGGCAGAGGTGGTTCCCCTAGACTAAAGCTCAGGCTTCCAGGAGTTCACCATCAAGGCATTCATTTGTCATGCAAATTCCCCTCTCTGCAGGCAGGGCTAGAATAGAAGGCAGAAAAATAAACTTTGACAGGGAGAGGGAAGAAAAAAAAGAATCATTTCTAAAGAAGAGTACAGAGCACATCAAGGTTTTTTTTAAAAAAAATGTTTTCCAAGATATAGACATAAGCTCAAAAAGCCATCATCTATCAGGATATGTGTCCTTACTTTTAATTTCTTATATTTAACATTCAAGGAAACCCGGCAGTGTAATAAAGCTGCACTGTGGAAACGCCCGTGCGAGGTGAAGACAGGATGAACAGGGTTTCTTTTCTTTTTTTTTCCAACATCTTTACTGGAGTATAATTGCTTTACAGTGTTAGTTTTTGCTGTATAACAAAGTGAATCAGCTGTACATATATATATATATCCCCATATCTCTTCCCTCTTGCATCTCCCTCCCACGCTCCCTATCCCACCCCTCTAGGTGGTCACAAAGCACCGAGCTGATCTCCCTGTGCTATGCAGCTGCTTCCCACTAGCTATCTATTTTAAATTCAATAGTGTATATATGTCCATGCCACTCTCACATTTCGTCCCAGCGTACCCTTCCCTCTCCCCGTGTCCTCAAGTCCATTCTCTACGTCTGCATCTTTATCCCTGTCCTGCCCCTAGGTTCTTCAGAACCTTTTTTTTTTTTTTTTTAGATTCCATATATATGTGTTGGCATACGGTATTTGTTTTTTTCTTTCTGACTTACTTCACTCTGGATGACAGACTCTATGTCCATCCGCCTCACTACAAATAACTCAATTTCGTTTCTTTTTATGGCTGAGTAATATTCCATTGTATATATCATCTTATATATAAAAAATCCCAAAGACTCCACCAAAAAACTGTTAGAGCTTATCAACAAATTCAGTAAAGTTGCAAGATACAAAATCAATATACAGAAATCAGTTGCATTTCTATACACTAACAATGAAATATCTGAAAATGAAATGAAAGGAAAGAAAAGAATCCCATTCTTGGCCATCATCAAAAAATCTAGAAACAGTAAATGCTGGAGAGGGTGTGGAGAAAAGGGAACCCTCTTGCACTGTTGGTGGGAATGTAAATTGATACAGCCACTATGGAGAACAGTGTGGGGGTTCCTTAAAAAACTAAAAATAGAGCTACCATACGACCCAGCAATCCCACTACTGGGCATATACTCTGAGAAAACCATAATTCAAAAAGAGTCATGTACCACAATGTTCATTGAAGCTCTATTTACAATAGCCAGGACATGAAAGCAACCTACGTGTCCATCAACAGATGAACAGATAAAGAAGATGAACAGGGTTTCTTAATCTCACAGTCCACTGCGCTCTGTCTATCTCCCAGTCACAGACACAGACCAAACGGCAGGGGCTTTCAGACCTCATCAGCTGTTCTGCAGAAATTAAAACACAAAACAAAACAAAAACCAGTCTCACCCCCTGCCCCAACTCTGGGCAGGTTCCTTCAGCTTTCCTGGGGGGTGTCAGAGAATCAGAACCCACTGGAACACAGCTTCTCTGAGAATGCTGCCCTGCTTTCTAGAGCTGGAGAACATGCAAAGTGGTTGTTAGACTCTTCCCCATCTTGGAGAATTCTCCTCAGTCCCTGGGCTGGAATCTGGGCCTAGTACTCACACTGAAATTAAGGCCTTGTCACCTGCCTTCTTGGCTCTAGATACACCATTGCCCGTTTAGGGGCAATGCCTTCTGCAGGTTCACCTTTGCATTGGGCGTCGTTTATTCTCTACATGTGTTTGCTCACCTGTGTATGTGCATCAAACATACAAAGGGTGTAATGTGCTTTAGAGAACCCTGAAAGAGGAAACAGCAATCAATATGCCTGTCCAAACAATTAGAAAGAAATGTTTCCGAGTCTCCTAAATCTATCTGGCATGTGTTAGATGCATGCTGTCAGGCTGGCTGTCATTAAATAGCTTCTAAATAATGCAAAGACAATCAGATGTACAAATAAGCAATTCAATTTGGGTGATTGATTATTGGAATAATGCTCGTGCACCCAAGGCGTGACATTTCCAATCACATCTCCATTTCATTTCTCAGGCAGTAATGATCTCTCTACCTCTACCTGTGAAAAGTGATCTCATGGCTGGAGGATTTGGGCATGGGCTAGTATTCTTGGTTTCTATGATTGACTGTCCATCTTGCTTGAATATTCATTCCTTGCACACGTGAAACAAGGGTGTCTCCTTTGATTCCTCTCTACAGTATGGAAATGCCAGCATCAACAGGCTACGTTTTCCCAAACAAATGTCAAACACATCTTTAGGAATCTTCCAAGGTTGAGGTCTTGCAGATGACCTTAATATGGCTTGGCTTTTTCACTCTCCAAGTTCTTCATTGTCTACAGCTCCTGGAAAAGGCATAATGAGATCTCCTCAGTGTCCTGCAGTCCTTACTATTTATTGGGGGTTTTTTTGTTGTTGTCTTTTTAAAAAAAAGTTATTGAAGTATAGTTGATTTACAATGTTGTGTTAATTTCTGCTGTACAGCAAAGTGACTCAGTTATACATATTCTTTTTCGTGTTCTTTTCCATTTCAGTTTATCACAGATTACTGAATATAGTTCCCTGTGCTATACAGTAGGGCCTTGTGGTTTATCCATTCTATATATACTAGTTTGCAAATCGTTTTATTTCAAAAGCATGCTAATATAGTAAGAAGATCTCCTCCAGGAAGCCTTCTCTGACATACAGTACAGTACAACAGCTAGCGTACAGGGGCTGGCATCGAGTGAACAGGCAAGAAGAGTTACTGACTGGAGGAGGGAGAGGAGGTGGGAGATGGTAGAGCTGAAGGATCGTCAGCAATAGGAGACGGAGGGCAAGCTGCAATGTCACTCATGCCTGATGTTGATGGAACGCACGTTCACATCTTTGAAAGTTTGCAACTTGAAGGTTCGTATGTAGAGAACTTATTGTATTTACACTGGGGAGAATACCTGAAGGAAATAGATGGGGTGATGTGATAGACAGTGATTTGGGGAGCTTTCTCTGAGGAGGTGACATCTGAGCTGCGTCTAGAAGGGTGATGAAAGACACATATGTGAAGAGTGAGTGGAAGAGCCTTGCAGGCAGAGAGAAAAGCAGGTTCAAAGGAAAAGACTGTGGCGAGTAAAAGGAATAGAACAGAAATCAACTTGATCAAAGCGAGTGAAGGGGAGATTTGTGTGAAATGAGTGAAGCTGAAGCAGTGGGAAGGGGTCAGATTATTCAGACCTTGGAGGCCATGGTTAAGTTTATTTTATTCTAAGAGTAATGGGAGCCTCTGAAGGAGGTGACATGGTCTGATCTACATTTGTGAAAATCACTTACCACCATATTGAAAGAAGGTAGTGGAGCCAAAAAAGATGGTGGCCATGAGGAAGGAGAGAAGTCTGAGCTCTTCAATAGTCCCAGCACTATAGAATTAGAATAGAGTTGAGTGGACCATTCATGAATGCACAATGAAGGCTATGGCTGATTTTGAACACCTTGATAGAGGTTCAATGGCTTGACCTTTGGCTGGTAGACTCCTGGGATTATTTCACAAAGTCTTGGAATTTATATGTGCACCAATCATTATTGATAGAATAAGTAACACGTCTCATCCTTACATTATTTATAATTTATTTCTTTTCACACAGAAATAATAGTGGTTAATAAAATATACATACTCATTTAAAAGCATTACTGAATTCATAGGAACTTTCCGTCATTATGTGTTCAGTTATATGAAGTGAATCCTTGAATTGGTATGGAATCTGTAAAATGCTTTGAATTTAAAATATATCCTGCTGAGTGGGTCAATTTCTAGAATTTATCCTTGACCCAAAGAACACTACGTCCTCATCACACTGTTTCCTCTTCCTGGATACCCTAGAAGATGCTATCTCCTGACCATGCTTGTGGTTAGGTTTGGGACAAATGGGAAAGTGAGCAGATGTGATATGCTACTTCCCTTCTGACTTGTATGAGCTGGTAGGTGTTCTTATGTGGTCTCTATCCCCAGTTCACGAGGCTGGCAGCAAAGAACTCCAAAACATAGTTTCAGTTTGCAAGTAGCTTGGATCTAGGATCCCTGAGTCAACATTGGAGGAGGAGAGCTGCCAAGGAGTGTGATCTGATCTGCACTGGACTGAGAAATAAAGAAGTAAACCCTTTGTTGTACTAAGCCACTGAGCTATTGGAATTTATTTGTTGTACTAAGCCACTGAGCTATTGGAATTTATTTGTTGTACTAAGCTACTGAGCTATTGGAATTTATTTGTTGCCACAGTCTAGTTTAGCCTAGGCTGACTGATACCATCCTTCAAATATACTGCTTGCACCGGTGACCAAAGAGGCCTATACAAGGATCATCACTGCTGTAGCATTGTGACAGCAAAAGAATGAAAACTACCTAAATGTCCCTCCATGGGAAGTTGGTTCAATCAAAATGGTACGTGCGTACAGCGGAATATTATTCTGCCATTTTCAGGGAGGTCCATAAATTACGCTGCTAGGTGAAAAATGCAGGGTTCAGTAGATATGCATAATATTTTGGCCATTTACAAAAAAAATATACTTATGTCATAGCAACCAACAAATTTTGGATTTATGTGTCATTCAGTAGTATTTCGAAGATTTACAAGTATTAGGTCATCTGATCCTCACAATAGCCCTCTCAGGTAGGTCCCAGTGTTATCCCCATTTCACCAACATCAAAATAAGACACAAAGAGGCTATGGGAGCTGGCCAAGGTGACAAAGGTAGGATCAGGTTTGAGCAGAGATCCAAACTCAGACATGAAAGCTTAGAGCTCACACCTTTAATCAGTTCACAGTATTGCATACATGGGGAAGCTCATTTAAGTAGAGAATTTTTAGAAGAGGAAACTGGTAGAAATAGGTGCCTCTGTTAGGAGAATTGAAAAGTGGGGGATAGACTTGGGAGAAAGATTTGATTTCTAGTGTATGCCCTTTAGTATCTCTTGATTTTCTTTTCTAACCATGTGTAGATCTTATGCATTTGGAAACATAAATACTTAGTTTTCAAGGAATTAAAATACTAGATCATTCACATTTTAACACTGCATCTACTCTCTTCAGGACCCATTGGCTCCAGATCCTGAGGAAATATCCAAATGACTTCTAGGGTGGTAAAAAAGAGCCCTGCAGGCTCTCAGCAAAACCCTTGTCTTTCAGGCCATGGTTTCTCCCCATCTTCCTCCCCCCATGTCCACACGCCCAGGAGACAGAGAGAGGAACACTGCACCACTGTCTGAGAATTCATTCCTGTTCAAAGAGAAGTTTGCACTCAGATAGATTTTTGCCTTTTGCAATTATGTCATTAAAAGCGTTCTGAACTTCAGACTTGAAATGAACTCCAGAGAAGGGTCTGCCTCTTTAGCTTTCTGGCTTTACATAATTTATGGTTTTGAATCTTATTGAAAAATACAAAAGGGATTCAGAAAAGGTTCCAAGCAGATGCACACAGAGGCACATCCCTCTGTCTCTCCCCGCATAATCTTTATAAAATTTCTCCCCCCCATGGGGAGGGACACTGTCTTTGGGGTTCGAGGGTCTTAATCTGGGTCATGGAAAGAACATAAGCAAGTAGAAATCGTAATGCAATCCCTCTGTCCATCCCTTTGGCATATCTGTTAGCAGTGGTAATATTCCTCTCTTGCACCCCTTTCTCACCAGCACCCTCCCTCTCTTCTTTTCCCTTTTCTTCCCTTCTCTTTTCCCTTCTTTTCCTTCCCTCCACTTCCCTCTAGTCCCCTCCATCTTCCTCTCCCCCTTCCTCTTCTGGCCCACTTGGCCCTGGAGTGTCACTTAGCATTTAGGGAAGTAGATAGGACCAGAGGAGAGCGATGCTTGAAGTCAAATTGTCTGCCTTCTACTCCTTGCTCTCCCACTCCCCAAACTTGGGTCTTTGGACAAGTTACTTTAACCTTTGCAGCCTTGTTTTGCACATCTATGAATCAAGGCTAGTAGTTACATCTATCTCTTAGGTTGTAGCTTGGATTAAAGGACACACTGAGAGTAAAGAACTTAGCACTGTACAGTAAGCACTTAATAAATATTGGCTTTATTATTTTGGGAGGCAGGATGGTGTTGTGGGTAAGATCTTATTCTCTGGCAGCAGACTGTTTGAATCCCTACTCTGCTGTTTAATCATTGGGTCATTTTCAAGTCATTTCTGCTCTCTGAGGTCAGTTTTCTTATCTTGATGGGGGCAGAGAAGCCATTTATCTGTAGGATCACTGTGGGGAGGAAATGAGATGAAGCATGTAAGGTACTTAGCACAGGGGCTGACACATTGCACACCTTCAGTAAATGCAGACTCTTGGTGTGGAAATGTTGTGCCAAGCAGAGGGAGACACACAAACAAACAACAAACAACTTTCTCGAATCCCCTGAAAATTATTGCATCTGATTGAGTAAAAGGGTGACCTCACCCTAAGTCAGACTCTTGGCTGCAAATCCAAGCCTGGATGAATTCATTGACCTTTGGCTGCGCTGCCTGCAAGACGAGGCTGCCCACCCCAGACCTGGGACAGTTCCAGGGGTAAGAGGTTGTTCGCATTTTCAGCTGGCAAACTCCATCTCTGTCTCCACTTCTGGTGGCCATACTCCTCTAAACTTCTCTCCCTCTGTAGCTAGACCTCCCCCATCCCCTGTTCAAGTTCCAAATAAGGAGAGCAGTTGCTGGGGAGGTGCGTGTAGAGGGTGGAGGAGTTGGAACAGGTGTAGCCAATGGGAAAGACCCCAGTCTCTGGTCATGTCTCAGCCTGGGACAAGATCAAGTGGGGACTCTGGCTTCTGACCCAGGCCCAGAACCTAGTTCTTCCCCTTCTGGCTGTGGACTCAGGCCAAGTCACTTAGCATCTCTCCACCAGCCTCAGTTTTCTCAGCTGTGAAACTGGAAAAACAACAGTTGCTATTGAAAAGTAATGCCTGTAGAGTAACTGGCTCAGCAAATGAATGAAGGATTATAATTGGTGTAACCTTGAATAGTGGATCCTCAGAATAGACAACAGAGGGTCCAGGTGGGTGGGGGCCCGGGGAAAGAGATTCCATCATTTTATTTCTTTTCTCTTTTTTTGAAGTAGAGTTGACTTACAGTGTTGTGTTAGTTTCAGGTGTACAGCAAAATGATTCAATTATAGAGATGTATATACTCAGATATACATATATCTTCTTTTTCAGATTCTTTTCCCTTATAGGTTATTACAATATATTGAATACAGTTCCCTGTGCTATACAGTAGGTCCTTTTTGTTTATCTATTTTATGTATAGTAGTCTGTATCTGCTAATTCCAAACTCCTAATTTATCCCTCCCCTGCCTTCCCCTTTGGTAACCATAAGTTTGTTTTCTATGTCTGTGAGTCTCTTTCTGTTTCGTAAATAAGTTCATTTGTGTCATATTTTCGATTCCACATATAAATGATATCATATGATATTTGTCTTTCTTTTGTCTGACTTATTTCACTTAGTCTAATGATCTCTAGGTCCATCCATTGTTCCATCATTTTAAGATCTGAGGTTTGTGGTGCAGCTTCTCCTCTCTGAATTCACTTCTCTAGGTGTTGTCCTTCTAGGTACAGTGGGGATGGTCCAGGGCAGGCTCCTGGCAGAAGGAGCCCCAGGACGGGGGGAGAGGCGGGGCTGAGCTGAGCTGGCTGTTTCTCCAACTTCCCACCTCTCTCCAGAGCCTCAGCCGAATGCACCAACAGGCCTTCTTTCTGAGGGTGGTGCTCAAGCAAGGAGCCTCAAGGCATCCTCCTGCCTCCTGCACTTGTTCCCTGCTTGCCGAATGCCTTCTCCAGCCAACAGGCAGGACTTGGTATCTCATTTTGTAAAGTAATTTAAACTGGGGAGTCCTCGTGTCTCTGTGGCAGGGACAGACTCAGGAGCTCTGTCTGGCACGGCCCTGCAGCCCCCCGTTCCAGCAAGGCTCAAAGGTCTCTAACCTTGCATGCTCTTGGATCCAGCCCCTGCTTTAATTTCAGAAGCCTTTACAATTCCTTCATTTTCTAGTAGTCCCTTGGAGCAGAATACAGAATCACAGACTACCAGAGCAAAAAGGTATCTCAGTGATCATCTCTAGAGTTGACCAACTTACAGTCCATGGCACATCTGATCTACAGTGACATATTGTTCAGTCCACACAGTTTTTTTTTGATGAATGACATGTCAACATTGAAAACCTGCGAGTTTTCCCTTGATGTCCAGTTTCTCTTGCAAAGTCATAAATCTGGCAGTGCTGGCTTGCATTTCTACATGGCAGCAATTGAATGGATAGGGTAGTGGCTGCTTCCTTTGCATTGTGCCTGAGCCTCTGTCCACCCCAGCCCCTCTCACTCCCTTTCACATCATACTTGCCCCTTTGGTTCATTTCCTTATCTGCATGGCCCCAATTGGCATTTGAGTTTGCAACTTCTGATCTAGCTGAACTCCTCATTGTATGGATGGGAAACCTGAGGACAGGTGATAGCAAATGACTCTGCCAAGCCCACCAAAAAATAAATGCCAGAAGTGGGATTTGAGGCCTGCCCTTTTTCTTCTTTTTTTATTGACGTATAGTTGACTTACAATGTTGTGTTAATTTCTGCCATACAGCAAAGCGATTCAGTTATACATATATGTACTTTCTTTTTTAAAAAATTCTTTTCCATTATGGTTTATTAGTCCTTTTCCTCACTTACTGAGAATGGAACAGCCCATGAATACAATATGCATCTTGGCACTGAAGCTCTCTGGATGACCTCGTGGAGTTGAGTCCCACCTCTCTGGCCTTTGTCCATCACTGAGTCATAGGCTTAGCTTGGGGTGCTTTTTGCCTAGGGCAGGACTCCCAAGTTTCATCTGATGGTCAGAATCCGAAAAACGAGCCCAGAGACAGTGTCTGCCTTCCTGTTGCATGTTTTGCTTCCCTCATTTTGTCATTTCTCCTCTTGTCCTTTTCCATCATCCCTGTTAGAGAAGGATGGCATAATGTTCTCAGTTTTTTACATAAACTGTGGTCAAGAGGGTAAATTACTGTGATGTAATGTGTTCAGCAGCCCCAGAACTGTTTCCCTGCCTCTCACCCCTGTTTACTGTTGAGGTCATCAGGCCCCTAAAGGCTGACATGATATTGGCGCTGCAGAGTCAAGATTATGGCTCAACCTTGGCCTTGCTCTCCCAGCACTCAGCACCCAGGGGTACCGCCAGTGGTGCCATGAATGACCAGAACTAACTCCAAACAGGCTGAGAGGAGGCTGGCAGATGGCAGTCACGGTGACCTCTGCCTCGTCCTGCCACCCCAGGGGCCCTAGTGCTCTGCAGAGCCTGTGACAACAGGTGAGGGGTTTGGTGGCCGGGGTGGGGGGAATGATATCTCAGTGTTTGGCTGGTCTTGTGCATTAATGTGGGTGCCCAGAAGCCCTGGGGGCTGGCCAGGGCTGGCCCTGCATTTCCATTCTCTTCAGTCAGCCTCAAATCCCTGTCTTTGAAAATGAAGTTAAAAGGAGCAGCTAGGAGATAATACATACAGAAGAGCCAAATGTAAAATGCCTCCCCGTCCCTCTGGTAAGGCCGGTCCTAGGACAAGCAACAAGGATTACACAGTAATCTTATTATACAGGGTCTGCCAAGGGCAAAGAAAGGGTCACTTTTCTGTGCGTGGTGACACTGTGCCCCACTTTCCTTCTCTAAGCTGCCATCCCCTCTGCTGCAGAGCTTTCCATCCTCAGGGAGAGAGGCACAGTCATGCAGGTGCCCTGGGCTTCTTTCAGGCCAAAGGGGTTTCTGGTTTCTTCCCTGTCTCAACAAGGCTCACGGTCTGCCCCCAGCTTCAGAGACTTGCCTCACAGCAGAGCCTGCTGCTGGAGTTCGGATTCCATCATTTGTCAAAAGAGAAAGCTGGATAAGAGTGGTCAAATGCATCAAGACCAAACACTCCCAGTGTCTGGCCCATCCAGGTGTCCCAGTAGCAGAGGGCTTATTTCTCTCTTCTTGGGACAGCCTGACAAAGCAAAGGGTCCTTCCTGAGCTTCTGTCCAAAGACAGTGTTGAGAGGAATGAAAGTGGGAGATGAGATCTCGCCATTAACTTCTGGCTCAGATGCCTGTTTTTGAGTAACTAAGTATTAGGAAACCATGCCTGGCCCTTACCTAGCTTTCTCTTTCTTTGCTGTCAGGAAAATTTAACCCCATCCACTCCTTCTGTGGATCATAACTCTGGAGGAGAGTGTGTGTGGTGCCAGGAGAGGGATGGACTTGGCCACTGGCATTATAAGGTACCCAAGGATGGGAAGATAACATTTTGGCTAGTGAAAAGTAACAAGATCTGCTATTCACATAGATTTTTACATGAAAACCTGGGACTGTTTATATTATTGTACTCAACTCGGTTTTCTGTGCCAGTGGATGGGGAAAAAATAGATAATGTAAGAGAATGGTAAAACCATTGTTTCAGGTTTCACAGATATTTCACTTCTATGTGACACCAGAATACAGATGTGTGCTTACATTACATTGAGTAATGTTTAATGTACTCATGTTACACCAAGCCACCACCAGCTGTGGCATGATGACTTGAACATAGCAGGAGCCTTATCAGGACTTGTTAAGTGAATGAAGGAGCTTTCCTGTCATCTGATAACTAACATACCCACAGACACACAGATGCTCCTCTCTCGGCTGAAGTCCTCTGAAGTATTAAAAATCATGTGGACAAGGAAGGATCACAGTTTCCTTAGACTCTAAGCCAGGATTCAGCAAACTTTTTCTGTAAATGCCCAGATAGTAAATATTTTCGGCTTTGCAAGCCAGGAGGTCACTGTCTCCACGGCTTAACTCTGTAGCTGTCACACCAAAGCAGCCATAGACAATACAAATCAAATAGGTGTGGCTGTGTTCCAAGAAAGCTGTGTGTGTGTGTGTGTGTGTGTGTGTGCGTGTGTGTGTGCGCGTGTGTGCCTTGCAGCCCCTAATAAAGCTTTATTTACAAAAGCGGGTGGCAAGCTGGATTTGGCTTGGGGGGCTGTAGTGTGCCAACCCCTGATCTAAACCTTTGGTAAGTTCTCATATCGAGGACTATGTTTAAAAATAAATCTTACACTTCGGTGAAGATTGGTCCTGGATAGAGAATTGGACCTGCAGGTTACTGTGAAAACAAGTGTAAAACTGGTGGTCAGGGAAACTGGATGCTTTCCCTGGTTCATTGACTTAGAGTGAGGTCCTAAGACAGCCTTAGTTTCCTGATGAATGAAGTGAGGGTTTACCTCAGAAGACCTTTAAAGCCTTTTCCAGAACTTAGAGGATTTACTTTCACACATCCTCCCCACACCCCCCACCATTTTTTTTTTTAAGCTTTGATGAACTTTGAGAAGCTCAGCATTATTCTCATGGGAAAAATCAGAGTTGGGAGTGTGGTATGGAGGAGAAAAAGCCTAATTGTATTTACATTCTGTTTCATAAAAAAATAACCATTGATACCATAAAGTTTGTTCATGGTGTCATTCTATTTCTGGATACAAAATGCATGTATTACACTTTTTGGTGACCTGATATCTCAACACTGTCCCTACAAGTGAGGATTCTCTGATGTACTACATCTTGATGGAAGGCAGTGGCAATCCCAGGTAGCTAGGACTCTGGCATGTGCCCCACACTAAGAAAATTTGGCAATCTCACTCTCCACTGTGAATCTTGAGAAATGAGACAACAGCATGGGGCTCTCAGAGAAATTATTCACAGAGCCAGTGGCAGCAAGTCTCCAGTGGGGATTCAGTGGGAATCCATTAGAGACAGTGTCACCTTCTAGTGAAGGAAGGTCCTAGCCAGATTCTTCCTGAACTAGACTGTGGCTCTGGTTCTTGGATCCAGACTCTCTTGGTTTCTGCTCATTATCTGAGACTGAACATTTTCATCCATTCCCTGTTCGTATCCTTCCAACAAATTTAGTTCATGCTTAAGTTCGACTGAACTACCTTCTGTTGTTTGCAATTGAAATCCCTGACTGAAACACTAAAGATGCAACTCTGCATTTCATTTGCATCATTTAATTCTTCTTTCTAAAGCTGGAAAAACCTCTTTCCAGAGCCAGGAGTCATAGATCATTTACGTAAACTCTAAGCTAATCCTCTTGGGGTACTCTCTTCATTGGGAGGAAGCCTCCCATTTGCAGTGGAAGGCTTTGGTTTTGAGCTACAGCAGAATATTGTGTTGACCTCAGCTTTCTAAAGGGCTTCTACTTCATTGCCTTCATTTATCCATTCATTCATTCATTCACTCATTTAATAATTCATTCCATCAACGTTTATCTAGCACCTACTACATATTCAGCATTGCATGGAGCGCTATCCTCAGTGAGCAAAGCAAAAGGAGCTTACAATCTATGGGGAGGACAGACACATACAACTAATAATTTAATTCCACCATTTTATAAGAACCACAGAGGCTTAGGGTGTTTTGAGCAGGAATAGCAGGGAGATCTTCCCTAATCTGTGAGGAAAGTAAGGAAAGTCTTGTCAAGGAAGTAACATTTGAGCTCTGAGCTGAAGGATGAACCAGCATGAACTATCTGAAGCAGGGAAAGAGGTGGAGAGAACAGGATGTGTGAAGGGCCTGAGCAGGCAGGAGCACCCTGCACTTAGGGATGAAAAGGAAGCCAGAGGTCTGAAGTTGAGTGAGTCTGAAAGATGGGACAATGAGCTGAGACTGAAGAGGCATTTGGTCCTTGTTGGTCAAGGTAAAGATTAGAGAAATTTTATCTCAAGAGCAATTGGAAACCATTGAAGGATTTCACTTGGGTGAGTGAAATGTTTGCATTTCCATTTTTCAAGAATTACTGTGTAAAGAGTGAATCAGTGTCTCAAGCAGGGCTATGAGGAGGGCAGGTAGGAGGGCATTTCAGGGCAGCTGGTAGTACTTTGGAGCAGGGTGGTGATGGTGAAGAGAAATAATTTAAGAAAAGTGTAAGGTGAAATAGAATTCCTTGACTAGTTGGTGGAGGGTTTCCTTTATGAATGCAGGGTAGATGGAGGTGATATTTACTGATATGGGCAGTTCTGAAGGAAGAAGTTTGGGGTAAGGAGGGAGGGGTTTTGTTTCAGTCATACTGAGTTTTGTTACTACCTGTTGGACCCTGTGGACCCCAGATTTTCCAACTTGGCTGAACCAGTTAAGACAATTCTCACAATGTGTGTTACTACTGTCCCTGTTGGTACTTTCTTGGGAATATAAGCTAAACCTCACGCAAGGGTATTAGGTCCCTCTGTCTCCTACACAATTAGTTCCTCCATTTCTGAATCTCTTGGTGTGAAGACTATGGTTATTTATCTCTTTGGGAAGCTTAGGGCAAGCAGCCCTTGCTTTCTTCTTCCCTGTTCATCCTTCTGCACCACCCCAGTGACTGTCTACACCTTCTCATGAGCAATCCAGCTATGACTTCCTCCGGATTCCTTTTTTACTTTATCTAGGAGTACAGCTAATTTTGACCTTCCAGAAGCTTCTAAATGGGCCATTCCTCCTGAGCCTGTTGTGATCTTGACCTTGTTCATTAGACATGGATGGACCCCAAGGTATGATCAATATGTACATACAATTTTTCAAAAATTCAGGGCATATTATCTACTCAGATTTCTGGCTTTCCCCCCTTTTTGCTATTTGAGTCAATGTCCTGATCGTTCCAGTGCTTATAGCATGATGACTGAAAACAGAAAAGTTATAAAGCTCGAATCATCAGGCTGTTGTCAAGATTGCATGGGGCCATGCTTTCTGGATGACCTGCAAGCAACATTTCTCTGTCTTCTCTCTTTTCCTCATCATCTGTGAATAATTAGGGCTGGAATCATGACTGAATAAATGACAATGATTTCCAAGCTCTTAGAAAATGTCAGATACCAGATATGAGAATAAACTCCATCCAGGGAAACTCTAAGAGTAGGTCTGTACTCTTTACGGAAATCCCAACTTCAGAAAAATCCCATGAATGGCCCAGGAGAAGATCCAAACCCTTCCCTCCTTAAACATGATATCTGTGAATAAATATCCATGATATTCATTCCACCTTATTTTCCACTTTTCTCTCTATTAGGAAGGGCGTTCTGTAAAGCATGGTTGCATCTGAAGGACACAGAAAAAAAAATTATCCCACAGGCAGAGAAGAGATGGAATGAGCTAGTTCATTAAAATATTATTGAAAGTCCATAGGAACAAGGCAAAACCCCATCAACTCAGCAGTCCTGGATTATTTCTACATGACACTAAAAATGAACAACATACTAACCA
Source organism: Phocoena phocoena (assembly GCF_963924675.1). Lineage (NCBI taxonomy): Eukaryota > Metazoa > Chordata > Mammalia > Artiodactyla > Phocoenidae > Phocoena > Phocoena phocoena. The sequence continues at coordinate 137,094,835 of NC_089220.1, read as the reverse complement.
AGTAGTTTGTTTTTCTTCCTTCTACATGACTCATAGTTAGAATGGGAACATCTGGAGTTTGGAATCAATTGTCCAGAACTAGCTGCTGTGCTAATTAATATTCATTCAAATAGCATTCCACCAAGGTGTCCCTTCTTGCATCTCTGTTCCCTGTAGGCACCAGTGCTTCCCCATAAACTGTGTCCATCTTAGGAGAACTCTGACTGGCCAGTACAAGGAGGAGGGCGAGCAAGGGTGATAGAAGAGCCTGCAGCATGCCCTTCTGTCTGAAACAATGAGCAGCCCATTGGATGAAGTGTTGGAAAACAACTCAGGAGAAGGAACACTTCTGCTGAGTGTGAACAGGGAGATTTAATTAGCAAGATTGCCCCCTTGCTCTGTTCAGCATAGAAGAGGAGAGGTCTCAGAATGATTTCACGGTTACATCTTGTGAAAAGAGGGCAGAATTAAGACCCTTTCTTTATTTTTAAAAAAAATTTTTTATTTCATATTGGAGTATATTTGATTTACAATGTTGTGTTAGTTTCAGGTGTATAGCAAAGTGATTCGGTTATACATATTCATATATCTATAGTTTTTCAGATTCTTTTCCCATATAGGTTATGACAGCGTATTGAGTATAGTTCCCTGTGCTAGACGGTAGATCCTTGTTGATTATCTATCTTATATATTGTAGTGTATATATGTTCATCTATATATGTTAGTACTAATCTCCTAATTTATCCCTCCCCCGCAAGACTCTTTAACTGTAGACTATTCTGGCTCAGCCACAGTTTCTCTTTTTAGTGATGAACTGGTAAAAATACTAGAACTGTCTGGGAAAGTCACTACCTACAAGAGTCTATACAATTCTGAGTCTACTGCAGTTGGCCCTTACGATAGCTGGCAAGAGTCTCTTCTTCACTTCCGCTTCACAGTGCATAACTTAAAAGGACATTGGTTTAGATGTTAATGCCCCAATGCACCACTTCATCCAGTGCACTGGCTTGTTGGTAATTCGCTTTGCAGATCTGCACTGGCCAAAATGGTAGTTAATTGAAATGCATTTGGTCTGAATTGACATGTACTGTAAGTGTAAAATATACAACAGATTTCAAAAGACCTAGTATGAAAAAAAGAATGCAAAATATCACCTTAATTATATTTATGCTGATTACATGTTGAAAGATAATGTTTTGGATGTATTGGATCAAATATAGTTTAAAATTTCTTTTTACCTTTTGAATGGGACTACTAGGAGATTTAAAATTATATATGTAGTTTACATTTGTGGCTTGCACTATATTTCTTTTGGATAGCACTGAACTAGAGTCTTAAACTTCAATTGATGGAAATGACTTTAGCTCTCTCTAGTGAAATAACTACTATTTACTGATAACCTACCTCAAAGCACCTACCATGGACCTATCCCTATTTTAGGCACTTGCACATCATCCTTAGTAGTCATGGCAACCCTACAATCTAGAGATTCCCAGCTTCCTTTTACAGATGAAGAACTTGGGCTAAGAGAGTACACGTGATTTCATTAATCCGTTTAATTCAAGTCAACAGCCTTGATTGAGCACCAACTGTGTGCTCTACATGGTGCCAAACACTGGGGGTCCCAGGTTTGAAGAGTTACCACCCATAATGGACTTGATTGAAACCCAGGTCCCTCTTGCTCTAAACCACTCTTTCCTGGACACTATGTGATTCCCCTTGTAGTTTCCCAGTGTGAGAAAGGTGGAGATTTCAGTCTGTTTCATTGTTTCATCTTCTGCTTCTCTTTTTCTGGGGGTCCTCTTTTTATGAGGACCAGGCAATGGATAGAATGAGAGCCAGGATCTGAATGTGACTTGTTGGAGCTCTCTGCCTCTGTAAAGCCTTTCCAGTACAAATTGGTATTCTCAGTGGTCTACGAGTGTGATAAGCTGAAGACTCCAGTCCTGGGTTTGATATTTATATATGTCAGCACCAGGCTAATTCAGGGGGAGCCAGGACATGAAGAACTATGCAATCTTGGGGCAAGAAGTTGCATCCGGGGAATCGGGGTGGAAGAGCAGTGAGACCTAAGAATATGCGGTCAGTATGAAAAGGGGACACATGAAAAAAGGGTACTATGAAAAGTTAGTGGCAGAATCTGAGACTGGGCCACGCAGAGTGGTTAGGGGTTCAGGCTCTGATGAGTAAGCTGGGGGCTTGTAATCTAAGGCTCAGCAATATGTGAGGGCCTCTGAGCATATAGGAGTTATTCTTCCTACATGGATCTAGAGTCTTGGTTTGCTTTGACATAAATTAAGTGACCATCTGACCTTACTCTTTCTAGGCCCAGATCATCTAGTTAATGTCTTCCTCTGTGATAGATCCTGCCCTATGCTGACCCATTCATTCTGTCCCTCATCACTGACATGCTTTGTTGCAATAATCTTTCAGGGTCCTTCTTTAAACCAGGAACCCAAGATGAGAACCACCAAAATATATAACCAACAGGTGGTTTGATGTAAATACACTGTGGTTCTCTTGCTCTGGTATGGTTCTTCTTTTGCTTCTTGCATCACCTGTGGGTTTTTTTTTTTTTTGCAATTGGACTGCAGTGTTGGGGAGTGGTGGTCTATGGACAAATTCTTGGGAGCTCTGAGTTCTCCATCATGATAATTAAAATTTGTGATTTTATATCTACGCCAAATTATATATTGTAGGCATTTTCTAGAGCTTTGTCATGACCACTGCTTAGAAAATACTGCCACCATTTCAGTGACTACTTCTACAGTTTGTTTAGAATTGCATCAAAGCCAACTAATATTATTCAATTGTTTGGGCAAAGGAGGAGATAACAGAGGTAGATTAAAGCATAAAAGATGTTTTCTATCCAAGTGATGTCACTGCATCCTGAACCATGGATGGTTTGGCAGTAGCTTGTAAAGAAATAAAAGGTAATGGGAAAATTGAGTCATCACAGGGCCCACGTTAGTATTAACATGCTAAATTCAGAATAATTTATTCCACAGCAGTCAGTATTATATTCACGTTATGAGCTGAAATTTAGTTTTAGCAAAAGAACCGTATCCATCACATTAAATTAATATTGTTAATTTAAATATTATTGGCTTTGTTTGTGCTTGATTTGTGACTGTTTTGATTTTATAGTTGTATAAGAGTTATAAGAATAAGGAATATATACTTAGTTTTATGTCTCTACATATTTTAGTGTGTCAGGAATAAAAAAGTAAAGTGTAAATACTCGCTGTCTGTCCCTGTCACTCCCTCTCCCTCCACTGCCTAATAGTACCCAAACCTCCAGTCTGCCTGAAGTGGTCACTCTAGGTGTCTCCACTCCTGAAAAGCCCTGGAACTGTCTTGGATTGGGAAAGTTCCTCTTTTGGGTCACTGGATGGATCCAGATTTGGGGCAGGAACCACACTCTGTAGGACCTAGGTTTATAAACTCTCTATGGATTCGATTGCAGGCAGGTTGATAACTTGGTTGAGTTTGATAGATAAGGATGAGCTTGCTGACCTCCTGCATCATGGCCGTAGAGGATTTTTGCCCCTTCAAAGAAATACTACAACGAAAACCAGAACAGGTATCAGAGATGAAAATAGACCCCGCTGATAGTAACGTTGGTCTGGTTCAGGAGCACAAGATCTAGCCATATGATCCTTTCAAACTGATACCAAAAGTAGGGATTACGAGTAGTCCCTAGGGAAAACAGCATTGCATTCTAGATTCCTATTATATTGAGGGAAGAAAATACAGCATGTACACTCTGCTTTCTATAGACTCTGGTCTCTAAGACCAAAGGGGTGGTCATTTTTGCACATTAACCACGGGAAGCAATGTTGATGCTGGTACCTGGGTCATTTCTGCCATTGGCTTTGTAACATATGTACAGAAGAAAAGTATCAATAGAATGCAGGAGTCTGAGTCTGTCTACTTCCTGGACATCACAGCTCTAAAGTTTAAGTGCCTTTAGATGAGCCTTGGAAGGAAGAATGGTTGATAGAAAGGATGAGGGCCAGGTGACTAATGTCAGACCAGTGTCCAGAGGGCTTCCTCTCCTCATGACACATCTACCTGGAAGTGGTCCCAGACCCCACGGCCCTGGACTCTACTGATCTCTGTCTCTCTCTCTGTCTTTTCACTAAAGAGATCTGAGCCTAGTCTGGACAATCCCCTTGACTTTCAGAAGTGTTGACAATTGGAAGCACATCCACAATGGGGACTCCTTTACCCCTCTCTCCGACAAGTTCTGAGACCTGTGTTCAGATGCCCGTTGAGCTTGGGGAATCCTTAGAAAGTAGGAGGTCTACACGTTCTCACTATCATCCCTGCCTCTACGCCCTACATGCCAATAGTACCCCCATCCCCAGTTGTGGCAACCAAAAATATCTCTGGACATTGACAAGTGTCACCTAGGGGTGGGTGAGACAGAATCTTCCCTCATTGAGAACCATTGATGGAAAATTAGAGATCTTTGTTTATCTGCAGGAAGATTACAGAGGAGTTTTCCGTTTACCTGCTTCTCCAGGACCTCCTAAATTTTTATAATTATGTTTCTGCTTAGATCATTCATTGTGCCTGCCGCAAACAGGTCAATATTATAAATCAGTGTTGATGTTACCTCACCCCAGATCTCTCCAGATGGCAACAGGAGCAGTAATTCACCCAATCAGAATTCTAGAAAATCAACAATGTAATCCAGAAAACCCTGTGTTTGTTGGGTTCCTATTAAATTCATTCACTATATTATCTCTAATTCTTTCAACTCTCCTGCAGGATAGGTGTTAATAACCCCATTTTACAGGTGAACAGTGTGAGGCTGAGAGCAGTTAACTTAGGAGAGGGATGTAGGATTTCATCACAGTTGGAGTTTGCTCCAAAGCTCACATATCCCCCCCCTTTTCTGTGCTTACCCTACAATGTCTGTGATGAAGTTCTGCACAGCACAGCTCTGGAGCAGTGTAACTTGTGCTGCTGTCGCCCCTGTAGCTGCACAAATTGTGCCACACACAGAGGGGCTTCCAGCTTTCAGCACGCTGTCAGCCGAGTGCCCTGGGGACCTGCACCATCACCCCCAGACTGCCCTTGCAATACTTTTGGATTCTCCTGAAACCTGAGCACCACTTTTAAGAGCTTTACTGTCTCTGGATATTGGCCAAACTTTCTTCCACTTGTCTTATTTGAGCTGTGAGTGTGATAAAAACCTTTCTCCTTCAGCGAATGAGGTGGCCTGATCTGTGCTCACTATTCTAGAAGTACATTCTGAGAAGCTGTACCCTCAAGGCAGTCTTCCATTATTTCACTTCCACTGGTGGATTCATCTTCTCCAGAGTTCTCAAGTCTTGGGAGGTCATATCGCTAATGTAAACTTAGGGCAGTTACATGTAAGTTCCAAACAGAAGTCTCGCTGGCCTATTTTTAAAAACCCTGAAAGGTATGCTGTTGGAAAAAACAACAACAAAAAAAACCCCCAGAAAACCTCTCCTGTGATTAATTGTTAAAATTCCCTTGATACTGTATATTTGCATCTCATTTTCCTACCTACTTTAGGCTGAATTCTCTTTGCCCAAAATGATGGCATAAAACTGAAATATAGTTGTGTGAGAAACTCTGGCAAGTGATTTCTCTATGGACCCTTTAACATTTCAGTAGATTCTTACCACTTTTTTCTCTACCACCCCTTTCCCTCTGCCTGCAGCTAGCTTCCCAATTCTTCATGGTTTTTTAATAATTTGTAACTCTGATCACTGTAAGTGGTTCAGTACATTAGCCAATTTCCTTAATACTCCAGGAGTTGTGTCATCAGAATATTGATTTGTATACATTCATATTTCCCAGGCTTTTTCTTATCTAGTTTTTGACAGTAGCAATTTGGGTAAGGATTTCATTACTTCCTAATTGCTCCAATTTCTTTATTTCTTCTCGTTGAAGACACATTTAGAAAATGAATTCCCTATCTCAGCTTTTCAGTATTGTCCTTTCATCCTTTGTTCCTTTCTTCCTTCTTTATTACCTGGGCTGGGGTCTGTAATTCATTCACTCATTTCCTTTAGAAGGTAGAGAAAACCTGGTACTTTTATTTTTATTTAAAAAATTTTTTTATTTTTAGTTTTTTAAAGGAGACACACAGAGACACATGCCTTGCCCAGAGACACATAGCTAATGGTGAATAGAAACAATATTTGGGCCGAGGCTTCTTTTTCTCTTTTTAATTTTTAAAAAAGTTTTTATTTATTTATTTATTTTGGCTGTGTTGAGTCTTCCTTGCTGTGCGCAGGCTTTCTCTAGTTGCGGTGAGCGGGAGCTACTCTTCGTTGAGGTGCACGGGCTCTACGCACGCGGGCTCAGTAGTTGTGGCGCATGGGGCTTAGCTGCTCTGAGGCATGTGGGATCTTCCCAGACCAGGGCTCAAACCTGTGTCCCATGCATTGGCAGGCGGATTCCTAACCACTGCACCACCAGGGAAGTCCCTGGTACTACCTTTTAAACTTTCATTTTTACTAAAGAGTTTAGGACAAGAAAGAACATTTTTTTTTCAAACTTTCTGCCCTCAACCCATATATTTCTCTGATAAACTGCTTGCAGACCCTTCCCCTCTCTCACTGCATTCTTTGAAAGTTCAGCAGGCAGAGATAATGAGAGAGCTGAAGACCAAACATACCACAAACATCATAGTGTACTTTAGGCCCCAGCTTCGGAAATAATCTTTGTTTTCAATTGCTTTTTTTAAAAAATTTTTTTGAAGTTTTCTTTTAGCAACAATTCTGAGCAAGCACTGCTGAAAATGAGCCTTCAAGGGACTCTCTCCTTCTCTACTTTGCAAAGTGTCAAAAATGGAGGAGACAGAGAGATACCTTTTTCAGACTTGGAGTGATTTCTGAGTTCCAGTAACACTTCAGATTCACCTTCACTGTCTGTTCAGAGGTGGTTCCTGTGTGGTGGATTAATGAAGGCCTTGTCTGTATCTGATGAACCAGCTATCTCCTGAAATAGTTGCCGTTGTTCTGAGCATACGTGTGTGTTTATGAGGGCTTGTGTGCATGTACATGTGCGTGAATCCCTACTTGGTAACTGAGACGGATTCTACCTGATGTGCACATCTGCATGAAATCAGCACTCATCTCAGCCTTTTCAGTGAGAAAGTTCCAAACATCTGGAGGTTTGAAATTTGGGACCGGAACTCCTGGATCCTTCCATGGCTCCTTTTTCCTTCTGGTTTTTATTCCTGGGCTTGGCGTCGGTGTAGACCCCGCCTTGCTGGTTCCTCTTGTAAACTGAGCCTTGTAGTGCCGGCATGTTACTGAGGTTAGCCTGGGAAAGAGTGTCACGGGCCTCAGCAGGAAGCTGCTGGACAAGCCCCAGACTGTGTTAGGAAACAAACCGTTGTTTCCAGGGTGGGACGCTTGCTGAATGACCTGCATAACATGGTTGCCAATAAGAAGGACAGAAATAAAACATTTTTAATTTCTGGGAAATTCAGCGCTCGGACTTCAAAGAGTGAGTTATGGAGGGAGGGGATGCTGTCCCCGGGTGGGGAGAGCCGGCAGAGAAAGCCCAATAGCTTTCCCAACTGGGGCTGCTTCATCACCTCTGGGGACCAAGCTTTGTGTTTGGGGCTGTGGAATAGAAGGAGCCAGTGGTTCATCATGTTGACAGCCAGTCACGGGGGCCTTGAGGCTCATGTTCCCACCACAGTGTTCCTGCCTTCTCTTCCCCAACTGAGTCTTTGCCTGGGGTCCCTGCCATTCCTTGGGTGAGACTTCTGCCTTTGAATCCTTTTCAGTCCCTCTTGAAGCTGAATCTCTGAGGCTGGACAGCCCTCTCTACTACAGTTGCCTTCTTTAAGACTGCTTAATCCAAACCTTGATTCTTTTTTTTTAACTTTTTATTTTATATTGGAACACAGTTGATTAACAATGTTGTGTTTGTTTTAGGTGTACAGCAAAGTGATTCATTTATACATATACATGTATCCATTCTTTTTCAAATTCTTTTCCCATTTACACGTGTTGATTCTTGATTTACATTTGGTTCTTTGGCCTGGGGTCATTTCCAAGGGGGCCTCTTCTTATGTTAAACCTCAAATTTGTTGTCTCTCAACTAAGCCATAACTAATCAATTCCCAAGGTCCCTAATATTTACCCAGTCTTTTGGGTCAGCCTGGATCTCAGGGAAAGGCCTGTTGTGTAATGGCTTGCATACAACCTTTCAAATCTGCTTCTGCTACCCCCAAAGCACAGATCTAACCTAAATACATTAAAACTCAAATACCATGCAAAGTCACCAATAACAACACCTAAAGCATCGGTCTCAACTGGGGGTGATTTGGCCCCCCAGGGGACTTTTGGCCAGGTCTGCAGACATTTTTGTTTGTCACAACTAGGGGAAGCGGATGCTGCTGGCATCTAGTAGATAGAGGCCAGGGATGTTGCTCACCATTCTACAATGCACAGGACAGTCTCCACAACAGAGAATTATCTGCCCCAAATCTCAATAGTGTTGAGGCTGAGAAACGCTGATCTGAAGGAAGAATCAGGTGAAAGTTGTGGATACACAGTCTAGAAGCAAACAGAGCTTTCTTCCCCAGACTCAACTAGCTTTACTTTTTTTTCAGTGGTAAGAATACAGGTGCCAACAGACTTCGTTGTGGGTTTCCCTATCTCACCTTGCACTTCATTCCCTAAGTCAGACCATTATGTTGCACCAGTGTTCAGGCCAAGGAATTTCCTTGGCATACACACATAATACATGCATGCATGTGTACATGTATATGTGCACCCATGAATGCATTCATGCTTACATACATACATATAATAATTCAGCCAACATTTCCTGAAAACAACCTGTAGTAAGAATAGGGTCAGGTTCTGGGGATACAAAAATAAATAATACAGTCTCTGACATCAAAAGGGTCAATGGGGGAATGAGCAGGTAACCCCAAAATCATAATGCAATGAGCTAAACAGAGTAGATAAGCCAGGGGAGGAGCAGTCCTGTCACAGTGGGGCCCAGGAAGGGCTTCTCAAGAGAGATCAAATCTGAGCTGAGTCTTACAGAATGTTTCGGTATAGTCCAAGCCCCCGGGGCAGAGAGATGAAGCAGCCATGGGAAGGCATGGGGTATGCAAGGGCAGCCCTTTATTAGGACTTTTGATTCTTAGAATAAACTTTCATGATAGATACTATAAGAATTATTCTGGATGGAAAAATAAAGAAGGTAGTTGATTTGTCTGAGGCCAAAGCACAAATCAGTGCCAGGGTTGGAATAGATTCTCACTGTCAGAGCTCATTCATTCATTCACTTATTCAACAGGTATTTATTGAGTGTCTGGGCACGGTGTAAGTTTAAATCCCAGCTCCAAGACAAATGTTGGACAAGTTACTGAAGCTCCATGAGCCTTAGTTTGCTGTCTATAAAATAGAGATAAAAATAGTAACTATCTCTCTCTTGGGGGCTCTTGTAAAGATTAAGTGAGGTTATGCTTATGAAGCCTTTAGTGTATACTATGTAGTGCAGGCACTCAGCGTCAGATGCTGTTGTCAGTAGTCAGCAGCATCATCACTGTTATCCTTGTTATTATTATCCCCCTCCCAGTGCATGCTTTCTGCCCCTGGACCTGTGTGCTCCCACCTACGCAACCAGGAGGCTCCCAGCCATACAGGCACAGGGAATTTTGCATTCCATTTACCTCTTGTCAGCGACTGGGTCCTGAGCAGAGCAGATTGCTCACTCAGCCTGCAATTCACAGGTTTCCTGTTTCTCTCCTTGTAAGCTGCTAAGAGGTAGGGAGGAAGCTGTTTCATTACAGTCTCATTTACACCTCTCCCTGTTTTCCTGCTCCCTCCAAGGAAAGTCAAGTTGCTGTGTTCCGCACAGACAGAGGCTGGTATGCAGGATTCCAGGCTGTGCTTTCCCAGTGAAGCCTCATCATTGTCGTTCTCACTGCCCAGAGGGAGAAGTGATCACCCTGTCCCCACCCCGCATGGCACTTTCATGTGCTGTATGGTTAGATAAATACCCTTTGGGCAGGAGCCATGGCAAGCTGGCCAGGTTAGACAGCAGTAATGGCTAGCAGGGATCACTTCTGAAATTGACTCCTGTATGGCTATAAATTGATCCCAGGCTTGCCCTCAGAGCAGGCTAATCCCCATCCCTTCCTGTGCACAGGAGGATAATGAGGGCTCCAGACACATAAGCAGACTCACAGATGGCTGGATGTCACACGTTTGGCAATTCTTACTTTAGGATGGCTCAGTGCTGTGGCCCTCAGGCGCATCAGCCTGTGACAAGTCTGAGAACTTGTTGGAAGATTCTTTGTGAGAAGAATCTTTTTCCTGTCACCTCTGCCAGCTTCCTTGCCCTGACTGAATGCATGTGTATACATAAGTGTACACATACAGTGAAAGATGTCAAACACATTTGAGAAAATCCCAGACATTGTGCCGGATCCAGTGCCTCAGTTCACTGATGAGGAGATGGTGGGTGGGAATGTCAGGGTCTCTGTGACCTCTCTTGAGAGTCACCACAGAAAGAAACAGGCAGTTAAGGCCACTGACCTACATCTCCAGACACTTGGGTCCCTCCAGAGTCCACCATCTTTCCAGAACTGTCTTTCTCAAATTCCAGTATGCATCAGAATCAGAATCACCTGGAGGGCTTGTGAAAACCCAGATTGCTGCGCCCCACCCCCAGAATTTCTGATTCAGAAGGTCTGGAGTGAGCCCTGGTATTTGCATGTTTAACAAGTTTCCAGATGATCCTGATGCTGCTGGCCCAGGGACCACTGATCGAGATGATGTACCCAGCCTCGGAATACGGTCAATGAAGGAAACAGTTTATGTATGTTGATGGCCCCATAAATGTGGAAGACCCAGGCAAGGGGGAACGCACAGGGAATTCTCAGCTGCTCCAGCAGCAATAGTAGAGGTCTTCCTCCCTGCTGCTGTTGGAGAAACTGCTGCCTGGATCCCTTTAGTCGGGGAGGTCGCGGACCCCGGACTAGGGAAATCTCTTTCTGGCCCTACCGTGCTTTGTTGTAGCATCCGCAGTGTTTCGTCTACCCATCTACTGAAGATGCCCTCTGTGTAGGTCTCTTCTGCCACAGTGGCTGCCCTCAAGAGCAAGAGGCAAGTTTTAAGTAGTTGTTTTCTCTCTCAAGCCCCAGTGTTGATGTAGTGCCTGGTCCAAAGTAGGTCCTCATGGCATGTCAGCCAGATATAAGAACAAGCAGTTCCCTCCAGTTTATTCTCCTCCCAGGTAGATGGATGACCTTTCTGAGCTCAGCAGATGCTGGGCTGTGTTCTGCAGGGAGAAGAAAAGATGTCAGAGAGCTAACACCCAGCACCCATGGACACCAGTGTCCTTATTCGTGCTGCTTCCTAACTTATTATGTACCCTGTTCTTCTTGGCCTGTTGAAATGCCCCCAACCTTAAACCAGCAGGGCATGATGGTGAAAACACTCAGGCCAGTCTGGCGTAAGTGTGGGGTAACAGTAGAGAGAACCATGGAAAGGTGGGTGGAGGCCCTACTAAGGAGAGCCCTGAGTGCCAGGCTGAGGAGTTTGCAAGTAGATCAGCAAAGGTGAGTCATGCCAGGTTTGAGCTTCAGGAGGACGTGATTAAAGGGGAAAATCATTTAAAGTAAAATCACAAGTCTTTGTCCTCAATGTTGTTCTTTTGTTGTTCTCTAAAAGTAAAATAAGCACCGGGGTTATATGTAGAGCAAATTTTTAAATAAATAAATTAAAAATAAATGTTTCTTCCTGACAGACATTCCATTGTCCTGCCAGTGCCCATTCATCAACCCCTTGACAAACTTATTGTTCAGACCAAGTCAAAAGATGCCCCAAATTTTCATACAGGTGGGAGGGGAAGTCTTCAGGAGAATACAGAGGGTGTTGTCCTTGATGTCAGGGGAAACTCAATGCCTGGATAAAGGACAGGGAACTCCATTAGAACAAAAAGAACACTGAGAGGATACATACAAAATAGGAAGCATAAAGGGGGAGGGGGAAGGGTAATGGAAAAAGGCAATTATTAAATATACACTTCATACCTGGCCTGGGATTTTAACTAAACAACTACACAGTGAATTAGACATTCATATTTTTATTTTGTTAAAGGACTAGGCTCATATAGGTAAATAAACTCTCCAACTTTCTGGAACAAGTAAGTGGTAGAAACAGGATTCAAATCCAGGTCTGTTGTATTCCAAAGCCCATCTTCATTCTATTGCTGGGCACCATCACCCTATTTGGCTACAGAAAGATGGCCAAGAACTGGTCCTTGTCACGAAGCAGCTTGTTAACGAGCAAGGGAGGGAACAAACATACCCAAGTAATGACTAAAAATAACCAAATGTGTGGAGAGTCCTGTGGAAAATACAAAACCCTGGGCAAACTCAGACCAGGGCAGGAAAGGTAATTTCCACCCAGGGGGTACAGGAAAGATGTTTTGGAAAAGATAGCATGTGAGTTGCTTCCGGAGGTTGGCAGAATTTTGGCAGGTAGAAATAGTGAGGAGATGATTACTAGGAATTCCAGGCCAAGAAAACCTTGAGGACAAAGGCATAGAGGTGGGAAATGTGGGTTTATTTTAGAGATCAGCTGATGGATAATAAGAGAAAAATTTGCAAAGGCAAGCAGGGCAAGGGAGTGTTTTGAAATATCCTACCAAAGCACGGGGGCACCTTTCTGAAGGCAAAGGGGAGTCAGTGTGTGCATCAATGCAGGGAAAGACATGGTCCGAGTGGGCCTGAAGGAAGATTCATGTGGCCAAGTGTGTAGAACAGTGAACAGAGGCCAGTGTTGGAGGGCTTGGTGCCTCTGCAGTGTTTAGGGGCCTCTTAGCTTTGCATTAATGCAAACGATGGGAGCAATGAATGGGGTCTAGGCTAAGAATGAGGACCACTGAAGAGGCTGCATAAATAATTTGGGGTTTCAATTAGGTGGAGAGCTTCCTGAGTCCTCAAATAAGATCCGATGTGACAGAGAGCAAGCCATTTGTATGGGGCAAATAAATCCGGTGTCACAAAATGCTGGGAGGATGTCAGTGATGGAGGAAGTGAGGGTCATAGGGCTCAGGGCTGCTCAGTGACCTCTTTTGCAGAGTGTTCTCTGGTTCAAAGAGTCTCTTTTAGATAGGAATGAGTTTTGCAGCGCTCTGAAGACATGGACTCTCATGTGTCAGGCCTAGGACTGCAGGTACCTTGTTCCTGGCCTCGCTGCTGGCAGCTATTTTATTTGGGGGCAGGGACTCAGCCACAGAGGAGGTGGGAGCCACACCATCCCAGATGAAGCAGAGGATGGAGTTCTGGGGAGCTGGATTGACCTCATGGTGGCCTTTGTTCATTCGCTCCTTGGTTTTATCACCCATCTGGGATTATCTCACCACCTTGCATGGCTCACATTCAGGGCTGGTCTAGATAGGAAACTTATCTTCACCGAAATCTTTGTCAGTGAAGTTTCAGGGAGTGTGCACATGCCCCTTGGCTATGATAGGGAGGATGATGGATGGCCAAAGGCTCATTTTCAAAATTACAAATTTGGCCAGTTTTCATGATACTGAAAGAGAGAGAGGAAGAGAGAGAGAGAAAAGAGAGAGAAAATCTTAAGTGTTTAAAATAGACTCCTTAGACTTCTGACTTTTGTTAAGATGTGCCAGGATGGGCTGGGTAAAGAACAGGCTTAGGCAGGAGTGTAGGTTGCCAAGATGTATGCTGGAAGGGCCATCAGCACTGTCATGAGCCCTGGAGGACCTTCCCAGGATTTGTTTCCATGAGTGGAATCAGAATTCTTGATCTCGTCCTAAATTTTGCAATCAAGCCCAACTGGATTCTTGATAGATCCTTGGTATTGCAGTGTTCAAAGTGGTTTAAATGTGGCTGATAATTGAGCAGCTCAGAGGTGCCAGGACCTGTGTTTGAACACTTCTGCATGCAAATCCAATTTAAACCTCAAGACAAGCCCCAAAGGTTCAAATTCCTTTCTAGCTGTAAAATTCTTATCTGGAAGCTTAGAGAGATAAGCGACTTGCTCAAGGTCACAGAATTGCTAATGGAGTCTCCTATTTCCAAATGCCTGCTGTCTCTGCTGTAAGAAGCTGCTTACCTGACCCCTGGGCCTCATCTGTGGAATAGCTCCAGAAAATGGGGAAGAGCAGCCGGCTTGTTATTAACCAGGGCCTCCACATGGCATAACTCCAGGGAGCCTCCTCGGGAAGTAACAATATGCCACCCCAGAGGCCTGTAATGAACTTTCTTTGCTTTAGAGAAGGGGTCAGCAAACTTTTTCTGTAAAGGGCCACGTAGAAAATATTTTAAGGTTTTCAGACCTTACGGTCTCCATGGCAATGGCTCAGCTCTGCTGTTGTAGTGGGAAAGCAGCCACAGACAACAGGGAAATAAATGAGCAGGGCTATGTTCCAATAAAACTTTATTTATAAAAACAGACCACAGGCAGAATTTGGTCCATAGGTCTGATCTGACTTGCTGGCCTTGCTTTGCTGACCCTGCTTCAGAGTGAAGGCCAGCCCAAGGTAGACATCTACCGGGAAGAGTGCCACTAAGAGCCATTTTCTCCTGAATGCCAGGTGCTGAAACTGGACACCTCAGATTGGGACTTGAACCCATGTGCCAGGACTCTAACCCAGCCAAAACTCAGACTGGCACTCAAACCCGGCCAAAACCCATGGTCTTCCAACTGAGATGACACACCTGGTTTCAGGACTTCATGAAGCTCAGGTTCTTGATATCTCACTGCAGAAAGAATTCAGTGAGAGACAAAGTGATAGGTAAGAAGTGGACTTTTTAAAAGAGAAAACACACTCCACAGACAGAGTGTGGGCCATCTCGGAAGGTGAGAAAGACACAAGGGTATGGGCTTGTCAGTTTTTATAGGGGTGGGTAATTTCATAGGCTAATGGGTGGGAGGAGTATTCCAGCTATGTTAGGAAGGGGCAGGGATTTCCCGGAATTGGGCCACCGCCCACTTTTTGATCCTTATGGTTGGTCTTGGAACTGTCATGGTGCCTGTGGGTGAGTCATTTAGCTTGTTGATGTGAGTGTACACTGAGGCTTAAGGTCTAGTGGAAGTCGACTTGTCTGCCATCTTGGACCCAGTCGGTTCTAATCAGTTTATGTCATGTTCTCAGGCTATGTCATTCCTTCAAAAGTTGTTTGTTCCCTGTCTCCTTCCCTCCTGTTTCAGCCCTTCAGGATACTGTTAGTGTGAGACCTGGTGGATAGAGTACAAACTGATAGTTGAAGAGCCGTGTATGTTTTGCAGACAGGGTTTATCTGTATGATTTATACAGCGTTTAAGATTTTCCAAATTAACTGCTTACATTTAGAGATTGGGAGAATTCACATCAAAAATCTGAAATTTTTGCAACTTATGAAAACTTGGAAGATCTTACCCTGTGCAAGGATCCCCCACATTGGCTACAGATGAGCAGGGGGCTGCCCCCTTTAGGTGAGGAGGACCAGGGTTTGCCACAATCTGCATGCAACTTTCTTCTCATGCTCAAGTTACCTGCTATTTGAGTTTGTGGTACTTCAAGGGTGCAAGTAAGAATTAAATCTCTGTTGTAGGTGGGCCCTCAGCTCTCCTTATATTTTTCTTTTATTGCTTTTCTAATGTCAAAACCTGCATGTCTGGGTAGGAGGTGGGGTGCGGGGTTGGGAATGGTGCCAGAACAAAGTCCTTGGGACCAAAGTGGTGTAGGATGCGTTTCTAGAGCAGTGGGGAGAGGGAAAGGCCAGGACTCTGTATAAGTCACATTCCAAGGATGAAAACCACGAAAGCCAAGGAAGTGAGAGACAAGGAAAAGTCAACACCTGGGAAGGAAGGAGCAGTGACCTAAGGGCAAGACCTAGCAGAGTGTGTCTCAAACACTGGCAGCAGTGAGGTTGGGCTGGGGCCATGAAGGGTTTCCATTAGCTGCCAACTAGGCAGTGTGTAGCTGGATCAGCTTTATTTAAAGACCAGGATTGAGACAGACCATTATTAAATCCCCCTGTTATCTAAGAACTGGGTTCATCTCTTGGTGGGTATCAACCCAAAAGACACAACCAAGGCAAAGATGGGTAGAAGGAAGGATTTATTAACTGCAGCATGTAAGGAGAAAAGTGGGGATCTTTCTCAAAGCAGTGTCTCCCCGAATAGCAAAATTGGAGAATTTTTAAGCTAAAGGTATGTGCATATTCATGAAGGGGTTTGGGTGAAATATGCATATTCATGCATGGGCTTGAGCATAGTAGAATACAGCATAGGATTGGTGCAAATGTCAACGGAGTCCAAGCTTTAGTTGATTGAAGTCCTGAGGGTCCACATCAACATTCCCTCTTCCACCTGGGTTGGGGTCTTAGTTCCAGCAGAACTCAAAGATGTATATCAGATTGTGACGTATATCCCTTGAGAAAGGGCTAGGACCCTGTTTTATTGCTAAAATATTGTTTCTTGACTGCTTTTCCTTTGTTCCTGCATTCCTCACTTCCCTTATGATCATTAATTACTGAGACCTGTTCAAGAGCAAGCATTGTGGCCAGGCTTATATCACTAAATGGCTTAGGCCAAAAATGGCTTCTCTTATGTCAAGAAAGCCGTGCCTGGTTCTCTTTCTTTGGTAACCTCCTACCTTACGTGCTTACACCCATGGTGGGTCCCCAGACCTTCTTTATTCCTGCAAGGCTTCATCTCCCCCTTTCTGCTGCCTGTCTCTATGTTAGTTATTGTACATTAATGAATATGGAATTGCTGACATATAGGAAATAGATAGTGTGCCTGGTACATAGCATGCGTTTGATAAATGTTTGCTCTTCATCTGTGTATCAGCATTTCTCCACCTCTTCATCTTTCCTCTCTTCCTGGGCTTGCTTCCCAGGAAGAAGAGTCCCCTCCTTGCCAAAGCTTAACCTTCCTCTTCAGCTCTTGTTTCTTTTCTCTCATGGCCGTCTCTCCCTCTCTTTCTTGCCTCCTTCTATTTTACTTCCCAAACTACTCATGCCTCCCCACCCCAAATTAAAAAAGAACGGGCCACCTTCCCTCAACAAGGGAAACTCCTTATGTTCCCATTGGGTGCTCCCTTTTTCTTTACCTTCAAACTTCTCAAAAGAGTAGTGGGTTTGGATAAACAATGAGGTTCTACTGTAGAGCACAGAGAACTATATTCAATGTCCTGTGATAAACCATAATGGAAAGGAATATATAAAAAAAGAATGTCCAGGAACTACCCTGGCAGTCCAGTGGTTAAGACTGCACTTCCAGTGCAGGGGTGTGGGTTTGATCCCTGGTCAGGGAACGAAGATCCCTCATGCCGTGTGCTGTGGCAAAAAAAAGAAAAAAGAAGGTACGTATATGTATAACTGAATCAGTTTGCTGTACAGCAGTAATTAACTCAACATTGTAAATCAACTGTACTTCAATAAACCAATTAAAAAAAAAAGAGTAGTAGGTGTTCAGGGTCCCGTGTCAACATTGCCCACTTGTTCAGTAAACCCTTTATGGCTGTTGCCCCACCGACTATTCTAAACCTACTCCCCTGGGGACTTTTGCATGCCACAATTATTCTATTCCCAGCCAATTCTTTTTCTCAGCTGGCAAAATGTTGGTTAATAATATAATAATCACTCAAATAATAATGATTTGAATTTGTTGAACCCTTTGCTTTAGACACAGTGCTTTCACAAACATGAGCTCATGTAATTCTCACAATCTCCTTCTAAAGCACACAGTATGCATCTTATTTGTTGGTAAAGATATGGATTCTTTGAGAGGTTAAGTGACAAGTTGCCCAGGGTAACACCATAGGCTCAGCTCCTTTGATCCCAAGTCTTACTGCCCCCACCCCTAACCATCCCCCTACAATGATTGGTCTGTTCTGATTCTCTTCCTTCTTCTCTTCTCCTTCTCCATTGCTTGGATCTCTTCTTCCTTCCTTATGCTCCCAGGCTTTGTCCTTAGACTTTCCCCTCTGATGGGCCCATCAGTTTCCATAGCTCCAGCTGTTATCTCTAAGATGGACATTTAAATCTCTGTTCTATCACTGTGTGTCTTTGGACCAGTTACTTCTCCTCTGTGGATCTCAGTTTCTTTCTTTGAAGTATAAGAGCATTAGGTGGCTCATGCATGCTTTCCTCTACAGCTCCCACTTCAAATGAGATGAAGAATGTTAAAGTAATTTTTAAACAAAAATCGATATGAAGGTACAAGATCTCATTAATAAATTCAGCAAGGTTGCAGGATCTAGATCAATATACGAAAAAAAAATCAATCGCATTTCTATAGACTAACAATGAACAATCCAAAAATAAAATTAAGAAAACAATTCCATTTACAGTAGCATGAAAAAGAATAAAAGACTTAGGAATGAATCTAACAAAAGAAATGCAAGATTGAAAACTATAAGACATTGTTGAAAAGGAATTAAAGAACATGTAAATAAATGGAGAAACATCCTATGCTCATGGATCAGGAGAGTTAACGTTGTTAGGATGGTGCTTTTCTCTAAATTAATCTACAAATTTAACACAATCCCTATCAAAATCTCAACTGGCTCTTTTTGCAGAAATTGACAAGCTGGTTTTAAAATTCATATGGAATTGCAAGGGACCCAGAATAACCCAAATAATCCAGAAAAAGAACAAAGCTGGAGGAGTCACACTTCCTAATTTCAAAACTTATTACAGAAATCAAAGCAGTGTGACAGTGACATAAAGATCAATGGAATATAATTGATAGTCCAGAAATAAACCCATACATCTATGGCTATTGATTTTTTTTCAGGGCTGCCAAGACAATTCAATAGAGGAAGTATTCATTTTTTTCAACAAATGGTGTTGAGACAACTGATATCCACATGGAAAAGAATGAACTTGGACCTGTACCTTACGTGATATCAAAAATTAATTCAAAATGCATAAACAAATAAATATAAGAGCTAAAACTATACAACTGTTAAGAAAACATAATGTAAATCCTAGTAACCTTGGGTTAGGCAATGGTTTCTTAGATGCAATAACAAAAGTATAAGCAATAAAAGAAAGAAAGAGACAAATTAGACTTTATCAAAATTAAAAACTTTTGTATGTTAAATGACACTATCAAGAGTGGAAACACAACCCACAGAATGGGACAACATATTTGCAAACCACAAATCTGGTAAGAGGCTTATGTGGAAGAAAAAAATATATTTTACAAGTCAATAATAAAAAATAACCTGATTAAAAATGGGAAAAGGGTCTGGAGAGACATCTCTAAAAGGAAGATTACAAATGGACAATAAGTATGTCAAAAGATATCACCATCATTAGTCACTAGGGAAAATGCAAATCAAAACCCCAATGAGATCCTACTTCACATCCATTAAGATGACTATAATCAAAAAGACAATAACAGGTGTTGGCTAGGATGTGGAGAAATTGGAACCCTCATACACTGTTGGTGGAAATGGAAAATGGTGCAGCCCTTTTGGAAAACAGTTTGGCAGTTTCTTGGAAAGTGAAACACAGAGTTGCCATATGATCCAAAAGTTCCACTCCAACGTTTCTAAGGGAAGTAAAACATATGTTCACACAAAAAAACATTGATGAATGTTCATAGCAGCTTTATTCACAATTGCCAAAAGTGCTAACAACCCAAATGTCCATTTAATGATGACTAGATAAACAAAATGATATATCTGCACAATGGAATACTATTTGGCAATTAGAAATAATGAGATTCTGTTACATTCTACAATGTGGATGAACCTTGCAAATATTATGTTAAGTCAGAGAAGCCGGTCACAAAAGACTACATGTTATATGATTCCATTTATATGAAATAGCCAGAGTAGGCAAATCTGTAGAGACAGAAGATGGGTTTGTGGTTGCCTAAGGCTGGAGTTTGTGGGGGTAATGAGGAGTGAGTGCTGAGGGGTTCAGGGTTTCTTTTGAGAGATGAAAATGTTCTAAACTTAGATCGTGTTCATGACTGCAAAACTCCATGAATGTACTAAAACCCATTGATTTGCACACTTTAAATGGGTGAACTTATGGCATGTGAATTGTATCTCACTGAAACTGTTAAAAATCAATATATAAAGATGATGATAATATCATTATTATTCACACAATTATCCTGTTATGTAATGGTTTTTGGAGTTAGAGGTATTTTTTCATAAGAAGTCAGTGGTTGGCCTGGGAATCATTTCTACTCACAGCCAAGAATACATGACGACTCTGGTGTTCTACAATAGAAAAAAAAAAGAACTTGGTTTGATTCCCTGCTCAGGTGGTATTGGACACATTTTTAGACCCAAGTCTCAATTTCCCTAATTTACACAAACCAGGATAACAATGCTTTCTGAACAATGCTAAAACAAGAGATATAAGTGTTTAGCATAAAGCTGGAGTGTTCTACCTTCATGATAAATGTTATTTCCATCTTTTGTTTCAGAAAACCTTCTCCAGCTCTTCTGCCCTGAATGGGGCAGATAGGAACTATTGTATGAGGTTACCTGGCCAAAGTTATGGGTAGAGGATAGGCTGGCATTGTCCGAACTTCTTTCCATGGGGTATCTTTGGGTCTTTAAAGCTCTCGAGGGGTGATGAAAAGATTCCATGAAGAGCTAAGAGCTTTCTCAACTGAGTGCTTATTCTATAAAGGAATAATTAAATGTGCACCATCTCTGTGGTTTTCAGAGCCTAGAGCCTTTCTTCCCAGAAGCCCTTGAGGGTTAGAACAATGGATTTTCCCCAGGAGGAGTGTAGAGGACCAGAACAGCTCAGGGGCAAGGTGGAAGGGATAATTGACTGGAGTTTTAGTCCTGACTTTGCTCAGTCAAGAGCATAATGTGGTCTGAAAGGATCTTTGTTAATTCTGTAGCTCAGTTTGCCCTTCTACTAAATGGGGATTAAACTCGCCCACCAACCTTTTTCCCTCTGGGAGAGTGACTTTTGGGCAACAGTCTAAAGAACTCTGACCTGTTTGGAAAGAAGACCTCAAATGAAAACAAGGTTTCATTAGCAGCATTATTGTTTTCTACTTCTAATTTTTATAATTTGGTGGTACGGAATAATTACAGAATACATTCATAATTATTTAGGCCTTCTCTGGCAAATCATGTGGCCATTCCACTTGAGTATAAGTACAATATTATTCATAATAACCCAAGGAAATCTGCATCTAATTGTGGTGGCCAACCGGTGTCTCATTGTCCCCCCCTTGCTAAGCCTGCACTCTGTGATGGGCCTATTTCTTAGTCCCTGTGCTCTTGCTATCTGGATGCTCAAGCTTCATGACCACAGGGATGTGGTGGGAACTGCTGAGACCCACAGAAGTCATGTGGATTATAGTGAGCATTGTAACTGTAGACTTCCTTTACCACAGGCCCTGGGGTCAGAAGCTGTGTGTGCCTGCAAGCATTCCACAAATACATATGAAGCGTCTGCTAGGTACTAGACCCTGTTTCAGGCACTGAGGACGCATCACTGAAAGAAAAATGTCAGAAATCCTTGTTCTTATGTATATATGTGTGGGGTCAGAGAGAGTGATGGTGGGGAGTCAGACAGGACATGAAACAGTAAGTAAAATACTTAATATGTTAGATGGCAGTAAGTGCTATGGAGAAAAATAAACCAGGGAAGGAAGATGGGGAAGCATTGAAATTATGCACATTTGACTGACGAGTTGAGGGAGGTGAGGTTGTCACTCAGGGGAAATATGATGAAAAAGCATCACAGGCAGAGGGTCTGGAGATGAGGAGACTCTGGGATGGGAGTGTTCTGGGGGCCAGTGTGGCTGTACTGGGGTGCACGAGGGGGATGGTGGTAGGAGATGAGGTCAGAGAAATGACAAGGATAGGACTGAGAGTTGTATAGTGCAAGGGTAGGTAAATTACAGACTGCTGGCCAAATCTGACCCACTCCCTGTTTTTACAAATAAAGTTTTATTAGAACACAGCTCATTTGTTTACATATCGTTTATGGCTGTTGTACTGCTAAATGGCAGAGCTCAGGAGTTGTGACCGAGACTTATGACCTGCAGAGCCTAAAACATTTGCTACAGGTCCTTTAAAGAAAAGGGTTGCTGGTCCCTGGAATAGGGCCTTGCAAGAATTATTTCCTATTTCTTCCGTGTCAGACAGTGTACTGGGTACTTAGAGGTGAAAGAACATAATCTGTGCCCTCAGGATGCTAAGAGTGTACACTGTGAGGAGAAAGGTATGTAGGCAGGCAATTAAAAGATAGCTCCATGCTCTCATACATTGTTCTGGAGTTTGTAGAACAGGCCAACCAATTTGGAAAAGTGTTTCTGTCTACTAAAGCTAAACATAGTTATGTGCAATAATCCAACTCTTATACTCATGTGTTTATACCCAACAGAAATGAGTGCTTATGTTTACTAAAAGGTATATACAGGAAGGTTCCTAGAGACTTTATTCGTGACAGCCCCCAAATGGAAACACACCTATGTATCCATCACCATTTGAATGGGTAAATACCTTCTGGTATATATATATATTCATACATTGGAATACTACATAGCAATGAAAAATAATGCATGACTGCTACACACAAGTACATGGATGAATTTCACAAACCTAATGTTAAATGAAAAATCCAGACAGGAATGAACTCAGATTGCATGATTTGATTCCAAAGATATAAAATTCAAAAACAGGCATAACTGATCTATTCAGAGAGAAGTCAGAATAGTGATTATCTTTGATTATCTAGCTGGGAGGGCACAAGGCAGACTTTTGAGAGGCTAGAAATCTCCTATACAATAAGTTCCCTACATACAAACCTTCAAGTTGCAAACTTTCAAAGATGCGAATATGCATCTGGTTCCAGCAAGGAGCCAGAACCTGTGCCATCAACATCAGGCATGAGTGAAATTGCAGCTTGCCCTCCATCTCCTATTGCTGACGACCCTTCAGCTCTACCATCTCCCACCTCCTCTCCCTCTTCCAGTCAGTAACTCTTCTTGCCTGTTCACTCGATGCCACCCCCTGGATGCCAGCTGTTGTACTGTACTGCTGTACTTTTCAAGGTTCTGTACTGTAAGATTAAAAATGTTTTCTTTATTTTTTTATGTATTATTTGCATGGAAAGTATTTTAAACCTATTACAGTACAGTACTATGTAGCCGATTGTGTTAATTGGGTCCCTAGGCTAACTTTGTTGGACTTATGAACGTGCTCTCAGAACAGAACTCGTTTGTATGTAGGGGACTTGCTGTATCTTGATCTGGGTGTAGTCACATGACTGTATACATATGTAAAAATTAATTGAGCTCTACCCTTAAAATTTGTGTACTTTATGTAAATTGTGCCTTAATTAATACATAAAAATGAAAATACAGACCCACTGCCATAGAACTAAGTGCTTTGACTATACAGAAAAATGAGAGACTAAGTGCCTAGGGAAGATAACAATGCTTCTTACTGGAGTCAAATTTTGAGCTTAAGGAGTTAAGCTTTCCCTGGGCAGATGAGACTGGAAAGAATGTCCTGGGAGAGGAAACAGCATATGAAAAGTCTGAAAAACAAGGTTTATTAAGGAAACTTCTAGATGTGCTGTAGTGTTCCTAATCAAATACAAAATATTTCTATTCCCCTCTATTCTTCCTTCTTTCCTCCTGCCTTCCTATTTAAATTTCTTTTTGCTTGTATTTTGTTTTCATGTCATTCAGTTTTTGTATGTACTTTTCAACTCAAGAATTTCTATTTTATTCCTTTTTATGCTTTTATAGAAATGTAACTAACATACCATGTCTTTTCCTTTCACAATATACCATTCAATCATTTTCAGTATCTTCACAAGATGGTGCAACCATCACCACTCTCTAATTCCAGAAGAATACTTTCATCATCTCAAAAACAAGCCCCATACCCATTAGTAGTCACTATCAATTCTTCCCTCTCCCAATCCTTGGCAACTACTAATCTACTTCCTCCCGCTGGATTTGCCTATGCTAGACATTTCATCTAAATTGAATTATGCAATATGTGATTTATTTTGTCTGGCTTCTTTTCAAGGTTCATCATGTTTTAGCATGACTGGATAGCATTTCATTTTTAGATGTACCCCATTTTGTTTATCATCAGTTGATGGCCATTGGGTTGTTTCCACTTTGGGCCATCGTGAATAATGCTATTATGTACTCTTGAGTACAAGTTACTGTATGATTGTATATTTTTAATTATTTTGGGTTCGTACCTAGGAGTGGAATTCCTAGGTCATACAGTAATTCTGTGTTTCATTTTTTAAGTGACTGCCAAACTTTTTTCCACAGTGGCTGCACAATTTACATCCCCATCAGCAATGTATGAGGGTTCCAGTTTCTCAACATACCTGCCAAGATGTATTATTGTCTGTCTTTTTTACTGTAGCCATCATCATGGATATGAAGTAGGATCTCATTGTGGTTTTGAGTTGCATCTCCCTAATGACAAATTATGTTGACCATCTTTTGATGTACTTACTGACCATTTGTATAACTTCTTTGGAGAAGTGTCTATTTGGACTCTTTTTCAAATAAAAAAGGGTTATTGTCTCTTTATTGTTGAATTTTAAGAGTTCTTTGTATATTCTAGATACTAGATCAGTATATATATACATATATATGTGTATATACACATGTGTGTGTGTGCGTGTGTGTATGTGTGTTGTAAATCTCTCTTCCATTCTATGGGTTGTATTTTTCACTTTCTTGATTGTGTCGTTTTAGTCACAATTGTTTTTCAGTTTTGATGAAGTTTAATTTCTCTATTTTTTCTTTTGTTGTGTATGCTTTTGGTGTCATATCTAAGAAAACATTACCTAGCCCAAGGTTTCAAATGTTTATTCCTATGTTTTCTTCTAAGAGTTTTATAGTTATAGCTCTTACTTTTAAGTCTAATCCATTTTGAGTTAATTTTTGTTTATAGTGTGAGGTAGGGATCTAAGTTCATACTTTTACATGTAGATATCCAGTTGTCTCAACATCTTTTGTCGAAAAAACTCTTCTTTCCCCATTGAATTTTCTTGGAAGACTTTTAAAAAACCAATGACCATAAATGTATGGATTCATTTATGGACTATCAGTTATATTCCATTGATCTGTATGTCTATCTTTATGTCACTATCACACCATTTGATTACTATAGTAAATTTTGAAATCAGGAAGTGTGAGTCCTTCAGTTCTGTTCTTTTCATAGATTGTTTTGGCTGTTCTGGGTCGCTTGTAATTCCAAAGAAGTGTATACTTCTTCAAAAGAAGTGTATACTTCTTTTGTTTAATTTATTCCTAAGTTATACTCTTTGGTGTTGCTGCAAATTGAAAATATTTTAAAAATCTTGTTTTTAGATTTTTCATTACTCTAGTATATAGTGTACACTATACAACTGGTTTTTGTTCTCAAGATTTTGTGTTCATCACTACAGATCATTGCTTTTTTTCAGTTGTATTTAAATCAGATAGGAGAAGGAGGAGTTACAAATAAAAACTCATGTGTATTGGCATTTATTTTTACATATGTAGTTACCTTTACTAGTTGTCTTTATTATTTCACGTGGGTTCAATTTACTGTGTAGTCTCCATTTATTTCAGCTTGAAGAACTCTAGTATTTCTTGCAAGTCATATTTTCTACTAACATATTCTCTCAGTTTTTGTTTATCTAGACATGTCTTAATCTTAACTTTTCTAGGATAGTTGTATGTATATAGAATTCTTGGTGATATACTGAGAGATTGTACATACACACACACGTGTGTATACACACACACACGTATATACATATATATGTATCTTTTTTCAGTACCTTGTATATGTTATCTCACTGCTTTCTGGGCTCCATGGTTTCTGATAAGAAATCAGGCATTTATCTTATTGAAGATGAGTTGTATATATCACTGCTTTCAAGATTCTCTCATTGTCTTTTCCTTCTGACATCTTGAATATAATTTGTCTATGTGTAGATCTCTTAGAATTTATTTTACATGGAGTTACTTGATTTTCTTGGATATGCAGGTTAAAGTTTTTCATCAAATTTGGGAAATTTTATACATTATTTCTTCAAATATTCTTTCTGCTCATTTCTTTCTCTTCTGTCTTTCTGGAACACCCATTACTCATCTTTTCGTGTCCCAGATGTCTCTGAAACACTGCTAATTTTCTTCATTTTTTTTTTCTGTTGTTCAGACTAGATAATCTCAATTGACCTATCTTCAAATCCTATGATTCTTTGTTCTGCTAGCTGAAATCTGCTGTTGAGAACCCTAGTGTGTATTTTTATTTTAGTTTATTATACTTTTCAACTCCAGAGTTTCTATTTGTTTCCTTCATCTAATTGCTATCTCTTTATTAATATTCTGTCATATGAGGTATTGTTCTCGTACTCTCCTTTAATCATTTAAATGTGGTTTCTTTTAACACTTTAAAAATATTTAAAATAGCCAACTTACAGTCTTCATCTAGCAAGTTCAATGGACTCCTTCAGGGACAGTTTATATTGATCACTTTTTCCCTTGTGTACTGTCTATATTTTCTCATTTTTTTTCTGTTGTATTTTTTAATTGAAAAATGGAAATTTTATAAATTTTTAAAATAAATTTGTAAAAAATTTATTTATTAAATTTTTTTATTTTTGGCTGTGTTGGGTCTTTGTTGCTACACACAGGCTTTCTCTAGTTGTGGCGAGTGGGGGCTACACTTCGTTGCAGTGTGCAGGCTTCTCATTGTGGTGGCTTCTCTTGTTGCGGAGCACAGGCTCTAGGCGTGAGGGCTTCAGTAATTGTGGCATGCGGGCTCAGTAGTTGTGGTGCACAGGCGTAGTTTCTCCATAGCATGTGGGATCTTCCCAGACCAGGGGTTGAACCTGTGTCCCCTGCATTGGCAGGTGGATTCTTTTTTTTTTTTTTTTTTTTTTTTTTTGCGGTATGCGGGCCTCTCACTGTTGTGGCCTCTCCCGTTGCAGAGCACAGGCTCCGGACGCACAGGCTCAGCGGCCATGGCTCACAGGCCCAGCCACTCGGCGGCATGTGGGATCCTCCCGGACCGGGGCATGAACCCACGTCCCCTGCATTGGCAGGCGGACTCTCAACCACTGTGCCATCAAGGAAGCCCCGGCAGGTGGATTCTTAACCACTGTACCACCAGGGAAGCCAGAAAAATGGAAATTTTAAATAATATAATGCTGCAACTCTGAAAACCAAATTCTTGCCCCCCAAGTGTTTGTTGCTGCTGCTGTTTTTTGTAGCTGTAATTACTTTTGTTAAGGGACTTTTCTGAACTCTAACTACAGTAAAATAAGAATGCAGAAAACAGTAAAATCTGTATTCTTTGTCATGTGTAAACACTTAAATCTCTTTCCTTGGTTAGCTTAGTGGTCAACTAATGATTGGACAGAGATTTCCTTAATTGTTGCAACCAGTAAGTCTCCCAGTTTTGCATAGGGATTCTGTGTGCATGTTTGGGGTATAACTTCAGTACTCAGCCAGGAAGTTGGAGACCCTGCATTAGCCTTCACTTCCTGCTCTAGGAGAGTCTCAAGTTTAGCCAGATGTGAGAACTTAGGACCTTCTTGGGTCTTTCCTTATCAAGAGTACTACTACCCTGGGCACATGTACTTCCATGGGTGTGCATGTGGCCATCTAGATTCCCAGGAATATATCACACCTTTGAAAAGCTCCTATGGACATCTCACCCCCCAGCTTTTTCTTTTAGGCTTTTTGGTTCATCTGTTGTTTTCCCCAACTGTTATCTGCTACCTCAGGCTGCTTCACAGTTAATCACATACTTATAATAATTTTTTATAATCTCCCCAGGGAAAATAATTTTCACAGTTTTAGATTTCTTTTTTTTAATGTTTTTAAAATTATTTATTTTATTTTATTTATATTTATTTTTGGCTGCGTTGGGTCTTCGTTGCTGCATGTGGGCTTTCTTTAGTTGCGGCAAGCGGGGCTACTATTTGTTGTGGTGCATGGGCTTCTCATTGCGGTGGCTTCTCTTGTTGCAGAGCATGGGCTCTAGATGTGTGGGCTTCAGTAGTTGTGGCACGCAGGCTCCGTAGCTGTGGCTCATGGGCTCTAGAGCGCAGGCTCAGTAGTTGTGGCACACAGGTTTAGTTGCTCTGCGACATGTGGGATCTTCCCGGACCAGGGCTCGAACCTGTGTCCCCTGCATTGGCAGGCAGATTCTTAACCACTCCACCACCAGGAAAGCCCCACAATTTTAGATTTCTGAATCATGTCAAATGCAGACATCTTTGTAAGTGATACTATATAGGTCATAATTACAGAACTCTGAGAATGAGCAATTGAAAGGGTTATAAACTCTTTTGTTCCCTTCATTTTGCTGCCCTTAATGGCTGCCAGTCTATTAGTTTTCACTTGAAATGGGTCAGTTATTTTTCAAAGCTAACACATAGCTGGAAGGACTAGAACAAATTAAAAGGTTACAAAACTCACTGTTCTTAGTAAGATTGTACCATTTTTTATGGGGGGAATACATGTTCCCCAGATTGCTTCAAGACTTTGATTAATTTCCAGAGTGTTGGAGAAATTTTTAATAAAATTTTTGCCAGTTTTCTTTTTGCTTTTATGGAGAAGAGAATTTTCAGAGGGCTGTGCTCCACAATTTTCACTGATGCTCTCAACTTTCTTGCATATATTTGTGTCAGGGATGCTGGTACATGCCAACAAGAGCTTATGGTCTAGTTGGAGAGAGAAAGAGCAAGTACTGTAGAGCAATGGAGAAAGTCTTGCTACTAAATTGTTGCCCAAAGACCAGCATCACTGATAGCATCAGAAGATTGTAAGAAAGGCAGAATCTTAGGTCCCTCCCCACATCTGCTGAATTTTAACATTTTAGCAAGAACCCCAGGTGATTCATATTCACATTAAAGTTTGATATGCATTAATGTCATGGACTTCTTGTTAGGTTTAGCAATGCTAGCTGCTGTTACCCACGACTCACTACCCCAGTCTTAGTGGCTTAGCACAATAATTTTATGCCCAATGTGAGTGGTTGGGGGCTGTCCACAATCTGATGGCACAGGGATCTAGGTTCTCTTCACTTTGTGACACTACCATATAAACATGTGGCTTCCAAGTTTTCTACTTAAATGGAGAAAGAAATGGAGCTAGCATGCTTCCTCTTAAATGCCTCAGCCAAGAAGTGGCACAGAAAACTTCTTCTCAAGTCTGTTGGCATGAACCATTCGCAAAACCCCAAGCTAGCTGCAAGTAAGTTGGAGAATGTAGAGATGGGGCACTTGGATTATTTTTGGAGCACCACCTCAGCCATTCTCTTTCATAGAGGTTCATATGATCCAACAGGGATATTTTCAGGAAGGAAAAGTCCATTTTTAGAGGAATCAGAGAAAAGGTCATAAAAAAATGTCTATTTTTGGTTTGGGGCTTTGAAGATGGATTGAATCTAAAAGTTAAACCAGCAGAGAAAGGTGGATATCAGAGGAAGAAAGGAGAGCATTAGTTTAGTACACAGAATATTGTAGGAAGAACTGGGCATCAACATTTATTCAGAGGGAAAGATATGGTGAAGATACTTCATGAAATCATCTGTGCTCACTATATTCTTGAAAACAAGTATTGCAAGATAGCTTTTTTTGAGAGTTTGATTTGGGTAGATTCAATGGATTAGGATTAGAAATTCTGAAACTGTCTGTCATAATAAATTAACATATCATCATATGAGTGAACTTACCTCCTTATGCATCTGCCCAGGAAAGAACAATGGGTTACAGAGTAATGAATGTAGACTGGGCATTTGGAGGCTACATATCTAATCCCAACTCTTTTAGGCATTCACTCTGGGATTTGGGGTCTGACTGTGAACATTGCTGAGACTTCAGAGAGTGTCAGCCTAGATGAGCAGTTTGTAGTCCAGTAGTTCTTGACCCTGACTGCACATGAGAATCATCCATGAAGCTTGTAAAAAATTCCAGACCAGGGAAAACACTCTCTGGGGATGTGGTTGAGACATCTGTATAAAAGCTGAATAAAGAAACCCTGGTCTGTCCCAGTGGTCTTCATACTTTAATGTGCATATAGATCATGTGAGGATCTTGTGAACATGAAGATTCTGAGTCAGTGGGTCAGAGGTGTGACCTGAGATTCTGCATTTCTAACCACCTCCTAAACGATGCTGAGGCTCCTGGTTCAGGATTCACCGAGGCCTGAATACTGTTAAATAATTGATCAATTTCCGTCAAAAGACTCTTTTGTTCCAACTTAACCAGATTGGGCGGTGATTTTTGCATTGTCTAGAAGCAGGCTGGGTGGGCTTAGGCAGAGAAGCCTCTAGAGGGAGAAGTGAAATGTTTGTACTCAAAGGCTAATCCATTGCCTCCTCCTGGGTATCAGCAAGATGTGTGAGCTGGCAGTGCTCATCTCTCATGTCAACACTCCCCTTACACTGAAGGCAGGCAGTGCTGCCTCTGGGGATGCTTGACAGACTGATAAAAGATCATAAGGAGCCAGAGTTGTTAGGTCATGAATCAACACAAACTGTGCTGTGCCTCTGGTGAAGGAGGACGGGAAGAGGGGTGAGAGTGGGAAAATCATACGCAGGAAGCATCCAGGAACCCAGCCAGTCACTTTCGCATGCATTATGCCATTTATTCTTTATAAAAATCCTCAAAGGTTGGCATTATTAACTGCATTTTCTAGATTAGAAAATTGTGACTCAGAGAAGGTAAATGGCTCGTCAGCCTGGAAAGCATCTGCTTGACACCCAAATCCACCCTCTCTTCACAACACACACTAAAGTGTCTTATATCTTAAGTCATGTTGACGGCGGGTAGAGGAACTGGGGTGACATGTCGTCCACATGAGTCATTTTATCATGGCCATGTTGGAAGTGTGGTCCACTTAGTGCTTCTCTCTCACATTTTCCATCCTTTGTAAGTTTGTCAAATGATACAAAGATAAGAAGAAACTGTCGATAAATGGAAGCTGTGCAAAAAGAAGCAATGATGGTCCAAGAGCTGTTGCGATTTGTTTTCCTGGATATTCCCATCTTCAGGAGTCCACCATTATCAAGGCCAGAAAAAGGAAATACATACAATGCAATACAACTTTGTTGTATTATATTATGTATATTTCCTCTTCCACCTTAGCCCCTCTCCATTCCGACTGGAGTTTGCTAACTAGAATTTACAAATAGAATAAGCTAACTCTGTTTCTCAGGGCATCTGCACTCTCTGTTCCCTCAGATAACACTTTGTCTTTCTTCTCCCATCCTTTAGTCTTGGCCTTGATGCTGCTCCCTCAGAGAACTTCTCTGACCAGCTTATCTGAACTAGTTTTCCTCGTGCAAGCTACATCATAATCCTCAATCGTCCAACCTCACTTTATTTTTATAGGGTTCACAAATACTTGATCTTATATTTTTTACCTGTTTATTACCTGTCTCACTCGTCTGCTAGAGCTACGCTTAGAAAACTTTCCCTGAACAGGCCAGATATATTTTAGGCTTTGCAGGCCATACAACTACTCAGCTCCATAGACATTTGGTACGCTGGATCAGTGTGGCTGTGTTCCACTAAAACTATATTTATAAAGACAGACCGTGGGATAGATTTGGTCCACAGGCCATAGTTTGCTGACACCTGCTCTAGAAAATAAGTCCTATGAAGAACATTGCTTTTTGTCTTCCATAATATGCCCAGAACTAAAAACCAATGCTTAGCATATAGTGGCATTTAATACATTTATTTTTGAGTGAATGAGTGAGTGAATCAATGAATAAATCCGTCACCTCAGGGCAACACAGGAAAACACAGGCAAACTTAGAAAATAAAAGAAGTGAATTATAAGCTTTTGAAGCTGAGATACCCTTTGCTAAGATAGTGTGATATCTCTGTTGTCATGACCTGTCACAATTCTTAAAAAAAGAATTTTATAAAAAGGAGGGTGAGAGTGGAGAGAGCCAGATAGAGATGGTTAGATAATTTCTAGCAGATTAACTGAAGTCCCTACTGGAGTTTAATTCTTTGTGAAAAACATTAGAAAAAGGAATTCTCAGTCTTTGAAAAACGAGTCCAGAATTATCCTGTTACAGCATGAGGCATCAGGGTCATTTGGGAGCACAGGGGAAATGGCCTAATTTTCATTCCTTGCATAGTCCTTATGAATTAAGCAAATACTGTAGATTTAAGAACTCAGAGCCTTAGGTCTAAGATCAAAAGTGAGATCTGGGCAGTACAAGCTGCCTCATGAGAGAGGAAATGAGACCAGTCTGGTGCACGAAGTAGATGTGGGGATAAGGGGATAAGACCAGTGGCCACTAGCAGATTGTTTGACCTTGAGAATAACTCTCATCCATGCCCCTCTGGCCAAGACAGACATCATCACTCTAGGTGACTGCAAAACGGGCATAGAAGTAAAATCAGATCTTGTAATGATGCTATTTTCATGAGGCTGTATAGTCCCTGGTCATGGGAGCTCACATCTACATAACAATTCAGCTGTCAGCAATTCTGGGGAATCACAACAGCTAACAAGACTTTGTTTCATGAAGGTTCCTCTCCACTCCTACAGGTAGGCTTATTTGGGGGACCTTCTTAGAATCTTTAGGTTCTACATATTAGGGCTCTGAGCACAACTGGGCATTTGTTTGTGGAAACACCCCTTGCATCTAGGAGAGGGCATCTTGGAAAATAATGATGTTCCTCCAGGTACAGGGAGAGTCTGTGGACATATGCTGCATCCAGGAACCTAGACTAAGCAAGGAAGGGCAGGTAGTGTATGTCATGGGCTACTGTCCACATTGAATTCCTGCAAATTAACTCTTAGAAGAGTTTTGTCCCTCAAAACAATAATCTATCTAAAATACATACACAGAGATTGGTTCAAGATGGTGGAGTAGAAGGATGTGAGCTCACTCCCTCTTGCGAGAGCACCGGAATCACAACTAACTGCTGAGCAATCATCGACAGAAAGACACTGGAGCTCACCAAAGAGGATGCCCCACATCCAAAGACAGAGGAGAGGCCACAGTGGGATGGTAGAAGAGGTGCAATCACAATAAAATCAAGTCCCATAACTGCTGGCTGGGTGACTCACAAACAGATCAGTTATACCACAGAAGTCCACCAACTGGCGTGAGGGTTCTGGGTCCCAAGTCGGGCTTCCCAACCTGGGCATCTGGTAACGGGAGGAGGAATTCCCAGAGAGTCAGACTTTGAAGGCTGGTGAGATTTGATTGCAGGACTTCGGCAGGACTGGGGGAAACAAGAGACTCCACTCTTGGAGGGCATACACAGGGTAGTGTGCACATCGGGACCCAGGGGGAAGGAGTGGTGACCCCATGGGAGACTGAACCAGACCTACCTACTAGTGTTGGAGGGTCTCCTCCTGCAGAGGCAGGGTGTGGCTGTGGCTCACCATGGGGACAAGGACACTGGCAGCAGAAGTTCTGGGAAGTACTCCTTGGTGTGAGCCCTCCCAGAGTCAAAGAGCCTGTGGGCTCCAGTGCTGGGTTGCCTCAGGCCAAATAACCAACAGGGAGGGAACTCAGCTCCACCCATCAGAGACAAGCTGATTAAAGTTTTACTGAGTTCTGCCCACCAGAGCAACACCCAGCTCTACCTACCACCAGTCCCTCCCATCAGGAAGCTTGCACAAGCCTCTTGGATAGCCTCATCCACCAGAGGGCAGACAGCAGAAGCAAGAAGAACTACAATCCTGCAGCCTGTGGAACGAAAACCACATTCACAGAAAGAGAAAAAATGAAAAGGCAGAGGACTATGTATCAGATGAAGGAACAAGATAAAACCCCAGAAAACAAGTAAATGAAGTAGAGATAGGCAACCTTCCAGAAAACCATTTCAGCATAATGATAGTGAAGATGATCCAGGACCTTGGAAAAAGAATGGAGGCAAAAATTGAGATGCAAGAAATGTTCAACAAAGACCTAGAAGAATTAAAGAACAAACAACTAGAAGAATTAAAGAACAAACAGAGATGAACAATACAATAACTGAAATGAAAAATACACTAGAAGGAATCAATAGCAGAATAACTGAGGCAGAAGAACAGATAAGTGACCTGGAAGACAGAATGGTGGAATTTACAGCCGCAGAACAGAATAAATAAAAAAGAATGAAAAGAAATGAAGACAGCCTAAGGGACCTCTGGGACAACATTAAATACACCAACATTTGCATTATAGGGGTCCCAGAAGGAGAAGAGAGAGAGAAAGGACCCGAGAAAATATTTGAAGAGATTATAGTCGAAAAGTTCCCTAACATGGGAGAGGAAATAGCCACCCAGGTCCAGGAAGTGCAGAGAATCTCAGGCAGGATAGACCAAGGAGAAACGTGCTGAGATACGTAGTAATCAAATTGAAAAAAATTAAAGACAAAGAAAAATTATTAAAAGCAACAAGGGAAAAACGACAAGTAACATACAAGGGAACTCCCATAAGTTTAACAGCTGATTTCTCAGCAGAAACTCTACAAACCAGAAGGGAGTGGCATGATACATTTAAAGTGATGAAACGGAAGAACCTACAACCAAGATTACCCAGCAAGGATCTCATTCAGATTTGTTGGAGAAATCAAAAGTTTTACAGACAAGCAAAAGCTAAGAGAATTCAGCACCACCAAACCAGCTCTACAATAAATGCTAAAGGAACTTGTCTAAGTGGGAAACACAAGAGAAGGAAAGGAGCTACAAAAACAAACCCAAAACAATTAAGAAAATGGTCATAGGAACGTACATATTGATAATTACCTTAAATGTGAATGGATTAAATGCTCCAACCAAAAGACACAGGCGTGCTGAATGGATACAAAAACAAGACCCATGTGTATGCTGTCTACAAGAGACCCACTTCAGACCTAGGGACACATAAAGATTGAAAGTGAGAGGATGGAAAAAGATATTCCATGCAAATGGAAATCAAAAGAAAGCTGGAGTAGCAATACTCATATCAGGTAAAATAGACTTTAAAATAAAGAATGTTACAAGAGACAAGGAAAGACACCATGTAATGAACAAGGGATCAATCCAAGAAGAAGATATAACAATTATAAATATATATGCACCTGAGTACATGAGGTAAATGCTTACAGTTATAAAAGAGGAAATCAACAGTAACACAATAATAGTGGGGGACTTTAACACCTCACTTACACCAATGAACAGATGATCCAGACAGAAAATTAATATGGAAACACAAACTTTAAATGACACAATAGACCAGATAGACTTAATTGCTATTTATAGGACAGTCCATCCCGAAACAGTAGATTACACTTTCTTCTCAAGTGCACATGGAACATTCTCCAGGATAGATCACATCCTGGGTCACAGATCAAGATGTGGTACATACATACAATGGAATATTACTCAGCCATAAAAAGGAACAAAATTGAGTCATTTGTAGAGACGTGGATGGAACTAGAGACTGTCATTACAGATTGAAGTATGTCAGAAAGAGAAAAACAAATATTGTATGTTAATGCATATACGTGAAGTCTAGAAAAATGGTACAGATGAACTGGTTTGCAAGGCAGAAATAGAAAAACAGATGTAGAGAACAAATGTATGGAAACCAAGTGGGGAAAGCAGCAGGGGGTGGGGGTGGTGGTGGTATGAATTGGGAGATTGGGATTCACATATATACACTGATATGTATAAAATTGATAACTAGTAAGAATCTGCTATATTACAAAATAGATAAATAAAATTCAGAAAATAAATAAAATACATACACAATCATGGCACGGCCCTGATGCTGAGTTTCCTTGACCTCTGATTGACTAATGGGTCATATCTAAAGTACTAAGCTTGGCCCCTAGGTCCCACTGTGGTTCAGCCCTCACTTACTCTCCACTCTCATGTCTGACCTTGCTGTTTCCTGCCTCAAACTTTTCCTTCTGCTATTTCCTCTTTCTAAACTATCTTTCCCTCCTCTTTTGCCTGGTGATTACATCTTTGTTTTTTTTCTTCTCTGTAAAGTCCCACTAACTCATCCAAGCATAATTGCTACCTCTTTCCTTTGGGCCAACATTGTAGCTCATAAATAACTTTATTAATCATCTGTTCTCAGTTTGCTGCCTGGATTACAATCTGGGAGCTCCATCAGGGCAAGGACTGGGGCAGTTGTTCCTGACCTGATGCCTGATAGGCTTTTAATAAACATTTTAAATGAATAAATGGGTGAGTGAATGAATAAATGGACTCTTTCTAGACTATGAGCTCTCAGAAGACAAACAGCCATGCTTTTTTACTCATGCATTGTCTGCATTTTATAGTGTCTGGCAGATAGGAAAAATGTGGTTATTGCTTGTTTATAAAATAAATATGCTATTGAAAGAATATATCTTCCTTCTGCTAGTAGAAAAGTCTGGATGCTCAGTGGAGAGTAGCTGCCTTGGATAGAAATATTGAGGCTGCACAAGAGCCACCATAAGACAGCCTTCTCAACCACCTTCAACACAAAACCCTTTTGCATCCCTTAATCGATGATCGGCCTTTAACTCATCAGCCTGGGACAATATTGGTTAATGCCAGGTTGTCTTGGAGTAATTATTGGTTGATCTCCTTTTACTCCCCAAAGTATCCTAGTTTGGAAGATAAAGCATATGGCTACCCTAATTGTGTGCTATATGATATGCATACATTATAGGTCTTAAGATATTAATATTTCCACAAAGCTCAAGATGCCATAGCACCTGAAGAAGATAGTAATGAGGTAAAAATGATGAGAAAAATGGTCACAAATTAAAATGCATTGAAACATCACTAGGTGAGCAAAAGAGATTTCACAGTAACAGTATCCTTGTGTTTGAGGGTTCCGGGAAAGGCTTCATAGAGAGCCTGGCATTGGAGAAGGGCCCTGATGAATGAATAATGGGTCCAGCTTCTTATTTTCCCCTGAAAGCATCTAGAGCAGTCTTGCCCTGGCTTGTGCTGGTATTCTATCTTGCTCTTTTTTTCCTGTTTTTGCTCAGTGTCCACACCCTCAAGAATGTCTCTCCTTTTATGCACTTATCTGAATGTTACTCATCCTTCATGACCCAGGCTGAGTCCTACAGTTCGGGGCCTCCCACATTCACAATGATTCTTACATCCTTAAATGCCTGTAGATCTTAAATCCTCTTCAGTGGGTTTGCCATTTAACATATGGTGCCTTGTAGCATTTCTTGCTATGTGTAGCATCTCCCCTTAGCTCCAAGTAAAAGGAAAATCTGCGGGTGGGAATCAGAAAGGTTTGGATGGGGGAATAGACACTGGAAGCCAATCATCTTGGAATGACTGTGGCAGAGGGAAGAAAAAGGGACCAAGATGTAGGACCAAGCATCAGCCAGAGAACAAAAGCTACCTGTGAGAAAACACCTTCCTCCAGCCCAGAGCAGGGGGAATGGCTCCTTCCTGGTGACCTGGTACAGAGGGCTTCCCATGGATATACAGGGAGAAAGGAAGGAGAAGCAAGAGGTCCAGAGGTAGACTTCCCTGGTCCCTTGAATTGAGCATCAGTTGAACAAGTGTCCCCAAGTGGTGGTGGGACAAGCCTCTTCCTGCTTCTGACTTAAGAAGGCACTGGTTTCTTCCAGGTCCTGCTCATGCCGAAGCTCTGCCCAAGGTGGGGAGGTCTAGGAAGGGTTGGCTGTCCATGGGGCACAGATGCAGTCATGGAAGGGGCAGCAGGTAGACTCTTCAGGCTGTTGACGGATTCTTGGAGTAAGGCAGGGATGTTTCCATGAGGCCCATAGATTCTTCAGGAAGCAAGGGGCAGTATCGTAGTGATCTGGGAATGAGAGACCACACAGGACAGGAAGAAACATCTCTATAATAATTTCCCTATTTTGATTCAGAGAAAAAAAAATTTACAGGGACTGAGATACCAAACAATTGTGCTGAAATAAATGAATACCCTGATGTTAGTTCTAAGCTGGTGATCTGGGAAACACCTATTAAATTACATGCTTTTCTTTATTTTTTTCCTTTCCTTCCTTCCCTCCCTCCCTCCTTTCCTTCCTTCTTTCCTTCTTCCCTCCCTTCCTTCCTTCATTCCTTCCCTCCTTCCTTCTCTCCTTTCTTTTTCTATCAATCAACTCCAAGTTGAACATATATTCTTGGAAGGAATTAAAAATTGTCTGTAACCATTTTATATAACCACAGTATTTATCCTGATACTCTGAACCTAGTAAGTCATAGGTGCTTAATATATGCTTTCTGATCGAACGCTTGGCTGGGAATGTTCATGGAGAATAAGTATTTTCTTTGTCTGAATCCTTCTAGAAACTCAGATATCAGACATTAGCAATGCCCTTGGCTCCTTGGTTATATAAGGGGAACAAAACACCCCCATGAACAAGAAGTCAGGTTCTGGAACCCAAATCGTCTGAGCAGATGAGAATAACAAGAGTTAGGAAGCTGGTTGAGCACAGCATGGTTTCCTTGAGCAGAGCACAGAATCCATCAGGTAACCATGGACTCTGGGCAGCACCAAAATCAAGGAAGTTAGAAGAAAGTAATTAAGAGAGGAGGATTCAAGACTCTCTTGACTTTATTTTTTGCATGGATTGGAGATGGTGGCAGGACCTTCTGTTTGGGGTTCAGTTCATTCTCTCCTACCTTGGCAAGTTTCCAAACCTCTTTCTCTTGTTGCTGCTTTTGTTAAGTCACTATCCCATAACCACTGGTTCCCTGCCCTTCTCAGCTCAGACCCTTAAGTGATTTGCAAATTCAGACACCAACTTGGTCTACAGAAAGCAAGAGTATAGTGATGGTCTCTCTTCATTTCTTTCCTGACACCTCCATGGATGGAATTTCACACGTACGACAACTTTTGCCAAAGTTTGGGTGACTTTTTCCACCTCAGAAAGAGCTTCCCATTGGGAGGCCTTGACCTAGAATTCCTGGTGGACCAAAATGCTGACTCTCAGATCTAGGGGAGGCTGGCGGCCCTGGCCCAGGTCGTCTCCAGGGACATGTTAGAAAGCACTGACCTAAAAGTTTAGTTTAAAAGCAGCATCTTTAGGAAAACATAACCCCCAAGAAACTGATTTTTTTCCCAAGAATGAAGAAAAAAAGCACCAATTCTTTTTTTTTAATTTTTAAAATTTTAATTAATTAATTAATATTATTATTATTATTTTTTGGTCATCCTCCTCGCAGCATGCAGGATCTTATTTCCCCGACCAGGGATCAAACCCTTGCCTCCTGCAGTGGAAGCACAGAGTCCTAACCACTGGACCGCCAGGGAATTCCCAACAACTCTCTTTTTTAGAGCCTTCAGGAAGTTGTCTGAGAAACACTTCTTGCTTAGGAAAAAGACTGACATTGCATGAATCATCTGTTACCCTTCTCTCTAATAATTGTAAACTATAATTCCCTTAATTGTCCGTGCTTCGCCTGCCTCTCTGCCTTTGGACGTGCTACTCCTGCTTCCCAGAATGTCTTTCTTCCCCTGGATGGACCTATCAAATGCCTAACTCCACTTTCCAGAAGCACCCAGCTCAAAAGCACCCTCTCTGTGAAGCCTTCCAGGATTTCCCCAGATAAATGTAGGAGCTGCCTGTTTGGGTATACCAGATTACTTTCTCTATTAATCTATTTTAGTATTTCATTCAATAATTAAAACAATAATTGCTACATGCTAGGAACTCTGCTAGGAACTGGGAAAAAACAATATCAAAATGAGATATAGACATAGAATCTTGTCATCAAGATTCTTAGAGCTTATCTCTGGTCACACTGGTGAAATGATGTACTTGCATATTTATTCTGTGCATAAGAGGAGCAGGGTCTCTAGAATATGGCTGCCTGGATTCATATCTTGGCTCTACAACCATCTAAGCTGTAGGACTAGCAATCTGAACTCTGTGCTTCGGTTTCCTTATCTGTAAAATAGTCATGTTTATATCACCTCCTAAGGTTGTGATGAATGAATGAATCAACATTACAAAGTGCTTAGAACAGTGCTTGAAATTTACTAAGCCCTCTTTAAATTTAGTTATTATTTTGCTAAAATCTCTTCCCCCTGGAGTAGGTCCCTGCTTTTATTTTTTGTGTACTCCAAACACTTAATGTAGTACGTAGCATACAATAAGTGCTTAATAAATATTTGTTGAATGAATGAACCATTATACAGCAGATTAGTTTTCAAAAGAAAAGGCTCTAATTCATACATCTCTTCTAAGGCAGGGAATTCACTGTTTGTTCCCTTAAGACATTCAGCTTCGACAGCCATGCATGAAACCGTATTAAGCCTGGAGAATTTTACATCCACTCTGGTGGCTGCTATTGATTTTACCTACTGAAATATTTGGCTCCTTCATAAAATGAAAAATTATTCACAAACAAAACAGGAAAACAGTCTTTAAATGCTTATATCTGCAATTCACATGTGATTTAACATTTTTCCTTTTGGATGGGAATGAAATCTCTGTCTGTTTTGGATGAGAGTGAAAAATGGCTCCAAATCAATTGGTTATTTGGTCTATAGTTATTTCAGAAGATATATGGGAAACAGAAAATAATTTTATAAACTGATTTTCCTTGGAAACAGCAGAAGATCAGATTTCCTCCCTGGCTCAGCCAGAAACCGAGACTTTTATGTATCAGGGTTTGTTGTAACAGAATTTGCCAGTTAACTGGGTCAGACATTTAGTTTGAATCACCTTTCTGCTCTGCCTAATGATTACCTAGGTAAACTGGCTAACTCAATTACTCTTTAGGAACAGGAGGAGAATTTTGGTACAGTGAGAGCAATGCCATGCCTTGCAGGGACCTAAAAGCCGTCTCTGCCCTTTTACTTAATAATTTATTCTTATTGGGATCAAAGTCTTTTGTTAATACAGTATAAGCCTGTCACTGGTCCAGGTGTTCCCCAAAGTTCACAGACAGCCCAGCTTGAGAACTAATATAGACTCATTATTCTCTCTTCCCTTTAATAATGTCATAATCATGCTACCATTTATTTAGCATTTTTCACTTGTCAGGTCCTTTCCGTGCATAATCTCACTTAATCCCCATGATGGTAGCCTATAATAGTCCTCATGACAGTCTTAGTGGCTTATCACACTAATGCTTTAGTGAAAATATATTTTCACTTGTGTCCCAGTTCAGTCACATTCTTCTAGGGTGGCCTTCCACAATATGATTCAGGGATCCAGGCTTCTTCCATCTAGTGACTCGGTCCTTCCCCAGGACTTTCAAAAGCTCCACTGGACCCTCTCCATTCACTGGGAGACCAGAAAAGAATATAACGGGTTGAACTGTGTTCTCCAACAAGACATATTTAAGTCCTAACCGCTGTTAGCTGTAAAGGTGACCTTATTTGGAAATAGGGTCTTTGCAGACACAATGAAGATGTAAGGTAAGAGGAGGTCATACTGGAAAAAGGTAGGTCCTAAATCCAATGAGTGGTGTCTTTGTAAGGAGAGAAAGATTTGAATATCCAGTGGAGATCCAGGGAAGAAGGCCATGTCATGACTGAGCCAGAGATTGGAGTGATACCTATAAGCCAAGAGTTGCTGGCAACCACCAGAAGTTAGGAGAGAGGCATGGAGCAGATTCTTCCACAGAATCTCCAGAACGAACCAGCCCTACTGACACATTGGTTTCAAACTTCTAGCCTCTACTTTGTTCAAGTAGAGGTTATCTACTTTGTAGTATACTTTAGAGCAGCCCTAGGAAACTAATACAAAGGATTATCCACTGTGGATTCCTCCAGCATTTTAAAGATGTCGTTCCATTGCCTTCTTGCTGTTTCCAATGAATAATTGTGCACAGTGTTTTTCTTTGACTGCCTTTAAGATTTTCTTTTTATCACTGGTTTTAAGCAATTGGATTATGATGTGCCTTAAAGTGGTTTTCTTTATGTTTCTTCTGCTTGGGGTTTATTGAGCTTCTTGGATGTGTGGATTTATGGTTTTCATCAAAACCATAAATCAAGTCCATTTATGGACTTTCATCAAGTCCATTTATGGACTGCTTAAGGTTGTCCCACAGTTCATGGAGGCTTTGTTTATTTTTAATTTTTTTTCTCTGTGTTTAGTTTTGAATAGTTTCTATTGCTATGTCTTCAGTTCAACTAATATTTTCTTCTGAGAGCTCCTCTAATCTGCTATTAACACCACTCAATGTATTTCTCATCTCAATATTGTACTTTTCATCTCTAGATGTTAGATTTTGGTATTTTTTAATACTTTCCCTATATTTACTTAATATGTTCAATTTTTCCTGAAGCTTCTTGAGCATGTAGAATACAGTCCATAACTATTTTAATGCCCTTGTCTGCTAATTCTGTGATCTCTGTTACTTCTGAGTCAGTTTTTATGTATTAATTTTTCTCCTTTTGAGTTGTAGTTTTCTGCTGCTTTGCAAAGCTGGAAATTTCTGATTGGGTGACATGCATTGCTAGTGCTGTGATTTTATTGGCTGCATTTCTATAAATGTTTTTGAGTTTTGTTCTAGGGTATATTAGCACCATTTTTTCAATAGCATTGGCTCACTTTATATCTCTGTGTCACGTTGTAATCCTCACAATATTTCTAATGTTTTCATTATTATCATATTTGTTATGGTGATCTGTGATCAGTGATCTTTGATGTTACTGCTTTGGCTCATTAAAGGCTCAGATGATGGTTAGTATTTTTTAGCAATAAAGTATTTTTAAATTAAGGTGTATACATTGTTTTTTTAGATAATGCTGTTACATACTCAATAGACTACAGTATAGTATAAACATAACTTTTATATGCAATGGGAAGCCAAAAAATTTGTGTGGCTTGCTTAATTGTAATATTCACTTTACTGTCATGGTCTGGAACTGAACCTGCAATATTTCCAAGGTATGCCTGTACATGCCCTGATTAATATTCAGCATAATACTTGGTGGGGATGTTCTGTAGATATCTGGAGCCTTCTCTGTATGCAGCTTTCTCTTTTCCTGTATTCTGCCCTGCAATCTCTAGCCACTTTAGCTTTTGCAGACACCTAGCTCTGTCACCTCAGCTAAGAGAGAAAGCTGAACTCTGCCTGAATTTTTCTTCCTATGCTGTGTCTGGGAAACTTCCCCCAGGCAGAAAACTGGGGCAATCATAGGGCTTAACCTCTTTTTCTTTTTTTTTTTCCTCCCTGTCTCTTAGGGATTGCTGGCCTTTATTGCTGTATGTCCACTGTCTTGAATAATGCT
Source organism: Phocoena phocoena (assembly GCF_963924675.1). Taxonomy (NCBI): domain Eukaryota; kingdom Metazoa; phylum Chordata; class Mammalia; order Artiodactyla; family Phocoenidae; genus Phocoena; species Phocoena phocoena. The sequence continues at coordinate 137,051,710 of NC_089220.1, read as the reverse complement.
GGTTTGTATATTTTGCCCAGTTTTTAGTTGGTTCAAGTAAGAAGTTAATCTGGTCCTGTTCCTCCACTTTGACTGGAACACTGTGGTGGATTAAGCAGGGTCAGAAATTCTTTGACACACTTCGCATTGAGAAGTATGGTTTACGTCTACTCTCCTTAAAACCAGGCAGGCTTTGTGACTATTTGGCCAATAGAAAACAGCAGAGGTAGTGCTGTATTACTTTCTGGGCCCAGACTTTAAGAGATTGGCAGCTCCCTCTCCTATTTCTTAGAACACTTGCTCTTGGAATCCCATGGTACAAGGAAACCTACCACCTCATAGAAGAGCTTATGGGGAGAGAAACATGGGCACCAACTTGTCAGTCATACGAGGGAGTGATCGTGGAAGCATATCCTCTAACCCCAGTCAAGCTGTCCTAGCAGATGCCATATGGAGAAGAGACAAGCTGTCCCTTAACCCTGCCCACATTGCAGATTCATGATCGCTTTTATTTCATGTTGCTGTGTTTTGGGGACTTTTGTTTCCTTTTGCTTTGTTATTTTATTTTTATTTATTTATTTATTAAAAATTTTATTGAAGTATAGTTGATTTGCAATATTGTGTTAATTTCTTCTGTACAGCAAAGTGACATATATATGTATATACATATATATGTATGTGTGTATATATATATATATATGTATATATATATTCTTTTCCATTATGGTTTGTCACAGGATACTGAATATATAATATATCCCCTGTGCCATACAGTAGGACCTTGTTGCTTATCTATCCTGTAGATAATAGTTTGCCTCTGCTAATCCCAAACTCCCAATCCTTCCCTCCCCCATCCGCCTCCCCCTTGGCAACCACAAGTCTGTTCTCTATGTCTGTGAGTCTCTTTTGGTTTCGTAGATATGTTGATTTGTATCATATTTTAAATTCCACATATAAGTGATATCACATGGTATTTTTCTTTCTCTGACTTACTTCACTTAGTACGATAATCTCTAGGTCCATCCATGTTGCTGCAAATGGCATTATTTCATTCTTTTTGATGGCTAAGGAGTATTCCATTGTCTATATGTACCACATCTTCTTTATCTGTTCATCTGTCGATGGACATTTAGGTTGTTTCCATGTCTTGGCTATTGTAAATAGTTCTGCTATGAACATAGGGTTGAGGTTGTTTTTTACACAGTATTAGACACATGGAACAGCCACTCTTAAAATGTGAGAGCTCGTCATTTGGCCCACTCATGGAAACGGGGCTGGGCATGGATTTGCTGAGCAGGTGTTGTTATCTCCCCACATTTATGAAGTAGGGTTATGTCCTTATTGAACACTCTGGAGAACTAAGACTTAGGTTCAATATTGTGTCTAAAGTCACAGCAAGTAAGTGGAAGTGTCAGGATTTTGACTCTGGCTTTTTTGACCGCTAAACCTGAACTGTTTCCTGCATCCCTTTCATCCATCTGAGCAGCTAGAGCCTGGCCAATTCCTATCCTTCCTTGCACATTCATAAATTACTTTTCTTTGCTTGAATAGCCCTTGTCTCCTGGAGAAGCTTTGACCAATCAGTGGAACTGAGCTGTTTACAAGGTTGGGGCTGATAGAAGAAGACAATGAAGTGAACCCCGAATTGGGATACACATGCTATTGAGAGTCATGGGGGAAAACAAGTCCCCAGATCTAGTGAAAAGAGCCTGAATGTGTCACCAAAATATTAGGGAATTCAAGATCTGGGGTGCAGGGGGGTAAAGTTTGAGGTGGTCCTGGGAAAATACCCAGAACCAGCACTGTGACTTGTTCTGGGTCAGCTCTGTTTGAAAGCTCAAGGCTGGGGTTAACATTTTATGGGCTGCAAGGGGTCTCACTTGGGCTGGTGGAGATTTGGATAGGAGGCCCTCAGGCTCCAGCCTATTGCCTTTGACTCTGTGATGGTTAGTTTGATGTGTCATCTTGGTATACTATCCAGTTACTCAATCTCACCCTAATCTAGGTGTTGCTGTGAAGGTATCTTGTAGAGGTGGTTAATGTCTATATTTAGTTGACTGTATAGAAGGAGATTATCCTTGATAATGTGCATGGGCCTCCTCTAATTAACTGAAGGACCATAAGAGCAAAACTGAGGAATGAGGAATGAGAAATTTTGCCTCAAGACTGTAGCATCAGTTCCTGCTTGAAAATCTCTAGCCTTCTAGCCTGCCCTGTGGATTTCAGGCTTGCCAGTCCCCACAACTGTGTAAGCCAGTTTCTTGAAATAAATGTTTATACACACACATATGCACATATCCTACTGGTTCTGTTTCTCTGGAGAACCCTGACCAATACAGACTCTGCGAGTGATACACCGAACACAGACTTGAGTTCTTTGCTAAAACATCTGAGAATGCAACCATTAGCATTGGGATTTAGTCGCAAATATTAAGAGAGGACCAGGATCTACCACCATCTTGACCTGATCTTGGTGGCATCAATTACAGCCTTGAAAGAGAAGAACATGTATTCCCAGGGTCTAATCTCCATAGCTCAGCAAATCAATGTCTGCTTATCTTGGAAAGCTGACTTATTGTCCTGGAAATCCAGGAGCTCTCAGGTGGCAGAGTGGCCTCTCATATCAAACACCCTTAAACCGGGGGCTCAAGTGGTGTGGGGATCAGAGCTGCCTTAAGGAATTTCTCTGACAGGAAATTATCTGCATTGCATGCCAGGGCTAGCCAATGCTCACTGGAAGGCAGCGATTTAAATTCTGCATACACACCAGTGGCCTCTGCATTAACTGCAATGCCTGTGTTAAACGGAGAGAAAGAGGTAAAAAAAAGAAAGAAAGAAAGAGAGATCTACAGCCAGTGTCATTATGAGCAGCTCAATGAAGACATCTGCTCCATGCTCAGTGGCAGTCAGAGCCGTGATAAGACACAGGACTGTGTGAAGGGGATAGAGAACGAGATGCGGAATTATTATTATGCCATTCTATAAATCGGTGGTACATCCTCACCTTGAATACAGCAGCCAAGGCCAGCTGTCTTATCTCAACGAGGATATAAATGAGAGGGCGAAAGGCCAGCGAAGGGCAGTGGAGCTGATTAGAGGCATCAGGATTGAGATGGGAGCAGAGGCAAGAGGATGGATCTCACTGGCAGAATGCGGATGATTAGAGCTGTATATTACAGAGATGCGTGGAGCGGTGAGAGACCAAGGTAGAGGCAAATGAAGTAATGAAGGGCTCCGCAAAGTCCAAGTGGGTGTTCCTATTTATCCTGCCTCATGAAATTAAATGGCAACAGATTTGAGATGGACGAAATGACATCTCTCTCAATGCATAAGGTGCCTGGTTTTCAACTGAGTGTATAGGAGGTCACCTGGCATGTTGAGAGTGCTAGGGAGTTTAGGCTGGGAGTGAGGAAGCATGTCTCTTATGAGGTGGATGTGTTTGGCCCTGTTGCTTCTCTTATTTGAGCCCTAGGTTCTGCATCTGTAGCATGGGGGAGATGGGACCCCATTTCATCAGGCCCTTCCAATTCTGAAGATCCTTGATTCTCTGCAGCTACCTGGTATGAGCTCAGGGAAACCCAGTGAAGAGGCTGTGTGTAGCTTCCTTCCTTCCTCCACGCCCCCTACTGGGAAAGGATGGGAATAGTCAGGCTAGGAAATAGGTGGCCGGATGGCAGAGGCTTCCCAGGGGGTCTTCGTAGCATTTGATTGCAGACATTTGGAACGCTAATGAGACGGAGTATGTTTCAAGATATAAAGTCTCCTTAAGATAAATGAAAGCTTCTTTTTTTTTTTCCCAGAGTAATCCCAATCATACTTAGCAGCTTTTTGACTTAAGTAAACTACCAAATTACTTATCTTCCCTAAACCTCAGTTTCTTTCTCTTTAAAATGGAAATAATATGATCACCTTCCCAGGAGATAACACATTCAAGTCACATAGCCACACAGGCAGTGTTTAGTAAATGAAAGCTATTATTAAAGCTGTTATTGAAAAGATTGGCACCAAACCACCAGTAATTTGACAAATCACACTGGTAATTAGTGGCAGATTAGGGATTGAAACACTGGTCCATCATCAAGGGAAGTATGTGTTTTTCCCACTGGATCACATTGCTTTTAGTTGAGGCATAAGCTGCTCAACACAGTCTCAGGCAGGGTTTGATTACTGCCACATGTCTGAGATAGATAAGAAGCACCGTGAGAGGTTAGGGAAGGGGAAAGCTGACTAAAGTAGGCTGAGGTGGTCCTGGAAAGCTTCTTGGAGGATGGGTCATTTGAACTGGATCTCAGTGAAGTGGAAAGCTACAGTGGAGAACAAGGGGCATTCACAGCAGGAGAAACTGAGCAATTCACAGAGGCCAGCTCGAGCCTGGGAAACACACGTGCCTTATTGAAGTGGAGAGTTGCAATAGGGCAATGGTGATGTTGACTATGGAAGATGGCAGATTACAAAGGGCTTTGGAGGACGGGCTCAATTAGAACATTTTCCTAAGGCAAGTGAGGAGCCATCAAGGCGTTGTGAATTAGAATGGGCATAATCTTCTCAAAAACCACAAAAGTGTGTCTGAGGAGATTCATCCAGCCACTGTCTTCAGGGTGGAGGGAAGAGATTGGAGCCAGGGCCAGCGGCTCCCTGGCAGGAAGTTCTGAGTGTCAGAATAAGGATGGTGGCGGTGGGCACCAAGGCAGGCACGGGGGCATTTGGCATAAATGATCGAAGAGCAGCAAAACCAAACAGCTGCTGTGGGCTCGCTTTGTGCTGGCCTCTCTTCCGGGCACCCGGGGGATCTTCACAACATCACTGAGGGGCCCTAGGATGCTGCCCACTTTGGAGCAGACAAGACCTGCTCCAGCACTTACTACACGAGCGACTGGGCCAGTCTCCACCTTAAACCTCAGTTTTCTTATCTTTTAAATGGACTAATATTATGTATCCTATAATATTGTTTTGAGGGTTAAAGATAATGTATAAAAAGCACCTAATAGCGGAAGCCTGTCTTGTAGAAGGCATACGCAAAATGAATGCTATTGTTATCATGTTTATTTTTAAAGGACGGCTGAAAGGAATTTTTGGCCTGGATGTGAGAGGGTGGCATGAGACTTAAAGGGCCCAAGGTAACTCTAGAGTTCCATTGTCAGAGCCTGAGAAAATGCTGCTTCCACTAATAGAAGTAAGGAAATTGGTTTTGAGGGAAATGTGATAAGCTTGGTTTGATCTTTGAGATGATGGCCGGGCACCCAAGCAGAAAAGTTTGACAGGCCATTGGAGGCATAAAATCAGATCTTGGGCAAGAAACCAACATTCTAGAAGAAAATTGAGCCATTTATCAAGTATCTAAATATCTTGCCCGCATAATGACAAACATCCAGATTTTTGGAACCCTTTTGACACGGATTTAAATTTCGACTTTGTATCTCAATACTTGATGGTGTTGACTTGTAGACAAAGACCTCTTGTTTTTCTCTGGATTGTGAATCCAATTTTTTTTGCCAAGATCCACATGCCCCAAATCACCATTGGTTTCTTCGCCCTTTGGCAGGAAATTACAAAAGGGTTAAAGAAGAAGTTTACTTCAGTTTTAGCTCTAGGCTCTTAATTTCTAAATTATTCACACCTCAACAAATCTTATTTCAATACATTTTGGAAACTGCAATATCATTTTAGTGATTACCTTTAAATTGGGGATAATATGCTGACAGGCATTGACATAATGTCAAAATATTTTCTTACAATTATTTCTTAACCTTCATCAAATCACTCTTTCCCTGCAAACCTTTTTAATAGACTATGGACAACACACCAGAACTCCAAGCTGTGGAAAGGAAAAGTGATTACCAAGAGCACTTACCAGAAATGATCAAGGCTAGTAAAAGACAGTGGAGTAGAGCTGCGTGTTCTCACATTTCCCTGTCCAGGAGCAGACATGAGGAGACGCATTCTGAAGCAGCTCTAGGGATGTTTGGGTTAGAGCATGGCTGGTAGGAATCTTGTTCCCATTGTCACATCTGTTGCCATTACCCAAATGGAGCATGCATTCTGGTGAAAAATGAAAACAGCTTGGCAGGCCAAAAATAGTAGCTCAGCCCCACTTGGAGAGACTTAGGGACCAGACAGCGCCTGCTAGAAGCAGAAGTGGAAATAATAGGATGTAAAGCAGGAGAGTCTTAAGGGTTTTCAAAATATTTTCACTTATACTATATCTACTTTGGGAATCCTAGCCACTTAGGGAAAGCTTGCAAGGTCAGTATGGATTGTCCTCAATTTTATGGCAACTCAGACATTTTAGGCTACTTGCCTCCAATAATAACGGTGACTATGAAGCAGGAGAGTGGATCCGTTTGGCTTTAGAGTCAGGCAGGGATGAGTTCAAACACAGCCTGCTTTCACCATTTATGCGAACTCTTGGCTGTGAAAATAATCTCCTAGGGCTTCAGTGTCCTCATTAGTAACTTGAAGATGATAGCAGTGCATTCCTCATAGAGTGAAATTGACACAATGCTCTCAATATTTGGTAGCCAGTGAGTATTATGATTAGGAGAATAGTAGAATATGATAAACCTAGAACTAGAACTTGAGCATGCTGAGTCCTGCTTTTCCCATTATATCTACACAAGGGCAGGGGGTGGAGAGGTTAGACAAAGCAAGGTGGGGCAGGGTGGGGTGGAGGGAAAGCAAGTGGGGAAGGTTTCGTCACTGATGCTTTCTGAGCCCCATCCCTGATCCTCCAGACTCACAACCACCAGGCTGAGATACCGGTGCCCTGTATGATCTTCATGGGTTCTATGTACAAATTTCCTCCCCTTACTAAGCCCCCCTGAGCTGAAACAAAACATTTTGTCCCCAAGGCTTATCTTCATCCGAGGGGAAATTATTTAATTTAAAATGTTAGTACTAGAAAATTCTGGTGTTCGAGGAAAAGAGCCTTTCAGAATACAGAAGAGGAGCTCGAAGAAAATGAGCCATAAAATGCTGGCTGCATTTCCCAGGTCCCACGGCAGCTGGCACTTGGCTGATGTTAGCCCATGGGAGGCTCTGGGAGGAAGGAAGAGGCCAAGGTATTTCTTCTCTTCTCTCTCTACCTCTGGTGGCCTTTCTAACAGTGACTCCAGCTCCCAATGAATAGTCCCACTGCTGTTCCAGCTTCTACCTGGTGACCCCAGCTGCTGGGTTCCATGTTTGTCCCCTCAGCCTTGGGGTGGCAGTGATTTCCTGCTGTCCAATCTCTGTGCTGCCCCATGGTCTCCAGCTGGCTTTTAAGCTCTTCTATCATCAAGTGTGTGATCAATTCTAGTTGCTCTTTTCCTGGTCAGATCCAGACTGATACCCCCTCTTAGTGCCTAGTACTTTGCCTGCTTTCTACAAATACCATACATGTTTGTAGAATGGACTAGACCCAAATAGCCACTTATGTAGCTGTTCAGACACAGCCATAGAGAGGTCTGCAGAAGTTCAGGAAGAGAATTTCAGAATGGTAATGAAAATTAAGGAATTGAAATGCCGGGTGAGGCTTATGGCAAGTTGTAAGGAGAGTAGGAACAGAGAGGGCCAGGAAATGGGACTTAGGTCATTAGTGACACCCTAATGCACTCTATGGCAGAGCTAGTAATTATACTTCCTAACACTGTAACCATTTGTTCAAAGAATCAGCCGAGGAATTAGAGTGCTTGAAATGATTCACTTAAGCCTAAAACATGGGAATCTCATTTTATAGAAATATTTCCATGTGGGATAGTTTATTGCTTATAAAATCCATCAGAAACAAAGCAAAGGTCAAGGCAAGTTATATTAATATTTAAGGGAATTTCATGACATTTTCTTTCTACCTTTGATGGCTCTCTGGCTGCCAAGATCTTCCATTTCAGATCCTCCAAGTTTTCAGGTTCTACAGCCATGCTTCAGTGTGTTTGGATGTACCAGATTCTCTAGAAATTAGTTTCACCCATCCAGAAAACTAACCAGGGTTAAGAAGATCCTGATGCGAAGGCAATAGGGAGTGGTGGGTTCAAGACAACTTAAGGAATGCAAGGAGTGGGTTAATGTGTAAGTCTTGCCATTTATTAGCTCTGTGATGCTCAGCAAGGGACCTAAATTCTATGAGCCATCCTCAGTGTCCTCTTCTGCAAAATGGGAATAATAACGTTTGATATGTAGTAATTGTGAAAATTAAATAAATTTATAAAGTGCCACCAACACAGAGTAGAGATGCAATAAATGTTAGTTGCTCTCATCACCACTATACTCGTTCCCATCAACCTGCTGAATATTCAGAATAAACAGACTCAACTTATCCCCCTCTTCCTGGTTGCCTGGTTACACAGAGTCAGTATCTTGAGGGTCAGAGTTTCCCAAACTATGTTCCATGAACCACTTGCCTCCCTGACACTGTAATTAGTCTTCTTCAAACATAAAGGTGATAAAATTTGCAGCATCCTTGTATTTTCTTGACCATGAACTCTTGTTGTGCAGAATAACCACATTCCCCAGAATACACTTTGCTAAACACTTAAGCAGTGGTCTAAATAGAGCATTTTGGGCACAGACATATCTGGGCTGTCATCCCAGCCCACTATTTATAGTTGCATGACGTGGGGCAAGTTTATTACTGATTTTGAGCTTGATTTCCCAATCTGTAAATTGTGATAATCATAGCATCTACTCTGTGGTTGTTCCTGTGAAGGTTTAATAAAATACTTTAAGTGAAGGACTTAACCTAGTATCTGGCACTTGTTCAACAAATGGTAGTTATTAAGGTCCTAGGAGTTTCTTAAGGCCTTGAGAAGTAAGTAGAAATAAACATAATGGGTACTGAGTTTGGAGTCAGAGGCAGGAGGAAGTAAGTTGGTTTGGAAAATGGAGGCATAGCTTCTCTAGGGATGAGTTGTGGACTGGTCCCTGCCCATGGGCAGCCTGGGCCCTCGCCCATCTCCCCACCTGCCTGCCTGCCTGCCTGCCTATGGAGCCAGTTTTCATTTCCTGCTCAAACTCCATGTTCATTTGCTCTGTGGCAGACCTGAAGGCCCGCTCTCCAGCATGCAGGCCTTCTCTTTCTCATGTTCCATGTTCCAGCGGGCAGGCTGAGAGCTCCATACCTTTCCCTGGACTGTGTGATCAGGGCTTCCTCTGCAGAACCAGCTTTCCCCCAAATGGGCCCCAGGGTCTGAACTGGGCCAGGGAGGGGAGCCATCAAGGGAGTCTTACAGATCTTCTAAGCCAAAGCATCTCACAGCTGCAACTGAAGTGATTCAAGCTAAAACTATTCTTTGATCCTCATCTGAGTTCTTGAATCTGTTCCTTTATTAATTCCCAATCAAGAAGGGAGAAGTGGTGAGGTTAATTGGTATTAACAGGCCTCCAATAATATCTCTTTTGAAGACCAAGACACTCTGGATCTGCAAACTGCATTTCCTCATGGGCAGTCAGGAGCATTATACTTCTAAAACCCTTGATTTTGAAAATCAGAGGTCTGGAGTATATTTGCTGGATTTCACATAATTCTGGGCCTCTCCATGCTAGGGCCCTGTTTACCTGTCTTGCCTATGGAGAACCACTGCATTTCTAAGCATGAGTCCCTCCCCACAGGAGCCTCATTTTACCCATGATGCCGTAAGTTTTGCCCCAGGGCCAAATCTCACCTTGTCCATTACCCAAGCTCAGGACAGTGGCTGGACATCTAAGGCCATGGGTGTTGTTTCCAGGTCCTTTAATTATGGGGCCATGAGTGGATTTGGAAACTTTTAGTTTACACTGAATGATTTTAGCCTCTGGTCAAAATTGCACTGGCCAGTCTGCATGACTGATATTTTTGTTCCTCCCTGAAAGAAGCTAATTCTGTTGATTTTTCGCTGAGGCAGATCCAACCTTATCACTCCTTCTTCTTTCCCTCTGTGAGGACAGGCCAGTGAGAGACTATAAGCCCAAGGAGAAGAGATAAGAAGTCAGCATTTAGACTCCGACAAGGACTCCTCAGGCTCAGGGGAAAGGGGGGACCCACGAATGGTTTAAATGCATCCTCATGATGTTTATGCTTCTTGCCACCTTGTGGGGTCCAATGTGTTGGCTTCTGCTGATGAGAGGTGCTTGAGTGGAAGGCAATATGGAGGCCGAGAAGCAGGGGGTCAGATGAGGGGGGCTGAGCTGGTGGACAGCAGAGCCAAGGTGAAGGACACAGGGTTCTTGGTAATTATAAGGCCTTTCCAGAGAGATGGGTTATCTAGGCTTGAGGGTGATTTCCCAGCTGGGCTGATATCTTGTTTTATCCATCAAATGGGCCGTGGAAAGAATGAGCATGCAGCAGCAGAGGTAAACTTGAAAGGTAAAAACAATCGAGGACCCAAAGAGGTGGATGAAATTGACTAATAAAACACTTTACCACTGTACTGGGCCTATGAGACTAGTGCCTATTGTTTCCTGGAAATATGGATGATTTATAAAAGACCATGCTGTTCTTATATGAAGGCTATTTCCTGATCAATAGCTAAGAAGAAAAGAGTACTCATGATAGGACCTGGATAAAAGTCACAGAATCTAGGCTTGTTCCAAGCCAGGTATTTACTGGTATTTCCTTGGTCTCCTTGAGACTGACCAGGGTTGAGAAGCAAAGCCAGGAATAGGACAAGCCTCCTTATCCAGCCTTGTTTCTGAAGAAGAGCCAACATGAGCCAATGTCATCACTGTTTCCTGTTAGAGCCTGGGTGTCCATAGCCCCTGATGGTGGAGGGCTGGTGTTTGGAGCACACTCTTATGGCCTAGATGGTGTAGATACAGGCAGCATTGTGGTAGGAAAAAAGCATAATAATAAGACCATCAATAATAAGGTGGAGGGAGCACTACCAGCCAGTGGCCTGGAAACTCAAGAAATTTAAGGAGCGTCCTGGCCCAATGAGCTGTAACTGCTCCAAGTGTTAAGGCTGATGAAAGGCAGTCAGCCACCAGGGAGAGATGGCCCAGAATAGCACATAAAATGGGAGGTAAAGATGGAGAAGGGCAGAAAGCACAGTTATTTTGAAGTCACAAAATTAAAACCTGAAACAACAGTTCATTGAGTGGCCATGTATCTGTGTGTTACAGTCAAATACTCTACATTGATAGCCAGGCTAGCAGAGCAGCCTGTTTGAGGTCAGAAGTGGGCCACAGTGAAGGCACATTCCTCTAGACTGTATTGGCAATGAATAATATCAGACCCGTGGCTTCAAGACAACTAGAAATCATACTGGAATGTGAATCACAATCATCATAATAGGCGCTATTTACTGAGCACTTACTCACGGGGTGCCAGCTACTTATTGTGTGCTTGTGCTAATCTTTAAGCAATTATGGAAGGTGCTCATTTTAGCATAGCCTCAAGAGAGCTTCCTTGTTTTCCTGGAAACAGCAGCAGCACTGTGTTTTTTTGTTTTTTTTTTTTTGCGGTACGCGGGCCTCTCACTGTTGTGGCCTCTCCCGTTGCGGAGCACAGGCTCCGGACGTGCAAGATCAGCAGCTATGGCTCACGGGCCCAGCCGCTCCACGGCATGTGGGATCTTCCCGGACTGGGGCACGAACCCGTGTCTGCCGCATCAGCAGGCGGACTCCCAACCACTGCGCCACCAGGGAAGCCCAGCACTGTGTTTTGAACCCAGATTGATTTGGCCTCATAGTTTGCGCTCTGGCTCTGGCTCATTTTATCTCTACAAGCCAGTCTGTTAGTACAGCAGAAGATGATGACATCTGCTTTCTGGAGAGACTGTGATTGGAGGTGTGATTGTGGCAATACAAGATGGAATTGATTATTTCATAAATAAAGTGATACCTGTCAGATCCTGCAGCCCCCTTAGCCCTTCCCGGTTGTGACTTACTAAGACTTGTGACTCTCAGAATCAGCCCCTCAAGTTGCCACCTTGCTCTTGACTGGAGAAAAAATATAACCTGCCTCCTTCCATCAGTAAGTCAGGTCTTGAATTCAATTGGCTGCCAGAAGACCCAGGTTTCCTCATGTCTATAGTGGGTCCTGGGTGCCCACATACTTGGTGAGTGACATCCGCCCCTGCATTCTCATCCATTTTACATAACAAGCTTCTCTATTTTACTTTATTATTCCCTGTGGGTCTAGAAAGTTGCCGGAATCCCAGCTGAATCCTGTTCAAACCTGCCACACTCCCGGTGGGAGCTTTGCAGTGAACACAGTGATGGCCCAAACCATGCTGCTACTGTCCATGTATGAAGGCTACCCTCTGCCCCCTGGACTCCTGTGCAGGTCCCACCCTGGCAACTGCATGGAGTCATGGAAATAATTCAGCCTGGATTTTGAAATCTGGCACAGTTTTTTACTATCTGTGAAACCTGCAAAACTACGCAGGTTAATTTATCCAAGTCTCAGTCACCTCATCTGTGAAATGGAGATAAAGTAGTACTTTCCACCAGAATTTATCGAGTATCTATTGTGTGCCACATGCTGTCTTTTGTACATTATTACATTTCAACCTTCCAAGAACCCTACATTCCACCTCCTTTTCTACTTCTTGGCTGAAGTAGGATTCTTCTATTCCGATGCTTTTTCTAATCAAAGGGAAAGTGTACTGTGTTCTTTGGTTACTGTGTTTTGAATTATCCAACTGCCCTTACAAAGACTACCCAATGTAGTTGGGTTATTTTCTCTGGTTGCTCTCTTCCCCAGTCCCAGATCCCTCTCTCTTTTCACCAGTCTTGTTGAGCTGCCAGGGCACCTCACAACCATGATGTACAGTGAGCAAATCACAGCAGTCCTTATATGCTAAGCTAAGAGGATGAGATGTTACCCAGTAAACAGTGATGACCATGAGTGATATTTTGAAGGATGGTGGATCAGTCATGAAGAGTGACTTACACAGTGAGATGTAGGTCCTGCCAGGGGGTGCACTTGTCATTAGCAGTGCTTCTGCCTTAGCTGCCCTAGATTATAGCACAGGAGCAATGACAAGCTTGCACACCTCCAGTGAGTCCCCAAGTGTGAGCCAGTAAAGGAATTAAAATCATATGATGAGTAGGAATCAAAATGTGCTCTCAAATAGCTGCTCTACGATATGCTAGGACAGAGTTTATAATTCTATGCTGTTGACAAAATATTCTGGTACTTGATAACCTTAATAAAACAGTGGAGTCTATTGCTACTGCTCTACCACTAAAGCACAAGACTCCTCAGAACATATGCAGAGAATAAAAATAAGTGTTCATGCCTGAGAGTGAAAGAAAACATCCAGGGGTCATTCACTGGCATGGAAGACACATTCCTCTCCAATATACTGACGCAAACCTATGTGGATGGCTTCTTTCCAAGGGTTGAAGGGTCCTAGTATGTTATTCAAGTCCTGGATGGGGAGGGGAGCCAGACTTATTACTGCATTTTTTAAAAACCACGTGCTTTTGTGGAAAGCTCAGGAAACTTGCCTTATTCTTGCTTTATCAGAGGGCAAATAGAAGCTTGGAAGGGGAAAGAGACTTGCCCAATTCAGTGCCTTGGGCAAGGCTGAAAACCAATGCCCTTTGTAAATGCATTTTATTTTTTTAAACATTTTGTTTGGAAATATTTCAAACTTACTTAAAAGTAGAGAGACTAGTACAGTGAACCTTCATGTACTCAGCAGCAATTATCAGGATTTTTTGTCAATCTTTTTTTTTTTCCTCAGGATAATTTGAAGCAAATATCAAAGACCACATCCTTTTGCCCACAGTATTTCTTAGGTCAATGCACTGTGAAAGATGCCTTTATATGACACTTTTATCCTTCAATAAAGGGAACAATGAAGTGGTGCCTGTATTTTTTTTTTCACTTAGTATGCTTATCTCTTATTTAATTGAACCTAACATAATTCAGTACACATTGGTTGGATCTCTACTATGGCCAGGAACTGTGGATAATTAGGAAATAAATATCAGCAATTTACTCTCTCTGTCCTCAACTCTATAGTTAAAAGCTAGGAAAATATATGGATAAGGTTTGGGGAACAGTCTTTCAAGTCCAACAGGCAGTGGGATTGTTGTCATTTAGCTTGACTGCTCCAAGTCTCATATTCGTCAGGTCTAAGATGAGGCTATGTGTCAGTTATCCATTGCTACAATAATGCTATATAGCAAACCACCCTGAACTCAGAAGTTTAAAACAGTAAGCATTTGTCATGATCATGAGTTTGCCATTCAGGAATTTAGGTTAGACTTGGCCAGACAATTCTTCTGTTCTTCTCTGGGTTTACTGACATATGCGGGGATCCGCTGGCTGTGGGCTTATCGAGGGAGGTCTCAGCTGGAACTACTGTGACAAATCAGCTCTTGTCCAACCATGGCTCAGGCATAGGTCAGAGGAGCCAGGGAGTGAACAGAAATACAAAAAGCCTTTTTCAAGCCTCTCCCTGGATCCCATTTGCTAACATTCCATTGGTCATAACCAATTGCATGGATGAACCCACAGTCAAGCAGGGAGATGACGCTTTGTCCACAGTGGAAGGGACAGGGCTGCAAAGTTGCAAGGCAAATGGTGAGGATACGGGTGGGGAATAGGGGTCATTAATGTAATCAAATACATCCTAGGATTCTTACAGGACTTGCTGAAGAGGGTCACTATTGGGATTAAATCAAATAGCGTTCTTAGAGAGCTTAGCATAGTGACTGGCAAATTGTAAGTACTCAGTAGAAGTCAGCTATTAAGTACTGTCATTATAATTATTGTCTTTATTATTATTGTTAACATCTCCAGGTAAAGGGAAAAACAAAGTTCTGTAAGAACGTTTGGATTGGCCAAAAATTTCGTTCGGATTTTTTCCATACCATCTTACCAAAAACCTGAACAAATTTCTTGGCCAACCCAATAGACAAGGGAGACTCATTCTGACCTGGGCTGAGGAGGAAGATGGGTGCTTGGAACAGCATGAGAATAGACTTTGAGGGATGGCAGTTTGAGTCTGGAACAAAACAAGAAACAAACACGAAAATTATAGACATTCCTTCAGAAGGAATAATTGACTTATATTCTTGTTTAAAATCCCTTCCAGGAGAATTAATTCTTCTGGGTAAGACAATAGCATCATTCCCCCCACCCCATCCCCCCCCAACACACAGTGGGGCCTAAGGCTGCTCACTGACCCTTTACAGTTCTTGGTAGCAATGATGTGAGGTAGGGCAGTGGGGACCAGTCTGGACCATGTGACAATGCTGGCCTCTGGGGCCAGGCTCTCAGCAGCTCCAACAGGGGGAATGAACTCTACAGGGTGACTTCCACGGAGCAGGCACTAAGGGGTTAGGCCTGTAGGGCAGATGCTGAAAGAGAAAGAGTGATAAGGTTCTGGAAAAATGACCATCTTAGACTGGATTTGTCCAAATGCAGGCCCTGAGGTTTGAGTGTGAATGATTTATTTATTATGTGATCCCAGGAGACACTGTTAAGAAAGGTGAGGCTGGAAAGGGAAGGGGGTTAGTGAATAGAATACAGCAGTGGGCACCTGGGGCTTAGTCCCAGTGGGGAGACAGCATGGAGTACGCCCCAGACTTGTCTCACCCAGATATGGAGGGAGCAGGGGTCGTTATCCTCCTCCAGTCCATCAGTGAGTGGTTGTCAGATGCTCCCTGGCACAATGATCTTGCCCCTCACCCGGGTCAAGCATATTCCAGTGGCTGGAGGCAAGAGTAACAGGCGTGGGGAGTATGATGCTTTTGTGTGAGCTTGGGGACCTTGGTGTGGAGGGGATATGGATGAGGCACCAACAGCCAGTCCATCCCCATCTGCAGACAGGATTTCAGTGGTGCTGTAAACCAGCCCTCTGCATGGACTGGCCTCCCTTTCTGCACCATTTCCTGTAAGTTCTATTTCATATTTCAAAGATATAAAATATGGTATGGGAGAATCGTGTAGATCTCCCCTCTACTTAATTTTTTTTAAAAAAAATGGCTGCTAAACCTTTCCTGTCATCTGGAGCAGCGAATGAGGGAGGGGGATATAAGCCCAGACAGGGGGAGGTGTGAACATGACAGCAAACTCTAAGGGCTTATTCCCCCCACCGACACACTGAAGTTTTTGATTATGACTGAAAGGCATAACTAGGTGTGAAGAGTAAGTGGAAACTGTTAAAAAATAATCAGTCCTCTTTAAATAGACTCCCATTCTTGTGATCTCCATTTTTATTGTTTTTAGATTTACTCTAGGACATGAATCATTAGAATTATATCAAGTGGATCAATCTATTTATTTACAAAATATTTAGAGCAGTGAGTGTGCAAGGAGGGGAGGGGAGCAGGGCCAGAAAGGCATGTGAGCTTTTTCCAATGAGACTCTCTCAGCTCTAATCAAATAGATTGTTTTTGTTGAAAAACAAGCAAGGAAAAAAATCTTACAGAGATGATTGTATATTAAAACAAGGGAATTGTTTGTAGGGGTAACGGAGGTATAAAGCATGAATCATCATGAAAAGTATGAGAAATGTTAAGAAGCCTAGACTAAAAATAGTCTCTTTGTCATCTTTTTTCTGTTGTGTTTTCTTTCCTTTGTCCCAGCTGGGTATTCTCTTCCTAGTGAAAAGATAGAGAGGGTCATCAGTGTGAACACAAGTTGAGAGGCAGTGATGCAGCCATAGGACCAAGAATTGTAGCAATGCTATCAATTCAGCATTTTACAGTGTGTATCATTTCAAAGATGTTAATTTATCAGGTTGTCATAGTCTTGAGGCAGGAAAGCTAGTAAAATCCCTATTTTATAAATGACGCAACTGAGACTTGGATAAGTTGCATGAATATTTCAAAATCACACAGCTAGACAAAGGTAGGGAACCAGGGAAGGGCCAGCAAGAAACATAATAAGGGGACCAGGCAGTATTCATGGCATTGTGTTTATGAGCCACGGATATATATCTACTCTGACTCCTGGAAACCTGATATCTTAGAGTGACCATTCACTGATTAATTATACTCCCATACAATGGGGAAATAACAGGAACAGGACATAATCCTTTTTCTCCTGGTTTTCTGACGTCAAGGGTGTGATAGCTCTATGGTGGCCTGCCAGAGTCCATGGACAGGGCAATCTGGAGTCCTGGTCCTGCAGGGTGCGATGGGGTAATATTGATCAATTCAGTTTTTTAACCTATTTCATGATGTGTTTCATCACATTGTCCCAGAGCAGAGCAAGCAGTTCAGATAATTAACTGGCTCTTGGGTGGGTGGTATATAGGAAGAAGAAATTGGGGTGGTGGATGCTCTGAAGTCCTGGAAGACAGGCAAAATGAAAAGCAAATCTGTCCACTGATTGTAGTAACCCAACTGCCAAGCTGGGATTTTAAGGGAGGTTTATCAAGCCTGGGGAGGGAGAGAAAGAACTGAGTAAGGCAGGAATCTACTCTTCAGAGGGAAATTACAGGACTGAACCAGTGACTCCAAGCTGGGTTGCACTGGGGTAGGGTCTTGGAGCTCTGGACTTGGACTCAGTAGTAGAGTAATGATGGGGAAGTGACAGAATTAACACTTGGGGAGCAATGTCAAGCTCAATAATTAGCCATAGAACACCATGATTCAGGGCCAATTTTTCATTAGGGAAACCTGGGTCACAATACTAAACAGAATCCAAATGGAGTTGTAAGAATGAGAAAAAAGTGTCTTTAGCCTTTTCTGTGTCAGTCACCACTTAGTATGGGAGTAGAGAGGAGGGATTGCTACTATGGGTCAGAATCTCTCCTTAGAGCTATGTTTATGATCCCACTTGCTCCTTACAAAAGCCCTGCAAACTAGGATTTAACTCCATTTTCAGTGAGGAAACTAAGGGCCAGAGAGATCATGAAATCACTCTTGGGATACTTCTAATATTAATGGAAGAGTTGGGATGAGAACCCTCTGGCTAATGACAAATATCCCAATATTTCTACTCCATTGTACTGTTTGATAATAAACACAGTGAATTCAAAGGTGGGGTAAGGAGTGGGCCAACTGTGGGGTGATCTGGCAGAAAAAGACGAGGCAATCTAGGTGGTATGGGGAGAGAGGAGATGGCCTTTATTGGCAGGGGGTTGG
Source organism: Phocoena phocoena (assembly GCF_963924675.1). Taxonomy (NCBI): domain Eukaryota; kingdom Metazoa; phylum Chordata; class Mammalia; order Artiodactyla; family Phocoenidae; genus Phocoena; species Phocoena phocoena. The sequence continues at coordinate 137,033,728 of NC_089220.1, read as the reverse complement.
GCCTTATTATCATCACCATCTTCTAAGCGATTAAGCTGCTACAGACCAATGGGCAACAAAACTGCACACATACCTTGGAGCCATTACTGGTGTCACAAAATGCGAAGAGGTTGGATGGAGAGTTTGGGTAGATTGAGTAGATGGTCCCATCCCAGTTACAACCACAGGCCCTGGTTGAATTTGAGCATGGCATGAGTGGGTTGGCAGGGCTGACAGAGAGTGGGGAGAATTTCTTACCTAGAGATTCTCCCTTGCCTCCAGAGCTGTGCCAATAAAATGTCTTCAATTTATACAGCCATATAAAGTGCTATGTTATTCCCATTTTGCAGATGATGGTCGTCACAGAAATAGGTGCCCGATAAGTGGAAAACAACTTGTGTGTTCACATTAGAGGGCAGCTAAGTTGTTCAAATTCATTCGTATGATTGTGTTGGTCATTTATTAAAATACTGTCTACTCAGAGCATTTATTTTTAGTAATGCAAGAAAATGTACATGCTATGGTAATAGGTGAAAACTGGTTTGGTTTCTAAAAGGCGATAGAAGATATGGGACAGAATCCAAAAAGAGAATCATTGCTTGTTCAGATATTACTGTTATTGGTTATAAAAATAATAATAGTAAATAAACCAGTCATAATAATTGCTAAAATAGATAATAAAGTACTGAATACTATGTATACACTCTAATAGTAAAACACTAATTACTAAATGTATGCTAAATAATATTAAATACTAAAATACATGATAAAATATTACTAAAACAGAAAAATAATGGCTTAATTGGTATAATTTATAAAGTAATTTTATCTATAATATATCATTTTAATCTGATCTACTGTGTATAGATAGGATGGTTTCACATCCAGTAAAACCCTGTAAAAAAAATTTCCAGCGATATCTTCTTTTAGACTGATTTTATAGTAGATGAATATAATATATAATAGAAAAAGTAATTCAATTTTCTAATGATTAATCCATTCTGGATATTTTTCAATTTATATCCAGAAAATTAAATGAAAGCAACAAACGTACCTCAGGGATCACGTTAGGTGCTGATGGGAGATATGAAGATGAACAAGCTGTAGCCCGAGCCCAGGAGAGACATCCGTCTTTTGGAAGAGATGATATGGGAGTTCTTGGAAAGAAAAATAATTGTAAATGATTTGAGTGATGGTTCAAGTCTGGTCTAGATGAGATGTCGCCAGGGAACTCACCAAGTTGATTGCTAACCACAGGTCTTCAGGCAAGAGAGAGAGCTGATTGAGTGCCATTGCATTAGTTAGGAAAGGCTTTTCCTGAGGAGTTGGGCTAGGATGTGGGAGTCCCAGAGCCTCCAGGCAGAGGTGGTAGACTACCCTCCTTTTGCTGGAGTCTAACAGGCCAAAGTTCAAGTCTGTTTAATCACTTCCTAATGGGATGATTTGGGACAGCTTACCTCTTTGAGCCCCACTTCCTCAACTCTTAACCGGCATGAAGCTGTGAGGATGAAAACCAGAGAGCTGCACGGCGAACCCTCCATAGATGTTGGGGTCCTTTCCCTCATCCTTCCCTCTTTAGCTGGGGCCATAGGTAAGCAGGGTACTATGAATCAAGGCTCCACAAATCATATAAAGACCTCCCGGACAGGTAGTTGAGCTGGGATATTATACTTGGGTTTCTGTTTTCTAAAACTTGAGAAGATCCTACAGGGAGCAGTTGGAGGTAAGGAAGAAGAGCATGGGCAGGTTCTGGGCTAAGACCACGGCAGGTGAGCTGGGTTCCGGTAGTACATTGATCTGCAGGTGACTTCTGTGGGCATTAATTTACCGGAGGGGAAGAAGCTATGTAGGAAGATGGTGACTGGCAGGCATCTGAGGGAAGAGCTCCCTCGGGGGACATCTGGCATCTGCCTCCTAGCCTAGGTCCACAGACTGGTGTTGGAGCTCTGTGCAAAGGGGTGCAAGCAGAAGCTGAGTGAGCTGTTTCGGATGGAATCCTAAGAATTATGGGAACAAGGGAGCATAGGCGCCACTGCTCACAGACCCCCAAACTTGCTTGACATGACTGACAAAATACAACGAGCCTCTCCCATTCACAGCCAAATGCCATGCAGCTCTGGTGTCTTGAGGGCTCCAGGGAGAGGTGCCAGTCTCAGGTGGGCATGAAACCTGATGGGCAAGTCAGGCCTCACGGATGTCCTGCTGGCAGAATGGACTGCTTCGTAGGCACAAAGCAATGCTGGACACACATCGGGTTACTAGGGGAGTGCTTCCCAAGGTGCAGAGGGCCAGTGGAGCAATATTTTTATTATTATGGCTCCATTTGATCCCACAAATAGATGACGTCAGATCCCTTGACCACAGTGGGACAAATAAAGGCCCGAGCAGGCCCTGGCACCCCTCTTTCTAGTCCCCACCCCCAGCACACATAGAGAAGCGCATGCACATGGCTGGTCTGTAGCCTGGAGACATGTGAAAAGGTTGTCTCCACATGCTGGTTTTCCAGGTCTCGTGAAGCCAACAGGCCATGGTTGCCAAGTGCTGCAAACAGCAACATCTTTGATCCCAGGAAGGGAAAAATCTCTAGACTATATTTGTTTTGAAAAAGTTTAGCAGCCTTAAATAGGTCAAGGGTGTTGAATGCCACTCTAAAGGTATTGAAAGGCACCAATTTCTTTCTTCCCTTTTATTTAAATTTTTGAGTGCTTTTTAATTCTTTTTCGGTAAAAATAATGCATGCTTATTATAAATAATTGAAAAGTACAGAAATTACATAATTAAATAAATAAAACATGATCCTAAATCCCAGAAAATGACAGTATTTTGATGCACATCCTTCCATGCACACATAGCTATATATTTTACACAAATAATGTCATACTGTTGCCTGCTCTTTTTTGTTTTTAATCCCACTCACCAGTATGAAAGGTTATTTTCCCATGTCATAAATACAAATCCACATCATATTTAATGGAAGCTTATTATTCCACGTCATATATACACACTATAATTTGTTTAATCAATCCTATTCTTACAAAACATTTATCTAGCCTTATAAAGTTTTCAAAAATTATGGACAAAGATGAGATGGACATCCTGGGCAAACTTCTTTGGCTCTTGTTTGGTTATTTTCTTACGTTACATTTCTAGAAGTAGGATTGTTGAGTAAAAGCCTATGTACAATATTCTGATACATGAGAGTGGTCTGATACATGAGAGTGGTTTGATACATGAGAGTGGTTTCAATCTGCCCTACAGAACTTCAAAATGGGTGCCTTGGAGACCCCTGCAGGGAACAGAAGCAGGGGAGCGTGAGAAGTCAAAGCCCCAGGCCCTCCAACTCCTCTCAACCAGAGAAGCTCCCTTTATATCAGTTTTATAGATTGGGCTCCATGTAAGATTTTGTATGAAGAAATAGTTTCTTGGTTTAAAAATTATATTTATAAAGTTTGAAAAGCCCAGGTAAACTCCAGTGATTGCAACTTGGTGACACAAATTGGCTGAGTAAATCCATGCTTGCCTCAATCTGTGTGTCCTTGAACTGGTATGATGTTGATTTTCCAGGGACTCAGGGAAATGATGGTCTTACTTATCATAATAATGATGATGATTTTCATTGAGGTAAGAAGCCCAAATTGGACTAACTTTAATCAAGAGCTGAGGAAATGCCTATAAGGCACAGATTGGGGGAACTTCTGAGAATAAGGCTGGAAATTCCAAGATTCCTAACCACCTGATAACATCTAGCTCCTACCAGCAGAGTAGAGGTAAGGGCAAAGGTCGTCCCTGCCTCTGCCTCCCTCCCTCCCTTCCTTTCTTTCCTTCCCTTCCCCCATTCTGGTACCAGCAAATACAAGTGCACACAGAAAGCCATGGCTTGTTCCCCAGGGCAAGAGATCAACCACATTGAGGGTCTACCCACCACCCGACCACTAGGCAACTCCAAGGCATTTCCAGGATGAAGCCAGAGCTCCTAAACATCCTGGCCAACTCTGGCCTCGGGATCTCGGATATATCATCAGTGTCCCTGGCCTTCGGGGAAAGGAAGGCTTTCATATCTTTAGTCAAAGTGAGGGAACGAGAGTTCTGCCTAACTAGTCAATTTTCCTAATGAGCTATTAGAAGCTGTCTCTGCCCTCATTATGACTGTGCTTCCCAGAAGCAATGCTCTCTCTGCCCATTGTAATGAGCAGAATGCCGGAGTGAAACACAGTTTTAATGAGTTACAGCATGGATGTAAAGCGGAACAACTTGCATCTGAGAGCACCTCAAAGTAAGGTTAGGGCTGGCGGGTACATTTATAGCAGTGGAGTGAACCATTTGGAGGTGACTTCTCTCATTAGCCAAACTGGAAGAAACCAAGTGGGCTTCATTGGAAACTACACCCTGACTTGACAGGTGCCCTCTCAGGACAAAAGAAAGAAAATGTACTGTGACCTTGAGAAATAGATTAAATAGTTCCAAGTCATAGACATGGCAGTATTATATTACTTTACAATATGCAGTATTGGCACTGGCCCAGAGCATGCTGGGAATCGAGGTAAACAGAGCCAGGAAGGAAGGGATTCATTAGAGGAGCGTAGCGGGTATGAGTGAAGGTCACATAGAGATAGGAGAGACTAGTGTTCTGGATCTAACTTATACCAGCCAGTGAAACCTAATTGCTAAGTGGTTAAGAATTTTGAAAAGTGGTCATTGACTACTAGTCATTATTAACATTTAAATTATATGAACTGGCAATTAAATACATTATGTTTGTGAAATAAAATTCATGTTTTATGGCAAGACAAGAAACATTTAAACATAAAAAAACTTTCTCTGCCCTTTGGCCTCCTCTCTTGCTGCACTGTGCATTGTGTATCTGCATTATGCGTGGACCAAATCTCCTCTATCTGTAGAAATACCTGCTCAACCATAAAGAGCAACATTTTCCCAGCATCAACAGACAAGTCCTTAAAGATAACATTCCTTCTTGATAAGGGGTCACATGGTGCTTAGATCTGGATTGTGTAAGCTGTCAATAATATGCCATCTGATGTACAGCCCCCATCTCAAAAAACTTATATAATTGTGCCTTGACTTCTAACAGGTGGAACAGTCCTCAGAGCTTTCTGAGATGCTCTTCCCAGGTTATAATCCTCAAATTTGGCTCGAATGAAATTTTTCATTTCTTTCTTAGATCGACTGATTAATTTTTCATCCACATATTATAAACAAAGTTAATAAATACTCAAAACTTCCTATTTATTTTACTACATTTTACATTAATAGTTCTCTTTAGGTTCATGTCTATTATGTTCAATGATGTCATGTTGGTAGCTTGAAATTGGGCAGGGTGAGAGTATTACCAACATGGAAATCAGTAGATGCTACACATCAGGCCGTGGTTTGTTGTTTTGTGGATTGTCTATGTAGAGAGCTCTAGAAAAAAATGGAAAAATGCTAATAATTCAGATTACACTTAAAAGTGCATCATATCCGTAGCCACTACTCTGTGAATAGAGTACAAAAAATTTAAGGAAACACTCTTCCATTATCTGAAAACTATTACCCAAATCAGCAAAGAGGTCAGTCATGTCACTGATGAATGAGTAAAGTTGCCACATATATCTTTGTTGTCTCATTTTCATCTTCCTCATTGACATAAAAAATATCAACATTTGCATTCATGTTGGAGCTACACTCATTTATCAACTGAAGCCACAGGTTGGCTATAGTAATAAGGGTTCATAAAAAAAAATTCTGTAAGAATCAGCAGGCTCTGAAGAAATTTAAATAAAGAGTAGTGTATAATTCATTCTTATTTGTATATTATGTACTAGAAATCTTTTATATAAATAAAATTTATGACAAATGAATGAGATGTACATATATCACACACTCAAATATCTCATATATACATAACATAATTTTTGGGGGGGCTATGTGGTTGTTAAACATTTACCAGGATACCACTGAAGAGACCACCCCATCTCCAAGGGTCTGTGAGCACTGAGCATCTCGGCGTGGTGCAGTAGGGGAATTAAGGTTTTGGGCCTAGGTTAGAATATGGGTGCTGGGTCTGACTTCTGTGTGATGTTAGACAGTTATTCTCACTGAGTTTTGGTTCATCTGTAAATGGAGATATTAATACTCACCTTTAAGGACTGTGGTAATTGAAAATGAGATCAAGTGTTGCATTATGGTAGTGCCTGGCATTTAGCAGGCTGCTATTATAAATTTATTACTCTGATTATGATCATGATTATTTGCAAGCAAAGGTGTTACAGGTCCAGTTCAGTATCAGACATGGTGAAATGCCTAAGGATGCTCTGATTTGTGAGGAGGAAAGAGATATGACATTGGAAGCCTTCAGAAGGGCTGCTCTCCAATATCACCAGTGAGTACTTGACCCTTCAGCTGGACTTGAGGATCAGGGAGCAGGTTAATAAACATCGATCATTTGCCAAGTTCTTCCACATGTGATACCTTACTTCACCTTCACGACAGTTTTGTAAGGGAATGTAGAAGATCTTATTTTCCAATGATGGCTGACATGGTATTTCCCTTCTCATATTTCCTAGAGCTTTGCCATCCCTCTGTCAGGAGGTAGAGGCTAATTCCCTCCCTTGAAGCTGGGGAGCCTTGTGGCTCAATTATAGCCAACGGAAGACATCAGAAGTGAAAGAGCATAACTTCCAAAGTGATGCAGCTTCTGTGTCATTAATGAGGACACTCATCTTCGGAGCCCTAAGTCACCGTAGAAGAAGTCCAACTATCCTGAATCCTCAAAGCTGCAAGGAAGCCCTGCTGTCTGGACAGTGGCCCTGAATTTCAAGTCCTCACCATCCAGACTTCAGATCTGTAAGTAAATGAACCTGATTCCAGTTCTTGTCCTTTCCAAATTACTGACCTTCAAAATCTATGAACATTATCAAATGGTGGTTTTATATCACTAGGTATGAGGTGGCTTGTTACCACAGCAATAGTTATTGGAATTGAAAGCTTCTCACACACCAGTTATGAAGACAAGAAAACTGAGGCTCGGATTGGGTAATGACCTTAACATGGTCACCTGGCTGGTCATTGGCAAATTTGAGATTCCCTCTCAGGGCTTCCTGACTGGAGATTCCATGCTCTTTAGACTATGCTACACTTTCCTGCTCCTTGGAGGGGTGAGGACTGTCGTTCTGCTAACTAGCTGAGGCTCAGAGGGGCAGGGAGACGGGGGGGGAGGATAGGAGCTAGCCATCATAGAGAGTCCCAGGGCTGGGCTCTTGTTAGAAACAGTGGGGCTGGAGTGGGACCAGAGGAACTGACCCTTTAGAGCATGGATGGGCTGGGTTCAGACTCTGAAAACAATTCTCTCTTACGAAAGAAAAACAAAACAATTCTCCTCTTAGAAGAAAAAAATCCCAATTCTGGTGTTTTGGCATTTGCAGCTGCTTCTGTTGTGAACATAACACATTTCCACCTGGGGATTGATTTGTTGAGTGTATTTGACAACATTTTCTGCAGTTATAATTCCTCAAGTTGTAGATATCAGAAGACGCAAGAACTTGCAACATTTCAACCTCACTTCCTAATATCAGGAGACAGCAGACAGTTTGGTCTCTCTCAGAGGCTTCTGGGGCTCAGCAGGGGAGCAGCGGGCCTCCAACCCTGTACACGGCTGCTGCACACCAGTCCAGGGTTAGCTCTAGGGAGTACCTTCCCTGAGAAGGCAAGGTGTGCTGTGAATAAGCTTCCTAGCTTTTCCCTCGGTTACCTGTGTGCAACTTTATTCGCCTGTCTTAAATATTTCTCCAATGCCTTCTTTTCAACCTTAGGTCTCTACAATATTAATAACAATCATTATTATCATCACTGTTTTTAAACAGCTAATACATATTGGTCACCTCCCATTATGTGCTATACACATATATCTCATAATAAATTTACAAAATAATCCCACAAGAATGGCCTGATTATGACCCCCATTTTAAAGATGGGGGCGAAGGCACAGAAAAGACAGATAATTTATAATCCACAGAGCTGGATTCACGTCAAACGTAAAATAGCGAATGGCTCTCATTCCTTACTATTATATCTCTCTAGAATGTATTGTCAAATAACAGCAAGGGGGAAGAGGAGAGATGAGGAATTAATTACGGATAATAATAACTTTCATTTATTGAGTACTTATTTGGTGCCTGGTACCTTGCTAGTCTTCAAAATTAGCAATCCAACATGATAAAACCGTCTTAGGGCTGAAGATTCAAAGGATCAGAGAGGTGAAGTAACTTGCCCCATGCAATAAGACCTGAGTGTGTCTGATTCCCAATTCCGTGTACCTCTCTACTAAGTTCTCCCAAGACAGACCCTATTCATGGTGGTGGGGTTGCTCCTAGGCCCCGCCACCTCACTGCCTCACCTGGTTCTCCAAACTCACATAGCTTGATCGACTTATGTTGTCAAGTTTCCTTAAACGCAGGACCTAAAGGAAGAGGCAAATGCCACTTACCAAGGTGGTTCAGAGGTGGTGCCCCCTCTGGACAGGACCAGGCCCCATTCTGTTGCATATGGAGCACTGAGGCCTCTTGCCCTAGTCTAAGATTCTTGCTGAACTGAGCTGGCAGCTGCCCTTGGAGTGCTTGGTCCAGTCTAGAGATGGTCTTTGGGCTGTGGAATCTTCATCATAAGTTCCTTCTATTCCTTTGAGGTTTGTTTCTTGGTTAACCTATACTGTGAAGCCATCTCTGACTCCCCTGGATACACTTGGAAGATTTCTCCCATGTCTTCCCCCAGAAGCAGGAACATAATTCTTTCAAGGTGCTAATTCCATTGTGTTGTTTATTTATTTACCCATCTCAGTCCTTATCAGACTCGTTTCCTCAAGGGCAGGGAATGGATTTTCTTCATCCTTAACACCTACACAGAGGAGGAACTCAGAAAGTTTATTAATACACCATTCATTTTAATTGAACACCTACGTCCAAGTTCTTTGTTTAGATTGACTCAATTCTCAAAAACAACCCTGTGAAATAGGCACGATTATATCCTACGATGGTTGATTGTATGTGCCAAGTTTACTGGCCATCGGTGCCCAGAGATTTGGTCAAATATTATTCTGATGTTTCTGTGAGGGTGTTTTGGATGAGATTATATTTAAACTGGTGAATTTGAGTAAAGCAGACTGCCCTTTATAAAGTGAATGAGCTTAATGCAATCACTGGAAGGTCTGAGTAGAACAAAAGACCTACATCTCTCAAGCAAGAGGGAATTTTGCCAGCAGAGGGCTCCTGGACATGAACTGCAACACCTTCTCTTCCTGGGTCTCTAGGTTGCGGGTCCACCCTGCAGATCTTGGACTTTCCAGGTTCCATAATCACATGAGCCAGTTTCTTAAAAATCAGTCTCTTTCTCTGTACATATATGCATCCTATGGGTTCTCTTTCTCTGGAGAACACTCGTCTAATGCATATCCCCATCTACAGATGGGGAAATTCAGGCCCAGAAAGAGTGAGTTATTTGTCCAGGGTTACACAGTTAATAAGTAGAAGAGCTAGGATTTAAGCCCAAGGAGTTCTGACTCCAGAGTCTGTATTTCAAACCTTTCTACATATTGCCACTCTCTTGTGGCAGACACAGTTCTAAGAACAGTGGCGAGAATGAGGTGAGAAGCTGGGAATGATAGACAAGGTTTCTGCTATCTTGGAGCTTGTGTTTGAGTGGGGCAATGGCGGGTTATACAAATATGTACAAAGGGACACATTTGCTGCATCCTGGCTTGCAGGAGCCCAGGTTAAAGAGGGGAGATTCAAGGAGTAAAGAGAAGAATGAAAGGGGCCCAAGGGAAAGGGTTGAAGATTCTAGAATCCAAAGGCTAGTTCATGCTAGACCACGTGCACTCAGGGCAGGTACCAGTTTAGATAGCCCCAGTGTAAATGAATCAGTGTTTGGTTTAGACTAATAACTGATGGCTTGAATAAGGGAGATCAGAGTTCTATCCTGCCCCCTGGTTGCCCGTATGGGACTGGTTGGAAGTAGCAGGTTCCTCTATCTGAGTGTGGATGTAATGATATGTGATGGCCGTGGTGCGTCCATCTCTGCTTTTTCTAAATTGAGCCATTTCCCTGTGGACAGTGTTAACTTCTTTATCCAATCTTGAATGCTCCGTGGTCTCTAAGCTCCACATAGGGAGCTAAGATAGATAAGACTGAGCTGGAATCTTCAGCATTAGAGTGGGTTGGGTATGGCAGATCAGATATGTAATGGACAACAAGTGAAGACACAATCCTTACATTTCCCAGGCATGCCACTCTGGCCCCCCTGCTTCAAGGCTCCAGGCACTTTTGAAAAGGAGGATCCAGAAGATTCTGGTGGCCTAGGTTTGTTGGAGGGAGAGGAGACTATTGGAGGTGCTGAGGAGGCTGGGGAGGAAGGGAAGAGTATCATCTCCCTTTAGGGTGTCATGCTGAAACAGGAGGGAAGGGGGCAGGGCACAACTTTTAAAAGAATTACATAGCCCGAGGACATGACAAAAACTGGTTAGAACCAACTAGGTCCAAGATGGTGGAAGATTTGACTTCTAGTGAACCTTGATCCTCATTATATGCGCATTGTAATACATTAGCATAAGCTAAATGACACACCCACCAGCCCCGTGACAGTTCTGAGGCCACCATCAAAGGCCAAAAAGTGGGAGGGGCCCAATTCCTGGAAATCCCCACCTCTTCCCCAAAATAGTTGGAATCCTCTTCCCACTTATTAGCCTATAAAATTACCCAGCCCTATAAAAACTGACAACCCATCCAATGCCCTGGTACCTCTTGCTTTCTGAGATGGCCCACACTCTGTCTATGGAATGTGTTTTTCTCTAAGTAAATCCACTTCTTACCTATTACTTTGTCTGTCACTAAATTTTTTCTGCCATGAGACATGAAGTGCCTGAGCTTCATTAAGTCCTGAGACCAGGTGTGTGATCCTATTTAAAGAACTGTGGGTTCAAGTCCCACTCTGAGTTGCACAGTTGCAGCCTGAAACCTCACACAATTGACGAGGTGAGAAGCTGGGAAGCAGGGAGCCGTGTGACCTGCAGGTGTGTGTGCTTCCTGGAGATCAGGGTGTGATTGCAGAAGGCATTGGAGCCGAGAGGGGCTGGCTGCTGGGCAGGGAAGGAGAGCTGCCAGTTTTGAGAGCCACTTTGCTCAGAGGCCACTGGGTTAGGTGCAGCCTGACCAATTTGTTCTGGTTTGTCCAGACCTTTCCTGGTTTTAGCACTGAAAATTCCAGGTTCTAAGAACCCACTCAGTCCTGGGCAAACTGGTACAGTTAGTCATCCTGGGTGAAAATCCAACTCTGAGTTAGAATTGCTGGGTGAGATTTTTCATGGGACCTTACTTACACTAAATGTTTGTGTGTGTGTGTGTGTGTGTGTGTGTGTGTGTGTGTGTGTGTGTACAAAATTTTATTTTTCTGAAATTCAAATTTAGTTGAATGTCCTGTATTTTCATTTCTATATCTGGCAACCTTACTCTGAGATGTTTGTTGTATTGTTACCACTGAAGAAAGAAGGTATTTATTATTTGGAGAAGCCCCCAGATGTGGCAGGTTAGGAAATTCTCTTTGTCTCCTCACCAAGAAAGGAGGGGTTTAAGGGAAGCTGGACCCAACTGGTAAGGTAATGAGCATCTTGAACTCAGACCTGATAAGAGCATCAATAGTTATGAGTTGGTCTGCTTGGTAAGTGCATAGACTCCCAGAGCCAGCAGGCCAGGTTCCAGTGCTGCGTCTGCTATTTACAGCCTCTGCTGTCCTGGACAAGTTATTTCATCTTCTGGTGCCTCCATTTCCTCATTTGACAAATGGGGCAATGGCAGTACCTACCTCCTATGATGACTGTGATGACTCAATAGCTTGATGTATATAAAGCTCTCAAACAGAGCCTAGCATGTAGTAGGGCTAGTTTTTGCCTTGCTGGCACTCTTCCTCTTTTGGCTTACACCACTCTGGTGAGAGCTCCCTCTAAATTTTGGGGCTTCATGGTCCCTGAATCCAGGGTGGTCATGTGACCCAGCCTAGTCAAGGACCCTTTCAGAGTCCAGACCAGTAATTGGTCCAAGGATGGCAAGAATGGGCATGTAGCACAGGTCAGTCCAATGAAGGTCAATCCCATGGCTTTTGTTAGGTCAACTGAGGGAGAAGAGCCCCTTTTCCCTGTGGCTGGTCCATATGGAAGGACATGATCCTGGAACACCCAGGAGCCCTATACAAAGACTGTCTGCCTTAGAGAGGGAACTGGGAGTGGAGAAGAACAAAGTCCTGCTATCCCAGTGTGAGCTCCTAGACCAACCTTGCCTTGCAAGTGGCTAAGAGCATGACTTTGGAGTTGGCTTGTGGGTGGGAACCCTAGATCTACTGCATATTCCCTGCACAGCCTTGGGTGAGTTCTTGCACCACCCTGTTCCTCATTCCCTTGGTTCAATGAGGATAATAGTAGCTTCTCCTTAGAGGGCTGCTGTGAAGATTACATGGGTTGCTGTATGTAAACTGCTTGGAATGGTGCCGGGTACAGTGAACATGCTCCATAAATACTGGCTGTTATCATCACCACTGAACCCTTCTGTCCTGTGAGGCAATACAGCCTCTTTGGGGCCCACATTGGTTTGGGTAGAGTGTACGTCACTTGTTACCAGAAGAATTCTCACTAATTAAAATGCGTTTTTGGAGGGCCTGGAGTTCTAGAATGACTCATGTGCCTCTCTGGGGAGAACAAATATTTGGCAAGATTAACTTGGACAGGCAACTCGTCAGGAAGAGAAATTTGAATGAGAGTTCCTGGATGAAAGCAGTGGTTCTGGAAACTTGAACATGCCCTTGGAGGGCTTGTTAAAACACAGATTTCTAGACCGCCACCTCCAACGTTTTTGGTTTAAAAAGTCTGGGTGGGCCTTGAGAATTTGCATTTCTAAAAAGCTTCTGAGTGATGCTCTGCTGAGGCTTCTGGTCTCTAGACATTACACTTTGAAAACCACTGGATTAGATGAAAGGCCAAAGCAATGACATTTATTATTAGTTTTATGTTAGTCTCATATCATGGCTGCTATAAACAAGACACTGTTTTAAGTGCTTTATAAATACTAATTTATTTCATTTTCATGGCAGTTTTTTAAAATATAGTCACTATCACTATTTTGCAAAGGAACAAACTGAGGCACAGAAAGATTAAATGATATGCCTCAAGTTTGTTGGTGGAGAGCTAGGAAATGCACCCAGGCGTCTGGAGTGTTCGTAGCTTCTGTTTTAGGCTGTCTCTCACTAATTTCTATGCTATATAGAAAATGAAAGGATTTGAAAAATACAGAGGCTTGAGCCCTGCCCTCAAATTGTTGTTCTCTGGGTTTGGAAGGGATAGGCCGATGTAGCTCTGCCAGCTTTAGAAAACCACTCAGATGACTCCGAGAAATGGAAGCATTGCCTCTGATCCTGGCTCTCAGCGTCTTACCAGGTATGCCTTCCTCTGGAGGAGGGCCTTTGCTCTGCAGAGTTCAGGGGCATGGGGAGAAAGCCCCTCTCCACTGCAGGTGGTGGGATTCCTGGGGGAGCAGTCACCTGGAGCCAGAGGTTACATGATGCCTCTAAGATCAGATATGATCTTTAGCAGCAGTTAACATTTCTCCAGCTCCTTTGAGTAGCAACTCCACTTGCTTTATTTTGTTGCACTCCTTGTCTGTCGGCCTGTTTCCAATTACTGAGGGACGCTCCGACCAGGCCTGGTAAAAACCTGCCCATGGTGTTTTGTTTTGAGCACAGGATGGCATTTCCACGTGGTTTCCATTGGTTTGTTGATTTATTCTTAGAGAGAAGAGGGACACCAGATAAGAAACTTGTCCTGTTTCCAACACAGGACAAGGTGCTTGAGTGTCCTTTTGTATGAACTCAGTTTCCAGTGCTGGAAATAATAGCGATGTATTAATAAATATAGAGATAAGCCAGTCCTGCTTTTCCTTCCAACTTCCACAACCACTGTTGCTTCTCTCCTCCAGAGCCACCTTTACAACAGAGGGAACTGTGCAGAAAGGGGAAATGACGTCCAAAGCTCTTGAACGATGGGGTTAAAATCAGGGTACAGCAGGAGGAAATACTTTTCAATAAAGGGTAATCCAAAGGTCAGTCTTTACATGAGTCTAGGTTGGGAGCAAGGCTCTTACCTCTTTTATGTTAGTTCAGACATACTGCCTAGATTTCCCCATGACCTTGACAAAGTACAGTTTTGCCCTCAGGGATAGTATATGGTCATCTTGGTCACTGGAACTAACATAACAAAAATAAGGCAGCAGGGTCATTGGGCTTTGTTTTGAGTTTGCTTTTGTTTGGATTTAAAGCGCCACAATTTCACTGTTCAGGAAACAGTTCAGACAGACTTGAAATAGTAATGGAATTTTCTTCTATTCATGTGATCGCTCATTCTTTCATTCATCACTGGTTTGTTAAGTGAGAAGCTCTGGAGGGAGAAAGAAAAAAGACACCCAAGCCGTAGCCTTACTTTGGGAGCTTACAAAATAGTGAGGGAGGGAAATGCCTTCAGGGCAGTGTACAGTAAATTCTACGTAGGGGACAGGAACTTGAATCAACATATATTATGCATAGGGACTGTGCTAGGTATTTTAAATAGGTTATTTTATCTTCCCTAAAATCCTCTGGTATAAATATAACAGATGAGGATACTAAGGCTTAGAGAGGATAAGTAAATTTCTCAAGATCTCAGAGCCGGTTAATGACAGAGCCAGGCTCTAACCCTGTTTACTTAGGTTCAGTATTTGCGTTATCTCTGCTCTGCCATGAGCTGCCAGGCACGTAGGTGTGTGTTGGTAGGTAGATGTTAACAGATATAGACATGCATGCATGTATGTTACAAAGAGGGTGCTTTAACAGGGGTGCCTAGTAAAGGAACCCCAGAAGAGTCTGTGTTTAGAAGATCAGCAGAGAGATGAGCATTCCAGGTGGAAAAAAGATCCAACAATGCAGTGAAAATTAGGAGGTATATGGCAAGTTTGTTGAACCATTGGTAATTATGTTTGCCAGGAATGCATGGACTGTGCAGGAAAATAACGGGAAATGAAGAGTAAGAGGAAATCTGTGGCCAAATAATAGAAAAAGTAGAATGCTAGGATCCTAGACTCTGCATGCTGTGGCTGTTGGGTGCTGACTGACGGCCATCTGTCACAATTTCACGCAAGGCTACAGTTCTCTCACCCAAGGCCCAATAGAACTCAATGTGATGGTGTCCCCTGGACCCCAAAGAATTGCTTCAGATTGCTGACATTGCCCCAATTTTTATGGACTGATGTCAGCCTCAGCACAAGCTACTGTCATTCCATTTCAGTCATAATAAGAATTAACACTGGGAAGAAAACCCAAACAGTCTTGAAACAGTCCCTCAGTCCCCTTCTTCAAGGTAACCTGATCCAGGGACATCTCCCACATATGGCGCATCCGAGGGAGCATCGCAAAGAACCACAGCACTCCGGGCAAAGGGTCTTCGTATCCAACCTCTTCTGACTTATATTCCCCTCATTCCCTACCTCCTCCACCCACGTGCCACCTTGTAACCTCCTGGGAATTCCTCTCCAACTGCTTCCTTACCCAGACCCTCTCTGCTTCAAGACAGCACCAGTAATATTACAAGCCCCCTTCACTTCTCTGGCCACCTTGTAAAGGGCACTCACCCTGACGTGGATTCATTAATCCTCATGCCATATATTTGCTTAGTTTGTCATGCGGATTTTTCAGTGTCATTATTTGCAGTGCATTCTTTAGAAAGCAAAGGGATTAAATAAAAATTTCATGGTGTGTTCCCCATACTGACTACAGTGTCCACACTTGGTATTTCATTTTGGCAAAATATGATTGAGTGAAACATAGAGGTAAGACTTTGATGGGAACGGGAAGAGAAGACGTCAATGAAGGCAACAGCTTTATGGATAAAGGGTGGAAGGGAAGGGGAGAGGTATGGTGTATGTACATATATTGACTGATACCCAGTAGATACTTAGGAACAGCCACAAATACCTTTGATTTTTTGTGCATGAATACCTTGGGTCTTTTTATTCTTATAATATTATTTTTAATTGAAGTATTGTTAATTTATAATGTGTTAGTTTCAAGTGTAAAGTGCAAAGTGATTCAGTTTACATATATATATATTTTTCAGATTCTTTTCCATTATAGGTTTTTACAAGATACTGAGTATAGTTCCCTGTGCTATACAGTAGGTCCTTGTTGTTTATCTATTTTATGAATAGTAGTGTGTGTATGTGAATCACAAGCTCCTAGTTTATCACCCACCACACACACTTCCACTATCCCCGTTGGTAACCATAAGTTTGTTTTCTATGTCTGTGACTCTATTTCTGTTTTGTAAATAAGTTCATTTGGATCATTTTTTTAGATTCCACATATAAATGGTATCATATGGTACTTGTCCTTCTCTGTCTGACTTACTTCCCTTAGTATGATAATCTCTAGGTCTACCCATGCACCTTGGGTCTTTTTAATGCCAGCTGATGGGTTGACTTCTCTCTCTTCAAATACTTCCTGTACTCTATTGGAGACCTACTTTAAGTTTCTGTATCCCAAAAAAGATTCCACCATGAACCAAATGAACTTGGGAAGCAGTGCCATATAAGACATTGGCCCCGAAATTAAGGAGGATCCATTGTAGTCAGACGGCAGAAGGATAATTGAGATACTATACAATACATGCAGTGGGGATTCAGAAAAGGATGATGAACCAGGCCTGTGTGGGAAGGGGTTAGGACAGAGTTTAAGAAGGACTATGCAGCAATGCTGACATTTGAGCTGAACCCTAAAGGATGTATAGGAATTCATCAGGAACAACAGTGAATGGTGGAAAGGGAGAAGGGAATGGATGATATTCAAGGCAGAAGGAACAGCATGTATGAAGGCATAGAGAAAAGGAAGAGCAAAGCTATGGGAAATGGTGAGAAGGTTAATATAGCTGACTCTGGGTATAAGAACAAAAACAATAAAAGGCAACACTCTTCTCTCTTGGCCTCCCTTCCAATTTGTTGGCTGTGCGGCTCCGTCTCTGCAAGCTCATCCTCCTCTGCCTGGTCATTAGAGATTACAATCCTCAAGACTTGATCTTGAGCCTGCTTTTCTTCCAGTCTGTGTCCTTTTCCTCGGCAACCTTATTCATGCCTGGTTTCAATCACACCTATATGAGAATCTCACATGTTTTTGTATCTCTAGTTCAGAGTCTGACCTCTGGCTCAGACTCCCAGTCCTGCATATGCCACTTGGAATTCTCAAAGGCATCAAATTTGGTTAAACACTGAGCCTCGAGTCTTTACTTTCTTAAGCTGGTTCTTCTTTCAATTATCAGCACGACCATCTATCTAGTTGTACAAGTGGGGCATTATCCTGAACGTTGGCATTATTCCAAACACCTTTCTCCAAATTTCACATCCAGTTCACCACTAATAACATTGATATTAGTTTTTCAGTATTTCTCAAATCCATCCACTACTATCAATTTTATCAAGTCCATAGGAGTTGAAGTTACAATTTCTTGCCTAGAGCGTTACTATATATCCTAACTTGTCTTCCTGTTTCTACTCTTAATCTCACTTTAAACTTTCTAGTTCAAAGCAAGGGAATCCTTAAAAAAATAGGAATCTGAGCGTGATGGTGGATTAAAGGTCATAGAAATTTTCCCTAGTGTCGAACTATGTTCATTGGATAAATGCTGCATGGCTGATTTGGGAAAAAAAAAAATAAGGGGATTTCTTAGAGGTTAGGCATTAAATAAGAGTGCAGATCAGCAGAATGTAGGATTTACCATGGTAGATTATAATCTGGGTTTCAGTGGACCATGTATATCAGAAAAAGAAATCAAAGGCTGACGCAACACAGGACAGGAATAAAAACAGACACCGAGAATAAATCTGAAACTTACAAAGAAAGGCATCCTCATGAAGTAAAATAGGAAAAAAAATTTTTTTTTTCTGCTGAGAGATGTATGCAAGTTTTTTTAATGACTATTCATAGAGTGGGAAAAATATCCTTTAAGAATTACTATTAACAAGTCTTTATTCTAGTTTTGTGATCTGAAGAAACAAAACCTAAGCTTAAATATTCATATTTAAAGAAGTCAAGTTTAGTCATTCCCCAGGTGACTTGAAAAAAAAAAACCAAATCCTGTCTGGAGGAACACAAATGCAGGCTTCAAAGAATTCCCACAAATAAAAAGAACATCACTAAACAATAAAAAATAAATTAAAACACATGAAGAGGCAAAGTCAAGATGAGCAAAATTAAGCAACAAAACAAAACAAAAGCAAATTCATAAACAGACCCGTAAAGTCTGCTTTTATTAGAATTTGGATACAGAATAGCAAAAGGGTGTTGAAGAAATACTAAGAAATTTGAGATGACAGAAAGAAGGATGCAGGAAGAATCTATCAAGATTGGTGTGGCACATAGGAAAAGGAAACAAGTAAATATCCTAGAAATGAAAACCCTAATAATGTAAAATAAATTATATCATAGTTTAGACACAGATAGATAGAAAATTAATATAATGGAGGCCACTGGAGAATTAAAGAACTGTGATCTAAAAAACAGAAATTCTTGGGCTTCCCTGGTGGCGCAGTGGTTGAGAGTCCGCCTGCCGATGCAGGGGACACGGGTTTGTGCCCTGTTCTGGGAGGATCCCACATGCCGCGGAGCGGCTGGGCCCATGAGCCATGGCCGCTGAGCCTGCGCATCCGGAGCCTGTGCTCCGCAACGGGAGAGGCCACAACAGTGAGAGGCCCGCGTACTGCAAAAAAAAAAGAAATAATAAACAAATTCTTGAGAATATAGACAAAAGAGCAGAGGAGATAGAAAATATCACAGTGTTCAAGACATATAGAAGAAAGAGTGAGAAGATATAATACTTATCTAATTGGAATTCCAAAGGGAGAAAATAGAGTGGAGAAAGCCAATATGTTAGTTGGTAATGGCTAAACTCCTTAATTGATAAAATATATCAATCGTTAAGTATAGAATGGCCACTAAATCACATCTAAAATAAATAAAATGAAATTTATTTTAAAATACATTTTAATGAAACACAATATAGAAATTAACAAACATGGAGAAGTTCTGAAAAGCAGTCAAAGAAAAAGTGTAGTTGAATTTTTTATCTTTTTCTGGCATTCTGAGGTCTTACTGAAATCATTGTTTCTAACAGTTTTTTTGTGTGTGGATTTCTTGGGATTTTCTATATACAAAATTATGCCATCTGAAAATTGGGATCATTTTATTTCTTCCTTTCTGATCTGTGTGCATTTTATTTCCTTTTCTTTCATTATTGCATTGGCTAGAACATCTAGCACTATTTTGAGTAAGAGTGATGAAAGCAGATATCCTTCCCACGTTCATGATCTTAGGGGGAAACTATTCATTCTTTCACCACTAAGAAGAATGTTAATTGTAGGCTTTTTTGTAGGTGCTCTTTATGAAGTTGAGGACATTCTCCTCTATTCTTATTTTTCTGAGTGTTAATTATTAATGGGTGTCAAATTTTCACAAAGACTTTTTTTCTGCATTGGCTGATATGAGAATGTGATTTTTCTTCTTTAATCAATTAATAGGCTGGATTACAGCAATTTATTTTCAAATATTAAGCCATTCTTATATCCTTGGAATAAACTCCCCTTGATCATGGTGTATGATTCTTTTTATATATTTCTACCTCTTATTTCTTGTATTTTATTAAGGATATTATGTCCATATTCATGAAGTTATTGGCCTGTAGTTTTCTTTTTTTTTTTTTTTGTACTGTCTCTATCTGGTTTGGATATCAAGTTAGTGTGAGCTTCATGAAATGTATTGGGAAGCACTTCCTCTTCTATGGTTTAGAAGAGACGTGTAGAATTGGTATTATTTATTTTTAAATATATGGTAGAATTCTTCAGTGAAACCATCTTGACCTGGAGGTTTCTTTTGGAAAGTTTTTAAATTATGAATTTAATTTCTTAACAGTTATAGAGCTATTAAAATTACATATTTTATATTGTACAAGCTACAATTTTAATCACCTTCAAGTTTACAATTAAATGGTTTTATGGTATTTTACAAGGTTGTGCAACCATCATCACCATCTAATTCCACAACATTTTCACTACCTTTAAAAATAAACCTTTTACTCATTAGCAGACACTATTCATTCCTCCCTGTCCCTGTCCTTGGCAGTTACTAATATACTTACTGTCTCTGGATTTATCTATTCTGGGTTATTTTAAATAAATAAAATCATGCAATATGGGATCTTTTCTTTCTGGCTTCTTTCACTGGGCATAATGGTTTTGAGGTTCATTCATGTTATAGCATGTATCAGTGCTTCATTTCTTTTTATGGCTGAATAATATTCCACTGTATAGAATACATATTTTTTCCATTCATCAGTTGATGGATATGAGCTCTTTTCATTATTTTGACTGTTATGAATAATGGTACTTTGAATACTCATTTACAAGTTTTTTCATAAATATATGTTTGTAATTCTCTTGGATAGGCACCGAAGAGTAGAATTTCTGGGTCGTATAATAGCTGTATGTTTAGTTTTTTGAGGAACTGTCAAAATGTTTTCCAACATGACTGCATCATTTTACATTTTTATCAGCAATGTTTAAGAATTCCAATTTCCTCATGTACTTGTCAACATATATCATTGTGTATTTTTGCTTACAGTATCCTAGTGGGTATGAAGTAGGATTTCATTGTGGTTTTGATTGTCATTTCCCTAGCGACTAATGATGTTGAATGTATTTGTTTGTGCTTTTAGGCTATTTGTATATCTTCTTTGGAGAAATGCCTATTCAAATTAATTGACCATTTGGTAATTTGTCTCTTTTATTGCCCAGTTAAAAGAATTGTTTATGTATTCTAGATACTAGAACTTTGCCAAATATATGATTTACAAGTAATTCCCCCATTTTGGGGGGTTGACTTTTTACTTTCTTGATAGGGTTGACTGAAGTACAAAAGTTTTAAATTTTAATTAAGTCCAATTTATCTATTTTTTCTTTGTTCTTTTTTTTGTAAATTTATTTATTTATTTATTTTTGGCTACATTGG
Source organism: Phocoena phocoena (assembly GCF_963924675.1). Lineage (NCBI taxonomy): Eukaryota > Metazoa > Chordata > Mammalia > Artiodactyla > Phocoenidae > Phocoena > Phocoena phocoena. The sequence goes on along the minus strand of NC_089220.1, from coordinate 137,012,641 downwards.
GTCTTTGTTGCTGTGCACGGGCTTTCTCTATTTGCAGTGAGCGGGGGCTACTCTTTGTTGTGGTGCACGTGCTCTCATTGTGGTGGCTTCTCTTATTGTGGAGCATGGGCTCTAGGGGCGTGAGCTTCAGTAGTTGCAGCATGCAGCCTCAGTAGCTGTGGCTTGCAGCTCTAGAGCGCAGCCTCGGTAGTGTGGCACACGGGCTTAGTTGCTCTGCGGCATGTGGGATCTTCCCAGACCAGGGCTCAAACCCATGTCCCCTGCACTGGCAGGCAGATTCTTAACCACTGCACCACCAGGGAAGTCCCTCTTTGCTTGTTCTTTAGGTACCATATCTAAGAAACCATTGCCTTTTCCAAGGTTAAAAAAAAAAAAAAAAAAAAAAGATTTACCCTATGTTTTCTTGTAAGGGGGTTATAGTCCTTACATTTAGGTCTCTGATCCATTTTGAGTTTATTATTGTATGTGGTTTGTGGTATTAGTCTAATTTTATTGTTTTGCATGTGAATGCCTAATTGTCTCATCACCATTTGTTGAAAGACTGTTATTCGCTCATTGAGTTGTCTTGCACCCTGTCAAAAATCAACTGCTTAAAGATGTATGAATTAATTCTGAGCTCTTAATTCCAATTCACATATATATACATTAGTACCACACAGAAGTCTTGGCCCTAAAACTTTGTAGTAAGTTTAGAAATCAGTAAGTGTGAGCCCCCCAGATATGTTCTTTTCAAAATTGTTTTGGCTATTCTGGGTCCATTCATTTCCATACAAGTTTTAGGATCAAGTCACAAATTTCTGCAAAAATACATCTGGAATTTTGATAGAAATTGCATTAAAACTCTAGAACAGTTTAAGCATGGTAAACCCAAAGTGATCAGATGGCAGTCTTAACTTCCATTGCTTAACAATGTTAAGTATTTCTATCTATGAATACAAGATATCTTATTTAGGTGTTTTTTGATTTCTTTCAATGCAGCTTCTTTACTGTTCTGTGTGCAAGTCTTGCATCTTTTAAAAAATTTACTGCTATGGATTTTATTCTTTCTGTTGCTATTGTAAATGTAATTGTTTTCTTGATTACATTTTTGAATTGTTTATTTCAAGTTTATATAAATGCAATTGATTTTTGTATATTAACTTGTATCATACTTTTTCTCTGTACTCATTTATAAGATCTAACAACTATTTTTAAGATTACTTTGTATTTTCTGTATATAAAATCAAATCATCTAAAAATAGAAATAGTTTAGCTTCTTTTCCTTTTCAACTTGGATGACTTCTATTTATTTTTCTTTTTCTATTTACCTTGGCTAGACCCTCCAATACAATGTTGAATTGTAGTGGTAAGGACAGACTTTTTCTTGAGCCTGATTAAAGGGTAAAAACTTTGGGTCTTTCAGCATTATTATGTAGCCTCTGAATTTTACATAAAAACCCATTCTCAGGTTAAGAAAGTTCTCTTCCTCTTATAGTTTGTTGACTGTCTTTATTGTGATTGTTTATTTATGTAGAGCTAACCTTCCATTTCTGGCACAAGTCCCACTTGGTCATAGTGTGTATTCCCTTTTTTATGTTGCTACATATAGTTTTCTAGTATTTTTGTGTGTATATTCATGAGGGATTTGGGTTTCTAGGTTTCTTTTCTTGTGGTATATTTGTCTGGTTTTAGTATCAGAGTAATATCAGCTTCATAAAATGAGTTGGGTGGTGTTCCCTCTTCTATGTTTTTGAAGAGTATGTGAAAGATTCATGTTAATTTTTCTTTAAATGTGTGTAAAGTGAAGCCTGTGTTTCCAGGCTTTATTCATGGGTCGTTTTTTGATTACTAATTCAACCTCTTTACTTATTATAGTTTTTTTTTCCAGATTCTCCATGTCTTCTTGAATCACTTTCCATAGTCTCGTTTTTCTAGGAATCCATTTTATTTAATTATCTAATGTGTTGACATACAATTATTCATAGTGTTCTCTTTTAATCCTTTTCCTTTTTTTAAGGACAGTAGTAATATCCCCTATTTCATTCTTAACTTTAGTAATTTGCACTTTTTCTTGTTTTTTCATGTTCAGTCTACCTAAAGGTTTGCCAATTTTGTTAATCTTTTCAGAGGAACAATTTCAGTTTTGTTTATAGTGTTTTTCAAACCTTTTAATGTCTTGTTGATCTTTTTTTCAGTTGTTCTATCCATTATAAAAAGAAAGGTTTTGAAGTTCCCAACCATTACTGCTGTACTGTTTATTTCTCCCTTCATTTCTGATGTTTTTGTTTTATTTATTCTGAAGTTTTTTTGTTAGGCCCATATATGTTGAAAATTGTTATATCTTCTTGACTGATTGTCCCTTTTACTACTAAAAATATTCTGTATTGCTTCTAGTTCTAATTTTTATCTTACAGTCTATTTAGTCTGATATTAATAAAGCCACTCCAGCTCTTGTTTGTTACTGTTTTGCATTTCATGTTTTTTTTCATGCTTTTACTTTAAAGATTTATTTTTCATATTTGAAACTAAGTTGTGTCTCTCATAGACAGCATAAAGTTGGATCATGTTTAATATGGACTGAACTAGTAGTGACCTGGGCTTCTTCAATAAGAGGCTCTAGCCAGATGCTTTCATCAGCTTCAAAGTAGTACATTTCAGAAATATTATAAGAATATGCTAAAGGTACCAGTGAGGTGCCTATCTCATTGTGGATCCTGACAAACGGGCAGGGGTCTCAGGAGTGGCACAAAGTGAGATGATCACCAGAACTCGGGAAGTGAGTATCAACTAGCCTCATATCCTACATGAAAAGAAATTCGTTTGACCATGATTGAGTTTCTCATCTGTGGATTTGGCATGGCTTCACATCTCTTCTTGTTATGAAACAGACGATTGGATAGAAAGAGGCAGAGCCATCAGTTCAGTATCTGTAGATGACTTTTTCAGCAGTACCGTATGCTGGTGACCATTCCCCTTTTCCTCATCTGCAATTTATTTGCCCTAAAGCCTTCAACAAAATTCTCTAACACCCAAAAGATTTGGGTGTTAGAAGCTTCTGTCCTCAGGAAACTAAATAACCATGTCCACATTAAAACATCTGGCAAAGCATCTGGAAGCTAGTGGGAACCAAGCAGGCAGAATGGAAATCCTAGAGAAACATGACATACGGTATATTGCAGTGACTAAGCTCTTCTTCTCAGCATGTGGGGGTGTGAGGGTAATGAAAGAGATATCATGCATGATGGGGTCCCCAGATAAGCTCTCATGCCCTTCCCCTGTGGACCTGTGCTCCAGTTGCTAAAGAAATAACTGTAGTGGGCTGATATTTTCTGTGACCTCTCTTTTTTAAATCTTCATCTTCTATGGGAAGCAAAGAAAATAAGAAAATGACCAGAAGGCCAAAAGCAACAGGATGTTGTTCCCTGTGCAGAATTTGACATTGTTGATTGCCAAATTCCTTGTGAATTACCTTTCTCCCTAGGTAAACCATGACACCATCCTATCTGCTTCTCTTCTAACAAACACTCTGCTCACTCCCTCTCCATTTCCTTAACTGCATCCTCTTTTTCATCTTACTCAGAAAATGTGGTGTTGCTTGCCCTCTTCTCTACACACTCCTATTTCTTAGAGGCATAAACCCTGACAACCGTCACCTATTTGTTTGCGTTCAGGCACTCACATGATCATTCATTTATATAGTACCCAATTTTTCGCTGCTCTTACAAGAAAGGCACTAAGCAAGGTAGTGAAACCTCCTGCTCTCAAGAAGATGACAACCCAGGACAAATATCCTGCTATCCCCTCTCACCTGATATGACCATATTAGTGATTTATCTGTTCTAATTGGTTGGTTTCTGTGTTGTATTAGTATTTTGACTATTAGCCCTACCTAGGTAGAGTATATCACACAGTCAAGAAAACTTACATCCAAAGTTGACTTCTTTCTTGTACTCTACATATTCAGTTTTATGGTTTAAAATTTCTTATTGATATCCAAAATATAAACAAATAGTTTTAACAAAATCTTGGTTTTCAAGGTTCAAGTCTCTCTTTCTCTCTCTCTCTTTTTTTTTTTTCCAAAACTTTCATCACCAACACTGAGCTGGAAGGGACTTCAAAATTGGGCTGGTGTCTTATTTCACAAACAAGGAAGCATCCCTTAGTAGGAGGCTGTGACTTGCCTGCTCTCACAGTTAACTAGAACTCAGATCTTCCAATTCTAAGTTCAGTGTGTCAGCAATTTTGAGGATTTAGAGGTATTTTTCAGTTTCCTACCAGCTGCCCTGGCATGCAGACACAGTATTACGATTCTTTAGAGGGGTGTCGCAGTGCATTATAAAGAATACGTGAAGACCACATGTACGAACAAGTACATCATTTGTAATGGTCGGAAGGATAGAATAACTGCAGTGCTACTCTCAGGCCAAACCTTATGCTGCCACGTGTTTAAATGGTGCCATTTTATTTGTCCTTCCCACATGGCATTTCAGCAAGGCCATAGCTATTGTCAAGTTAGCTGTCATGACAACGGTATGCCTGTATTCCTCAGGGACAGTACTATCTCAAACAATATGTCCCAGCAAGTTTTAATATTCAGGCATCCAGAGACATGTTCCAAATTGTTTTGCGCGCGCGCGCACACACCCACCCACACACACACACTCACACATACTCACACTCGAGATACAGATGTCCTTTGCCAGATGTTGTGTCTTGATATTTGCCTAATGGTATATGGCCACTGGACCGATTAGAAACATAGCAGAGAACAAGAGGCAGAAACACTGACAACAAAAAAGTGACAGCTGGCAGTCTGATAGTGAGGGAGGAGGCAAAAAATTTTTAAAAAAGAGAGAGAGAAACCACGGCAGTGAAGTGACAGTAGGGGCCAATAATGGACATTAGTAATGAAAATTCTGAAACCTCAGCGAAAAATGTCATTGTTTTCCATATCTTTTCTTTCAAAATGCCAGGATGTATATCATAGACTTAACATTTCCACTGAAAATGGTTAAAATATCTTAATGGTGTCTTAAGATAAAAATAGTGTAGTAATTAATAATAGGGAGGAGAAGTCTTTTTGCTTCTTTAAGGTTACTTTTTCCATTTGTATTATCTATTGCAATCTTCAAATGAATCCAATGAAACAGGTGTTCTGCTAACCATTGTCGCTCAGGCTAATAGTGGGGAATACAAAAGATTAAAACAATACTAGGAAAACACAATAGGCTGTGGGAATGGCTTCCTCTCATGTGTCCCCAGACATGTGGTGTCCACACTCATCTGTGGACTCCCAGGGCTGCTGGGTTTCTGGGACAACTTCCCTGCTGGACTCCACTGTTTCTGGGGGTCCTTGCTTGTTGACCCCAAGATAATCCACTACAAAATATTCCTCTATTGTCTGATTGGGACAACTTGGCTATTTCTACTCCCCAACCCAGGAGACATAACACCCTATCTCTCCTGCCCTCAGTGTCTTCCCAAAACCTCTACGACACAGGTTCTGTCTGACTTTCCATGATTAGATTTCCCTCCCTCTTCTGACATCCAAACCATGTGGAGTGGGCAGGTGAAGGCAAAAGCAAACAGGTCCTAATGCAAGAAACTGTCTAAGTTCCCCTCCTAGGGCCTCCATGTCACCCTTTCACCTAACATCTGCACTCTGCCCCACCTCTCTTTCCCTCTGTTCTGCTTGGGCTGTTGAGGGATGACCTTTGCTCTTTCCTGGATCAAGGGTCATATTCACCAGGCTGGCTGTCAGCTCTGATGTGTGCAGTCATCTGCCATTTCTCTCAAACTCCTCTTACAAATTAGACTCCTGAGTGGGCCTCGCCAATTAGCCCTCTAGACAGACCAAGATACGTTTGACCCTGAAAGGATCAGACTTCAGCTTTTAACAGGGGACATCTTTTGTGAGCCATGGTGAATCCTCTTGAACCCATCTTGTTGCAGCCATTGGTAGTGAAGAGTCCTGAGCAGATTTCAACCAGCTTCCTGCAGGTGCAAGGAGACAGCACTTTGCCCTAAGCCCATAGAGAAATACTTCCCTTCAGACTATTCCGAGATGGATTTCATGCAATTCCTTGGAAGTTCCAAAGTGGTTCAGCATCAGTTCCCTGTGGCGATGGCCAACTGGATAACACCTCCATGAATGGGTTGCCCTCCCTCTCATTCCACTGTCCCTCCTTCCTGAGATCATGTCGCAGATAGACCACCATGCCTGCAATACTTTTATTTAAATCTTTGATCTTTATGGCTGGGTGGTTGGGGGGATGTGTAGGGAGGAGGAACTGGAGCTCCGACCAAGACAGTTTTGCTTTCTTACTCCAGGTGAAAAATAACAATGAAAAAAAAAAAGAAGCAATCTTTATCGAGCACTTACCATGTGCCTAACACAGTTCAAAACATTTGGCATGTTCTAACAAATTTAATGCAATATGTGGCTTTTACAAATGAGCAAAGGGAGACTGTGTTGACAAGACTTGTCCTGAGTACCTCAGATGGAGGAATGAGGGCGTGAAGTTGGTTAGGTCTTCTGAACCTAGATTCAGAGTTCTTGCCATTGCATGAGGGTCAATTTCCAGCTGTTTGGAAACCTTGGGGAGGCAGACAGCTCATTTCTTAACAGCTGAAGACCATGCTAGTGTAAGCAACATTTGGGACAGTTGCTTGGATTTCAGGGTATCTGTCATCTCCTGTCCACTTAAGCTGGTCAGAGGTAACATGCTCTGTCTTGCTCTGGTTTAGGGTGTACCAAGTCCCAGTGTAGAGAACCTCATTTGTGAGGTCACCAGGACTGGCATGCCTTTATCCCTCCAGGAGAGGGAAAGATGCTCCCATGGCTTGGTGGACCCTCAGTGGTAAGCAGCCTTGATTGTCCATGTCACACGAGTGTTGGCCTCAATCTCTCTCTCTCTCTCGCTCTCTCTCTCTCACACACACACACACACACACATATCATACATACATACACATACACCTCCCTAGAACTACAAATGGGAATAAATTCCATCCTGTGTTTTATAAGGCCTAATTGAGCTGCAAAATTGCCTTTGGAAATGAAGGCTCCAGGAAACCCTCCTCTCAAATGCAACTCAGCATTAACATCATGGCCCCAGCCTACTGTACAGCAGACAGGCCCGCCCCTTCAGAGACTGACTTGACATCTTTCATGAACCTCAGCCTAGCCCTTCACGCCTCACAGGTTCCAGTGCTTCGTGTTGGATGAAGCCCACATCCCCCAAAGCTGTCTCACACCTCCACTCAAAAAAAAAGCAGCTGGCTATGCCACTGGCCGGTTTATGGTACAATAGCTTTCTTGCAGCATGCTTATAAATATTTATAGCACCGAGTGAGCAGTAATGGGCTGCTATTCAAAACACACCTGCTGGGGAAGAAAGAAATAAAAAAGAAAAGGGAAAAACACTACACACACGTATTTATGCTCACTATATGAAGGTCATTTTGGCATTTAGACCAAGAAAGCGTCTGCACACAACTATCCAAACAATCGCTGCTTTCCCAAGGTCTGTGGTCCAGGTATGCAGTGTTTGCTCTGAGGATGCAGGGCAAGGACTCATTTTGTTTTCAAATGTTGCTTCCCCCCAGATAATGAACACATTTGTTGAACTACGTAGGGAAATACTGAACTGTACACAGGATAAGAAAAATATTACCTATATATCTTACCTCCCAGAGGTAATAGTGTTAACATTTTAGAATTTTTCTATCTATGCACTAAGAAATCTATACTTTATGTGCTTTTTTGAGCCCTGTTTTATTTCAGTTAATATGGTATCTTTAAAGAGTTTAAAAATCTTTTCTAATTTGAGAGTTGAAAATGATATTTTCTTGTTCCAATTTGCATTGATTTGATTATTGAGGGTTGCGTATTAAGTCAGTCAATACAAATATATCCCGGTGCTGCTGAGTGTAAAGTCCCTGGCATGGGTAATGGGGATGGAAAGATGTGAACTGGGCAAATCCTTCCCCTCATAGGTTTACTGTCTGGTGGAATAGAAAAGGATCTTCTTTCTCCGATATATTATTTCGTCTTTTGTGACCTGTGTATTCAGATCTTTTAATAGTTTGACTTTTCATTAAATGAGGGAGGCAACATGTTATAAAGAGATATTTTATTTCTCTCCTCTGTCCTACAATCAAGCCAACTTTCAGAATAAAGAATGGCATGTACAATATTGCTTGTGAGTTTTCTTTCAAAGAATTTGGAAAACACTGCCTCTGGGAGGGCTGAAAGCAATTCCGTCAGCTGTCTTAACATGGGCAAGAGGGAGTTCAGGTTAAATCAGAGGAGATAGAGAGCAAGCTCCAAATCTTGGAGAGCAAGCTCCAAGATTCAAAAAGCATATGTGTTTGTGTAGATAAAAATATACACATGTGTATATACATATGTGTGTGTGTGTGTGTGTGTGTGTATATATATATATATATATATATATATATATATAGTCTGTACATGCCATGTTAAACCCTTACAATTCATGGGAATAGCTTTGGTAGTATGGTAAGTAAGTATGCTTCAAATTGCCTTTTTTTGGGCTATTTATTTAATATCTTTATTGGAGTATAAATGCTTTACAATGGTGTGTCAGTTTCTGCTGTATAACAAAATGAATCAGCTATACATATACATATATCCCCATATCTCCTCCCTCTTGTGTCTCCCTCCCACCCTCCCTATTCCACCCCTCTAGGTGGTCACAAAGCACCGAGCTGATCTCCCTGTGCTATGTGGCTGCTTCCCACTAGCTATCTATCTTACATTTGGAAGTGTATGTATGAACATGCCACTCTCTCATTTCGTCCCAGCTTACCTTTCCCCCTCCCCATGCCCTCAAGTCCATTCTCTATGTCTACGTCTTTATTCCTGTCCTGCCCCTAAGTTCTCCAGAACCATTTTTTGTTTTAGATTCCACATGTATATGTTTTCTCTTTCTGACATACTTCACTCTGTACGACAGACTCTGTGTCCATCCACCTCACTACAAATAACTCAATTTCATTTCTTTTTATGGCTGAGTAATATTCCATTGTATATATGTGCCACATCTTCTTTATCCATTCACCTGTAGATGGACACTTAGGATGCTTCTATGTCCTGGCTATTGTAAATAGTGCTGCAATGAACATTGTGGCACGTGACTTCTTTTGAAATATGGTTTTCTCAGGGTATATGCCCAGTAGTGGCATTGCTGGGTCATAAGGTAGTTCTATTTTTAGCTTTTTAAGGAACCTCCATACTGTTCTCCATAGTGGCTGTATCAATTTACATTCGCACTAACAGTGCAAGAGGGTTCCCTTTTCTCCACACCCTCTCCAGCATTTATTGTTTGTAGACTTATTGATGATGGCTATTCTGACCAGTGTGAGGTGATACCTCATTGTAGTTTTGATTTGCATTTCTCTAATGATTAGTGATGTTTAGCACCCTTTCGTGTATTTGTTGGCAATCTGTATATCATCTTTGGAGCAATGTCTATTTAGGTCTTCTGCGCATTTTTGGATTGGGTTGTTTGTTTTTTTGATATTGAGCTGCATGAGCTGCTTGTAAATTTTGGAGATTAATCCTTTGTCAGTTGCTTCATTTGCAAATATTTCCTCCCATTCTGAGGGCTGTCTTTTTGTCTTGTTTATGTTTTCCTTTGCTGTGCAAAAGCTTTTCAGTTTCATTAGGTCCCATTTGTTTATTTTTGTTTTTATTTCCATTTCTCTAGGAGGTGGGTCAAAAAGGATCTTGCTGTGATTCATGTCATAGAGTGTTCTGCCTATGTTTTCCTCTAAGAGTTTTGTAGTGTCTGGCCTTACATTTATGTCTTTAATCCATATTGAATTTATTTTTGTGTATAGTGTTAGGGAGTGTTCTAATTTCATTCTTTTACCTGTAGCTGTCCAGTTTTCTCAGCACCACTTATGGAAGAGATTGTCTTTTCTCCATTGTATATTCTTGCCTCCTTTATCAAAGATAAGGTGACCGTATGTGTGTCTGTTTATCTCCGGGCTTTCTTCCTGTTCCATTGATCAATATTTCTGTTTTTGTGCCAGTACCATACTATCTTGTTTACTGTAGCCTTGTAGTATAGTCTGAAGTCTGGGAGCCTGATTCCTCCAGCTCTGTTTTTCTTTCTCGAGATTGCTTTGGCTATTTGGGGTCTTTTGTGTTTCCATACAAACTGTGAAATTTTTTGTTCTACTTCTGTGAAAAATGGCATTGATATTTTGATAGGGATTGCATTGAATCTGTAGATTGCTTTGGGTAGTATAGTCATTTTCACAGTGTTGATTCTTCCAATCCAAAAACATGCTATATCTCTCCATCTATTTGTATCATTTTTCATTTCTTTCATCAGTGTCTTATAATTTTCTGCATACAGGTCTTTTGTCTCCTTAGGTAGGTTTATTCCTAGATATTTTATTCTTTTTGTTGCAATGGTAAATGGGAGTGTTTTCTTAATTTCACTTTCAGATTTTTTATCATTAGTGTATAGGAATGCCAGAGATTTCTGTGCATTAATTTTGTATCCTGCTACTTTACCAAATTCATTGATTAGCTCTAGTAGTTTTCTGGTAGCATCTTTAGGATTCTCTATGTATAGTATCATGTCATCTTCAAACAGTGACAGCTTTACTTCTTCTTTTCTGATTTGGATTCCTTTTATTTCATTTTCTTCTTTGATTGCTGTGACTAAAACTTCCAAAACTATGTTGAATAATAGTGGTGAGAGTGGCCAACCTTTTCTTCTTCCTGACCTTAGGAGAAATGGTTTTACTTTTTCACCATTGAGAACGATGTTGGCTGTGGGTTTGTCATATATGGCCTCTATTATGTTGAGGTAAGTTCCCTCTATGCCTACTTTCTGGAGAGTTTTTATCATAAATTGGTGTTGAATTTTGTCAAAAGCTTTTTCTGCATCTATTGAGAGGATCATATGGTTTCCTTCAATTTGTTAATATGGTTTATCACATTGTTTTGCGTATATTGAAGAATCCTTGCATTCCTGGGATAAACCCCACTTGATCATGGTGTATGATTCTGTTAATGTGCTGTTGGACTCTGTTTGCTAGTATTTTGTTGAAGATTTTTACATCTATATTCATCAGTGATATTGGCCTGTAGTTTTCTTTCTTTGTGACATCTTTGTCTGGTTTTGGTATCAGGGTGATGGTGACCTCGTAGAATGAGTTTGGGAGTTTTCCTCCCTTTGTTATATATTGGAAGAGTTTGAGAAGGATAGGTGTTAGCTCTTCTCTAAATGTTTGATAGAATTCGCCTGTGAAGCCATCTGGTCCTGGGCTTTTGTTTGTTGGAAGATTTTTAATTGCAGTCTCAATTTCAGTGCTTGTGATTGGTCTGTTTATATTTCTTCCTGGTTCAGTCATGGAAGGTTGTGCTTTTCTAAGAATTTGTCCATTTCTTCAAGGTTGTCCATTTTATTGGCATATAGTTGCTTGTAATCTCTCGTGATCCTTTGTATTTCTGCAGTGTCAGTTGTTACTGCTCCTTTTTCATTTCTAATTCTATTGATTTGAGTTTTCTCCCTTTTTTTCTTGATGAGTCTGCGTAATAGTTTATCAATTTTGTTTATCTTCTCACAGAACTAGCTTTTAGTTTTATTGGTCTTTGCTACTGCTTCCTTCATTTCTTTCTGATCTGATCTGTATGATTTCTTTCCTTCTGCTAACTTGTGGTTCTTTTGTTCTTCTTTCTCTAATTGCTTTAGGTGTAAGGTTCGGTTGTTTATATGAGATGTTGCTTGTTTCTTGAGGTATGACTCTATTGTTTTAAACTTCCCTCTTAGAACTGCTTTTGCTGTATCCCATCGTTTTGGGTCATCGTGTTTTCATTGTCATTTGTTTCTAGGTATTTTTTGATTTCCTCTTTGATTTCTTCAGTGATCTCTTGATTATTTAGTAGTGTATTGTTTAGCCTCCATGTGTTTGTATTTTTTTACAGATCTTTTCCTGCAGTTGATATCTAGTCTCATGGCATTGTGGTCGGAAAAGATACTTCACTCAACTTCAATTTTCTTAAGTTTACCAAGGCTTGATTTGTGACCCAGGATATGTTCTATCCTGAAGAATGTTCCATGAGCACTTGAGAAAAAAGTGTATTCTGTTGTTTTTGGATGGACTGTTCTATAAATATCAATTAAGTCCATCTTGTTTAATGTATCATTTAAAGCTTGTGTTTCCTTATTTATTTTCATTTTGGATGATCTGTCCATTGGTGAAGGTGGGGTGTTAAAGTCCCTTACTATGATTTCCCCTTTTATGGCTGTTAGCATTTGCCTTGTGTGTTGAGGTGCTCCTATGTTTGGTGTATTAATACTTACAATTGTTATATCTTCTTCTTGGATTGGTCCCTTGATCATTAAGTAGTGTCCTTTGTGTCTTTTAATAGCCTTTATTTTAAAGTCTATTTTGTCTGATATGAGAATTGCTATTCCAGCTTTCTTTTGATTTCCCTTTGCATGGAATATCTTTTTCCATCCCCTCGCTTTCAGTCTGTATGTGTCCCTAGGTCTGAAGTGAGTCTCTTGTAGACAGCATATATATGGGTCTTGTTTTGTATCCATTCAGCCGGTCTTATGTCTTTTGGTTGGAGCATTTATTCCATTTACATTTTAGGTAGTTATCGATATGTATGATTCTATTACCATTTTCTTGGGGTTGTTTTTGTAAGTCTTTCCCTTCTCTTGTGTTTCCTCCCTAAAGAAGTTCCTTTAGCATTTGCTGTAATGCTGGTTTCATGCTGCTGAATTCTCTTAGCTTTTGCTTGTCTGTAAAGGTTTTAATTTCTCTTTTGAATCTGAATGAGATCCTTGCCAGGTAGAGTAATCATGGTTGTAGTTTTTTCCCTTTCATCACTTTAATTATGTCCTGCCACTCCCTTCTGGCTTGCAGAGTTTCTGCTGAAAGATGAGCTGTTAACTTTATAGAAATTCCCTTGTATGTTATTTGTCATTTTTCCCTTGCTGCTTTTAATATATTTTCTTTGTATTTAATTTTTGATAGTTTGATTAATATGTGTCTTGGCCTGTTTCTTCCTTGGATTTATCCTGTTTGGGACTCTCTGTGCTTCCTGGACTTGACTATTTCCTTTCCCATATTAGGGGAGTTTTCAGCTATAATCTCTTAAAATGTTTTCTCAGTCCCTTTCTTTTTCTTTTCTTCTTCTGGGACCCCTATAATTCAAGTGTTAGTGCGTTTAATGTTTTCCCAGAGGTCTCTGAGACTGTCCTCAATTCTTTTCACTCTTTTTTCTTTATTGTGACCTATGGTAGTTATTTCCACTGTTTTTTTTTCCAGGTCACTTATCCATTCTTCTGCCTCAGTTATTCTGCTATTTATTCCTTCTAGAGAATTTTAAATTTTATTTATTGTGTTGTTCATCATTGTTTGTTTGCTCTTTAGTACTTCTGTGTCTTTGTTAAACGTTTATTTTATTTTCTCCCTTCTATTTCCAAGATTTTGGATCATCTTTACTATCATTACACTGAATTCTTTTTCAGGTAGACTGCCTATTTCCTCTTCATTTGTTTTGTCTGATGGGTTTTTGCCTTGCTCCTTCATCTGCTGTGTGTTTCTCTGTCTTCTCATTTTGCTTAACTTACTGTGTTTGGGGTCTCCTTTTCGCAGGCTGCAAGTTTATAGTTCCCATTGTTTTTGGTGTCTGCCCCCAGTGGCCAAGGTTGGTTCTGTGGGCTGTGTAGGCTTCCTGGTGGAGGAAACTTGTGTCTGTGTTCTGGTGGCTGAGGCTTGATCTTGTCTTTCTGGTGGGCAGGACTGCATCTGGTGGTGTGTTTTGGGGTGTCTGTGACCTTATTATGATTTTATGCAGCCTCTCTGCTAATGAGTGGGGTTGTGTTCCTGTCTTGCTAGTTGTTTGGCATAGGGTGTCCAGCACTGGAGTTTGCTAGTCATTGAGTGGAGCTGGGTCTTATCATCAAGATGGAGATCTCTGGGAGAGCTTTCGCCATGTGATGTTACCTGGAGCTGGGAGGTCTGTGGTGGACCAATGTCCTGAACTCGGCTCTCCCACCTCAGAAGCATAGGCCTGACACCCGGCTGGAGCACCAAGACCCTGTCAGCCACACGGCTCAGAAGAAAAGGGAGAAAAAATAAAGAAAGAAAAAATAAATATATAAAATAAAATTAAAAAGTTATTAAAATAAAAAAATTAAAAAGTAATAAAAAAGAAAGAAGAGAGAAACTAAACCAAAAAACAAATCCACTAATGATAACAAGCAGTAAAAACTATACTAAATAAAAAGAGAAAACGGACAGACAGAACCCAAGGACAAATGGTAAAAGCAAAGCTATGCACACAAAATCACACAAAGAAGCATACACATACACACTCACAAAAAAGAGAAAAAGGAAAAAAATATATATATAAAAAAAGAGAGCAACCAAGTCAATAAACAAATGTACCAATGATAATAAATTCTAAATACTGAACTAAGATAAACATAAAACCTTAAACAAATTAGATGCAGAAAGCAAACCCCCAAGTCTACTGTTGCTCCCAAAGTCCACCGCCTGGATTTTGGGATGATTCATTGTCTATGCAGGTATTCCAGAGATTCAGGGTATATCAAGCTGATTGTGGAGATTTAATCCGCTGCTCCTGAGGCTGCTGGGAGAAATTTCCCTTTCTCTTTGTTTGCACAGCTCCTGGGGTTCAGCTTTGGATTTGGCCCCGCCTCTGTGTGTAGGTCACCTGAGGGCATCTGTTCCCGCTCAGACAGGGTGGGGTTAAAAGACCAGCTGATTCAGGGACTCTGGCTCACTGAGCCGGTGGCGGGGTGGGGGGGGGGAGGGAGGGATATGGAATGCCAGGTGAGCCTGCGGTGGCAGAGGCCAGCGTGATGTTGCACCAGCCTGAGGCACGCTGTGTGTTCTCCTGGTGAAGTTGTCCCTGGATCACAGGACCCTGGCAGGCTGCACAGGTTCCTGGGAGGGGAGGTGTGGATAGTGACCTGTGCTTGCACACAGGCTTCTTGGGGGCTGCAGCAGCAGCCTTAGCATTTCATGCCCGTCTCTGGTGTCTGAGCTGATAGCCCCGTACGGCTCGTGCCCTTCTCTGGAGCTCATTTATGTGGTGCTCTGAATCCCCTTTCCTTGCGCACCCCGAAACAATGGTCTCTTGCCTCTAAAGCAGCTCCAGACTTTTTCCTGGACTCCCTCCCGGCTAGCCGTGCTGCACTTGCCCCCTTCAGGCTGTGTTCACATGACCAATCCCAGTCCTCTCCCTGGGGTCTGACCTCCGAAGCCCAAAGCCTGAGCCTCAGCTTCCAGCCCCCACCCGCCCTGGCAGGTGAGCAGACAAGCCTCTTGGGCTGGTGAGTGCTAGTCGGCACCGATCCTCTGTGTGGGAATCTCTCCTCTTTGCCCTCTGCACCCCTGTTGCTGCGCTCCCCTCCATGGCTCCAAAGCTTCCCCTCTGCCACCCCCCACCCCCCATCTCCACCAGTGAAGGGGCTTCCTAGTGTGTGGAAACTTTTCCTCCTTCACAGCTCCCTCCCACTGGTGCAGGTTCCGTCCCTATTCTTTTGTCTCTGTTTTTTCTTTTTTCTTTTGCCCTACCCATGTACGTGGGGAGCTTCTTGCCTTTTGGGAAGTCTGAGGTCTTCTGCCAGCATTCAGTAGGTGTTCTGTAGGAGTTGTTCCAAATGTAGATGTATTTCTGATGTATTTGTGGGGAGGAAGGTGATCTCCTCGTCTTACTCCTCTGCCATCTTGAAGGTCTGTCCAAATAGCCTTTTGTTTAATGTTTTCCTGTGGATTTCTGGGCAGCTGCTGTGATGTCTTTTGCATTTAAATAGTAAAGTGTTATAAACATTAAAGAACAAAGCCTCACTGAGTGCGTGTCAGTGTACTCATGTCAGATTTAGAGACTGAGTCCAGAGAAACTCAGAGATAGAAAAGATGTACTGTATCTATTCCTCAATGACCCAAGAACTGGACCAGTGCTCATGCTAACTGGATGGTTTCAATACTGTCCACAAGGCAGGGGCCATCCACAGATACTGACACTGTGCAGAAAGGCTTGATGTGGGGTAGACGTTCGTGTGGTGCCTATGAAACACTCCACACATAACTTGTGGTTCATATGGGAATCACACAGCTTTTCAAAGGGAATATCTGGCTGTCACAGAGTTATTAAACTCAGCATCACTAAGAGTAGGTCAGCCAGACATTACATGCCTCCTCATGTGATGTGAAGTGAAATTCAGCACCTCCTGTGAACTTGCTTAAAATATGTATTCTGAAATTAATTAAGCCTTTAACTCTACACTCCACATTGCAGGAAATACAGGGAAAAGGAAACACCTTAAGTAACACAATGAGAAGACAATCAGCCAAATCCAGAAAGTGGGACGTTTGTACAAATAAAAAAAATACCCTGGTCTCTTCCTCAAGGATAAGGAGGAAGTAACTATTCTAGATTAAAGAAATTTAACAGACATAATTATCAAATATAATGCATGCTTCCTGATTAGAGTCTGATTTTTTAAGACTCCTAAACTATGCAAGACATTTTGGGAACAAGTAGGGACATTTGCATGCTATCTTATTGCTATATAACAGTAGAAAAAAATTTGTTAATTTTATTAGGTGTGAAAATAGTTTTGTGGGTGTGTTGGAAACGATCCTTGTTTTGGGAGATGCATGATGGACTGTTTAAAGATAAAATGTCACCATGGTTTATCAAAAATATAAATAGATAAATGTAGATAGATAAATAGCTAGGAGTGATAGGTAGATAAATAGATGATAAAATGATTTACAGATAGGTAGAGATAGATTGATAGATATGAAGACATAAAGATAAGAAGGTAGATGAAGCAAATGTAGAAAAATATTATATATGTTGAATCTTTCTAGATATATAAGTAGTCATGGTACTATAATTTCTGCTTTTCTATGTATTTACAAATTTTCATAATTCAGAGATTTTTAAAAGTGCTGTCTCTGTCAGGTGACCTCAAAATCCCTAGGGAAAGGAGAAAGAGAATTTCATTGCTGTTAAATTTCTTTTATGCCAAAATGGAAGCACAGAGAGTTAATTCAGGTCACTTATTCAGAGATTTAGAAACAAGGTTTAGTCATGGATTTTCCCGGATGTCACAGGAAGCCTAGCATTGGGATGAAACTTTACAGTGTTTCTGACAGTTCTCATCTATGTTTTTCTCCCGCAAATATTTCACTGCTTGTGTTTCTTTTCTTCATCGAGGTGTATTGAAGTAGGTAGTGCATTTGATGTAGAGTGAGAAGTTGTAGGTTTGAATTCGGGTCTGTTACTTCTAGCTGCTGGGCCTGGGGCAGATTATTTCATCTGTTCATCTTCACTTTCTTAAACCATAAAATTTGAATATTAAACGTATTTGCTTCACAGAATTACTGTAAGGCTAGGAGAATGTTTCAGAGGGTCTACAGGTATATTGTTAAGGGATGAAACGTGTCCTCCCCAATCCCTAATTCATGTGCTGAAGCCTGAAACCCAGGACCTTAGAATGTAACTGTACTTGGAGTCAGGGCCTTTAAAGAGGTAAAATAGATGGTTAGTGGGAAGCAGCCACATAGCACAGGGAGATCAGCTCAGTGCTTTTCGAGGACCTAGCGGGGTGGGATGGGGGGTGCGAGGGAGGCTCAAGAGGGAGGGGATATGTGTATATGTATAGCTGATCCACTTTGTTGAAACTAACACAGCATTGTAAAGCAATTATACTCCAATAAAGATCTATTAAAAAAAAGTGATTAATTTAAAATGGGGGGGAGGGGCACTTAATCCAATCTGACTGGTGTCCTTATAAGAAGAGGAAATTTGGACAGTGAGAGATGCTGGGAGTACGCTTGCACACAGGAAAGACCATGTGAGGACCCAGTGGGACGATGAGCATCTATAAGTCAGTGAGAGAGGTCTCAGAAGAAAGTAATCTTTTGACAGCTTGATCTTGGGCTTCTAGCCTCCAGAACAGTAAGAAAATTAATTTCTGTGCTTTAAGCCACCCAGTCTGTTACATTTTGTTCCTAATCAAACTGCTGTGTGATAACTCTCTTTTTTTTTTTTTTTTGGCCTTGCCTCGGGGGTTGCGAGATCTTAGTTTCCCAACCAGGGAAGCGCGGAGTCCTAACCACTGGACCGCCAGGGAAGTCCCTGCTGTGTGATGCTCTTACCTTCTAGGATCAGTGTTTTTTCCCTTGGTTTCTGATACAGTTCTGTCCTGGACCCTATCTATCCTTCTAGCAGCCTTGTCTCAAAGAATCCTTCTGTGACAAGTGGGTACCCCTCAGGGATTTCATTTCTTACTGAAAGTACTTTTCAGTTTGTCAATCAGTTATGCAAAAAAATTTAATGATCTCCTACTGTGTCAAACTATTGTAGACACTTGAATACTTAAAAGAAGAGAAACCAAAATCAATGCCAATTTAATCTTCAGCCATTATATAGAAAGGTTGTTGAAGGGGTTCCCCACTAAGCATTTTGGGAAAAAAAATAATTTCCATGAATTCTCACAGTCCTTCTCTCCCTATTCAAATGATTCTACTTTCATCACCTTTGAAACTTTGTATAATCTTATTTGGAGTGTGATTGGTTGGAGGGTGAATCAGTTAATAAGTCATCCAATCAACAGATATTAATTCATGTCCTTTGTGAAACAACAACATTAGAGAAGAATGTAAGGCATGGAGTTTGCCCTCAGGGAACTTAAACAAATTTTTAAAAGCTGCACAGCAGGAAGGCAAGGAGATATCGCAAGGCAAGATATGATTAATCACCACATGAGTGAATGGATGGTATAAGGGATGTTGTGGTTCCATATTAACAGGAGGGTGGTGGGGACAATGGTGCTGCCAGTGACAAGAGGAAGGGGAGAGAAAGAAGAGAAGAAGCAGAAGGAGTCAAGTCATAAAAACTTGGGGAAATCAAGTAAAATGCAGCAGAGAGGTAACCAACCAAATGGATGGTGCTAAATATACACACGCATTTCAAAGCTGCGATGACTAATAAAGGAAAATACAAATGAAGTGGGACCAATTTAAAAACTAATTAAGGCCAGCGTGGCCCAGAGTGAGAAAGAACGTAGGATAGGAGTTTATACTTGTCATAGGAAACAGAACCAGCCCTGAAGGGAAAGATCATTGGAGGGCAGGAGTGGTTGAAAATAAAATTTCAAATATGCATCCATATTTAGCTTTGCCTAAGATGTGAGAAGGAAAGGCTCCTGGAGAGGACTGACAAGATTGCCACAATGTGCAGAGCTTAAGCCACCATTTTGGCTTAGGAGAATAGCTCTTTCTTAAAAAGAATGATAGGAACGGTTTGTCATTGGCTTATGATTCTGGATCCAAATTGGAAATTAGAAATGGTCCATTGTTATTACTGTTCACAAAGTTGTAGACTCTCAGAGCTGTGTTGCGATTTGGTTGAAAGTTCGGCATTAGAGTTGTCAGAAAAAAGGATGGACTTTGCTGGGGTCTTATTAGACCACATGGGGCAATGGAAGCTGAATCCAGAGCACAAATCATTCCTGGCCTTGGGGATGTTCCTACAAAAGTAGAAGGGAAGCTCCGGGGTAATGGGAGTATCCTGGGATGAGAGCTGCTGGGCTGGGAACCTCACACACCAAGGAGATGCCTTCCCACTCATCTCCTCTCTCTCTCTCTCTCTCTCTCTCTCTCTTTCTTTCTTTCTCTCTCTCTGCCTCAGTAGTGATCCCTCCTTTTCATTTCTTTTTAGCCCAGGTTTCACTCTCCTCTCTACAGCCTGGTTTCCTCAGTCTACTCTTGTTTCCTGCTCTGTAAATCATCAGTATGTGCAGGACTTTGCTTTCCTTGGTGCAGACACAGCCTTAACTCTATATAACCCCGAGACTGGGGTCTTCACAGCTGGGCCAGTGGATTCCCTGACGACCTAATTGCAAATCCCTAAGTAAATACAGTACTGTTACAGCTCATGTCGAGTTTTAGGTTAAAGTCTGCTTGTGAGACAAAAGCTGGACTTGAACACGTCTTTGGAAGCACTGCACTGGAAACTGACACCATCACTTTTCAATATGTCAGACCCAGCCATGGTTTCTTCTAAGAACTGGATTAGATTATCGTTTCTTTGAGTACAAGATGAAGTTGTTGATTTGCCTTTTGGAGCCAAGCTTTATGAAACAGGAACATTTTAAAGACAAGCATGACGCTTAGCTTGATTAGATACTCACACTCTCAGAGGCACTTAGGAAACAACACAGACCAGGGGATAGTAAGATTCCTATCAACCATCTCAAGGCTACTGTAGCCATAGCTCCTCAATGTATGGAATGGTGCTAGGAATCCTTTGTGCTATTAAAATGATTTGTTTCTATGTCTGTCTCTCCCTCCACCATCATGTTCATATCTGAATTCTGCAGTGTGACGTGAGTCCATTTCAAAGGGCCCCCTCCTACTCAGGTGTCTACCTGTGACTTGAGCAAAATGGGGATGAACGGCATGAGGCAGGCAAACAGCTCAGCAGGGCCTCTGAGAGGGGCAGTCCAGAGATGATGGTGGTGGGGACCTGACATAAACCTTCTAGAATGGATGAGTTTTTATCAGGGAACAATAAAGCCTGATTCTGTGGACACTGTGTGACTGTTAGCAGATAGATCCCTCTGAGGGTGGTGGGTGGTAGGTTGGTGGATTATCCTATCTGTCCTTGTTCTTGAAGCAGAGAGAGAAGATTCAGGATGCTTATTCCTGGCCTCTTCCTTACTCTCAGAGCCAGTTTCTTGGAATTCAATGAAATAGTTATTTGTAAGTTTGGAGTTGAATTAGAGCCTCACATAGGCTAAAGAGCACAGTAACCGTGAGTCCAGATGTTGAGGTTAGACAGTTGTGAGTCTTAATCCAAACCGTGCATATCAGCTGTGGCTTTGGACAAATTATTTAACTTTTATGAGCCTCAGACTCCTTACCTGTAAAATGAGCATTGTAATACTTACCATGCAGGGGTCTTGAAAGGATTAAATGAGATAACGCCCAATCCCCGGCACATCATAAATGACAGTATGCGTGAGAGTTCATAAAGGCTTATTTGAGCGTGACTGTGATGTTCTTTGGAGAGTGAGGAAGAGGGCAGGAGAGAGGCAGATGGCTCAGTAGCCTATGGGCAGAACCACCTTCATGGGCGTACGTCCTGTGCAATTTCACTGACCTTGTGCTCAGAAGAGCTCCACACTTGGTTCAATGCTCTGCTCTCACTGTCTAGAAATTTTTAATTTTTGAATGAAGTGTCCCACTTTTTCGTTTTGCACTGGGCCCTGTGAACTAGGTAGCCGGTCTTGCCTGTGGGTGTAATGAGCTGTTACCGCCTGAATCCAGTTAGTGATCAAAGGAAAGGAAAGAGAGAATATAGTTTAGGAGGTTTCCAAGACCACATTCTCTGATTCACTTGAAGGGCTCACAGAAGCCAGCAAAGCCATTCTATTCATGGTCATGGTTTTCTACCACGGAAGGATACAGATTAAACTCAGCAGCAGAAAAAAGGAGCTTAGGAGGGGGTCCAAGAGACACCCCTTGCAGAACTTCCAGTTGTGCTCTCCCAGTGGAGTCATGCAGATGGTCTGCTCCTCCCCGCAATGATCAATGGTAACATGTGACCCAAGGTCCCCACCATAAATCACGTTGCTAGCATAGACTATTTGGCATGGCCCGAGTTTCCCAGATAAACAAAGACAGCCTTATCAGGCAGGACATTCCAAGAGCTTTGAGATTACTTCCCCGAAGCCAGTCAAGGGCCAAAGCGCTCTTTGGGCAAGGTTAATACTTTACTGCCCAGAGAGACCATCAGAAAAATTTCAAAGGAAAAAAAAATGTGACTTAGTGAATGATGGAAAGAGAAAGAGCAGTGGGTGTAAGGGAAAAGCAGTGGTTCTCCAAGGACCCCAGGGAAGTTGAACACTGTGGCACAATGAACAGAAACTGGGAAAACAAGAGAGTTCTTCACCGTTTAAATAAAGCAAAACTGGCATTTATTGTAACTGTAACTGAAGGCATTACATTAAATCACAAGTCAGTTATTAAGGATGACATGACAAAGACTGTCCTTACATTAACTGAGTGGGAGGCTTTGTGTCCTTACCTATTGCTCTGTCCTACTGTCCCTGGTAACTTGCTTGGAAGACTTGAATCAGCCTCTCTGGGGTCTTACCCAGCTCTCCCATTTCTCACTAGCAACTTCCTACTACCTATTCTGTTTCGCAGCTTCCCACCACATTCCAAGACACATGCGTGTGCACACAGAAACACACACATGTTCACACTCATACCCAAACTCTCACCTGGTTCACTGCCCAGGTTGACTGTATTCACACGTAGGCAAATATTCCTGCAAAATGCTCACGGGAGGCCATTCAACCTAAGATGTGTTTCCTCCTACCAATTGCCACCTTCTTCACCAAACCTGTCTCCAGCACACCTTCAAAGAAAATCTCCCTGGGCCTTGTCTACAGCAGATATTATTCACGTTTTCACCCTCGACAGCTGGGTGCTTCATGTGTTGTTGGGACTTAATACACATGAAATAGTTTGAATAATTGACCCCTTATCGCCATTTATCAGAAGCAGCTTTCCTTACATTTTACTCTTCCCTTAAAAGGAAGGCCTGCCACCCAGGTCTGCTGGATTCTCTTAGCAAGAAAAGCAATGTCCTTGGAGATGATAAAATGGTTCCAGAAGCTTCAGCCCTCACTTGCCAGCTCCCTACTTTGTGATAATAGAGAAGTAGCCCATTAGTTCAGCAGAGATACATTTCCTTTTGCAATGTCCTTGATTTTGTTTTTCAGCAATTCCTCAAAATCACAGGTTAAAGGAGTGTGTTTGCTGTAGGTTGCCTCTACGCAAATTAAGAAGGGAAAAATTATTTGGTCCCTCTCTTCTTTGCCCCCTCAGACCCTCTTTCCTTTCCCTTTGGTGCTCCTGCCTACCCAAGTCCCCTCATCTGGGCTGCTCTTTAGCAGTCTAGCTTACAGTGTACTTGATGGACCCCTGTGTTTGGCATTGGTTCATGGAATTCAACTTTCCAAACACTGACATCATCATTCTCAAGGTCCCAATGAGACAGATAGGGCAGGAGTCATCATCATCACGATCATCATGCTTTTTTTAATCCCAATCACTTTAAAGTTATAAAAACTGAGATCTAACTAATTTAAATGAATCAAACAGAATGCAAATTCAGACTTCCGATCCATTCTTTTTCATCAGTCATTACTTTGGTCATTAATGCTGAAGGCAGGGCTGGCAGATATATGGTATTCTCGTTGACCCTTTCCATCCTGGTACCCACTGTAAGTATCCCAGTCTCTTGTTCCTTCCTGAAGAACCTAGAATAGCTTAGGAATACTTAGAATAGTGCTCTGGGCAATCATTACCCACTGAACAGTGTTGGCATGTGAATTAACACACAATTTCTATTCTTGTCTAAGGTAGTGACTTCCCAAGTGGTATTGGAAGAGAAAAATTTCTGCAGAGCAAATGCCTTTGATATTTCATGGAATGACTCTTACTTGGAGGAGTTTCAGAGGCAAATGCAAGGGAACTAATTTTAACGTGTGCCTGTGATTTGCCAAACTTTGTGTTAATCCACATGACAACTTGTTTGCAATGTCGTTTGTAATTTTCAGTTGAGGAAACCAAGTCAGCATTTAAGTCACTTTCCCAAACACAAAATAGTGCAAGAGACAGAGTCAGGATTAGACTCAGTCTGAGCCAGAACTATGCTACAGACGTGCCCTCACCCACCCTCCTCTCAGCCCTCTGACTGAACTCCTTTTCATCTTATTGTAATAGCATGTTTCTCAATGTTAAAAGAGAATAGCTCTAGAAAAACTAAAGGGCAGAGAAAGGAGATAAATATGGGAATGATGCCAAGCTGTGCTGTGTGTGATCTTGTGTATAAAGGTACGAAACCAGCATTACGTCATTATTTTCACTAACTATGTGTTTAAGCATTATTCTGTGCAAGTATGCAAAATTTATAACCTGGTTTTTCAATTCTTCTTCTATTTCCTTCAAGATACCCATGCATGTGTGTGTAACAATTTTTCTCTTGGATGCTCTGCGGAAAGCAGATCAGGATCAATGACTGTGACAGGAGCAGGAGGGATATAAAAGAATATCAAAGGCTCGATCGGCCAGCCAGTATTGATTGAACACTTTTTGTGTATTTTTTATTGTTCTAGGAACTGTGGGACCACAGAGAGTGCAAGACAGTGTCACTTCTCCCTGAGACATTATAATGAGATTAATTTCAAAGACCTTACTATCTGATAGAGAAAAAAATATCCACCCCAGGACATGAATAGCATCACAAAAAGTTAGGATTTGAAAGAGTCCTAACTTCATGTGACATCATGTGACTTGCTGTTGCCTCCCTGGCTGAAGGGTTAAATAGATGAAATTGTGCTTATATAGCCCGACCAGCAGGGGCTCACACAGCCTTGTAATGGCACGTCTGTTCTCTGTGACTTCTACCCAATGACTGATTCTGCCTTCCGGGCAGCTCAGAAAAACTCTCTTCCTTCTCGGAAGAGCTCCTGTTAAATTTGAAGGCAGCTACCATTTCTTCCCTTAGCTGCTACTTTTCCCCTTGAAACCTCCATTCTTTTCCCATTGAAACCATTACTGCAGTCATGTTCCAGAACCTTCACCATCCTTTGTTTAGATTCCCTCTGCTTAGTCAGAGTCCTCCATAAATGTGATTGGCAGAAGCAAACACGGTTCTCTAAGGGGGACTAACCTGGGCAGAAAATGCTTGTGTTATTTATTTCTAGCCCTGGACATTGTACCTCTTTCAATGCAGACTAAGTCTGTGTTAATATTTTAGCAGTTGTATAATGTTACTGGCATCTATTAAACATGCTTCTTAAGCTTCATCAAATTATTTTTGTAGGAATGGATGCCAAATTAGAGGCACTCTAGGGCAACTTTAAAGTATTTTAAAGGTCAAGTCACGAGACTTGAGTGCTAATTCTGATTCCAGTGCTTTTTGACTGTGAATCCTTGGGGAAGTTCCTACCTTTTAGTGAATTTCAAGTTAACATCCCTGTCAAATGAGGAAATTGAACTAGATGAGTTTTCAAGTTCCTTATACTATGAAATTTCTGAGTCTGATCTATTACATCTTCTAAGAGAACAATTGCTATTTTGAACTTATGTGCAAAATTTCACATTTGTCCCATTTATTCCAGTATATTTTGCCCAGAGTTCCAGGCTTTTAAGACCTTTTTGAATTACAATCCTAGAACTGAGTGCATTAGCTTTTGTGTATTACAGTATTTTATTAGGAGCAGATAAGCCATTTAATAAGCTCTTTTAGAATATTGCCTGAACAACTTGCTTCCCAACCTTGGTCCTGCTCAGCCTTGATTCCTCAACTCAGCCCAATTCCTTGCTACTGACACTCCCAGGTTTATGAGCTGGCAGTTTGCAGAATCCATGCTTTACTGCTTTGGAAAAATTAGGGTTAAAATGATGTCTGCCATCATAGTTCCTCTCCTCTTTGTCCCTCAGAGATTGCTATCACATCTACAAATTCTTTTAGCACGTGTGATGGACACTTTGCCATGTAATTTTTGTCTGTCCAGTTTTCCATTCTTTCTTATTTTTGGAGAATTCCCCCACTGCACATACTGTTGGTAGATTGCAGTAACACCTTTCCCACGATGGAAGCCAGAGGAAAGAATGCTTTCCTCTCAGCACAGTCCTGCAGCCAGGGTAGAGGGACAGGGCCTAGGCCTGGCCCATCACATCCTTCTGTCGGGACTTTGATTTTGGAGGAAGTGATACAAGGATGAAGGGTGCGTTCTAAGCAGCTGTGGGGCTTTCCCTTGGTGGCTAAAATTGTCTCAAGTTGGAGAGCATCCTTACCTAATGGTTCACCCTCAAACTCAGATGTTATAGTTCCTGCCTACAGACCCTCAAGAGTCACATAGGTCTTGCCATTTTCCAACATTTTCATCCTCTCCGTTTTATGAAACTCCGTATCGTTCCAATAGATTCTTCCCATAATTAAGATAGCCCCAAATTGTTAACTGTTGTTTGCAACAAAGAACCCTGAGAAAAACAGCACGGTAGACACTGAAGGATGTGATAGCTGCCAAGACACTGCCTCCTAAGGACATCTCTCCCTGAAGAGATTGGTGAGCACAGAACACTGCCTATATCTGCATATCCCTTACGTGTGTAGTCCTGACCTTCTCCCTTTGTGAGCCTTGCCCAGATTTGCCAGTCCTAACTCAATCCATCTCTGGCTTTTTCTT
Source organism: Phocoena phocoena (assembly GCF_963924675.1). Taxonomy (NCBI): domain Eukaryota; kingdom Metazoa; phylum Chordata; class Mammalia; order Artiodactyla; family Phocoenidae; genus Phocoena; species Phocoena phocoena. The sequence goes on along the minus strand of NC_089220.1, from coordinate 136,986,347 downwards.
CCTGTTCCCCATTTTTTGGACTGGTATACTCCTCCATCTCTGTACCAGGGTTTGGATCCAACAACAGTCTCAGCATTGATTCAGAATTCTTCCAGACTCCTTGTTCTGTTTCACAGTTATTTCGCTTTCCAAGGAACAAGAATGTCTTAATTCTCCCTTTGGCCTGGATCAGGTCTCTCTCTAGTACTCCTTCCCTTGGCAATATCAACAGTTTACACAATTTTAAATACTAACCCCTTGATTGTAACTCCCAAATTTACATCACTGTGTGACTTCTACCCTGAATTCCAGACTCCTTTTTCCAACTACCTCCTTGACATTTCTAATTAGATAGATAACTAATAGGCCTCTCAAACTAAAATTAAGCACACGACCCCTCATCCTGCTCTGCCGTAGCTGCCTCTACATTAGTTGATGGCTTATTTTTCTTCCATTTTCTCAGGCCAAACACCTTGGGATTATCCTTGTCTGTTCTTGTTCTCCTATACCCCACATCCAGTCTCTCTGGAAATTTTGTTGGCTACATCTTCAAAATATATCCATAATCTAACTTGTAAACTTACTTTGATACTCTTTGGAAAGACCATTAGATTTATTTCAGAAGCCTGACAAATTGATTACAAATTTGTTTGGCAAAACAGACAAGCACGGCAAGTTCTTCTGAAAAAGAAGAACAATGAAGGCATGAGACAAGGCATGCCAACAAGGCATGAGAATACATTATAAAGCCTCTACAATGAAAACAATGGGAATTGGTGCATGGCTAGCACAAAAGACCAATAAGACAAACTAGACAATCCAGAAATAGATCCTATTGTGTATAGTATATTTTTTATAGAATAAAATCATTACCTCAAATCAGTGGAACAGAGAATGAACAGGTTGGAGTGAACACAGATAAAAAGTATACATTTCTGAATATTCCTTATTTTGTATAATTGATATTGGAACTAAATAATATTCTACATAATTATAAGATAAAACCAAATTAAAATGAAAATAAAGCAATCCCTGGATTTAAAAGCTAAATGAAAGTAATGAACCTTGAAGTGTATCATGTTTTAGCATTTTTGACATAACTATACAGACTAGGATTATTTCAAGTGTATTTAAAACGAGTAATTTGTGTGCTACACTTAAAAGCATGAAATTAAATTGCGATCCCCCCCAAATCTTAAACTGCCTTCAGCAATAGTATTACTATTAATAATATTGTATTATTATTTTAAAACAGATACACAGCCATATAGTAAACTGTTGAGCCTGGAACCAAAAACAAAAATGTAGAAATACACCACACAAAAATTCCCAACTGATTTTTGGTCAAAAGTAATACCGTGATGGTAAGATAACTTTATCAACAAATGGTGCTGGGGCAATTAAGATGTCTGTAGACAAAAACAAAAAACTCAACCTATACCTCATGCTTTATACAAAAATTAAAGTGGATCATGGATTTAAATGTAAAATGCAAAACTTTTAAACTTTTAAGAAAAGAAATAGGATAAAATCTTTGGGATCTAGAGAGAATACTGAGACTTGACACCAGAAACATGATGAATAAAGGAGAATTTGGTAGATTGGACTTCATCAAAATGAAAAACTTTTGCTCTCTAAAAGGCCTGTGAAAGAAATAGAGACGAAAACTACAGACTGAGAGAAAATATTTGTAAACCATATATGCAGTGTAGGACTACTCTCCACAATATATAAAGAATTCTTAAAACTCAACAGGTGGTAAAGCAAACAATTCAACTTTTAGAAATGGACAAAAGACTTGAAGACACTTTTCTCTCAATAGGAAATATTGATGGAAAATGAGCACATAAAGAGAACTTCAGTACCATCAGCCATTACGGAAATGCAAATTAAAACCACAATGAGATATTAGCACATACATAGCCAAATGGCTAAAATAAAAAATAGTAACAACAGCAAATGCTGATGTGGATGCAGAGAAACCTGATTATCTATACATTGTTGGTGATAATAAAAAAAAATGGTACAGTCACTCAGAAAACAATTTGACAATTAAAAAAAAAAAACATGCAATTACCATATGAATCAGCAATTGTATTCCTGGACATTTATCTCAGAGAAATGAGAATTTATGTCACGCAAAACCCTGTACATGAATGTTTATAGAAGCTCTATTAATAATATACTGAAACTAGAAACAACTCAGATGCTCTGTGAAGGATGAACATTTAAATCAATTCTGATACATCCATACCATGAGATAGTACTTATAAATAAAAAGGAATGGGCTATTGATATACACTATAGCCTGGATGAATTTTCAGAGAATTATGCTAAGTAAGAAAAGCCAGTCCCGATGGTTACATATAGTATGATTCCATTTACAAAATATTCTTGATAAAATTATATGTATCTAAAAAGAGCAGATTAGTTGTTTTCAGGGTTATAGGAGGGAGTGGGAGGGAGGTGGATATGGCTATAGAAGGACAACATGGGGGATACTTGTGGTGATGGAAATGTTCTGTATCTTGACTGTATCAATGTCAGTGTTCTGACTGAGAAGTGTTACTATAGTTACACAAGATGTTATCATTGGTATCTCTCTGTATTATTTCTTAGAACTGCATGTGAATTTACAATTATCTAAAAAAATTTATCTAAAAAGAATAATTATGATAATGCATTGAAATGTATCAAATATTTTAAATCCATGAGTTCATAACGATACAAAAACAAAAATCATATTGTTCACTTTTGGAGGATGCTAGGAAAACAACTCATTCTGAAAACTGGCAAAATAAGGCAGATAAACATCCATCTGCATTTTGTTTTTAAATTATACCTCAAGTAAGTCAAACATTTGATATGGAAAATATTGTTTCGAATTTTAAAGAAAATGAGCAAAAAAAGAATGCTGTTGCACTACCATTAGTTTGAAAGCCTGAATGAAATAATGGATCAATGCAATGCTTCTGATGTCTACTAAGAATATCAAGTGCAAAACTAAGGGGAAATCCATGATGGACCAGGGTGACAACATCTGAATCCCTGGATCAATATTTTTTAATTAATTAATTAATTTTATTTATTGCTGAGTTGCATCTTCGTTGCTGTGCGTGGGCTTTCTCTAGTTGTGGCGAGTGGTGGCTTTTTCTGTTGCAGAGCATGGGCTCTAGGTGTATGGGCTTCAGTAGTTGTGGCACATGGGCTCAGTAGTTGTGGCTCGAGGGCTCCAGAGTGCAGGCTTAGTAGTTGTAACGCACGGGCTTATGTGCTCTGTGGCATGTGGGATCTTTCCGGACCAGGGCTCAAACCCGTGTCCTCTGCATTGGCACCACTGTGCCACCAGGGAAATCCCCCTGGCTCAATATTAACATCAAACAGAAGAGGGAAATTCAGACACTAAGTGCATCCCAGTGAAAATATATATCACCATCTATGAAATATTCTTTAAAAAACAAAAAAACCCCACAACAATTTGAATAAGGATCTAAATTTAATTGCCAGAGTATGAGATATTTAGGGAACAAATAAACAACCCATAGGAAGTGTTGGAACATCTACAGTACTAGCAACCTATTTCTTCAAAAATGCATTTAAGGAAAATACGAAAGGGGAGGTGAAATCCCTAGGTTATAAGACCTTAGGAGACGTCAAAGAACTGCAATGCATGGACCTTGTTTAAACACGGATTTGCAAAAGAAAATTGTAAAAGCAAAAATTATGAGACGATAGAGTAAATTTGATCACTGGTTAGATATTTGATGCTGCTAAGGAATTATCGTTAAGTTTTTCAGATGTAAAATGACAATGTGATTATGTTTTTAACAAGAGTCTAACCTTTAGAGATACCTACCGAATTATTTATGGATTAGTTATTAGCTTCTCGCTAATCCAGTGGGAGCAGAGGACAATGACTGGGTATAGAAAAAGCAAGATATGCCACAATCTGAAGTTTTTTGATGAGTCCTCACTCTACTTTTCTGTTCACACCATTTTTGTATATGTTTGAAATTTTTTATAATAAAATATAAAAATATATCCAGGAGCCTTTACTTCTTACTGTCAACTGCTAATTGCCTGGTCCAATCTACCACCATTTTTAATTTGAGGTGTTATAGTGTAATCCTAACTGATCTCCTGGATTCTACCCTGGTCCTCTTTCCATCTCTTTCCAACACATGGTAATGGAAATGGTCATGGCAATTACCATGGTCATGGTAATCTTCTTAATACCCAAGTCAGATCCTGCAGAGGAGATGTATATAGAGTTCAGCCAGGGCTCCCTCCTAGGTTAAAGTTATATCATCTCCATCCACGCAGGATGCCTGTGGTCTTCTATTCAGCTGCCTACACCAGGCAAAGCTGCAAAATCTCTGGTGGTTGTTTGTAGCATTTCTGAGAGTATCAGTTTGCTGTGGTTCAGTCCCCCACACAGCATCCCCATGGGGTGGTTGTACACCTGTTTTATGTTTCTCCTTGCTCACATGCTTTCCCGTCCATGTTTGTATCCTTGGCCTTTTGCAATTCGAGCTTTTTAGAGAGCTCCCCATGACACTACATATCTTACTTTAGCAGCATTTCCTGTCTCATAGGAACTGTCCATAATTATAGTGTCAAAATTTCTCTTTTAAGAAATTCCCCATCTCATGTCCACCATGCTCTCACTTGGATTCTCTGACTATGAGAGACTCCGTACCATTTCTTCAAGTTCTGTGATGTTTCAAACACAAGGAAAAGATTTTAATGTTTTCTGAGCATCTACTATATGCCAGGCACTGTGCTAGCTAGTCATATATATCATTTCATTTCATTCAAACAATAGTGCTAGTAGCTAAGACATTCATTTGTATATACCTTAGAAATAAGAAAAATGAAATTCAGAGAATTTCAGTCAGTGTTTGAAGGTCATGTATAGAACAGTCAGTGGAATCAGGATTGGAGAATATATTTCTTTTCTATTAAAAAAATTAAGATTTCATGGCCACTTTTTTGATAGATCTTCTATAGACTCTAGCAGGTCTTCATAATCATAATTTCTCCATTTCTTCCATCTCTGCTATCTGCTTGTTTCTTCTGTGAAGTGCAACATCATAGGGAGTTGGAAGAATTGGGCTTCCAGCAGCTCTTGGACAGTTGAAATTCCTCTTTATTCTTTTATATCTATTTGGTAATGTATATTTAGAAGAAATCAGCCATGTCTTTGGACTGTGGAGAAGTATAGAATATTTACATGATATTGAATCTGTTTAAAAGGAGAATATAAGCCCTTCTCACTGGACATCTATCTCTGTTTATATCCACTCTGAGGCATACTCCTTAGGTACACATTCTTACCACCTGTTAGATGAGAGTAGGCTTCTATCTCAATTCTCAGGTAATTTTAACTTTAAAAAAGGTATCTGAAGTGTGAAGTCTTTAGAGTTATGTAGTGTAAAGAGTGCTGGACTCAGAAAATTTGAGTTAAAAGATAACAACTGAAGTTTATCAAGCATATTCTATATGTGGCAGGCACAGCTGCAAGTACTTTTCATTGGTTATTTTATTTGAACTACCCAACATCCTAAGAGAAAACCATTATACAGATGAAGAACTGGAGGGCTGGATGGGGCTGTGTAATGTTCCCAATGTTGTATAGTGAATAAGTACTAAAGCCAAATTCAGATCTCTGTGTTCTTAACTGCCACTCCACTCTACTTCCCAGCTCAGGCACTCCTAGACCAAGCTTTGTGAAGTCACTGAACTTCCTTAATGCCCTATGAATGGAGATAATAACAATTGCCTCACCAGTAGGGAACATGAAAACTTTGAGTACACTGAAAATGTTTTACAAGCATAATGGATTACCATTGTATGAAATTGGCAGTGCCAGTAATAACAAAAATGTTTATTTGAGATACTATATGGGCCACCATCATCCTAAGCTTTTCATATCTCATTTAATCATCACGTGAGCTGTATGGAGAGATAGCAAGATAGTATTATTCTTACTATTTTAGAGACAAGAAAAACCAGAAGGAAAGATATAATATAATATAATATAATATATAAAACTGTGTGAACTATGCGTAAAAATACATATGCTTTCTGAATGTCATATTTCTGACCATAAACCTTTAGAAAATCCCTAGTGGAAGCAAACAGTGTTGGCTCTTCATTTGTGCTTGGATAATGCTGTATACTCATTTCATTTTTTCCAAGAGGGTCACAGCAGTAGGTGAGAGAGCTAGAGGGACAGGTGCCTCTTCCTCTGCCCACCTGCTGATCCACAAAGCTCTGTATGACCACATACAGTTGTTTCTTAAAGAATTAGACATATGCACTGTCATCTCTTCAGGAAGTTTTGCAGCTATTGTCAGAATTCATTTTCAGTGACAAGACATAATGGACTTGGGGTTTCATTAACAGAGCGCTCTGAGAAATCTTTTGTGTGAGTAGGAACAATCTCAGGCAGAAGGTAGGATTTACTTGGTCAATGGAACGTTTTAGAGGATTTCCAGAGTTGAAGCTTTGTATTTAGCTTTTTTCCCTCTGTGTCCTGAAGAAATGCCCTTAAGGCCTCAGCATTAAACAGTCTGGGAAAATAAACAGGAAGGGATGGGCTGGGGACACATGCTAGCTCATGCAAGCAGGGGACTAGACTTCAGAAAAAGGCTTTCTGATCTCCCTGAGGAAGGGTCAGCTTAAGGTCAGTAGCTAGGGATGATTAAGAGTAGGGTACCCTCTCTCTAACCCCTCAAAGTACATTTGGCCAAGAAAGGCTTCCAGTTTTCTGGTGAGACCTTGTAGCACCTTGTCAAATCCTCTTGAAGGCAAGGCAGGTGAGAAGGTAGGGAAACTGAGATGCATTTGACATGCTTGCAATGGAAATCAGGTACACGGGGACAGCACAGTGAGAAGGTGACACACGGGTGCTTACAGAAAGTGGACATCTTCTCACAAACAGTACCTCCTATTTAGAGTCTGGCACTGTTGTTCTTTTGCCCTCAGTTTTTTCCACCTGGTAACTCATACTCTTTCATTCAAGGCATTCATCCAATAAACTTCAACATGAACCCTTCTCTGAGTCTCTCCCCAGGTTATGGGCTCCTCTTTCATGTTTGCTACACTTTGTACGAGTCTTGATTGCAGTACTTTTCACCTGGTACTCCCTCGATGGTTTACCTGCTTATCTACCTTTTAGGACAGTGAAACCCTGAATAACACAGAAGATATCTTTTACTGTATATTTCAAGCACCCAGCCATGCCCAGTACCTTGTAGGTGTGTCAGTTAATGGGGTTGAATGAATATTCAGTCTGAAAGCCCTTTAGGCACCAACAGCTTGGGAATCTTAGATAAGATTGCTT